>NC_080080.1:3259915-4690288 GCF_949987535.1 Balaenoptera acutorostrata | reverse complement strand
GAGTTAGGAGGGGAGTTACAGAAAAAGAGGGCTAATTGATGGACCTAGAGATGATCATACTAAGGGAAGTAAGTCAGAAAAAGGAAGACAAATACCACATGATATCACTTATATGAGGAATCTAAAATATGACACAAATGAACTTATCTACGAAAACGACTCACAGACATAGAGAACAGACTTGTGGTCGCCAAGAGGGAGGGGGGGCAGGGTAGGGATAGAGTGGGAGGTTGGGATTAGCAGATGCAAACTACGATATATAGAATGGATAAACAACAAGGTCCTACTGCAGAGCACAGGGAAATATATTCAACATCCTGTGATAAACTGTAATGGAAAAGAATATGAAAAAGAATATGTATATCTGAATCACTTTGCTGTACACCAGAAACTAACACAACATTGTAAATCAACTATACTCCAATTTAAAAAAGAGGGCAAATGGATTAAAAAAGGAGAGATCATTGGCCAGAGATTTCTGTGAAGTCAAAGAATGGCATTAATAGGAAAATCTAGCAAGCAAGCTAAGAGAGGAAGCTGGGTTCAATAGATTATTTGGTGCATATATAACAAGTGTGATGCGTGAATGAATGTATGGCTGAGCAGAGAAGAGGAAAAGCTATCCCAGCTGAGAAGGTGAAAGCCAAGGTGCTGTAGGGGTCATTTAGCTGGGCTTGAAAGGCATCCAAGATAATGGCAGGACTTGGGGTGCGGAGGAAAACAAGACCCAGGTACCAGAATAACCAGTGCCTGGAGAGCAGTGTGTGGGCAAAAGACCAGTACATGACCGGTCAGGCCGGTAGGTACCAGTGTAGCTGGCACGCCATTGCAATTTTCCCTGACCAGTGATGCTTTTAAGAGATAAGCAGGAGGAGGTGTGGCTAAATGGGGAAGTGGATCCACAGGAGGGCTCCTTGGGTTCTAAGCATTACAAAGTTTGGGAAGATCCTTCTATAGTATGTTTTCGTGACTCCCTTATGGGAACAGACATTCTCAGAGGATCAAAGGGTTGTATGGCTGAATGTCATAAGCCCCCAAGAAGCAGCTATGGAGAAATTTGTTTGTCTTAAAGGAAGACTTGGAGGGGGCTCTAATCAAAGTAAGTGGAAATATCAATTAGAACGTAGTGGATGCTACTGCAGCTTCACCCTGCTCCCCTCTGTCAGGCTGGTGTGCCCGTCACTGAGTTGCTGTGTTGGCTGATAATAAGCCATCATTTCTCTGTTCTCAGCTGACAGGAGCTGCTTTGCCCGGAAATACTTGCGTGGATACACCTCTCAGAGTTGGAGCCCCAGAAATGGCCTTGCTTCAAGGTGGAAAACACGTGTTCCCGAGAGCTCCCTGTGTGATCAGGCTGAGATTAGATGAAGCTGCACCCACACCTGTACCTATGCCTGTCTTCTTCCCTGTCTATTTCTGCTCTCCTCACTCCCTCTCAGGTTTCAACTGAAAGCACCCTCTCAGTCAATCACCTGTACAAGAGCCATCTCAGGAGGTAAGAGGTAGGTCTACATCGCAGAACCTGAGACAGGAAGCAGGTAGGACCACTCCACGGGGCCAATTAACTGTCCAGGGTCACTTGACTAATAAATATCAGAACTAGGATAACCATCCAACCTGGTTTGTCTGGGACTGAGGGGGTTCAGTCTGAGAAGACTCTTCGTTTTCAAACTGGAACAGTCCCAGGAAAAAAAGAGAGAAGTTGCTCACTCTAGTCAGAACTGGGATTCAAACCCAAGTCTGCGGAATTACCTGGTGGTCCCGTGGTTAGGACTCCATGCTTTCACTGCTGAGGGCCTGGGTTCAATCCCTAATCAGGGAACTAAAATCCCACAAGCCACACGGTGTGGCCAAAAAAACAAAAACAACAACAAAAACAAACCCAAGTCTGTCACATTCTAAATGGCATCTTTCTCTAGACAGTGCTCTTTCATTTACATGAGTGTTGCCTCATGTATAACCTGGGCACCTGCTAGCTCAGGCAGCACCAGAAAATGCATCACCACACGGTGCCCACAAAGGGATGTCTGTAGGCTCTGAGGCAACCCCATCCCTCTCCTAGAAGTTGTATTCTTAGTTGGGGTCCATGGGAGGGCTTCAGGTCATCTATAACCCCTCTCATAGGGTTGTTCTTTCTTTTCCTTTTTTTTTTTTCTTGAAAATGACTGTAGATTTCATCAGATGCTCAATGTGATCCTCAACATAATTAAGGTTAAGAACCATCGTCCAAGAACACATAGCTTTTATTTCCGGATGAAGTTGAACAGTGGGGTGCTGTACTTCTGTCTCATACTTAACCGTTCTCAAGCAGAGCTGTTTCCCAGTTCAATGGCCAAACACCCACCTCTGCATTCACCAGAGCGTAGTGGGTAGAAGACATCTACCTCAATCCTCAGGCTGTTCTCATCCTAGTCCTGGGAGGAAATTTTCTTTTTTTATCTAAACTAAAACTTGAAAGATATTTGTCAGGGTTGGCTGAGGAGACAGGAAGGGGAGGTTGTCTCAGGGAGCGGCTATAGCAGGGACAAAGAAGCATGCTTCAGCATGTCCCTAAACAGGACACCAACCTGCTGACCAGGAGCTCTAAATGGTACTTAAACAGGATTGTGGTTATTTGTTTTAACTGAAAAAGTGTTATTCTATTATTGAAGATTCCTGGCATTAATTCTTCTGTATGTGCTTTGATAAATATTGGTTGCATGCTCATTGAGTGCCAGGAAATCTTCTAAGTACTTGTGCAGCTATAAACATGACAAAGTCCCTGCACCATGGAGCTTACCATCTTGGAAAGGAGAGAATTATTTTTTTTTTTTAAAAAGTAAACCAATACATCCGTAATAATATTCAAACAGTTATATAGTGATGAATGCTATGGAGAAAAAGAAAGCAAGCTCTGAGGCTGGAGACCAGAAGGGGCTATTTGACTAGGGTAGCCCAGGGAGACCTCTACAAAGAAAAGACTTGGATGAGGGGAGGGAGGGAGCCATGGAAATATCAAGGGGTGACTTTCCTAGCCAGCAGTGTGAAAACAAAGCAAAAAGCCCTTAAGGAAAGAGGAAGCTATAGAGTGTGTGTTTTTGTATTGTTTGTTGTATTTTTTGAATGGGTTGAATGGGCAGTGCTATCGACCTTGTGAGTCTAAAAGAACATTTTTATTTCCTCATTCTATATATTTCCCTGGGGGTGATCACATCTACTCCCATGCTCTCAATTAGCATCTATGTGCTGATAATTTTCTAAGTTCAGATTCAGTCAAGAATTCCTTTCCGAGCTTGACTGATATCTCTAATTGCCTAAAATGTACATGGATTTCCTCAGAGACCTAAAAATCTATTTATTCAAAATAGAAGTCATCATTTCCCCCTCAAAATCTGTTCTTTTCCTTGTGTCCCCAGGCCAATGAACGGCAACAAGGCCAATCCATTAGACCAGGTCAGAAAACTAAGAGTCATCCTTGATATTTCTGCACTTTTAGATACTGTACGTTAAGTCATCCACACTTCCCACTGCTCAATTGCCTTAATGCCTCAAGTTTGTTCTCCTTTCTTCATCCCTGTTACCTTAACCTTGGTTGGGACTATCACTACCTCCATACAGCCTGGGTTTCCTGCAGTAGCCTCCTATCATGTCTCCATGCTTTTTGGCTTGCTCCCCTCCCATGCATCCTCTCTAGTGCAGCCAGAATCCAAAATGACTATCTGTATCTGTCATTTCCCACTTTAATATCCTCCCACTGCTGAACAAAGCTGGAGGCATCACATTTGCTGATTTCGAATTATATTACAAAGCTATAGTAATTAAAACAGCATGGTACTGGCATAAAAACAGATACACAGAATAATGGAATAGAAATAAACTCACACATGTATAGTCAACTAATCTTTGACAAGGGTGTCAAGAATACACAATGAGAAAAGGATAGTCTCTTCAATAAATGGTGTTGGGAAAACTGGATACCCACATGCAAGTAAGTAAAACTGAACCCTTATCTTACACCATGCACAAAAATAACTCAAAATGGAAAAATGACTTAAACATAAGATCTGAAACCAAAAACCTCCTGGAAGAATACACAGGGGGAAAAGCTCTTTGACATTAGTCTTGGCAATGACTTTTTAGATATGACACCAAAAGCACAGGCAACAAAAGCAAAAATTAAATAAATGAGACTACATCAAACTAAAAGGCTCTGCACAGCAAAGGAAACAATCAACAAGGGTAAAAAGGCAACATACGAAATAGAAGAAAATATTTGGAAGCCATACATCTTATAAGGGGTTAATATCCAAAATATATAAGGAACTCATACAACTCAATAGCAAAAAAATAAAATAAAATAAAGTGTTGGCAAGGACGTGGAGCAAAGGGAACACTGGTGCACTGTTGGTGGGAAGGTAAATCAGTACAGTCATTATGGAAAACAGCATGAAAGTTTCTAAAAAAAATTTAAAGTAGAACTACCATATGACTCAGCAATCCCATTTCTGGGTATAGGTCCAAAAGAATTGAAATCAGGATCTCAAAGAGGTACCTGCAATCCCATGTTCACTGCAGCATTATTCACAATAGCCAAGATACAGAAATAACCTAAATGCCCAGCTATGGATGAATGACTAAAGAAAATGTGGTATATACATCCAATGGACTATTACTCAGTCTTAAAAAAAAAAGTAAGGAAATCCTGTCATTTGTGACAATATGAAAGGACCTGGAGAATATAATGCTAAGCAATATAGGCCAGACACAGAAATTCAAATATTGTATGATCTCACTTAAATGTGAAATCAAAGAGAGTCAAACTCATAGAAGCAGAGAGTAGAATAGTGGTTACCAGAGGCTGGGGGAGGGGCAAACAGGGACACAAGGGGTCAAAGGGTACAAAGTTTCAGTTCTGCAAGATGAGAAAGTTCTGGAGAGCTAATGCGTAGAATGGTGACTATAGGTAACAGTACTGTATTGCATACTTGAAACTTGCTAAGAGGGTAGATCCTAAGTGTTCTCATCATGTCTGATTTTAGTTTTACCAAGATCTCTCTAGCTGCCCTGTGTCAAGAAGCAGAGATGAGGCAGGCATGTCCATTCAGAGCCTAGTGTGCTAGTTCAGGTAGATGAAGGCGCTAAAACCAGAGTGAGTGTGGTCAAGCTGGAAAGAAACCCCTGAGTGTCACCCATGACCCCTCCCTCCTCTTAACCTACATCCACTGTCAAAAGTCCCTAGAGTGTTCCACTGATATTCTTCTGATAAAGGATGCAGTTTGTTCATTTATCTGACACTTCTCCATCTCTCCCACCTTAGGATTCCTTCTGTTACTATTTCCTGTGCATCACTTCTCTTCATCTCAACTCTCCTTCTTGAATTCAAGACTCTTATTTGAAAAGTCTCCTGAGAGGCCATCATAATTTAGTGCTTGACCTATCTTCTCAAATCCAACCTCTATTCTGAAGCGAGGGACAGTGTTCTGTCCAACTCTAAAACTTTCCATGGTTCCCAAGACCTTCAGGTTAGAGGACAAGCTACTTAGTCTGCCTCAAAAGACTCTCAAAGATGCGGCCCCTATTAACCTCCCCAGCCTCAAGAGACGTCACTTCACTTTTTGTGTTCCAGCCCTGCCCATTCACGTCCCTTCTTTGTTACCTCCTGAGTCCAGGGCTTTTGCATGTTACTTCCTCCTGCTGAGTGCCCTTCCCTCCACTTGGAAATTCCTGCAGATTTCTTTTAGGCCCCCTCTCTTTTCTGTGAAGCCTTCCTTGACAGCCCCTCCTAGGAAATGTATCAAATGTCTCTTCTCTTTGCTCTCCAGAACCCTGCCTTGCCTGATTCATTCTTCTGTTTCCATGCCTGATCCCTCTACTACAGGGGGCAGGGCTTTGCCTTGTTCACAGCTGAATCCCCTGCCCTGGTGTGATGAGTGACACATGGCAGGCCACCGATTCAGATTTCCAGTCCTGGGCACACACAGTGCTTCTCCATCCACACCAGAGGTGGATGGCCACGGGAAAGAGCCCTGGTCCACAGAGCTCATTTCCTCTGTGATGCTAAAACCTCCCTCAGGAATCGCTCCTGAGATCAGTGTGCAGCCATCTAGAAATGATTCATGTTTGAACAGAAACATTTGACGTTGCTGAGCACCCAGAGTCTGGGCAGCTCAGTGAATGTGAGAGATATCCGTGGATCCCCTCCAGCTCTTGCAGGTAAGACAGGATTTCTTCCATACAGTTTCTTCTATTTTGAATGAAAGAGATCTTCCAGGATGGACAGAGCAGCACAACCTCTTGCCTGAGGTCAGTTAAGAAGTGGGGTGAGGGCTTCCCTGGTGGCGCAGTGGTTGAGAATCTGCCTGCCAATGCAGGGGACGCGGGTTCGAGCCCTGGTCTGGGAAGATCCCACATGCCACGGAGCAAATGGGCCCATGAGCCACGATTACTGAGCCTGTGCGTCTGGAGCCTGTGCTCCGCAACAAGAGAGGCCGTGACAGTGAGAGGCCCACGCACCGCAATGAAGAGTGGCCCCCGCTTGCCACAACTAGAGAAAGCCCTCGCACAGAAACGAAGACCCAACACAGCCATAAAATAAAAATAAATTAATTAAAAAAATAATAATAATAATAAATATGTGTTAAAAAATAATAAATCATTTGGTTTAAAAATAGAAGTGGGGTGAGACAAGGAGAGACAGCAGGGCGTATTCAACACCTGCCTAAGTCCCAGGGTCATCTTGGGGACTCTAGCCTTCTAGACTGGAGACAATTCTAGAAGAGGAGAAATATGGTGGGGAGGATATGGGTATATAGTGCATTGAAATGTAACGTTTAGACAAGTGATGAGTTTTGACCAAAAGGACAACGTGTAAGGCCACAGAGGTAACCCTGGCGAGGAGAAACGTTAATTAGCAGATGGAAGCACTGAAAACAGAGTGAGATGGGGCCATTGGAATCACCCAGACAGTTTACTGATGAAGAAACTGAGACCCATAAAGGTGAGGAGGCCAGATCAACAGTCCTGTGAGCGGTTAGGTTCAGAGCTGGAGTGAGGACTCAGCCCCAGAATCTAAACCTTGAGCTTATTCTACTTTTTCCTGGTATTGCATGTGGAAAGAGCGCTCTCGGAAACTACCACTACCTTCTTACTAGTAATTTCTCTCTCTCTTTCTCTTCGTCCCTCCTTCCCTCCCTCTCCCTCCCTTTCTCAAAAAGGTAAGTGAAATAGAGGGATAAAGAGAGACAATGCATTTTGGGACATTTCCCAAAAAAGTTGGAAACTTCTATTATGGGCAATTATATCTGTCATTTGGAAATTACAGATATAATGTATTATGTGCCGGGCATGACACTTTTCTTAACATATGTCTTCCCAACTCATCTTGAAAGGTAGCTGTCATGATAATGGTACGCAAAGAAGGCAAATGGCTGAGGGGGCAAAATGATGCACTGAAGGTCCCACAGAGCTAATAAGTGGAGGGGCCAGTACTACCAGCTCATCTTGTCTGATGCTGTGTAATTAGACGTAGAGATTTTGCTCATTTTCCAGGACAAAAAAAAAAATTGAAAGCAATAATGTACTGGGTAGGGTAATTTACAGTTTATGAATTGCTTTTACTGCACAGCTTTCCATTCACTCCAAGCACTTGGCATCTCTGGGAGATGGGGACCACCATCCACATTTAACAAATGAGAAAACTGAGGCACAGGAAGACCAAGGGGCCTAGTCCTAGGTCCTCTTAGAACCAGTATTTCTCAATCCAGTCTACGTGTTTTTCCACTACATTGGAGCTGAAATCAAGGAAAAAAATGGAAGGGAGAGAAATACATTTTCAGTTTGAAATACTCCATCAGATGTTTCCAGCAAATGTTATATGAAGGCCATTCAACACCAGATTACCATTATTCTAAAGTACCCACTTGAAACAAAATGAGCATTTTTAAGGCAAAATATGTGTTTTTGTTCTCCTTCTCTCTGCTTCAGTGGCTTGACCCTAAATAACACACAACCACCCAGCAAGCGTCCTTCAGGCTTCCTGCGCAGGCTGAGATGGGGGAAGGCAGCTCGGCCAGCCTTTGTGCGGGCCTCTTCCAGTGCCGGTGGTTATGCTGCAGGTAAGGCTTGGGCACACATTCGACAACCACCCATCATGGCAATCACTAGGCCAGGTGCAGGGGCCACAATCGCGGTAGAATAAAACCAAGTTCCTGTCCTCAGGAAGCATGAAATCTACAGAGGGGGGCAGCATGTATGCGAGCGACGACAACATGACCCAGCACGAACTGTCACGGAGCAGGTCCAAAGTGCTGTGGGAGCACAGGGGAGAGCCCAGGAAGGCTTCCCGTAGGAAGGGGCATTTGAATTGGGTCAGGAAGGGAAAAAGGAAGTGAGAAATGGTCATTCTAGGCAGAGGCCAGCATGAGCAGTATCAGGGGTAGAAAAGAGCAGGGAAGAGTATAAGACAGTGCAGCCATTCCATCAAGCTGTAAGCCTTCGGTCAAATCGGGCAAAAATTTGGTAAACACTTGGAATTACAGAGCACAGTTGGATGAAGGTGAATTTTGCCCCAAGGAGCTCACAATGTGTCTCATGTATCCATTTAACCAACATTTAAATGAGTCCCCTCCATGTGCAAATCCCTTTTTACAACTTAAAACGCTTAGTCCAGCTCCATGGTGAGCAGACCTCAGTGTCCCCAAACTAGATAAGTACCGTATTTGATGTCAAAGCCCCTGACCTTCAACATCCAAAAGCAAGGATGACATGCGGTGTTTCCTCCAATAAAGCCCTCTTTATATTTCCCTGAGTGTATCTTGGACCAGACTACAGCATTTCAGCTATGAGTCACTGACCAATATTTCTACTCCCTTTTCATAGCTGATGCCCGTTGAATGATTTGCTGATCTGAGGAAGGGGTTTTCTTTAAAAAATGACGATAATTCCTTTTATTTGCACTAGACGTTAGATTTTGAAAAGTCCCTTCCCATCCATCCTCCCCATCATGCCCTGGCAAGCTACAAGAATTGTTACCATCCCATTCTACAGATGAGAGAAGGGAGTCTCAGTGAGGTGGGGGAACTCAAGGTCACACAGCAAGTGTATGAAGGAATCAGAGCTCACATCCATGTTTGACTCCCAAATCATGTCCTCCTTTCTCTACCCCTTACCATCTGCCTGGAATACAATAATATCATCCTCATTATGACACAAATCCCAAATGAAATGCTGGTCAATCACATCCCCTCAGGCAACACAACTACAGCATAAATTAAAAACTCAATTAAAGAACATGGCCTCTTAACTAGGGGTTATCACTGTTTCCTGAGGCCAGAGTATAAAAAGAGGGCCTATAAAAGTCAATGGCTGCCCATCTCGGATATTACCCAGAGACCCACTTACCCATATGCAAGACTTTAGACCCAAATTATTCACCTAACTTTACCTCCCTCCTGTACAGTCTTCTGGAGCCCTGGCCCCTGCCGAGCTGGGTTTGGAATCATGCCCAAACCTTTGCCCCTCTCTCTGGCCTGCAGACAAGGTTAACAGTCCATCACTCTATGGGAACAGCACTGGTGCCTCTCAGCTCTGACACATCCCTTAATATCAGGAACCTCAGAACCTGATGGAAAAACAATGCCTCCCTAGTTCAAAAAGAGAACTGAAGCTGAATTTTCTGGCTGTTTGAAAGTGGGATAGTCTGCCAATGGCTGGCATCCCCTTTGGCCAAGGGGACAAAGAGTGTTGTTATAATGCATGAAAGTTTTGTTTTGCTGACAATAGTTGGGGGTGGCTAGAAGTGAGTTAAGGAAATAAAGAGGGGGGATTTTTGGCTCTTAGTTTATAATTTTATGTCTATTCTCACTCCACCCCTTATAGCCAAAGGCAATAATGTGATAAACTTGAGGGATACCCCTGGGTCCAAAAATGGTGATAGTTACTACTCCCCTTGTCTAAATATCCCTTCCAGTTGCTGGATTTAAAGCTGACTTTACAAAGCAAGACATGTTGTGTGCTCTGGTCCCTTTCCATGTCAAATGCCCCCCTCCCTTTTCCCCAGCCAAGCCACAGGGTCAGCCTGGACCACAGAGAATCGCTACCACTGCCCCATTTCACCCCAACATGGTCTTCTCCCCAGCCTGCTCTGGGTCAAGGGCTCAGAGAACCCTTGCAGAAGGGTCTGGATGTTCCCTCTCAGCCTCCATCTGGGACTTCTGCAGGGACCACCTCATTAACCCAGCGTCTCCCCACCAATCACATCAGATTTCCCTTCTCGTCCTCTCAAGATGTGCCCAGATGTGCCTTGAGACTAGAGGACAGAAAGATTGGGGGAGACAGAAGGAGATAAACCACATTTCGCGGCAGAATCCCTGTTAAGTAATAGAAAGCCATCCAACTAGCAACCACGCTTCCAGAAACGTCACTGCCACAGAGCAGAGAGTTTTGCAGCTGCCGACCCCGGAGTGCTCTCACCTACCTGTCTCCCACTGCAGAGCTCCCCTCTCTCCTCCTGGGCCACTGCTCCTGGGTCCCTCACTCTGCTCTTTTTTGCCTTCTCCAGCCGCCAACACTTGCAGCGGCAGCGGGCGGACCGCGGAGTCCGGGCACCTGCGAGCTGGGTCTCGGGTCCCCGCAGCGAGGCTGCCTGGAGGAGGAGCGAGAGGATGCTGCCCGCGCCGCCGCCGCCGCCGCCGCCGCCGCCGCCGCGGTGGTGCCGACGAGGTTGCTATGGTTATGGAACTCCGCAGCTGCCCCCTCTCGGCGCAACAGCTGCCCGGCCGCGGCCTCCTCTGGGCAGCCCCAGCGAAGCGGGCCGGGTGGCAAGGCTGTCAACACGGTGAGAGGGACTCACCGCCACCCCTGAGAAAGGGAGAAGACCGAGTGCCTGCGCCCGCGCCTCTCAGCTCGCGCCCGCTGGCTCCGCTCACCTCCGCGCCCTTGCTTGTCTCCTTCCCTCGCCGGGACGCGGCCGGAGCCCGGCGCACGGCGCACGGCGCGCAGCGCGCCCTCGCGGCCTGCAGAACGCTTCCTGCTGCCGCCGGCTGGCCCGGCTCCCCGCAGCCCTGCGCAGCGCCCCGAGGCTGCGCGTCCGGCTGGGAGGCGCGGCGCCCGCTCCCCCAGCCTCAGCCCTCCCCGCGGCGAGTCGGCGGCGGCGGCGGGAGCCCGGGGGCCAAACCCCGCCCGCTCGCCCGCCCGGCCTGCGGGGGCGCCAGCAGCCCGACCCGACGCCCACCGGGCCTCGCCGCCAGTCCTGGCCGCGAGCATGCTCAGTCTCCGCGTCGGGGGGGCCCTCCCGAATTGGAAGACGGGGATGCAGGAGAAATAAAAAGGTCCTCTCCAGACCTTACCCCCAGGGAGGGGAGACAGATGACCGGGGATGAGGGGGGTCGGTGGCGGTGAACTTTGAAGAGGGATCCAGAGGCAACACAGTAGATGCCTGAGAAAGAGTTAATGCCCTAAGCAATCAATTATCTTCAGTATGGTCAGCCGTGGCTGTCAGCGAACGGACTAACGCATCATTTACTAGTCACCTACTTCATGCTGGACACTGAGGGTTCAGAGATGTCTAAGATTCGGTCCGTGGACGAGGGGAGAAGATTGTGGCGGGTTAAACCGACCCCCATCTACTGAGCATCCTTCACCAGGCACTGCACACGGAGAGGTCTCTAATTCTCGCCACCACTATGTTAGGGAGGGCCCCTGGCACTCACGATGAAGTTGAGAGCCTCAGAGACAAAAGCCAAAATTGAGACTTCGGAGACCAATGCTCCCTCCGCTACACTGGGCTGCACTAACTCACGATCCAAGAAGAGATGTGGATTGTAACCCAGCAATTACAACCGGGGTGACTAGCATCTAACTAGTTAGGGAGGGTGGGAGGGGAGGCAATCAGGGAAAGGCATCTGAAAGAAGAGGCAAAGGGAGGGGAGGAGAAGCGGGTAGAATGTTCCTTGCAGAATGAGAAGACCAAGTATGCAAAGGCCTGGAGGCAAGACAGCCAGGACTGGGTTTTGATCCCCACGAGGGATCCAGTAGAGCTGAAACAGAGTGTGCTAGGACAGCGGAAGCAAGTAATGAGGTTGCAAGGGCAGGAGCTGCACATCGAGGGCCTTGGAACCCAAGACAGGGGGTTGGAAATTTGACCCTAAGGACAGTAGGGAACCATTGCAGGAAATTAAGCAGGGGAAAGGCTGGGTCATCGTGTTGGGACGTTCTCTGTTGTTAAAGGGTACGTGGCGGGGTAAGGTGGGTACTGAGGCTACAAGAAGGAGTGTCGCGAGTTGCGTGTTGCTGCAGCCTGGCCAGGGCAGAGGAAGGACGCATTCTCCTGCCGTTTGTCCTCCCCACAGCACCCAGCCAAGCCCCGGACAACGCATGTTCTCAACGTCTGCTGAATGGCAAATACATGAATGTTTAGTTCTCCATACAGAAAAGGGGTACCTGTCTTGCACAATTTTGGTTCTTAAAATGTGGTTTAAATCACGTGACATCCTTTTGCTACGAACATCCCATTTTTATGCAGTCTTATTTGTGAAAGGCAGTGCGAGTCTCCACTATTTCCTCTTGAGTCCCCAGCAGTGAAGACGTCCCAGTAGCACAGGGTTTTCTTGTACTGGGATGTGTTTTCCATTGCCCTGATAGAAGATCCCTGGGATATACTGTGAAGTAAAAGAGCAAAGTGCAGAATAGTGTTCATAATAACTCTTGTGAAAAAGAGAGGAGACACAAGGGTATATTTGTATTTGCTTATATTGGCATAAAATATACTGGAAGGCTATGTAAGAAACTTGTAGAAGTGGATATTAGCTATGGGGGTGGGGTTGGGTGGAGAACTGGGGGACAAAGGCTGAGTGGCAGTGAGACTTTCAATGCACTTTTATAATACTTTTTGATTTTTGAATCAAAAATAAATTACATACACCTGTATGTGTATATATATGAAACATATATATAATATATATGCACATGATCTATATAATGTATTACCATCTGTGACTAGAATCTTCATGAACCTTGAGATAACCTTTCACGCAAGATACAACAAGTCCCAAATGAACGTGCCCAAGACCTACCCTTCCCACCCACCCCCAATTCCCTATGTGGCAAAATAGCATTATGACTTATTACTGTGAAGTCTTCCTTGTCAATCCCTGCTCTGCTCATGGATTGGAGATAAGGAGAGAAAAGGAAGCACAGACATAGAAACTGAGGCCTCTGGGAGGCCAGGAGTGGGCAGCTGTGTGGACATGACCCATGTGTCAGGACCCAGGGGTCTCCCCCTAGACAACAATCACTGGTCCCTGGTGGCCAACATGGCACCCCAAAATCAGGCAGCTGGAGTGATGCTCTCTGGGCCCAGAGGTTCCCTCACCCAATGCCCTCCTGTGGACAGGCATTGGGTGCCCCAGTGGGTGAAGCTCTGAACAGCCAGGGGACTGCAGGAGATCTGCAAGGAAAGCCCTGACCACTGCCCAGGGTGGGCTTAGGTGGGACCGACTGAAAAGCAGAAATAATCCTCCACTGTTATCCCCCCAGCCAGAGAATGACCCACCATCCATCAAATCACACAGACCTAACATCATCCTGGGCTCCTGGGCTCCTGGGCTCCCTGCCTCCTTCTCTCTACCCCCCTCATCCCACACACATCTACTTAAATACTAATGTTGGTCAATTCCACCAGGTAAACAGCTCTCCAAGTTGTCAATAGCAGGGGCTCCCCAGGAGATTTTTTTTTTAAAGTCCTTCAGGAAGAGGCTGTGAGTGATGGTGTCTAGAGAAATGGGTGTAATCTTAGCTTTATGTTTTGAGGTGATCCGCTCCAGATAGGCCAGGAGGACATTGGTTCTGGGACAGAGGCAGAGCCTGATCCAGCCCCAGCGGGAAGGTGACACCCTACGTGGAAGAGCTGAGAGATACAGCTCAGCGTGGGGTGCTCCTGGCTGAGTTTGGCTCTGGGGGAAGGAGGTCGCCCTTCCTCACAGGGCCACAGGGGCTCGAGCCCCTTCAGAAGGAGCAAAGAATCACAGCCGAGTGGACTGGCATTTTCTCACTTGGTTGCAGAAAGCAGGTTTTCAATGGTGACATCCTGTGGCATGAAGAAGCAACTGTCTTTCCATGTGCCTGTTGGTCATCTCTGTGTCTTCCTTGGAAAAGGAAGATCTTCTGTCTGTTCAGATCTTCCGCGCATTTTTTAATCCAGTGTTTTTTATTATTATTATTGAGTTGTAAGAGCTGTTTATATATTCTGAATATTAACCCCTTATCGGTCATATCATTTGCAAATATTTTCTCCCATTCAGTAGGTTGTCTTCATTTGGACAACAGTTTCCTTTGAGAAATGCAAATAAAAACTACAATGAGGTATCACCTCACACCGGTCAGAATGGCCATCATCAAAAAATCTACAAACAATAAATGCTGGAGAGGGTGTGGAGAAAAGGGAACCCTTGTGCACTGTTGGTGGGAATGTAGATTGGTGCAGCCACTATAGAAAACAGTATGGAGGTTCCTCAAAAAACTAAAAATAGAACTACCATATGATCCAGCAGTTCCACTCCTGGGTATATATCCAGAAAAAAACGAAAACACTAATTTGAAAAGATACATGCACCGCAATGTTCATAGCAGCCTTATTTACAATAGCCAAGACATGGAAACAACCTGCGTCCATCAACAGATGAATGGATAAATTAGATGTGGTATACATACACACACACACACACACACAATGAATACTACTCAGCCATAACAAAGAATGAAATTCTGCTATTTGCAACACCATGGATGGACCTAGAGAGTATTATGCTAAGTGAAATCAGGCAGATAGAGAAAGACAAATACTGTATGTTATCTCTTGTATGTGGAATCTAAAAAATAAAACGAATGATGTAACAAAACAGAAACAGACTCACAGATACAGAGAACAAACTAGTGGTTACCAGTGGGGAGAGGGAAGTGGGAGGGGCAAGATAGGAGTATGGGATTAAGAGAAACAAACTATTATGTATAAAATAGATAAGCAACAAGGATGTATTGTACAGCACAGGAAATATAGCCATTATCTAGTAATAACTTTAAATGGAGTATAACCTGTAAAAATGTTGGATCGCTATGTGGTACACTTAAAACTAATATAATATTATATATCAACTATAATTTAAAAAAAAAACCAGAAGAAGCAACAGTCATGAAATGCTTATCGGACTCCATGCACTCCACGGGATGGGGAGGAAGTTGGGGAGCTGGAATAGCCTTCCCTTTTGACTGTATCAACCCCATTGTTTTAGGACAGTTTGGGGCGGGGGAGACCTTTGCTAATAGAAGAACACAGACTGGGGCAGCTTGCCTGGCCTTGAAATCTGGCTTTGCTGCTCTCTTTAATGTGTCCTTTAAGATGTAACTTGACCTAATTGTATCTCCAGTTCCTTTCTGTAAAACAGAAATGATAATAAATGTATCTCATATGGGTTTTTTTGGCGAGGATTAAGTGGATTAAAATTTAGATGGCTTTAAATGGATTAAAGCTTGGACCTCGTGCAGAGTCAGGGCTATGTGCCTGTGAGCTAATTTTTTAAAAAATTTATTTATTTATCTATTTATTTTTGGCTGTGTTGGGTCTTGGTTGCTGCGCGCGGGCTTTCTCTAGTTGCAGCAAGCAGAGGCTACTATTTGTTGCAGTGCGTGGGCTTCTTGTTGCGGAGCACGGGCTCTAGGCACACACCCTCAGTAGTTGTGGCACACAGGCTCAGTAGCTGTGGTGCACAGGCTTAGTTGCTCCCGTGGGATCTTCCCAGACCAGGGATCGAACCCGTGTCCCCTGTATTGGCAGGCGGATTCTTAACCACTGCACCACCAGGGAAGTCCCTGCTATTATTATTTTTTAAATGTTGGAGTGAGTTGGGGAAATAGGAAAGGTGCTTGGGATGCCATGTTTATCAGGCATACTCTCTTTTCTATCCATCACCTGTGCACAGATCATCCTGTTTCTTATCTAAAATACCAGAGTAATTTCTTAAATGATCTCCCCAATTCCAGTTCCGTCCCCCTTACCCCATCTGCTGTACATGGCATATCGATCTTCTAAAAATGTAACTTGAGCCTATAACCCTGCCTCTTAAGATCCTTCAGGACTGGTTCTAGACTCTCAGAATGAGTTTCAAGCTCCGTGGCCTGGCATTCAGGCCAGCTAAGGTCTGATTCCTGTTCATCATGAATCCTGGCTCCATTTGGCCCAAGCAATACCAACCACCTGTACTTCCCAGAAAGCTCCAGGATGTCAAGTACATGCATGAATGTGTGCTCATCCTTCAAACCTGTGTCTACATATTGCTGCCATATGAAGCCTGCTAAGATCTAACTTAGAGTTCATCACCTCCTCCTCTGAGCTGCCTCTGAACCCCACACATACTTGGGAAAAGACACTCAAAGCTTCATGGTATAATTATTTACATCACAATGCATTTCCCACACTAGACTGAGGAGTCTTTGAAGAAAGTTCTCCTTTTTTCCCCTGAATAGCAAAAACAATCTTGAGAAAGAAGAGCAAAACTGGAGAAATCATGCTCCCTGATATCAAACTGTACTACAAAGCAACAGCAATCAAAACAATATGGTGCTGCCACAAAAAAAAAAACAAACAAACAAAAAAACAGGCATATAGATAAATAGAACAGAATAGAGAGCCCAGAAATGAACTCAAACCTACATGGGCAATTTATCTATGACAAAGGAGAAGTCTTTGAAGAAAGTTCTTAAGAAAGGGTCTATGTCTATCTTTCTCTACCCAACCCATAGCACAACATCTGGAACATAGAGGTGTTTGATACATCTTTAAACTTTATTTGAATAGATTTGGGGTTGATTTTCTTCTCATGTATTTGTCTTATCTTGTCCTGCCAACCAAAAATCGAAAGTTTGCTTTAAACATCTTTGCACTTATGATAGGTGCTCAATTACTATGTTCAGTTTGACTCACAGGGGAAGTAATGTTCACCTAAGAGCCAGATCGATTGGCACTGGGGTGGGAGGGTCCTCAGGAGAAGGCCAACCTTGTTATGCCTTGGGATGGGTCTTCAAGGGATCGACTTCTCAGCAGCACAGCAGTTCAACCCACAGAGCTTCACGTTTTTATCTTATCTCATTCTCCTCTCATTGCCTTACTGGCACACATGTAACTGTGATTGCAGCAAACCCATACGCAGTTGTGTTCTTACTAAGCACCAAGCACTATTCTAAACTCATTTTATCTTCACAGCAACCCCATGATAACCCTCTTAGGAGGAAACGGAGGCAAAGTTGCAGAACTTCACTGAAATCACACAACTAAAGGGGGCTAAGCCTGTATTTGAATGGTCAATCCCAGCTCCTTATGACTAGGCAACACTGCCTATATGCTCTGTTATGACCATGGTTTACATTATCTCTGTCATTTATGTTTGTAAATTATATAGGGATCCTGCATCATCATCTAACGCAGGGTTCTCAACTTGGCATTATTGATATTTGGGGCCAGGTGATTGTCATGAGGGCTGCCCTGTGCATTAGAGGATGTTCAACACCTTCCCTGACCCCTGCCCATTAGATGCCAGTAGCACCCTGCCCCCTACCAACACCCTCAATTTTGACAAACCAAACGATCTCCAGACATTGACAAATGTCCCTGGGCTGGGGGGAGGGTGGAGACAAAATTATCCTATATTGAGAACCACTGATCCAAAAATAGACTTAGGGTAAATTTATAACAAATGATAATGAATGTAAACCCAATTTCAAATAAAATTACTGATATTTCTTTAAAATAGGCCATTATTTGTTAGGTATGATCAGATCAGCTTTGTTTTTACTCAAAGAATGGGCTGGCAAAAGCTTTCTTCTGGTCAAGGTGCTTGCTTGACCTTTTCTTCTTGTTCTTTCATATTTCCATTATAAGTACCTCTATCTTTAATCCATGTGCATGTATTTCAAAGGTGTCTTTTCAAGTTACTTGAGCAGTTTGTGAGGACCAGTTTAGTTAAAACACTTATATGATCATAATTCAATTAACTAAGCACCAATAGGCAGTAGCGTTTCCCATTACACTGAATGGAAGGGACCACTGTCAAGTACTACTTGCCATGTGGTCCTCGGAACCCTCCTTCAGAATAGTGCAAGGCAGGTGCCCAGCAACACGTGGACTGAGGGCATCCTCATCCATCCTCATATTTAACATTAATGAAACAATCATTTTTTAAAGACAGAGTTCAATGTAGATGAACACTTCGATATATTCTGGCTGTACATTCTAAAAAACTTCCGCCACTTCCCACCTGTGTGACTTGGTGCATAGGACATAATCTGCCTGATCATCAGTTCCCTCTTCTGCAGGTTTACATGTATCTAATACATATAGGAAAAGGCTCTAACCTCTGGCCAGTTATGGTAGCCATTCTAGTTCATTCTGATTCTTTGCAACTACCAAGCTGCATTTGTCAGCCCTCCTCGTAGCTGATGGGGACCTCACGATGGAGTCCTCACCAAGTCAGATGAGCAGAAGTGATATGACTTCCTGCGGGAGGAAAAAGAGTGGGTATGAGTTACACACACACACACACACATTCACATAACCTTTCTTCTATCTGTGCAACTGAAAAAAAAAACAAAAAACAAAAAAATGAATAAGCCCAAACAAGAAAATGGCCAATTTCAAAATGGAGACAGATCAAAGGTTGCTTCTGAAGCTCCTGATGGTGGTGGCCTGACCTGCATCAGACTGTGATGGGGCAAAAATTAACTTATGTACATCACTGAGATTGCAGAGTTAATCTGCTTATGTAGCATTGAGTAGCCAACGTTGGCTAACACGAGTAGAGAAACACTGATTTCCAGACAACTAGATAATCACCTCAAAAACCACACCAACAGTTCACATGGCCACACCAGGAGATGAGTGCTATTACTGCCCAATTTTCTCCCAGATTAGGAAACTAGGCACAGGTAGCTGTCAACTGAAAAAAAAAAACGCACAACCTAAAAGTTGAAAATTATGTTTTACTTGGATTTTCTGAGGATGGAAGACAGCCTCTCAGGTCGCTCTGAGGGACCACTCCGAAGAGGTAAGAGAGGAGCCAGGATATATAAAAACCAGATAGTGGAGTTCCCTGGTGGCCAGTGGTTAGGACTCCGAGCTTTCACTGCCGAGGCCGGGGTTCAATCCCTGGTGGTGGAAGTAAGATCCCGCAAGCCACGCGGTGTGGCCAAAACAAAACAAAACCAGGTAGTAGGTACATTAGAAAATTACCGTTTATTAAAGAAAACCAAGTATTTCGAGTTAATGAATTTAGCGCTTTTCTAGAAATGGGAAGATGGAAGAGTCTGGGCTCACTGAGATCATTCCTTAACCATCTAAGGCCAGTATCCTGTTCTTTCCCACCCTGAGTCCCCTCGGGGTGCACCGCAGTGGCTGAGAGCTTGTTTGTCTCCATCCTGAGATCCCTCAGGGCTCATCGTTAGGGTGATGGTTTGATGGCAGAAGCATCCTTTGTTTGCTGACAAGGCAGGCAACATTTTTCCATCCACAGAGCTAACAGGACTTCTCTGAGCTAGAAAGCAGCAGAGCCAAGGTTTGACCCTGATGAAACGGTTCTAGGGTCTACACACAGGGCTTCTACTCTGTTGGTTCGAAACCTTGGGAGCTTCCTGGGGTGAAATCTGAAATTGGCTCCCGGAAGATAAGGAGAGACCAAAGAAAAAGGCCACTCCAGATGGGTAGGTGGCAGGTTTAATAAGCAGGGGACTTACCTCGGAGGCTTGACTTGAGCAGCCAGGAGACAAGTAAATATCCGAACACGCCAGCCCGGGTCTCCAAAGTTTATAGAGAGGCCTTAATGGGGTTCAGTCACATGTAACCATCCAGATGGTCCCAACTACTGTTGCGTTCTCAAGGCTGAGTCCTTGGAAAGGGCTCCCACTGTAGCAAAAGTGGGTGGAGCTTATATTCCAAGGACAGGGAGGGGTTGAGGAGCCTCCGATTGCCCTGGTCAGCCCTGGGATCAACTGGCAATCATGTCTTCTCCGTGACCTCCTGCAACAAACTCTGGGACATGGCAAGAAAGGTTTGTGCGATGAATGACTGATGGACTGCCAGGCACGGATTGATGTTTACTTATCACATTTTAATGACGTTCATTACTTTACTGCTGTGGAAAGCTAGATTCACTACCAAAAAAAAAGTTAGTTGGTAACAAATCATTAGTATCTTTCAGAAATCAGCAACTTTGAAAGAAAGGAGGGGAAGACTACTGAGTTGATAGTTAGGATGATGACATTAACAAATAAACACTCCTACTAAATTGTAAGGACCCCGCTTTTCAACTCAATATGTAACCGAGCAGAACCCCCCTCTCCCATATCCTCTGCTTTAGCGCCTCTCTAAAGTACCTAGATAATAGTATCTCATGCATATTTCCTGTGTTTTTCAGATGCTAAAACCACCACCAAATGGAAGAAATTAACTACTTGATGATCTTGAGCAGGTAGCCCCCAGACCTTCTGGCACCTAAGGATTGATCACCACCAACCAATCAGAGAATTGTGCACGAGCTGATCACAAATCCGGGGACACCCCTCCCCCTCACCTGCAATAAACCTTTCTCTGCTCCCAACTCAGACATTGTGGTTTGTCTGGCCTCACTGTGCATCGGGCACATGAACTTGCCTTCTGTGACAAATAAAGGATGTTTGTGTTCTATATATACATATTTTTTAAGTTGGTGAATCATTAAATTAAATGACTACAGTAGTACTCTGGGGACAAATTCTTCCTTTTAGAAAGGACACAGCCTTGAGAGGTGGCCAAGACCTTCTCACTTCTCATAATCGAAGTGTCTGGGACGTCAGTATCGTTCCTGTCTGCAGAAACCCCAGGCCCTGTTCCAAGGCCTTCCCTTGGTGAGTTATAAAGGGGAAGAATTTAACATGAGCCTGTCTCTATGAAGTCGGATATGAATGCTGCCCTTTGTGGGATGGTCCTGGTGATTGAAGGACCCCAGCATGGATCTGACACCTAAGGGGCCCCCAGTACGTCTTAGGCCCATTCCTCCCTGACTCCTTTGCACTCTTGTGTTGCCTTCCCAGACTCTAGGACTTGCAGCTCACCTTCATTCTCAGATACCCTGTAAGGGATGGAAAAGAGTGACCAGGTGATAACCTCCTAAGAATAATATAGCCAGCGAGCCATGAGCCTTGCTTCCAGTACTCGAATCTGCTAGTAACCAGCTCAGTGACCTTAGGAAAGTTACTTTGACACTTTGAGCCTCAGCTTCCTCATCTATATAATGGACAGGATTTACAAGAAGAGCACTAAGGTCCCTCCTAATTTGACGGTTGTGGGTCTCCAGACCTGCGCTCCATTCCCTCTATGCCTCTAATGGCTCGTGTGACAAAGTACCAGTTCAACATGAAGCTCATCTCAATACATTACTTTATTTGATATCAGTGTTTTCTCCCTTAACTGAATGTATTTCCTATTGTCTTAAGGTTTTTTCATTATGAAGTAGATGAAACAGATAAAGTAATATGTTTATACATATATATTATACACACATAGAGAGTGAACATACTCGTACATGTTCGTTAAAAATATTTTTTTAAAAACCAGGTGCAATCAATTCAGTTTAAGGAGAAGACCATGTCCACACCTCTGATTTGTCATGTGTGTCCTTTTTTTTTTAACATCTTTATTGGAGTATAATTGCTTTACAATGGTGTGTTAGTTTCTGCTGTATAACAAAGTGCATCAGCTATATGTATACATATATCCCCAAATCCCCTCCCTCTTGCCTCTCCCTCCCACCCTCCCTATCCCACCCCTCTAGGTGGTCACAAAGCACTGAGCTGATCTCCCTGTGCTATGCGGCTGCTTCCCACTAGCTATCTATTTTACGTTTGGTAGTGTATATATGTCCATGCTACTCTCTTACTTCGTCCCAGCACACCCTTCCCCCTCCCCATCTCCTCAAGTCCATTCTCTATGTCTGCATCTTTATTCCTGTTCTGCCCCTAGGTTCGTCAGAACCAATTGGTTTTTTTTTTAGATTCCATATATATGTGTTAGCATACGGTATTTGTTTTTCTCTTTCTGACTTACTTCACTCTCTATGACAGACTCTAGGTCCATCCACCTCACTACAAATGACTCAATTTCATTTCTTTTTATGGCTGAGTAATATTCCATTGTATATATGTGCCACATCTTCTTTATCCATTCATCTGTCGATGGACACTTAGGTTGCTTCCATGTCCTGGTTATTGTAAATAGAGCTGCAGTGAACCTTGTGGTACATGACTCTTTTTGAATTATGGTTTTCTCAGGGTATATGCCCAGTAGTGGGATTGCTGGTCATATGGTAGTTCTATTTTTAGTTTTATAAGGAACCTCCATATTGTTCTCCATAGTGGCTGTATCAATTTACATTCCCACCAACAGGGCAAGAGGGTTCCCTTTTCTCCACACCCTCTCCAGCATCTTAGCGGAAATGGTTTCAGTTTTTCACCATTGAGAACGATGTTGGCTGTGGGTTTGTCATATATGGCCTTTATTATGTTGAGGTAAGTTCCCTCCATGCCTACTTTCTGCATGGGTGTTGAAATTTGTCGAAAGCTTTTTCTGCATCTATTGAAATTATCATATATGTGTGTCCTTTTCTAATTCTGATTCCGTTCTCTTGGCGTTTTCCCACTGGTTGGCAGTATTGTGAATTTTGTGTTATTAAGCCCCATGCTTTCTTTTTATATTAATAGAAAGATGCATTGTTTAGTTATTTGGGTAAAAGGAATTAAATTGTATGTGTTCTTCTGAGACCTGTTTTTTTTCCCTCACATGTTTTTGAGAGTTAGTCATGTTAACTCAGGTAGGTGTAAATTCATTCATTTCTATTCCTGCATAATATTCCATTTAAGAATGCAGTGGAACTCATGAAAGGAATTCTACTATTAAGGGATATTTGGATCATTTCTTCTGTGTGTATGTGTTCACTGTTTCTAATAAGGATGCTATGAATATTCATCTACCATGAATAGCCATGAATATTCAGGTATGCACCTTCTGGTACACCTGTGCCAGTTTTTCTTTCTATTTAGAAGGACAATTGCTGAGTTATAGAGTACATGTGTTCCAATTTACTGGGTAGCACCACATTATTTTCCAAAACCAGCACATCACTTCAAACTTGTATCGACAGGGAACATAAGTTTCCATAGCTGTATATCTTTCCAACACCTGGAAGATCAGACTTTGATTTTGCCCATGTGATGGATTGGAAATGGCATCTCATTCAGAACAGGTTTTAATTTGCACATTTCTGATGACTAATAACGCTCAAATCTCTCTATATGTTTACTGACATTCACGTTTCCTGTTCCCCGAAAATGCTTGTTGTTTGGCTGATTTTTATTATTGGATAATTTATCTGTTTCCTACGGGTTTGTATGAATCTTTCATATGTTTATAGCATTTCTTAGGTTTGTGTGTTCAGATATTATCTCACAGCTTGCAGGTGTTGTTTATCCATGTCTGTGGTGTCTTTTGAGGAGTAAACTTCTTTGTATTAATGTCAATTTTACCCACTTTTCTCTTTTTTTAAAAAAATAAATTTATTTATTTTTGGCTGCATTGGGTCTTCGTTGCTGCCTGCGGGTTTTTCTCTAGTTGCAGTGAGCGCGGGCTACTCTTCGTTGCGGTGCGCGGGCTTCTCACTGCCATGGCCTCTCTTGTTGCAGAGCACGGGCTCTAGGCCCGCAGTCTTCAGTAGCTGTGGCACACGGGCTCAGTAGTCATGGCTCACCGGCTTTAGAGCGCAGGCTCAGTAGTTGTGGCGCACGGGCTTAGTTGCTCCGCGGCATGTGGGAGCTTCCCGGACCAGGGCTCGAACCCGTGTCCCCTGCACTGGCAGGCGGATTCTCAACCACTGCGCCACCAGGGAAGCCCCCCCACTTTTCTCTTTATCTTCGCTCTCTGCTGATGCGACATATTTAGGACCACTTCTTTATCTTGAGGACATTAAGATCCTCTGCTATACTATTATTTCTTAAATTGTAAGTCTTCGCTTTTTACCTTTAAGTCTTTCGACCAATTCCCTCCCACTCTTCATTGTCCAGAGCGCCCTCCCCCCAGTAATCTTCAGCACAAACTCCGTCACACAGATGAGGCTGTCACCCATGGAGGGGACTGGCTCTGGATTCTCTATTTTGCTCCATTAATAGAGGGGTTTTTTTTCCTCTTTTATCAACAATATGCCACTGTGTGTCATGTTCTAGTTTTACAATGAATTTTTCTCTGCAGTAGGTTAATGCCACACACCTGGTACTTCTTCAGGTACATCTCAGCTATTCTTTGCAACACGAGACTGTAGGAGTTGGGAAGGAATGGGACTAAAGTTTCTTTATTTACATTTTAGAGAAGGTTTTGTTCAGTTTCATGACATTTAGGTTTTTCTCTGAATCTATAGAGCAAACTGACATATTTATGAAAAGGAGTATACATGTATTTCAGTCTTCTAGTGCAATAAAATGTTATAATTTCCTACTTGAACTGCTTACATATATTTTGTTAGATTTAGGCCTAGGTACCATTTATATAAGTGTTACTAGTTTAAATGTATCCCTTTGAAAGTTGCTTTTCTAACCATGGGTAGCTAGAAATGCAATTGACTACAGCATTGTTTGCTGGAGAGATCCCTCTAATTGCTTGCTAATTCTAATAATGTGTCTATAGATTCTTTTGGTTTCTTATGTAGAAGAACTTGGGTTATCTATGAATAATGAGAGTTGTAACTTTTACTTTTCATATTTTATACAAATTATTTCTCTTTCATGTCATAGTTCCCTGGCTGAGCTCTCCTGAAGAAGATAAGACTAGAAGAAGCAATAGTGAGCGATCTTGCCTTGATCTTTTTTTTAAGAGAGTGCTTTATAACAATTCAATATTGTATACATCGTTCCATTATTTTATCTGTAGATACTCATTAGTCACCAGTTTAAATAAGTTCTTTTTACTCGTATATACTAAACTTTTACGATAATAAACAGTTATTAAAATTTTATCAACTATTCTTTTCTATGCCTATTAAGATAAGGTGATGTTTCTCTTCACTTCTGTGACTAGAGTAGATTACATTAATGTGTTCTATCATGTTGATGTGAATTTGCATTCCTGGAATAAACCCCAGTTGCTCACAATGTACCATCTTTTTGTATATACACTCCTCTTCAGACTGCCAATATTTTATTTAGAATTGTTTCATTATGCTCATTAATGAGATTTGCATATAATTTTCCTTTCCTTTACTCTATCAAACCTTGTTTGGTGGTAGAATCAAGGTGACTCCACCCTCTTAAAATAAGTTGTATGGTAGCCCCTGTTTTTCACTTCTTTGAAAAAATTTATGTAATATTAGCAATAATCAGTTTCTTGAACATTTAACTCAACTGTAAAATCATTGTGGGTCTAACGTTCTCTTTGTGGGAAGAGTTTCAATTATTGATTCAGTTACTAGATGGAAAATAGAGTTACTAGGGGGATCCCCAGGGATGGAGGAGGAATGTTTGTTCGGGATTGAGCCTGTTTATAAACTGAGAGGAAAGAACCATCATGGGGGAGATTGCAGATAACAGTCTGCAATTGTTAGGAAGGGATGGAAGTAGAGGGAGACCCATGAGAGACTAGAGTAGGTAATTCCAATCTAACTGGGGGCTTGGGCAGGCCAGTGGAGCCAGCTCTGCTCTTAAGAGACAGGATGGAAATAAAAGACAGTGCGATACATCTGAAGGTGAGAAAGGGCTGAAGCAGAAGGAATACGGGTCTGGTGGGCTTTATTTTCTTTGGGAAGTAGAAAGTAGGCTTTCCTGCCTAGAGAGGAAGAGTTGGAATTAGGGCTTGAGGAAAATAGAAACATGGATCAGTGAAGGAGAAGAACAGGTGAGGAGGGACAGGTGTTGGCTTCATGTGATGTGAGAAGGGCAAGTCACTGGGCTGGAGCTTGAATTCCTGGGTCTATAGCAGGAACAAAGGGAGCTCAGGGGCTGTGAATTAAGGGCAATTACATGAAGTTGGTTGAAGAGATGGGTCATGATAGACTGAAAGAGAACAATAGAACTGGGGAGTGGATGTCTGTGAAGTGAAAAAAGAAAAAAGAAGTGTAGTAGAAGAATGGGAGAGAAAGAGGAAGCAGAAAGACAGATGCTGTGATCAGAAAGGACAGGTCAGAGGACTTCCCTGGTAGTCCAGTGGTTAAGACTCTGCGCTCCCATTGCAGGGGGCCCAGGTTCCATCCCTGGTCAGGGAACTAAGATCCCGCATGCCACGTGGCTTGGCCAAAAACAAAAGGACAGGTCAGAATTTATGCTGGTCAAGTTTCCAGGTTTGGGATTGGGTTAAGGATTAAGCCAAAGACAATCCTAATGACAAGATGGGAGGGAAATGGAAGGGTCTTCCAGGTAAGAGACAAAAGAGCCAGGGCTGAAAGACCAACTGCAGTGATAGTCTTCCTTTATTCTGCCCTTACCATTCGCTGCAGAGTGTTAAGGAATTTACATAACTTCATGTAATTTAATCCTCGCACAGCTAATAAGGGGAGTCCTGATACTACCTCCAATTTGCAGATGAAAAGCTGATGCTCAATTAGGACATTCCTCAGATGGCATTTGAATGAAGGTCTTTCTAATCCAAAAATCTTTACATTTAACGGATATCAACACTGTTAAAGAGGCCAAGAAGTGGGATGAGTTATTCCTGGGAAATAAAATCTCACAGTAATAGCAGGACTTTTGGTGGAGAGAGCTTTTGAGTCAACCACAAACGGCAGAGTGAGGAGAGGTGAAGGGTGGGAAAATCAGGAACCCCGGGTCCTACGCCTTCTCATCCATCAAAACTGGGGGTTCCTGGGGCTTTGCAATGTTTATGGACACCGTGCAAGGCATAGTGGCGTTTGTGGTCTATGCAGACAATCTTGATTTACACAGTTACACAAAATTGTATCTACAATTTAAGAGTCTCCCTTCCCCTTCCCTATTCTTCCTTTCTCCAAAACAAACAAGCCTCCTGCTCTGACCCTTGGTGCCACCTACATCCCAAAATTGGCAAGAGAACCGAGTGAGGCATTTCACACTTAGCATCTTTCTTGATCCCTAGTGCCACCCTGGGAGTTACACGTTATCATCCCCGTTTAACAAACAACAAAATTGAAGCGCAGAGATTGAAATTTGGCTTGGTACAAACATCCCTTGCAATTGCAGAGCTTTTTGAAAAAACAAATCATTTACTGTATGATTTTGTACCCATGTTCTCCTCTTGATTTTTGTTCTTGCCAAGATCTCCTGGAGGAGACAAGTCCTGTGATCCCCACTGGCAGAGAAGGAGTGCTTCTCCATCCAAGTCTCGTAACCCATGAATGCTGCTGCCGGGACTAAGCCCTAGCCTCGTTTGTCTTGCTCTCCTGTGATCTTTGCAAGAGGATCATGGTACTTCTTCCAGAATCAGAGACAAAGGGCCAATCTCCAGACTCAAATGCCTGGTGAATTTCTTCAGTTTGGCTCAGGGCTCCCTGAAGACCTTGCTGAGCCTGGCACTCATTAAGGCTCCCTTGTCCTAAATCATCTGGTCTTTAAGGGACAACTGAGGGACCACCAAAACATTCTGCAGAAGTCAGAGCACAGGTCAGGGGAGTGAGTGCCGAAGCCCCTCATCCTAGATGTTGATCAGTTGGCCCAGCTCCAGGGTTGAATTATCTGTGTTAATTTCTAGTTTAGCCACTTACTAGCCGTGCGCTCTTGAGTAGGGTCTGAACATCTCTGTACCTCAGTATCTCCATTTTTCAAAGCTCACAGCAATAATCCTACGATAGAGGATGGTGACAAACGATCCTCAAATATAAGCATTCTATAACGGTTTCCTATAATATTAATGATGATGATTATTATTGTTATTTAAACACATATGAAAACTGAGGCCCAGAGAATGCAAGAGAACTTCCAAGTTCCCACACTGAGCCAGAAGCCACAATTCTGTTTTGTTTTGTTTTTTTAACCTCAGCATCCTTCTTCCCTTACGAGGATGAATTGGGCTAATATGGGCAAAGTACCATTTCTGTCAGCTAGGGCTGCCATAACAAAGTGCCTCAGACTTGGTGGTTTAAACAACAGAAATTTATTTTCTCTCCATTCTGGAAGCCAGAAGTCCTAGATCAAGGTGTTCATGGGGTTGACTTCTTATAAAGCTTCTCTTTGGCTTGTAGATGGCTGTTTTCTCCCTGTGTCTTCATAGGGTCTTCCCTCTTTGTGTGTCTGTGTCCTAATCTCCTCTTCTTATAAGGAATATGGGATATGGACCCATTCCAGTGATCTCATTTTAACTCCGTTGCTTCTTTAAAGACCTTTTCTCCAAGTATAGTCACATTCTGAGGCTTGGGGGGGAGGGGGGATTAGGACTTCAACACATGGATTTTGGAAAGGCGACATTCAACCCATAATAGATGCCGATTACAGATTCGGACAGAGAAAAGTTGCACAGGAAATATTAAGTGTTATTTTCACGGCATGGTTACTACTGTGCCTTATCTCCAGAGTTTGATGAAATTCCCACGTTGAAAATGTGTGATGTCCATAGAAAAGCCCCTCAAACAGCCCTTTGTATGTGCCCCCCAGAGGAGTTCACACCATTCCAGGAGGCTGCTGTGTGCCCACAGGACCCTTCTGAGGAAGGAGAACTCATGCAACTTTCTCTGCATAGAGTTGCTTTGGCTGGAGCCCGTGAGCCCTGAGTGGATTAAGC
Organism: Balaenoptera acutorostrata; assembly: GCF_949987535.1. Taxonomy (NCBI): domain Eukaryota; kingdom Metazoa; phylum Chordata; class Mammalia; order Artiodactyla; family Balaenopteridae; genus Balaenoptera; species Balaenoptera acutorostrata. Next base: position 4,661,511 of record NC_080080.1, on the reverse strand, counting down.
TCTACCTTCCTGCTCACCGGACCTCGGTCAGACATCAGTGCAAGTTCAATGCAACCACAGATGGGCCTGTGAACACTGACCCTCAGTGTCTGTGGTATGGGCTGGTACTCCAGCCAACAGTAAATATTATACAGTTTGGTGGCTAGGAAACTTCTCCTTGGAGACAAATAGACAAACCAGAATTGAGTTTGATCTCATCTGTACCCACTGCATGTAAAAAGAGAAATAGAGAGAGAGAGCTCCTCTGAAACACTTTGCTTTATTTGTCTTCTCTTGAGTTTATAATTCACAATCCTTTCCTTAGATACAGAGTCTTTTTATCCCCTCTGTCATTTTCAAGATCTTTCTTCACCTTCTTCTTCCCAAGCCAACCGTGCTCCTTTCCATGAAGTGCCCTTCTTACTCATAGCAAAAATAGAATTACAGATATTTCATTCAATCCTGAGAAAATGCGCTAGGTGTGAGGAGCTGGAGTTCCTCTTCAATACCAGAAGCATCTGTGGTCCCCTTTCTAGGACCAGGGACTTTGCAACACTGGGTGCACCTATGAATGAGGGGATTGCATAAACTCTGTGTTAAGGTCTTTCCCAGCTCTTATGACCTGTGATGCAATATATGATCCCGTCATCTTCTGGGGTACGTGCACCTCTGGCGGTCCCTTCTTCCCTCACACTATAGCAGAATCAAAGCCTCAGAAGGCAACTCTGGTCTCTGCCTCTGCAGGGAGAGAGACTGGGGATGATGGATGGAAAGGGATTTGACAGGTTGATTTCAGTGAGTGTGTGTGGGAGTGTGCACTTCAGCTTAAAGAACGCAGGAGGAAATACCACATCCATGCATTTGTTTATCCCTGTATCAAACAGCTATGCTCTGGCCTCTGCACTGTGGTCGACTCTGAGAACACAGGAGACCTCAGCATCTCGGAGACACCACCAACCCGTGTACAGATCATCAATCGAACACTACAGGAAACCCACCTGAGGGCAACTCACCGGGCCTGTGTTTCAGAATGAGGGGGCTTTGGTCATTTATTAGGTTGTAACCCTCAACAAGTCCTTCACACAGCACGGCTGGGAGAATCATGAGAGTTAAGGAAGAGCTCTATGAACTGCGGATTGCTTTACAAATGCTAATTATATTAGGAAGGTGATTGCCCTGGGACATGATCAAGTTCAAATTACTTAGTATGACAGCCAAGGTGGCTAAAACTCTGACTCATGTTATGCCGCCCCTGCAATGTAGTCAATGCTCCAGATACATGGTGCAACTTGACATTTCTCAAATCATCTGCATCTTGTCATGTGTTCATGCCTTTGCTCCCTTCCTGCTTGCTGTTTGACAGACAATTGCTTATTTATCAGAATTAAAATCTCACATCATCCCCACACACACACACATGCATACACACATGCACATAGACACAAACTAAGTACCATTAGCTATTCTCTCCTGGGCAAATTGTTTGATCTCAAGATAAGTCAGGAAAGACCAAATTCATTAAACAACCTTCAGTCCCCTTCTCAAAATGTCCCCAGATTCTGATAACCCAGCGGGTGTGAAAGAGCTCTAGCTAAGGTCTTCTCTTCCTGAGCCGACCTGTGAATTCTCAATCAGAGTGAAGCACAATGTAGTGAACTCGTAGATAACCTTTCTCCTGCAATACAAGGATGTCCATACCTGCGTTGTTTGCATTAACACAAACTGGGGAAAACATTTTAATGGCTAACAATGGTGGGGACTGGTGGAATAAAATAAAAGATAATAAGCTATTAATCAATCATTAAAGTGATGCCTTATTTTAAAATAAAGGAAAATGTTCTATTACTTGGAAAAATCAATTTTATATGTTTTATGTTGTGATTCCATTTTTTGTACAAACCTAATAAGAAAAAATAACACCCTGAAAGTGTGTAAAACCAAGATAGGCTCTGGGAGTTGGGAGTGCAGGTGATCGTAATTCTCTCCACTGTGTTTTGCTACATTTTCTAAATATCCTATAAGAAATAATTGTTTATATCATCAGGCAAAAATAAGTGTGGTTTAATTGCCTTTTTGGTTTGGGGTTTTTTTTTGGCCACCCTGCATGGCATGCGGGATCTTAGTTCCCCAACCAGGGATCAAACCTGCGCCCCCTGCAGGGAAGACCCATGGTTTAGTTGTTTTAATCACTTGGATTCAAACAACACAAAATTTTGAATTTTAGACTTTTGCGTATTTTTAATAGTTGCCCATCCATCCACCCTTCCATCCATCCATCCATCCATTCATCTTTCCTTCCATCCATCCACCCTAGGAAAAAAAGGGACAGACTTGGAAAGGGCTTGATACATGTTAGTTCGTACTCACTGGCTCTGTGACCTCCAGGGAATTGCTCAAACCCTGTCTTCAGTTACAGCATCTGTAAGTGGGGCAGTGGCCTCAGCATGGCCTGCATTTCTGGGTTATTTTTAGCAACAAAAGGACTCACAGATGTGGAAGCCCATTCAAAGCTTCCACTCCCTACATGTGTGACCTGAGATTTTCAGTATTCAAGCAGGTTTCATGCTTGCCCACTTCAGTTTGCAGAAACCCAAACCATTCCACAAATAACAGTTTTCACATAAATGCATCTTTGGAAGCTCTAAAGGCTCCAAATAAGATTTTGATGTCTAAAAGAAAACGCATACCATCCCTTCTGATGCAAAAGTAATTGACTTACTTCCTACACAAAGGATTCTTTTCATTTAAATGGAGAAGCAATCTTAATAATAGATGATTGCTTTATGAATATGAAAATTATATATTCGTTGCATAATCAACCGTTTAACTGACACATCATTGCAGCCCCTGTGGAGTGTGTGGAACAGATTTGAAACCACGTGACCGATTGTTCCAATTCTTCATTTAGAAAACAAGAGGCCTGCTATTCAGCTCAGGGTATAGGGAAATAGCAGACTCAAATCTGCCGTCACTTATTAAGCACCTGCTGTGTGCAAAGAGGGACTGTTGCAAAGTTTACATTTTTCAGGAAGGTATCACGCCCCCCCCCATTGTGAAACTCAAAAATGAGATTACTGGGATTAGCAGAGGCAAGCTCTATTATATATAGAGTGGATAAGCAACAAGGTCCTACTGTATAGTGCAAGGAACTATATTCAATATCCCATGATAAACCATAATGGAAAAGAATATGAAAAAGAACATACATATATATAGGGCTTCCCTGGTGGCACAGTGGTTAAGAATCCACCTGCCAACGCAGGGGATGTGGGTTCTATCCCTGGTCCGGGAAGATGCCACATGCCGCAGAGCCACTAAGCCCGTGCGCCACAACTACTGAGCCTGCGCGCCTAGAGCCCGCACACCACAACGAAGAGTAGCCCCCGCTCGCCACAACTAGAGAAAGCCCGCGTGCAGCAACAAAGACCGAACGCAGCCAAAAATAAATAAATAAAATAAATAAATTTACAAGAAAAAAAAAAGATTCCAAGTAGGAGCAACCTCAGAGTGCCAGGGCATTGATAAAGGCTCCCCCGAGTAAGAGGCATTCCAAGGGGACTGAAAAGGGACAAGGGCAATGGCATAGGGGTAAAGGGTAGTCCCCGTGGAGGCCGTGAGCATGAGGTGAGATCCCCGCATTGGTTAGTACATATAGAGATGCCTCAAAGGTGGCTGGGAAGCAGGTTATATAGCAAGCCTTGGATAGCATGCACCTTTGGGGCAGGGAGCTCTGAAGCCCCGAGGAGGATGTAGCCGATGGCAGTTAAAGGAGAAGAGAACATCAAAGGAGCTCCGAAGAAACCCCAGGATCCAGCCTTCTGCCAGTGTCAGGTTGCCAGATCCAGCAAATGAAAAGAAGGATGTCCAGTTAAATGTGAATTTCAGGTAAACAACAAATAATTTTTGAGTAAAAGGATGTCTCAAGTAGGGCATGGGAAACACTTCTACTAAAAAGGTGTCTGAAATTCACACGTAACTGGGCATCCTGCCTTTTATCAGTTCATCCCGCCCAGAAGAACACACACCCTAAGGGTCCTAGTCGGTCTCCCTACAGAACAGGCCCCAAGCCCTGCGGAACCAAGGCCCACGCCAGCTGCAGCTGGCTGTTCTGCAGCGGGGGCTCCAGGGGTGCTGCGCAGACCCTCAATAGAGTACCTTGCAGCCAGTTTGCACAATCACTAAGGGCTCTTTCCAGAATCTGAGTGTCTGCCATGGGCCCGTGAGAAATACCAAAGAGAGGGCAGGTGTGGAGGAGAGCGGGAGTCAAGAAAGGGACAAAAACACCGTGTAATCACTTGAGTTGTCTTCAAAGAAGGACACAGACACCAAAACTCTGGAAAGGAGACATCAATTTCCTTTTATCCTGGTGTTGCCTTCCCTTCCTCCCATTCAACAAATATGTATCGACTTCCTAGGATGTGCGGGGCACTGTGAACTGCAGTTACAAGATGAGTGAGTTACAGTAGGCTGGCACACTGGGTTTCAGACACTGGGTTTCAAACGCTGGCTTTTCCACTTACAAGCCGACCGATGTTCCATTGATCCTCAGTTTCCTCATCTGGAAAATGGGTGTAACAGTGCATCCAGGAAGGTTGGCGTAAGGATTCATTTAAATGATGTAAGCACAAAGTAATACTCGCGAAAAGCCAGCTTCCTCTCCCTGACCTCCTCCTCATTTTCTCATCACAGAGAAAGAGACATGATCTCATAATCATGAAGTAGTGAGCAAGTGATACCATGTTTTCAGAGCCCAGAGGAAAGAGCAAGTTCTTCACAGAGGAAGGCATTTGGCTGCGTCCTGAAGAAGGAATGAGATGTGCTAGACAGAAGCTTTTGAAATTTAAATCTGCCCAGGGTTCCTTCTTAGAGGAAACCACCCCTCCCCCATCCTTAATCCCACTTGGTCCATGAGGTTTGCTTGGGGCTCCTCTTGTTCCCAGGGCTGGGCCATCAGAGTCCCCTTGTGTCTACTGCAAGAGCAATCAGCCCAGGCTCTTACCCCTTCTCTGAGATCTGGAACCCCCAGAATTGCAGAAGCCTAAAGCCCCCGGAGCGTTCTGCAGTCACCCAGAGAATCACACCTGAGAGCAAAGGCAGGTCTGGTGACACAGTTCAAACATCTGCTCTGTGTGTGAAGCCAGATCTGCCCCTGGACTCACCCATCTCATTCGCCAACAGAGGCTGCTTTTTGCCTAAACCAGTTTGGTTAGGGGCTTCATCACTAGTAATTAAACAGCTCCCATGCTGGGTGACATCTTACACTGATTTCTCAAATGCTCAGTGTTGCCTTTGCTACTTAATAAGCCAGCTAAAAGCTATAGTTTAGAGAAAAGCAGTAACCAAACCCTATTAAAACGTGTGATCCTTTTATAGAGAAGTTGTTAGCTCACTATTGGGATCTGTATCACCGATGTTTATAAGGTGGGACGTCTCCATTTTGTTACCGAGTCCAAGCTCGCTCTGCTCGCCACACGACAGGCCAATGAGGCGGAGACGAGGTGTTGAGGCAGGGAATATGACTTTATTGGGAAAGCCGGCAGACCGAGAAGACGGCAGACTAGTGTCTCCGAAAAAGCATCTTCCCAGGGTTTGGATGCCAGTTTCTTTTACAGCACAGAGAGGGGGAGGAGATGAGGAAGTAAAGTAAAAAGACCATAAGTTTTGCAAATATGCCCTGGAATGGCCAGCCTCGGGGAGGGGATGTGTTAATTTCTTCTTTCTTGCAGCCATCCATATGTGGACAGGGTCCGGATGTTTCCCTGAACAAAGGCACTTTGGTTTAACATTCAGGCAGAGGGGCAGGGTTCCCCGAGGCAGACCATTATGTATACACAGTATCCTTTTAGTGAACAAAAGCAACGAGAAGCAAAGGTTAAAGTAAAAGAAACAGATGCAACATGTAGTCAGATTTGGCTCTTCCCTGTTACAATTTGAGTTTGATTTTGAAGGCGGAAACGTCTTCAGATATTGGAAAATAATAAAAAAGCAAACACCATGGTTACTTAAACTACAAATTAATTTCCATTTATGTACTTTAAGAAAGTATTAATATTCCTACTGATAAAGGATAAGTTCTAGATTGTGGCAAAATGATAAGAAGACACTCTTGCCTGGACGAATATTTGTAGACGCAAACTGAACTTTTAATGCAGATTGCAATTCATGCTAAACTGTATCTTCTCCTTGCAGTCTTAAAACATTCCTGAGTTAGCTTCAGTACGATGTTTTTTTAATCCTAGGGAATGTTGGGGAGGGAAAAGATTTCCCTTGCACTTCTGGGTTCTTTGGACTGGTCTAATCATTAAATTGGCACAAGGCAGATTAAAAAGAGAAAAAAAATAATTTCATACATACAGAGGTCCCATAGATATGAGACCCAAGAAGTGACCAAAGCAAACTGTATACCTTTTAGACAAAGAAACAATAAATTTGTGAAAAACTGACAAGACAGAGAAACTTAGGTTTGGGTAATAATTAAGGAAGAAACTAAGAAGAGCGTGTTTACACAGTCTTTTGGGCCATGAATTCCCTGTTTTCGGTGATAAGGACATCTCTCTAGTCTTGATTCAGGGAGGGTACCTTCCACGTGGGAGATTTATTCCCTGCTTTCAGGGTGACAGAGGAGAGTCAGAGTGTTCTTCTTGTACAAGAGGTTTCTCAAGTAACTTTAATTCAAAATAATTAATATGCAGAGTGGCACATTGTGGGGTGTCCTGCTCTGAACCCCATCAGGCACTTAATGTATTAGAAGTTCAACTTTCTTATTTTCTGGGAATTTTAGGAATAGCCAATACTTGCATTTACATAAGCATTTTTATACCTTAATAAATCAATCAGAACAGAGTACCTTTAATTTGAGACTTTATTACCTAGTTTTTTAATACCATCTGCACATCAGAAAATATCAGCCACTCGCATAATAATAGTTAAAGGCCTTTTTGAATAAAGACATACAGGGACTGGGCTTCCCTGGTGGCGCAGTGGTTGAGAATCTGCCTGCCAATGCAGGGGACACGGGTTCGAGCCCTGGTCTGGGAAGATCCCACATGCCGCGGAGCAACTGGGCCCGTGAGCCACAGCTACTGAGCCTGCGCGTCTGGAGCCTGTGCCCCGCAACGGGAGGGGCCGCGATAGTGAGAGGCCCGCGCACCGCGATGAAGAGTGGCCCCCACTTGCCGCAACTAGAGAAAGCCCTCGCACGAACCGAAGACCCAACACAGTCAAAAAATAAAATAAAATAAAATAAATAAATAAATTAGCTATAAAAAAAAAAAAAAAAAAAGACATACAGGGACTGAGAGCTTTGAATTCCAGTATTAGCCACAAACCAAGAGACACCGAAACGCAAAGCTCAAAGATCCAGAAATCAAGAGCAGGTCTCCTTTCCAATGGGCACAGGATTCTTTTTTTTTTTAAAGTTTTTTTTGTTTTTTTTTTCATGGGTTTAATTAATTAATTAATTAATTTATTTTTGGCTGTGTTGGGTCTTCGTTTCTGTGCGAGGGCTTTCTCTAGTTGTGGCAAGTGGGGGCCACTCTTTATCGCGGTGCGCAGGCCTCTCACTATCGCGGCCTCTCTTGTTGCGGAGCACAGGCTCCAGACGCGCAGGCTCAGTAGCTGTGGCTCATGGGCCCAGTTGCTCCGCGGCATGTGGGATCTTCCCAGACCAGGGCACGAACCTGTGTCCCCTGCATTAGCAGGCAGACTCTCAACCACCGTGCCACCAGGGAAGTCCATGGTGGGCACTTTAAGTGTTGCTTTACTTCAGGAATCTCCTGTGCCCTCCATGCATTGTCATTGATGGGACACAAATTACCTGTACTCCTTCCACAGGTAATAATACCCCTTCTCTTTCTCTTGCAGCAGAAGCCACCTACTCTCTTTGTATTTCTGTGACTAAAAGAGAACATTCCAGAGATTTTTGCAGCATGATGAAGATCTGATTCATCAACAAGATGTCTGACTCTTGTTGGGAAGTCACTGATGACTTACCTTAAAAAACACAATAGGCTCCTCATAAGTCCCCTCCCCCAGAGTATCCAGGAAAATTCAGACTTGGCAATAAACAATGCCCCAACGTCAAAAAAAAAAAGCAAAACACTAAAAGAACCTGCCATACTTAGCATACTTGGCATCTTCTGTAAGAGTTAAAAGTCATTATTCCAAGTGCCCAACTTAAAATAATTGAAGAAAAAAATTTAAAAAATAACACTGCAAATAAATCAACTGGGAGGTATTGGCCCATGTAACTGGGAAGCCCCATATACAGCCAATCCCAGATAAAACTATTCTGGTTTTGTTCTGTTTGTCGCTACTTCACCACATTCATCAGAGAAACTTTCCCCATGTGCTGGGTAAAATGATCCCCAGGAAGTCCAGCCTGAAATAAATTGTCTGCAATAGAAATGAAACTGGTTAGTGTTCTACAGGGTACTAAAACCACAGCCCTTGAGGTTATCTTCTCTACTGGGCAGAAAGAATTTGCATCATCACTAGAGAAAGCTGAGAAGTGAATGGGAAACGTCACACAGAAATGTCAAGTTTCAAAAAGAAACAGAGGGAAATTCCCCTAGATAGTTAAATAATTCTTGAATGTACGTGTTAAACAAAGCCCCACTGTGACATCATACAGATTCCCTGCTCTCTCTTGGTCTTATTTTCAAGTTTTGGGTATGTTTGTCTAATCAAATATAATGTTCCAACAGAGAAGTCAAAAACAATAAAATGTAATGATAGAAGAAATTATTCAATGTAGAAAAATAAGATTTTGTACTATTGTGTCAATAACCTTTATTTACTTTTTCCTAGCTTATTCTAATACTAGAAATAATGCTTTCAAATATTGTTCAATGTCGTACAGGTCAATAAAATCTTAAGCTTTGTGGTTACTTTCCTTTCTAGGAAGAAATAATTTACATTTCTTCTGGACAAAAACCTACAAATTAATATTCAACTTTAGAGTCTAGACTTTAATTGGTAGTGAATAGTAAGTCAAAGAAAACATCCTTGGTGGTGCCTGATAGGCAACTTTCCAGTGTGATATTGAAAAGACGTGGGACTTCCCTGGTGGCGCAGTGGTTAAGAATCCGCCTGCCAATGCAGGGGACACGGGTTCAAGCCCTGGTCCAGGAAGATCCCACATGCTGCAGAGCAACTAAGCTTGTGTGCCACAACTACTGAGCCTGCGCTCTAGATCCTGTGAGCCACAACTACTGAAGCCCGCAAGCCACAACTACTGAAGCCCGTGTGCCTAGAGCCCGTGGTCGGCAACAAGAGAAGCCACTGCAATGAGAAGCCCGCGCAGCCCCCGCTCGATGCAACTAGAGAAAGCCTGCGCGCAGCAAGGAAGACCCAATGCACCAAAAATAAATAAATAAAAAATAAATTAAAAAAAAAAAGCGCCATCATTCTTTGCTTATTTCTAAGTATTGGAAAATTGTTTTCTTGATATTACTCTGGTTTGGATGAGCTTGAATTAATAGCATTTTATTATGCCAGGACTTCCTTTAAAGTCTATCCAGAAGGTTGTAACTGCTAACTTTAAAGGTACATTATGCTGCCATGTGTTCCCTGAATTTTCTAAGAAACTACAAGTAAATTTAGAATGCATGGCTAGGAAACTCAACTCCCTGCCATTATTTCTAATCAGACTCCTACCTCATACTCCCTTTTTGTCCATTTGCAAAGAATGCTTTTCAATTAAGCTGCTTCACTGTGTGAATGAAAATAGAACCCCCTGGTTTGGCTGAAATTACATCACTCACCAGCCCCTCTATTTCTCTGAATAATGACTGGTCCAATCTTTGCTTGGTTGTCTGTTGCCCAAATTTCTTTTGAGAACAACAGCAAGCCGTGGCTATGTTTAAACACAATGAAGAAAGTGGAAAATTGACCCAGTTATCCCAATCATTTGAGCTAAAAGGAAAACAATAATTGAGTGGGAAGCAAGGCATCTTGCAGCAGACATGATACAAATGGGCTAGACTTATTAGTCAAATTCAGCCTCCTAATGATTTATTTTATGGATTCTCTCTAGTGGGTTTCATAGAGAGTTTATTGTACATGACATGTGAGTCAGTGTGATATCTATTTGCTCATGAATAGATTCTGGTGAAATCTTTGCCATATTATCTGTGGAGTGAAAGAGAATGTGACTTAATTTGGACAGACCCAGTTGTAACCCCAGTTCCACTCTTTTTTTAAAATATTTATTTATTTAATTTATTTATTTTCCTTTTTTTTTTTGGCTGCATCGGGTCTTAGTTGCGGCATACGGGATCTTTGTTGAGGATCTTTCGTTGTGGCACGTGGGTGTTCGCTGCAACGCGTGGGCTTCTCTCTAGCTGTGGCGCGTGGGCTCCAGGGCGTGTGGGCTCTATAGTTTGCAGCACGTGGGCTCTCTCGTTGAGGCTTGCAGCCTTAAATGCCCCGTAGCATGTGGGATCTTAGTTCCCTGACCAGGGATCAAACCCGCATACCCTGCATTGGAAGGCAGATTCTTTACCACTGGACCAGCAGGGAAATCTCCAGCTTCACTCTTTACTAGAGATGTCACGAGGGCAGATGTCTGTACCTCCTCTCCCTGCTCGGTCCAATGGAGGTAACAAAGCTGACATTCCAGGTTACCATGAGGAGTAGATAAAACTGTCTATGTGTGGCATGTTGTCCAACATCCAGAAGGTCCCCAGTAAATGCATCCCCACATGCCTGTCTCTTCCTCTTCTAGGAGGTGGTGTTGCAGGAAGAGGGGGTCAGAGAGGGCAGGATATGGGTGCAGAGTATGGTCAGAAGTGTCCAAACTCTCCTGGCGCTAAGAAACCCTATGAGTACTTGTCAAAAATGTGAACGAGCTCCACCCCAGACCCACTGAATTAGATTCTCCAGAGGAGAGGCTGGAGCTGAAGGGATGCCCAGTCTACAGAATACTTCGTGGAAGAGATACTATTCAGTCTCTGAATTAAAGAGACTTTTATAATCTCAGAGCTGTAGGTAACCTGGACCATTGACATTTCAAACAACCTTATTTGTTTCCATTGCAGGACTCTTTCTTCAAACAAATCTAAACTGGAAGTAGAATATGGGAAACAGATGAAGTGGAGCTCTCTGGTTTGAGTCAGAGAATGAATATATGTGCTGTGGTGGATAGAATAATGCCCCTCACACAGATGTCCACACCCTAAAACCCAGAACCTGTGGATAGGTTACCACTGATGGCAAAAGGGACATCGCAAACATGATTAAATTAAGGATGGGGGGATTATTCCAAATAATCTGCATGGTACCCATGTAATCTAAGGGTCCCTAGAAGGAGGTAGCAGGATGATCAGAGCCAGAGAAGATATTGTGATGGAAGGAGAGGTCAGATTGACGTGGGATCATGAGCTAAAAAATGCAGCTGATCTTTATTGGCTAGAAAAAGCAAGGAAATAGATTCTTCCCTGGAGCCTCCAAAAGGAACACAGCTCTGCTGACTCATTTTGGACTCCGGCTTCCAGAACTATGGAATGGCTTCCGGAGAATGGATTTGTGTTGCCTTCAGCCACTGAGTTTGTGATAATTTGTTACAACAGCAGTAGGAAACTAATACATAAGCTCACACACTCCTCTGACCCCAGCTAAAAGCCATTAAGATGGACAGTAGACGTTCTCTTAGGAAAAGGTCCGCTGAGATCAGATTCAATTAAGTGGAGGACAAAACTGACCAGGGTCACAATAGGTCATGGCATCAACATTGACACCCCAGCCAAACCTAGGAACCCCAAGTTCTAGGTCCACTCCACCCCCCCCCAATGCCCTAGGCAGTGTCAGCAATTGTTAACAGCAAGACAGCACCGACAAGAGCTCTCATCTACTCAGGGATGCTGCCTATGGCCACAGAGGTCATGACTTGCCCAGCTCTGGGGCACACATTTTACTCCGCCTGTAATAATGAGTGGCAACTGTTGGAGCTGAGCGGCCTTCAACTTCCACGACCTTTCATGGAAATCTTTGCACCAACATCAATGCTGTGCTAGGAACTAGGGATGCAAAGATGGGTAACAAACAGTTCCTGTCCCAGGGACTCAAAGAGCTAGTTGTCTATGTGTGTGTCACACCGACTAATTCTTTTTTTTTTTTTTTAAAAGGATTTTCTTATTTATTTATTTATTTATTTATTTATTTTTGGCTGTGTTGGGTCTTCGGTTCGTGCGAGGGCTTTCTCCAGTTGCGGCAAGCGGGGGCCACTCTTCATCGCGGTGCGGGGACCGCTCTTCATCGCGGTGCGCGGGCCTTTCTCTATCGCGGCCCCTCCCGTCACGGGGCACAGGCTCCAGACGCGCAGGCTCAGCAATTGTGGCTCACGGGCCCAGCTGCTCCGTGGCATGTGGGATCTTCCCAGACCAGGGCTCGAACCCGTGTCCCCTGCATTAGCAGGCAGATTCTCAACCACTGCGCCACCAGGGAAGCCCCCGACTAATTCTTGAGCTTCTAGATCTTATGCATGCCCAGCCTGGTCTTAGAGATGGGATATGCAGCCTAGAGTAAGCGGAAGGCCAGTGGACCCTCTCCACCATTGTGGAGACCTTGAGCTCCTTGAGAGGCACACAGGTGCGTTATTCACCACCAAGTTATCATTTAGCTCTTCTCATCTCTAAAGTGAAAACTGTTTCCAGCTCACATAGAGGTTGAGAGAAGACAATACAAAGCATGTAAACAATTCAGCCTGGAGGTTGGTGCAGTGAGCTCATCATGAAGAAAGGAAACAGCGAATACAAGGTGATATTTCTCCCCGTTAGACTCTCGGCACCCCCGGAGCAACAGCCTTAACTTCTTCAGGAAGCGGTTAGAATCCTTCTTGCCCTAAAAGTAAACTGCACCCCAGACCTATCTTGAAGACAAGTGGCCTGATTTGCTCCATGTGCCTGTATTCATAGGACAGTCAGAGCTCCTGATCGGCTGTTGGCTACGTTGCTTAATGAGCTTCCAGGAAACCTGGAGGCGAAACCTCACACCCAGAAGGGGTGATTAGCCTTTGCAGACTCCTGCAGCCCTGTGCTTCACGTGATACTTCCTGCACCCAATTCTCTCTCAGGCTGACCTGACTCACGGCAGACTCTACAGTGAGTGAGGTGGGCCTTTGCAAGCCCTCAGGACCTGGTGAGCTGGAAAGGAGTTCTCTCTGCAGCTGTATTTTGGAGAAAGATTGGGTAGCTGTGTCTTGGCGTCAAAGGGCTAGGAAAGGACAGGAATGGAACCAAGAGAGGCACAAAGGGACACGTGTTGAAGACCTACTCTTGCTACAACGTGCTAAGTGACACACACACAAGACCTCCTTAACTCCTCCAGCATCCAGTGGAAGTAGATCTCACCATACCCATTAACAGATGAGGAAACTAGTCTCAGGAAATGTGAGTGCCTGCCCAAGGCACCCAGACACTAAGGGTAGAATCTGTCTCTGTGGCCCCAAGGTTCTGAATCTTGCTACTATTACTGCCCTACATCTGAACTGCCTGAGGAATGAGTGTCTCGGCCAAAAGATATCTTCTCCATTCAATTATGTCCTCCTCTTCACACACAGGAACACAAGCTGGGAATGGGGAAGTAAAAAGAGAAAACTGTAGAATCTCCAATATCAGATCTGGAAGTAATCTTGTTTAAGCTCATTATTCCCCCCCCCAACACTTGGTAGATGTTTAATGAGCATCTCTTATGTATCAGACACTGTGCTCTCCCAACCCTCCACAGTATTTATGGGCTGTGGTGTGAGATTTGAGAATTTTATTCTTAGTGTCACAGGAAGTCCTTAGAAGATTTTGAGCAGGTGAGTGACATGGTCTGGTTTATTTTTTATAAGGAGCACAGATATGAAAAGTGAGTCCGAGTGGGATAAAGAGACTATCCTTGGGCAACACAGGGAGTTAGAGCCAAACCCAGGTCAGAGGGCAAAGCAATTTCAAAAGGGGAAACAGAAAAAATAAATAAATAAAAAGAAAAAACTGAAAAGGAGAGAAGAGAAAATAAAATTAAATAAATATATGAATGAATGAATAAAATAAATAAAGACAAGTCCAAGAGGGGTAGAGATGAAGTGAGTCCGCTCTTAACCTTGCTGGGATACAGCTCCACAAGACTGTAGATCTTGCCTTTCTTGTTCATAATTATGTCCCCAAAGCCTACGCAGTGATATTCTATAAATACTTGTTCAAGAGTGGAAGTAAGGAAAGAAGGGATATTATAAAGTATTAAGAAAAAATGCAAATGCAGTTGCTGAGCTGATATCTGGAAAATCATGAAAAAGAGGAATGTCTAAAGGGCAGAGGTAGATGAAATATCATTTTGATTTGTAAAACGTCTGAAGAGGCAGATTCTACAAAACATATGCTGTGAGCCTGGCCTCACTTGTGTGTTAGGATTAGTTTCAGCTGTGAGTGAAGGAAAATCCAAAACGGCAGTGGGTTATGACCACCAAGATTATTTCCTTCTTGACTTCACGCGGTTGTGAGGGAAGCATTCCAGGGCTGCGGTCCTGCTCTGCTCCACAAAGACCTCAGGGATCCAGGCTCCTCCCAGCTCACGTTCCACCTTGGCTAAGGTGTGGTGTTGTCCACGTGGTCAAGAGGGTGGCCTTTGGAATGGAACCTGACACCATGATTTCCACAATCTCGTCAGCTGGAGTTTTACTGCACGATCACATCCAGAGAGGAGCTGTCAAACATAGGTAGGCTGGCGGCTTGTTCTTAGAAATAAAGTTTTATTCGAACCTGGCAACCCTCATTCCTTCATGGATTGCCTATGGCTGCTTTGGCTACAGTGACAGTGTTGAGTAGTTACAACAGAGGCTGTGTGGCCCACAGAGCCTTACAGATTTACCCTCTGACTCTCTGAAGAAACAGTTCGCCAACCTCTTATACAGTAGAAGACAGAGAAGAAGGCCACCCGGGGATATCCCTGGTTGGTGCTATAGAACAAATCACCAAAGAGATGCAGGTTAAGGACCTAGAGGAGGACTATAATCTGGGAAGCCAGAAGGAGTTCACTGAAGGGGAAGAGGGTGGTCCTGGGGTCAGGAAAGCCCTACAAAGTGCTCTGTTTGCCAGTACATTTGCTTTGTAGGTGGCAGTTTCCTGTGCCTCTCCGAGTCACAACTTTCTCACTTATAAGAAGGCATCCGAAAAACATCTTTTTTTCTTTTTCTTTAATTTATTTTATTTATTTATTTTTGGCTGCTTTGGGTCTTCGTTGTTGCACAAGGTCTTTCTCTAGTTGTGGTGAGCAGGGGCTACTCTTCGTTGCGGTGCATGGGCTTCTCATTGCAGTGGCTTCTCTTGTAGCGGAGCACGGGCTCTAGGCTCACGGGCTTCAGTAGTTGTGGTGCACAGGGGCTTCAGTTGTTGTGGTCATGGGCTCTAGAACGCAGGCTCAGTAGTTGTGGTGCACGGGCTTAGTTGCTTCACAGCATGTGGGATCTTCCCGGACTAGGGCTGCATTGGCAGGCAGATTCTTAACCACTGTGCCACCAGGGAAGTCCCAGAAAAACAGCTTTTAATGCAAGTTATGAGGATTACATGAGCTGAGGAGTCTGAAGTTTCTAGCACCCGGACTGGCACATAGCATATGTTCAAAGAACAGACAGTGTTAGGATTCCCAAGAGTAAGTCTTCACAGACTGACCTCACTTCCTTCCTTCCTCTATAGGATCTTTAGAGGGTGCACCAGTGCGCAGGTGACCTAACATTCTGGGTCTTAATGAGGTCTTGGAGACAAGCTCTGGCCAATGTGCGTGTGTGTGTGTGTGTAAGTTGTGTGTGTGAGAGTGTGTAGGTTGTATGTGTGAATGGGTTGTATGTGTGAGTGAGAGAGAGAGAGAGAGAGTGTGTATGGACTGAGCTACTTTTTTAGGCAACAAGGAAAACAATAAATTGAGGATTCACCTGGGTTGAATTACTCTATATTATAATAGCACTAGCCTCGTGCTTGGGATACCAGGCGAGACATTAAAAATAATTTTTTAAAAAGCTCTTTTGGAAAGATTTTCTATGTGAACGCTCTAAAATAGCAGCAGAATGAGAACACATGGGACTTCTTTCCATTAATTTGATGGCGTATTACTGTTTCTATTTGAATGCCATGTGAAGCAGTGTCACATTTTCAGTGCCTAGACCCTTCCCAGGTCTTTGTCCGGGGCTGTAGCGGGATGGATATCAATGTGGAGGATTCGGTGGGGATGTGCTGTGTAACAGAGTCAGTTCTTGGCAGATGTAGGCAAGAACCCCATCAAAAACAACCAAGATCACATTTAAAAGCTTCACATGTAAGACCAGCGGTCACATTCCCTCAGGAAGCAAACAAACAAACGACAATTAAAACCACACTGACGAGAACGAGCCTGGAGAGCGGTAGCTCTTATTATAGCAGGGTTGAATCTCAGGAAGATCAGAAATGTGGAATCAAAGAGAAGGCTGCCCTAGGCTGTCTCCAGAGAGGCTCACATCAGTCTTGGCCTCTGGGTCGGTGGTCACAGGACCCTGGAGAGTGAGTGTGGCTGGGCCACCTGGCACGGAGGAAAGTGCAGCGGCTTTGCAACTGGCAGGTTTGGGCTCTGGTAACAACTCTCCCCCTTAAGGGCCACGTGACACTGCACGGGTCACTTTGCCTCTCTCAGCCTTGATTGCTTCATCTATAAAATGGGGATGACGCCTATTTTGCAGGGCTGTTGACACAGTAAAAGAGTGGGTGTAAAGCGTTGGCTTCATACCTCGCCCACCGCAGGCACGGGAGGACCTTCTTGTAGAGCATGTGAACATCCTGCTAAGTGAACCTAGTTCTCAGCTTTAAGGGAGCTCCAGGAGTCCCAGGGGACCCACACCACGGACCCCCTAAGCGTGGGTTATGCTGAGCTTGCAGTGATGCACTTCCTTGTGAGGCTCAAGGTCATTCCCATGTGTGACCTTGATATTTACTACAGGTACCTTTGAACAGTGAAAGTCTCCAAGGACAGGGACCACAGTGCTAGTCAGCAGTGCCCTGGTCTACTGCCTGTGGAAGGTAGACACTCCCAGCCTGTGTCAAGACAGGTGTCTGAGCCACCAAGACTGGCTCACGCTTCACCGAGCACTTCCCTTGACTGTGTCATGCCATTCACACAGCTGCCAACGTGCTAAGCATTCAACCCTTTACAACAGGGGAAAATGCATCATTATACATGAAAGAATGATGGATGGATAAATGAATGAAAGAATGAATACATGAATGAAATAAGACAAACGTCTGGATTCAAATTCTCATCCTGCAACTTCCAATTAGCTTTGTGACTCTGTCACTTGACTCCCATGAACGCAGGTCTGTTCTCTATACACGTGTTTGTTGTAGAATCGGAGGAAGTCTTTAAAGATAACGCTTGGCATAGACCCTGGGACATGAGAAAGACTCCAAATAAGGTAGTTACTATGGTATTAAAAGAAGGTTAACTCCACAGGGACAGTGTGACTCAAACGAGATAAGATGAAGAACATCTATTATTCAGTGACAAATGCTAGTGATTAGAATTCTAGCTCTGAGTGATGATGAATCTGTGGCAGGAAGGGGATTTATTTTCTTGGTAAAGGAGGTACAATCTTCAATGAGTCAGCCTAAGAACACCAAGCTAGAGGATTGTGCAGAAAATATTCGCTGTATACATCATAATAAGAAATCTTGCAGGGATTTCAATGGGCTTATTATTTGTTCCATTCCAAAAGCAATATATACTCATTTAAAAGGATCTGGAAATTATATTAAAGCAGGAAGAAGAAAATAAAATTACTCACCTACCAGCTAGAGACACACTCTATTAACATTGTAATATGTTTCCTTTTACCTTGGATTTTTCCTCTTTACAGATTTTAACAAGAAACTTCAGAGAATTTATTTTTTAACCCAGCGGTGAAAACAGAGGATACAAGATTTATCATTTTATATTTTCTTCACTTTTCTTTATAAGATAAACCTTTTCTCCATCTTTGCTTAGGTTTGTGAATACAATCGTTACTGCCAGCAAAAGATCTCAAACGTATATGCCCGTTCTTCTCAATCTTCCCAGTTAAATGGTTTCCACTCTTTATTGCCCTCAGTAATGATGGGGTGAACATCTTCGCATGTAAAGTTTTCTTTTTAAACTTTAGAAAATCCTTTGCATTTGATCAACATTTTATTGGTTGCAAAGGTGGTTCATTTTACCCATCATTTGAGAAATATTTATTGAGCCTCTACCACTTGCTTGGCACTGTTCTAAGGACAAGGAGATTCAGCGTAGAGCAAGATGGTGGCAGATTCTAGAGAGACTGTGGACAGCAGCCCACCAGCCACTACGTGAACCCAGTGTCGCAGGCACTAACCACTATTACCGTTTTAGGGTATGAGGAACTTGGAGGTTCAGCTGGCATAACTTGTCTGTGGCAGAATGACACTAAAATGGATTGTTCTGGAGGTAGGTCCAGAGCGCTTTCCTGCCTTCCCACCCCTCCACCCCTAACCTATACAAGGAGAAGTGATGGCTGGTCCTTTGCCTTTACTGCGGGGCCAGCAGCGTAGCGTAGCGTTGGGTTTCCAAATGCATAGCTGTCAGCCCCCTGGACTCTGAGAGCTCAATAAACGCCAGCGTGTGGTCCTCACCTCTCTAGGTCCCCGCTGCTCAGCTCCCAAGGTGGCATTCAAGAGATGTCTAATGGAAAACTCAATGATTTTGTCTTCTTTTCACCTTCCCAGTATCTATTATAATGAGGGTGCCCCATTCATCTGTCAGCAAACCCCATTTCCTAAGCCCAGCTGTGAGCATGTCACCTTTCCAAGACTTTGACTTTGCTCTCACCACTGGGTAGTACACTGGGGGGATGGCACTCAGCCCCGCCACGAGCTCCAGAGTGCTTCCCAGACTCAAGCTGTGTGCCCTCGTGGGGTCAGCAGTGAACGCCCCAGGAGGTGAGGGTGGGGACCAATTCAAGCGAGGCTGCAGACAAGGGGAGCGGGGTTTGATGAGAACAGTGGGACGCTTTCCATCTGGGCGTGAAATGGAGTTTTTTTCTGTGGTTAATGAGAACAGCCTGTTTCCAATTTGACTAATGTCTTCCATTAGAGCTTCGGCTCAGCCCAGCAGAGAAGCGCGATTGGGGGCTTTGCTGTCATTTCTTAAAAGCCAGAAACTGCTTTGTCATTCAAAACATTCCTTTGGTCCGCCCCAGAATTCTAAGGCAAGATTTATGGAGGCAGATTTGCAAAAGAGCCTTCTTCCCCACGTGCCTGCCGGCAAGGATTCCCCACCTCACTGAGCTTCAGTTTCCTCTTCTGTAAAATGGGGGTGATAACACCTGTCTAGCCTGCTTCCCAGGTTCATTGTGAGGATCAGATTTTGAAACAACAAACAGCAATGACTACAACAATGTGTTAATCCCTTCATTTGCACCAGACAGTGTGCAAGACATGTTACCCTCAACATCTCGTTTGGTTCTCATAGCAATCCTGGAAGATGTGGTAGATAAAATAATGGTTCCCCCCAAAGATGGTCACATCCTAACCCCTTGAACCTGTGAATATGTTAAGATTACACAGCCGATGGGGAATTAAAGTTGCACATGGAATTATGGTTGTTAATCAGCTGACCTTAAAATAGGAAGATTTTCCAGGTAGGCCCAAAGTAAGCACAGGAGTTCTTAAAAGTGAAGGAGTCAGAGAAAGAGACATCACCATGGACCCAAGGTCAGAGTGATCTGATGTAAGAAAGACTCTGCCTGCAGTTGCTGGCTTTGAAGTTGTCAGAAGGGGCCATGAGCCAAGGAATGTTGGCAGCCTCTAAAAGCTGGAAAAGGCAAGAAAATGGATTTTCTTTTAGAGCCTTCAGAAAAAAAAAAAGAAAAAACACAGCCTGCCCACACCTAGAGTTTAGCCCAGCGAGACCTGTGTCGGACTTCTAACCTACAGAAATGTGAGATGATAGACATGTGTTGTTTTAAGCTCCTAAATCTGAGGTCATTGGGCATGGCAGCCATGGAAAACAATACACTATTATTTTTCCTTTTCTTTCTGTTTATAACGAAGGAGGAAACTGAAAATCAGGAAAATGAATGTTTTATTCATGATCTATCAACTATAACCAAGCAAAGACTGTGATTTTTA
Organism: Balaenoptera acutorostrata; assembly: GCF_949987535.1. Classification (NCBI taxonomy): domain Eukaryota; kingdom Metazoa; phylum Chordata; class Mammalia; order Artiodactyla; family Balaenopteridae; genus Balaenoptera; species Balaenoptera acutorostrata. The sequence goes on along the minus strand of NC_080080.1, from coordinate 4,641,406 downwards.
AATCAGTCTCTAAGGGCACAAAATGATTATTGGGCACAAACTTGCTTCCTGGTACCGGCTTAAATCACATTTTGAGGAACCTGTACATTTCTAGATGCGTAGTGCAGCTGCTGTCACCAAAGGCCAATATCTTTCTTTGAAAGGTCTAGTTATTATGGCCCCCTCCTTCTAACCTGCACTGGGAAATAAGCTCCTCCTTTTCTCCTCCACAATGGAAGGACTGCAACGGGATGGCGTATTACTTTTCTACTGATGCATAGAAAACTACCAAAAACTTCGAGGCTTAAAATCACACTCATTAATCACCTCCCAGCTCATGGGTTAGTAGAATGGGCAGAGCTCATATCCCATAAGACTGAAGTCAAGGTGTCAGCTGGGCTGCCTTCTCATCTGGAATCATCCACTTCCACATCCCTCAGGTTGTCGGGAGAATCCATTTCTTTGCAGCTGCAGAAGTCACGGAGGCTTGCTTCTTCAAGACTAACAAGAGAGCAAGTCTCTAACCTCTAGACCTTCCTCTAAATGTCTTACTCGATTGGGTCATGTGCACTCAGGATTATCTCCTTTTCAAGTCACTTAAAGCTAACTGATTAGGGACTGTAATCTCATCTGTGAAACCCCTTTCCTTTTACCAAGAATATGACACAGTCATGGGCATGTTAGCTCATCACCTTTGCCATATTCTATGGGTTAGAATCAAGTTGTACGCCCCCTCTGCATTCAAGGGGAGGGGATTGCACAAGGCCATGGGTCTTAGGGTGGTCTTGGGGATGGGAATTCTGCCTACCACAAATGGAGTGGTACGGATGGGATGGGATATTCAAGCAGAAAGTCACTCTAGTGACCGTCTCATCCAACTCAGTTCCTTTATAAATGAGGAAACTGTAGTCCAAAGAGGTAGAAGGAATGGCTTCTGGTTCATTCCACACATGGTTACTAAGGCCTCCTGATCCTGGAGCTGCTCTTCATGCTAAAGATGCAGCAGTGAACAAACAGCAGACAAAATCAAATCCTGGGAGATGGGGAAAGACAATCACTGAAACAGTAAGAAAAAAGGCTGGGTGAGCCTTGGGGCTGGAGAAGGGACCCACGGGTGTAGATGGTGAATCATTCCCGGGGGAGGAAAGGTTTCCCCCCATGGGAGAGGCTCCTATCTTACCGGAGCTCTAAGTTTCCGGGTGCTTTGCCCATTTCCACCTCACGGCAGCTGTGTGGAGTTTGTTGGGCAAGAGGTTGCCTGGAGACGCAGCCTAACCCAGATGCCAAGGAGGCAAGCGGGGTGGTGCTTGGGGGCAAAGGGCAGGCTGAGAGAGGGTGCCCATGAAGAACCTCGGGAGAGGAGAGAAAAGAAGCAGAGGCAGAGGCAGGAAAGTGGCCCCAACTTCCCCAGGAAAGTCTAACGAAGACCATCACCCCCTGTGTCCTCCCTGGCTTTGCTCTCCCTGGCTCTCAGTATCTCTGGGTCTCGTTGCCCTCTTCCTCTACGCCCCACTCTCCCTTACTTTCTTACTTCATCACCTCATTCCTCATGCCTCCTTTGCTACCTCTATTTTTTAACTGAAGTGTAGTCGATTTACAATATCATATTAGTCTCAGGTGTACAGCATAGTGATTCAGTTGTTTTTTTTTTTTTTACAGATTACACCCCATTAAAAATTACTACAAGATAATGGCTATAATTCCCTGTGCTGTAGAATACATCCTTGTTGCTTATCTCTTTTATACATAGCAGTCTGCATCTCTTAATCCCATACCCCAGTTTGTCCCTCCTCCCTTTCCTTTCTCTTTATGAAACCACCAGTTTGATTTCGACGTCTGTGTCTGAGCCTGTTCTGTTTGGCACGTGCATTCATCTGTATTATTTTTGGATCGCCCGTAGAATGATGTCACGCAGTACAACCGACAATCTCCCCTTCGCTCTCCTCCCAGCTCTCTCGCCTCACTTCTCCTGCCCCTCTCCTAATCCTTGTCCGGCTCCTCACCCGCTTCTCGCCTCACTTCTCTCTCCCTTCCCCCGACCTCTTTCCCTCCCCGTGAAAGGCACAATCCCACTTAAGTTCCTTCCAACATCTGGCCTGGAACAACCACCTTCTTTCTCTGAGATTCGATTTCCTCTTCCCCCGTTTGTAATAATTAAAGGAAAGAATGCGCTAATGCTTAATCATAAAAAACTTTCCATGACTGTCTGCTTCTCTTCCCTGATCTCCCTTCCTTTTGTTACGCTCTCCAAGTGACTTCTCACTCTTTTACTCTTTTATTCTCTCCCCGCTCCCTTTTCCTACCTCCCTTCAGTTTGCAGGGCGGTGGGGGGGTGGGGGAATGACTTATTCCTGGCTGAAAATGTTTTCATTTCTGGTGTCCTGGCTCTTTCAGAGGATACACTGAAGTCTGAAGACAGTCTGCTCCTTCTACCCCAGCTCACTGCGTGTGTTCTCCATTGCACCTACCGCCATGTGAATCGTCTGGCTTATTTCTTTGGTGACTGGTCCCCATCAGAATGCAAGTTCCCTGGGGCAAAGATCTTGCCTCCCTGCTTCAAGGTTCCACTCACAGCCCTCGAGTGGGGTCTTGGCAGGAGAGGTCCTCCACAATTATTTGAGTTTATTAAGTGGATGAATAGATGAATGGATGGGCCAATAACTAGATGCATAAATGGAGGGATTTTTAATAAAACGAAATCAGGTCAGAGTCCTGGGAACATGTATTGGAGCAGTAAATATAAAAGGAGCCCACAGAGATGACCCCGATTGGAATTCTGGTAGCTGTAGCTGGCATACACTCCTGCTACCTGCCCCTGTGGGTATTTCTCCTACTGAAGTGCTTTAAAGACAGCGAATGCCTTCTGGAAAAGTGGTCAGCCTCCAGTACACTATCCAAGGGGCACATTCTGAGTTTTGTGCTATAAAATGATCCCCACCTCCTCACTGGAGCAAAACTCACCTGAAGGAAGCCCCAGCCAGCCCACCTTCACCGGGGGCGGGTTCTAACAGATTGAGTGCAGACAGGCTTGCATCCCTTTTGAGAAAAGTGCTGGTTCCTGAGCCAGATATAGCCCTGGGGGATGTTTATAGACCTGCTAACTTGTTTCAGAGCCAAATTAATCAGAAACATAACAGGGGAGGGAGGTATTTTTCATTTCTCAAGTTAATGAACAAATGGATTTCCTATTCATTATTCATTGACTTTGAAGTTTAATGAATAGCTCAGGGACAACCACTAAATTTTGGTATTTATAGAAAATCAGCACAAGCCAGATTCACTATGCATCAAGTAGCAGTTTATCATACATAATGAGTTTCACTTATTACTTTATCTGGTATTTATCAACTTTAAATTTTTAAGGTACAGAAAGCAAAGAATTCATTAAGAATGCCCTCGCTCTTCACTCTATTTTGGTTTTATTCCTTTGTGAGAACCAGATGAAAGTTTCCAAGAGCCTGCATAGCTTTTCATCTGTGTCTCTGTTCTAATATTTTTTCTGTTTCCAGGAGAACTAATCTTCTCCTTGACATTCATCAACTTTTTCCATTCATTTCTTCTTCTGCTGGTAAAATAATACCTTTCCTCCTCTTCTCTCCAGAAAAAAAAAAAAAAAAAAATCAGGGATCTCACGTTTAATATTAGAGTAAATAGAAGAAAAGACATTTTAAGACTCATGCTGTGTGATAGCCTAAAACCAGCAGAAAATCTATAAGAAAAAGAATAAAACTCCGTCTCAAAAGCCCACAGCCATTCCCCATAGTCTACAACCATAGACATTTGAAGAGAATAAACTTAGGGATGCTTTCAAAAGGAAAAAGTAAAGGGAATTCCCTGGCTGTCAAGTGGTTATGACCCTGCACCAAAAAAAAAAAAAAAAAAGGAAAAGGTAAGAGATCGATATTACCAAGCAGAGCCCTTTGATCATTTTTATCATAATCAATATCATAATCATTACGTCTTTATTTTAGGCCTAAATATGGTGGAGGCAGAAACAGAAAACTGTTTTACTTTTCCAATAATGATCACCAGCTGTGATCTGTGAAAATCTCCCTTCCCGTTGGAGAGTGGTTTTCTTTAACATCTAAGTCTGACCCAATGGTATGTTTAGTTATCTTCCATTTTTGAAGCTATCTTGCTTAAGTTACTAAGGCTCATGCGGTCATTTTCATACTTCTGTTCCATACCCAACTCAAGGTTCCCTTCATCCTGACTCTACCATCCCAATACTTGTGCAAGCTAATTGGTGCTTAATCAGTGGCCCTAGAGACCTGACGAAGTGAGCAGAGGATGTGGTGTTCTCCTCTCACCTCCTTCTTCCCAGCCCTACCCCCTGATTTGGGGGGAAAATAACACAGAGAAGGGAGCTCCGGAAGTGACTGCCTTTGATAAGGTTGATGACGATGGATGGGATCACCATGCCCCCTTTGCGAGGCACTCCCCCTCCGTTGGGCCATGCCTTCCTGCTGACCTCACAAGGCTGACCCTCATGATGTACTGTACTTCATTCTTCTGCTGCAAGAACGTCTTAGATCCATGTGTGCGGGTCCTCGGGCAGCCCGAGTCTCCCAATCTAACACCACTGTGAACACAGACTCTGGGACCTGTGCATGGAGAGGGTCTATTTTTATAACTCTTGGGATTGGAAACATGAGGAATATGGTCTCCTTTTTCTGCATGAACGTGTTACCAGACTCACCTTCTCCAAAGCTCTGTTGCCTGCTCCAAGAAGATGAGCCAGGTCAGCAAGCCCAGTGGATAAAGGACACCCGACTAGGGAATAATATAGGCTCCTCCTCTTACAGAACTTCCCGATTTATCCGTAGTTTTATAAGCGGCTCTTTGGCGACCTCCATCCTTTGGTTTAGGTGAAGAAGAAACTTCTCTAGGTCCTCCATGCTACAGCCATACCCTTTACAATAAGACTTTGCAGTGGACGCCCCCCATCTGGAGATGGTGGTTACTGCCCCACCCCTTCAATGAGGGCAGATCTGGCAACTTGCTTCGACCAACAGAATGAGGTGGAAATGATGTGCTACTTCTGAGCCTTGACCTTAAGAGACTGCGTGCACTCTTGTTTACTCTTGGAATTCTCCCCAGCACTTAAGTAACAGTTTGCAATTATATTATTATTTATGTAAAATTTTATCCATCCCCTAAAATGCATTGTCAATTTCGTGAGAACAGGAAACTTGCCTATTTTGTTCTTTACTGAATACTCATCTCCCAGGCCAGTGTCTGGCCTTCAATGGCACCCAAAAATATTTGTACTGGGGGAAGGATGAACCAAAGAAGAATTTCTGGATGAAAGATGCTCAAAGATAATATTTTAGAACTTAAATACCTACTTTGACTTTTTATGATGTATCAAACAATGTAGGCCTTTCCTGTCATCACTATAAACCTCCCCACCTCATATAGTCAGTAAAGTCAATTCCTCTGATAAAGTTTATTGTGTGTTTGAATTTTGTGTATTTTTGTTTCCTTGAGGAGACAGACGAAGGGATTAGAGTCACATCTGAATCAATGTGGTGAAGAATCAAGACCGAATGCAAGGAAGCAGAACCCAGGGGAACATGAGATAAAAGAAATGAATGTCTTTCATAAATTTGGGGGAGATTTTTGGATTTCCATGGGCTGTGGAATTTGAAACACCAAGTCAATTTCACCAGGAAAACTGCAGAGATGCTCCGTCTAATATCTGGATGAATAAAGGTGAATGAGATATGGTTCCTGACCTTGAACAGTTTATGATCTGGTCATATCTGACCCTTATGTGCACATTGAGTTTTCATGGTCAAGTATCTCCAAGACTCAGCTCCTCCAAATGCTGTGCACATCGCAAGGGAGAGCATGGGTCACAGGGACGTCATTGAATGAGAAGCCAAAGGGCCTGAATGCTGACCTCGACTCTGGCACTGGGTCCCTGAGTGTGCCAGGCATGAGCCCTCCCCTCTCTGAGGCTCAGTTTGTGTGAGTCAAGGAAATACACTGGGAATACCTACTCTCCGTAAGTTGACTTGGATGGGGTGTGACCTTATGGAGTTGTGCTTTCCTTTACTTTTCCACCTGATGTATTATTCATTCTTCCCTCAGGGCCATTCACTGAACACTTTAGGAAGCAGAATCATCAACGCAGGAAGAGCACACATGGCAGAGATGAAATAAACTCAATCAGAGAGAGACTTGCTAATCAGTAACAGTCGCTGTGGCAGGATTTGCTTCCCTAATGAAAGCTGGAAAGAGGGACAGTGAGATCAAGGTCCTGAACCACTAAACCCTCCCTTTTCCTCAAGCAGGATGGAACGTGTGTTTTAGTGACTGGGTAGTATTTGAGGGGATAAAAAAAATAGGATAGAAACGTCAATGGTTGCTAGGCACCCTGAAGACTTCGCAAAATAAATATATTAACGTCTAAAGGTCAATCTTTCTTAGTATTATTTCTTTCCACCCTGGCAGGGCTGTGACGCTGGGGGATGCCAGGGCAGAGTTATTAGCAGTTATGAACTCTGGTCATTTGGAAAAGGTTCACAACGAACAGATTTTTAAATCCTGTTTCAAGATGTTCCCCTCATTAAACCACACAAAAGGTAGTCACTCAATTTGAGAGCCAGTTAATACCCGCTGAGCGCTCTATGCCAGGCATGGAGCTGGACACTTTAACGTGGGTTGTCTTTATTTCATGCTCACCCAAACCCTTGAGATAGAAATGAGCAGGCCATCTGTAGATAATGCAGCCGCGGTCCACAGAAACAAATAGAGTTGTTCAAGGACAGAATGGGGGCTGGAATCCCATTTTCCTGATTCCTGGTCCGATGCTCCCAGTCAAACTTTGTGTCCCAAGATATAATCCGAACAAAATGTGAAATTTTTTTTAGTCTTAATCGTCACAATGTGTTTCTTTTTTTTTTTCTATGTGTGAGACATTGTACTTTGTGCTTTGTTGCAGTATTTCATTTGATCATTGTCAAAAGCATTTGTGATAGAGATTATCGTAAACTATTTTACAGCTGAGACTCTCACGGAGATAAAATAAGTGGTCCGAGATCACCGAGCCAGAGGGTGGCAGAGCCAGGATAATGCAAGACCAGATCCATCTGCCTCCAGGGCCTGTCTGTCACCTTTGGGGCATGACACCCCCTAGAGCAGAGTTTATACCCCAAGTCCGTCTGCCCTTCTGAACATAGTGAGCTGTGCTAGATTTTATTTATTTATTTTATTTTTTAAATTTTAAAAATTTATTTATTTATTTATTTATTTATGGCTGTGTTGGGTCTTTGTTGCTGTGTGCAGGCTTTCTCTAGTTGTGGCGAGCAGGGGCTAGCTACTCTTCATTGTGGTGCGCTGGCTTCTTATTGCGGTGGCTTCTCTTGTTGCAGAGCACAGGCTCTAGGCACCCAGGCTTCAGTAGTTGTGGCACGTGGGCTCAGTAGTTGTGGTGCACGGGCTTAGTTGCTCTGCAGCATGTGGGATCTTCCTGGACCAGGGCTTGAACCCGTGTCCCCTGCATTAGCAGGCAGATTCTCAACCACTGCGCCACCAGGGAAGCCCCTACAACTCTGACTTTTATCCTACGCCCTTATCCGTTCCATCAACAAATGCTGTTGGTTCCACTATCAAATGCGTCCACAAGCCCTCACTTCTTGCTGTCTCCAGGTCACCACCCTGGAATGAACACGTGCCCCCATCTCCCAGCTGGGTTATGACAATGGCCTCCTTTCTGGTCTCCCCACTCATGTCCTTGACCTCCCTGGAGTCTATTTTATATACACAAACAGAGGGATTCCTGTAAAATGCAAACCAGAACACATCACTGCCGTCTCTCAGGCCTGCAGTAGCCTTGCATCTCATTACAACGAAATCCAGACTCCTTCCCATGGCCTTCAGGGCCCCGTGGAAGTGGCCTCCAGCTGCCCCTCTGGCTAGTGTCCTCCCCGTCTCCAGCCACAAAGGTCCCTTCACTGTTGCTGGAAAACAGGGGGTGCACCAGCCCCATCAGAGCCTTGGTACTGCTTGTTTTCCATTCCTGGAATGCTCCTCCCCTGCACGGTGCTTCCCTCCTCATCCCATTCGTTCAGGTTTCTGCTCAGAAGCCAACCCTTGACTCCATCCCCTGAGATACTTTGTTCTGCTTTGTAGAATGTTTCACCCCTTGACATTATATTACACAGTTTCCTTTCTTTCTCTCCTACTATAAACTCTATAAGGGCAGGGATCTTTATTTTTCTCACCAACATACTCCCTTCCCCATTGCCTACTATGTACCCTAGCACATAGTAGTTGCTCAATAAATTTTTTGAATGTATGAACAAAATCATGAGATTCCTTTCCCTTTTACTCAGAGCAATTCTAGAGAATTTGTCCTCTCTTCACTAGATTACAAGTTTTTCAGGAGCATGGACCCTGTTCTTCGTGCCCCCAGTTGTACAAGTCTCAAAGAAAATTGACTGAAATTAGTGGAATATGAGGAAAGCAGATCTAAATTGTCTATGTGGATAATAGCTATCTACCAACAACAAAACCAAGATGTTATGCTTCTAGGAGCACAAGAAACGTTCAGCTGACCAACTTTAAAATTCATTAATCAAAGTACACGCTGCCAATACAATAGAAATAGCTCACACTAAAGGAATTATTGTGTGTGTGTGTGTGTGTGTGTGTCTTTGTGGGTTTCTTTCTCTTTTATTTCTTTGTTATCATATTAGTGGGGCTTCTGGAAGGAACAGAAATAAACTCACATATTCAATCCTCATGGTCAACAAGAATTCCATCACATTCTTCCCAATGTCCTTTGAAGCATCATTTAGATGGTTAATTAGTATTCCCAGCTCTTCAATCACTCTGCTTCCTAAACAAATGCTTCCTAATTTTTTCAAGTCTGAGGACCTCTTTTCAAAATCAAGTACTGTTAAGCTCCGGAATCCACTGATTGAGAAGCTGCATAAGAGACCAAGTTTCCTATGGGCTTAAACCTGTGCCTGGCAGAGAATTAATAGTGAATAGTCATGTATCAAAGTAAGTAATTAATTCGATATTTGTTGAATGAATCAATTCTGTAATCATCTCTAACTCATCTATATATTTGATATGAATCACAACATATACGTATATATTTGGCATGATTGCTATAGTAGGGAACTATTGAGCATAATGTGGATTTTGCATTTGCTCATGTGTGATTTTGTTTGGGAGAGACATGAGGTGAGTGTAGAAAACTGCTCCCAGCGGAAGCCAGCCATGTAGGAGTACACAAAATACACACACCTCAAACCTCAAACCTCCAGCAGCTGCCTTCTGTCACTGGATGCGTTAGGGGCCACAGGCATCCACAGGTGGTATTACAGCTCTTCATCTCGTATTAGATGACCTTCCCTCGACCCCTCCCCAATAATTCACAAGCTGCAACCCTTCTGATGCCTGTGTTCACAAACAAACCCCACATCCTTTTCAACGTAAAACACCATATTTATTTTAGTAGTTAGGTATTATTTCATTCTTTTTTATGGCTGAGTAGTATTCCATTGTATACCTATAGATAATCATACTAAGTGCAGTAAGTCAGACAGAGAAAGACAAATATCGTATGATATCACTTATATGTGGAATCTAAAATATGATACAAATGAACTTATTTAGAAAACAGAAGCAGACTCTGAGACATAGAAAACAAACTTTTGGCCACCAAAGACGAAAGAGATAAATTAGGAGTTTGGGATTAATATTACACACTACTATGTGTAAAATAGACAAACAGCAAGGTCCTACTGTATATCACGGGGAACTATATTCAAAAATCTTATAATAAGCCATAATGGAAAAGAATATGAAAAAGAATATATATGTACATATATATGTATATGTATATATGTGTGTGTATATATATATATATAACTGAATCACTTTGCTGTACACCAGAAACTAACACAACATTGTAAATCAACTATACTTCACTAAAAAAATAAGTTATGTATTTCTTAACAATTTTGCAGGTATAAAAGAATGCTACTGTTTTGATTGTTTTTTTTTTTAATGTGTCACTGATGACTTTTTTGAGTGCTGTGCCCCAGCTCCATTTTCCCATAAGCCTGTTGGGTTTTGTTCCATGGTTGTAAATAGCTCAGTGATTTTTAGGAACATATATATTGCATTCTAGCAGAACTAACTATGCACGTATGTACAAAGTACATTAATTATTTAGTCAACTTTACCTTTTTATAAGCTCATGGATCTAGGCATGGTGTAAATGACAGTCTTAAAGCTAGAATGTAGTAATTTATTTGGTTTTGTTTTTTAACACTTCTGAATCAGGGACTTTGTGTCATTCAAGATTTGGCCAGAGAAGCAGAACACCAATAAGTAATAGATAATAGGGATTCGTTGCAGAGATTAGACCTTAGACTGAGTGGTGCTGGTGACAAGTTCATGCAGGGCTGTTGTCTCAATGACCGTCACTATAGCTCACTCGGGCCAATAGTTGGAGATGAAGACTAGGCCTGAAGTAGGACAGAATAGGGACAGACTGAATCTATGAGGACATCCCGTCCAAGTTTGATGATCTAATGACCTGCAGGAGAGCTTTGCCAAAGAGGTGCACGCATACCTGGCCAAAGATGCAGAGGAGCTGAAGGGGAGCTCTGGGGGGATCTGAGGAAGTTATGGGCCTAGGTTCTGCCTCTAGAAATCTTTGAGGATGTGAACAAGCTGCCCAGGAGACTGGTGCCCCTGCCGCCCTTCAGAGCATGCAAACAGCTGCCGTTTCACTTCCTCCTTCCAATCGTGAAGAGGTTTGGCTTTTAAGAGAGTAAAAGTTGGTGCAGTCTTGCTCAAATGTGAGATCTCTCAGACCCATCAGAAGACATCTGCTTATGTCCAGAGATTCCCAGACCCTAATGGGAAAATACTGCCTTAGAAGCTAAATGCTAAGATTTAGGCGAATCCATATAAACATGAATACCAACACAAGTGCAATCTCAGAAAATGATGGGTGTCGTTTCCTAAACACAGGTGGCTCAGAATATGTTCCTGTTATTATTATTTTTTTAAATAATAGTCTATTGTATTTTTTTTTCACACACACACACACTGTATTTTATTTTTTTATTTTTTTTATTTTTTTTTATTTTTTTTTTAAATTTATTTATTTATTTATTTATTTATGGCTGTGTTGGGTCTTCGTTTCTGTGCAAGGGCCTTCTCTAGTTGCGGCAAGCGAGGGCCACTCTTCATCGCGGTGCGCGGGCCTCTCACTATCGCGGCCTCTCTTGTTGCGGAGCACAGGCTCCAGACGCGCAGGCTCAGTAGTTGTGGCTCACGGGCCCAGCCGCTCCGCGGCATGTGGGATCTTCCCAGACCAGGGCTCGAACCCGTGTCCCCTGCATTGGCAGGCAGACTCTCAACCACTGCACCACCAGGGAAGCCCTGTATTTTATTTTTACAAGAGATAAATAGACTGACACCAAGCATTGTACATGGATGACCACAACAAAAGCAACAATGATTGCAATTACCAAACATGAAACACACTCATACTATGTCATAATATTGACATTCAGTCCAGTAATCCTCCACTGTAACAGCTCCTTTACTTTGCAGTGAAAATTGATTTGTATATTCTTTGCCTCTGAGTCCTTGTTGGATTTTTTTTTTTTTAATTCAGACAGAAAGTCACAAAAATTATACTCATCCTCATTCTCATCAGTTCACTCAGTTCACTCCTGTTATTTTTAAATTAAATTTGAAATAAAACTTTTTAAACATCTTGTAGAGAACTTCTGGAACCCGGAATCTATAATCCTAATTTGAGAAACTCTACATGCAGTGGTCAAAAATTGGCTTGAGAACCAGAACTGCTTCTACCGTTTGCTTTTGACTTTGGGCAAATGCCTTTAAATTCTCCGAGACTCAGATTCATCCCATATGAAGTGGGGCAAATAACAGTAATTATCCTGTCGTGAGGATTCAATAAGATATTAGGAGGTATTTAGAGGGGTGCGGGATGCCCAAAGTGTCAGGAGAGAATGTGAGCTCTTTCCTGGATGTTCTCACAACTGTCGTCACCATCATCCTCATTAAAGTTATTATTTCTATTATTTAGCCAGTTCCCTCTGGGATAAATAGCAAGGTCTAATTATGTGAAAATTGGTCTCCGAGAAGTTGAAGGCAAATCTGAGCTTGACGCACCTGGATTCAGAATAAATGAAGACAGAAAACGGGTTCTATGACCCGAGGTGTCTCCTTCTGCACCAGTTGTGTTCTCCCTTGGCAGTGAGCACAGCTTTCATCTCCTGGGGAACATGTTTAGAGAAACTATGTGCTGTCTCACCACCAGTAGACCTGAGCCAAGCCTCTCTCTTCTTGGCCTCTGTCTGCATGAAAGATGGCAGAGGAGTTAGTAAGTTAAAACCCGAGGTCAAAAATGGGTGCTCATAGGCCATATCTTAGTTTGACCCACAAGCATTTTGCAAAGCTTTTGAACAGAAATCAGAAACATACACATGAAGGCCTTGATTTTCTAAAAACAAACACACAAACAAAAAGATGGTGGGCAATCTGACCCTTCTACTTGCTACTCATCTGCTTCTGGTTGACAATGGCCTCCACAGGCCACCACCCCCTCCCCCCACTACATCCCTGACCAGGGGCTGTCTCTTCGTATTTGTCATTGTCTTTGAAGTGATGCTTTCCTTATAATACAGATATGTTTTTCTCCATCTGATTCAAACCAAACCAAGGGAGAAATCGAAAGATGGACCTCCAGGTCCTTGGATTTTGAGAAAAACGAGCTTGACCATATATCTGTGAAAGAGAAGTTTATTTCTGTAAGTTGGCATGCGGAGCCAATATGTGTCAAAAGCTGCAACTTTGGATGTCATTGTAAAACAAGTCTTCGAGATTAAGACCACTAAACCATCTCCAGTGTTTGCTCTTCATTTCTCTGTTAATAGAAATGCCCAAGCTTTGGCTCAGGACACGGTAAACCCATAAGTGGAAGGGCATCTCTATTTCACATCATGTGTCAGGGACGTCTACACCTCTGATGAGGTAGAGCAGCAATTTTTCAGGCTTTCCGACAGCAGGCCCAGTTGCGATGGAGCGATGTTTGAGGGTTTGTCTCCCAGCAAGATCATGCTTTTATAATATTATTTGCTGAGTTTAAAACTCGGCGTAGATGATGGGAAGGCAGGTCTGGGGCAGATGCCCCGATCCCCTGGATGTGAACTGCATGGTGAGGGTTAGTCCAGAGCTGAAACTTGCAGGTCCAGGAAGGATGCTGGCTCTTGGGAAATAAGTCTTGTCCACGCCCTCTCCCACTGTCTTTGTGTCCGTCCCCTCTGGGCAGTGCCCCAGGATGTGGGGTTCCAATCCACCACAAGTCCAGGGGATTTTGCCTCCTAAATCTCTCTCGTGTCCACTTTCCATGAACTGCCACCGACCTCCACCACGCTGGTCTAATTTCCTTCCCCTTGAAGCCTGTGTTACTGAAACACACTGTTCTCCCTTCGCTGTTCTCCCAGCTTCAGTCTTAGTCTCTGCCCGATCCATTCTTCTAGCAGCAGCCAGAGCCAACTCTGTGAAATGCAAATTTGATCCCCTGTAAAACTTTCTAATGGTTTCTCACTGTTTTAGAACGAAATCTAAAAATCTAAGCAGGGCCTCCCATGGCTGGACTTTGCTTAGCTTGTCAGTCTCAGCACGGATCTCACCTCTGCCTTCTCTGCTCCCTCCAGGCATAGGTTAAGTCCCTCCAATGTGCTCCATCCTCTATAGGTCCATTGTGCATCTGTGTTCTCTGACTGTAATTCTTCTCCTCTCCTTTAACGCCTGCCCTAATCCTTTATACCCGTCCATCACCTCCCGGGGAGCCCTTTCTGTCCTCCTGACTCGTTCAACTCTCACCATCCACTGCTCCCGTGGAAGCCCGCGTCTTCTCAGCACTTGATGCAGGTTGCACGTTTTTTACGTGGTTCCTTAGTGAATGTCCCTGTGGTGGCCACGGCCATGCACATCCCCATCCTCTAACGACAGGGAACGGAACTGACAGGGGGTCCCAGGTCCTGGGCTTTGACCTCCATCCTTGTGTTTGCAATAAGGCCGCTCCTCCCACGGGCCACTACCAGCCAGTGAACGAGCGCAGCAGGGACACCAAAGCAGACTTGTTTCCCAGAGACCGGGTTCTCCTCGGACAGCCAAGTTTGGCTGCAGGATTCCTAGTCGGTTTGTTTTTTTTTTTTTAACATCTTTATTGGAGTATAATTGCTTTACAATGTTGTGTTAGTTTCTGCTGTCTAACAAAGTGAATCAGCTATATGTATACATATATTCCCAGTTGGTTTTGAGAAACGTGCCTTAGACTACATGGCCGTCTGGGAAGCTTCTACAGCCATCTCTCCCTTTCCCTTTCGCTCAAGTTCATTCTTGCATCACATTCTGACTACTTTCCAACCCCTTCTGGCTCCCTCTTTGGCTTTTATTCAAACAAACAATGCCCTAATTACCTTATATGCTTAGTCTAACACTGATGTTTGCCTTTGAGAGGACCTGGACTAATACAGTCTTTTGTCCTGACTGTATGTTAAACTTCACGAGGGTAGAGAGGTCACATCCCTTTAGGACACCACTGGCCCCAGGACCTCACACAGTGTCTGACATACACAGAGTTGCCAACAAATGACCACTAAGTAAATGAAGAATCTTTGCTTCTGAGCACACATTTTTCTCTCCTTGGAACACGCCCCTGTGGGTCTTAGCCACTCATCCATCGTAACTCACCCACCATCCTATGAAACCTTCACCAATATCACGACTCAGTTATCTATTCCCACTCCAGTGCTCTCATTTAATATTTCACATTCTTCTATCACAGTGTTTGTCACTATCTGAATTTCTAAATCAGACTTTACCACTGATTTTGAGCCCCTTGAGTGCAGAGATACTATTTTGCATTTCTTCATTTGTTTCATTGTCATCTACAATGATTAATCCATTTTAGATGATCATTAAACATGGGAAGGAAGGATGGACGGAAGGAAGGAAGGGAGGGAGGAAAGGAGGGAGGGAGAGAGGAAGAGAAGAGAGGAGGGAGGGAGGAAAGAAAACTGGGAATAGAGTTTAGTTTCAGTAATTATTCATTTCTTCATCTTTAAAAGGTTCCAGCTATCCCAAAATGTTTATAGGAAACACAAGAGAAAATAGACAGGCTTCATACATCCAAACTTACTTTTTAAATAGAAGCAATTCTAGAGGAGTTTGCCATCGTGGGAAGGACATGGACTCTCAAATCTCTCAGTCCTGGGTCCAAACCTCTGTGCATGGCATGCACCTCTGTGACCCTGGGAAAATCAGCTTCCTGCTCCTTCATTTCCCCCACCGTAAACCAGGATCCAGTAAATGTCATGAGGCAATGCATGCAAAACCCTTGGCACATAGTAGGAGCTAGAGAATTAGAAGCCACTGTTTTCTTTAAGCTTCAAGTCCCGGGGCGCAGCCTGAAACACATGACTGGGGTCAAGTTTTTAGTATGGAGTCTTAAACAGATAAAGAGAAGCAGCAACCCTACTGCAAAAGAATATATATTTGTGTCCTGGCAGCCAGAGTGATTTGAGCCTCACATCACAGACAATTGTCAGACCAAAATAATCTTCACCAGGATTTCAGCTTTAAAATATGTGTTTTAAAAAAATCTTGGCTCCACATGATTTGTCAAGCTCTAGCTTTATATTTTTATTGAGAAAAAAAAAAAGCCCTGTCATTTCACACTTGCTTATTACTGTTTGCTACCTTCTGACAGCTTTCACTGCTTGGATTGGAATTCTGAGTTTGTCATGGAAAGACGAGGTGAGACATTTTAAAGATGCCGATGTTCTCAGGGACCACAGATGGATTTACATAGCCTTGCGCTTTAATTTCCCACCTCACCAGTTCCACGTCCTGCAGCCCCACTAGCTCCTGGCGGAGGCTCCCTTGGGCCATGCTGTCACCAGCCTCCTCTTTAAATATCCTTAAATATTGTCACTTATGCCTAGAATACCTCCCTACCTCGCCTACCTTCTCTTACCTCATCACCTTCCTGAAGGTTTCCTTTACCCAGGCCGATCTGATCTCTCTCCTTGGCACCATCACTGAACATGACTTTCTCATCTTCTTTTGTGTGTTCACTTCAAACATTCATCCAGTGTCCACCATGTGGCAGATTCACAGAGAAGGACCGAGGGTACAAAAGTGAATAAAATGGACACGATCTTCCCCAAGTCCTGGAGCACACAATTTGGTTGAGGAAATGAATAATTGGATAATTATGAGTCTGTAAAGTGCCACAAAGTAGGCGGCTGTCCATGATGGTTTGACCAGTCAAAATGGGTAGATGACATTGTAGTACCACCACCAATAACAACAACCCTATTTCAACATAACACAACTAACATAACTATAATAGCTGTGTATTGCTGTGCTGTGAAATACCACAGACTAACAGTTTAAAGCAATACTAATGTATCACCACACTGAGTCTGTGGGCCAGGAGTCAGCATGCTTTAGCTGACACCTCTGTTCAAGGTCTCACAGGCTGTAACTGAGGTGTCATCTGGGGTCATGTCCTCATCTGGAGGCTTGACTGGGAAGATCCGTCAGGTTGTTGGCAGAATTGATGTCCTGTGGTTGTAGGACTGGGGTCCACATTTTCTTGCTGGCTGTCAGCCAAGCCTACTCTCAGCTTCCAGAGGCCACTCTCTGGTCCTTGTCATGTGCCCCCCCCACACACCCTCTCATGCTTCGAATCATTCCCTTCAGGAAGGGTCCAGTCCCATTTAAGGGCTCACCTGATTAGGTCAGGCCCACCAAGGATAATCTCTCCTTTTATTAACTCAAACTGACCTGGGGCTTTAGTCACATCTGCAAAATCCCTTCACAGCAGGCTTTACACTATTGTTTGACTGAATACGTGGGAGGAGGTGTGCACACCAGGGGGCAGGAATCTTGGGGTAAGTATATGATGGCAGGTAGAGTTCTCTCTCACTTTACGAGTTGGTTGTGGGTCAGTGAGGCTGCTCTGCACGTCATAGTCAGCCAGGGACCCAGGCTGCAGACGGTCCACCTCCATATGTCCCTCTGCGATCACCCCAAGAAAGGGAAGTCAGCAAGGCTAACCTCACATCCCCTCTGTGGCATCAGGACTAAAATTAAGGCTCAACATTGCATGTGGCCTCGACACCTGGTGAAGCTGGGCAGGCCTTGAGCAAGCTCACCACGAGTCCCCCCACCTGTGGGTAAGGTCTCCTTATCAGGGGGTCCACGTGCAGTTCCTGCTTATCCCCGAGTAGCAGAGTTTGGGCCCCTGGCAATTTGCGGAAGTATTCAAATAAGGCAACCGCATCTTCCCACAGGAACCAAGGAGACACCCCGCCTTCTTGACACGACAAAGTTGGCCTCCTAGAGTATCTCCTTGTTCACTCTGTTCCCAAGTGCAACCCTGAAGTGGAGCAGGGCCCTATGGTCCTCCCCCGACCTCCTTGTCCTCCACCTGCCTTTTGTCTGTGGAAAAACTAGCCAAAGAATAAATTTAATCAGAGAAGTGAGAAAATGCAGAAACAAAGGAAGACAGTCCAACAAGACTAAATAATACTAATAATTTAGTCCTTAAGCATAGCGAAGGACCTTTAGTTCCTCCTCAAGGGCTATAGATCATATCCTGAACCCTATCCTGTAACCTGTCTTGTAGATACTGAAACCGCCACCAGGTGAAAGAAGTTAACTCATGATGACCAGACTGTAGCCATGACATACGCTGCCGCGATTCCAAGAATAGGCCTCAAAGAAATGGGAACAAACTGACCCTGGAATTGAAGACTAACTGTACCTAAAACAATCAAGGTGGTGCTGATCAGATCATCGCGTGAACAATTTCAGGATGACTGTCAGAGGTGCTTGTGCTCTTTCTGCCTGTAGCCCCTCCCTTCACCTATAAAAGCTCTTCTCCACTGATGGTCGGGGGCTCCCTTTGGACAGGAGTCCACCCTCCCCCTCGGTTGCCGGCATCCAAAATAAAGCAAACTTTCCTTTCCACCAGCCTTGCCTCTTTATTGGCTTTTGAGAAGCGGGCAGCCGGACCCCACTTTCAGTTACAGCCCCCCATGTTCCTGCATGGTGTGCAGTGTCCGGACCCCACTTTCAGTTACAGCCCCCCATGTTCCTGCATGGTGTGCAGTGTCCTCACCCGCCGGGGTGCGGACATCTGTAACTGATGAACTGCCGTTGATCTCATCTGTCTGGTGTCGCGTGCTGTGCGTATGGTCATCCCCAGACCTCTAGGGTGGGGACCCCTTGTTACCAACGGGGTACCAAGAGGCCATTAAAACACTGAAAATACCACCCTAGGAGTAACACGAGGTAATCCTGTTTATATTTCTTTGGCCAAAGAGAATCCTTAACTTAAAGGAATTTCAAAAAATTATAACCTATGTTCAAAAAGAAGAAAAATCTGAAGTCTTTAGTGACAGCAGTTATGACCGCCCACCATGGTTAAGGATATAGACTCTGAAATCAGGCTCTTCTGTTCATGAGTTGTGGAATTTGAGGCAAGTTGCTTAATTTTTCTCTGCCTTTGTTTACTCTTTTATTAGTAAAAAAAAAAAAACAAAAAAAAAACACATTAACTTAGTGAAACCTAACTCAGAGGTTTTTCATGAAGATTAAGTTAATGAATGCGTGTCAAGTTTTAGATGTTTGGAACAATACCTGTTCTCGTTACTCATTAGTCGTGTTAGATAATGAAGAATTCCTGATTCTGCTGCAGTATTTCCTGACTGATTGAGAACTTGTTAACCAGCATATAGGCAATCGCTAAGTTATATATTCATCCTATGAATATTTGCTGAGCCCACATGTGCTCCAGAAAATGTTAGAGGCCCTGAAGATTACGCAGTGATCTCAACAGACAAAGTTCTGCCCCATGGAGTTTACATTCTAGAGAAGGGAGACAGACAACACTTGTGTTAGATGGTGTTAACTGCTATGGAGACCAAAATAATAATAATAAGGTAAATAGGAATCTGAAATCAGGAAAGAGGGTCATTTGCATAAGATTCTCATGGAAAGGCACAAGACAAGTTGACATTTATGTAAAGACCAGAGAAAATGATACAGGGTCATTGAGTTACCCATGACAAGAGGTTTACAAAGGAGACTGCACGTGCAAAGGTCCTGGGGCAGCAGCCTGCCTTGTATATCTGAGGCCCATTAAGGAACTAGTGTGGAAGCAGAGTGAGCCAGAGTTGGGGGAAGTAGCTGGGGAGGTGGGGAGGAGCAGGGAGCAAGGATGGAGTGGGGGAGGGCTAGTGTGGATGATGTAGGGTTCTACAACTCATTTAAGGAATCAGATTTTTAATATGAATGAGAAGGCAAGACAGCAGTGACTGGGATGGAGTTATTGCAGTATCTGACCTTTAAAGGATTTCTTAGGGTTTGGCGTCTTTTCTGAGTCTAGATAATAAAGCTCTGAGCTCTGGGCTGATGTATGGCTCTTGACTCTAAACTCTGGGCTTCTCTGATAGGCTGCCCTGCAGGGGTCTGGCATTCTATCTGTCTCCTGCTTCAAATCTCTTCCCCTGCCTTGGTCCTGGTGCAGATGTTCTTTTATTGTTTTTGAACCGAGAGCTCTGGATGATAGGGCGCTCAGGAATTTCCATTGGCTGTCCTCTCCTTGCTCACCCTGCTAGAGAACATCCCCTCGGCTGGACCAAGGACAGCTCCCGGCCCGGTTTCTCAGCAGGGACTAGAAAAAGCCATGTAACCCCTCCACTCACATGGATGTGAAATATCACTTGGTCTTTACAACCGGGGCTGGTGTAGTGGATGACTGCATTTCTGAAGCGAATGCCATAGGTTATAATGAGCGCTGGGTGGGAAAAAAAAGAAACATTAACCATGATTCATGCCTCAGACTGAAGGTAGGACAAGTAGTTCTTGAACATCCTGATTAGATTTTCATCTTGTTTTAGCAGCAGCAGCTCAAGTTAATGTTTGCTCAGTGCAATCACGTCATGTGGATTGACACGTAGGTAATTATGCTATTTATCTCCTTACAAAATTCTCTCAACTGGGGAACTATGATAATTCAATGCTTGAGAAGGTTGGGGACAAAAGTCACTCCAGCAAGCGAGGGACAGCAAGAAGTCCTTGGTGATCGGGGATGGTGAAGCCAGAGAGGCGTCTTCCCAGTGGCAAAGGCGGCTCTTTCCCCTGGGTCCCCCCAGCACGCGCCCGCCTCCCCAGCTCTCATATCTCCAACTCAGGCCCCTCTTCCTGCTCTCAGGAGCCTCCCAATGGTCCTCTCCCCTCCATCCCGCCCCCAGGCTGCTGTCAGAATGGCCTGCTCACCCCGCCTTTTTTCCCCTTTCCCATCTCTCGGGATTATTTCCTTACTAAAAAAAAAAAACAAAAAAACTCCATCTCTCCCTCTCATTTAAGCAGTGGTACGTGGACCTAACATATAATGAACAACCAATTTTCCAAAACCCAGGCCAAATCACATCACTCATCATTTTTTAAAACTAAAAAATTTTTACTGGTTCCTTTTTACCTGCAGAATAAAAACCTCATACCGACCTGTATCAAGATGCTCCGTGATCAGCCCCCATTTACCTGTGAGGAGCCCCTCGCGGCCTCGCTTTTCAAGAGACGCAAACTCTGTGCATCGTCCACTCACCCCCTTCTTCATTTTGCCGTGGCGCACGGACCAGGGCATGGGCGTGTGACAGGTCCTGCAAATATAGGAAGCCCTCATTCACCCTCACTGGTAAGAGCAAAGCGGAGGGACAGGGCTTCCCTGGTGGCGCAGTGGTTGAGAATCTGCCTGCCAATGCAGGGGACACGGGTTCGAGCCCTGGTCTGGGAAGATCGCACGTGCCGCGGAGCAACTGGGCCCGTGAGCCACAACTACTGAGCCTGCGCGTCTGGAGCCTGTGCTCCGCAACAAGAGAGGCCGCGATAGTGAGAGGCCCGCGCACCGCGATGAAGAGTGGCCCCCACTTGCCGCAACTAGAGAAAGCCCTCGCACAGAAACGAAGACCCAACACAGCCATAAATTTAAAAAAAATAAATAAATAAATATTAAAAACAACAACAACAACAAAAAAACGGAGGGAGAGGCACCACACCTTGGGGAAAAAGTAAGGCTGGAAGCACTGAAGGAAGTGAAATTGGGCTCCTAGATCTTACATGTAAATACTGCACTGGCCAAAAAGTTTGTTCGGGTTTTTCGCAGGATTTTACAAAAACCGGAATGAACTTTTTGGCCAACCCAATATATTTAAATTTATACATATAAATTTACAAATATAATTTAGATAGATATAATTTAGATACAGATAAATATAATTTAAATGTATATAATTTAGACAGGTATATTTGGATGTATACTTACAGGTACACGTATAGATACAGATACAGATTCAGCCAAACCACATCCCTTCTGCTCTTCTTCCCGGCAAAATTGCTCAAGGAGCTCTCTGTACTGATGTCTCTACACCCTCACTTCTGATGTGTCCCCAACCGACTGGGTTAGGCACTCAGACCCATCACTACTCTGAAATTGACCTGAACAACTCTACGAGTCACTTCCACCTGACTCCAGCCAAGAGCCCATCCTCTGTCCCCACTTTACCTGGCCTTTTAGCAGCAGTGGGCATGGCTGACCCCCACTTCTTTATGAAAACTTCTCTACTCTGGGCTTTCTTGACACGTACCAGGCTGGCTTTTGCCTACTTTACTGCCTCTTCCTCAAGCTTTCCTTGGACCCCTTCTTCTCTAGAAACTCTAGGAGTCTCAATACACTGGACTCAGCTCTCTTTTCCTGGAGGGAAACGCACATGGAGAAGAGGGCGTGTTCATTGCTATAGTTGGAGATACCGTCTCTACACTAACGACTCTCAAAGTTATGTCTTTAGCTGCATCTCCTCTCTGAAATCCAGGTACATAATCTAGGACCAGTGCTGTCTCTTTCAGGAGTCTTCAGGCATCCCAAGTTAACCTTTGTAAAACAGAAGCATTGGTCCCCCCACTGGATCGCTTCCCAAATTCTCCCACACTCATGATATCTTCGTTTCAGCCAATGTCTCTTTCACCAGCCAACACTTGAACCAAGGTATGAGTATCCCCTCCCTCACTCACACCTTGCATCAGTGATGTCCTTCAGCAGTGCCTCCAAAACATTCCCCAAATAGCCCCGGTTCCACCACCTCTGCAGCTGCCACCATGCTCCCAGCCCATCCTCCTCACCTGGACTATTGCAACACCTCCTACCTGATCCTTCCCAACCCCCATCTTCCTCCCCTAAATTTGCCAAAGTGACATTTCCGAGGACCCTTGGTTTTTCATCACTCTTAGAGTAAAAGCCAAGCCCTCTATCCAGTCCCTGCAGGTCTTATTGAGCGGGTTCCTTCCTCTCTCTCTGATCCCAGCTCTTCATTCTCCTCCACAGACCCTCCATTCAGAATCCCTCAAACGTGACATCCTGCTTCCTGCCACAGGACATTTGCACATACCTTCAGCTTGGGATTCCCTCTCTTCCATCCCAGACCTATGCTCAGTTGCCTCCTTTCAGCTCAAATGTAATCTTATTGGAGATTTTTCCTCCAATCTCCCTGAGACAGGTACTCTACCATATCACTCGCTCTATCTTATTTGTGGTTCTTTTCAATATCTTTGTATAGCGTGTATGTGTGTGGCTGTGTGTGTCCTTCAGAGTTACGTTGTGTCTCTATATCCCCACTAGAATAAATCTTTCTGAAAGGCAGGAATAATTACCTTTTAACTCCTGTATCTCTTGTACCTAAAATGGTGCCTTGTGAAGTTACCAACTGCTCTTTGGTAAGTTATAGACCATAAATATATAGACGGAGCTGCAGCCCCAGGACATCACGCCTGGCTGTAACCCACAAAGCCAGCTGGAAAAACTCAGCCCAAATATATGTTCAGCAGTAACCACAGATCCATAAAGTAGTGTATCCTCTTTCTGTGCTACCGTCAAGTGTGAGTGGTTAAATGATTTTCAGTCACCATCAAATGTTGGGAAATAAATGAAAAATAAATTTAAGAGCAACACATTGCCTGCAGAGAAAAGTCATTCCGCCTCCATTTGAATCCTCTGCTGACTGGCCCTGTGAAAATGGGTAAAGTCCTTTCTTCTTTAACATCTAACATCTCTGAGCCCCAGTGTTACCATCTGTAAAACTGGGTAACAAGCACATCTATCCTGGGGCTTGACTATGAAAATTATATGTATGTGTGTGGTTCAGTCGCAGGCATGATTGCCTCTTGCCTTCACTTGTCCTCTGAAAGACGTGAGGTTTCTCTCTTTGGTCTTGAACTAGGAGGACCCAGGACACTGACCCCGTAAGAAAGCCCCGCCCCTCTGCCACCACCTTTGTGTCCTTTTCCCCAGAGGGCGCTTCCAGGAGAAGGTCAGGCAGCAGAACACAGCTCAGAGCTTGTTTCAAAAGAAGTTTCACCCTCTACTGCTCCACTCTCTGCTCCTAACAACTCCCAAAACCCACCACGGAAGAAAGCCCTCCTCTGGCATACACCTTGGGGAGGTGGATGTGTGGTCTGGAGAAGAGAAGGCTTCAGGGGACCCCACCTGATCATGGCCCTCAGAGATCCGAAGGACTGAAAGTAAAGGACTACCCCGGCCAGGGAGGTGGCCGGCCCAGAGGAGCCAGGTACGTGTGCATTAAACCCCAGCTCCACCACGTTCCGGCTTCCTCTTCTGCACAGTCTACATGTGGCCCTCGTGGAAGGGACAGTGTAACAGTGTCCCTAGTGTGACCGTGGGAAGGGTGGGCGGTGCAGCCCTTTAGCAAACAACTGTGCTGCTAGTGGCCGAGCACACACGCGGCTGCAGAGGGACGTGCCGCTCAGACCTTCCCGTGGAGGTGGAATCACACAGCCAAGCTAGAGAGGCCACTTGGGGTGGCGTCATCGTCTGTCCTCGCCTGGACTGTTAGATCCTGTACAGCAGAGACACAGTCTGAGATTCTCGGGGGCGTGGCTCAGAGCTGGGCGGGGAGATGGAGCTCATTTGTCCACAGAGGGAAAAGTGGAGAGAGAAATTTCCCCCTGGCTTATCTCCTTATTTTCATCTGTCTTAAAATCAGTCCGCATCACCTTAGGGAAACAGCCTGTTTCCACAAGGCAGAGGCAGAGCTGGTGATGTGACACACCGGGCAGGTAGGCACCTCCCCGGGAGCGGGGGCCGCCCTCCCTCCACTGGGTCCTAACAGAAAGCTCTGGACCAGAGCCAGACGCTCGGATCCGTTCCAGCTCCTTCTATGCAGCGTTTGCTGCATCCTCGGCAAGTCATTTCACCTTTTCAGCATCTCCATCCTGTACGAGTTTATTGTAAAAGCAGCTCACAGTGTGGCTGGAAGAATTAAATGAAGAGTGTTCGCGAAAGACTCCAGCAGAGTTGGGCAAATGCAGGGGCTGGGAGAAGGTTGGTGCCTGGAGGGTGCAGGTCACAGAGGGTTGTTAGGAAGTACTGTTCCCGGGAGTGGATTCTCCAGCATCATGTCTTCAGGATGAGCACTCTGGAGGAGGGAGGGGAGGACGGCTGGGGCGGGGAGACCAGAGAGATGACGCCGGTGCCCATATTGGCAGGAGATAACCAAGACTGTGCAGAGCAGTGGTTTGGGATGGATGGAGGAGGAGGATGGGAGAGGTGTCTTTATTCTAGTACCTCAGATGTTTCCACATTTCCAAGGAGGACAATGTGTCCAGGAGATGACCATCACAGGCAGACCCCAACTGGTGGTGAGAGGAAGGGGCAGAAATAGCCAGACAAGCCGTCAGGGTCTGCGGTGTAACTGATCTGAAGAGAAAGGACCTCAGTGGGAAGATCCCATCTTTGATCCACTTGCATCTTCTGTCTCTGGTTCCTCTTGGTCTCTCGGTGTTTGGTCAAGTGGCGCCTGGAAATGCTCTCTTCTCCCAGGAGTTCCAGGAAGTCCTGAAGAGGAATGCACTTCACTGTGGGCAGAGGGTGGGAATGGCACGCTCCCAGCTCCCAGGCGTGGGGAGGGGGGTGGAATTCAAGGAGGAGACCCTGCGGGGAGGGCAGAGCTCCAGGGAGACAGAGTAGAGACAGATCTTCACCAGCCCGCCCAGGGTGGGTCTCCATCAGAATCCGGGCGGTCAGGCGGCTTCGTGGGCACAGAAAGGCCACTGTCTGAGTGCACTCACTGGTGGTGCTTTACGATGGGTCTATTTGGATCCTCAAGGAATAAGCACCCTGCTGGGGTAAATGAGAAAGGGTCTTGAAAATAGGCAAGCAGAGATGGCAGGCAGGGTGAGGGGGCATGCCCAGGGCAGTCAGAGCCCCAGCGGGTGAGGAGGGCAACCGTGCAGGGGGTGAGGGACAGGGCAGCTGGCTCGGGAGGCCAAAGCCGAGGTGGGTGGGGACCCTCGGTAGGGGGCTCCGGGGGACGGAGCGTCAGCGCCCTGGTGAGGTCGGGGACTTGACAGCACTGGGATTGAGAACACACAGGGGGCTGATCAAATGAGTAAATAGATACATTAGGGACTAGGGTCCCACTCCTCAGTGCTGGAGGAGAGAGTTACAGGTGTGGAAAGAGAAAACTAGAAAGAACTGGGTGGTGCTGGATTGGAGCTGGCAGATGGGTTGGAAGTCGCTTTCGATCTGCAGATGTATAACTAATCAGTACAGATGCAGTACAGCATGACGAATCACTCTCCTCCACGGTAAGTGATACTGCTCAATGCCCAGGGGTCCCACGGTGCAGTGGGGATTTAGGATCACCTCCCCGATGTATTTAACGTGAGCCTGACTCGGCCCGAAGCTCCCCTGACTTAGAAGGGTACATGGGGCCAGGGCCCTGGTGGGCGGAGGCCACTCCCAGATTCTCACTCGCCCACCTCTCCCCCTGAGGCTCCCCTCAGCTCCATCCACACCCACCTCACCCCTGCCCCTCCTCTGGTCCCCTCTCCTCCTTGCTGGGCTCCTGGAGTCAGTTGTCCGCCAGCTGTCACTCCTCCCGGCCTTGCTGCTGGGTGGAGGGAAGGGAGGCCCTGTGGGTCCTGATGGAGGGACCAACGGGAGCGTCCAGGGAAAGGTGCTCTGGCCTGAGGACTGGGGTCCACAGAGCAGCCAAGCACACACCCTCTGACCCACGCCCCACAGCGCATCGCCAGCACCTGTCATGACTGGGGGGGCGGGGAAGGTAGGGGGCCGGCTCCTTGCAGCCTCCTGTTACATGCTGACAGCTAGCTGGCCTCAGGAGGAAGCAGGGAGGGCAGGGGACACAGAAAAGCTCTCGTGATATTAATAATGCTACTGATGATGACACCAGCTCGTGGTTTTTGCATACTTAATATGGGCCAGATATTATTACAAGTACTTTTCATAGAATAATGTAATTAAATCCCTTCAGGGTCTTATCAGGGAGGCGCTGTGCTCGGTCCCATCATAGGGAGGAGGAAACCAAAGCGGAGGATGTTTCTGAGACGTGTGGCAGCTGCACACGTGGGAAGCGGGGAGGGACTGGAGTCCGTGTGCATCCGCGTCTGGAGAGCCCGCCTCGCCGTGGGGTCAGCAACCCTTGCCGGCCTGAGCTTCCAGCCTCTCCCAGCGCCCCTGAGGGTGTGGCCGACTCCATGGCACTCCAGTGGAGGCTCCAGGCACCAGTGAAGCCTGAGTGGACCCTGAGGACAGGCTGGGGGGACCTGGGGAGAATGGAGTGGGCGATGCCGGGGTGTCCTGGCAGAGCGGCACCCTTTGCCGGCAACAGCAGGGCACTTGAGACTCGAAGGTCTTGGGTGTGGCTACTGGGGAAGGCCTGGAAGTCTGTAATCCTTGGAGTTGGGGCCAGGGAGGCAGCGGAGGCCAGACCTCGACTGCCTGCCACGCCATCCAGAGGAGACCGGATGGCCGCACGAGTGGAAGAAGCCCTGCAGCTCCAGAATCCGGGAGTGTGCTCAGAAAATTCCGGACAAGGAGCCTGGGAGTTGCTGCAAGACAGACCTCAGGAGGACAGACCTCCTCACTGGGGGACAGGGTGGCCTCAGAGGGGAGGAGGCTGGACCCACTCAAGATGGGGAGGAAGCCCCATCTGCGTGCCTCAGTCCTAAAGTGCTTGGAGAAGAAAATCAAGTCCATTAAAATTCCAGCCGCAGAAAATGTGTCTGTTAATGACCAGCTTTGCGAGCCTCCCTGAGCAGAAGCGCTAACAAATGGATTCTAAACAGAGAAAAGCCCGTGACAAGCATGCACTCAATCAAAGGCAAGAGCCCCGCTTTTTGACTAGAGGGCAAAGAAGCACTCGCCTAACTCCGCAGCAGAACTAGCTCAGACTTCAGGGGGAAAAGCCAATTGTGCAGCCGCAGGCTGGAAAGGGATGTATTATGAGTCTCACATCCTCGGGCGATGAACAAGAGGCCGTGGGGCAGGCCAGGTGTGGAGGGCTCAGGGGACTCCACACTCCTCCCCAGAGGAGAGCCTCTGCCTTGGGCTGGGAAAGCCCTTCCCCCACCGCTGAATAAGCCCCCGGGGCCATCGCCACCGCCGCCCAGAGAGCTGAGGCTGTTTGGCTTGCATGCCAAGCATCCAGGAGTGGAAACAGGGCCCGGAAGCTGGACGCTTCCAAGAGGGGCAGCCCTGGAGGAGCTTCAGAATGAGAGCAGGGGTGAAGGGCGGGGCGGGGGCTGGGGCTCAGAGGGGAGAGAGGCAGGGGGAGGAGAGAGAGAGGCAGGGGGAAGTGGGAAAACCAGACGCTTGTTTCCTGAAATGTGATGAAAAGCAGAACCCAAGGGTTCCCAGTGTGGCTCTGGAAGAAGTGCCGGCTGGCTGAGAGAAAGAGTGAGGATAAAGAGGAATCTCCAGGGGCCCAGGCTCGCTGCACGTCTCGTCCCTTGGGGTGGCCGTGAAGGGACCCCACAGAGCCCATCTTCGTATCAGGACCTGCCTGCCTGCTGCCGTGTGACCTGGAGAGAGTCACCACACCTCCCTTGTCACTGTGTTCTCACCTGTAAAACGAGGCTAGAAACACCTGCCCCGCAATGGTTGCGAGATAAAGTGTGCAAGGCTCCAGGCGCACGGTGGGCAGGATCACTGGCAGATGATATTAGTTTTATTTTTATTGTGGAGCCTTCCACAACATCTACAGATTTCTCTTCCATAGCACGGATCAGATTAAATTGTAAGGCTCTGTTTCATGTGTGTCTGTCTCCCTATGTGTTGCCCAGAAATAGTGTCGTGGAGTTATTTATATACATACGATTACATATAATTATATTAAATCTCTCTAGACTGTGACCTCCATCCGTGAGATGGGCCCGTGTCCGGTTCGGCTTGCCGTCCCCCGCGCCTGGCACCACGTCTGCTCGCTTAAACAAGCCAGCATCCCTCTGAGACTGGACACTGGTCCTCCAGCCCCGTCTCTGCCACGTCCTTTGTCTGTTGGGTTCCCACCCGCTCAGACCATCGGAGGCCTGTGCTGAGTGGCAGCTGGCTCAGTAATTCCTGCCAAGTTCTCCATTCTTCCCCGACTACAGGGAACATGCCAGAAGGGAACCAAGGTGAGACTGGGACAGACCACCTTACCAATGTCTCCATGGCAACAGCAACATTCCTGTTACACACAAAGGATCTTGGTTCATTATGCGGTCAAAGGTCAAGGCCTCCTTGCCACTGTGCCTTTCAGAACAGGGCTGGCCTCCTCGTTCACTCCCTCTCCCGAACCTCAGGGTTATAAGAGGTGAGGACAGGAGCCAATGATGCCTCAGGAGGAAAGGCTGTCGAAACGCGAAATCGGCCTGGCAGCCGTCTGTGTCTGGAATTGCCTTGTTTTATGCACTTTCCAGGTCTCCAGTGTCTTGACGACACAAACACCCCTCGCTTCACACTCTCTTTCCCTTCCCAGGTGAACCTCCCAGCCAGATCCATGGTTTTCAGTGGCTTTAATAACTTACTATATATAGGCACACACTCTGGCTTCATAAAATAGCACCACAAAAGGAAACTGAAGATAGATGTTCCCAGTAGAGAAACAAAGTGATTGCCCTGAAATAGCACCTCCCCAACCACAACAAGATGAGCCAGAAATGCCACCCGTCTCCTAATAATTGAACAAGTGGCATCTCCTTTCCCTCACGGACGTGTTTTTTAAATGCACATTTGGAGCTCGCCTCTGCCTACAGGAGAAAGCAGTTACTCATGAGAAAGCACCATGGGAAGCAGACAAGGCGACCCAGACCGAGGCTGCTGTTTGCCAGCTCCCTGGACGCCTTGGTGGGATCCTGCAGTGGGAGCTGGGGACGTGCGCTGTGTGTGTGACGTGGGGCAGGTGGGCTCAACCCTCTGCCACAGTTTCCGAATTACCATGGGGACAAAGAACCGTGCCCCGCCCCTCACAGGTGTGTAACAAGGAATAAATGACAAAACCTACGGGAACATGCTTTGAAAAACATGTAAAGCAAATATCTGGTTTGAAAGGAAGGGTTTCTCTACTTGGATTAGAGTAAACAAATAAGCAAAGTGGACTCAATCGCACTTAAAGGATGACAGAGATGTTGGAAAGGATGGATCCGTGTGCCCTGCATTTAGGTGTTGACTCACCTTTTTCAGGTCATCATTTCACAACATATACATGCATCAAAGCATTCTGTTGGGGCTTCCCTGGTGGCGCAGTGGTTGAGAATCTGCCTGCCAATGCAGGGGACACGGGTTCGAGCCCTGGTCTGGGAAGATCCCACATGCCGCGGAGCAACTGGGCCCGTGAGCCACGACTACTGAGCCTGCGCGTCTGGAGCCTGTGCTCCGCAACAAGAGAGGCCGCGATAGTGAGAGGTCCGCGCACCGCGATGAAGAGTGGCCCCCGCTTGCTGCAACTAGAGAAAGCCCTCGCACAGAAACGAAGACCCAACACAGCCATAAATAAATAAATAAATGAATAAATAAAAAAAAATAAAGGAATTCCTTTAAAAAAAAACCATTCTGTTGTACACGTAAAATTATACCATTTTATATGTCAATGATATCTCAACAAAGCTGGAAGAAAAAATTGATCCTCATACAAATCCTGTGAAGTACCTGTTAATTCCACTTCACAAAGGAGGACACGGAAACGTAGGTTATTCGGTTGCTCAGCCGACAGCCTCAGGCTGGCACAGCTGCAGCGCAGAGGGCAGCAGGGGCCCTTCTCACCTGGATAGCTCATTAGGGACCAGAAGTGAAGGAGGCTAATTAACAGCTGACCAGGGGCAGCTCAGCCCTGCAGCTGCGCCGAACTCAATCCGGGGAAGTTCTTGCAAATCCTGGCTCACGGAAGCCAGGGGTTGAGGGCTGCTGATCAAGGAGCCTCCAACCTGCCTTCAGTATAAACCAGAGTTGTGCCCCGCGTGGAGGACAGAATGATTCTAAGCCAAGACCAGTACAGCAGAAGTCACTCCTTCCCCGGCCGCTGGCTGGAAGACAGGTGAGTTTTTATTACTGGTGCCACACAGGAGAAGCCCAGGTTCTCCGACACAGCCCGGAGTCTCTGGGAAGCCCGTGGTCTCAGTCATTGTTTAGCGAGCATCTACTGTGAGTGTCCAGAGCATCTGTGCCAGGACCAGGCCTTCTCCTTCTGGGGCCCAGAACCAACTCTCCTGCACCGCCCTCGGGGCATCCAGGAAAAGAACAGAAGCTTACGGAGATGGGTCCTCGGGCCGTAGCCGTTGGCAGGCAGAAAACAAGAGTTGGCTGGAAAATGCCAGAGACAGCAGGTTGAAGCCCAATTCTCTGGGCCACTTATGCACACTGTCTGTCCCTTTCAAACACACTGCAGCATCCTCAGACTCTAAGGAGGACGCATCTCATCTTTGCAGGTCTTAAAATCTGCAGAGGCGTCGGAGTCTGGCCAAGTTCTGGGTCTGCCTCAACTCTGAGCTCCTGGGCTTGGGTTGAAATAGATATTATTCTCCGGAAAAAGGGCAGCATGAGGCAACCGGGCTGCTCAGCCTGAACGAGGAAGCCAAGGATGGTATGAGGGTAGGGCAGAGATTCCTGCAGGACAGCTTTTCAAAACATGTTAATACCATCCCCCAGAGATCCTGATTCAGTAATTCCGGACCAGACCCAAGAATCTATCAGGTTAAAAGCAAAGTTTCCCTGTAAAATTTGATCACGGAGCCTAAAGGGAACTCACTGAAGAAGTGAGGTGAGCCTTTGCACCCAAACACAGGGCCCCATAGTTTATGATCGTGGGAAAATCACTGTATCTTTCTGAGTCTCATTTTCCTGTTTGTGAAAAATAAATCAAGGTTTGGGCTGCACCAGGGGTTCCCAGATGTGGGAATTATGAACTGGTAGTTGAAAAAACAAATCTTGGGAACCAATATGAAGATATTAGACCAGATCTAAATTTTGACAAGTCGGATTATAAAGAAACAAATATACAAATAAGTATTACTCCCCCGACACACACACACACACTCCTTCTCTCACAGTATGAGACATTTTAAACCCTAAAAAAATTAGCCAGACCTCAGTCTCAGAATGAAGGATCATCCTTCAAATGTGACGTTTCAGGTTTGCCCTTCTGCCCCGTTCACCCCTCTCTAAGCCTCGGACCCACAGAGCCTGGACCAGAGAATACCTTGTCCTGGACCAGCAGTGGGAACCCCCGGGCTTGACTTTCTAAGGATGCTCCAGGTCCTTGTTTGCAATGCTCCCTCACACTGGAACATCACTGCCCTCTGTGTTTCAAAATGCCCCAGACAGGCTTAAACTCTACTCTCTCCGGGACCAGAGCCCTCCCTGCCACACCCCGTGGCCCCAGGCAGCTCCCATCTGGGAGACCAGAGCTACTGATCCCATCCAGAAGCCTACTGAGGAGCTTGTCCGTGGCCCCTTGGGCTGCGGTGTCCGCCTCTGTGGCCAGATGATAGTTCCTGGGGGCAGGAACTGGAACAGAGATGCACTGGAAGTTCCCTGAATCTGCAGGTGTTTCTATGATCTGGAACCCTCCGTCCCACTCTCCAACCACGCTGGGGTTTCTATTCGACCGTCTCAGTTTAACGTTAACGGAAGTGACTTCGGTCTTCCCCTTCACTCACGCGCTGGGGCTTCATCCACACGTTAGGTGAAACCGAAGCCAAGGGGCTCTCAGGGCCGCGCCGAAGGGAGAAAAGCCCAGTCAGTGGTGCTGTCGGGCCCTTTCACGGAGGTCTGCACCCCGACACCTAATACGTCGCACTCGCCGCACGCGGCCTGGCCCCAACGACGCCTTCAGCATCCGAGGACCCAGGAGGCGGGCTGGGCGTGGACCGTCAACTCAGAGACCGTGAACCCAACCTGACCTCGGCCCCTCCCGTGGGCGGCACGGACACCAGAGCCCCACGCAGTCACCCTGCTGAGGGATGTCCCCCCCCCACTGTGGCTTCTGGGTTTTATATTTCGGGAAACAGTACACCAAAGTGCAGAAGTAACCGCCCCTGAAGAGGTTGGGGGGGAGACAAGACGGGTGCCCGCTGCCACCTGCTGACAAATTCTCAACAGGCCACGAGAAAGAGGAAGAAACAAACATTCTCGAACTGAAAAGGGAGTTCGGATCTCCGAAGCAGAGACCTGGCGGAGTGTCCTGGAGGACGGTGGGGTGGGGAGAAAGGGATACCCTGATGTGTAGACCAACCCCCCCAGCTTTCTCACCCGAGCTGCCCAGGATGACAGCTGCCTGTGTGGGGTGCCCGGATCCCAGCGCCGTGACCTCACGTGAGGCTCTGCAAGGTGGTCGGGTGCAGGTGTGAGGTAAGAACCGGCTCCGGGGGCAGCTCCCTACCCTGCAGGCTGGGCAAGGAGCTTTCACGTGAACCAGCCCCAACCTGGTAACAGCTGAGGGCAGGTGAGGGCGCCCCTACCCTGGTGGTCCTCAGGTACCTGGAAATGGCCCGCTGAGGAGCCCCCAACCAGAGCTGTAGACAGGGATCCTTCATGCCTCTCCCACGTTTGCTGCGAGCACGTGGGGCAGGCCCGTCCCCCTTGAGGCCCCAGGGTCCTTGTCCCCAGAAAACCTGCACTGGCTCTGAATCCCGTGTTCGCGAGGGCCCGTCTGCGGAGACCTGCCGCGGTGGGGTTTCCCTGAAGCGGAGCCTGATCCTGGGCCGCGGGCACAGGCTGTTTGGGCGTCTGAGCCGGGAGCGGGGACAGCCATACCGACGCATCATCGAGCCCGTCCCCCTGCGCACGGTCTGAGCAGCCATACAGGTTGCACTTCAGAATGTCCTTTCCAAAGCAAGGGAGGACAGAGGCCTTTCTCCTGCGGTTCCCATACCCCACTGGCTGAGCGCCACCCCGAGGGGGCGTTCAGTCTCCTGCACTTCTGGGCAAAAAGCCCTCCAGGGCGTTAGAGAGAGCCACAAGGCCAAAAAGCAGAGAAACTCTTCGAGGGATGCTCAAGGTGCACCCCTACCCCCCCACACAGGGCTGCCCACTCCAGGGAAGTGCCGAAGAGATGCAGGGCGGGCATGGAAAGCATATGCTAAGTGCCCACCGCACAACAGGAGCAGTCTGAACTTCTCTGGCTGGGGGGCGCTGGAGCCCACCTGTTTGCACCCCATCTCCTCCTGGCTACAGGCAGGGCCCCTCCAGAACCCCCCTAGGGCTCTCAGTGGTTTAAAAACACTGCTGTGATGTTTCTTTCAACCTGTGACTGACTTTCTCTAGTTCTCAGGCCAGACGCTATCAGCGTCATCCGCGTGACCAACACATCCACCCTCAGAGCCCCGCCAGAACCAGGCCGCGGTCTTGGAGGCGCTGCCCCGGAGAAGGAGCTGCCCTGTCAAGGCAGATGGAAACCACAGCGCGCTGTCCTCTCGGTCCACTCCCACCCCACACCCCTGCACCTCCCTGCCTATCATTTTCATGTATTTTAAGCTGGAAATTACCAAAATACTCAGTGCTCCTGAGGTAGTTGTCTTTATTTCCAGAAACCCATCAAGCTCTGTGCCTGGAAAGGACTCAGTACAGTCCATGAATTCCCCCAGCTGCCCACAAACGCGGCCACTCCCAAGCCACACGGGGAGCTGGATGACTCCAAGATCCTCAGGGAAGGAACGCCCCCGGCCCCTCTCAATACCCCACCCGAGCGTCTGAGAACCCCCATAATCAAAGAAGTCTGTGGACTCACCCAGATCATTCCTTCTGTTGTATAAAACCCTTCTTCTTGGTCCAGATGATGGACGGCTTAAAATACAGAAGCAAAATGAACTGTGAAGAGAAAAAAGATGCTCAGAGCATCAGAGAACTGGATTCTATACAAGGCTTTGCGCCCGAGACAGGCTCTCTCTGTGCCTCAGTTTCCCTCTAGACCAGAGCACTGTTCTTCTGACTGTAGGTTGCAACGCACTGGTGGCTCATGGCATCAACTCAGTAGGTTGTGATGAGCATCTTTGTAATGAAATAGAATAGTAAACGTTAGAGGGCCTTGCGGTCAGGATAAATATCGTTATCACTAAGCTCTCCTAGTTTTATATTTAGGTATGCATACACTGACTCACAAAGAAATCGTATTCTTGCTGTGGGTCATGGTCAAATTTTTTTTAAGTCACTGGATTAAAGGATATCTAAGGTCTTTGGGATTGTTTCTTCAAACAGAAAAGGATATTATAATAACGCCCTTGTGTCTTTTATGGTCGTGTGAATAAACTGAGATGGTAGACGTGCAAAGACAGGAAGGAGGTCGTCTCATCCTGCACTGACAGGCATTGCTTCCTGAGGACCCTGACACCCACTGACCCCCAGATTCAGCTCCAACCAACTGGATGAGAGAAGTAGGTCTTGGATCCTATTTTTAAATTGTGGCAATAATATTTCTCTATGTATGGAACCTTCCAACATCTTTGGATGTCTGTACTCCGGGTTCCTAAATTGATTAGAGGCATCTAGCACACAGGTGATAAAAAGGAGGTGCTGGATAAGTATGCTGCCCAGGAACTGGCGTGGTCACGCGCACTAGCTCACACACGTGTGCATTCAGCACGGGGACTGGACCGTGGCTCTGGGCTGGGCCCCCCGGGGGAAAACGATGCATCCCTGGCCTCGAGGGCTTTACGCGGGGGGCAGACGCTGGCGATAAGAAAGGAATCGTCACGGGAAACTGAAGAGACGGAAACTTGGATTTATTGAGCACCTGTTCAAGCTGGGCATGTCATTTACACACACACACTCGATGCCATTTATTTCAGAGCCAGAAGCTGGAGGCACACATTTCCCAGCCCTGGCCAGCACCCCGGCCAATTGCCCACCATCAGGAAAACACACGGGAGTGGTCTCTGGACCCCCTTATTTCAAAATTAGAGTGAAACCAACAGTGAGGGGCAGGGGGGAGTTCTGTCCATGGCTCAGAAGCCAACTTAACACACAGGGCCTACTCTTTCCACACCGGCTCCTGCATTTTTGGTGCAGATGTGGGATTCCAGGAAGCTGTTGCCAGCCACACAACAGTGTTTCACTTCCGCAGGTTTGAAACACCGAGGCGCTGAGTTGGCTCCCAGAGGAGGGATCCTGTGCTCTTCTGCGTGCACTTTCCATCAGGAGGAGAGAATGTTCTTCATGTCTGCAAACTCCTTCTCTTCCTGCTTTACTTATCTCTCCTGGGAAGTAGCGACTGGTGGATAATTTCTCCCTGGGCGACCTCTGGGCACAATCAAGAATAGAAGCCCATTGCCTCATTTTCTTAAAGTTTCCTTTTGAGGAAAGAGGTAAGTTTGGCAAGTGTCTGGTCGGGGTTTATAGCACCGAGAGTTTCCTTAAAACCGGCAGCTATGCTTCAAATGGGGGCTGTCAGAAGAACGGGAAACAAACAATCCCCTGCCCCACGAATCAAGTTTTCCCAACTTAAGAGGAGAGGGGAAAAACTTGAAAAGCATTACCATATGAAATAATAATAATAATTAACAACAACAACAATAATAATAATAATCTGACCGACCGGCAGCATCTGTTGGTTTTAATAATGTTGAGGTCTCTCAAGAAAATAAGACAAAAACAAATGATAAAAGAAAGAAAGAAAAAAAACACAAGGCTGAAATGTCTCAAGACCTCTGCTTCCCATCGGGCTCTGCGTTCAAGTTTCAGAAATCCACCGCCGTTTCCTGGCATTCGGGAATCTTCTATGGGCCCTTCACATTACCAGGTCGAGCAGCAGCGAGGCTGGCGAAGTAGGCACACTGGGAGGGGTCACACTGGCCAGGGGGGCCGGGGGGTCCTGGGGGGCCAGGGTGTCCAGCTGGTCCTGTCTCCCCTTGAGGACCGGGACCCCCGGGCAGCCCATCTTTAGCATAGCCAGGTTCCCCGGGTTGACCTGGCCCAAGGAGCAAAAGAGACAGAAGGTGGTTCAAGTTCGTTCTGCAGCAAATGAGCCCTGATCTCGCTACTTCCATTCAGTATGAACTGAAGACTCAACAACCTCAGAACACCCCATGGTCTGGGCGCCCTGCCTGGAGAGATCAGAATGGTCCACACGGACACCAGGTAGCAGGAAATGTGGACACCTTGCTTTGCAGGAAAAGGGTTGCCTTAACGGTTTGGATTAGGACAGTAATCAGGGTGCCAGAGGAGAGAAATAAACAAGGGGAGAGGGAGGCCAGGTAGGGAACGCATCCTCTGTTACAAGGAAAAGAGAAACCAGACCGTCTGTGTCTGGTTCTAGGAGACGCATCTGAGTTGGGACACCAAGTCCTCCCCATTAACCATCAGCCGCAGTTCATGTATCCTTGGAGATACCTAGCCACATTCCGTTAGCCAATATCTAAATGGTCCCATTTACTCTGTAGTTTCTAGGCTTTATCTATATGTTAAATTTGAACCACATACATGGACTACATTAAACTACTCTGCAAATCAGAGTCAAAGACAATGTAAGTAGGAAGTAAGTAACTGACAGCCCAAAATTTAGATCCAGAAAATACTACCTAAGACAAACTTTCTCTTTTTGTTGGTTAAATCTTTTTTTTTCTTTAACTTTTAATTTTATATTGGAGTACAGTTGATTAACAATGTTGTGTTAGTTTCAGGTATAGAGCAAAGTGATTCAGTTATACATATACGTGTATCCTTTTTAAAATTCTTTTCCCATTTAGGTTGTTTACTTGAAACAAACTTCCATGCCTCCATTTATTAAGCATCATAATGTCATAGGTAATCAATCTCCCTTTTTGCTTTGGCAACTGGGAAGCTCAGTGCTAAGTGCCGTAGTTAACCTTAACAGTGATATTCTTCCTTAAGTCTTAGTAATCACCTTGTTAGAAAATCTGAGTCCCTCCATAAAATAAACAAAAAGTAAACTTTTCCCTTTAAATGATCTTTGGACATTGCATGAATTCTGTTCATGCTTTAGTAGCAGTTATTTAATCTATTGTATTCCTGCCTCGACTGAGTTTTGAGCCAGCAGTGTTGTTCATTCCTTCAGGTGGGAACCACTGAAATCTAGTCATTATCTCAGCCTCACGTTGGTACAATTATCTCCCCCATCACAATGCTTTCTGTTCGGCCTTGTAATCTTTATTTGGAATTGCCTTATTTTAAAAATATTCTTAATATTTTAAGCTATTGAAAAGTAGGCAAGCTATCACAGATATGTATAATGCATGTCTTGTTATCTTCTCTCATGAGAATAACAATACATTTCCACCATAGGAAATTTGGAAAATCAAGAAGATATAAGTACTAAGAATAAAATGACCTGCAGGCCTAATATTCAGAAATGACCACGGGGAATCATATAAAGTAAAATTAAATAAAAATAGAAGCCTCAATGAGGTGGAGTTTGATAACAATTCAGTCTGAGTTCTTCCACACCTCATCTTGGAATGCGATACTGCTGTGTTCTAGAGTTAGTCCCATATAGCCATTAGATAGGGTGGCCAGCTTGTTCAGGTTTTAAAGCTCAAAGGGCCATGTCCCAGGAACCCCATAGCCCCAGAAAGGCCAGGACGGCTGGCCACCCTGCCACGTGGCCAGCATTCTCCAAAATGTGTTCTGAGAACAGTAACAGGGTATTAAATTACATAGTGAAAGAAAAAGCATTCTACATTCAAGTGAGCTTGCAAAATGTTGGTTTAACTGAAATAAACATTATTTTTTTATGCAAGGTCCCTTAGCACTGCACCAAAGAAGTTAATTTGTACTAGGAACGTCTGAAAGAGAAGCACGGTTCCCAGCACTGTCCTGACTTATTTAAGGCCAAATCAGTTTTCTTCAGGACCATTTCACAGGACTTTTAATTCACGGGATACACCTCAAGAACTCATGGGATATACTACAGTTTGCACAGTGAGCCAAGCTGACGTTTTAGAAAGATGTAATAAAACAAATCTGGGTTCCGCCTCGTCAGTAGTTAAGCCAGCCCTTTCTCCCAGCCGCTCCCAAGGCCCCTGGCGATGCAGGGGGGAGGGCTGCCCCGTGCGGCTCACTCCCTGCTGGAGGGCCCTCCCCAACCTGAGAGCCCAGCGCCCGCTCCTACCTGGGATCCCGGCAGGTCCCACCTGGCCTCGGAGGCCAACTCCAGGTTCACCTGGGTCACCTTTGGCTCCTCGCTCACCTGGTGAGAGAAACATGCATCGTTGATGGTAGAGACCCAGGATGGTGGCAGAGAGAGGGAGCCCCGCCACGCGGGGGGCAGGGCCAGCACTGCTGGTGTGCTTTCCACGGCTCGCACGCCCCTCACGCTGGGACCCCTAGCTCCCGTTCACACACACACACACTCAAGCACACACTCGCACCCCTAGCTCCCGTTCACACACTCACACGCACACTCAAGCACACACTTGCATTCAGAAAGACACCCATGTGAACACCAAAATAATTGGACACTCCCTCTAAACATTTGCTCAAATACACATATATACACGTAAACCTTCACTCAAGTGCGTAACTACCCAATTACACATACACGTACGTACATTCGCACATATTTTAGCAAAAATATGCATACACTGATGAACACATCAAACACAGGCACCCAAATGTTCACACCCACACTCTCTTGTATACAAACACATATTTCCATACACATCCACTCACATATGCCTACTCTTCACCATGTTCTAAAAGCATTTTACTTGAATCTTTATCAAGGAGGAGCTGGGTGATAAACAAACCTGCATGTACATAAGACACAGCTCTACTCTCAAGAAGCTTGAGTTCTAATAAGACAGATGACGCAGGGCACAAAGAACATTCTAATGTGAAGCAGAGTCAGATGAGTCCTAATAATCACAGTAATTTAAAATCCTAATAGATGTTCAGAAGAAAGAGGGTCCATTCCCCCGGGAGGATATTTGAGATTATATTTGGGTTAATATCACACAAACTTGATTAAACTGTCTCTCTCAACTTTTTTTTCATCATTCCTTTTTTGCTATGTTGCTTCCAGAATATTTCCTGTATGCAACATATGATATTTTCTTTTGTAATCCAAATTGAAATTTTGCTAGTTCATGGAGATTTTAGGCCACTCTTATTTATTGTTATGATTACTACATTTGGTCAGTCTTTTGTCATAGTCTGATGTTTTCTATGCTTTATGTTTTCTTGTTGACATTGATTTCATGTATTTTGTTTTACGAACCAGAAGAAGTAGAACTTGGGCACACACTTAACAAAAAGTTCAGTAGGAGAAACATTACAAGGAATAAATCAATGAATAAAGAATTAAGAGGGAATTCCCTGGTGGTCCAGTGGTTAGGACTCTGAGCTTTCACTGCCTAGGGCGTGGGTTCAGTCCCTGGTCGGGGAACTAAGATCCCGCAAACCTTGCAGCAACCAAAAAAAAAAAAAAGAGAATTAAGGAATGGAAGATTGAAAGA
The DNA here is from genome assembly GCF_949987535.1 of Balaenoptera acutorostrata. Lineage (NCBI taxonomy): Eukaryota > Metazoa > Chordata > Mammalia > Artiodactyla > Balaenopteridae > Balaenoptera > Balaenoptera acutorostrata. The sequence goes on along the minus strand of NC_080080.1, from coordinate 4,601,578 downwards.
GGAAGATGTTAGGGGTATGCATTCCTCCCACCTCAGTCACCAAGTGGCAGCTGAGATCACAGCACCGCTTCTTCCCCACCCCATGCTTATTCCTTGCCAGAGAGAAAGGCTGAATGATCAGGTTGGTGAGTTTGGACTCATGCCCTTTCCTGCCCTTTCACATCTGTCTGCCTGCAAAGAGAGTGCCTTCCGACCTGCTTCCACAGTGCGCTGTGTTAAGTGGGGCAGGCGCTGCCCCTTGAAGGAGAGACTCCCTGTTGCCGGGAGCAGCTGCGTCCAGGTGAGGCACCTCTCTGAGGGCAGGAGGGTTGGCAGCCATGTCCAGCTTCAGCTCAAACCACTTGATTCACATGTAGAGCTGGTGTTTAACACCCATTTGCCTGGAGATTAAATGTCTTATTCCTCGCTGACTTCCCAGCTCGAAAGGGGAAAAAGAGGGCATTTTGTGCTACTCCCTGGCACTTGAGCAGTGGAGATGGAGAGAGAAAAGACAGTAGGAGGAAACAGACTCAATCCTCCTGGCAGAAGCATCATTTTGCAAAAATGTCAAGTATGAAACCCTCTTCTGCATATGAAGAAATTACGTGATGCCACAATGCAGGGTGTCGGCAGGCTGCAGGGGAGAAGAACAGGCTGAATCACGCATGTTCAGTGGCACGCATGCCACGCACCCTGGTTCCTTCTCAGCCCTTGTGTCGTGTACAAAGCACACCTTCCTGGGTCCTCACTCACCTTTGGGACCTATGGGCCCAGAGGGTCCCTCCAGACCCCCCTGCCCAGGCCGTCCTGGCTCCCCCATGGGGCCTGCCCGACCTGGAAGCCCATCTTTTCCAGGGGGCCCTGGGGGCCCGGGTCTGCCTTGAGAGGCCTTGGTGTGCGCTGAGGGCATCTGGGCCAGGAGGTAGGCGAGTTTGGCTGTGGAGTAGGAAAAACAGAGAGACATTTCATGAAGGAGGGATAAAGGACCAAAGACAGGATGGCAGCTCACTGCCAAGCTCAGCCCTGGGGAGACAGTAACAGCTGCAAAGCAAGAGCAAGAGAAACTACATCAAGAGCGCACTGCACGGCACCTGTACATACAGCCACGGCCTCTGGAGCCGGGCAGCCTGGGCTGGGGTCCCAAGGCAGCCACTGCCGGCTGCGTGGCCCTGGGCGAGCTACGTGACCTCTCTTAGCCTTCGTTGTCTCTTCTGCAAAATGGATGCAGTGAAATAACCGCTACCCCACTGGGCTGGTGTGAGGACGGAGCAGATGAGAGAAGGCGTTGAAGCTGCTCCTGGAACAAGCTAAGTGCTGCGCGGACATCGCGGCTGTGATCGAGGCGCCACTGATGGCAGTAATAGCGGCAGCTGTTGTTGTAATCGTCAGTTTGGGGAAACTGAGGCCGGTGGGGGTGGGTGGGATTCAAGTGGCTTACACAGAGCAGCTTAGGGACTACTCCTCTCTAAGCGTTGAATTCCTCATCTATAAATGAAGGGCTGGGTATGACATCACTAACGATCCTTAGGCTTCTGAAACGTGAAGATTACAGAATTGATTCAAAACCCCCAGAGGTCCAACTGCCGGCCGCCACGCCCTTCTTCTGCACTGGGCATACAGAGCCCACCCGAGGGCCACGAAGGGCTTCTGCTTTGTTGGCCATGCGGTCCAGACAATCAGGCCAAGACCTTCATCTTGCAGGGGGTGTGACCCAGCCCAGAGAGGCATGCTGACACCCTCCCGGTACCTTGGTGGCAGAACCAAGGCAGAGTCGGGGGGCTTCTGACAGCCCGCTGGGCTGGCTTCCCACGGCAGCCCCTCCCCGGCGTCTCACGCACGGGCGCGGGCGGGTTGTGCTCCAGCGCTGAGAGCTGGCCTCACACTTCACTTCTCTGAGCCTTGATTCTCTCATCTTGAAAGTGGAGCTGATGTTTCCTCCTCAAAAGATTATTTGGAAGAAAGGACTCAGCCCAGCAGACGCTCCAGTTAAACTAGTTCAAAACAGGGCTTGTCTCTGCCCAAGGGCTGGAAACTCCTCACGGGCGGAGGCCCTTCCTGTCACCGATTAATCCAACCCTCGGAAGGCAGAACGTGGGGATCGCCACGCGGGAGCCCTCAGGACCCACCCCGCCGGGTGGGAGTCACCATGCCAGCCTTTGGTTTCCTTTCCACCAACCCCAGCTCTGTGCTGTCCACTCCGGGGCATCGTCTTTGGTTCTCCTGCGTAGGGAGACAGGCCATGCTCACCTGGACACCCCAAGAGGGCAGGGAAGAGGGTCATCTTGTTCAGTGCTGCGTCCCCTACCCCACTTAGAGTCTGGCATGTGCCAGGTGCAGAATAACTGTCTGAGACACCACCCCATGAATAAACACGTCCTTCCCGTTTGTCCATCCGTGCCTGGGAATAGCAGTGGGTTTCCGATCTTCCTTACTACAGAGTTGTCTGTGACTTTCTTCCCCTAACAGTTTCCCACACAGAGGGCAGTGGGGATGGTCACTGGTCGAGAGAACGTGACGGTTAAGAGCCTGGATTCTGCAGCTCGGTTGCCTGCATGCAAACCCTGGTCAGGCACTTCCCAGCTCTTGGGCCTCGGTTAAGTTCCTTAGCATCTGTGATCCTAACGATCATACACGCCTCGCAGGCTCACCGAGGCTTCCACGAGTTAACATGTGTGAGTGTTGAGGACTCCACCCGACTTAGGGCCGGCCCTGCATGCTGGCGTTATTACTATTACCTTCCCATCTCTCTCCCTTCCTGAGCACCTGCTGTGTATGGGGCTCAGGCGAGACTGGGATTTCACAGTAAATCCAGTGCAGTAGGATTAAGAGGATTCTAGTTCCCTGAAAGCACTGTGTGTTCAGGTCCCCCTCAGGGTCTCTGCACATGCTGTTCCAAAGGCCTGGGATCTTGTCCCTGCTTTCAGCTCACACGGCCCCTCCTCCGGGAAGCCCTTCCTCACCTATCCGCCCCCTGAGCTATCCTAGGTACTTTCATCCGTCCTCTTCAACACCCCCTGTGCCAAATTAAACCACAGGAATTTCTCACTGTACTGAAGCCGCCTTGTCTGTTTATGTCTCTGTCTCTTCCCCGGGCTGTGAGTTCTAAGAGGCCCACTGCAGGCCTGTCGAAGCTGCTCCCTCATTAGATAAACAACTGAGTGCACAGAAGAAATGAAGGATCATGAGAAGCTTGTTCTGTAGATGGTGAGCTTCCTAGAGGTAATCAAGCAGCGGCAATTCAAGCTTCCCTGAAGAGAAGCTTGGAGCAGGATCTGTGCCAGATGCGGTTGGCTGGAGCCTGCAAGGTGCGCCTCGACCCTGATTGCTACTGGAGCCGCTCCTGGGCTGCCTTTTCCAGCCAGGCTGCAGAAGTCCTGAAGGACTGCTTCCTGGGGCTCTTAAAAGCACCCAGGACCCGACCTACAGGGCTATGATAAAGCCCAGGTACTCACTTTCCAGCTGCTTCCTGGGGCTCTTAAAAGCACCCAGGATCCGACCTACAGGGCTGTGATAAAGCCCAGCTACTCACTTTCCAGCTGCTTCTCCACTTCTTCTCGGATGAGCCGCCGCAGGATGTCCATGGATGGAGACTCCCCCTAGGAGGGAGGGAAGGCGACGTTGTTCATCTTCCCAGGAGCCCTCGCCTCCTGAGACCGCCGATGGCTCGGGAAGCCACGACGGTCACAGCTCCCTACACCACAGCTCCCTAGTTCAACCCCTTTTACACCCAGAACCACCTCCCCGCTCCCCGCCATGCAGGCGGTGTTATCCCGTCATGTACGGCGACCTGGACCCCTTTCTCCCTGAGGCCCCCGCTCGCCCTCCTTCCTGCACAAACCCCTTCCCCAGCTCTGGACCCGGGAGGTCTGCTCTGAACCTCTCCCTGCCAAAGTGCCATCTTCCTGCAGGACCCGCTCACAGGCTGCCTCCTGCGTGAAATCGTGTTTGATTTCCTCCCACTGGCCACTTGGCTGCTCTGGTCCCCAGGGTCTGGCTTGCCCTGCTCTGGTCACAGAAACCGATGGGTCAGGGGTCAGAGAAGGCGGGCGCCACCTCCAGGCGCCCACGGCGACGTGCGATTCTTAGACGGATCCACGGGCAGACCTGCTGCCGCAGTGGGCTCTCCCCTCGTCATCAGAGCCCTTCGGGGCGGTGTCCACCCCCAAGGCTGGGGGCTTTACTGTGCTCATCTCCGCAGCTCCAGCGTCTGGCACAGCGTGAGATGGGCTCTGTGCCCTTATTCTCGTTTGCCTTTCTGGCCAATAATCTTTTAGGTTAGTCCCAGAATGTCCACCGCTAACCACAGCAGCAGGAGAACTTGGCAAAGACTCGGAGGAGGGGCGGGGGGCTTCTGGAAGCCCACTGAGTCCGCCAGCACCCACACTTGGCCGAGGGACAGGATCTGGCTGCCTGGCCTCTTTCACGGTGGTGGAAGCTCAGGCTGGCCACGGGCGCCCTGGCAGGGACAGTGTGACACAGAACCTCAGAGCAGGCGGGGGCACTGAAGACCATGTAAGCCTGCGCTCTGAGGAACCGGAGGGTCCCCCGAGGGCCACGCGGGCTGCAGAGGCGGGGTGGGGAGGTCACGGGGACCTGGCAACCAGCCCCCACTGACACGTCCACCAAGCTCTGCCTTTATCTCTCTACAGCCAGCGTGTGCCGATGCTACAAGTCTGTGAAAAATCAGAGGTCTGCCACGAGAATACAGTATGTTCAAAGAAAAAAAAAATGCTCTAAACAAGCCTTTCCTTTTACATTTGGGAAAAGCTAGACCCAAAGGGAAGAACGAGTACCCCAGACAGGCAGACAGGAGAGAGGCAGAGCTGGGCACGGGATGGACAGCCAGCCGTCCCCGCGGGAAGCTCTGGTCACTGAGATCTGGCTGCATCTTCTCAGTGGCCTGCGGCACCGGGTCCTGGGGCAGAAGGGCGCGACAGCCCGAGGAGTGGAGCCTCGGGGATGCAGGACACTGAGAGAGAGGGACTACTCTGGAGCCCTTCGTAAGCCATGCACGTTATCTCCTTCAACCATCACAGCGGACCGTCGGGAGGGAGCTTCTCCTCACCCCTTTCGGCAGATGCGGAAGGGCAGGCTCAGGGAGGAGAAGTAACCTGCCCCGGGTCACGCAAGTTCCTGGGATCTGTAACCTGGTCCCTCTGAAGCCCACACACCTCGCGGGCTTCCCCTTCAGTCCCAAGGAGCCCCAAGTCTGAGGCATCGCCAATATCCTTACCCTCAGTCCTGGAAATCCTGGCTGGCCCGGGGGCCCCGGTGGCCCGGCCGGCCCGTTCTCCCCAGGTAGTCCCTGGGGGCCCATTAGGCCTGTGTGACCTTTGTGGCCTGGGATCCCAGGGTCTCCAGGCTGGCCCTTGCCACCGGGAGGTCCTTTGTCACCTTTGATGCCAGGATCTCCCTAGGGGAGGAAAGAAGCGCTTCAGTGAGCAAAGGCCTAGGAGGTGCCCCCAGGCCAGACAAGACGTGCGGCTGCAGGAGGGACTGTCCGGCCCTTTGCCTCCTCAGCGGTGGGAAGGAGACCTCGGCCCTGGCAGGCCCATGACTCCAGTCTGATGGCACAGACCAGGACACGAGGGCCAGAGAGACAAAGCTACCTGCCCACATCACACTGGTGGTCTGCAGAGGACAAGACACGAGCTCTGATTTCCAAATCCCAATCCCGTGCTCCGTCCCCGTAGCGCAGCTCCTCCTGCCCGGCTAGAGAAGGCCAGCCGCTGAGCCCGACTGCCGGAGCTGCTGGCCCACTTCAGGCCCAGTTTTGTTCTCCGTCAGCTGGAGGGATGGTGGCACTCGTCAGCCAGAGGTGTCTCACCCGCAGGGACTCTGCCCCCGCCTCTCAGCCCTAGGGGGCCCGCAGAGGACGACACTGCCTGGGACCGCTTTCTCCCCATCGCTGGCCCGAGGACCGAAGTCCTGGATCAATGATCTGGGAGCCATGGCAACCACGGGACGGTCCAGTCCTCTGCCCTAGCTGCGACTGGGTGTCTGACCGGCCAGCCTCAGTGGTCGGAGAGTCTGAAAATACGGCGGCCACGCTAACAGCCTCAGGGTGTAAAAACTCCACCGCTTGGAGGCAGCAGAGGGGGGGAAACAGCAAGAAAAAGACGAGCCACAGATGGTAACCGGACATGGGACATGGCTACGGGCGTGACCTAGAGCCACGGAAAAGGAAAATGGTGCAGTTATGAGACCATCTGCCGCATATACGCACGAAAAACGAAAAACGAAAAGAGCAAAACAGTGGAAAAAGTCTGATATGTTGCAGGGGATCTAGTAATACGCATGTTGACACGCACACCCCACGTGGTTCTGCGCGCACAGACTAGGGCAAGATACAGAGGACGCGTACAGCGACCGACCTGGGGAGGGGGCGGGGACCGGAGGGCCTGGTGGAAGGGCACCTAGTCTTCACTACAGCCACTTTTCTGCAATTTGTATTGTTTAACTATGTGTCCGTATTGCTTTTTCAACAATAACAGAAAGGGCAGTGAATTAAAAGAGGCATTTAGCCAGATTTGAGGGGGTCACCTAAATTTCTCGAAGGTGATGCATTTCATGGGGACATTGCCATCCGTGGGTGATCTCAAGTTTAGGGGTCTAGGAGAGTCCTGGTGCTTCGTGCACCTCAATGCCAAGGCCTGTGGTACGGCATTTCCTATTCTTTAAACGTCTCAACATCCCTTTGCCGTGGGAGGACTTGTCCCACATTTCAAATGTTCTCTGGAGTCCAAGGCACGGGGAACCTGACCGCTATCTGGCAACGTTCCACGAAACAGGGGAAGGCAACTTAACCGGGGAAGGCAACTCGCCATTATTGACTCGGTATTCGAGACGATTCTAGGTACTGATTCGGTATTCCAGAAGATTCATACTTGCCGTCTGAATTCCCCGGCTCCCAACCAAAACGCCAGCCACGCCCCGCACGCGGCAGCTCCCGGGGGCAGCTGGCCAGCTGCTGGGTGGCAAGACCCTCAGTGCCTTCCCAGCTACAGCCCCTCCCCTGGTTCCACGCTCAGGAACCAGCAGCCATGGGAAGGAAAGCCACTGGGAAGGGAGGACGGAGAGCGATCTGGCGGGGTGAGAATCCCTGACACTCTCTGCTTCCATTTTGCTCCGGCCTGCAGGCAAAGCCAGCTCCTAACCCATCCAACGTGCAAGGAAAGCAGAGAGAAATTCTTCGCAGGACCACGGGAAACAAACGGAGGGTCGGAGTGGGGTGGCGGTGCCGTCCGTGTCGGGCAGCAGTGGGACGGAGTGACGGCTGACCAAGTGCAGGACTCCGGGCAGACGAGATGTCTAATTTCCCTGGAGGGAGCAGCAGTTGTCAGCGGTGAGAGAACACCCCCTCCCCTCACCGGTGTTTTTTCCAAAAAAAAAAAAAAAAAAAAATGTGATTTTTTTTTTTTCCTGTTGTTTTTTGGAGGAATGCAATGTAAAGAAAGGCTTTCTGAGCGCAGCGCCAAGGCGATTCATTATGGGAAAATCTGTTCCCTTGTCACCTCCAGGAACAAATCTGGCTCCTGGCAAATTGGCACTTTGGGCTGCAAGCGTGTCACACACAGGCGTTCGCACACGGAGAGGAGAGACGGAAATCTGTCAAAGTCTGGGCATGCTTGCCTTTGAATTCGTAATTGCGATGACTTTACTCCTTAAAATAACAACCAAAAAACCATGACAAAAGCCAACATCACTGACTACAACCTCGGGAAAAGCCTCCCGCTGGGGGTTCACAAATTTCCGGGGGGAAGAGAGAACAGAGAAGCCACCACAGGAGCCGCTCCCCAGGCCAGGCTGCTTCCTAAAGCCTTGGTCACAGCCCCCCTGCCCCACTTACCCTTTCTCCTCTGGGTCCCGGCTCTCCCGGCTTCCCAGGGGCGCCCTGCAATGAAACCAAAGGAGGGTGGTCACTCAACCAGGGCCATCCCATCTGCGCGGGCATCTCTCTCCGCCCTTCTTGGTTCTTCTCGGATCCTGTGTGCTGAGGGCAAGGTGTCCTGGAGAAGGCAGGTCCTCCAAGAGTCCTGCTCCGGCCCTGGTCACGCCCTCCTGCTGACCACACGCTGGTCACCCTGGCCTTGTGGTTCCTGAAACGTGCCTTCCCACGCCTGCTCCCGCTCATCCTGAGGTCTGGAAGTGACCAGGGCCGGAGCATCTCTGTTGACAGAGCCAGGGGAGGACAGAGCCGAGGCTTGAACTAGAAACTGACATGATCTCACGTTTGTCCTACGAAGGTCACTGTGGCTGGTGAGTGGGGAGGGAGTGGGGCGGGGGGCAGGCCGGACACAAGGAAGCCAGTTAGGAGGTCACTGCAAACGTCCAGGTGAGAGATGATGACGGTCTGGGTCGTAACACGATGGCAACCCTGGACCAGCTCCCTAACTGGTGGGCCCTACGCAAAGTGAAAACGTGGACCCTAGTTCAGAAAGCATTAGGATTTCCAGACAGCAACAGCAGAACACAGAAGCAAGTGTGGGAGCCCTGCTGGGCCCAGGGCCCCGTGAGACAGCACGTGTCGCCCGCCCATGAAGTGAGCCTGTGTCTCCCACAGGACAGGTCACCAAGAGGAGAAGAGGGGTGCACGGTACTTGCCTCCTTGCCTGGGACTCCCTTCTCTCCCGGCTCACCCTACGACACAGAACAAAATATCAGTGAGCTCTGCTGCATCGGCACGTTGCAGATAACACGACTGTCTTTAAAACAGACATTTTCACCCAAGTCACGCTCCAGCAGAGACAGCGATCAATGGCCCAGCCGGGGATATGCCCCAACAGGGTTCTATGCTCACCTGCGGCCCACTGGGACCCAGGAAGCCAGGGAGCCCTGGGCTGCCGTCTTCTCCTCTGGTTCCCTTCTGGCCCTGCAGAGGGAAAGCAGGGCATTAATTCTTCAAGGTCAAGTGCCAACTCAAGAAGATTCAGAAACCTCGTAACCCCTCTGTACTCTGAAGGCCTGGCACGTGAACAAAATAGAAGACGACCCCCTTCCTGTAACAGAGGGGCTGGGTTAGGGAGAGACAGGGGGTACTGTGAATACCCCATGGGGTGCGGGAGAATCTCCTGTAAACAGTCAATGGCTCTCCCATTCAAAGCGACAGAAACAAAATGGGACAAACATTAAACAAAACACCTTGCTGTGTATGCGGCCCCTCCAAGTAACCTCCTGAAGAGGCAGTGTCCCTCTTCCCCACCGGCCGGCAAGTCCTACGGTCTGGTCACTTCTGGGGAAAGGTGTTCGGGAATTTTAGTTTGAACCTTTCTCGGCAGCCACCATATGCGGGTCAGCTCTTCTGGGGTCAGCTCTGCACTGGGGACGGATCAGCCTCAGGACCCAATCCCGTCCTGCCTGTGACGTCTCAGCAGAGGTGACAAGACTCCCACAGTGGTTCCTAAGGAATGTCACTACGTGTGCTGAGGAGTCAGACGCCTTAACACGGCTGTCCCTGGTCCAACAGGAAGATGGGGTTCTATCAGGACCACCAGATGCCCTGTTTGCCTGGGAATGATGGGTTTCCCAGGATGCAGGATTTTCAGTGCTATAACCAGGAAGGTTCCTGGGAAATCAAGGCTGACTGGTCACCCTCATTTCCACAGTGACAACAGTCAGCTGGCCAGACTGTTCTGCCCATTACCCCACGCATCTGTCGCTTGAACAACGCACCATAAAGGTGGCCTTCCCAACAGGGCTGCCAATTTTACCAAATAAATATACGGTGAGGCTGGGCTGGGAGGAGACTAGCGCACAGGCTTTCACTTATCCACCCCTAGACCCCATCAAGGACCAATCTTCCCCACCACGTCTCCCTATCTACCAGACCTGAACCCCAAATCCCGAACCTGCTACCCAGTGACCAGGACTCTGCTGATTACTCATGCCACCCTCTTTCTACTACCTACCTGTTGTTAGCTCTTGCTATCACCTCCTCACCAGCAGGAGGACCCTCTTCAGCCGAACCTGTGTTACACGTGTCCCCACGATGCACCCTTACCCTGTCTGAGATGCTAAGGGTCGGTCAGCCTGACCTTGTCCTTCCATCATCTAAAAACATCAATCAACTACCGTGCAACCTTATTACACGTTTGTTTTTTAGTCTTCAATAGTTTTGTCCTGTTGGATGTCTATGGTTGTAGACAACAGAGAGCCAAGTGCATAATCATGTGTATTTTAAACTTTGAGAGACATCCTTCGCGGTTCCTCTTGCCTCCAGCCTATTCCTGCCAGCCGAACACCGTATTTTCCCACCGAGGCTTCTGGAAACAGGGACCAGACAGTCTGTGATGTACACCACACACCCTTTCAAAGCCTGCCCTGATTCCATCACAGCAGTGGGACAGTACTCACGGGCTGGCCTGGAGTGCCGTGGTCTCCTGGAGATCCAGGCGATCCGTTCTTACCCTGGTGGAAGAAACAGAAGACAGGATTCTGCCAGGATGCTCTGCCAGGACCTCACAGAGCAGGACAGCGGAACAGAGAGACTGCTGGGTGCGGAGGGCCTGCTTTCACACATCGAGCTGTTACTCAGAGCAGCATGGCTCCAAGCCAGTACTTAGAGGATGTTTCTCGGCTTGTAAGAGGAGCTTGGGATGTTTAACTCGTAATAAATGATAAGTAGTTAAATGAGTTCGTGTGCATGAAAAATCCTGGGTGGGTGATTGATGCCCAGGCACAGTAAAGAATCATGACCACATGGTTCACTTATCCGTTCATCCTCCCCACTCAGATGCTGACTTAAGGAACAAACAAAAGTGCTCACATCACCGTGGGCTGTTCTCAGCTTGGGATGCACGCCCCTACCCTTATCCCATCCTCCTCCTCCACGATGGTCACCACTGGGTTGAACAGATGAAGATATCGGGACACAGAAAAGTGGCTGGTGCAGAATCACACGGCTACTGGGTGGAAGGTCCACTCGCTCCAGATTCCAGGACAGACTCACACCCATAACACTCTCTAACCTGATGGGTATTTTGCGCCCATTTGTAATTTGAATAAATACATTTAACCAGTAAGATCCTTGGTAGCATAAAAATCAGAAAGTTCGAGAATGCGCCTAAGCTACAGACAAATTCCTAGTAAGCCCAAAACCCACAGGGCAGCTTCAGCCGAGCTGGTCACGCCCCCGCCCTCACTTTCCTCCCGCTCGGGACCTTCCCCACCAGACGGCTGTGTCTTTCGCTGGTTCTCTTCCCTGCCTTGTCTGTGTCCACGCCCAGCATCTGGCACGTGTCACCCACACACAGGAGGCGGGCGCTCTGCTAGATGAATGAACCAAGAACGTCACAGGAGACCACGCTGCATTGATCCCTGAACCACCAGGCGCCAACGTCCTATAATCTGTGAAGCACACGTTTACAGATGAGCTGGCTTCCTGGAAACACGTGACAGTAAAAAGTCGCTAACGCTGCCGGGCGCTTCCTACGTGCCAGGCTCCACACGCATTAACTCACTCACTGCTCACGACAGAGCAGACGTCGCCATTTTACAAATGGGGAAACTGAGGCACAGAAATGCTGAACAACCTTCCTGAGATAGAAAGGAAGGGGCTGAGGTTTGAACCCTGGCGGCACCGCCCCCACCCCATGTTCATTAAAGGTATGGCTTGCTGGGGATCATAAACAGTGACCATAAACAGGGCTTCCTCCTTGTGCCTAAAACGTGCACGTGTGATCGTGGGTGATTCACGTGCCTCATCTCACCAGACCCTGCAGGAACCGTGCAGCGTGCACGGATGCCTTTATATCACAGATGAGGAAACCGAGGGTCGGAGAAAGCACAGGACCTGCCTGGGATCGCAGGGTTAGGGAGTGCTGAAATCGGAGAGGCCTGTCGGTGTCTGTGACCGCGTGTGACGTCCGTCCAGGCACAGTGGCGCTGCCCTGCACCTCCCCGCACCCACCCAGCAGCCCATCTGCGTCCCGCTAAAAATATGCGCTCTGGCTCATCCCGATGGCAATTATATCTCTCCTCCTCCTCCCTCTGGTCCTCTGTTCGCCTAGAGAATAAGGGCCAAGACACATTAACACACGGTGCCAACACAGGCGGCCGTGCACAGAGGGAGGGGCGGCTCTGGGCAGCCAACTGTCACCTGTCAGTGCGCTAGAGGCCGACTGGGGCTGAGACCTGCTCCCTCCTGGGCCACAGGCCTCCTCACGTCCCATTTGTCCTCATGAAGCCCCTTCAGTGTCTGTGCCACTCAGAAATGGAGGCCACAGCTTTCCCTCCCCAACGGCCCTGAGCTCCGAACTCCCGCCCACTCCTTCCCACCAGGTGACCTTCCTGCCAAGGGACTCTAGCACTCACGGGCCAGGCGGGCTCAAGCTGCAGGCTCTTGGACCAGACTGCTGAGTCCAAATGCTGGCTCTGTCGCTCACCTGCTGTGTGGCCTTGGGAAGGCACTCGACCTCCCTGCGCCTCCTTCTCTCCTCTGTGGGCAGGACGGTCAGAGTGCCTGGCCCAGGGTTTGGGGAGCTCAGGCAGTGAATTATGTCAATGGACTGGACTCCGCCCACACTTCCTGGAGGCCCTCCACACGCACTCAGGGTCTGGTTCAAGGCCGTGTGAACTGGCTGAGGTGGCCGGGAACCTTCTCTTCACCCAGGAAAGCATGTCAGCTCCAGGTGAGTGAGAGTGATCGTCAGGGAAATAACCTGGAACCTGGTCGTACGTGTCCAAGAACACACACATTTGGGAAACTTTAGCAGCTGACTGCTGGTTACGGATGCCTTGGGAGGTTCCTCAGGATTGAGGGGAGCAAGTTAGAAAACCACAAACCTGCCTTTGGGGGCCTCAGGCCTTCAGGGCCAAGCCCGCCTCCTGCAGGCTGTGCCCGAGGCTGTCCGCGGCCTCACCTGGGCTGCGACTGGCCTCCTGTCCTGCCGCACTCACTGTTCCCAAACGCCGCTCCCCTCCCCCTCCCTGTGCCCTTGCACGCATCTGCATTCATCGGGGTTTACTCTGCGCCCTCTCGGAGGAAGGCCAGAGCCAAGAGCCAGACGCCCCCTCCAGGAAGAGGGCCGCGCGAGGCCGGGTGATGGTCACCTCCCGGGCGCACTCTGAGTGCTGGACACGGTCCTGTCGCTTCACTGGATTAACTCGCCGGCGCTCACAACTTCCCCCACTTCACAGATGAGGAAACTGAGGCCTGGAGAGGTGAAGAAACACCCAGTGCACGTGACAAGCAGGAGGACAGCCAGGAACTGAGCCCAGGGGGCTTCACTCCAGCCAGAGCTCAGATGTGGACGCTGCTCCCTGGTGGGGCTCCGGAGCGGGGTTTCTCCACCTTTCTGTCCTCAGCGCTCCCGCCCAGGTGCCCACTCACAGTTCTTCCCTACCTGCTCCATTTGAATTTAATGCCACCGCTATACCGTGTATCTACTTTTGTTCCATATGCATATATATCTGTGCTTGATACTAAAAAGTAGGAGCTTTTGGCACCCCAGGAACCAACATTTGTTCCCTTGGGGCAAAAGCACCCACACTGGGGACGCACGCCCCAGAGGGCCTGGGCTTTGGGGTTTTTGTCACGGCCGAGGGGCCCAGCTGGGGGCCGGTGTCCTGTGTGTGCCTACGGGGATGGCATGATGCCCCCAGGGAGTCCCCGGGTTGACGTCACTCAGCGGGAGAATGGATACAGGGCACCGGCCAGCTCCTTGCTCTGCGCTGAACCCACTGCCTGCTCGCTGAATGCACAAACACCACTTCCTAGGAAGAGCACAGGGCATGTCAGACAGTGAGCTGCTGCTGGAGAGTAGAAAGTGTGAAGCCAAGCGGGTGGGCACCCCTGAGCAGGGATGCTACCCTGAGGCGACGGAGAAGTGGCCAGGCCCCCAGTGCACTCGGCTTCCACCACTATGCAGACCACAGGCGGGTCGCCTGCCCAGAGGACCGGAGGCCCAGGACAGCACAGGGCCACCGGGCAGCACAGGCCCTGCGCCCTGATCAGAAGGCTGTCCGCACCCTTCCTCTGGCCACTGGGGATCACAGACCGCGGGCACGGAGGGCACCCTGAACCCTCACAGGCCGCTGACTCAGGATGGGAGTCTGGATGTGAGTCATTGTGACCCCATCAGGGAAGAGTGGGGCTCCACCTGGTGAGTCAAACACATGTGACCTCCCCCCACGTTCCTTCTGTAGGAGCCTGAAGACAAAGCTCACGGCCACGGCCACGAGAGGTGGAGAACATTGGATATGATGTCAGAAAGTCCTGGGTTTAAATCCCCCCCGGAAGCTCTTGCCAGCTGCGTAACCTAGACCCAGGAAGCCCATATATCTATCTGCCTTACAGGTTTACTCACTCATTCATTGATTCCATTACTCATTCAAAATATACGCACATGCACACAAGCTACGCAAAATAAGCAAGTTGCAAAGATGAAGTGTGTAAGAAGCATGCATTCTGTCTATATGCTAGTAGGTGTATTGAAAATATTTTCAAAGATACACAAAATGCTATTAACAGTGGCTCCCTCTGGATGTGGGATGAGGGGATAAAGAGGGAGTTTTCTCTTTACTTTGTAACATTCCATCCTGTATGAGTCCTCGCACCATTATCATGGGTCACATTTATGCTCGTATATACAGGCACATATTATACACTACAGCAGCCCCTATGATAAGGGCCCTGGGTTAAATGGGATAAGGCAGGTGCTTCTTTTGACATAGAACCAGGAATGTAAGTATCTATCTTCTACATCCCTCTCCCATATTCGCTCAGGCTGCTCTTGGATAAGAGAAAGATTCACTTAAGTACGTGTACGGGCAGAGATAATATTCAAAATATTTATTAACCACATGGCGTATTATGAGTTAAATTGTGTCCTCCCACGGCCAATCCATATGTTGAAGTCTTAATCCTCAGTATGTCAGAACATGAACTTATTTGGAAATAGGGTCCTTGCATACGTAATTAATTAAGATGAGGTCATACTGGAGTAGGATGGGCCCCTTATCCAATATGACTGGTGTCTTTATAAAAAGGGGACATTTGGACCAGAGACACGTCCTCAGGGAGAATACCATGTGAAGATGAGGGCAGAGGCTGGGGTGATGCTTCCACCAGCCAAGGATGCCAGAGAACGCTTGCAAACCACCAGAGGCTAAGAGAGGCCTTCTGAGGGACGATTCTCCCTCACAGCCCTCAGAAGGAACCGATTCTGCTAGCACCTTGATCTCGGACTCCTAGCTTACAGAACAGTGAGACAGTAAGTGTCTTGGATTTCTAGCCTCCATATCTGAGAGACAATAAATTTCCATTGTTTAAGCCACTGCGCTTGTGGTTCTTTGCAATGACAGCTCTAGTGAACTCATACAGAGCAAGCCCTGAACGCCAGAATGCCCTAAAGCTAGAGCATGATTGGAGGGGAAGTCCTACAGCGCTCCTGCCGTGCCGAGTGGCACCTTTTAAGTTTCCGGGTTGTGGGTAGGCGGTCCCAGAAAAGAGCCTGGGGAGTGTGTCCTAGGCCACTCGGGGGGCTTAGGGCAGTGGCTATTTACCAACTGCTAAGACAGCCTGTCACTTGTTTAACAACACATAGGGCTGTACCAGGATGAAGCAACCAAGGGTTACCATGGTAGCAGGCCCTGCCAAAGCACGGGGCAGGTTCGTCTCAAAGCAGAACTCACCGGTAAGCCCCTCAGTCCTCGGGGACCCTGTGGCCCTGTGGGTCCAATGTCACCCTGGAACAGAGAGAGATCACATTATCCAGAGTCGCCGCGTGAAGACGGCAGAGACACAGTTTCGATTGTGGACCAACCTTCTCCCAGTTACCCAAGAGGACCAACAAATGATGCCCAAGCCGTCTCATCATCGGTCACCAGTTATTCTGAATACGGACAGACTCACTTCCCGCAGCTGAATAAACCCCTGTCCCCACGGGGATTTCGGGGGCTCCATCTGGAACTAGGGCAGGTAACAGGGAGGAGAACTTCTCTTGGTGTCCCCTCTCCCTGAGTCACCGGACAGTCACCTGGGGCCACTCCTGCCTCAGTCCTCACAGTAAGAAAAACTCCACCTGGAGGGTGTAGAGAACCTTCCAGGGTGCCAAGCAGTGGGGATTCGCCGCCACCACCTACGTGGTCTTCCAGGCAGCCTCCCGACAGGGCTGTAATTCTCCCCGTGTAGTGAATGAAAAAAACAGAAGCTCGGCCATGCTCCTACGCAAATTAGACTGTAGAACACCCCAGAAGACGGAGTATTTAAATTACAAGTCAGAGAGCTGAGAAGGGGGGAAGAAGGCATGTGCACCACGGGCTGGCATCCTGGGCTCCTGTCCCAGCTGCAGCCTGACCTGCTGGGCGAGCTGAATCCCAACCACCCCCCTGCCTGGGGAGCTCCCCTCGTGCCCTGTACTGTAAAACTGAAGTGAGCAGGGTTGGCAAGACCAGGATGTTCAAGCTGCCCTTCAGCACCTGAGAGGCACCTTTGGGGGACAGGCTGGGGCGAGGCCTTGCTTGGGGTCAGTGCAGCTCTTCTGCTTTGAACTCAGTGCAGGGCCTACACACACTAGGCTGGGGTTGGTGACATGGATCCCACCGCTCAGGAAAAGCACAAGAACGAGATCGGATTTCTGCTAAGACCCGTCCCTGCTCCATCGTCCCATGACAACAGGTCAGCCAAGGAGACAACACAGGACAAGAACCAGGAGGCAGAGGGCACTTCGCCAGGGGTTAAAAGCAGGTCCTGAAGGATGCCAGGGGGCGGGCATGGGGCCGCCTTGGACCTGAGGACCGTGTGCCCATGCTCCTGACCCAGCACCCACTCCCGGGAGGCCAAGCTGTGTCCACACGTGTCAGATGGCCCTGCAGGCTGTCACGTCCCAAGGCCAGTGCCCTGTGGGGATGCGGAGCTGGCAGATCTGGACTCCACACTGCTTCCTCCTGCCTCTGACTCTGCGTGACCATGAGGAAGTCTCCTGACCTCTCTGGGTCTTAGTTTTTCTATTTGTATGACTAGGGTAAAAGATGGTTCGTCCCACCCTGACTTGACCCTGAGTCAGTGAGAGCAGGTGAGGGGTACACAGCAGTGCCGTGATGGATCCATGAGGCTACAGAACACTGGAGATGGAGAAATAACCTGGGGAGACTCTGAAACGCCACTTGAGTCCACGTAAGGCCAGATCCAACTCGCGCATCACTGAGGTCAACAGACAAATCATGACGGATTCAGCAGAGCCTCCTTATCTGTCATATGGCATGGGCACCAACCCTTTTAGCCGGAAGCCCAGACCCGGGGCCTCCTCGGGACCCCAAGGAGAACTCATGCGGCCCGTGGTGCTGGAAGGTGAGGCATCACCAGCAGGTTCCTGGAATTCGCCCGTGACTCTCTCCACAGTGGCACCAGCCCCCCAGTCCAGTTCCTGGGCATCTCTTGGTCCTTCAGTGACGCACGTCCTCTACACCTCCTCCTCCCACAGGCCCAGGCCCCACAGGACACCCACACTCACATCTTTTCCTGGTGACCCTTCCCGGCCAGGGGGCCCCATGGCCCCAGGCTCTCCCTAGAAGGGGAAGCAGAAACAAAACAGCTGCCGTTAGGGAGAGAGATGCAGAACGCCTGCTGTCCCAGCCGCAGTGGTCTCAGAGCATCTGGGAGGGGGAGAGGAGGACGGCCCACCCGCAAGCACCCTACTGAGTCCTGGCCCCAAGTGGGGTCTGCAGTGTCCTCAAGGCCAGCTTCGAGTCCTGGGCCTGCTCTGCCACTCTGAGCTGCAGGAAAGCACCTCCTGACACATCGGGCAAACCGCTGGGGATTCTGTCTCCTCACCTGCGGACCCACCGGACCCTCTCTGCACCTCAGCTTTCTCCTTGCTGTACAGAGCAGTGGGGTTAACTGGTGGCCCCCTGAGGGTCCTTCTGTTTGGGGCACTTGGAAGAGATGGGGGAAGGTAAAGGATAGGAAGACAGGGCCCAGGGTCTTCCATCTGGGCTAAGCCGAAGCTTTCCACACATTAGCTCTGGGACCTCGGGAAAACCACCCACATCCTCTGGGCCTCAGTTCCCTCCCCTGGAAAGTAGACCTAATGACAGCACTCGTCTCCCCGGACCCAGGACAGCACAGTCTGTGGGCGGCACAGCCGGCAGTGACCACACCTGACTTCAGGCTGTCTTGGTCGAACTGGTTGTACATCAGCGTCTGGCCCCCAGAAGAAATGTCTAGAAACACTTGACCGAGGAGGGATGATGCTTCCAATGCGGCCACTGTCCCCTCTCAGGTGGCACGGCACTGCCCCGCCCGCAGGGCCCGGGAGCCCTCCGTCTAGAAGTGCCGGCTCAGGTGCGCTGGGACGACCTGATGGCGACATGTCCACTTACCCGGGGGCCAGGGGGGCCAGAGTCGCCTGTGTGTCCCTTGAAGCCCTAGAAGAAAGAGAATGAAGTTATCCCACCAAGGAGCAGGCTGGCAACGCGGGGCAGGGCGGACCCCAGGGAGACGGTCCAGCGCACCCTGACCCCTCTCTGTCTCACCCGATGCCCCTCGTTCCTGACCAGTTGCCAGGCATGGGCCAGGTCCCTGATGCCTGACTGGGTGGCCAGGCCCTTCCTCCCGGTCACTCTGCAGCGACGGCAGGGCTGCAGGGCCCCGTCCCACAAATGTCCTGGAGGGTGGTGGGGTCTCCCCACGTGGCTCCTGAACTCCCGCTTCTTCCTCATCTGATACCACGTGGCTTGGACCCCCTCCGCCGGGATCCTGGGGAAGGCGGTTCCCTTTGCGACAACACTGCCTTCACCCCAAGTTAGGGCCTGGGCACCTTCCTCGTTCCTGTAGCCATCGCTGGTCCCCCCCAGCACCTGTGAGTAGAGCCAGCCCGGAAGCCTCATACTGGGCCATGGGGCTGGGCCCTCCCTGCGCAGAAGAGCAGCTTGAGATACTCTCCCTGAAGCACAAGCCCTCTGAGCAAAGAGGAAGCCATTAGCGGAGCTGCCACTATCATCTGTTAACAGTCAGGCCACCCTGATTGTGTAATAATCCCCACTTCACAGACGAGGAAGCTGAGTCTCAGAGAGGTAGAACACCTGCCCAAAGCCCCACAGCTAGAAAGGAATCGGATTTGGATCCAGGCAGGCCTGCGCAGCCCCAAAGCCCTCCCACTTCCCACTGTCCTGCCCCAGGCTCTGCTCCTGACCATCTGGAACAGCATCTCCGCAGCCCGGGCGTCAGGGTGCTTGCCCACCTGCTGAGACCCAGGCATTCACGGGACACTGATCCCGCACCTGAGCAGCCCCTGCCCATCCTCCCCGCACCGGCGGACCACGTCCAGGTCCCGGGGCCCTGTCCTGCTGCACGTCCCGCCCCACCCGTGGCTCCTGCGGCCGGCCTCACGTGTTCACTGCTGTTCTCTCCTGCTGGTGCGCACTTGCCCGTCGGATAAATCCCCCCCGGTTACAGGCCTTGCTCTCGGCCAGCCTCCCATCCCAACTCCAGCATCTCACTCGCCCCTCCCACTGTCACCATCTACCGCCTTCCGGGCACCTTTCTCTCTGTGCGTCACCTCCTCACGTCATCGCTGCCAGAGCACTGCTCTGAGTGTCCTGCTCGACTGAGTCCCCAGCCAGTGGCTGACTCAGAGCGATGCCCTTGTACGAGGGCTGATGCCTGTGCACGGAGGTCAAGGTCAGAGGGTCTGGGGAGCACCTGGGACGGGGCCTTGAATTTAATTTCACTTGTTAACACAAGCCCCACAGACAGGGGCTGCACAGCACAGGAAATCGTGCCCTTCTCTGAGCAGTGAGTGGTGAGGTCCTGTCCTAGCCTCTCACTCGCCGTAAGGAAGGAACGAGGCGGGGAGACAGGGGCAAGAATGCAGCAGGGGTAAGAGAGGAGAACCCCATCTGCAGAGCCCCTACTGCGTATGTGCTGCAGCCCTGGGACACGCTCCCATTTCAGTGCAGTGAAGTCCTGTAAGATGGGATTTATTTTCCCCACCTTATAGAAAAGAAGCTCAGGCCGATCTATCACACAGAGAGTAAGCGGTAGAGCCATGATTCAAACTGCATGATTCAAAGCCTCTCCAGTGCCACACTCAACTCTGGGAGGCAGCAGTGTGTGGCCAAATAGGGCCCTCTGGGGCCAAGGCCAAATGCCTCCCAGCTGACGCCACCAGGCCCTTCTCAGACCTTATCTCCTGAGTTTATCTCCTGGTTTCAAAACGCAAGTGAAGAGGCTACTGGGGAGAAGACAGCCCTCTGGCCTGGCCATCTGATGAGAGCTACGGCCTAGCAGCCCCCCTGCTGTGTGGGTGTGCTTGTTACCCTGGCAACGCGTTCTCTTTCCTGTTCCTCACCACTTGGGGGATAAGAACGGGTGGCCTTAGGAGGGAGGCTCTGAAGGTCACTTCCCAGGCCGCAGGGCGGTGCAACACAAAGGGAAGCTCTCAGAGCCTGGGAGGAGGAGACGAAGTCGCCTAGATGTGACTCCAGATTGAACCACTCCGACCTCGGAAAAGTCAACCTACCCCTTGGAGTCCTAACATCACCATCTATGAAATGAGGATAATAAAAATACCCACCTGGCAGAGCTTTGCAGGATTAATCTATGGAAAGGGGCTTTCCATGCTATTAAGTATGATGGAGCAGGGCTGACTTTGGGGTCAGGCCTGGAACTGAACCATGGCTCCCCACTTTCTAGCTGTGGGTCTTGGGTGCTTTACTTCTCCTCACTGGGAGTCAGTTTCCACATCTGTAAAGTGAGGGTAGAACCCGCTTCTGCAGAGTTGCCGTAAGGATTGAAAAAGAGATAAACAGTGCTCTCCACTGTTCAAAATAGGCCAGTTCCCTCTCCCTGGGGAGGGACAGGGCCTCCTGGGGCCCAGCATCTTCCCCAAATCCAGCCAGCGCAGAGGCAGGGGCCCTGCTTGCTCTCCTCCCAAATAATCACGGACAAAAGCACCAGCTAAGAGAGCCACGCACAACGTCCCAGACACTTGGCTGGGAATTTTCCATGTTTTATCTTCTCCTTCGGTACTCACAACCACCCTATAGAAGTGGGAGCTATTCTGATGCCCATTTCATAAAAGAAGAAACAGAGGTTCAGAAAGGTCCCCTGACCCAGGTCACAAAGTTAATAAATGACAAAGTGAAAGCTGAGCCCAGGTCTGTCTTATTTCCAAGCTCACGCCGTGCCAGCCAGAGGAGGTGGTGTTCTTTCAACTGCCTGGGTCTCTAACCTCTGTCCCTGCACTGAAGGAGGATTCCTTACAACTCTCTGTTGAGAGGTGGCTCTTGCCCCAGCACACTTGCCAGCAAATGGATCTCCGCGGCTGAAAAAAGAAAAAAAAAAAAACCCTCCCTCCAATAAACCAGAAACGACCTTAAAAAAAAAATCACTAATTCTGTGTTTTAATCCCCGTAAGAGGTGGTAGTCCCCATCCTTAGGTTTCTTCTCCTGATGCAAGCAGGTGAAAAGCAAGGAGAGTTGGGAAAAAGGAAAGTATTTTTTGTGTTTTATTTCCTCCTTATTGAATACTAGCCAGGTGAGTTATTGATTTTTTTTTTAACAGAAAAACACATTAAGGAAATAGAACTAGCATTTTGATCTCCTACTTCTTGCCAGATAATTGGATTTTAAGATTTTCATTGAACATCATATTCGTTTCCAAAGAAAATTTAAGGAATTTTGTAACCAATTTTGAAATTATAAAGGGGTAAATCATTTAGCTAAAAAAACCCAACAACCCCAAAATACATAGAGTTCATTTTTATAGGTAGGAGAGAGTGAAGACATGCACTGAAGGCCCTGTCAAGCACGAGCCTTTTCAACAGGCTGTGGAGAAGCTTTAAAACACTGACGATCAAGGCAACCTCTTAGGCTCTGTTTTGGGATTCCTCTAATTGCCATCTAAAAGCTAAAAAGTAGGAAGTCTCTTCTTTTTCTCATGGAGTTTATAAAGTTATGAAGTCTCTTCTCTCTCTTGTGGGCTTGCTTATCTTCTATCATAGATCGCTCTAAGTCGAACTCCTTTACTTGCAAGGTATGTTTCTTTCCTGTTCTGCTCTGTTGTGGATCTTTTATGCATACATATACATAACAGTATACCCCTCCTTACCTCAACATCCCTTCAACATATCCACTGCTAACTGATCATGCAATCTAAGCCACTGGCATTGGGTTGGCCATCCTAACATTAAAATGGGATCCAGGTTGTTGAGTCTTGTTTTAGAGCCCTGCAGAAAACCATGGGGCTTAAAATGAAATGATGATGTGGGTTACATGTGTATATCTATTTGTCCAAATGATACAGTTAAGATTTTTTGATGTATGTAAATTTTATATCAAAAAACTTTTAAAGTATTGAGTAGGGTATAGGAAATGAGTAGAGGTAGATATGAAGCAGAATAATGATGATTGAAGCTGAGTGACTGGCACATGGGAGTTCATTTCACTATTCTGTTTACTTTGTGTATGTTTGAAATTTTATATAATAAAAAGATGAAATGGTGGTTCTTAAAAAACAAAAGGTGTCTGTATATATGTATAATAAATAGCTTGACAGCTAGATACAGATTTAGATATATAAATGATAGATGTAGATTTAGATATATAAATGTTGGATTTCATACATAGAAAAAAAGACTAAAAAAACATACCAGAACGTTAAAAGAGCTTTACTTCTGTGTTGTAGAATTATAAGTAACTCTATTTTCTTCTCTATAACATTACTTTTCTTATTCTTTCTCTTTTATTACCATCATCATTTGTTATTGTTATGCAATGAGAATGAGTTACTGTTATAACTGGGGAAAAACGCTTTAGCTGTGAAAAGGGTTCAGAATTAAAATTGAGATTCATTTTTAGGTTCTATCATCCAGAGGAAGTCCATTAAAATTATAATAAATAGGATAAGAACAAAGAAAACTTAGAACAACAAGTAACAATGGGTGCAAGTTTGAAAATAAATTTTACAGCAATGGCATGTGAAAGGACTGGATTTACTGCACAGAAGTACCAAGGTCTTGGAAGAGAGGTACTTCTGGAATCCACGGCCAAGCAGTCTCAGAGAACCCTACCCACGGTGTCACAGTCAAGTGACTGATGGCTTTATTCTACTGTGGACAACACACACACACACACACACACACACACACTCAGCACTTACAGGGGGACCGCGGGCACCCTCCGGTCCTGGCAGACCTGGCGCTCCTGTTTTGCCCTGAGGATAAAGAAGAAAAGAAGAACTTGAGGACAACATTTGCAGGATCTTCCTATTCTCAGCTGCCGGAGCTTCACAGCATCATATTTCCATCAGCCAGTCTCTGCCCCCTGCCAACCCTACCCTCTGGTACTGTGGTCCATTTTAGTCCGTAGAAATCTGCACAGTATAGCCCTGCCTATTATGTTCTTGGCTTTCCTGGGACGGTGCTGGTTACACAGGTTTCATCTTTGAAACACCCGTTCACAGTGCCCCTTCTTATCCTTGGAAGTGTTCTGGTCTGGATGAGAAATTATGTAGACGCCCAAGTTAGAAAGTGCTTTATACCTACTCACAAAACCACCCCGAGGCAGCTAGTAACGATTGCATGGTACAAATGGGGACCTGAGGCTCAAAGAAGTTATGGTTTCATTGAGTTAACAAACAGCCAAGCCAGACTGGACCCCAGCAACACCCGAAAGGAGGCTCTCCTCAGCCTGGCAGCAGTGCCTGCTGACAGGGGGCCTGCAGTTTACTGCTGAAGTCCAGATAAAGTGGTGAGAGGTGAGGGAGGGTTAGGGTGAGCCGGGAAAGTGGGTGAAGGGGCACGTGTGCTTGATGGGGAGATGGGCAGCATGCTGGCCCTGCCTCCACGGTAACAAGAGGGCCTACTCCCCCAAGTCTCCGTTCATTTTCACAGCTTATAAACCTGGAGGGCCAGAAGGGGTCCATGGCGGGGCATGGGAGAGGGAGAAGGGCATCCGTGGATTCAGAGTGAAAATTACAGGGAAAGGAGGATAGGGCACCAAGCTCTAACTTCCGAGTTTGTTTCTTCTTCTGTCCCAGTTCATCTAAGTCTAGCCGTGTGACCTTGGGGGTCATTACCCTTCCCTGGATCTGTTTCTCAGCTGTAAATTCAGGACAGCCTCCCTGACGTAGGTCTCTGTGAACGAGCCTGGCTCCTGCCCCACAGTCAAGTGGGGCAGCCGTCACTGGCCCAAGCTGCCAGCAGGCAAAGGGTAACCACCAGCCACTGCTGAGGGTTTTCCACGCGCCAGGCACAACGCCAGCGCTTCACACAACAGTGTCGAGTCCTCACTCTAACCCATGAGGGAGGCACTTTGGTTCTGCCCCAGGCAAAACTCCAAGGCACAGAGAGGTTAAGCGACCTGCTCGAGGTCACACAGCTGGGGTTCTAGTGCAGGCGTTTTGGCTCCAGAGCCTCTGTACTTCACCCTACACTGTAACTAATACTCCAATGCCTCCTATTAAAAATGACGAAACGGGCAACTCTAAAAGCGGCGTATCTACCCATTTATCTGTGTATCTATCCATGCATCCAGCATCTGTCTGTCTACTGTCTGTCTGTCCATCCATGTCCCCAATGTATAGGGACTTGAAGGAATAAGTCAAAGTGGAAATTAACCACCCACTGCCAGTAGCCAGTGCTGCTGTTTCCCAGCCACGCCCCCTGGCTCCCCGGGAGGGCTCCTGCCACTCTGTTGATCAGCCCCCACTCAGGCAGAAGGCCGTGCCCAGAACAGCCTTTGGGGCACTTGACTCCGAGGTGTTGAAGGCCCGAGTGTGTGGGAGTTCACGCCCCAACAAGCAACCCCCAGGCAGAAAGGCTGAAGTTGATGCAGAATAAGAATACCCCAGCCCCCTGCTCCCTGGCACGGGTGGGACCAGGGAGGCCACGTGTGCTCCTCACACATTCTCAGCTGGTCTCCGGGGGAGTGGACCCGAGGTGCCCACTGGAACGTCTGCCCACTGGCCTTCCAGCAGCTTTCCTTCTTTCCTCATTCCATTTCCTCACTCTGTCCATGCTCCTGGGATCTCCTCCAAATACCCCACCCGCCCCCCATCCTGGTCTCCAGGTCTGCTCTCAGGGGACCTCTGGTGCCCCCCTCTGCCAATCTCCTCCCAAGCAGCTCAGAGTGATAAAGGTCAGGATGGCCACACGCTGAGACCCCGGAACGAACTGACAGGTGAGCTCTGGACCACATGCTGGGGAGAGCTGCCGAGCCCCCTGTGCTTCCAGCAGAACTAGCCTTGCCTTCCATGCACTGACTTAGCCACTGCTTACCCAGGGCAGACCTGGCCTTCCATACGTCCACACCCAGCGCCTGGCACAGGCCTATCTGGAAAAGGCATTCCACAAACAGACTGAGTGAAGACCAAGGGCCTCAGTTATCCTGTACTGCCAGTGACAGCCTCTCAGGATAATACACTTCCTGCAAAAAAGCTGATTGCCTGCTCTGCGTTGACTGAGCTCTGGGGTCAGCCTTCAGGGTGCGGGTCCCGGATGCTTCATTTACCAGCGGTGTGACCTCGGCCAGCCTATCTAACCTCTCTGTGCCTTAGTTTCCTCATCTGGGCCAATAATGATACCCACACCCCACAGAGGTTTCCTGGGGCTTACACTGTGAAATGTAATGAGGCGCTCAGTACCCCCTCAGTGTGCACACGGCAGCTGTCAGCCACGGTGGCGATACCTGTCCTTCTCGCTCCCTTGCCACGTCCTCAGCCTGGCTAACCGCCGCTTGCCCACCAGGGCTGCGCTGCCGGACGTCAGCCTTCAGCAGCTCAGATGAGTTGTTTACTTTGCTCGCTGCCCTAAGCTCTTACTTTCCCCTCAGCAGTGAGTCCTGGTCTCAGCATCTGGCAAGCAGTGAAAAGTGATAAAGAAGGTACTTCTGGCAGGTTGCATAAGACGCAGAATGAGTCATAACAGTTACGGCCGCACAAATTAAATGGAGCACAAGCCTTGCTCTGGAGACTGTTATGTAATTCCACTTACTGGTTCTAAACGCTCTGAGGTTCTAACCTCACCAGGAGTTAAAACTAGAGCAGTTGGAAAAGTAACTTACTGAATTAATTAACAGTTAGAGAAGCCTGATGCATTTAACCAATTTCTCACCGCATCTGATTCTCCAGCAACTCCAACAAGTTGCTACTATTATTCTCATTCTATTTGAGATGAAACTGAAGCTGGGAGATGCTCTTTGACTCAAGCCAGGTCGCAAAGCCTGTAGGGAGTGAAGCCAGCATCCGAAACCAGTTTCTTCTTCTGGTTGTGGTTGTAATTTTGGCATAAAATATTTTAACTTAATTTTATCAATAAGCACTGCACACACGGCTCCAAAAATTAAAAAGATAATAAAATAACATACTACGGACCAAAAATTGACGTCCCATCCCTCTGTCCCTTCTGCTCAGAATCACCCATCCTCACTTCCCTCCATGGATGGAAACTACTTCTCTTGGTGTTTCTGGAGTCTCCCAGAGTCCCTTTATGTAAATGCTAGATAAATATACACAGACCCATTTTCATACAAAATAGGGCAGGCTAAACACACTGCTCTGCGCCCTTGCGTTTTTACTCAACAATGTATCTTGGAGAAGTCCCATGTCAGTATCTAGAAAACATCCGCAGTCTTCTGCACAGCTGCTTGGTATTTACTGGGTGCATCCCATCCCCATCATTAACTGTCTCCTGCTGGTGGGCGTCGGGAGAACCAGGTCTCTAGGCCCCAGGGGCCACCTGCCATCTTCCCCTGGGTGTTGAGGCTGGGGAAGGGCTTTGTGAAGACAAAACTGCTGCTAGGAAATGAAGCTTCAGCATCATCACTGAGCCCAGAGCCACACTCAAGAGGGGCTGACAGTCCTAAGGAAGGACAACTCCGAGGTCAGGGAGGTGGGTCTGAAGAAATCACTGCACACTTCCAGCCAATAGCTGCTGGGGCCACAGAGACGGACGTCCTCAGCAGCACACAGCCCATCTCACTGTGTGGCCCGGCAGCTGACATTAAAGATAAAGGAAAAAAAAAGAAAACCTCTATGCCAATGTCAAAGAAAGGGCAAACTCACATCCCCTAGAGAAGGCAGGTGAAGCTCAGGCTTTCAGGGGTTTAACAGGCTTTTCGGATGTCAGGTTTCCACTCCAGCCAGTGTTCACCTGCCCAGTTCCCTTCTACATCAATAGGATGGAGGCTGCAGAGGCAGTTAAAAAAAAAAAAAGCAGAAAGGGAGGGACAGGAGCCCCAGGATAGAGTTCACTCCCCGAGACTCAGTTTCCTCAGCTGTAAAATAGGCACAGCGGTGTTTACCTTGCAGGGGTCTCAGGAGAATTAAATGAAGAAATGCACAACAAATAACTCTCACTGTGCCTGGTTCACAGGAGCTCTGGACACAGAGTAGTTGCTTCTGAGAAATGGCTGATCTGGCGTGTAAGTGATAAGAACCTTAGAGTCCCTTACCGGCTCTCCAGGGGGCCCTGGTTTTCCATCTCTGCCTTCTTTGCCTTCTTCTCCCTGCAAGATAAACTCAAATTGGTTATCTGGGTGAAGATGCTAAGAGGAAGGGAAGGACAGACGCCTTTCCGCCTGGTGTACAGCTACGTTCACACACACCAGGCAGAACTGGCTTCATTTTTCATGGTTTCTCCCCCAACACCACGCTTCTGGCTTGGATCTCTGGTTGGCAGTACCTGGCACACAGTGCAAAAGCAATAAACTGCATTATTATTGCTATAGATTGAAAGAAGCCCCTACTGGACATTTTCACGAAGTCAAACTTTGGACAATATGGGCTTATCTCTGGGTTGACCATGGCGAAGAGGAGGCGAGGAGGCGGCTTCTGAGGAAGACGGCAAGGACCCCGAGGGGCCTGCAGCGGAGCACCTAGCTCCTGGGACACAAGCGGGCGAGGTGAACGACAGCCAGGGCCATGTCCGGGCTACAGGAAGGCCACGAACATGCCACGTTTCTTTCCATGAAATCAAGCTACAATCCCCCACCTGCTCCCCACCTCCTGCTCTCAGTGAGACACTATAAGCCTCATGTTTCATCTAAGAGACCATTCTTCTTCAGGAATCTCTGCAGATCAGGACAATGATTACAGCATCACACAGACTCAGGTTCCAATCCTGGGTCACCTGGGCTGGGTGGCTTCCGGGGAAAGCAAGCACCAGGCAGCAAGGCAGAGGGGAACCTGAGTCACACCGGGCAAGGTTTGAATCCCACTTGCACCAACCATGCCTATGATCCTGGGTGAGTTATTGACATTCTCAGCTCGCAGCGGCCCCTCTCCTAAACACAGATGACACACCTGTCTGGCAGAGTCACGAGGGGGCTCAGAAGCAACGCCACCACCTGCAACGTTTAGCAAACCAGGCGTCGGTAACCGGCGCCAGCAGCGTGGCTGCTCCCGCCGCGGCCGGCGCGCACGAGACGCTGCGTCGTTCCTCACCAGCGCCTTCAACGTCAGCGCCCGCGGCCGGCGCGTCGTTCCTCACCAGCGCCTTCAACGTCAGCGCCCCGGCGCTGGCAGGAAGCACTGAGGACGGCCGTCTAAGTTTACTGACCATCCAGGCCACTAGCCGATGCTCCACGTGCGCCCGTAACGCCTTAAGACCCTGCTCCTGGCATAACCATGGTAACGCCAGGTACGCCGGCTTGGCTGACTCGGAGGCCCCGCAGTACTGATCCTCTTTTCAATTAAGAGTTTAACTCCAGAAACCGTTTCTCCCATGCACGGGGCAGCGGGGGGGAGGGTCAAGAGACCCACGCACAGAAGAGAAAGCCAACGTACCCAGGTGAGACATGCACAGGAAGGAGAGGCCGGAGGCTGGGAGGAGACCCCAGGGGACCCCTGGGGCAGGCACCTGGTTCTGGGAAGCAGCAGGAGAGCCACTTCAGACAACGCCCAAGAGGGCTGAGTGGGGCCTATTGAATCACCTGAGAAGGAAATGTGGCTTCCAAGAGAGAAAGACTGCTCTTGCTGACTGCATTGCTGAGCAATCCGTGAACTCTCAGAGCCTCATTTCTTCACCTTTAATAAATTAAAGGGACGTTGACACTCACACTGCAGGCGGAGGAGCTGTAAGGCATGTATGAAGGGTCTTTCCTGCAGTGCACGACACAGAGCTGGCCCTTTATCACGGGAAGTTTTATAATTCTATTTCATGGAAGTCAAACGTCGGTGCTCAAAGAGTGTTAGTGAAATGTTACACTGTATCCCTCACAGCCCCTATCGGACATGGAAGCCACTTCCCATTTTAATGTGTCTTACAGTCGGTCAGTGTAAGTAAACAGACCCATGTCTTTTTGCAGGTTGCTCCTTCTACCTGAAATACCTTCTTTGTGACCCCGCTCAACTTCCTCTGCCTGGATAACTTGACCTTGAGTACTCATCTATGAGGGTCACCTACCCCAGGCACCCTTCCAGGCCTGGCTTTCCCATTTATCTGTCACACTATGCATCACGCTCTGTGTCAGTGGTTTCTTCCTTTTTTGTTTGGCTTCTCCACCAGACCCTTCCCCTGCCAAAAAAAAACCACTCCGCGCTGGTTGGGTACATCCGGTTCCTTGAATGCCGGCATACATAGGTCAGGTGCGTGCTGTTCATTCTTGGATCACTCATTCCTCCTGTCCTGCACTCAGCCCAGATTTAGGAAACACCGACTTGCCTCTGTGATGGGGGAGGGGGTGGGTGGAGGTGGACAGAAAACCAACAGGTATTTATGATTGTAAATCCCAAGTGCTGCAAGGGGTTATGAAGGAAGTGCTCTTAGAGCACAGCTCTGATTCCCACCTAACCCCACTGGGCAGGTTCAAGGACGTCTCCCTGGAGAAGATGATGTCTAGCCGAGACCTCGGGATGAACAGAGGAGCGGGGTGTGGTGAGGATTATGCATATGAACACGTGGAAAGCTCTCTGCACTGAGCCCGCCCTGCGGTTAGCACAATGCGCATGAAAGCTATGATGATTCCTATTGCCCGGGCAGAGGGAGAGGAAGAGTTTTCTACATAGGGATGACTTGGAGGAAGGCAAAGCTGTTTAGAGTGGCTGGGAGGAAGGGGTGTGCAGCAAGGCTGGAGTGTACAGGGACAGGGCTGAGACAGAGACAGAGAGGAAAACAGGGTGAGTTCACGAGGCGCCAGGGAGGTCGATGTCTCGGCTTTCCTCTGAGGATAAGAGGGAGCAGGGGTTTGCACTGGAGGGAAAGAAGGAGGGAAAGAAGGAAGGAAAGAGGGAAGGTGGGACAGAGGAGGGATACTACTAAGAAAATCACACACTCGTATCTCAGGTCATTTCTCTCTTCTCCAGTACCCTAGGACTTTGACCATAGGGTTTGGCAGAAAATTCAAACTGGAATTTTCTCTCCTTAGCTTTATTATTCCTGGAATTAAATCAAGTATTTCCTAGCTGCTATGACACACTAGGCTACAGCGCTGCAGTTTATACCAACCGGGGTTTCACATCCCAGCCTGTCTTTTAAGATCTGTGCGCCCTGGACAGGTAACTTAACCTCCGGGGTTGTGTGGTTGCAGTGACGGCTACTGGTGATGCCCTGGAAATGCCTGCTCGACCCACAGTAGCACTTATCAGACACTCAAGGAGGAAGGGCTC
The DNA here is from genome assembly GCF_949987535.1 of Balaenoptera acutorostrata. NCBI lineage: Eukaryota > Metazoa > Chordata > Mammalia > Artiodactyla > Balaenopteridae > Balaenoptera > Balaenoptera acutorostrata. Next base: position 4,571,051 of record NC_080080.1, on the reverse strand, counting down.
TGGGAAAATAATTCACGCATCCACATATTTATTTAAGTAATATTTGCCGTGTGCCCACCACGTGTGGGGAACAAAAGCCTCGTCCCATAGAACCCACAACCCAGAATATAAGCCCATGACTACCAGGCACTCTTCTGTTAGGTCCCCAGATCCAGCACCCAGTAGGTGCCTCATCAGTGTGTGCTGAATGAGCAAATCAATTAGTGAACAATGGTGGAGGTGGTCACTAATCAAACCATTACGCAAATAAACATGTGACTACCAGCTGAGACAGGCACTTAGGAAGAAAAGAAAAAGAGACTAAGAGAGCCTATCCTAGCCTGGGGGGCAGAGGAAACTTCTAGGAAGTGATGCCTGGGATGAGCTGGAAAAGATCAAAGGCATCAAATAGTGAAAGAGTGACAAGAGGGCATCCTGGGTGGACAGAAAGGAATGTGCAAAGGTCCTGTGGCCTAGAGAGGAGAGGGTGCAGAGCGTTCTAGAAACCAAAAGGAAGCCAGTATGGCTGGAACAAAAGGATGCCCCGTGGAGGGCAGGGGTGGGGCTGTGTCCAGGGAGGTCCCAGCTGCAGGCACACGTCAGACGAGGATCCACACAAGGATTTATTCTCGATGAAGAAGGCAGCACATGGCCTCTCTGGACCAGCCTTATTACTGACATACCAGAGAGTCTGACCCTATTGAGAAGTATATTAAATTGAAAAGTCCGGAACAACATTTGTGGAAAGTAATTTTGCAGTATGTATCAAGAACCTTAGATGTTATTGTGCTCTGACCAGTAGACTCCACTTTTGGGCACCATCCTATAGAAATAAAATAATAATCTAATGTAAAACAGTAATCTAATGTAAAATAATAACTTAATGTAAAATAATCTATTGTAGATTTTTAAAATAGCTATAAGACTTATGAGGCAATAGAAGAATAATCATATATATTATGGTACATTTATTGGGTAGAATGTATGTAAAATTTATGAGCATTTAATACCAGTGTGGAAAATAGAAAATGTTTATATTATCACAATTATCACAGTTACGTATGTATGTGTCTGTTGATTGATGTGTGTGTGGAGAGAGAGAGAGATGAAAATTTTATTTATATAAGTAAACAACAACAAATATATAAGGGAAGAATGAGACTAAAATTGGCTTTGGTTAGTATTATTTTTCTTCTAATTTTCTATAATGCCGAAAATTTCCCTAGTAAACATGCTTTGTGTCAACAATGGTGGAATATAGTTTTCTTTGCTTATTTTTGTAGTAGAGAAACTAGGTTTTTTAAAAAATGCCACTTACTGGGATTCCAGGTAATCCAGATGGGCCTTGGGGGCCAGGAGGACCTTCTTTCCCCTAAAAGATCCAAGACACGAAGCACCATTAAATTTCTCGGATTGGCTTTTCTGGAGGTAAATGATCTCACCCAGAACTGCCTTCGTGGGTTGGAAGGAGTCTTCAGTGAGGAGCAATGGGTGCCTCTGCATCTGCCTCATCCACCTGGTTCCTTTCCAGGCGCTGCTTCCCTGCAGGGCAGGCAGGGGCCCTGGACAGAGCACAATCATGCAGGTTGGTGTGCAGACCGGAACTCATCTTGGCCTTATTACATAGACTCGGGGAATTAGTGCTTGGAAGGCGTACTGGGAAGAAGTTTAGGGGTCCACAAGACCTGGGTCCAGATGCAACTCTGCACTTTGTCCCCAGACCGCCTCACAGCACAGACCATAGCACGGGCAGGGCTTCTGCATACAGCACTCAAGACAAGTAAAGAACTGACCAGCTGACCAGGGGCACATGGTTTTGTTACTGCCACCGTCTTATCCAGAGGTCCCCCAACTCTTTACCATCAGTGCTTGCTTTTAGTATCCCTTTCCCCCATGAAACAGACCTTGAAAGATTGTGTTTACCAAGGTGCATTAATACTTCCTTTCTCATTTTACTCAGCAAAAATACACATCACTGTCAACTAGAGTTTCTAAATCAGATGAGGTAATCAGTGTTATCATTTTTATTCTAATGTGCATATTTATATCATCCTGCTTCTCTACCATGAGTAGTTTGAAAGTCCTGATAACTTTATAATTTCCTGCTAGTGTTTCCTTTGCAATAAAACACTGATGTCTGGCTTTACACTCTGATCCACATTCCACACAAAATGAAATATTCTTAAAGGTTGTGATGTTATCCCCTTGGAAGAAAAGCAAAAGCAAAAATATTTTGATATTTATTTCAGATTCATAGAGATTAAATATACTGTCATGTAAAGTGTTCAATGAGGGGACCAAAGCACACTTTCTTTAGTAAGTACTAGTTAAACTCAATAGAAACTCAATAACTGACTTTCATTTCCAAATCTGAAGAAAATGAAAGATACCAGTGTCACATCATTAAGATACTGAGGGACTTCCCTGGTGATGCAGTGGTTAAGAATCTGCCTGCCAATGCAGGGGACACAGGTTCGAGCCCTGGTCTGGGAAGATCCCACATGCCGCGGAGCAACTAAGCCCGTGCGCCACAACTACTGAGCCTGTGCTCTAGAGCCCACGAGCCACAACTACTGAGCCTGCACACCACAACGAAGAGTAGCCCCCACTCGCCGCAACTAGAGAAAGCCTGCGTGCAGCAACGAAGCCCCAACACAGCCAAAAATAAAATAAATAAATAAATTTATTTAAAAAAAAAGATATTGAGAATTTTTTTCCCTAGACCTTCGGGAACTAGTGAAGAATGAACAATGTTTTAGGTTCACTACTGGTTTGTTAAAACCTATTCTCGAAAGTATCTACACTCAAAAAAAAAAAAAGTATCTACACTCTACCTATTCATGATGGGAGGTTACTCTTAGCTCTTAAAAAATGAAATGCTATGTTTACACATTTGCATTGATAACAATTTGGCATGACCTGCATCTCTGTAAACTTACGTTGCGTGATATTTTAGACTGTTTAGACATATCACCACTTACACCAATGCAAAATAATAATAAAACAAAAAAAACATTCACCCCCTCCCCATATCACGACACCTACAAACATTAACAAATAAAGTGGGTTTTTTGGTCAACTTGGGCCAAATATTCACCCTAGTTAGGTATTTTTACATATTGATAACAGAGCTTCCTGGATCCCTTCTTGGACGCTTATTATTCCCAAGACCCTGCTATGAAAGCACTAGTGATCTAGGACAGGAGTCAGCAAGCTCCCGCCCTCTGCTTGTTGCTGCAAATAAAGTCTCATCCAAACGCAGTCTCACCGCTAGTTTACATAATGTCTGTGGCTGATCTCACCTGACCGTGGCAGAGTTGAGGATTTGCAACAGAGACCGTATGGCCCTCAAGACTAAAATATCTACTATTTAGGGTCTTTCTGCTCCAATCAGGTGAGTCGAAGACTCAGTAAGGAGTCAGTATGGTTGTTCCCAAGCCTGTTTTTACCACTTGTTGTTTGCTACGGAAATTACACAATTTAATTGTTTATTAGGTTACCCAATGAAATTTAGGTGGAAAAAGAAAAAGAATGATCTTTTTCGCAAATTAAGATGTTGAAAATATTTGATAAAGATGAGACATTCACTGTCTAAATATATAGCTGATAGCTGTACCACAAGATAGCTATAAAAGATTCGCAAAAAATCCTAACAAACTAGGATCCTACATTCAAATTGCTTCACAGGTGTTGTTATACACCCAAACCACATTTTAAAAAATAAATTTATTTATTTTTTATTTATTTATTTTTGGCTGCATTGGGTCTTCGTTGCTGTGTGCAGGCTTTCTCTAGTTGCGGCAAGCAGGGGCTACTCTTCGTTGTGGCGCGCGGGCTTCTCATTGCGGTGGCTTCTCTTGCTGAAGTGCACGGGCTCTAGGTGCGTGGGCTTCAGTAGTTGCAGCACGTGGGCTCAGTAGTTGTGGCTCGTGGGCTCTACAGCACAGGCTCAGTAGTTGTGGTGCACGGGCTTAGTTGCTCCGCGGCATGTGGGATCTTCCCAGACCAGGGCTCAAACCCGTATCCCCTGCATTGGCAGGCGGATTCTTAACAGGGAAGTCCCTCAAACCACTTTTTAAAAAGGCAACAAATAGTAAATGGGTGGATGTTTTTTCTACAATATAATGACAAGAGACTCTATTCAGGGGAACAGAAATAAAAATGAGGGCCTTCATCCCATGTCAAAAAGATTGGCAAATGGTTTATATGTTTTAACTCAAAATGCAATAGAAATGTTTTAGATTTCTCTGTGTGTATATATATATTTTTAACTATTCCCTATTTAACTTTCTTTATTTCTGTTTTTTAACTACCAATACTCATTATTTGTGCTAAGAAAACTTCAGCTATTTTCTGGTTTGATGTTTATGTGGAAATACCAAGACCATGGGCAACTTCAAGCACAGGTATAACTTGCCAGGACAGAATCAATATCTCATTTAATGTAGTTTAATTCCTAGGATTTACATCTGGGACCCACATCTTATTCTCCTCAGGCAAACAGTCCATTAGTTTTTATGGGGGAAATCTTTTTCTGTCTGAGAATCAATAAAAAGCTGCCTGCAGTATGGTTCATATTTTATTCATCCTGGGACTTCTCGGTGGGCTGCTTCAAAAGGATTAGCTAGATGATGATCATAAAAAGAACCATGCGGCTGTTATTTTTCCATCTCGACATCCCTCCTGCCCCTACCCCGACCATCCCGCACAGTGGGTCAGCGTGGAGTAACAGAAAGAATGCTGAAATGGGTATTTTCAAACTGACTTAACTCCCAGCTTGGACATTAATTTCCCGTATGACCTTGGATGAGTGACATCACCCCACTGGCCTTTGTCTTCCTCATCTGGGGAGGAAGTGCTCCTGGCACCAGAGTCCAGAGGTACCAGGGCAGGGTTGACCTGCTTGCTAGCAATAGCCCTACCTGGAACATGACACTGAGATTTCTGTAGAGTGGGGTTTGCACCCAGCCCTGAAATTTCCTCACCATGTGACCCTGAACTGGTAGTTTTACCTCTCTTATGCCCACTTTCCTTACTTATAAAATGGAGACAATGATTCCTATTGATAGGGCAGTCAGATGAGATAAGGGATATCAAGGGACCGTAATTTCCTTTAAGTGAATATGCATGTAATGACTACGAGCACAGTGCCTGCTAAACTGAGGTTCACCTTTGCTTTACGGTGTTGAAACCAAGAATGGTCCCGGCAGCTTCATGCAATGAATATAATGCTGGTGTTTGAGACAAAAGTCTTGGATTCCAACTACCTCCACCTGTGTAGTTTTAGGACCTTGACCTGTGACTTCCACTTTCTTAATTTCACTCTGCTTTTTGAACAACTGGATAACAGTAGCTACCTCCTGCCTGACATACCACCTGGCTCATACCACAGGCTCAGGACGGGGTAGCTCCCAGGCTTTCTCCTCCCCTGTGCCTCTTCCAAATAGAAACCAGGCCGAAAAGGAATAGAGAGATGGGGCTAAACCTTGAACTAGTTTGAATTGGTTGTAAGCTGAATTCTGGAATCACAGATTGCCAGGTCATTTCATCCAAACCTTTAATTTAGAGGCGAGGTAACCAGGGTTCTAACACAAAGCAGTTCCTCCTGTGGTCGACCAGCAGTGAACAGACCTGTGGAATGTGAGCCACAGGAGTTAAGGAGGACCAGGGCAGGGCTGGCAAACACTTGGGGTTCCGGGAAAGTCCAAACACAAACTGAAGGCACATCCTCTCCAACGAGGAACTTACCGGGGATCCTTGGATTCCTGGCGGTCCCGCAGCTCCGGCAATTCCACCTGCCCCCTAAGGGTGGTAAAGCAGAAAGCCAGTTTGCTGTGTATCTGAACAGAGGTCATCAGCACCTCCTCTTCGTGCGTGAGGCAATGCACAGACCTTAGATCCTGTGCCCCTTCCCAGCTGTCTGAACTGTAAGTGTTTCAGAGGTGTTTCTGCCTTCCCCATTAGGCTGGGATAGCCTCTGGGAATACAAAGATGTCGGGAGGACAGCAGCCGCATTTCAGGAGAGGCCAAAGCATTCACCAGCTAATTATCCATAAGATGAGAGTAAATGGTCTCACTTCAGAGTGGACATTTTCAGCTAACATCAGGGAACATTTCAGGACAGAAGACAAGAAATAAACAATTGGATTTATCTTCCAGAGAGCTAAGGAAGGCAATTGCCTGTATCGACAATCCAAGGATGAAGAGATGCATAGATGGATAAAGGAAAGGGGAGTTGTACACAGGTAAGTGGTGCAGAGTGAGCCCCAGACAGGCTTCTTCTGCCCTAGGGTTATTGCACGTGCTGTTCCTTCCGCCTGCAGTCTAAACCCCCATGTGTCAGAGCTCATAACCTGCCCTCCTCCACACCTTGGCTCAGGTATCAGCTTCTCAGTGAGACATTTTCAGCCTACCAGATCCAAAATTGCAAGTCCCTGCTCCTCACCACCCCTTTTCTGTTTTTATTTTTCTCCAGCCTTTGCGTCCATCTGACATCTTAGTGTTTATCACCTTGTTTACTGGGAACTAAAACAGTGCCTTGGAGATAGTAGACACGCAATAGTTCTTGAATAAATGAATGAATTAGGAGCTGGGCTGGCTGGGTGATAAAGGTAGAGGTTCTTTAGACTAATCGATGCATTGCTTCTTACTGGCTTTGATGCTTCAGTTTCCTTATCCACAGAAGGCAGAAGGTGATCTTGCCCATGCCATAGGGAGGTGGGGAGTAAACGAGGCAATGTTTACAATGTGCTCAGCACAGACCTGAGGGTACCAGTTAGGAGTGCACCCTCTCAGAGCCAGAGTTCCTGGGTCCACGTCCTGGGTCCCCACTGACTAGCTGTATGGGAAGTTACTTTACCTCTCTGCATCTCAGTTCCCTTGTAAAATGGAGAAAAAGGAAAAAAAAGAAGAAGACAGCACTGACTTAACTTGAGTTGTTGAGAGAACTGAGTAAGGTGATAACACATAAAGAGTTAGCCAGCCAGCACCAGGTACACACTAAGAGATCTCCATAAAGGGCTCTCTGTTATCAGAAGTCTGATGACAGTGGTCTTCTTCTGTGCATGTCTGTTGGCCAACCCAAGGCCAGGAGCACGGCAGGTAATAACTAAGCATGGGATAACAAATAAGCAAGGTCTTACAGTACTTTACTGACACCTTTCCAGCAGTCTTTATTTAGTCCGATTGCATACATTTATTGGGTGCCTATGCCGTACCAGGTGCTGGCAAAGTTTTAGGGATACAGAAATGGCCACACCACGGTCTTGGACCTCAGGGAAACCTGACACAGTTGTAGAAGGTGTGTCTTATTTTCCGTGTAAGACAAATCCTGGAGACAAGCCGCAGTCTGATTTGTCTCCACGTCTTTCACCAGGTGAGGACCCCGTAAATGTTCACGAAATAAAAAGATGTTGATAATATTTAGATAAACAGCCTAAGTTTCATGCGCCCCTGCATCTGGGCTGCTGCAGGGGAAAATTACACACCTAACAGAATGATTGCATTTCTACTCCAAATTTGGATTCTTCTACATAATTTTGCCAAAAGCTTTTGGCATCCTAGACTCTGGCATCTAGCTAAGCTAGCAGGTTGGGAACAGGGTAAGGGTTTTACTGGAAGAAGAATGCTAACAGAGCACCAGAAAATAAACTGTGAAAGTAAAGAGCTCTGTCTTTTTGGTATCTATATATAACATCATGAACACTCAAAAAACAATGTATGATTGACCAGGAGGGTCAGCTGCCTGCTCTTGAATTTCTTCTGCATGACTGGCCCCTAAACCTGAATGGGCAGCTGACTCAGCATCCATTCCCAAAGGCAAGTAACAGTCCAAGCCACGGCACAAAGTGAAGGCTCAATAAACACCAGCATGATGCTGAATAAACTCAGGGATCAGCTGGAGACAGACAAGCAACCTAGACCAAAGGGAGGTAAGTTTGCCAAGAAGAGCATCAGTCAATGTTAGCACCACAGCTACCGGAAGAGCAAGGAGAACATCTGTTTGGAGGGGGAGGAGGGTCAATGGGAATAAATGGGATGATAGTAAAGGCTGTTGCTATAGCTAGACCGATAACAAGTGCCTTAGAATGACAACGAATGAACTGTTGAAAACAGTAATAATACATAGTAATAACTTGCAGTTATTATTATTGTTATCAATTACAGTAAGTCCAAGAAAGTCTGGGTTTGCACGACACTCTGTGATTCCCTGAGCCTCTCACCATGGGACAGTTTCCTACGGAAGCGGGAAAGTTGCTTCTATAATACATTTCTTACTTAAGAGCCTAACCTTGGAGTTACCCCAGGCTTCCCCCAACCTGAGCTGGATGAAGAATGCTGAGTGCAGCCTGTGCATCCCTGCCAACGGCCCCTGTCCCCAAAGCATTCTGACTACACTGTCCCTCAACGTAGCCAAGCCCCTCTGAGCTCACCCCAGATGCCGCCGCGACCTACATTTCACTTCACCCCAGACACCTTTGGTGTCAGCCCACTCTTTAAAATAAGAGGTCTGTCCATGTGATACCACCTCCAGGGAGTAGGGAAGTATGCACAAATGACAAGGCCAGAAGAGGAGGAGATTCAAAATAATTACTTACCGGTGGCCCAGGGTTCCCTGGGGGCCCCATGAAACCTGGAACTCCTGGATGACCCTAGGAAAACACAAGGCAATTATTTTAAATGATTCCCCAAAAGTTGCACTTTGTGCAACTACCGAATTTCAGACAACAAGCTAGAATCCATCTTCTAACTCAGATAAAAATTCTGGATATAGATATACACATATGAACATATTTATATATATATAAATAGGTGGTTGAGGGAGTATCTAATAATATTTACAAAAACACATCTATCCTGTAACTGGATTTGCTTCAAAATAACGTGAAGGAAGAAGGATATAGATGAAAACAAGAGTGGCCAAATAGCTGGAAGATATTATGACCAGGTGATAAATACAATGGGGTAATTTTTATTATATGCTCTTATTTTGATGTATGTTTGAAGTACCCCATAATAAAAATTTAAAAACAAATAAATACATATACACACAATTTATACCCACAATGGAAATAGCTAGATTAACTGAGTTATGGCATCTATGACAGTATTACAGTTATTTTAAGAAAGAGATTCACGTCCCCATGTGGCGAGGAGTCCATGTGTATTATAGAATGAGCTAAACCGGTTATGCTGCAAAGTGTATTGCATCAGCATTCATTTAGTACAGCAATGTTATCAAACCAAACAAACCACCACGAAAGAAATGATCTCCCTGCCCTCCTCCTTCACCTCCTTCCACAGGAAAACACAAACTGTAACATTCAGTCCAGAGATCACTGCCGTTCACAACTCATAACAATAATCCAAAAAAATCTTGTCTTTCAAGATACAAGTGGAATTTTCGCTGAGTATGTCATTCAGACCTTTAGTATAGCTCTTATCTCACCGCCTCTGGATTCTTTGCTCACATGCCTCACCCTGTCGCTGAATGAAAAGCCCTGTGAGGTTAGGGATCTGCCCAGCACTCATCCTGTATCGCAGAGTCTGGTGCAGGGCCTGGCACGGAGCTGGTTTACGATGAGTACCGACCGAGAGACGGATAGAAGATTTAGAAGGAAAGGGGAAGGGCAGGAGGGAGAGAAAACAGGAAAAGAGGGAGAAGAGTGACAGCAGCAAGGCACAAGCAGAATAGCCAGTTTAAATGGCTTAAAGGCTGTTAGAGGCTGAGGACTTGAGAGTGCAGGGTGAGCTGGTAGCCCTGGATAGGAGACGAATGGGAGACAGCGTTCAGATCCACACGGGAACACTCTTACAGTGCATTTGGAGCAGTGGTCCAGCAGGGCTGGATGGGCCCTGAGCAGAGAAGGGGTGTCTATGAAGCATTTTAGCTCACACAGTGAGAGTCATACAACAGAAGTGGTGGGTGGGCAGGAAGAAAGAAGGGGGCGTTTTGCATTTTGTAATGAATGACTACCAGTTCAGTGAGCAAGAAGCACTAAAAGTAAACGAGTACAAAATTTTAAAATATGTGTTTTTAAAGAAAAGAAAAGGTAGGCTCCTCGGATAATCGGGGAAGGGGAGTGTGGCAATGAACCCAGGTGGAAACCATGGAAACATGATGTAGAAGAAAATCCTACCAAAGGCAAAGAAGAGACAAGAAACGATTGCAGAAACGGTGGAATGAAAGTTACCTAGGAGAAATAGTGATGTTTCTTCAGGGCGAATGTTTCACTGTAAAATAAGTTTTTACCTGATCACCTTTCTGTCCAGTCTCACCATCTGCACCACGTTCTCCTTTATTTCCCTTAGGAGAAAAAAAAAAAAAAAAAGAAAATTACTGGAAATTTTGCTAGCGCTACGTTGCAAAAGAAAAATTTTGCAATGCATTCATTCTCTCATTCTTCATCAATTTCTTATCAAGTTTGTGCTGTAGGCGCAAACTAGCTGTGGGACCTTGAGCAGGTCATTTAAACTCTGAGTTGTAGTTTTTTTAATCTACAAAATAGAGTAATGATTGCCCCCCTCATGAAATGTTGGGAGAATAAAATCAAATAATACATGGAAAACACTTAGCATAGAGCTCAGGATATAGTAAGAGTGCAATAAATATAATTATTATTTTTTACTATTTTGTATTTGAATCCTGGCTTTGTCATTTACTAATTGTGTGTCATTGGGCAAGTTGTTTCAACTCTCTGTTTCCTACTTCTAAAATGAGAATGATAACAGCAGACTCATGGGGTTGTTGTGAGGATTACATGAACTGAAATCTACAAAGTAGACTAGCGATGGGTTCAGTGTTAGCTCTCAATAAACATCAGCTATCGTCATTCTCATCGTAATTATCACTATGATCATTATCACCATCATCACCACTGTCACCATCACTGTTGCTGTCATTATGACATCATCACCACCACAACCACTATCCTCTCCTCATATCAATCATCATCATCACCACCGTCACTGCAACATTCACTCCTGGCACCTCTAACATTCTCCTCCTCCTCCTCCCTCACATCACCATCATCTTCATTATCATGGTCATCAAGACATAGCCTGTGACCTACCAAAAATATAGTTTTACAAACTAATTCTGAAAGTAACATTCAAAGGTTCCAATCTCTCTTAACTGTCACCTTTTTGGCCCTGTGTTTAGTATGTTAACAAGTATATTCCAGTAAAATATTATTAAACAAAAACATTTCAGTTCCTTTAGAAGAATGTATTATGCAGTAAAAGAAGTCGTTGGCAATTAGTCAATCTTGGCTGTGTTTCCAGGCCTGTCCTCCCTTATCTTTGCATCTTTCAGAAGATCATGTCCCTTCTTTGCTCTGTTTATTCATTCAGTAAATGAAGGATGTGAGGGGCCAGGTCAATCTACGAGGGTCCAGGTCCAGAACCCTACAACTCTCTCACTGAAACATCACGCCCAGTCATCTTCCTATCCAGACTGTTGTACCACATCAGCAGTTCATTGACGACAATAACTACCTAATACACCCTGGCTGCCTCCCTTGGGTATATTGGGAGGGTTAGGTGATCTAATGCCTGTAAAGTGCCAAATGCTTTTGTGTAGAGGAAAAAAAAAAATAGGTTCAGAGGGGAAGAGCATTTGTTCCAACATTTTTGCATGTAATTTTGTCTACTGTTTTAAAATCTATAAAGCCAGCACTGTCTGTAGGCCACTTTATAACCTCAGTGAAAAGAAGTGACAGAATAGCACACCGCTTCTCCAACATTTAGGACGACTGCCTTAAAAGTAAATGGTTTCCTTTCAATTTCCAGTCCTCAGTCTGGGCTTAGAATGGTTTCAACCCTCATCTCACAGCAACTAAATGGCAGCAGCTCAAGGATCTCCACAGTTGTCCTTGTCTCCTTCTCCACCGCAGCTGGGGATCAAAGCAAACACAGCCACCTCCAAGCCTGACTCACTTTCTTCCAGGAAGAGGACTGACATTTACAGAGCCCCTACTCTGCCGGGTGCTCTTCCAGGGCGTCCACATGAGATCCCACTTCACGCATTTCTTTGTGTGTATCCTGAGCTGATGCAAAACAGTATTTAATATGTCTACATTATCTAATTTAGCCAGGAAAACCACTCAGTGAGGTAGGGGTCATTACCAGAGCGTAGAGATAAGAAATCTGAAGATCAGAGAGGTGAAGTGATTCGCCTGAGGTCACACAGGTAATAAGAAACAAGATTTGGCAACTAATCCAGATCTGTCTGTATCCAAACTGCCTACTCCTTACCAAGTTACTCTCCTGGTTATTTTCCTAGGTCGTGTTGCCTTGTCCCATTGGTTTTATAATGTCAAGAGCACTAGATTTATAGTCTAGAAGCCCGACTGACCTTGCTGACCATGTTCTGGGAACCTTTTTATGCACCGAGAATACAGCAATCAAAAAAACAGATTAGAAACAAAACAAAACCAAAAAACCACCTGCCCACCTGGAGTTTACATTCCAGGGACATTACGAGTTTACTACTTTGCTAGCTCAGCTCTCTTCAGTACATGTTTATTGAGGGTCCAATGGAAGGGCTTCATTTTTCCTGTTGAAAAGAAGGGAAGAAACTCCCACCATAACCTCTTTTATTAGAGCATTTACTTCAGAAAACTTGACACTGTGAGTTCTTTCTCTGTCTCTTTGAAATGTATGTAAGTCCTTTTCAAAGCTGAATAAGCCTTTTGCCAGCTCTAGGACCCAGGAAAGTCTTTCTCAAGGACCTGGGAACATCTCTTTGAAATGTAATCAACAAGGAAAATAAAGCCCCATCTCCCAGGTTCTAAAGGAAAGTAGGAGTCTAACTTCATGGTCCCTTGTTCCAAGCTGCAAAGAGAAGTCTGATTTTCTTTTGTACAAAACTAATTCACTAAAGCAGATGATCACTCCGATCACCAGGTGAGTTAGGATGAACATGACAAATGGTGCTGCTTGGTCCTCTTACACGAGAACTAGTTATTGCTCATCCTGAGGACGCACACATCATGGGTCATAGCTGCTTGGCCATAGAAAAGGGTGAGATTTCTTTGTCTTTACAATCTCTTAGCAAAATTGCCGGTGATGCCTTATAATACTCTGGCCTAATGCTTGTACAAAAATAAAATTATTTCCCTTCTTCTCTTTGTGGACAGATTTTCTGGTTTGGGAGAAGATTCTGTTTAGTTTTTAATTATATTTCCTCAACACCATCATTTGCTAAGTGCATAATGTAACAATTATTTAGAGGTTATGTTCCTAGAAGAGGCTGCTCTAAGGATGCTGGCTTTTGTGAATCCCTCAAACAGGTATTCTCTCCAGGAGTTTACAAACTGTTGAGAGCAGGGCCTAAACTTTCTCATATTAGTTAAGTCTCTGTTATTCTCAGAATAAGCCCTGTCCCTGAAATTTTGCCTGCTGTTTCTCTGCCTAGAAAACCCTTTCCCAAGAATGCCTGGCAAAGCACCGCCTAACTTTCCAATGCAACTAAAATCCCACCTCTCGCTGCAGGTGGCCTTCAGAGGTGACCTCTGCCCCATGGTATTATTTTCCTTAAAATCATTTAACTCTTCTCCTGGAAATCTGTTATAGTTGTTATTAACTCAGATGGAGGAACAATTATGAGGACCTCCCACAGTTACACCATCTCACATTTCCTACGTGCTGGGCACCATGCCTTGTGCTTTGTAGATGTTTCTTTGTTTTAATTGTCACATCCTCTCTGTGAGATGAGCCACGTAGTTCTTTTACAGATGAGGGACCCCAGGTTCAGAAGAGTCAAAGTTGCCCAAGTCTTGTAATTAGTAAGCGCAATTTACTCAGCTACTAAGAGGCAGAACTGGGTTGGAGAACCCCTGACCTCTCACTGCTCTCGGTGGCCTCGGCCCCAGTCTGATTTTTCTAAAAGTCATGACCTTGTAGATCTTTCTTCTCCAACACATCAGGCCTTAGAAGGCATGGCCCATTTCTGACCTACCTCTTCCTCCTGACTTGGAAGGGAGCTGTTTAAGGGCATGCGTGGTGAGAATCTTTCAGGATTGAGGCAGCTGTGGGTGAAAAGAGACCTCTCTTGAAGAAAGCAGGGACTAAATGGCTCTGGGTTGCCTTCTGGGAAGAATGGGATTCCAGGGCCTTTTCTGGCAGCTCTAGTAACAGCAGAGGAGGTATTATCCCTGCTCCCAGAATCGTCGAGAACCTCCAAGGCAGTGGGGGGATGGGGGTGGGCGGCTTCTGCTCACTTAGCATCTCCAATCCCTGCAGTTCCCATTACATGATTGGTGGACACGTGGACGAGAAGAAAACCATGTTTTTCACGAAGGATAGAATAAGCGGCACTTCCAAACTGGAAGGCGCTATTGCATCTGACTCTGCAGAAAACCGCGTTTCCAGAAAGTCATGTTCTGATTACCGTCTTGCTCCTTCTTCCTCTACATGGGCTGTAATCGTAACAACAGCCACTGTTTCTCCAGACCCTACCCCTTAGAGTCAGTGTCTTAGGCAGTTCGAAAGCTCCAGACAATGAAGCTCTGGATTTGATGGTGTCATTAACCTCCCCAGACCCAGCAGCCGAAGAGAGCAGCTGCAAATCTGCGAGAAAGATCCTGGGGAGGCTGATTTCCCAGACGCTGGATCACCATCGCACGCAATGAAGCAAATCAAACCTTCTTGATGACGCACGTGACCAGTGAACACCCAGGGCCTGTGGTTACAGAAGGACGCTAACAATGACCATAAATGCTCCACTGTGGGCAGCATTTTCAATTTACAAATTCATCCTGGTGTCCGCAGGTCTGGCAGAGATCCTGTTTGATAACGGAGGCTCAACAGAAAGGAAATGAAACAATCCTCTGTTCTGTTTTCTGGAGAGTGGCGTGGGATGAAGAGCACAGAGACAGGCTTGAATTTGAAGCCAAGAACCAGGGCAAGCCTGTGAGTCCTCAGATGAGGTATGTAAATCCTCTGCAACTCAGCTTCCCAGCAGTAGGTGGTGGCAGGGGGAAGCTATGACAGGGGCTGTACCGGAGACAGTGTTGGTAGAAGTTAGGCTCCCCCGTGGGGAGCTGTCCTTGGTGCTGCCGGTGGTGGTAGCATTACTGGGGGTATAACGGCATACTAACTAGTGCGGGTCCTGGAGTTGGACGAGCAGGGATTCACCTTGGCTATACCACCTACTAGTTTTGTAATACTGGCATTTAATCTTGCTCAACCTTAGTTTCCTACTCTGTAAAGTGGAACAACATCTCTACTTCCTAGGACGACGCTCACCATCGCAGGAGACAATATTGTAAAGCAGGTAAACTGGCCCTTGGCCCTTAACACACCAGGTACACTGTCTCCTGCAGTCCCTGGGAGTAGCTCATTCTGTAGTGTGGACCCTGAGAATTTCTCACAGTCACCATGGACTTCCAAGGGGGGCAAAAAAACCCCGTCTTTCAGAGGCAGCACTAATTTCTGTCCTTTTTCTGGATGGAAGCTTTCTTTGGCTTTCTCTGACTCTGTAAAGGAACCAACCCTCCCTTGAAGGGAATTATAAAAGAACAAAGGCAGAGCACTTGTCCCAAGACACCAACACTTCAGGAGCAGTTGGGCTGATAGAGAAAACAATTCCTACTCAGTGGAGGGAACTCCTATCTGTTTAATTGATTGGCTTTTGTTTCTCTGGTCATTCCATGGCAGAGGCAGCACCCAGCAGCGGCAAGATGACAACAAGGGCTGCATAGTGAGGACCAGCTGAAATTACCCACTGCAGAATCCTCCAGGCGACGAGTTAGCCACTGTTTATGACCCGAGAAAAGAAGGGTAATCCTCAGCAAATAGCGCAGAGGATGCTAGGTTGTGCTGGTGTCTCTTAACCTAACACTGCCCCCGGGCAGAATCTCTTGTTCCATCTACACTGAGACCTGACATCTATAGTCCCTGAAGCAGGAGTCTTAGGTTTGTCAAAACCCTCTAAAACTTCAGTGTCTCCGGATAACAACTAGATGTCTAACCTGCCAGCCAGGGCCTGGGAGATCTGGCTGTTTTCCATCCTGATACCCCACAGGCCCCTGGCTTTGTTGTCACACCACCGTATTTCTGTTTGCTTCCTTGCCTTTTAATAGTAATAATAATACCTCCAACCCCATTTTCCAGGGCTGTGCCTAGGGTGAGGAAAGTAAGCACTCACCTGGGGGGCAAAATGTAAGGGGCCCCGGGAAACCTCAGGATCCAAGATAAAGAATATTTTAGGGCTATATTTTTATAAGTCAAAATTAATGCAAAATAATCCAAGATGAACAAAATATGAACATGTAAATAAATACAGGGCTCCAAAGGGGCAAGGATTAGGGGAAGGCAAGGAAAGTGAGGGATTCATGTGTAGGTTGAGTCTCGTCTTTTTTTTTTATATATAAATTTATTTATTTTATTTATTTATTTTTGGCTGCATTGGGTCTTCGTTGCTGCGCGCAGGCTTTCTCTAGTTGCGGCGAGCAGGGGCTACTCTTTGTTGCAGTGCGCGGGCTTCTCATTGCGGTGGCTTCTCTTGTTATGGAGCACGGGCTCTAGACGCCCAGGCTTCAGTAGTTGTGGCACATGGGCTTCAGTAGTTGTGGCGCACGGGCTTAGTTGCTCTGCAGCATGTGAGATCTTCCCGGCCCAAGGCTTGAACCCGTGTCCCCTGCACTAGCAGGCGGATTCTTAACCACTGTGCCACCAGGGAAGCCCTGGGTCTCATCTTTATTTAACATTTTGATATTTTGTTCCTTATGTATCTACTGCACTCATTTTAAACATTTCATAATACCGCATTAGAGTCTCATTTATCTTGGTTACGGAGGATTTTGGCCTCCCCTTACGTTTTCCACCCAGGTCCTCACTCCAATCCTGGCCCAGGGGCTGACACAGCATGAGGGCTAAGATTGACAGAGGGCTTACAATGTGACAGGCTCTGGTGGGGGCATCTCATGAGCGGCCGTCAGGGCCAGAGCCTGTAAGGTCTCTGCTCTCACACTCCCTAGGGTACCAGGAGGAAAGGGAAGGGCAGAGAGGTAAGAAGCTAGCCCAAGGTCACTGCTGAGACTGGATTCCAACCCCAAAGGGCTTGCTCCTGTGGTCTCTCTCCTACTGACAATTTCCTGCTGCATCCCCCATCAGATGGCCCACACCGTGTCCCAACCAGGCCACAAGAAGAGACACAGTGACACATGTCCCTGAATGTTGGGGCAGAGCAGTGCGTAGAGTTTCCAGAAGCACAGAGGTGACAAGGGGGTCAGAGAGAGCCCCCAGGGCAGCATCGATGTCAGGGGAAGTGGAATAAGGCTGGGAAGGTCAGAGCTCACCCGCTCGCTGCCTGTACGCCACACTCACACACTCTCTTCCCCTTAGAGGTAAATACTGTCACCACCCAGAGCCCAAACAGCCACAGCCCAGACACTTGTTCTGGCAGCCAGAGCTTTGCAGCCTGTTCCACGGCTGCGATCCCAGCTCCTTCCTCCCAGGCCAGTCTCCCTGGCTTTGTGAAACTACAAGCTGTCCTGCCCGTTTTAGATGGCTGTCTTGTCATTCATGTGGGAGTTAATGATACTCACTTGCGTTTGTATAGCTCCTTCCTAATATTTTTATTGAGTGCCAAGTTCTTTTTATGTATGATATCGTGCAACTCTTCCCTCTCTCTGAAGTTGTTTTTATTCACATCGTTAGTGGGTGGAGAAATTGAGGCCCAGAGAGGTCAAGAATTTTGCCTAAGGTCACACAGCTCCAAAGACTCAACTCAGGGGTGGGACTCAAGTTCAGAGCTGTCTGACCCCAAAGCTCATGTCTTAACCAGCACTACACATTCCTATCTGGTAGCTCATCTATTCTTTCAGCCACTCAAGTAGTTGTCTATGAGCAATCTGAGACTCAACAAGTTCAAGGGCCCCTTCCCATGGTCACTGAGACAGTCAGTGCTAAGGAGAAAACCTGAACTTGGATTTTCTGATTTTAAAATCATTGTTCCTTTCCACTGGACGTCACTCTTCCTCAAACATCAGTTCACCAGTGAGATGAGAATAAATGCACATGATTTTTATGAAAGCTCACTGACCTGTGGTCCATCTTTTCCTGGGGGCCCTGGGAGGCCTCTGGGCCCAGCATCTCCCTGCAGCAGGAATAATGGGGAAAAAACAAAACAAAACAAAACAGCAAGAATGAGTGTCTGGAGCCCATGCCCACAGTCATCGGCAAGCCATCCTCTTACACATGCACTCACTGACTTCCCTCCGGCTTCCCTGTCCCCTGCCCCACCCTACTGCGTGTCTGAGCAAAGGGTGTAGGTGGGCAGCTGTGCATTCATGGCCGTCACCCACCACCAGTGTGGCAGCTGGTATGAGGGCCAGTCCCCAAGGGCCCCCATGGCCCTACCTCCCACTTCTGTGCCCTTGCGTAGAATCCCCCCTCGTGTCCCCGAGACGTGGTGCTGAGGTCTCCCAGGTGATGTATTCCATTACAGTGACAAAAACTAAGTTTCCCCTTGTCTCCATACCTTTTTCCCTTCTGTGCCTTCTCTCCCTGGCTTTCCCGGGAGACCTTTGTCCCCTTTAAAACCTGGCAGACCAGGGAGGCCTGGGGGACCTGGGGGACAGTCACTGCACACATCCTGAGAAAAAGAGCAAAAACAGTACAGTTACTTATAAAACAAAAGGTGGCCCATGGCTCCTACCTTTCCAGACAGGAAGAAGCCAGCAAATGATGAAAAGGAAACAGGTGGATTGAGTCACTACCCACATAGCTTGTGTCGAACTTTGCATTTTTCTCTCTTGGTCTTAAATTAGATTTCAGCACTGATACATCTGATATATCTGGATTATTACCGCATTTCTCCCTATTTCTGACCAGACTGCTGAAATGTAGCCCAAGATGAAGATGTCGAAAGCGAAGATGTACCAATGTCTGTGAGCGTCTAAAAACATTCACAGTACAGATTTAAGGCAAACGTTTAGTACTGTTAAAGATAGCATGCTCTGTCCTTAAGACTAGAGACAAGACAGAGCTGGGAACTGCGTTCTATGTCTGGTGGGTTTGCCCAAGAGGTTTCTGAACAAAGCAGCAAAAAAAAAAAGAAAGCAACAGGCACCCACCCTTGGGACTCTCTTGCTGTGACACACACCAAATCTCACCATGCCTGGCATTATTCTTTGTTCAAAGTAGGCATTTAATAACTGTTCCCCAGCATGGAGCTTTGCTCCACTCCTTTGAGGCAGGTAAGTGCTGTCCCTGGCGTGAATGTAAAGTTCTCGGCCCAGAGAACAGGTTCTCTAGCTTGTCTGCGTCCTCCCCAGAGCTTACATTTTGGAGCACAGTGAACACCAAATAAAATTCACAGGCTTGACCACACTCTCATCCACGTCACACCCCAGGGTCTTGAGTTGCTCCTTCCACGCCCTTCTCCCTAACCCTCACTCTCTTCCTCCCCTATTCTCTCCTGCTCTAAGGGTTAAATGAGACAAAACAAAGAGGTCTCTCAGAAGAGTGGCAGATCATCCCCAGTGCTTTTGGCTGTTATGAATTCATATATCTACCCAGCAGCTCCCTCGCTGTTAGGCACTGTGCTTTTTCTGCTTTGAGACCACAGCAAGCACACGTCTTGAAGGGCTCATGGTTCCATGTACCAACTGACACAAACGCACGCATTAACTAGGGCTTCTGGGATGTTCCACTGGAGAGATCGGCAAAGACTTGTTCATATTCAATGAGGTGATGTTTCAGGTGGCTTGGCATTCAAATCGGTCTCTAATTCAGGATGGAAGGGCTTTCGTCATCAAAAAAGCAACTCTGAACAGTCCACCTTCCTTTTAGGTACTTAGTCCTACTCAATATTTGAAGATTCTTTAGAAGTGTCCTACTCCAAGAAGCCTTCCTGATGGCTTCACACTGGGGATATGTTTCTGTTCCCACGGACCTAGGAATTCCTGCTATGGAAGCACCTGTCTCACTATTGAGATCTGTTTATAGCTCCAAACCCTCCCTACCAAGCAAAAAAGCGTTAGCTCTCCGAGAACAGAGGTAGAGTTGCTTTATCTTTGGATGTCCACTTCGTAGCAAATAACCTTCCGCAGAGCATGAGTTCCATAAATGAGGGAACCAGCCGACCTGACCAACCACCAACCAACTGGCCACTGACCTTCTGGCACCCAGTGTCATCTTCCTTTAGTGGTGGTATCAGATGCTGGTTGAATGTTTTTGGAGGATGAGGAGTACCAAATGTTGGGCTACATAAAGAAATGGCAGATGAGACAAACTGAAGGATACTGTTTCCAGTTGCTGTTTTTTGTTTGGAAGAGTGGCAGACTTGGGAGGAAGTCATCTATCTCGTCTATTCCTAGACCTTCTCTATAGTTCGCTAAAATGAGATACAGCCGTCAAACATGGCAACAATGCGCACAGGATGAGATTTTTTGGACTTGGCGAACCATTCTTCGCAGCGGGATCCACAGCATAAAGAAATTGTATCTGAGCAATACAAAATGTCACTACTTTCCAATTTCTTTTCCATTTGTGGCATGGGTAACTCAGCCTGGGTGTGTCTTAGTCACACATTCTGTGTAGGATTGTTCACTGATGACCAGAGCAGCCCCCAGCAGCCCCCAGTCTTGCCAGTGAGGGGGCTGGATCAGATCCTGCAATCCAGTGAGCACAGGGCAAGACCAGCCCCCCACCTGCTGTCCTACCAATGCTCACTTTGGCTCCTGTGCTCCTGGGGCCCCCAGCCCCTGCTGACCTGGGCTACCGGAAACGCCTTGACAATAGTGTTGGGGCCCAGGGTGGGCTGCCCTAAAATGTCTCAGTAGCATATAATTTTGAACTAAAGATACGTAAGAAATGACCAGTGCAAGAGGGACACTGGCCCTTCTCTCTGTCTCCCTGAAAGCAAGAAATAAACCTCTAATGTGAAAAGTACCCTCCCTGCATTTGGAGGTAGAAGAACCTTTATCCCCAGAAACAGGGATTTCAAGGCGGAGAAGCCTGTACAAACCTTTTTTAATTTACTACCCTAAGTCCAAGCTCTGTTTAGATTCTTCACTAATTTAGGACCCAAAGCCTAAGTTTCTTTGCCTTGTCAATTCCTCACAAATGTATTGTTTCTTTACCCAAAAAGTATAAAAGCTGCCTGTTTTGGCCACATCTTAGGTCCCATTTCTATGAGACCTCCATGTGCACAAATTAAAGTGTATTTATTTTTCTTCTGTTAATGTCGTATGCCAATTTTATTATTAGCCTGGCCACAAGAACTCGAGAGGGATTATAGGGGGAAATTTCTCCCTCCCCGTCACTAGCCAGGGTTCTGCTTCCGGCTAGACGGGCTTGCCCAGACCACACCAAAGCCTCTGCCCGCTTGGGATCACGGCTTCACCTGTCTGAGCCTCAGTCCCTTATCTGTGAGATGAGAACCTCAGCGTCTGGGGAGAAATACATGAGATAATGAATGGAAAATGCCCGATGCCATGCCTGGCACACAGTGACGGCACAGGGATTCCAGCTGCTACGTGTGTCACCGTGGTTTCAGCTGTTATTTTCCTCCCTAAATCTGTTGCTTTGTCCCACTGGCAGATCAGATGCCCCTGATCATCAATACTGACTCCCAACTTTTCCACTTAACTGAGTCATCTCAGGCAAGTCACTTAGTCCCTTTGAGTCTATTTCCATATCTGTTAACAAGGATCGTTCTCCTACCTTAGGAGAGGGATGTGAAACTGAAATAACACATGTGAAGCATCTAGCACGTTGCAGGGCTCCAATCTGTAAATACAGACTCCCTCTCGCCTCCATCCTCTTCCTTTTTCCTGAGACATTTTCAGCAAACCCGGCGGGCTGTATCACTGTATTTGGTGTGGGACAGCATATCAGGCAAGTGCTCAATCAAATGTGTACAACTGGAGGAATGCTGTAGTCTCTGCCAGGCACAGGAATCACCTCCAGATCATCTCATGCGAGTTCTTGCTGGATTCCTGAATCTTCACTGCATATTCCTGCCAAAGGGTTGTGGAGCCTACATTTCAAACCTCTAGGGGACAGGCAAGAAACTCACTACCTGCCTGTCCTTCGTCAGGTAGCTGTCAGGAAGCTCGGACGCATGCAAAGAGGAAGTCGGAGAGCAGAGGGGTTAAGAGTACAAGGACGTGGAGTCGGTCACACTGGGTTTGAGTCTTCGCTCTGCCACCATCCAGCTCTGTTGCCTTGAACAAGTGACTGACCCCTCTGTGCCCAATCTCCTGCTCTGTAAAATGCAGCACATAATAGTACCCACCCGCCGGGTTGTTGGTGAGGATAGGATAAAGTAATGTTTATCCCAGGGAATCATCTAATGGAGAGGCCCTGAGGATGACCTCCCCGGGCACAGATCCAACTATGGAAGTTCATTAAACAGGAACTCTTAGAAGACAAACTTTCTAACCAGGCAGTTTTCCAACTATCAGAATGAGGCAAATTTTCTGTAATAAAAGATACCTTCTTAGCAAGAGAGGGTCCTGCCACCGGCCCACCTGGACCAGATCATCATCAAGATGGCAGCAGGTGATTATAAAACAGGGAGCTAGGATAGCTGACTTCACAGACCTGGGCAAACCCACAGAGCCCAGGCTCTTGTCCACAGGGTTTCCAGGCAAAGAACAGCTCTGTAGGGCCAGGGAGTCTCAGGTGCTTCCCTGAATGCAGGTGCTCACATTCTCTCTGCGGTTCCTGGGTGCTCTGAGGAACACAGCTGCATCCTTTAGCAGGTAAGAAGTATCGATTTGACTAAATACCTGTCTTAATGCTGTAGCCGTAAAGCATTAACCCATGCAGCATTCACCCCTATTATCACTGCCATCAGGACTGGGACACCTTGAGGTTGAAATCCTTGGTGGGGCTGTGGGGTGGGGAAGACAGGGGCCGACGCAAACCCAGGGCCTTCCAGTGGGACGCAGTTAGGAAAAAATGATCGAGAACGTAAATGCCTGTAATAAACAAGGCTGGAATCAATAGATAATGAATTCTTGCCATGTCCTTGTTGTTAAAAAAAAAAACAGAACAAAATTCCCTCTTGTCAATGAAAATCAGGAAAGATTGCTCTATTACTACTCATTTTCCAATAAAATGTATAATTTTCCATCAAGGCATCTCAATGGATAAAGAGATGAAAAGGCCCAGGCTTCTGAGAAGGATTTCTTTTCCCTTTTGTTCTCCTCCCTCGCTCTCGTGCAAGAACCAGGTATTTTCCGACACCTCCCAAGTGGTTTTTAGAATACAGGAAGTGAGGGAGAGGGTGGTCACACACAAAATCCAAGGCCAAGCTTCACCCGAAGTTAAGACAAAAGCTTGGAACAGAGGCAGCAAAGGGTCCTCCACATGCACGGCCGCAGGACTGCTCTTCCTGAAACACAAACCTTATCCTGCCTCTGTCTTGCTCACAGCCTTCCCCAGTTCTTCTCTTTAGGAGCCGAGGTCCCTGGCCAGGCTCCTGGGCATCCAGCTTTCCGTGCCCTATCTCGGCACAGCTGTGCTGAACTCGCGTCTTCTGCCGCGCGTGGAGAAGGCGCGCGCGGTTTGGACCAGGAGCACAGCGCGCGCTCCCATCTGGACTCAGCCTGGCTGAGGGCCCGGCAGCCGTCTCCACCTCCCTGCACCTGCACTCTGGACCTCGCACCAGAAGAAACCCCACCCGGCCTGACTCTGCCCACGCGTCCTCTCAGAACTCCAGGATGCACTCCTGTGTGGGGTCAGAGGTCAGCCTCTGGAATCAGTGAGGCGTGGACTCTAGTCCCATAAAGTCACTGACCCTCACAGTGACTCAGGTTTCTAACAAGCAAAACAAGAACATAAATAGTACCAACATCAGAGAGTGGTCGTGGATATAAAACAAGAGACACGCAGGAAGCATTTCACGTAGTACTGCCTGGGAGGATTTCCTGTGGTGATGGATCTCACTGTCCGATAAGATAGCCACCAGCCACGGGTGGCGAGTAAGTACCTGGAATGTGGCCAGTGTGACCAAGGACCGGAATTGCTAATTGCATTTAATTTTAATTAACTTACATTTAAATCGACACACGTGGCCAGTGGCTGCCATACTGGACAGCAGATTTCAGCACACTGCTGGCACACAGCGAGTTCTCAACAAATGTTGCTATCACTGTTAATACTATAACATAGTTGTTCAGACAAAAAGAAAAGCACGTATTATTGAGATCTCTAATCCCCCCATCACCATTTTCAAAACGCATGCACATTTATTTTATGCTCTTACCTTAACCAAGAGATTTATGTCCCCTGGAGACAGTAGTGGAGAGAGGCCCTGTCAAAATAAAAATCAATAAATACAGACATACACACATGCATGCACACTGCATACTCCATGCTTCTTTAGGCAGCACGCAGCCTTCAAGATGTAAGCTGTAACACAGGACGAAGCTGCACCCGGCACAGGATGCCAGGCGCCCTGCCTACGCCCCACGCTCTGGAGCCATAGAAAGACTTGGCAGCCCAAGTGCACGGGCTGTCAGTCCTGAGTCTGACTGACATCAGCCTTTCTGGTCCCCGGTCTCCTTCTTCTGGCCCTTTCTCTTCTCCTGGTGGCCTCTCCTCCCCACTTCCATCAAAACCAATAGGTCCTAAGGGTACTGTGGAAGACAAAGGGGCGGACGGCCCTTTACTCCCCAGATGGGTAGTAGCTGTCGCTATCATTCACAATCTAGCATGATTTTAAAGCAATTTCCTCAGCTTTCGTAGGTGAAATAGCATTTTAAACCTCATTCGTCATTATGAGTTGGAAGTCTCTAACTTCAGGAAGATTTCAGAAATCGGGAGTAATTACGAAGCCTCCGAAGGTGTGTAGGAGTCTGTGGGTCACTGACTTCACATTCAAACCCATGGTGAGTTGGAACATGGCATGTGATGATCGTGGTCAGCCCGGAGCCCAAGTGGAGCAGAGGCGGGGTTCACACTGGGGTTCAAGGGACATGAAGCTGGGAAGGAAATGGAAACTCAAAGGCAGACACTAAAGTGAGGAAGGGATTCTTAGGAAAGAATTGGGAGACTGGTGTGCTACTTTGCAAACTTCTAAACTTTGCAGTGGAAAAGGAGTACCAGAGAATCCACTCTCCAGAGGGAAGGTGGCAGATTTTCCTCTAGATTTTCCACAGATTTTCCTCTGTGGCCACAATTGGACTTGTGGTGGCTGATTCCTTGATTAAGTTTGACTTTGGGTTTATGAATTATGAATCCAGTCTAGCCTCTCAACGAGACAATTTCCCTGGCTACCACCCCCTCTCCCTGGCCCCATGGGGCTTCTGTCACATCCTGTGGCTACAGAAAGCCATGTGACAGTAGCATCGTATACGTTTGCATAGGATAATCTTGGCAGTGGCTGGGCGTATGCCTGTGTTTTCTGAGTTGAAATGCTCAAGTATTCTATCAACACTCTGGTCTATTTCAAGAGGACACCCAAGAGAGATTGGGGTTGCACTGACTCAGATTTGGAGGTTTTGAAGGAACTACTAGCCCGCAGGGAGAGCTCACATGGGTTGCATCTGCTGAACAAAGCCGAGAACGTCCTTAGTTTCCTGAGACTGACCCTCAGGAGGAAGGCCAACTTGTGCCACATTAATTAAAGCTTTAAAAGGGGGAGAGGGGTTTTATTTTGACGCCTTGTATTTTCCCCTGGGAAGTTAATAACCTAAGATTCCTATTGTTCAAATTGGGACATTTTCACACTGCTGGCCTTGTATTCTTTGGAATATTTTTCTGCTGTCATTTGAGCCCCTTGTAGAGTTAGAATGAGCTCTATTAGACAGCACGGCTGGGCATCAGTTAGAAAAGGAGAGAAAACAAGGAGTGAGTTTTCTGTCTAGGTACAGCGTGGCCTTGGGGATAATTCAGTTAATGTCCTGTTGTGGC
The DNA here is from genome assembly GCF_949987535.1 of Balaenoptera acutorostrata. Taxonomy (NCBI): domain Eukaryota; kingdom Metazoa; phylum Chordata; class Mammalia; order Artiodactyla; family Balaenopteridae; genus Balaenoptera; species Balaenoptera acutorostrata. The sequence goes on along the minus strand of NC_080080.1, from coordinate 4,545,197 downwards.
CCTTTTCTGTGGGTCTCACGAGATAGGTCTGAATACACAGGAGCAAGGCCGTTGTGGGGTGGTGGCCTTCTGAAGGTGGACACAGGACGCATCAGAGATTGCCATGTTCGCTCTGGAGGAATTGGTTGTTGATGGGATAAGAGAACAGGAGTAGGAAGTGCTGGGATATAGGAGACATAGTCTGTGCCCTGCTTAGACTCTCCTTCCCTCCTGGTGTGCCCAACCACCAGCTGCCGGGACGCTGGCTGGAAGGTCGCAGAGACGTTACACAGTCAATGATGAGCTGACATGGAGGTGAGTAAGTGCGGCCTCCTGACTCAAGATGGGCCAGCTTTGCGGCGTTGCTTGCTCCCCGTAGGATCAGAATGAGCCTAGATTCCAGCTGAGCCCACGACTTTGACTGCCTTTTCCCCACCACGCCCCGCTTTCTTCAATCCTGGCAGGTTTCACCTCAATCAGTTGGCACAAGAATCCTCACCAGAGGCTCCGCTTCCAGAGAACCCAAGGCTAGACAGAGGGATTCCCAGGACAGGGATTCTGGGGGTGCAGCGCTGGAGAAACACTGCAGGCCCCGCTCTCCACCCCCTGAGGGATGATGGCTGTAGGGAAGGCTTAGCTCAGCAGGCCTGGGCTGTCCAAAGCCTCCACATTCCAAAGGTCTGGCCCCGGCTGGCTCCTGGGAGATAACTTCTAAGTCCTTGCAATGCCCTGCCTGATAAGAGCGCCTTTGTTGACCTAGGGTCTTGGGCCATGCAGATAACTTATGCTAACCATGGGATCTATGGTGGGGTCCTTGGGCCACGTGGGAGGGCTGGAGATGGTGGAGTAACCAAGACCAGCCTGGGAGGTACACCACGCCTACAAGGCCTGGACACCAAGGTTTGCCTGAGCGCCACTCAGTGGCAACACCTCGTGGTCACCCACGTGCCCTCTGATCACATACGACTGCTGGGAACACCGAGTGCTGGGAGGGGACACCTGGAATCCCGAGCCTCGTCTCTCAGGGACCCTGACCTGTGCATCTCCTCCCTGCGCTGCTCTTAATCTGTATCCTTCCCTGTAATAAACCATCAATCATCGCGCGCCTAACAGCTTTCCCGAGTTCTGGGAGTCCTTCTGGTGAATCACTGAACCAGAGGGGAGTCTTGGGGACCCCTGAAAACATGACTCATCTGATGAGCGAGATCACAGAGACCGACAGCTACCCAGCGGTACCTGGGACCACCTGGGGGGGGTGTGTTCAGTGAATTTAAAGGTAGTCAAAAAGAGACCCATCCTCTCTCTCTGTCTCTCTCTCTGCTCTGCCAGTGACCAGCCGTGGACGTCACAGTCAGTCCACCTTGTCAGCTGGACTCTGCTGACGTAATGTTCTCTGCAGACGTGTCAAGGTCTGGATTTGGGAGAGGTCATCTGAACCCCCTTCAGCCTCTGGCCTGAACCGTACTCTTTCACCCACTTCACCTGGGACTTGCACTTGGGTACTGGGGTGGCTTCTGTGAGGTTTATTTGGCTGCTGAAAATCTGACTCCATGGAGGAGGAGGAGCTTGTGAATAAGCCCCCCTCTAACCTCCAGCAAGACTCTTCACTCATCCCACTGGCAGGGCTTCAGTGAAAAGTTCCTGGACCCTCTAGGCAGACCAGGTGCCCCTCCAGATCTCTGCTGTGCCCAGCAGCCCGGATTCGTCAGGGACAGATGTTCACGCCCTCAGGGGCCTCCAGGCCTCGGGTCCTTGCCTGAAACTTGTAGCAGGTCAGGCTCACAGAGGAGAAAGATGGCCTCTCCGACCCATCCTGAGGGGCAGCTCCTGCCCAGGGGAGCTTACTGGTGTCTGACACCAGCCCTGAGGCCTGAGATTCCCCAGTTGCAGCTGCCACTGGTTCTTCCACGTTGGGTAGTATCTTTCGATGGACTAATTTCTCCTGCATCTTCACCGCTGTCGCCCCACTCACCCAGACCTGCTCATCTTCACTGCTCCTTCCCTGGAGGGCCCACTCGTGGCCTGGTTAATTGGCTAAGCCTTTGGGGCTTCTCTGGCATTGGTAACTTAATTGGGAGGGGGTTCGCCAGAAGGTGAATATACAGCCCATGAAGGAAGCCTGCAGGAGCCTTGGGCTAGAGTGCGGATACACAGCCCAGGACCAGACGCTCAGGACTGTCCATTTCTGCTCAACCTGCTCTCGCTGTGAGAGAGGAAAGAAAGTTTCTTCTACTCCTAACAGGGGGAAGCCAGGAGGTACTGACATTACTGAACACAAGGGCAGGACACGGGCCAGTGAGGAACTTGCCGTGAATGTGGCTCTTGTCCGTTTGCTCACCCCCACATCACCGCTCATCCTTCTCGGTCCTGCTCCAGGCCCGGGAGGCTGCACCCTGGGGGTGTGTCGGGGGACTCACCTGCCTGCCGGCTCTCGGGCGAGCTGGACCAACAGGAGGCACATTAGGAAACTCGAGTGGGGGGCGGAGGCACTGCTCCCTCCTTGCCTCTGGCCAGGCTTCCTGGCAGTGGCTTTGAACCCACAATGACAGCCCCCATCTTCCCCACCAGCCTCGCTTTCTCTTGGCTCTGAGGAGAAGCACAAGGTGGTACTGGCTTCCCTCTGTGCTTTATCTCTGGGTGGCACAGCATCTCTGCTTAGTTCCCTCTGCCCACAGCTTGGTAGAAAGCCCCTTCTTCAAGTCTCTCGAACCATATGAGTTGCATTTTATTCTGCCCGAACCCCTGACTGATGATCAAGATTCATCCAGAACAGTTAGAGGACATACTGGTTTGCCAGGAGGCCCCCTTTCTCCTGGGTTTCCAGGTACACCCTAAGAGCAGAGAGAAGGAAAACATTAGTTCTGCTAAGCACACAATCCCAATCCGCCCTGCACACCCTCTCCCCCAAGCCTCTACAATCTGCCAAGTGTAACTCAGTAGAAAACAAAAATCACCCAACCATAAGACTGGCACCAATGAAAATTCACGGTTTCCAATCTCAGCTGAATACCTGAAGCTTCTCAGGAAATATTCAACTGTGACAAATGTTCAAAACAGTAAACTACCTCTCCTATAACTCCTTTCCAAAACACAAAACCGAAAACCACTCATGCATGCAAAGTGTATACGTGTGTGTGCACGTGTACACACACACACACCCCTATCTTAAATTTCTGCCATCCTTTTCCAAACACAGGCGGAAGGACCAGCTTTGAAAAAGAGGAAGGCTCTTCTACTGAACTGACTTTAAGGATGTAATATTGAGAGTGGAGCAGATACAATAAATTCAAGTATTTGGAGACGGGAATTAGAGGGTAACTTTCTTCTCTGAAACAGAACCCAAGGAAGGGAAGAGGAGGGTGATTTATTGTTCCTGCTTACAGTGAACCAAAACTATAGACATGGAAAGATGCAGGTCTAAGCAATAAGTCTAGCACTACTGGTTAACGGTGCTAGATCTCTGCTCCAAGAACTCATGATTGTCTTTTATCCATTTGGTCAGTAAGTCTGTATCGAGTAACATCTATGTGCCTCTCACCCTGTTAGGCATCAAGGACCTAGAGGTGCATAAGACACATGGTTCCTACCTTCTTGGAGCTCAGATCTATCTGAACGAAAGTCAGATCACAGAGATAAGAGACGATTATCACTGTCACAAAGTGGGAGGAGATACAGCCTCAAAGAGTATTAGGTAAGTCTGTAGAATTCCCTTGAAGGGAGCAAGCCATTACACGGATGAGTTAGGAACAAGTCCATGGAGAAGATGATACCTGATTGGGGCAGAACTGACCAGCTGGGTACAAAAGAAAACTGACGAAACAATAGGAGGCATTGTGTGGGATAACCAGGAGCTTCCAAGTTTCTGAAAGCATCACACAAAAGCAAAAGAAGTGAAACTAGACAATGCAAGCTTACAGGGCACAGGGAATAGAGGAGCAAAAAACATTAAAAATGTTCATGGGCGAGGGGGGGGCTAGTGAAGATGACCAGCTCCCATGGGGGCATCCTGGTCAAGGGAGGCCGGGAGAGGCTGGAGAAGGGGTCGGGAGACAGAGCCGGCACCCTTTGCCTTTACTTACGTCTTGGCCAGCTGGTCCCTGGGGACCGGGGAATCCAGGTGGGCCTTGAGACCCCTGAAAAAAAAGAAAAGACATCCCGCCCACAGTTTAAGCAAAATAAGGCCCCCCTTTCCTGGGGTCGGTTCTCCTTGTATAAAAGGCCCGGTGCTCTCAGGACGCTGATGGAACGTGGGTGCCCGAGAACCGCCTGCTCAGAGCTTACGCGTTTCACTGCGCTCGTGTAGGTGGATGCATTAAATACAGAAAGGATGCTCGGAAAATCTTCCCCGTGAGCCTGACTGCCCAGGCCCCCCTCGCAGGGCCCTTTCTTGAGCGGACAGGGCAGCTCCTGCAGTGAGACGGGCCTGAGCTCACCCCGGGTGCCGTGTGGATAGCCAGCCCCGGGTGCCTGCCGGCTGGGCAGATCGCCCTATGACAGGCCCAGCTCAGAGCCCAGCACTCAGGTGACCATTACTATTTGTTACTGGAAAGTCATTCCCATTCTGCTGAAAATTCCTAGACAGTATCAGGAATCAGCACAAATCATCTCTCAAGATGGATCTCACTTCCTGTAGGAATTTTCCTGTGTCTTCCACCCATCTTACAGATTAAGAGAGAGCCCTCACTTGCTCAGGGCTATGTGGCCAGGGGTGTGAAGCCAGGATTCAAAATTAGTTCCTCTGGCAATTTGATTAAATTTGTTAAACCACGGCTGTCCTTCTGGGAAGCAGAGATAGCAGAAAGCAAAGGCGGCGTCAGTCTGCCCAACGATCACCCGTGCTCACTGCACCGGACAACGCCCCACCCCCTCCTACTCCACCATTCCATAGGTCAGTGCTTATATCTTGGAGAGTTTGCACTGTTTAACAATAAAGATTTTTTGAAACTATTTTATTTTCTCGCCCCTGCAATTTGAAATTGCTTTGATTGCATAATTTCTCCCATCAAAACCCAGCCCTTTATTTAAATCATACTGTACCTGAGGCCCTTTGTCTCCTGGTGGTCCAGAGGGGCCCTAAGAAACAAACAAACAAATAGGCTAATGAGAAGTGAAATGTTTATTTAAACATGCTGTGGTGTTTATTTCTAAGCTAGGTCTTTAACTGTCCTGAAAGGAGAAGCTGACTTCCCCCATCTTTAAGACATAGTGTCTCACCCTCTCACACCACCACTATCGTTGCACGTGGGAATCTTCCTGGAACCTTCTCCATTTGCCCCTGAACTAGTGCCACCCCATCCTGGCACCCACTGGATGACACTTGAGCCCATCTCTAGCTCTGGTGTGGAGTGGAGCCAGCATCCCAGCGTTCTCGTGCTGCGCCCCCTTCCTGCTCGGGCAGCACAGGCCTTGGGGGGGCAGGTACATCCACAGCCAGAATCCCCGGAGTGGCCTGCTTGGCTGATGCTGCAGTGGTATCCCTCCTCACGCCTACAGGTGGGTGTGCGCGCACACACACACATGCGCGCGCGCGCGCGCACACACACACATGCGCGCGCGCGCACACACACACACACACACACACACACACACACACACACACACACGGGTCTGCCATCCTGCAAGTGTGACCAGCCTAGAATCTGGCTTCCCACGTTGCACTGAAGATGCGTCCCTTGCTTGAGGCATTAGTGTCGACTTTCAGGTCCTGCAGTGAGCAGAACTGTCCCTCAGCCCTGAGAAGACTCTGCCCTGCTTTTCTGCCTGGACATATTCTTGCCACACGCTGGTTCTCAGTTTAGATGTCAGCACCCTTGGAAACCTTCCCTGGCTTCTCCCAGGAGGCTCGTTAGAAGTGGTCCCCAGCCCCTGGGTGCATCCCGTCTCAGACGTGTGGCCTAGTGCCGTCATCGCTTCGGGGCCCGTCTGTCCTCTCTACTGAAAGGACTGCGTGCTGTCTTGGGGGCGCTCGGCACGCTCTCGCCAGCGCTCAGCACGGCCCCGGGCGTGGTCAGGACACAGCAGAACACAGCACACAGCACTCTGCTAAAATTAACATTTTGCGGTATGAGGAGAACTGGAACATCATGTGTTATCATCCTTTTCATTGACGATCAAACTAAGGCCCAGAAGAGACAAAGAACCAGCCCAAGCCACATCGGGAGTCACTCGCCAGGTGGGTTGAGTCCTACCGCCTGTTCTTGGTCCCGTGCACCTGTGCAGCCCTGCAGCAGTGCCCATGAGAACTTCTGAGACATCCCAAGAGGGAGAAGAGACTTCACTCAGAGGCATAGGTTTCTGGCAGTATGACAGACCAGGGGACCTAAAAGCCTGCCCACCAAATATGTCCCAGAACTGCCTGATAAAATAAAGTAAGCATCATTTTAAGTGCAGAATTGAGCACTAAAGGAAGTAGGGGAAATCTCCAGAGGCCTAAGCCGAGCAGGCAAGTGGAGCAGGTAAGACAATGGACTCAGAATCCCACCTGGGGTCCACCTGACTCACAGGTCATTCTCCCTTCATTAGCTCTCACTGCTCTGTCAAGCTGTAGGTCAATGGTACACGTGGACCAATATATACACATCCGAGTTTCGTTCCTTTCAAAGTAGTTCCTTACTGAGACTAAACACTTATTCTTCAAGGAAAGGGCTTAGGGACAGTTTATTACTGGCCTGGGGAATGCTGTCAGATTTTAGAGGCACCTTTTGTTTCCAAATTAAACTTCATGATCCACCTCAAGCATTTGACTTGTTCATTAGACTAAGCTCCGAATTCCTCTCTTCCATCATTTAATATGAAATCTACATGTGAAGCATTGATTTTGTCGTCAAAAAGGTCTTCATTTCAAATCTCAGCTTTATCAATTATTAGTCGTTTGACCTTGAGCATGTTACTTAGTTTCTCTGAGCTTCAGACTCCTCAACACAAATACAAAGCTAGGTGATCACCTTGCCTCGTGTGATCAGAAACAGAAGATCCTCTAACTAGAAAACCAGACCGGTGCCTGGCCCGTAACAGGCATTCCCACGCTATCTTGCTAGTATACTTTTAAGAAACAGAAAAGTGTGTTGTGGAGGAGGGATTGTGTCATGACTTCCCAATGTCATTCCTAAATCTGAAGCCTAAACATGTGTTCAACAATGACCCTCTTTTCCGAGATTATGCCCTCTGATGGGTTTGTTCAAGAGTCACTTTACCCAAAATACATATTTTGGCCTTTGACACCATTTTTCCACTAAAAGGAACTCCAGCTCCTTGGAGAAATGACTGATCCCAGATCTGGGTAAGGAGTATGTACAAATCTGGAACATCCTGTCATTCCAAAGAGCAAGGAAACTACCAAAGACTGCAGAGTCAACTTGAATAGTCTCCTATTTGCATAAAATAAGACCATTTGAACAGTGAAAGGAAGAATAACTGCAATACATTAAAACAAGTCAAATGTGTTTAAATCCATGGGTTCAAAATTATTGATAAAAAACAAAAACACCTCATTGATCATCTCTGCAAGATGCTAGAGAACCAAGTCGTATTTGAAAATGATTAAAGGGAAAGCATTTATATCCTGCCTTCCATGTGAGCTCTTCCACCGGGTGTCCGAATTGTAAATGAGGGAACATCTCTCGGTACAGAAGCATTCTCGCTAACACATAAAAAAGGACTGACTGAACCAGAATAGCACCAACTTGCCAGCCCTGATGTGCTAACTGATCTACACCTTGGCTGTCAAAGGGTGTGAATGTCACAGCAAGACACCACTGGGCACCACATGCCTCCTGATGGCAGCACACACCACCTGTGAAGTCTTGCCAGAAAGATCAAACCTGAATCTGCTCCAGCCTCGACGCCCAAGTACGGGTGTATAGGAAACACAGGGATGGAGCAGTGCTAAACTGTTCTATGAGCAACGTCCAGACGGTGGGAAGTTCTGAGACCAAACAATAAATCTTGTCTCATCAATTAAAACATTGCCATTTGTATTTATATAAATTTGAAATTTGATCCCCCCTCCCTCCCTCCTCCCACAGATATCTATTTGAAAACACAGCACATTTTATTCTCCATCATCTTTTATCTGAAGGGCTCATGGGTACCAGGCTATGTGCTGGGCTTGCCTTTCATCAGCCTGGTGAGCCAGGCACACTGTCTGAAGCTCTCTAAGCCTCAGTTTCCTCATCTGTAAGCTGGGAACAATCATAGTTCAGGCTCCCAGAACCACTACAAAGACTGAGGAGGGCAGTGCACGTAAAGGGCCTCCCACCGGAGCCTGGCGCTGCTCCTGGACGCCAAAGGCCTTGGAGCTCAGTGCCATGGAAGGAAGGACGAGAGGAATCCAGCCTTCACGTGAGCACGTAATGGAAGTGAACAACCCTGCCCACCCTGCCAAAGCCACAGGAGAGCTGAAGCAGAGGAAGAGAACTGGCTTTGGAGGATGTGGCAGTGATCTGCACCCTGGCCCTGGCCCTGGACTAGCTGCGTGACATTGGCCAAGTCACCTCACCTCCTGAGCCTCAGACTGATTACCTGGAAAGCACTGACGAAGCAGGCACCGTCGGGGCCCCTCTCCAAGCCCCCTGGGCACGCACCCACCTGGCCACTCCTCGCTGCAGGTGCCTGCCCCGGGCGCGTCTGTAGCCATACGGGGATGCTCGGCCCGAGGGCAGGGCAGCTCCCCGGGAGCAGCCTTCCACCAGGGCCCAACAGGAGTCGGTCTGCAAACACCCCGTACCCCACGGCCTCCGAGGGCTTGTCAGTGGAGGCTGCCACTCCCTAAGGGGTGATTTCCGAGACAGTTTCCCAAATAAACTCCTTGCCCTTGAATCCTGCTCTCAGGAGATGCTTCTGCAGGATCCCAGCCTTCACCAAGGGATAAACCAGCTTTCACGGGACTCAGGGGCTGAGGGTGTGGCCGCTTCTGGACTCAGCCCAGGACCAGACACGGACCCACGCAGCCAGCGGCAGGGCTCCTGTAAAGCACAGGCGTGTGAGGGGTGAACTCGCAGGCTGTCAGCACCCCTTCTCCACCCTCTCCGCACACCCGCCCTCAACACACCCCTGAACCCTCATCACAGACAGCCACGCCATCAGGAAGGAGCGTCAGCCAAAGACGGCATTTATGAAAATTCAGTAACGTTTCACCCACCACGGAAGCTTTTCATAAGTCGAAGTGGAGGGAGGACACTGAATAGTTGATTTTCGGCCTCTTGGCTGGAAGCAGCCAATTACTTTTCAGGTGGAATCACTTGGGTAGTAACGATTTCCTGGGCGATTTCATGGCTCTGAAGCGGGAGGTGGGGCGAAGAGTGCCTGCCTCTGCTGCCTGGCTTTCTGATTAAGGGCTTGATATGATGAACCCTGGGGAGTGGACGGGGCATGGAGAGACCCGTGAAATGACGGAGGGACCACCCAGGTTACAGCCCTGCAGTTCCTCTTTCAGTCCGTTTCTCTCCGAAGGGGCTAATTCCTGCATGATTCAGAATCCTAACTCTTAACAGAGCAGGCCCTGTGAAAAGCAGGATTTCAGAAATAAGGAAGCCTGAACTGCTATGTTTCTTCAATACATCTTTTGCCATGTTGTTCCTTCTGGTTACCAGCAGATGAAAAAAAATAGCCAAAGACAAAAGATAAAACTGATGTAATAGAGGGCTTTGTTCATCAGAAATTTTAGCGGAGAATCTCTTCTAAGAAAAACAGACTAAAACTGGACATTTCCAAGAGGATACCACCTGCCTTCTCCCTGGTTTCCGGGGACCTTTAGGAAGACACAAGGCCACTGGTCTTCCTACCACCTTGAAGGTAGCCCCGTTGCTGGGGGGTGGAGTGGAAGTGAGGTGGTCATTTCTGGTACGAGGCACACTTGTGGGGGGGGGGTGGTCAGAGAAGAGAGTGCCCCGGGGAATTTCAGGGACAAAGTGAGAGGCCCAAGACCAGCCCTGGGGTGTAAGAGCACCACCGGGGGGAGAAAAGGGGGTTTTAATTTAAAAGTGGTATTGTGGGTAATACACTGGATTTCCTCTCAAATTCTTTGAGAGACAAATGAGGAATGAATGGGATTACTTTATTTCTTGAATGCAAAACCAAGCAGAGACTGGGTCATGTACTGCTCCAGTTTATATTCAGATTACATTTAATGGGGGTGAAGTAAGATTGTGCTTCTGGGTTAAGATAATAATGATAACAACAATATCAACAATGACACATGGGCAGTTTGGATATTTAAGAGGCTTAGCAACAGTATCTGAAAACCGCTGGGTATTGGAGCTTCCTTTAAATAACAGTAAGACAAGTGCTACAGACTGCATGTTTGTGTCTCCCCAAAATTCATACATAGAAACCTTAACCCCCAATGTGATGGTATTTGGAAATAGGCGTTTGGGGTGATTAGGTCATGAGGGTGAAGCCCTCGTGAATGGAATTAGTCTTTCTAAAAAAACCTCAGAAAGCCCCCTGACCCCTTCCACCCACCACATGAGGACATACCAAAAATAGCCATCTATGAACCAGAAAGCAGGCCCTCACCAGACACTGAATCTGCCAGCACCTTGATCTCAGACTTCTTAGCCTCTAGTACTGTGAAAAGTAAAATTCTGTTGTTTTTAAGCCACCCAGCCTAAGGAATTTTTGTTACAGCAGCCCAAACAGACGAAGACAACATGGCTGCCAAAAAACCAGTAAATGGGGGCTTCCCTGGTGGCGCAGTGGTTGAGAATCTGCCTGCCAATGCCGGGGACACGGGTTCGAGCCCTGGTCTGGGAAGATCCCACATGCCGCAGAGCAACTGGGCCCGTGAGCCACAACTACTGAGCCTGCACGTCTGGAGCTTGTGCTCCGCAACGGGAGAGGCCGCGATAGTGAAAGGCCCGCGCACCGCGATGAAGAGTGGCCCCCACTCGCCGCAACTGGAGAAAGCCCTCACACAGAAACGAAGACCCAACACAGCCAAAAATAAATAAATAAATAAATAAATAAATAAATAAATAAACACAACCAAAAAAAACACCAGTAAATGCAATTTTAAGGCGCATGAATAAGGTACTGTGTCTTTAGCAAAGAAGGGACTAAACAGAAGATAAAAACCCCAGGATTGAAAACTGGTCTTAAGTTCTGAAAGTCATCATTCAGTAAAAGGGGTGCGGATGGAGCGAGGAGGTGGTACAAAGGGAAGAATTAGAAGCAACGGTAGAAGATACAGACAACCATAATCCCACACTCTCTGGAAGGAAATTCCTAACAAACGTCTATTCTCTACAGAAATAACTGTCCAAGTATCAAATCCAGACGTACTAGCTTTGAAAGAAGCATATTCTATTTCTGGAGGTCTCCAGGGTGTGCCGGCTGAAGACGCTCACAGCAATCCCCAACTTGGATGGGGCCTGGGGGCCACGGATCCTCATGAGCTCTCACAGCTCTAAGGTTTCACAGTTCTTACAGTTACCACCTCCAGGGAGCCTGCCAGCTCACACCCGGAGACTGATGCGAATGATTCATCAAAACCACCATCCAAAGACCACTTCCTAGATTTTATTTTAGAGATAAAAACCTTCTTGATTCCACTTACGTTCTCACCTGTATGTTAATTGGAGGAAGAGGAGCAATGGACTCATTTTTGCCTGAAATACATGAAAGCATGCTGTTTCTCCCACATCACACCCTTTTCCCAACCAATTCACGTTCACTGGCTATACCTCAGTTTTTGCAAAGTTTGGCCAGTGAGCACTTTTTTTTCCTTTTTATTTTTTAGTGAGTTTTGTTCTCTCACTCCTCTTTGAATGAGACAAGTCTTGGTCTCCCCAGAAAAGCCTTATTCCTATAAGAAATACACCAAGTGTTAGAAGCAGTGTCAGTCACGGCGGACAGACCTACAGCCTGGCTGGCCCAGGCATCAACGAGCCACTACCAGGTTAGCCGGGAAAGGCGTGTCCCTGCTGCAGGGCCTGAGCCGCACAGTCCCCTGGGAGCCAGCAGGGGCCAGCTGTGTGCCAGGGAGCAAGGGTGTGCTGGGTGGATGAGGACTCACAGGAGGGCCAGTGACCCCAACGCCCGGGTCTCCGTGGTTGCCAGGAGAGCCGGGGATCCCAGGTGCACCACGGTCCCCCTGGAAAGAGAAAACACAAGGTCAAGAGGTCAGCTCTCGGCAAGAGAGAGCCAGGGTGCAGGGGAATTATGCTCCTCCCACTGTCCGATCACACTCTCCAGCCAGCACTTGTGCCCCAACCCGGATTCCGAGTGCCCCCCGAAGTTCATCCAAGCTGCCATCATCCCACCCAGTCCAACACACGTGGACCACAGCCACTGACTGTGACCATGCACCTTTCAGGGCTGACCATGCCCCAACCCTGACCATGGCTCCGGATGTGATTGTAACAATATGACACCCCCCCCCCCAACGTGACCACAATTCCAAGTTTTACGGTGCTTTCTCCAGACTTCACCTTGCCCCCATCCTGGACACATGACCATGTACCCACATTTCAGCTTAATCCCCACATCACCAATACATTAATCCATCATTTCACCAATAATTTGCCAACTACCTACATTTTGTGGGTCACTTTTCCAGGGGGTGGGAGCGGGGAGAATGACTGAGATATAACCTTTGCCTTCATGCATGGTGGTTAATATAGTGTATGTTTAAGTTCTGCCTTCAGCACTTAGTCACTGCTTGCTTAAGAGGGCGACACGTTTCCTGAGCTTTAGTCCTTCATTTACGAAGGGCAGGTAATAGCAGGAGCTGCCAGGCCTGCAGATGCCGTGCCTATCAGGAGATCGTGCCTGCAGGGTGCCTGGTACAGCAGTCAGTGCACGTTAGCTGCCGTGGTCGCTGCTGTTCTCAGGTGCCTGTCATTCTGGACGTGGATCGGAAGAGTCGAAGGGGAAGGAAAGAAGAAGAGGGAAGAAGTTCTGCTGGCCACTTTCCGTAGAAGGACGCTGAGACAGTCATGCCTTCTTCTGCATAATTTCAAAATCCTCCACCTCTGAAGACAAGCGCTTATCCTAACTCAGATGGCAGCCAAAGCTGACTTGTACTGACACAGGCTATTTACAGTCTTTAGACATCTCGTTTTGCATGGATGCTTACACATTTCTGTTACATCAATATTAATGAGTCTGATGAGGAAAGCTGCCCCACACACCACAGTAAATGCAATATATGTTGCTTGCAAATTATTACCTTTCTAAATTCCAAAATAAATTCAATCCAAAGCACACAGGGCCCCCAGGATTTTGTGTAAGAGACTGTGCACCTCTGTTAGGTCAGCAGACGGCAGCCAAGCCTGATACTGAAATGGGGGGTGACCCCGTTGAAACCACTTAACATCTCCAGGATGAGTTAACTTGTATGACAAATGGAAACACCCTTAGGAGGTCATTATGAAGAGCCGATGAGATAATGTGCAGCACATTTATTTCAGGTAGAACCTGGCGTTGCTAGGCAACACTGCTTTATTAAGGTTTATGTTTTTAAGCATTAAAGGAAAATCCTATTAATCATCAGCTTATCCTGTAACCACCATCTCAATTTGAAAACTTTACATTTTGGACCTTTAAGAAAAGTCACGCTTCAAGATAATTTGTTTTTCTTGCAGTATGACTGTTCCTTGGATGAGTATATAAGCTATATACTTGTTCAACTAATGTTGGTTGTTTATTCATTGCAAACCGCAGTCCAGACTCCAAGACCAAAGATGACTCAATCATGAGCCCATTTTCAATACTCTGTGTTAAATTCAGAAGAGAAATCTAAACAGGGCTTGTGAAGTTCTCACAAAAGAGATGAACCACAATCCAAACCTCTCACTAAACTCTGGTAACACTGTCTCTTTCTCTCCTCTCTCCAGGTGGACGGTGGCGACGTGTCCTGAGAGCCGCGGCATCCCTCTGTCCCGCCCTCACTTCTGTAAACAGTCCCCAAGAAATCCTCTTTAGAGCCCCAGATGGTGCATTCTGTTTCTTTAGAATAATATGATATGGCTGATTCTGGGAAGTACAGGTGCTTGGGACTGCCAGGAGATCTGATTTGTATGCATGGGGAAGGCAGGGAAGGGAGGAAGTCAAGAAATAAGGCAAATATGGGAAAAGTGTAATGAACTAAGAATGAATATGATCAGTGCCGTGTCCCTCACCAGCACATTGTAACAGTGAGAGGATGAGGCAGAAGAGGTCAAACTGGCCGTCAGGTGATGACAAGTCCAGTCTTAGGACTGAAACCGAGCTCCCCTAAAATCTAGTTCCCCTGTGAGTTGATGGCTAACCTCTCTATCCAAAACTTTATTCCCGTTCTTGCCCTGCCCCTGTTCCTCTCAGGACTGAAGAGTATCAAAGAAAAGGCGGGACTGAAACTGAACAGGACCCCGTACCTTCCCCGGTACAACCCCCTCCAGGTCGTGTCCTCGTTTCTTTGGCCTTCACCGAGTTCCAAAGAGCAGACTCAAGCAGTTACCAATTAGGCAAGAGAGGGAAAGCAGACACAAAGGAACAGCAGTTAAGCAAGAAAATTTATGGTAACCTATACCATAGCTGAGCAATAAAACAGAGTCTCAGCACTCCTAGTTCCTCCTCAAGGGATATACGTAACAATCTGACACGTACCTTCGAGCTGTTCTGCAGAAATGAAGACCCCCCACCCACTAGAGGGTGCTGACCACAGGCATGTAGACCCCAGACTGGTTGGGACCAGAAGGGCGATGCCTGAGATTCCCAAACATCACCCTGTCACCTCACCACCAGCCACTCAGAAACATGTCCGCGAGCCGATCACACACCCTACGACCCTCACCTTACCGTTGCTTTTAAACCCTTGTCTGAAAGCCATCAGGGGTTCAGGTCTCACTAGCCGCCCATCCTCTTTGCTTGGCCCGGCAACAAACACTACTTTCCTTCACCACAACCCAGTGTCTGTAGATAGGCTTTGCCGCGAGTCAGGCAAGTGCACCCGAGCTCCGTTTGTAACAGAACAATGTCAATCTGGTCCTGTGACTTTGCATAAATCCCATAACCTCTCTGGCACCTGAAGACCCTCATCAATTAGGGAAAAAAAGAACATTCTACCAAATTCCCATGTATCTTCCGTAGACTCATTTACAAGGTAAGAAACTATATAACATCGAGTATTATATATATATATAAGTATATTTTATCAGCCGAATCAGAAGACAGAAAATAAACTAAGCACACATAAATGTCAGAAAAATCCATGTTGTTTTGCACCCCAGTTTCTCTTTAAAGTGGTTAATGTAGATCTTCTTCCTATTACTTTGTTTTATCGTGGCTTCCCTCTTCTTCCCAAGGCTCTATGTCATGTGCAGCACAAAACCCTAACCACTGAAAGCTAAATCACACCAACGGTGGAATTTGTATTTTTCCATGCTGTCTGTTCACACCCCTGCTTCTTGCACCAGCTGTTGCCCTCGTGGGGATGTTGTTTGATCCAGGTTCTAAGCTTCCAAACACCCACCAATTAAGACTCAGCCCAATCATTCCATTTCCATAAACCCACCTCTGCCTGCCCTCCTCTCTGCCTTCTGGAAGATATTCGAATATATCTTCATTAATCTTAACACACTGCCCTCCCATTTTGTCTGTCTGACCCTCTGACTTCTGTGTGTCTTAAAAGAAGAAGAAAACTATCCATTCATTCCTTTAACCATTAATCCAACAAATATTTGTAAAGTACCAAAAATGAGTCAGACCCTATGTTGGGTACAATATCTACACACTTTCGCATCCACAATGGCCAGTGTAGGGCCTGGAATAGCCCTTTAACAGCAAATTCCTGAATGCCCGAATGAATGAATCTCTCATCACTCACATTTTGTCAGGTACTAAATTTTGCTTTTGACCAAAATCAACTTTTTACCCAGGAGGGAACATGATGAAAGACCTCTCCCAGCCCAGCCCAGAATCTGAGTCACTGATTGACCTCTGCTGCAGGATAGCCAGGCCTGGCCCTGGTATGTTTATGGCCCTTTGTGATGCTAACATTTACCCCCAAGCAACTACACATCACAGCTTAATGGACTGAAACTTTGAGAAAGTGGTTTCAAGAAAAGGGCAAAAGACCTTAAAGCTCGGTCAGCAAAAGCAAGAAGGCTCCTGATTGAGAAAAAAGGGGCATGTGAGCTATAATCTGTAATACTGACTGGAGTATCTGTTTTGGCTGCAAAACATTCTGGGCCAGTTCAACAGTGTTCAGGGAAGAAATGTGTGAGGTCATGGAAGGAGAATGACATTTACTGAACATCTATGTGCTGTGAGATCACTTATCCACAGGAGCCCTTTGGGGGTTAACGATGCTTTACTCCTTTATACAGAAAAGGAAGAGAGCCTCTGAAAGAATAAGCCACTTGCCCTTAAGTCATCTATCTTGCAAGTAGCTAAGCTGGGATCCTAACCCAGTTCTGTATGAAGGCAAAGTCTGTTCATTTTGCTAGAAATAAGTCCACCCAAGAGAAGGAAAGGCATCTTTAAGAGTCTTCCTGCAGTTGTAAGTAATGAGAAAGGGCGGAGGAGGTGCCCAGGAAAACCCTTATACACTACAGCACCCACCCTTAAATCCCCAGGGGTTTTCAGTCAGCACCAGGAACCAGGGACAGCGCCTGGGCAAGGCACACAGCTGAGCACTCCCTGCTCCCTCTCTCTCTCTCTCTCTCTGTGTCCCCTTCCTCCCTCCTCCTCTTCCCCATGGGTCCCCCATTCTACAACTAAAGACCTCTCTGAATTCCAACTTACCTTCCCAGCTGACTAGGGAAACCTTCATTCTAAACTACATTCTAACTTACAAACATATATTATACAATATTAACACTGAAAGGGTCATCTGTTTACGCATCTCACATTTGAAACAGGAGGATGTGTTTGGCCAAAGGGACAGCGCGACTTACCATGGGTCCCATGGAGTTGAAACTGGCTGGTCAACCGGGCCCCAGGGCAAGGCGCCCTGCATTCCTCACGCCCCGGGGTCTCAGCCTTCCTCTCTACTCCTCACTGCTGCCTCTCCCACTTCCACTCGGGCTCTCTCTGCAGCAACTTGCCTACAGGTCCCCCACCTTCGTGCTGCAACCCTGAAGCAGACTCCACAGGGTGATCTAATGATAAGAGTCACTAACATCTATAGAGCATGTACCTGTGACAAGCAGAGGTAGACAACTATTTTTATTTGCATTATATCATTTTCCCCCAAACTGCCTGGGAGATAGATTTTATCAACCTCAGAAATATCACAGATTTTATCAACCTCATAAATATCACAGATTTTATCAACCTCATAAATATCACAGAGAAAAGGACATTTTAAGCCATTTTCCCCATCTCCCATTTCTGGTGCCCTTTCCGGTGCCCTTCCCTTCCTTCCAAGAGGCAATCAATTTATTCCAGGTCCTGAAGGTCCTCCTCTAGGGGGGGAATTGAGAGCACAGGAGCGCTGCCAGTCAGACGCTGGGCTCACAGCATCACGGCGGAACCTCAGACACACGCCTCCGGTTGGCTGTTAATTCACGGGGCGTCCAGAGTCTGGTCCTGCTTCCTGCTCCTTTCCGCACACTCCCATTGCTCCAGGCACAAGGAACTGTCTTATATGCCCTCAAATTCAGGCAAAGTTGTTTCCAACTTTTATTTTTCTTCAGAAACTGGGGAGTTGCCAAATATTTGCTCAGATCACTCAAAGAACTCTCTCGTTTTTTCCCCTTTGATCATGAACTACAAAATCACTATTAGGGGAATGCACATTAGCCTACTATGACCTCAGTCAGTGCAAGCTTAGTACAATTACAGAGGTCACCTGCCTGAATAGCAGAAAAAATCACGAAGCAAGAAAGTTTAACGTAGACACCGCAATTATTCCTGAGGCCTCAAATTCCATGTCCTGGTTATTACTGTAAACAAGCCTCTTACATATAATAAATACAACATGCTCTGTGGTTATATTCCTCAGATCCCAAAGACACAACTATAGAATAAAAGGAAAAAAAAAAAAAGAATGGGTATCTGGGCCTTGAGATAAAACTTCCAGTAAGAGCAGCATATATGGGTTCCCAATGTGTTATATCTTCAATAAGTTGACTGGGATGGATGGGGACGTGATTTAGGAAAGTGCTAGCTGACTCAGAAAGCGGGTCTAGGGATGATAGGCCATGACACCAAAGGCACATGAAAAGAATTTTTAAAACTTTGTTTTCATAAATATATGTTACATAAATATATGTAATATATATAAGTGGATAAAAATATCATAATTATACAGTTATTCTTTAATTTATGTGATTTTGAATATATGTTAAACTAAAGCAAAAAATAAACATTCTAATGTCTATCGTTGACTATGTCACACACATACTTTTTGTACATAAATTCTAAACTTTACTGTATTTTATTTAATTTTTTACTTATTAAATTTTATTTAACTATTTACAGAATCACTTAGCCAAAAAACATGGAACGCTTCACGAATTTGTGTGTCATCCTTGCGCAGGGGCCATGCTAATCTTCTCTGTATCGTCCCAGTTTTAGTATATGTGCTGCTGAAGCGAGCCCTGTCACACGCATTCTTAAGTTTATGCATTTGAGCTGGTCAAATGACTGCTCATTGGCTGCGGGTGCATTTACAGCACACGCTCTACTCTGAACACATTCTATTTCACGCTCCCATGGCCTTCTCCCACGTTAGTACCCTGCAGCGAACTCCCTCCTCATCTCTCCCTTCCAGTGGCTACACGCACTTTAAAGTCAGGAGAAACATCACCTCCTCCAAGAAGCCTTCCACAGTCAAACAAGGCTGGGTCAGGAGCCTCCTCTGAGCTCACTTTTGCCTCAGCCTCCCTCTATCCCAGCACTTGTGAGTCTGCTTCTCCCCCGGCTCCTGAGCTGTTAGAGGGATGGGAACACGTGACACCCATCCCTGTCACCCCACAGCCCACCTCCAGGTCTGACACGCGGCAGAGGTTCAGTGGATATGCAATGGATGAAATAAGAAGTGTATTGTTAATTGATGCATTTGACTCAATGAACGACTGCTTTGGTGTGAAAATAACTCCAGGAAAACTTCCCTAATCACTCAGGAAAGTTCTCTTAAGGACACTCCCTGGTGGGCAAAGTCATCTTTTCTGAGTTGTGGCTGCAAGTGCACTGAACAAGAGACTCCTGCTGTTTGCCAAAGTGTCTGCCTTCCCTCCCAGGGCCCAGCGAGAGGACAACCGCCCCTCCCCCGTAGTGTCAGGAGTTTGGTGGAAATGAGTGATCACCTCCAGGCCTGGCCCACAAAATCCTTCCACAAGATCCTCTACCGTCTCTTCCCTCATTTGCCACCGCATACGGAGGCTCTGGGAGAAGACACTGAAGTCCCAGAGGAAGGGATGGCACTGGCCTGGAGGAACGTGGGTCCCTGGACGGCTGTGTGGACGAGGACTCCTCACCCACCACAGCCCCCATCACGCTCGCTGTGAATGAGGGATAAACTTTTACTGTGTTCATCATCTGAAATTTGGGGATCGTTTGTGTCCCCAATTAAACTAATAATACAAGATAGATCTGTTGCTCTGCTGGTTGAAAGCATCTTTTGCAACTTGATTTCACTGTAAACATTTACTAAGCAACAATTATGTGGCAACTACTTTAATGTCACAGTTCAGAGTCACAGAGCCTTTAGTTAAGTGGAAAGTGATGAACATGCAAGTAAACTCAGGTGACCAGAGATGCTGACAATTAAATTTTGTTTGGCCCCTAAGTGCAACCCATGGCATCCACAGTTCGCTAGATAAGCCTACCTTAGTTCCTGGAGGTCCAGGTGGTCCAGGTGGTCCAGGAAGTCCCTGGGAAAATGAATGGCACAAAGGTAACCATGGGACCATGAGTGAGCATTTACCCATCTACCCTGTGCCGTGGGGGGCCACAGGTGGACGGGACTCTCATCGTGACCTGTATTATACAAAGGAAAGGTCCCTGTGTCCTCATGTAGTACCAAGGGCTGAAAGCCACTGAGATTTCAGGGTTCTTCATTACTGCGGCAAAATTTACTAATACATCTCACTTCATGTCTGTGACACTCTAACATGTTTGTAAGTCCCCATGCACACAACGCCCTCATGTGTTTCCACATACAGTTTACCTGTCTGGAACACCCCCTCTGTGCTGTTCTGCCTAAAAAATAATTTCTTCCAACTTTCACATTTCGCACAAATGCCACTTCCTGTGCAAGGTTTCCCCAGGCTTACACAGACCAAGAAGCTCTTCTCCAGGATGTGCACTCCAGGACTGCCTGAGCTACGGTTATGTTTGCCCGGCTGTCTCATGAGCACCTCAACAGCACAGGCGCGAACCCACCTCCGTGTCCCCAGTGTCCGGCCTGGAGCCTGGCACGCGGCCAGCAGTCCCCGGGGGACTCTGCTGCACTGACCTGAAGTGGGCAGGAGCAAGGCGCTTCCCCCGCCCAAGACCCCTTCCCCAGCCCACCTGCTTTCACTGGCTATGACTCCGCTGCTGCAAAGCTTGACCAGTGAGCCTTTTCTTTGTTTTTTTCTCTTCTAATTCCAGCCTGATCGTCATGGGCACAGAAACCCTGGACCCGACACTTACCGGTTCTCCATCTTTCCCTCTTGCGGGCGGCCCCGGGAGCCCAGGGGCACCAGGATCGCCCCTGGGGCCACCTGGCCCTGGCCTTCCTTCCTCTCCCACTGCTCCCTGGAAGGAAAAGTGGACAGTGTCCAGGATCAGTGACATGCAGAGAGTAAGCTTTTCAGTGGTGAGCCAACCTGAAGGGGGTTGGCGGGCTTCCTGGTGATGCCCTGCTTCAGAAAGCCCACCCCTTCTGAGGGCATAGAAAGACGGGCTGTATAATGTGTCCCCCAAAATTCATACGCTGAAGCCCTAACCCCAGTACCTCCATTTAGAAATAGAGTCTTTGCAGATGTAATTAGTTAAGATGCAGTCATACTAGGGTAGCACAGACCCTAATCCAGTATGAACTGGTATCCTCACGAGAAGGGGACATTTGGACACAGACATGTGGAGAGGGAAGTCAACGTGAAGATGCGGGGAGAAGAGAGCCATCAGTAATCCGAGGAGAGGGGCCTGGAAGAGATCCTTCCCTCACAGCCCCCAGCAGGAGCCAACCCTGCTGACACCTTGATTTAGGACTTCCTGCCATGGTGAGAATGGCGAGACGGTAAGTTTCTGCTGTTTAAGGCACCCAGTTTGTGATACGCTGTTCCAGCAGCCTTAGCAAACTGTACAACGCGGAACATGGGAATAGGAAGGATATAGTAGTCTTCTAGTCCAACTTTTCTCCCACTGCAGGAAACCATCATGTGTGCCTCTTCCAGGCAGTCCTCCCATTTCTGTTGGGACTCCTTTGAGAGCAGGGAGCTCATCACCTTCTCAGGCTGTTCATCCCTTTATTGGGCAGTTCCATTACATAGTGTGCCTTTATATTCAGCCAACTCTCTCTGAAATCTTCCAGATGTTTCACATTCAACCTTGGAGCTCTACAGACGAAATCCAATCCCTCTTCACATGACAGACTTTCAGCGATGTGAACACAGCCCAGGGCTCCAAAGTGGGGAGAGGGAGAGACAGACAGCCTGGATCTAATGAGGGAGCTGGGCTTGGAGTTTGCTCACCCTCTCTGACCACAAAGCCAGGAGCCCCGAAGCAGCCCCGGCTGTGGAACGCTGGGGGGGAACCACGTGAGCGGCAGGAACTCCCTTTCCCAGGCAGGGCTCTCTCGGGGCTAGGCTGCAATCTGACTGCCTCCGACATTTGATGCAGAGGTGAGGTGAGGTACGATGTCCCAAGGAGGGGGCAAAGCAAGGGATGGAGAGGACCTGTCTCCAGGCCCAGGGCGGGATCAGCTTCCGCAAGCCTCAGGCCAGCCACTGGACAGTGAGAGAGAGAAAGCACATCCTGCTGTCTGGGATTTTTACCACTTTGCAGAGCACCGGAGGGAAGTCCCCTTCCAAATGCAGCCCTGGGTCTTGGACCTCAGCCCAGGCTTCTGCTCAGACAAGCAGTAGTGTTTGGCTCCCCCTTGAGGCTGAATGAGCCAACAGCTCACAGCTTTTCTCATCTTTGCTCAACTGGTCCTCAGAAACCTCTTCTAACCCCCTGCTAAGCTCCTTCTCAGTTGTCAGTGCCCCACTTATGTCCCCAAATAGAGCCTAATCCTTCAGACGTGCTGTAATCAAGGAAAACCCGACGGGCCAGGATGTTTTCCCTCGCTTAAGGATATTTTCCACAGGTGGGTGGATCATTTTTCTCTGCAATAAATCATTTTCCTCTCTGAAGTACGTGTTTTAAAACCGAGCCTTCCCACCGAAGTGTAAAAGTTTGTTATTTATCCTTGTTACATTTTGCCAAAATAGAAAAGATGATCACTCCTTTCAAAGGTCCCAGGCGGAGTGGACGTGAAGGGACGTGCATCACGTTCGGACACTGGAGGGCCGGGAGGGGGCCTCTGCGGAGGTGGCATCGGGACCCGGGGAGACGCTGAGACACGAGAAGCCTCACGTGTCGGCTCGGCGCAGCGAAGCGCCGTCAGCCCTCCTCGCCGGCTCTGCTGCATCAGTGCTTCGACTTCTCCTCACCACCTGCGGTCAGCGTAGGCTCGTCTCCATCTTACAGACGAGAACACGCAGGTGCCAGAGGGTGCCTGCAGTCCGGGCTTCTCAGCTCCGGCGCTGCTGACATTCGGGGCGGGTGATCTGTGTTGAGAAGGGGGTGCTGTCCTGCGACAGTTTAGCGGAATCCCTGGTCTCCACCCACTAGAGGCCAGTACAGCAGAAGCCAGGAGTACACCTCGGAGACGCTTCCTAAAACGCGAGGTCAGGAAACGTGGCGTGGGATCTCGAATGTCCATGGGACCTCCTTCTCTGCGCCCGGGGTGTTGGCATTTTGGGGGGACACCGTGCCTCTCTTCTTCCTAATAAACAAAGCTCTTTCTCGTAACTCAGGAAGGTTTAACTGTGCACACAAAGGTGTGGGAGGGCTAAGTTGGTGCGCTGAACTGAGAGAAAATGGACTTAGAGTCAGACCGACCAGCTCTGTGGCTCACCGGCTACGGGATGTAGGAGACCTGAATTAATCTCTCAGAGCCTCAGTCCCCACCTCTGTCAAGTGGGAATCCACCTCCCCTACGGGTCCGCCGTGAGGGTTAAATGAGACAACTGCAGGGCTCCTCCCGCCCCTCTGTTCAGAAGCCCTTCTGACCCTGGATCTTAAACCAGGTCTGAGCAGAGCAGGCTCCTGCTTCCCTGCTTCTTAAGACGCTGAGAACAGCTGCTGTGTGCAGAGAGATCACACTGCATCTTACCTTCTCACCGCGCTCCCCATGTTTCCCAGGGGGGCCTCTGGTGCCCGGGGGGCCCTGAAGAAAGAGGGGTTATTGACAAGGTGAAGTTCAAGAGGGCCCGCCGCCCCCAGAGAAGGGCGATCAGCTCCCTTTCAGTTAATGATTATAGCTCTGTCCCCACTCATTCCCCCCTGACTTAAATTCCTCGCCGCCATCTCCCCACCGCCTGCCTTAGCTGCTCCTCCCCTGGTCTGTCACTCAGCCTTGAACACGAGAGGCATGTGTTTCCTGATGCCCTGCCCGCCTTGGGCTGCAGCTCTCAGAGGGGACCTCGGGGAGGACGAGGGTGACCTAAGAACACAGCCTTGGCATCATTGACCTGCTCCAGCTGTGTCTTCAGAGTCCCCCAGAGGTTGACTTTTTGAGACAAGGCTCAGGCGCAGGTGCTCCACGGAGGCACCAGTAGGGACGTGAGACAGAGGAGGACAGGCAGGTAGTGACACGTTCGTGTAACTGGAGCTCGGTCCCGCTGGGGGCTCTGGGGGCCAGCGCAGGACACACATTCGGAGTGGCTCCCCCAGGAGAGGAGAAGCTGGGCCATTTATACGCCCATCAGCCAGGGAGGCTTCTGCTGCTGGTGCTGCTGGCCACGGGTCAGGTGGCTGCACAGCGAGGTCTCTAAAAGCCACAGGAAACCCTCAGGCAAAGGAATGCAAGGTTGGCTCCTGGAAGTCTGTGGCTGGCACTGCAGTGGGGAGGGTGGCATGATACAGGCAAGGGTCCAGCGGTATCCACGGCAACCACTAACCACGTGCCTCAGTCTCCTCCTGCATAAAGTGGGGGCAATACTAATATCCACCTCCCAGGGTCCCGAGGAGTCAATGAGTGAACTCGTGCAAAGCACTTACAACAGTGCCTGGCACAAATACATGCCCACATTTGTCCTCTGAACTGCTACGATTATTAACAGAAAGGTTGGAGACTGAACGGGACTGGCCTCAAGCTATAACAGTAACAGTTAGTCAAGTAACTGTAACAGTTCTCTGTTACCCTTGACTAGATGCCATTAGGTGTTTCATTGCACACGTTGCAGCTGAAAGCAACGTTCAGGTGGACCTTAAAGCTGGGGTCCTTAAAGCAGACCCCTGGGGCCCCCACGGGGGAGGCTGTCTCCCTAAGTCAAGTGCAGCAGGAGGTTAAGGGTGAACCTGCACAGCCCGCGCTCTCCATCTCGAAGATGAAAAAGCGGAGGCCTCCAGGAGCCCCTCACAGAGGCCTGACAGCCGGTTAGCGGCAGAGCTGTGGCCAGAGCCTGGGCAGCCCAAAAGTCAGGGCCTCCTCCACTTCTGTAGGTTCATTTTGTTTCTTCTAAGGCAAACTCTGAGGCTGACTCCAACATCAGTGATGCTCACAGCTTTCTGCAGTTACAACAGCGTCATTTACCACCCGGAGATCTCACGAGTTACCGAGAACCTCAGGTTGGTAACTTTCGAGGTGACTTTGTCGGGACATCAAGTTCTTCCATCTGTGAATGGGAGTAAGGATGGCTACGCCCGAGTTTCGTGGAGGGTAAATGAGTTCACTCGGCAGACGGGCACTGTGGAGTCACAACCAGTGCTGGCGTGCCTGCCCTCTCCCCCCACCCCGATTACTCACCGCACTTCCTGGGGGGCCACGGGAACCAGGGGGACCTACAGGTCCAGGAGCGCCCTATTCAGAGACGGAAGAAGGTTAGAAAGGCCCAAGGTATTGATTATAAGCAGCTCCCCCAGTTTCCCTCCAAACCTGCCTTCTACTCAATTCTCCCTGATTTGCTGGAAACGTTTCTAACCTGAAACTCCCTCCACAGATAAGATGAACCTCCCGCCCGGGTGCACCCCAACTCGCCAAGCCTCCAATGAGTGGGACTGCGGCACAGAGGTGGGAGACAGGAGGACAAAAGCAGCGTAGGACCTTCCTTGAGACCACGGCACGGAGGCGGCAGAGGTGGAGTGTGCTGGGCGGGGCGGGGTGGGCAGAAAGGAAGGCCAGGTCCAAACATGCACGTGTCTCGGGTGGGGTTTGGCCTCTATCCTCAGAGCCTGGGGGAAAGGGAACCCCGAAAATGGGACAAACTCTTCAGACCTGCGTTGCCGAGAAACATGCTCTGGTGTAACGCAGGCCGACCGTAAGGGCATGAGCAAGCCTTGGGGACCAGAGAGAGGACACGTGAGGCAGCCGTGGGTTGGACAGGAAGAGGCATCCCTGGAGAAGGTGCCAGGAGGGACGACCTGGGCTTGGCGACCGGCCGCTGGTGGAGGGCCGAGGGGGAGTTCGCAGTGCGGACGGTGGCAGAAGCCTGAGCAGGCCTCGGCCACGCCGCTCTCGGTCTGGCTCCCTCTGAAGGGGCCGGTGCTGTTCACGGAACAGGGGCACTGAGGGGGGAAGCCTGCGTGTGTGTGTGCGTGCGTGGGTGTGCCGGTGTTGGATCTGACTGGCCAATCAGGGCATGTTTCCCGGAGGAAGTGGATTTGAACACTGATGGCTGGACGAGTGCATGGCGGGAGGGGTGGGTGAGGACACTCTGGCTGGGTGACCACCAGGGAGACGGGGACCCGGGGACTCCCAGTACTGGAGCCTCCCCACGCTCCTTCTGCCGCCCGCGCCCCTACACTCGGCCTCCCTCCCCCACAGGCTGCGCTTGGGCCAGGTATCCCTCCAGGAGCAAGGAGGACTGACTGCGAGCCCCATCTCTGCGACATCCACGCTGCCAGCTCTCGGGGCCGACCCCGTTCCCGCTAAGTCACACGCGCGGCGGGCTGGGCCGTGCAAGCAGACTACAGCTGGGCACGTGGGACCTGCGGTCCTGCCTGGCTGGCACTGCTGCTGCTCTGAGGCCACCGCCTCTCCTGGGAGTCCCCGCGGGAGTCGGCCTTGTCCTGCGTCCCGCCAGCTCCCCGGAGAAGCCTGGGCTCGGGGCTCCGCTCCGGTAGACACAACGTTAGTCAGAGCTCAGGGGCACAAGTGCCGACCCACGGAGATTCTGGGCCTGAGGGAGGCGAGTCAGGAGCAGAGAGCGCGTGAGGGTACACGTGTGCTTGTCTTCATGGAGTTGCTGGAGCTGCATTTATACGTGTGCACGGCCTTATATGGGTGTGCATACGTGTGTGCGCATCGCGGTGCGTGTGCATCTCGCTTTCCAAACGTGTGGATGTGCACGTGGGCGTGCTTCTCAGAGTGACAAACTCGTCTGCGTGTGTCCATGTGTGCGCCACCCATGTGTGTGCAGAAGGAGATTCCTGTCGGGGCTGGCGTGTGGACGAAGCCCTGGGATGCTGGGGACGTGGCAGAGGCCGGCACGTCTCCGGTCCTGGCTGCTCAGGCGGCTCCAGCCCCGGCCAGGCCCCCAGCGTGGACGGCGCTTTCCCGGCCCCCTCCCCACACTCTGCCGAGAGCTGGGAGCCCGCCCAGACCCCCTCCTGTGGGGCCCGGGAGGACTCACGGGGCTCCCAGCTGCTCCGGGCGGCCCCTGCGCGCCTTCCTGCCCCTTGGCACCCTGCATGGGAAACAAAACGGGGAGGTGAGAAGCCACAGGCAATGTCGTCCTCGGCCCCACGCGGGGACATCAGGGCACCTTCGTCCTCAGAATTAGGTGATCCGAACTGAAGGACCGGGAGCGGGTCTAAAGGTGCAGAGATCGCAGCTCCTGGCCTCCGCCATCGTACTCCATCCTCACCACCCCAGGACAGCAGCACCCACCCTTTATCTTGACGCGAACAACGTTCAGAGAGACAGGCCGGCCCAGGGCACACAGCCAGCCGCGGCCCGTGGCATCTGAGCCCAGACAGGCCGCTCCCACGGAACTCTCTGATAACACGGACAACTGCCCAACAGAGAGCCAGTTAAGAAGCCGAAACTGAGGGAAATGCGATCAAAATGCTAACACACACCAGGTGTCATGTAAACTGGAGCCGCCAATCGGGGCTGGGAGGGAGGAGGGGACCTCCCGCAGCTGAAAAGCCTCGGGGAGCCCTGGTCCCCAGCACGGCTGCCGGCTGCACAGAGTCGGGGAGGGAGAGCGTGGCGGGAGCCCAGCTCACCGACACCGACGCTTCAGCCACAGAGCAGCGACATCCTGGGCCCCACAGGTGGGGCCCGCCCCCGGGGGCTGCATTTTGGGGCGCTTTGTGAGGTCCTCTCTGCCCCAGGGCACTGTGGCAGTGCCCCCTGGTGGACACTCCCGGAATGCCAGGTGAGAGGGGCCAGCGAGGGACGGAGGCACTGGCGGGGCTTTCGGGTCTAGGAGCCAACAGGTGGACAGGCAGTTTTCTTACCGGTGGTCCGATGGGTCCCCGAGGCCCCAGTTCTCCAGGATGACCCTGTGATCCCTGAAATGAAACAACCTATCAAGGGACTAGGTCACACCCCTGCTCCGGGCAGATGGGGGAGGTGTGGGCACGTGCAATGGGCATAATTTGAGATCCACGGAGGGGTGTCCTCGGACCCCTAAGGGAGGAGGAAGGGGCCACATTCAGTTCAGGGGGCTCCTGTGCGCAGTTCAGAGCTGCAGCCGCTCAGCCCTCAGACGTCCCGTCTAACCAGCCGCCCAGAGTGAGGGGCGAGGGGCGAGGGGCAAGGGCGCGGGGCGCAGAGCCCAGGGCACTCACCGCTTCCCCAGGCGCGCCGGGATTGCCCTTCTCTCCTTTGGGCCCTTGTCCTCCCTGTCGGTGGAGAAGCAGAGTACAGCAGACACGCTCAGCCCGCCCCCAGGTCAGACCGCACTGACCTGCCCGTCCTGCACACGCCCCTTTCGTTGGAGGAGAAGCCAGCACAGCCAGCAACTGCCCTTTGCAGGTGCCACGCTGCTTTCTACTCACGCGTGGGCAGATTTTGGAGACCCTGCCCCCGAGGCTCCTGCCTGCCCTCCCCCAAGCTCATCACTGATCCCCGAGTTAGTGTCTGCACGGCCCTGGGCTGGGGGCGCCACTCCCTCTGCATCAGCTGTTGAGTGGAATCGGCACAGTACACCTCGGAGAGCCTGGATTAAATGAGGTTGCTCTTGCAACGAGGTTTTCAACAGATGCAAGCTCATTCCTTCCAGAATCTCCATTTCCCGCCAGCTCAGAAGAACGCACTCTGGCTCCAGTCACCAGACAACAATACCCTTATTTCTAGCATGGTTTCCTCCTAGAAAATTTCCCGTGGGGGGCCGGGGGATTTGCAAAATTCTTTTGTCTGGTCCACAAGTCACAGGAGATACAATCTGCAAAGATGAAAGGGCTTATGGGATGGATTCGGGTAATGCACAGGGAAGGAGTCTGCACACGCTTTCTGCCAGCTGGGGGAAGGAAAAGTGCGTGGCAGGAAGCGGGCTCAGGAACCAGGAGTCGTCAGGCCAGGACAGAGGAGAGACCCTGGGGACTCAAAGGCAAGATGCTCAAGGCATTTCTACCCAGGGCCTGAGAGCCAGGAGGCAGAGTCTTCACTGCAGGGGTGCACACCAGGTGCCCATCAGTAGCTGCTGAATGCTGAACGCAGGAGCGTCGTTCTCCCCCAAATGCCCCCTTGGTGATGTCAGCCGAGCCAAATCCCCTCTCTGGGCTCAGCAAACGCAGGGCACTGGCTGGGCGTCTGGGAATCCTTTGCAGGCTGAGGGGGTGGAGTCAGCCTGCCTTCTGGAGGCGGCTGCTTCTAAACCAGTTACAAAGCCTCACTTAAGTTCTCAACGGCAATGTCTCCAAGCCTGAGGCTGCCTGGCCCTCCCTCCTCCAGCTAAGGAATGGGTTCCCTTCTCCTCTCTGACATCTCCAGACCTGCTCACCATCTAACAGCCCCTGCTCTGTTCTCCACAAACTGCCATCACCACGCTACCTCGAGGCCTCCCCAGCTGGGGTCCCTGACATCCCCAGAAGGTTCCTCAATCCTGGAGCAGAAGGAAGAGGGGCTTCCCTTCCAGCCCCCCTCCCCCTCTTTATTCCCCTTCTTAATCACGCTGCAAACTTTGCCGCCCCTCCGAATTTCGCGGCCCCTCCCCGTGTGCACACAGCTGAGAGCAAGGAGAAATCAAACAGAAGAACATCTTTCAAAACCATCAATACAACACGGTTACCATGGCAATGAGGCAGCCCCAGAGGGATTCATGCAACAATCCACAATGAATCTTTTTTTTTTTTTTTTTTCATGGACACAGATTCCTTGCTTTGCATCTGAAAGTGACTTCCTGGTTTCTGCACAGCTCAGACCCTGCAGGAAGGTGGCACCACTGGGATTCGAAGAGGAGGCTGGGCAGACCTCTGGCTCTCTCTCAGTCCCTTCCCATGGGAGCACCTTGGAAATCATCTTTTATGGAGCAGTTCCTTTAAGCAGAGGCTGGATGTGCAGGTCTGCCTCAAGATTTGGGGACTCAGGGTGGGCGTGAGGGAGGGAGACCCAGAGGCATCGGGTAGGTGGATGTGGTCCTGGAAGAGGAAGACGGTGGGGCTCGGCCAGGGCCTCATGGCTGACAACCAAGTCTCAATTGCTAAGTCCAGGAAGGCCCTTTGCAAGGTGCTTCACTCCTCCGAGCCACGGGCCATCCCTGGGCACAGGGACGGTCACAGCGACGCCTGCATTGCACCTGCCGCGTTCGAGGCTCTGCCGCCTTGTCCCTTCCAGCCCTTCCTTTAAGAGAGGAGAGGACCCAGCCGGAGGCCCAGCCTGCTCTTCCCCCGCGTCTCCCAGCACTTCTGCAGCCCGCACTGCCCCGTGACGGCCCTCCCACCCTCGCTTCCTCCCCGTTCCTCCTCCAAAGCAGCTCAAAATCATCCTCCTCCTTCCGCAATGATTCCGGCACCGACTCAGCCTCTCTCTCTCTACTCTTGTTCTTTTCCATCAGATACAGGGTCCTTTTGAGCTTCTTAAGTCACAGCTACTTCAGAGCGGAAACAGGGAGGTGGGTCCTCCACACAAGCCCCTCCGCCGCCGCGCGTGGTGCAGCGGGTCAAGTCCTAACAGAGGGAGAACCACGTCCCTGAGAGCAAAGCAACCAGAGGAGGCCGTTTGCTGACCTCAGGGCAGGAAGAGACCCTGAACACGCTTATTTCCACGGGGGCTGCTCATGGAAAGAGGAGGGAAAGGTTCCTGGAGGCTGCGGCCACGGCGAGCATCCTTTTCGGTCAAGTGTTTTCATCTTCACAAGAAGCCACAAGCTGTCCCTCCCCCAGCCACACCTCCATGCAGGCCGGGTCCCCTCTGCCCTCCGAACTGCCCCCTCTCAACCTGTCCCTTCGAGGCCCTCCAGGCCCGGGGCCCCTCACTGCGGACACCCACTGAACTGCCTGCTCTGCCCTTTGGTCTTCTGCCAGCCCACGTGACTCTGTCCTGCTCAGAACCACCGGCCACTCTCCGTACAGTGAGGAGGTAACTTTACCCAAAGAGGGGGCTGGCCTTCGCCCTTGGCTACTGGCAGGCAGCCTCCAGGCCCCTGGAACCTCCCGTCCGACCCTGGAGCTGGTTCCTCGCAGGGGCCGTCCCCACTGGCTGCCAGGACAAGGTCGGGAAGCCCAGATGCCTGGCAGCGACTGGGACGCAGGGGCTGAGAGTTAGGACACAGCCCGGGCCCAGCTCCCAGAGCCCCCGGGGACATCGCGAGCCAGGCTGGGGGACACCGTGCAGCACCGAGGAGTCGCTGCCACTTACTGGCATCCTTGGGTGCGGTGTGAACAGGCACGGCTGACAAGGAAACCACAGAAATGAGAAGGACGTGAATCGATGTTAACAACCTGCCTCTGACAGATTTACCGAGCAAGAGAATACAGCCCCGAGGGCTCCTTTAACAATGACTAGTTTTGACAGTTAGGATCCCACGCTCCCTTCAAGTCCCCGAGTGGGTATTAAGTCCGGAAAGCACAGTGGTTAGCTGTGGGCGCGCTGGAGTCCCGCAGCCTGAGCTCAAAGCCTGTCACCTCCACCTTAAACTGTGTGACCTCGGACACCCGCCAGCTTCTCTGTTCTCATGGGTGAAATGGGCTGACACATTCTCCTCTCAGGGTACGGCGGGGCCGAAACGGAAGAATCCATGCGAGTAATCAGAGCTGTGCCTGGACCGCTGGATCCCTCCGGCAGACTCCGCTCCTCACCACCAGCGGCTACTGGCAGTGACGCAGGTGACTAGGAAGCCAGGCTGCGGGACGCGGCTCTGGGCCCAGGGAGCCCAGCTGATGCAAACTCTCTGTCCCAGCAGCTGAGGACCCCACGGACTGGCCCCCGCACGGCCGTCCCTCTGCGTTGCGTGAATGCTTCCCAGGCGGCCTGCTTTCTCCCATCTCAAAGCCGCCGCACCCGCCGCTGCCCTGGCCTGGAACGCGCTTCCCTCCTCCTTTACCTGACTGACCGAGCCCACCCTTCAGAGCTCGTGTTTGAACGTCCTGTCTTCAAAGGTCTCCCCCCGCCACCCGTCCCCACTCAAATATAAATGAGGCCCCCTTGCTATGCACCCTGCTCTTTGCCTTGACAGCATTTACTACCATCTGCAGGATCTGTGTGTCTGGGCCGCCATGTGACTAGAGTTTATCTCCCTGACGAGGCAGTTTACGCTCCACAGCAGCCAAACTCTGCCAACGTCTGGCGCACAGCAGGTGCTCAAATATAAGTGAGTGGACAAAAGGACATCGTGGACGCTCGTCCACAAACGCAATGAATTCAACAAGGAAGGAAAAAAAGGAGATTTCCTACATCGTGCCCTCCATGTCTCCAAATCCCAGTCTCGCCCCCAAAAGAAACCACTGTTTTTCAGTTTAGCATATTTTAGACCCATTTGTATCTATTTCCAATTGCAATTATGAACGTATAGGAATGCATAACTTTGCACGACAGTTATACAAATAAGAACAGCAAGCATTGTTATTTATGGTTGTTGATATGCATTAACTCAAATATTCCTCACAGTAAAAGAAGCAGTTTTATCTGTTTTTGCCCTGCTTTTATACGTAAGAAGATTGAAGGACAGAGAAAGAAACTTCGTAATGAAGTTCACACAGCCAGTGAATGCTGGACATCACGTAGGTGGGCTGCGGAGTCCGTGTTAGCCTTCACACACGCTGTAATTCATAAATTAGTTTTTCTACTTAACTTTGCTTGAATATTGGCATCTTTTTAAAGGCATATGCGTAGTGCATGTGTGTGAGTTTAATTTTTATGAAGTAGGATTCCATGATACACATATTCCGTGGTTTAGTTAATTCTCTGCTTCTGGTCATGTAGGTTGCCTGTAATTTTTCATTATAAGCAACACCACAATGTAAATCCTTGTACGTGATTTTTTAAACACACACAATGCAAATAATTCTTCAGGCTAGATGCCTAGGAATGGAATCTCTAATCTAATGGTTAGACGGACACTTTATGATATGTTAATACCAAGTAACCTCTCAAATAAGTGTTACCAATATGCCTCCCACCAAAAGGCAGTGCTCATTCCCTGCAAACCTGCCTACATTAAATATTACCAGTCTTAAATAACGATTTTACACGGCCAGTTCTGACTCTAAATTTGATTCTGAAATACTTGCTGCATCTCATTTTGAGGGGCATGTGTGTGGGGAGAAAACAGTGGTGGCATCATGATGTAACATACAGAAGACCACGGAGGACGCATCTTTGTCACACTGCAAATGGGATTTCTGGGTGCTCAGGCTCTCTCATCTCCTGCCCTCCATGTGAGGCAGTCCCCTGCTGTAGCTGTAACTGGCCAATCCCTACGTGCCCCGCCACGCCAGCATCTGGGGCCACGTTCACCTCCCCCGAAAGCATCCGATCAAAGCACAGAATATCAAGGCTGGGAAGAAACATTCACATGAAAAAAAAAATGCAAACTATATTCGCATATTTATATCGCCTTCTTTTTTTTTTTTAATTTAGTATTTATTATGTACCAGAAACTGTGCAATGTACCTTGTATTACTTCCGTTAATTTTCACTACAAACGTACAAGATAGCTAGGTATAACATTTTTTCTTAACAGATGAGAAGACCAAGTCTTTTTGACACTAAATAACGTGTCTAAGACCGCAGTGCTGGTGAATGGCACAGCCAGCATTCAAACCCACTTTTTTTCTGGCTCCAAAGCCCACGCTGTTACTCACTACTCATCCCGAACTCACAACGCCCACCCTCAGACAAGCGAAGGGTAGAAGCATGAGTCACGGCTGTATATCTGTGTTGTAGTCTTACCCTGGACACACTGCTTCTTGTCTCTGGACCTCTGTTTCCCCACAGGCAAGAGGTGGGCATGGATGCTCAGTGTGTAGCCGGTGTTCTAATAAACAGTGACTGTGCTTGCTGAGTGAAATAAGTCAACAAGCACAAGGTGGTTCTTAGCGAAGCTTATGCATTTTTGGATTACAGGACTTAGGGATAGGTCTGGCTATTGACAAACTCCCTTAAAAAGATATTTACAACTAAGTGGTATGTGTGCAGAAGGAGAAAGGGTTAGAAGCAGAGTAACTTACAGTTCCAGGTAATCCCGGGGGGCCTGCTGGACCCGTTTCACCCTAGGTGAAGAAACGGAAAATAAATTACCATTAACCCTCTGCCAACTCTGCCTATCCTGGGATACCTTTCCCAAGACAACAGAATCACCCACCCCATATCTACCTTGATAGATAGATAGATAGATAGATAGATAGATAGATAGATTCCGAATTATAAAATACTTCAGACATATCAGAACTTTATTTTGAGGAGTATCTATGCTGGTATGTGTAGCTGTAGATCGTTTATATCACTATATACTATTCCATGATGCACATGGAAGTAAAGTGATCCATGATCCATCTTTTTTTTATAAAGTATAAAATACTTCTTTTTTATTTAAGCCTTTAACAGATAACCAATTGTTTAAAGCAAAAACAATAACAATGTACTATAGGTGTTAAAACACAGGTAGAAGTAAAATGTGTGACAACAACGGCACAAAAGCTAAAAGGGAGAAATGAAGATATACTGTTATATGGTTCGTATATTTATATATGAAGTGGTATAATAGCACTTAAAGATTTAATTGTGGTAAGTTAAAGATGTCTACTATAAACTTTAAAGCAATCACTAAAATAAAACAAAGGAGAGACAGAACTAATAAACCAATGAAGGTAATAAAATGGACACGATCCACCTTCCTGTTGACGACATTTACGTGATTTCCCACCTGCTGCAGCCATAACCGTGCTGCAGCAAACCTCTCCACACTGTGTGCTGGAGCCCAAGGGCTTGAGTGCCCTTAGAAACTCCCCTGGGCCCTGCCCCACCCTCTTCGAAGGGGACAGGCCCTTTTCAGGGGCCTGACGGGTGACTATAACAGTCCTGTAAACAGCACAGGCTTGGGAGTTGGATCACCTGAGCTTGAAACCTAACTCTACCATTTTATATATGTTATTTTACTTCTGTCGGCTCGTCTTCCTCTGTGCAAAATAATGACAATAGTACATCCAGCTCACAGTATCATCTGGGGGCTGACTGAGATGGTCAGCGAGGGCCCACTGAGGAGGAAACTGTTATTACACTTGCCCCGAGGAGAAGAGGTCGCTGGCTACTCCACCAGGCGGTGCGGCCCCCAGAGCCCGTCACTCCACGTGAGCCACGACGGCGTCAGCACACGGATGTCGAGGCCCAGGTGTGTTCCGAGCAGCCCAGGGTCAGGCCTGTGGCAGGCCTGGGTCCACTCATGGTTATTAGCGGACAAGTGAATGAATAAAGTTGGCTTGGACAGAGGCAAGGCTGCTCTTAATAACAACAATAACATGATAATAAAATGTAGTCATACTGTCTTCTATGATTATTTCTATGGTTATATAGGATTTAACTGCAGGTACGACTTACTTTTCTACAGGCATTAACGCCTCTAATCTCCGCCCAAATGCCTGTGACAGAGATGCTTCTGTATTCCCATTCCACGGAAGCAACCACACTCGTTCACCTGCCCAAAGTCACGCAGCCAGCAGATGGCTCAGGCTGGTTTTAAACTCAGAATCCAAGCCCTGAACTACTCACTGTGCAGCATTTCCCTGACTAAAGTTCCAGAAGCTTCAGAGAGAAAAACCCTTTCTCAGCGCTATTTGCATTATCCGAGTTTACCCGATTCTCTTCTTGACACTGTCGACCTCGTGCTCCAAAACCAATCTCATCCAAACCAATTTATCCTCCATTAAAAAGTCCAAATGACCAAAGCTGAGCGTGTCCCAGTGGAACGTATGAATAGACATAAACAAGAAGAGGGTTGGAGGGCGTCTCTAACCCCGAGAGCCTCAAGGCCACCTTTCTGGAAAAGCCTCCCCCACCCCCAGGGCTGCAGGGTGAAGGAAGGGCCAGTGGGCCAGTGGGGCAGAGCCCTGGCAGCTCTCTGACTTAGAGGAAGATGCTTGGCTGGAGAAGGGTCTTTGAATTCTGTAGTTGATGTGACCGGCCTGGGTTCCCATCCCAGCTGAGCCCTAGCTGACACAGAGGCATTATCACTCTACCTTCCAAGATGCCCTGGGGTCAAAACTCTCACAGTGGCTGGTGGGGAGAAAGTGGACCAGAGAACTGAGGCAGGGATGCTCAAGACACAGTCAGAAGGGGGCAATGTTGCCTGAATGTCTTATTTTAGATTTTTTTTTGACCAGAATTGTCTATTATTACATATTTCTCTAGGGGAAAAGAAAAGCAGGCCAGATTGTTCGGAAGCTTGAACGTGATTCTGCTGTGGCCCTGGCAATTCTGCCAAATCAATAAAACGGGCTTCATGGTCTCGCTGAGCCCTCTGCATCCGGGAAATGAGTTTCTCAAATAAAAACTGCATTTCTGAAAAATCCAGGAGAGCAGCAGGCCTGAATGGCTTACCCACCAAAGCTCTTTCCATTCCAGGATCTCTATTTATAGATCGCAGGTCTGTCCAGAACAAAGCCCTCAGCCTTCAGCCCGAGAAAGGGGGATGGGAGTTGAGAAAAGTCGATAGCAGGACCTTGGAGGGGAAGAGCGTGCAAACTTGGGAGAACAAAGTGACAGCACCGTGCCGGAGAGGGGCACCAGGGCCCCCTGGGGGTCATGGCCACTCCTCAGGTTCCCCTCGGGCCAGGCTGGTGTGAGGTGTGGACCTGGTCAGAGTCAGGACGCAGGGCCCAGACTGAGGTCAGGTCTTGACTCCACCGCCCTCCATTCACGCAGCCCTGGGAAAGCGGCTTGGCCTTTCTGTGCCTCAGTTTCCTCCTTTATAAACTGGGGGTGTTGCTGATTACATGACCCCTCTCCGGTTGTCACAAGTGTCACCTAAGTCACTACACGTGCAGTGCTTCCCATGATCCTGGTGCACAGTGGGTCCCGACCCCCGCGGGCAGGCTCCTGAAGGCTGACTGTATTCATTACTCTCCACCATTTCACAGAACAGACTCGAGCATCCACCCATTTCGGTATCCGTGAGGGCTCCTGGTACCACCTGCCTGCGGATTCGGCTTGTGTCAGCATCACACAAGGGAGGCAGCAAGGGAGGCACAAGGAGGTCGGATAAGATGCTCAGAACCACACACCGGGTAGAACCAGGACTGAAGCCAGGCCACCACTTTGACTCCAAGGAGTTGCCCTCTCCACTGAACTGCAGGCGACGCACATCAACTACAGAGGGAGGTTCTGCGACTCATGGACCGGATGACCAGGACAACAACAGAAGCTCCTACCTTTGCACCTTGGTCACCTTTCGGTCCCGGGAGTCCCAGTTCCCCTTTCTCTCCCTACAGAGAAAGATAAAATTAGGAAACATTAGCACTCACCTGAGGGTAATGGCCACCTCTTCCAGGTGAGAGCAAGGGGACCTTGGGAAAAGTATTGTTTCTTTCTTTCCAACCTGCCCTGCCGTGGTGAAGACCAAGTTCAAGGGACAGCCTGTCAGTTGCATGTGAAGCACCGAATTCTGCACCTGACAGATAACAGCCCCAACCGTTCCCATAAATTTCGTCTGAAGCTGCTCCACCCTTTTCAGAGAGATCCCGCAGCCACTGTCCTTTTGTTCCAGCCCACGGACTAGAGCGGCCCGATCCCCTTCCTTTTCTCTTCCATAAACACTGAGGAAATACGCTCTAATCCCAGCCTGAATCACCACCCATCCCCCAAGGGTCGAAGACTGCAAAGGGGGCTTCCCTCCTCGGGCACAGGCACGTGGCCCTGTGGGAAGACACTGCCGCCACTCACCTGTTCTCCTTTCTCTCCCCTCACGCCTGGGAGCCCTGCCTCTCCCTGTGGAAAGAACACAGCGTCCCTGTTCAGTGGGGTCTCAGCAAGGGGGCTCTCCCGTGATCCAGGGTGAGGGAACTGTGCTCTCTACTGCCTGCCGTCCGGCCCCCCAGACACCTGCTCATGGGGAGTCCCCACGTGGTCCACACTTTGCTACTCTCTCTCCCGGGAACCCTTGTTTCGCCTCTCTTGCTGTCCGACTCCTCATTCCTCTCGATCAGCCACGATGTCACCTCCTGGCCACCTCTCCCGACATTCCCCAAGTCTGAGCGAGAGGACTCCTCTGCCCCCCTCACCTGCACAGCACCACTCGCTGCACCTGTTCAACTGCTCTTGGCCAGTGGTGGTGACCCCAGTACCCACCACAGCGACAGGTGCGTAGGACATGCCGACCGTCACGGGGTAAGTAAATGAGTGCACGACGGAAATGTCGTGAGCTCCAGGGAGACAACTGACTGACACAAGGCGTAGCGCATACTAACAAACGAACGCACTGCATGAATGGAGGTAGAACAGACCTTGTCTCCAGGTCGGCCGGCCAGGCCCTGCCCCCCAGCTTCTCCCTGGAGATAAAATAACAGACGCCCCGTCATTTTCCACTCACATTACAGAGGTGGCTGTCGTCCCGGCTGGTCCCACACCCCCAGAGCCCCGTCAGCCACAACCCTTGACTCTCACACGAGCAGCACAAGCGTCACAGGCTCTGAAGACCCGAGTGGTTAGCATTTCTGCAGAGAGGGCGTCCACACTCCCGCACATTGTCTTTTGCTTCCCTCAAAAGAAACAGCTTCTGGAGTTGCCCTGACAGCATTTCAACAGGTTGAATCCACTCGTCCTGAATCTAAACACTCACAGTTCAAAACAACGAGCAGCCAAAATCTGTGAGTCCCAGAGCCCCCCCCAACTCTGAGCTCTGTGGCCCTTCAGGGAAACCCAGACCCCAGGCCGGGTCCAGTGATGGAGAAGCCGTTGATGAACCTGTCCGAGCTGACAGGCCGTTCCGAGGCTGTCGTGCAGACTCACTGGTAAACAGAGGCGCCCGAGGAGGAGCCCGTGGGCAGGTGCGAGGTCTATTTCCCTCACGCATGGTGTGTTACAATGAAGGCCAGTCTTGGGTGAAATGCTGTTAAACATGCAAACTTATATCGAAAGCAAGCCCCCAGCAGTGATACACCGGTTCCAGTAGCTTGGATGAAGTTTCGTTCCCGACGAGCATCTTGTGGTCACGTTGGAGGAGGAGAAGGAGGAGGGTGCAGGACCAGAGAGGCCTGTTCCCTGACACCGCGGCACCAGGCCGCCGTGCTTACCGGGTCCTGTAAGTCACTGGTGCGAAGAGGCGGCTGTTGGGTGGGTGGGTGGAGGGCCTTGCAATTTCTAACCAGCCATGTGTCTTAAGAAACACTACCTTCTTGAATGACAGTGTCTTCCTAACATGATTATGGTACTCAGCGAAACCTTTATGTAGGTTTCCATAAGGAAATGTGGTTTTCTGATAAGTAAATGGACACATGAATGAATGAATGAACAGGTATCTACACACATAAAGATTATCCCTGCAGCTATGCCAGATTCCACTGGTAGTGAAGGCTGTACCACATATCAGAGAGGAAAAAAAAAGAAAAGAAAGCAAAGAAACTAAAAGCACTGTTTAGCATTAAGCACACATTCTATCCTGTAGCTCTGGTGCTACTGGGGTAACTGGCGTCTGGAGTCAGTGCAAATAGAAATTCTAGACGCACTCCAGTTTTCCCATCAATTCCCAGTGTTTACAAGCACAATTAGTAAGAAGTGCTCTAACCGGAATTGTGCAAATACTTGCTATAGAAATTGTCACTTTAAATCTGCTAGGACGGTCACACCTTTGCAGTGGGAAAGGCGCTGGGGGGCTGAGTTTGGGTAGAAAGCGTTTTGAAGGCCATCTGAAGTGCTTCCTGAATCCTAAGCCAAAGCACAGCCCACGGAGAGCCGGGCAGCATCCAGAATTCTTGACACGAGCCAAAGAGGTGATGCATCCGCTCAACCCACAACCAGTCCATTCTCTGGGCAGACTCAAGACCCGCTGTCCAGGACGTAGCCATAATCTTTTTCGAAGATATTTATCTTTAGCTGGCATGTTGTCAAGATAAAGTAACTAGGACTCCTGCCAGGTCTCCTTTAAGCTACAAAGTATGTTCTACAAGCATCATAACCGCAGAAATTCACAATTTTGAACTTTCTAGAGAAATTTTTTTAAAGTATCGCACTAGAAATCGTACAAAAATGACACGTGAGCTGTAGTAACAGACCTCTCTGAACCTTTCAGCCATGAGGGGTGAACATAAATACAAAACATGGAGAAGGAAAGACGAAAGAAAGCCCCGAGGGCACCTCAATTTCACCCCAGTACTTCTGACTGATCACCTTCATCCACAGAATCGTGCACAGGGAACTCGACGGGAACAGATTCTTCTGAAGACTATTGAACGGAACGTGGACATTCACACGGTGTAAGCCCAGAAGGGTGTGGCAACTCAGAGGTTTGGGGAAACACAGCTCCAAGGTACAGGTGACTCCATAAAACCCACGGGGTCCGAAAAGGAGAGTGACGGGGAGCGATGCAAACGCTGCAAGTTATTCTGGGAAATGCCTGAATTTCAGCCAGTCACTCAGAGCCTGGAAGGTGGCCTTGCTGCTTGTAAGACCACGTGATCCACCCCTAACCGGCACCTCAGGGCAGGGCATGCATGTTTGGTCCATGCTGTGACAAAACACAGCAAGTCACACATCATTACATTTCAATCACCGGGGATCATTATACGTGTTTTTTTAAAACACGAATGTTGGGTCTTAAAACACGAAGGGCCGCTGTGCTCGCAGATGGCAGGGGCGGCTCGCTGTGTGCCGACGGGGGCAGGGGCCAATAATCAGAATCTGGGGTCCAGGGCGGGCGGGAGGCTCCTGGTGGGCACTCTTTGCACACTGAGTCCCGCCGGCGGGCGTCCTTGAGACAGCTGCGGTGCATTATAACCTGTGGTTTCCACCTGGTCTGAGGAATGCTCGCTCCTTGAAAAAGCGAGGCAGCAGGGGACCCAGGGCCCCGGGATTTGCCAATCGGCCCTTCACTGGCCAGCGAGGTGAGTCCAGGCCACAGCTGTGACCTCGCTGGGCGGTTTGCGACCCACCCTCCGTCCAGTGAGCCCTCGCCGAGAGCCCGCCAGGTGCCTGCCTGTGGGCCGGGGGTGGGAGCTGGTGGCCGCGAGCGGGTCACCGCCTTAGCTAGTGCTTAAGCCAGTAGACTCGGAGGCCCTGTGACGGGAGGGAGAGGGCTCCCCATGTGCTCTCCTGTGTGGACACACGCCTCTCCGGAAGCAAGGCGCTGTGCACACGCACACACTGTGCACACACCCACACCGCACACGCACACACACCCCATATACATACAGATACACACGCACACACCGTGCACACACCCACACCGCACACGCACACACACCCCATATACATACAGATACACACGCACACACCGTGCACACACCCACACCACACACGCACACACACCCCATATACATACTGATACACATGCACACACATACGTTCACCACACGCACACACACCCCATATACATACAGATACACAGGCACACACGCACACACACCCCATATACATACAGATGCACACGCACACACGCACATACATACACACGCATGCAGAGTCCAGCCCTCTCTCTTCTGGACCCGCTGCACTCTGAGCCCGGGCCACATCTGAGATGCTGAACTCTACAGATGAGCCCAGCCGAGCTTCCTTGCTTCTGTAGGGGTCAGGGGTCAGGGAGCATCGGAGGGCGGGAAAAGCTTAGGGGACAGAAGAGAGAGAGAGGAGGGGGTACTGACCGCCTCGCCTCTTCCCTCCCAGGACGAGCCGGACAGCGATGCTGGCCTTCTTCCCAAGGCTCCCGCTCTCTCGGGGGCTCCCTCCCCCAGCTGCACGGCTCCCGGGCTCCAGGAACGCACTGTCCCCTTTGCTCCTCTGCCCCAGGGGTGGCATCCGTTGTCGCCAGTCCAGGGTGTACCACCACGGACCCCCTGGCCCCGCCCTCAGCCTTTCCAACGGCCCCTCTGCAAGGACCCCGGCTGTTTCCTGCCCCACCCCAGCTCACACAGACGCTGGGCCCTGACAGCTGAGGTTCCCACACAGCCCCAAACACACCGCTTAGAATGACAGACGTGACGGGGAAGGAGTCCCTACCTGTGGGCCAGGCTGTCCGGGCAAACCGTCCGCCCCTCTGTCTCCCCGGTCTCCCTGTAAGGAACACAAACAGGAGTACACAGGAGGGGCTGGGCTTGGAGGAAGCAGCCTCAGGACTAGGCCCAGGCTGGAAGGAAGAGAACTGCTGGGACTTAAGTGTTACTGAACCTCTTCAATTCTGTGAGACCAGAAACAGCAGCTCAAACCACCTCCTAGATGCCATATTCAACGGCTCTACTTTTGATTTATAAAGACATGAGTGAATGAAAATGAGGGATGTAGAGTAGGGAAGATATTGCCTAAGTGTTTTTGAGACTACAAAATACTTGGTTAGCCCTTATCTTTTGTCTTGAAAGATGAGAGAGGAGGATGGAGAATATTTACATAAAATACCCATAAAATTAAGTTGAATCCATACTTATTCTATATCTTGTCATGAAAAAGTTAAGCT
Source organism: Balaenoptera acutorostrata (assembly GCF_949987535.1). NCBI lineage: Eukaryota > Metazoa > Chordata > Mammalia > Artiodactyla > Balaenopteridae > Balaenoptera > Balaenoptera acutorostrata. The sequence goes on along the minus strand of NC_080080.1, from coordinate 4,503,057 downwards.
TCTAAGTCTGCTTATGGAAAAGGATGAAGAATTTTCCTATAATATCCAAAAGTTGCCTTTCGAGGGCTGTTGACATTCACCCTTGAGCTCAATGTCTGTTATGAAAAGGTGAAGTTCACTTGTTAAAAGTTTGACTGTATGGTTTCTTAATTGTCCATCTGAAGTGGGTAAACTGTGAACTTGCTTCCCAATTTTATGATAGTTAACCTCTGACTCTTTTCTTAATGATCTTACTGTAATGAGCCCCACCAGAGTATTTTTTAAACTGAAGTCTCTTAATATGTAAGAGTATCTGAAAGGTTCTTCTCCTTGCAAATAAAATACATACATATTTCTAACAGAATAATTTTAAAGTCCTAGGCCTCCAAATCCTTCCCCAGTTACCTAAGTAGGAATAAGGGGCTCGCCCATATCTGACCTTGGAAATCCAAACATTTCCAAGCCTGGCATGACCCGGAATCCAAACGTGATCCAAGGCCCAGGCAACCAACAATCAAAAATCTCTTTGGCGTCTGTGTTTTGGGTTCCCAAACTCACACCAACCTTGGGTCCTGGCAGGCCTGGGGGTCCGTTCAGCCCATCCTTTCCAGGAGGTCCCTGGGCCAAGAGGGAAAAAAAGAGACCGACATGAAAGGCACGGTTAGGGAAGCGCTGCACTGAGTTGCTCCCAGCCAGGAGCGGCTTCTGCAGCCAGAAGCTGGTCGGCACGGTGGGCGAGACATGCAGGGCTGGGCCTGTGTTCCAGCTATCCGGCGGCGCTCTCGCTGCTGTAAAGTGTCTGTGGGTGAAACTGTGTGGACCACGTGTTCAGGAACGTCTGTGGGTGACAGTTAACCACGTGTTCCAGGTTTGGACCCGTTCGCCTGAGAGTGGACGTCATGGCCCTGAATTTACGTCGAGAGCCTTAGGCCTGGTACCTGGAGCTCAACAGGGCCGAGCATGCTGGCATCCAGCAATCACGTCCCCTCATCGACAGCCACCAATGGATCTGTGGTCCAGTGACAAGGGGACAACCACCGTGTGCTGCACAGTCGGATTTCCCTCGGTCACCCTTTCTCCAGCGTCCTGACCCCTGTCAGCTCTGTGGGTCACACAGGCTTTCTGTATCCACAGCCTTCTCCTCCTCTGCTGGCCCCATCAGAGAACCAGCAGTAAGGAAATCCCTTCCGGACGAGCAGAAACCTCCTGAGGGCCGTCACCAGGGCTGTGACGGCCCATCACGGTCACATGGTATCGGAAGCTCAAGGCCACCCCTACCATCCTACCCTGAAGAGCTACAGGCCAAAACGGCAGGAGACACCCAGCTTCAATCTGCACCCGCTTCCTTGTGTGGAGACATTAAGGTTCAACGAGCTCTACCCTCAGGACTTAGAAGGAATGAGAAGGCCCAGATCCCTAGGATCTTTTTGGTTGGGAAAGAAGAAACACAATCAGCATAGTGATGGGAAGAGCTCTGCCACATCCTGGACCATGTCTCACGTCTCCTCCTCCATCACTTCTGTGACCCTCTGTCAGTGTCCCTACAAACGAGAAGCCACACTTTAAACAGCAAAGGACTTTCCAATGTCCCTTTGAGTTACAAGAGCACAGGCGGTGGCCTAGGGAGAGGGTGCTCCAGTCTGCATTCCGGCTGGGGCCACAGGGGAGCGGCCCCAGGAGACAGAGCACACACGTGACAGGCACCACGGAAGGAAGAAGGCAGGCTGGGTACCAGGGCCTTGGTCCCCGCCGACAGGGAGGAAAGGGCATGGAGCGTCACCCGCTGGAAAGCGGCCCGGGTGGCAGCTGAAAGGGCCCGGCCACAGAGGATGGGAGAGACGGGACAGTGCAGGGAGGGACGCTCTGGTCACTCACCGCCTGCCCAGGGTGCCCGGGTTTTCCTGGGAAGCCGATCTCTCCAGGCAAACCCTGAAAAGGGAACCAGAGGGGAACCTTCAGTCTGACCTCTTCCGAGCATCAGCGCCCTTCTCCCAGCACCTTTCCTGGCAGGAGCCCAGGTCTCCAGCTCTGACAAGGGCACCCAGGGGTGGATACCCCTCGGGGGCACCTGGCTGTCCTTGGTGTGGGCCACGGTGAGACGTGGAAGTCACACCTCCAAGGCTGGCCGGCGCAGGGCTCGTCTGGTGTGCAGTCGGGGCCGGCGGCACCTTCATTCCCGCCTGGCGGGATGGGTGGAAACGCCTCCCTCTGCCCCACCCAGCGGGGCCCCACCCCTCCGCTCCACCTACAGGGAACTTTCCCAGAGGGCTCCTGAAATGCGGGAGGGGAGACAAACCGCACGCTCCTGAAAGACCTCTAAAGGACGACCCCAGCCCGGTGTGCCCCTCCCCCTGCATCTCTCGGAGCAGCCAACGATGCGCTGTGTGAGCTCAGATGCTACTTCCAATCGAAGGGGCTCCCAGGCCGGCTGCCGGTGGGGCCCTCCTTGCTCACGCCTCTGCTCTGCTCTCGGACAAAGAGCGAACACGTGGCTCTGCACCACGAGGTCCCTGGCTCCCAGGGCCACGAACCCTCCATCTAAGTGCCCTGGGGAGGGAAAATCAAAACCAATCTCACCGGGGGGCCTCCGGGTCCAGGGGGGCCTGGGACGCCAGGTGGTCCTGGGGGGCCCTGCAGAGAAAGAGCACAGCCTGGGTTACAAACGCGCGTGGAACAGCCTCCTGGTGACACTGTCCTCTGAGAGCGGAGAGGGATGGGGACCGGTGAAGGGGGGCGCTGCCGCTTTACTTGAAATACTGTATGTTTTCAACAAAAAGGAACAAGAGCAAAAAGAAAAGGTCTGAAGTAAAATTTGCAAAATGGTAACATGTGTACTATCTGGGTGGTGGGATAATATAACTGTCTGTTATATTATCTATTCCAATATATATTTAAAATATTTGAGCATTTAAAATAAATATGTACACACGTGAACACACATACACACGATGGGTTAACCCGTTAACAAAAATCTTCTAGAACAGTGGTTCCCAAGCATTATTCAGCATCGAATCACCTGGAGTCAATCAAGATATCTGTTCAAACCCTCTCTCCACTACACACGTTCTAGGAGATGCACCTCTGGCCTTTGCCTGTCCAGGTGTCTCTCCAAATATGCCCTCCCTCCCCTGTCTCCCTGTTCGGATGGATGTCTCCACCCTTCTGAAATTTTCGGCAATTCCCCAGGCAGAATTAATCGCTCCCTCCCCCAAGCCGAAGGCCAGTGTAACGGTTCTCATCTGACCCCCGAGCCCCCGAAGGCAGAGCCCCCCTCTTGCACCCCCCCGCATCTCATCTTGCATAGCAACAAGCCCAGGGCTTGGAATAGAGCAGGTGCTCATTAAGTGTTTGAAGAAGCCAACTGCATTGAACACAGCTGAGGAGAGCGCTGTGCATTCCGAGAACATCACATCGCCACTGGAGGGCGATAAATGCTAAAAAATGGCCAAGGTTGCCACCTCTGCGGACAGTTCCCTTTTCTCCCTCTGGGGGCGCTGGTGAGTCAACAAAGGGCAGAGAAAGGCGACGTTTACAAAAGAGAACTTTTTGGTGGCACCTGGACCTAGTTTTCTACGTAGCTCACTCAGTGCTGGAGAGCCTTTAGGGATAACGTCTACTTTTATTAGGAGACATCTGCTTGGAGCTGGAGCAACTGAATGGCCAGGCAGAGCTGGACAGTGGCCTGGGTGGGTACCGATGCAGGGTCCCCCTAATGGATGAGGATGGAGGTGGGGGAGGGCACCAAAGAAGGCTGGTGACCTCACCCCTATCGTGGCTCAGTCCCGCTCCACCCGCATCTGCTCCAGCTCAGCTCCGCTCACCTCCCGGCAAAGCAGGAGCCCTGCAGGTGGCACTCCCAGGACCCACCCCTCTGTAAGGCATGTTCCAGGTGACCTTTTTACATCACCCTGACCTCTGAGGCTCTCACAGTAACCTCAACCCCACGGAACTCATCCAAGGCCCCTTCTCACCTCATGCAGCTCTCTCTCTCTGACAGCAAATGGGACACACTTAGCTTTCGTCCCTCCTTACATTCCCCATGATGCTGATGGCCCCTGGAATGCGCTGGCCACTTTTAAACTGATCATTCCAGGAAGCTGGCCTCCTGACCTGCTCATTACTCTGACCTTGTTTCCCCTTCCTCCTCCGTCTCCTGCAAACGTCCCTGCGGGCTGCTGCTGTTTGCTTGTTTCACTCTCACAGCACATCAGGGGAGACGGATCTTTAGGGATCCTCTAATGGAAATGAAACCTCCTTGTTTAACAATAAAGAAAACTGAGGTTCAGAGAGGGTAAGGGCCCCATCTGAGGTCACACAGCCATCGTCTCCAGTGGATCCTGAGCAGTCCAGCTGCTGCAGAACCACCTGGAAAGCTCGTTGTAAATACAGGTAAACAGGCCCCTTGACTGGACTCGAAGGCACAGGTCTGGGACAAATTTGAGGGGCCAGTGACTTCGGAACACTCCCCAGGTACCTGTGGAGAGCAGCCAGGTCCGGGAATTACCTGCCTGGACCAACCCCATGCAGCACCGTAACTACCATCCTCTCTGCTGGTAATACTACAAGCCCAGGGTTCCAGCAGGGACCCCTGAAAGGAGGGAGCAGGAAACACGGATGTAGGAGAAGGCCGAGGGGGCGGCACCCTCCATTTAGGGTTCACTCTGCCCTGAGCTACGTGCATTTCACCTCATCTTAATCCTCACGCTAATCCTTTCAGGCGGGCCCTGTTCATCCCGTTTTGAAGATGAGGAACTGGAACCTGGAGGAAAGTGAACCGGCATCAGACACGGTGGCATCCGGCACAATGTCCCTGGTCCTTCAGCCCCTCCCCTGTGAAGTGTCTGCCAAGCTCCCCGCCCGTCACAGTCACAGCCAATCCACCCTCAAACAGCCTGACCTCCTGAAAGACTGTCTGTGTATTAAATGAACTTGGGGCTTTCAAGCCCAGCTCTGTGATCTCCGAGTCCACCACCTTCGTAGGGCCACAGCACCTGGGTCGTTTCTCTGCATGCGGTACGGGTTAATAACGATCTGCCTGTTTGATGCTACCAGCTCAGGACCGAGAGCAGAATCCCACACGCTCATCAAATAACCACCGCAAGGGCCTTCCTTACAAAGAGGAGGAGCTGGAGGAGGCGGGACAGCCGCTCCAGACGCGGCCGCACGAGGGGCCGGCCAGTGGCCTGCGGCTTCCTTTCCAGCCGGCCGGGGGCGCCCTGCAAGTCCCAGCGGGAAATGTTGGGGTGAGGGGTGGACAGCAGTCAGGACTCAATTCCAGCCAGCCTGCCCTGTGGGCGCTGCCCCGGGGCCACACTGTGCCGTGTGACGGCCACACAGGGACACGGAGCGGCCGCCTCCCAGGAAGGCTGCGTCCAGCCCCGCCAGGTCAGAGGGGACTCAGCTCCAGCGAAACTCCGTGTGCTTCTGATACCACCGCCTCTGCCAGCCGGGGGCAGGGAGCGCTGGGAGGACGTGGGTGCACAGGCCCATCAGCCATCTGCACCTGGCGCCCTCAGCCGGGAGGGGGCAAACGTGACTTTTAGGGCGCCTGCCACACGCTCGGCCTTCTCCGAGGTCTCCACACACGGGGCGCCATGACCTCGGTGGTCCCCGACTCCTTGGTTGCGAGCCCCGGCGCTCAGGGTCCACACGCTGCCGCAGCCGATGGTCAAGGTCAGGTCTGCTGCCTCCTATCCACGTGGCGAGCTCCTGGCCTTGAGGAGGTCCACTTTCCCGGGCTCTGCAACGGGGGTAGGAATCCTACAGCCCCAAGACTGAACATGACGATGCAGCAGGACAAGAGGTCCGGGCCTGGTCGCTGAGGGAACAGAGCGGTGGGGTGCATGCCCCATGAGGTGCACCCCAATTGTCCCAGGCCACGTGGAAGCCTCCGTCCTCTCACGGCCTGCATGTGAGAATGTTCTAGAGAATGTTCTCCCTCCCGCAGGAGGCTTCAGAGGCAAGGAAACCTCGCATCTATCACCACCAGCCAAAGTGCAGCGTGTTCATGAGTGAGAAGCATCACGGAGTCTGGGGGCACAGGAGCCCCGGGTGGAAGATGAGGTGTCGGTGGGTGACGGGATGCTGGCAGTGCCCGCTGATGCCATGGAGGGGAGTGGGGAGCGAGCAGGCAGAAGCTTCGGTCCTTACATCAGAGGCCTCTGCAAAGTTCTGGGGCCTCTGGAGAAGCAGCTCCTGGAGACCAGGATGGCGAGGGTGAAGGTCCTCCCTCCAGTCTACACGTATCGGGCACCTTCCGTGCTCCCTCCGGATCTCCAGGTGACCCAGCCCTCCCTTCCAGAAGACTGCAGTCTTGCAGAGTAAATAAAATGCAAGCCCGTGACCTCCTGGGAAAGCCGTGGGCTTGGCATCAAAGGCAGATGGTTAAATTCCGAGCAGCTGTTTGACTCGAGGCAAAGTATCTGGTTTATCCAAAGCCTGGTTTCTAAACATACAGAGTAGTAGGTACAATAATACTTTCTTTTCATAGTTTTTGTAGCAAACCCCTGGGTCCTGGCACATGGAAGAACTCACGAGATATTTGTTGAATCTAATTAAAAATATAGAAAATGACAACAAAGAAGAAAGATGCTCTAAATGCACAGAAATCAAGTGAAGGCATAGTGGGGAAATCGCGGATGCATCTCAGAGGGTAGGGTGAGTTTGGTCTTGAAGGGCCAAGTGGGGCCTTGGCAAACGAACTGGGGTCGAAGAGGGCGGGCACCACATGTGGACGGAGCAGGATAAACGGGAACAGGCAGCTTGGCGTGACTGGGGTGCCCAGTAAGAACAGGAAGCAGAGGCCCCTAAAATGAGGCAGCAAGTCTGGGGTCTGAAAAGTCCGGCTTTGTCTTTGAGGCAGCTCAAAATAACAGAGGTGTTCTAGAAGACAGACACAGTCAGATCTGTGCTTAGGAAGCTATTCTGCTGTCCTTAGGATCACTAGGGAGAAGGAATCCTGGAAGAGACAGACCAGGAGCCAGTGAAACCAGGGCGCAGGCAAGACGCCAGTGAGGCTGGGCCCCGTGTAAGCGGGTGGCGGGGAGGGATGCAGACCTGGGGATGGTCTGCACGGCAGTTCAGCGGTGACAGGTGAGCATCTGGCGGGGGCTGGATGCTACCTGAGACACTAAAAGGAGGAGAGGCTTTTCCAGGAAATCGACTGCAGGGGAAGGAAGAGATGTGGGGTTGGGGTCGGGGGGACGGGTTAGTCTGGGATGTGAGTTACAGGCCCTTCAGAGCCTCAACTAGAGAGAGATTCCCATGGGGTAGCTGGGGGCGTGAAGAGAGTGCCGGAACCCAGTGACGCCACTGGTGGAAGGCTCTGGTGAGGCGTTTACATCTCCCGGATCCTAGCGCACTCCACACAGAGCTGAGCGTAACACCAGCTGTCCTGGATGGTGCATATGGCACTTTAGAATCTTCCAGTGGCCTTGGGGACCTTACCAGTGATGGGCAACAACTACTGTTGAGATTGGACTAATCCCCCCGCCCAGACTTCTGGTTGACTTTAATTAGTACCCTCACTTTATCTTCTCTTTCTCCTGAAAATAAGTTAAACAAAACCCCAAACAGAAAGGCCATATGAGTCACTTAGTTCTAAGTTTCCAAATGAAACTAGATGGCTCATTACTAAATCAAAGCAATTTATGAATTTTCTATTTTGTTCTGCACATACTGGCGTTGGGATTTTTAGGCACAAAGAAGCTGTCTTCCTCCCACCAAAAACAAAACAAAACAAAAACAAAAACAAAACCCTGCTTGCTACAAGCTTCACTATTCACAACAGCCATGACACGGAAACAACCTAAATGTCCATCAACAGATGAATGGATAATGAAGATGTGGTACATACATACAATGGAATATCAGTCATAAAAAAGAATGAAATAATACCATTTGCAGCAACATGGATGGACGTTGAAATTATCATACTAAATGAAGTAAGTCAGACAAAGACAAATATATGATATCACTTACATGTGGAATCTAAAAAAAAATGATACGAATGAACTTATTTACAAAACAGAAACAGACTCACAGACATGGAAAACAGAAGTGTAGTTGCCAAGGTGGGGGGAGGATGCGGTGGGAGTTTGCGGCGAGCAGATGCAAACTATTACGTATAGGATGGATAAACAACAAGGTCCTACTGCAGAGCACAGGGAGCTATAGTCAGTAGCCTGGGATAAACCATAATGGAAAAGAATATGAAAAAGAATGTGTATACACATAACTGAGTGACTTTGCTGTACAGCAGAAATTAACACAACATTGTAAATCAACTATATTTCAATCAAATAAAATTTTTTAAAAAGCTGCTTGAAAGCCAAAGACTCTCTGCACTATTATGCCTCTTTCATAGGTGAGGATATTAGGGTTTCAGGAAAGAAACGTGGCTAAAGGAAAGTCAAGTCTGAAAGGCAAGTCTCCGTGTGGCCAGGGACTCGCCGAGGAGCCGGAGGCAAGTCACCCTCCCCTCGTCACTGACGCGGATGTTGTGCGCGGACCAGGCGGAAACCAGGGTTCCAGGGACTGGCGTTCGGAGGCACGTCCTGTGTGCGTGTTTTGAGGGAGACTCTCCCGAGCTCCCACCTTTATGTCAACCAGGGGAGCTTTGCATTTGTCTAGTTCATACGTGTGGCTTTTATTTTTAAAGAGCAGCTGTAAAAATTGGACAAACTGACTGCTGAATTTTCTCCCAAGCTTTAGGGATAAAGTATGAAGAGTGGGAAACAACTTCAAAAAACAGAACCAGGGAGCGTCCAGCATTTTCCCACTGGATTTTAGGGCCCAGGCGGGCAGAGACTGTGTCTGGTTTCGTTCACCGTTTTATTCCCAGGGCACAGGGACGATGTTCAATCACCGTTTACCGAGGGAAGAGTATTAGGAGCAGAGGCAGAAACGAGGAGGAGGGAGATGGCGGGGGGCAGGGGGGGTCCTCAAGTCCTGGGCCACTGCCCGCTCTGGGCAGGGCGCTCCCACAAGCCAGGATGCAGGGTGTGGCTTGTCGGGCCCTGGAGGCGTTAGAAGCTGGTGAGGGGGCTGGGAGGACAGAGAGAACAAGTGTGGAAGCAAGCAAAGGGACAACTTTGGGGACCGGAAGTCCTAGGGATGAGGTCACTGTGACTGTAACTGAGGGGCCGTCCTAGCTGGGGCTGGTCAAGGCAGGCCCCGCAGAAGGGGCCACGTTGAAGCTGAGAACTGAGTGGCCAGAAAGTCCAGGGAAGGGAGAACAGTGGGTTCAGGGGCCTGAGACTGGACGGACCTCCGTGCGTTGGCAGGACTGACGGGGTCAGTGTGAAGGAGTGAAGTGAGCAGGGGCCGGGGACAGGGCCCCGGGGAAGGTGGTGGGGTGCCGCGGTGGGAGGGGCAGCTGGGAGGCGGGTGCGCCGCTTCAGGGCTGGGGGCCAGGATGGCTGGGACCTGGGCTTCAGAATCGGGACAGCAAGAGCCGGTCTGACTTGTAGGAGAAGTGCACAAGACTTCACGGCAGGTCGGGTGTGTGGAGCGAAGGGACGAGGACGACCCTGAAGGACTCGATAGGTGATGGGGCCCTTTGCCGAGGCGGGGACACTGCGGGGGGGAGCGCACCTGGACGGGGTGGGCACCAGCCGTCCTGCTGAAGAAGGCTGAGTGCTCGATGCGAGTGTCTGAGGCACCGGGTGGAGCTGCCCAGGGGCTGGAGCTCGGGGAAGGGCTGCTGCAGAATTAAACGCAGACAGGAGACAGTGATAAAAAAAGAGGGGTGGCCTCGTGTGGCTGGATTAACGAAGGTGTGTGTGACACCAGCTCAGCTCATGGGAGGTTTTCACCCTCTTCTCTTTTTATCATCAATAAAAATACCTAAATAACCCATTCATCTAATTATGAAAGAGAGTGACAAATGAGCCAATAGATCTAAATGTTAACAACAAAATAACTGCTTTAATTATTACTAATAAAAAAACTAAGTAATGACTCTATCAATTAACCAATAAGTCTAACTATTATTAATAGAACGTTTGATCCTTCTTAATACGATGGTAACTAAACAGCTACTTAATGTGCTCAGTGATTACAGTGGTGATGTATAAATAACCAATTAACCCAATTATCATTATTAATAACGGAATGGCAAATAACTATTCCTAATAACCACCAAGTTCCAATTGGAGCAGATTTATAAAACTGGATGGAATTTGAAGATGAATGAAAATTACTTGCATAAATTAGCACGGCAATCGCACTCCCTGCGTGACTTGGTAATGTCGGCTTTTTTCGGAAGTTGTTCCTAATTGTGAGTCCTCCTCTCAGTATGTAACTCCAGGGGCACAATGACTGCCCCCCTCAGGAGGGTTCCTGTGTAGAGGCCCAGGACCTCGAACCCACTCAGCCTTCTGGGGTTGGCCCCTTCCCTGGCTGTGTTCCCACCAACTCAAGAGGCTTCCTGCCATCCTGACTGCAGCACTGTCTTTGCATAAACAGTTGCCCAGACCACACACAGATTTCCACTTTTCCTAAGAGGCTGCCAGGATACAGGAGCCACCACGCGGAATGTGTATACTGAGTCTAAAACATTCCAGCGGGTGAGAATTTCCATCTTGAAAAAGAGGCACCAAAAGCATCTTCTAGAATGCCAGCCGCCCTGGGGCTTGGCTCACTCTGAGGCTGCAGTGCTGGCTCTTCCCGTTACAAGCAAAGCTAATTAAACTCTGAGCTCAATTTCTTTAGATTGTAAATGGGCTAAGCATTGCTTTCTCATAGGTGGTTATTACAGGTGGTTATATACACGATTATGTACGAACACCAAGGAGAGTATTTGACAGGAGCAGAAACTAAACATATGTGCCCTCTGCCCTCTTCTCATCAGAGCAGGAAACCATGTGACTTAAGTTTCTGCTGCAACAGAGCCAACCTTGATTTTCCAGATCAGCGTAGGGACCCTCCTCTGGGCCCGAGAGAGGCTGACGACCTCTCCCCGAGAACCAGAGCTCTGATTACCCCTCTCCCAGGACTCAGCTCAGAGGACTGTCAGACTCTATGTGCATCTCTTTCTGCCCCATTACATCTGGCTCCTCTGGGCACGGACAGCGGCTGCCAGGTTTCCCATCGCCAGAGCTGCATCTGCACACAGTGGGTATTCAGTACATACCTGCTGAATGAGTGAACCAATGAACAAATGGACAAATGCATGGATGGCAAGCACGAGAAAACCGTGGCCAGGCCCAGAGAAGGTGAGTGTTCAGATGTGTCAGGAAGGGTGAATCATAGCGATGGGCAGTGACCCACCAGGGAGACACTGCTCTCAGTGCGGGCGTGGTGGGCTTGAGTGCAGCTCTGTGTCCCTCGGGTGGTGATCCAATGCAGGGCGCCGGGTAGGACATACTATACACTCTACGTTGGTTCTGAACCACTGAGGTCCCCGAATATATCGGGCGCCCTATTTCTGGCAAAACCCCTGCTGTGGGAAAGCTGATCGCGTTTTCATCCACAGCACCCAGCTCAATGCCTGGCATTCAACAAAGATTTGCTGAAGGAAAATGGTTTCAAAATTAAAAATGAAAGAAAGAAATATATTTTCCAAAGTAGTCAACAAAAAGTTATAGGGAAAAAATCTGTAACTTAAAGCGATTTGATGGAGCTGGGTTTATGGTGAATTTTTGAAACACACAAGCTTTGCTCACTGGAAAGCAAGGTCATAAAACAAATGCAAAAACACTCTATCTTTCACTATGAACATCAAAATGCCACAGTGAATGTGGAATCTTTAGAAGACCGTGAATAATGGCTGATTTTACAGTCCCTTATCCCGGGCTGTAGCCTGACCCAAATGCGAGGGACTGAAATGAAGCCCGAGATTTGCGTGCGGGGTGCCCATCACACCTCCTATGTCAGCGTGGGAAAAGCAGGTTTTGCAAGTGCAGTGGGCAGTGTCCTCTGGGGGTTGCCTCCCCGACAGTGTCAAAGGACAGTGCAGTCAACACCATGGGACTCGGGCGTGGAGGTGGAGACGGCCCGGGACAGGCGGGCGCCAGAGCCGACCATTTACCGCAGCGCAGGGGGTGCCCGTGGACGAGCCTTGAGTGATCCCACCTGCCTGCCTGCCTGCGGCCACCACACCCAGGAGGACAGGACAGCACCCCGCCCGGTGCTCTCTGTGCCTCCGGGACCCCCCATCACCCGGTCACATCCCCTCACCTTCTCTTCAAATCACCCTCCCCTTTTACTTTTCTTGGTATTTGTGACAAATGATGAGGCTGAAGTTGAGAAGGTAAAGTGACTTGTCCGAGATGCCACAGCCAGAAAGGGGCCGAGGGCCAGAACTCTAACCTCCTAACCTCCCCCCAACTGGGTTCCCCTCCAGCACACTGCTTCCCCCCAGCACACTGCCTCCCCCCAGCACACTGCTCCCCCCAGCACACTGCTCCCCCAGCACACTGCTTCCCCCCAGCACACTGCCTCCCCCCAGCACACTGCTCCCCCCCAGCACACTGCCTCCCCCCAGCACACTGCTCCCCCCCAGCACACTGCCTCCCCCCAGCACACTGCCTCCCCCCAGCACCTGCTCCCCCCCGCACACTGCTCCCCCCCAGCACACTGCTCCCCCAGCACACTGCTTCCCCCCAGCACACTGCTCCCCCCCAGCACACTGCTCCCCCAGCACACTGCTTCCCCCCAGCACACTGCTCCCCCCCAGCACACTGCTCCCCCCCAGCACACTGCCTCCCCCCAGCACACTGCTCCCCCCCAGCACACTGCCTCCCCCCAGCACACTGCTCCCCCCCAGCACACTGCTCCCCCCCAGCACACTGCCTCCCCCCAGCACACTGCTCCCCCAGCACACTGCTTCCCCCCAGCACACTGCTCCCCCCCAGCACACTGCCTCCCCCCAGCACACTGCTCCCCCCCAGCACACTGCTCCCCCCCAGCACACTGCTTCCCCCCAGCACACTGCTCCCCCAGCACACTGCTTCCCCCCAGCACACTGCTCCCCCCCAGCACACTGCCTCCCCCCAGCACACTGCCTCCCCCCAGCACACTGCTTCCCCCCAGCACACTGCTCCCCCCCAGCACACTGCCTCCCCCCAGCACACTGCCTCCCCCCAGCACACTGCCTCCCCAGGAATTTACCGACGCTGCTCTGGGCGAGGCTGGGGCTGGGGACCGGGTGGCGAGCTTTGGCGCAGGGGGCAAAGGGAGAATGAAGGGAGCTCTGGACACCCTCCAGTGCCGGGCGCCTTGCTCTGTCCACACTAAGGTGTGTGTCGGGGGCAGGAGGGGCTCACAGTGACACACACTCACAGATAAGGGGGCCTGGGAGGGAGGGAGGGAGGTGTCTGCTGAGCGGCGCGTGGCCCTGAGCGAGTCTGTGCATCTGGGAGGCTCACCCCTCGTCTGTGAGATGAGGATGGTGACCCCGAGCCTGCCCACCTGGCGGGGCGGCTGTGGAGGTCCACAGGGGGCCACAGAGACAGCACACGTGAGGCTGTGTGGGAGTGGGGAGCTGGACCAAGCCTGGGGCCAGAGGACGTTACACCAGAGCTGAGTCTGAAAGCGGAGGGGGAGGAAGGCCAGGACGGGGAGGGGGAGGAGATGAGGGTCTGCCCCCTCCAGGCCTAAACCCCTCCAGGAGACCAAATGGCCATTCTCCCAGCACCTCAGATGGGAGGCGGGGGGGGGCAAGGGACAGAGGGAGGGCGAGTGTCCCACCGAACAATCTTTTTAATGCTCTGATGCAGTGACCCTGCAAGATTCTGGTTACAACCTGAGAATCGTTACCCCATCATTTATTTAACCAGAGCAAGCAGTGTTGCTAAGAAAGATTTAAAGATAGTAGTTACCTGCTGCCCCAGCAATCCAGGGATTCCAGGAGGGCCGGTCTCACCTTTCTTTCCCTGAGGACAAAAGAAGCAGCCAAAATTAACAGGCAGGCAGCGCCCGAGCCCGTCTAATAGCACGTCTAGGGCAGACTCCCTGATAACAGCCCGTCCCCCTCGGGATGCCCTACGGGGAAGCAGTGTGGGATTGGGAAGAAGTCTGGAGTCAGGGAGGTTCTCCTTCGGATGCCGGCTCTGTAACTTGGATGATTTTGGTAACACATGGCCCAAAATTCAAGAAGTACAGCAAGGTTTACCTGAGAAAAATGTCCTTATCCTGTTCCCTGCCACTCAGTCCCTTTCCTTGAAAGCAACTAATCCTACCAGATGTTGGCTAATCTTTCCAGAGGCATTTTATGTTTAGGTAAGCTTTGCACACACACACACACACACACACACAATGTGCACACACACACACATTCTCTCCCTCTCCCCCTTTTTTTCTTTACAAACTGTAGCATATCATTCAATCTACTGATAAACTTGGCTTTTTTTCACTTAACAATTTAACCTGGACGCATCCTGTATCAGCATGTGGAGAGCCACTCCATTCTTTTCCACAGCTACATAGTTTTCACCATAAGGATGAAATGTGATACATTTCAACTCTGGGCAGGTAGGTCATTTGGACCATTTCTGCTCTTCTGCTGCTAGGCTCCACACTGCTGTGCAGGACCCCAGTGGGCCATCCTGTGGGAGTGACCTGTCCCACTAAGCCTCAGAGTCTACCCCTTCGAACAGGGGTGAGGTGTGTGCTGGTCAGCTACACAGCACACGGCGTACATTATATTACAGGGGTGTGTGAATGATGGAAGGCCCGTCTGTTTGCTTTCTTGCTCACAGCTGTTCTCATGAGGTCAAAGCATTGCAATCAGAAAGGAAAAGTAAAACAAGACTCTGAGTAAGAATCGCATTCCTTGAGCACCTGTTTTGTGTCAAACCCTCTTTTGAGGTTTCCCACATTTTCCTTACGTCTTTACTCTGCAGGACGCCCCTGTGATGCAGGTGTTCTCAGTCCCACTGGGAGGTGTGGAAACTGAGGTTCAGCGTCAAGTCTCTCATGTGACACAGCTAGAATGTGACGGGGTTAAGATTCAGCCCCAGATCTGTGTGTGCTGGAGCCTGCACATGGGACTCTTACTTCCCAGGGCTCTGAAGATGACTAAAGGATATAAGTTATACAAAATATCTCTAATAGTCTAGACCGCTAGATTATAGGAGCTGGACGACGTCAGCTTCTTCTCTCTTTCTGAAACCCTGGCCCTCTCCTGTCTCTGCCACTGGACACTCTCTTTGTCCCCGTGTGCTCCCCCACCCCCAGAGGGAAGGTGTCTTTACGACCTTGGACTGTGCCAGCCCAGCCCTCTGGGGTCCCGTGGATCCCACCTTTCTCCCTCCCCTCCCCGCCACCACGTTTTGGGAGCGCGTAGTCGGTGCTGAGCCCAGGGAGCGGTCCCGGGGCACCTCCACCCACAACCTGCCCCAAGAGGCCCCTTCCAGGTGCTTCTGCCTGGAATGCTGGTTCCCAGGTGCCCCACATGGCTCCATCCCTCAATTCCATCTGGTCTCTGCCAGACGTCCCCCTCACCCGAATGCCTTCTCTGACCGTGGTCCCCATCCCACCCTCTCTCCTCGCCCCGCTGTATTTCCCTTTGTTTCTATCACCACCACATACACTGTTGACATTCGTATCTACCAACTGCCCGTCCACCCACTGGGACGCTCATCTGAGAACGAGGACTGGCTCTGCTTGTCTTCAGTGCTATATCCACGGGCCCAGAACAAGGCCTGCCGCATGGCGGACACTCAATAAACATTCGCGGCTGGATATGTAACTTGTCCCTTCGGGACTGATGTGGTCCTGAGCCAGGACAGTGGCAGTGGGAACAGCAATGAGAGGGTAGAGAGACGGGCCGTTAGGTAGGAAAGCCGTTGGCAGACTTGCAGAGAGAGAGAGGTGGTCTGATTTAGAGGCCCCTGAATCTGCACCCCTTGAGCTGGAGCACATCAGCCTGGAAGGTGCGATCAGGTCTAGGTCAGAATGAGTTCCTCGACACTTGTCAGGTAAAATTCAAAATGCGGTCACAGATACCTTCAGAGGGGAGCTGAGCCTGGCAGGAGTCCAGTCTGTGCATCCGTCCTGCTCTGATTACTGAAAACATCACGGAGCTGACCATGAGAGAGCTGAGAATGGCCGGCTCCCCTTCCTCAGGGAATGGAAACCAGGCATCTTCAATTTTCTATCTAGACAGACACCCCCTCCACTTGCTTCCAAGTTATGCCACAACGTTATTTACAAGATGGATAAACCACATCCCTTCGAGGTCAGCAGAACGGCCTGGTGAATAGTCATCAGAATTCAGAACCCAGGCCAGAGACGTTTGGAGCAAAGGCTGAAAGAAATGAAGGGCTAGAACATTTAAAGGTTGATAAGCAAGGATCAGATGGAAGAGGAAGGGATGAGAAGGTCTGGGCTGTGACTGAGCAGGATTACTAACTACGATGCCAGTTTGCTTGGGGATGCAGCTTCAGTTTCCCTCTTTCAGAGGCTCCACCACTGTTCGAGGGGTATGTGAGTTCTCAGCAGCCCCTCGCTCTGCTGGAGCGTGGGGATTGTATGCAGTGACACACTAATGCTCAGAAGATGAACACCGAAGACGATGAGGAAATGTGCAGAGGGCATGGAGTCAGGAGGTTCTCCAATGCCAGGGAAGTCAGTAAAATTGACCTGAAAAAGGAGAATTACGGGCGGGTCGGAGAGGTGTGGTAGGAGATACAGAAATGCACAGCAGTGCATCCAGAGGAGCAGACATCCTGAGTGTTAGATTTTCAGCAAGAAGGAAAAAAGCAAGATGATGGCAAGAGGCCAGGGGAAGAAAAAAGCATCAGAGATTTGTGATCGCAGCAGTGTCACAAGGCAGCCTCTCCCCCAAGAAAGGCATATGGTTCGTGGACCATCCATAAAGGGGCATCACCCAGAGAAATACCATGGTAACGGCTCTGTCCGGCTCCAGCACCTGCGTTCACATCTCCTCTACCCACAGTGTCCGGAGCTGCCCCGGTGCCTCTCAAAGCTCTCCTCCCTCCCCTCCTGCAGCCACAGCCACGAGAGCTGACCCCGTCCACGTGCCCTGCCCCTTCCCTCCAGACTTTTCTGGGCCAACCTGTGCTGGCAGGTTACTCTTCCACAAGGAGGAAAGAAGCTCTGTCCAAGTTACTTGCCACCTCCTTGTCTAAAAGACGTAACATCTGTGTTTTATTTGGAAATCGACAGACCACGTGATTCTGACATGCCTTTTCAGTCTAGCATCCAGTGGCCATGCTCCCACCCCTAAGCAGCAGCTCACGTGGGCTGCTTAGCCTGGCCCCAAGGACCCCAAGGACTGCTGGCCTCTGGAACTTGGCCCACCAAGCCACCTGTCTGCAGGACGCATGCTCCATCTCACCTTGTCAAAGTCCTAGCCCAGCCCAGTGCCACCTCCTCCATGAAGTCCCAGCAAGGATGAGAAATAATGGCAAAATAGGGCAAAAGCATATTTGAGACGCATTCCCTGGTGTCACCCAAGAGCTCGTGAGTTAGAATCGCCAGGGATGGGGCATAAAGCTCTAAGTAAGTAGTTGCAAGGACTTGGCCACTCATTGTGGTCAAAGGGATTCTCTATGTTCTTTTCCCAACCCCTTTCCTCTACAATATTATAAGAAAAAGAGTTCTAAATCTGAGGTGGAGGAGGACGGGCAAGCCATTTAAAACTTGCTGAATCTTAGTTTCCTCATGTGGAAAATTATAATCACTGTAATTATCTGAAAAGACAGTAGCAGAAGAAATAATTCAATATTTGAGGAAGTGATTTAAAAAGCATAACAAAGCATCATGCAAATGTAATAGATAGTTATGAGAATGAGAAGGAAGATGATGGAGACTCTGATGAAGAAGAAATGGTAATAGCAGAATTCTGGCTCTTCTGAGTCCCTGGCATGGGTGAGAGACTGCATGTCAAGCAGAGTTGGTTTCAAAACCACTACCTCCCAGCAGTGCCATGGAGATTAAATAAGATAATGTCCACAAAGTGCTTAGCACAGGATGTGACATTAAGAAACACGTAGTGGTGATGGTGCTGATGGTGGAGGTAGAGGTGATGGTGGCAGTGGAGGTGATAGTGATGGTGGTAGTGATGGTGGAGGTGTTGATGTGTTGATGGTGGTGATTATGGTGGTGATGGTGCAGGTGCTGGTGGTGGTGATGGTGGAGTTGTTGATGGTGCTGATGGTGATGGTGGTAGAGGTGATGGTGGCAGTGGAGGTGATAGCGATGGTGGTAGTGATGGTGGAGGTGTTGATGTGTTGATGGTGGTGATTATGGTGGTGATGGTGCAGGTGATGGTGGTGGTGATGGAGTTGTTGATGGTGCTGATGGTGATGGTGGTAGAGGTGATGGTGGCAGTGGAGGTGATAGTGATGGTGGTAGTGATGGTGGAGGTGTTGATGTGTTGATGGTGGTGATTATGGTGGTGATGGTGCAGGTGATGGTGGTGGTGATGGTGGAGTTGTTGATGGTGCTGATGGTGATGGTGGTAGAGGTGATGGTGGCAGTGGAGGTGATAGTGATGGTGGTAGTGATGGTGGAGGTGTTGATGTGTTGATGGTGGTGATTACAGTGGTGATGGTGGAGTTGATGGTGGTGATGGTGATGGAGGTAGAGGTGATGGTGGCAGTGGAGGTGATAGTGATGGTGGTAGGGATGGTGGAGGTTTTGATGTGTTGATGGTGGTGATTATGGTGGTGATGGTGCAGGTGCTGGTGGTGCTAATGGTAATGGTGATGGTGGTGATGATGATAGTGTCACTGGTGGTGATGGTAAAGTTACTGGTGGATGTAGCAGCAGCTATGTACCCTCTGCATTTGCACCTATACTTGGGTGTGGGGATTTGAGATGTGCTGGCCAGCACCAAGTTCTGCAGCAATAAAGAACTGTTGCGCTTCCCTGGTGGCACAGTGGTTGAGAGTCTGCCTGCTAGTGCGGGGGACACGGGTTCGGTCCCTGGTCTGGGAGGATCCCGCATGCCGCGGAGCAACTAGGCCCGTGAGCCACAACAGCTGAGCCTGCGCGTCTAGAGCCTGTGCTCCGCAACGAGAGGCCGCAATAGTGAGAGGCCCGCGCACCGCGATGAAGAGTGGCCCCCGCTCGCCGCAACTGGAGGAAGCCCTGGCACAGAAACGAAGACCCAACACAGCCAAAAATAAATAAATAAATAATTAAAAAAAAAAAAAGAACTGTTTATTAACAATAAGCCTGTTCCTTGTCATTTTCCTTTTCTTCTCTTTTAAATTGCTACCCAACACAATGTCTGGATAAACGTTTGTAATTTATCACGAGGGCAACTTTTTCAAGCCATTCTGGATGCCAGGATGCTGAGCAAGACCAGCATTTCTGAGGCTGCCTGTCTGTCTGTGGAGAAGAGGGGAACCTATAAATTCAGAGGAGCAATTCCCTCCCAGCCAGGACGAGTTAACACAGCCATGTGAGGGGCCATCGTCCGATGAAAGGACTGCTTGTGCAAGTGGTTCTAATATGAGCCGTATGGTCTTTTTGCTCAGTCCCTGTTCTCCGTGCCTCCAAATGTCAAACGTGATTATTTTCTACCGGTTAGAGCTGAAACCAGGTGCTCAGAGAAAACCTAGAGGGTCCTGAAATAAACCTGGCTGCACGCCACGAAAGGCATCCAACAGTGGCCTGCGATCCAAATGATGCCATCACCATCTGGCAGAGCAGAGGAAGGCGAGAAAAAAGGCTTTACATGTTGAAAAGTAAAACAAATTCAACCCAGGCTGCCACTTACAAAAGACCACTAGTGTTTCCCTCTCTCAAATCTACTAGAAATCAGGGCTGATGGACCTGATCGCTTTCAGCCATGTGAGACCCTCGGCTCCAAGGGCAGAAGCCAGAGATTAAAGTGACAGGCGTTCAGGGCATCCTTCAGAACAGGCACTGGCAGTTACAAGGGGTCCGAGACCTCTCCAAGGCTCCTGCCGAAAGGACTGCTAGTGTCCAGTTTAGAATTCTGGTGTGTAAGTGGACACACACACACCATTCTAAAGCAAAAACAGGAAAGGTTTGGAGCCAGGACAACCTGAGTTCTAATCCTTGCCTCACCATTTATAATCTGTGTGACGCTGGATAATCTGATTTATACCTTCAAGTCTTGGTTTCCTCATTTGCAGAATGGGATTAAAACCGCCAGGCTTCATAGGATCCTTGTGAGAATTACGTGAGAAACATGCGTGCAAAAAAAAAAAACACAAAAAAACAAAAGAAAACACCTAAGTGCCTGCTATGCAATGACAATTCAACCAATATTATTTCCTTCCTACCTTACATTAGTTCTACATGTGTAGAGGTTCTGTTTTTAACATATGTTTTTAAAGCAACTGACACCATCGGGCCCACCAAGAGACATTTGGGGATCACTCTGTCTCTAGGAAGAAGGGGAGCTTCATATTTGATAGCGTCACTTCTTCGGTTCTCACCTCTTGATAAGAGAGAAGAGAAGGCAGAAGATACTAAGAAAATGATCACAGGAACCAAAGAGACTTTCCCCGGCTTGTGGGAGGGGCGGTGACAAAGCCCGGAGCAACCTTGAGCAGTTAGGTCATTTAATATTTCTGGACATTAAATTTCTCACTGTCGATCTCAGAGATTCCTTCCACCATGACGATTCTCTAGCTTAAACGTTCCAAATTTTACACTGTTTAAATGTCTGACAACACGGAATTCTCTTAAGCAAAACTTTTTTTCCCCCTCCTTTTTGTCCAGAGAGGAAAGAAGATATCTAGGCTATTTTAGGTGTGCCTAGGACCACAGAGCAAGATAAAGGCCAAGTAAAAGGAAAGGTACAGAAGAAACCAAGTTTTCTTCTTTAGAACTGAGCATTCTAGACGTCCAGATGACCAACAGGTACATGAAGAGATGCTCAACATCCCTAATCATCAGGGAGATGCAAATCAAAACCACAATTAGATGTAACCTCACATGTGTTAGAGTGGCTATTACCAAAAGACAAGGAATAACAAGTGCTGGAGAGGGTGTGGAGAAGAGGGAAGCCCTGTGCACCGCTGGGGGGAATGTAAATTAGTTCAGCCACGATGCAGAACAGTATGGAGGTTGGTCAAAAAAAAAAAAAAAAGGAACTACCACATGATCCAGCAACCCAATGCTGGGTATTTACCCAAGGGAAATGAAAACACTACCTTGAAAAGACACATGCACCCCCATGTTCATTGCAGCATTATTTACAATAGCCAAGCCATGGAAGGCCCCTAAGTGCCCCGGAATGCAACAACGGATAAAGAAATAATGGTACGCATACAAGAGAACAGTAGACGGCTATAAAAAGAAGGAAACTGCGCCATATGCCACAAGGATGAACCTCGAGGGCATCATGCTAAGTGCAATACGTCAGACAGAGAAAGACACATACCGCATAATCTCATTTATGATATGGGATCTAAAAAAAACTGAACTCATAGGTAGAGAGAACAGATTGGTGGTTGACAGAGGAGACAGGGGTAGGAGGTGGATGAAATGGGTAAAGGTGGTGAAAACGTTAAAAAAACAAGTTGGACATTCTCTGTCGTAGGTCAGAACCCAGGTGGCCAGATGTCCAGTCCTGGGTCCTGTTCTCCCCACACCACCCCAGTGTGTCAGCCCCCAGAGAGCAGACTCAGGTGTGATCCATTCATTCTTGCACCCTCATTGTATCTGATGCTCATGAACGACACTACACCTTTATGCATATTTTATATGCTTACACATATTTTCATATTTATTTTAATGCATGTATAAAAACATGTTTTTATAAATGTGAGGCACTCCTCTAAGTGCTGCAAATACAAAAATAATGTTCTCACAGACTTAACATTTTAGTGGTGATAACAAAAATAAACAAATTCTCAAATAAGAAAAATATGTCCTCTACAGAAAATTAAAATAGGCTGGTGTGAGAGTGACAGGATGTCTATTTTGGGGTGGATGATTAGGGCACAAGAGTTTTTTTTTTTTTTTTGAAAAATCAACCTCGTGCAAGCTCTTGAGTGCCAAGCGCCTCAGTGGCCTGGAGCCAGGCTGGTTCTGCTTTGGATCATTCAGGGTTCAGATGCACTTGTAGCAGTGCCCGCTCCAGCCAAGAGACAGCACTCCCGGACCCCAACGCCCCGCTCAGACAAGCAGGAGGAAATCTGAACCTCAGAAAGGCTTGAGTACCTTCTCTACCTCCGTCTAAAGCAGGAAGCAGCCGGGCAATGAGTGCCTATAACATCCCCCTCAGGGGGAGGCAACCATCTCCCAGGGCTATGGGCTCTGCAGGATGGGGATGAGGATGGGGATGGGGGTGGGGATGGGGATGGGGGTGGGGGTGGGGATGGGGGTGGGGGAGGGGGTGGGGTGGGGGTGGGGATGGGGGTGGGGGAGGGGGTGGGGATGGGGGTGGGGGAGGGGTTGGGGGTGGAGGTGGGGAAGGGGGTGGGGATGGGGGTGGAGGTGGGGAAGGGGGTGGGGGTGGGGATGGGGGATGGGGATGGGGAAGGGGGTGGGGATGGGGATGGGGAAGGGGGGATGGGGAAGGGGGTGGGGATGGGGATGGGGAAGGGGGGATGGGGAAGGGGGTGGGGATGGGGATGGGGGTGGGGGTGGGGTGGGATGGGGAAGAGAGTGCCTGGCTCCCAACTCTCCCCTTTCACTACGTCATTGTCGAAAAATACCAGCTTTGTCCAGAATGAATGCATTCACCTCGCCAGAGATTACACTGTCTGCCGGTTGCTAATCTCTAAAATAAAGGGCCCGGACCCCTTTCCCCACTCCGTGCTTTAGTCTCAGTATCTCAATTCCCAGGTCCCTGTGGCTTGTCACTGTCTCGTCTCTTCTCTTGTCACAGCCTGAGCGCTGCCATTAGCAGCGCTCAGAGTGACGTTTCAATTGAAGCAGGAAGCGGCAGGTCACCGTGTGGGAAGGAGAGGGGTCCTGTTTTGAGTCAGTCATCATCCTGTCTCAGGCCTTCCTGACTCAGCCACAGGCTGACTGAACAGGAAGCTGCCCCCCAGCCCACGCCACCATCACCGTTTGTCGTCCGTCCACAGGTAAAGCCACTGAGGAGCAACACCCCCGGGATGGTGCAGCTCAAGTCAGGGGATCACCAAGGACACGGAGGGACGGGGTCCCCAAGGACACGCCTGGCCATCGTACCCCATTCGCTGGAGGATGCAGGACGCGGGAGGAGCCCTCCTCTGCCCCGGCACACCCTGTGTTAACACCCTCACCCCCCGCCTTGCGACTCTCGGCTCACCCTCCCCTGCTACACACTGGGTCTCTCAGGCCACGGGCTCTGCCTCTGTTCCAGCGTCCCCCCTGCCTGGCAGACCACCTGGCCCAGGACGGGTGCTCCTCCCAGCCACGCCCACCCCCCCCCCCACCCCGTCTGGGCCACGCCCTTTCCCCTTGCTCTTTTGGTCACTGCCATCATCCCCCCCAACTGGTCTCCTCCGGCTGCAGTCTGTTCTCAACACAGCGGCCAGATGGATGCGTTTAGAATGTAACCTGCGCCGCGGCACGCCTGCACCCCAAATCCTGAATGAACAAATTGCAACCAGAAATGTATGAGACAGTCCAGGAAACGGTGAACCCAAAATGAATACACGAAGAAGCTTTTTCATAGATTTAGGTGGGATGACGGTATTAAGGTTTTGTTTCTTTTACGTACGTGCTGAAATATTTAGAGACACAATGTGATGCTGTTTGAAATTGCTTCAAACTAACCCAGCAGTGGGTGGAGGTGGGTGAGGTGGGTGAGTCACCCACTGGCCAGTGACTTGGTAAGTGCTGAAATGGGCTTGGGGGATAAGGGGGTTTACTTCACTTTTCTTTCTATTTTTGTATATGTTTAATTTTTTTCATAATAAAACATTTTTGAACACACTCAATAGCCCCACGTTGCTCACAGTAAAAGCTAAGATCCTCACAATGGCCCACGAGGCCTGAAATGGACCTGCTCCCAGTTTTAGGACTTCGCCTCCTCCATGCTGGGCCCTTGCTCGCTCCGGCCACATAGGTCTCTGTGCTGACACACACGCAGCCGCCTGCCCCAGGGCCTTAGCTCTAGCTGTTTCCTCTGCCTGCTCAGCTCTCCCCCCAGCTACCCGTACAGCCAACTCCCTCACCTCCTGAGAACCCGCCAAAACAGGACTTTCTCCATGGGTCTTCCAGCATTGTTTATTTAAATGCTAATTAGTATGATTCTTTTCCTTGCCTACCAGAATGTAAGCATCTTGAAGGCAGGGATCTTTATTCTTCACTGAAGGATCCCACTTGCCTAGAACAATGCCCATCACCCAGTAAATGATGAAGAAATACTTGCTGAATGAATGAATTTGTGGAAGGAAGGAAAAGGGAGCAAAGAAGATGCAGGGATGGGAGAAGGGCTAGTAGAAGAAAAATGGCAGAGATGGGAAAGGACAAGAGAAACAGAAAGAGAAGAGAAATCAGTCCAGGGTCCTCGAAGGATGCTGGCAGAGGTTGAAGTAAAAGCCATGTCCGTGGCCCTTTTACTTACAGATGCGCTTAGGAGCTGGAGACCAGGGAGCCTGAATAAAAGCAGATGGACATGAGCCAGTGTCCAGAGGCAGGACGTCCTCTCGGGCAGGGGGGGTACTCCCTGTGTCTGAATTACTCTCTTCAGTGTCCCATCTGTTCCTGCTGAAATCCGCTCACTCCTGCGAGGCTGCCTCAAATACCACGCTCCCTGTTCCCAGCCCCATGGCCTCTCTCCACTGAGCTCCCTCTGTCCTCTCTACACTTATAGTCCTTATTGGTCCCCACGGAGGCATCTGGCTTCCCTGTTCATGGGTCTCAAGTCCCACAGGCTGTGAGCTCCCGAGGGAGGAGACCATAATCTCTTCAGGGACCCCAGAGCATTTAGCACAGCACCTGTGCTTCGTCAGGGCACTTGTGGGCTTTGCTGGCTGACTGATGCATGGAAGGGAAGAAGGGAGGAAAGGAGAAGAAGGCCCTAGAGACACACGGTCCCGTGTGTGCGTCCCTGAGAGGCATTGGTGGCTGGGCCTGCTGTTCGTCCGTGAACAGAGGGACGGCAGCCCTTCCCCAGCAGTGTCAGGAGGCCTGGTGCTTAGATGGAGCTCAGCGACTCAGTACGTGCGCCCCTACCCCAGTCCTACCCTGACTGCTTCCCTTAGACGGAGCTCAGTGACTCAGCATGTGCGCCCCTACCCCCGTCCTACCCTGACTGCTTCTCTGGGTCCCCCTCTTTTACTCCTCAAATCCCCACTCTTGGGGCACACGTCCAATCCCCAAGGCCCCTGGCCAGTGTTAGATTTGGACCAGGCCCTGCCCCCACTGCACGGGCGGCTGGTACTATTACTCTCAGGGGTTAGAGGTGTTTCTGGGAAGGACAGCAACCATCCCTGGGCAGCACATGAACACTTTCTGGGGTGCCAGGAAGTCATGGCCAAGGAAGCGCGGCCTAGACAAGCAAGCCCAGGCAAGATTTGTCCCCTCTCCCCTTAATAAGAGCCAATTAAATAAAGATATAGATTAAAAAAAAAAACAAACAACCTTTGCAGTCATGCTTGCATCAGGAGTTCCACTCACCATCTAACACTGTATTAGGAAAAGTAACACTTGGAGCAGTTCAAGGTAAGATGAGATAAGGGTCATCTAAACGTCAGTCACAGAAGGCACAGGATTGCTGTTTTCTCCTAAGGCTGTGCATGAGTGTGTCAGGAGAACGAGCGCCGTGACAGCTGCCACATCCTGCTGCCCACAAAGGGCCCCATGCTGGGCACTATTTCTCACAACTCAGCCGGCTGGTTGCCTTCCCACCATAACAAAGTAAACAGGCTCAGAGAGGTTGGGTGTCTTAAAGGGTCACACAGCTGCTGAGAAGTAGAGCTGAGCTTCAAACCCAGGTGCGTCTTGCTGCAAAGTCCAGGATCCTCACTCCATACAGAGGCAAAGGCAACCCAGCTTTGACCCATCTGACTGACAGTGAAACTGAGGCCAGGGCTGGTGATGTTGAGTGGGAGGTGACATATCCAAGGTCTTCTAGTAGGATAAGTGACTTCTCCCACCCGCCCTACCTTCATGACACCCTGCCATGCTTCAGAGCTAGCCTTCACAATAAGCTCCTCTTAGAATCTTGAGATTTCAAGATTGTTACAGGATGCAGAGGTGCCTGGAAACCAAAAGAGGAAGTTCACGGGTGGGTAAGGACCGGCTGGAGTCTGTGCTGAGTCACAGGAACAGGTCAGCCCACTTCAGAACTGAGGAGGCACAGTGTGATCAGTGGGCCCAACCACCTTAGACAGAGTGAATCCCAGCACATCTGTGACACCATCCGCTTCACCGAGCTACGGCATCTCCAGGCCATATGTGAAGCCATACACGGGACTGCGGCAGCCTCTGCCACGTGCCAGGACCCTCATTTCCACCTATCTGTCAGGTCACCCGGCCTCTGAACTAAAACCTCCAAGGGCAATGAGCTCACTACCACCAGGGGCTGCCTCACGGTCTCTGGATGCTTGTGCCCTGGGGCTGTTTTCTTAAGTGAACCAGTAAAAGATGATACAAGCTTCACTATTCACAATAGCCAAGACATGGAAACAACCTAAATCTCCATCAACAGACAAACGGATAAAGAAGATGTGGTGTATACATAAAATGGAATATTACACAGCCATAAGAAAGAATGAAATAATGCCATTTGCAGCAACATGGATGGACCTAGAGATTATCATATTAAGTGAAGTGAGTCAGAAAGAGAAGTACAAATATCATATGATAGCACTTATATGTGGAATCTAAAATATGACACAAGGGGTTTCCCTTGTGGCACAGTGGTTAAGAATCCGCCTGTCAATGCAGGGGACATGGGTTTGAGCCCTGGTCTAGGAAGATCCCACATGCTCCAGAGCAACTAAGCCTGTGCACCACAACTACTGCGCCTGTGCTCTAGAGCCCGTGAGCCACAACTACTGAGCCCACATGCCACAACTACTGAAGCCCACGCGCCTAGAGCCCGTGCTCTGCACAAGAGAAGCCACTGCAATGAGAAGCCCGCACACCGCAACGAAGAGTAGCCCCCGCTCGCTGCGACTAGAGAAAGCCCGCGCACAGCAACCGAGACCCAATGCAGCCAAAAATAAATAAATAAAATAAATTTATTAAAAAAATAAATAAAATAAAATATGACACAAATGAACTTATCTACGAAACAGACCCACAGACATAGAGAACAGACTTGTGGTTGCCAAGGGGGAGGAGGGCGGGGAGGGGATGGAGTGGGAGTTTGGGGTTAGCAGATGCAAACTAGTATATACAGAGTAGATAACAACAAGGTCCTACTGTAGAGCACAGGGAATTACATTCAGTATTCTGTGATAAACCATAATGGACAAGAAAATGAAAAAGAATGTATATATATGGATAACTGAATCACTTTGTTGCACAGCAAAAATTAACGTTGTTGATCAACTATACGTGAATAAAACAAATTAAAAAAATATATTATAAGTTTAAGGGCTCGAGGTCAGGAAATGTGAGTTGAGTCCTTACTCTGTGCCAGGCACCTGCTAGGAACTGAGGACAGAGCTGAGGTCAGTGCCAGTTTGCCGTGAGGGCACTGAGCAGAGAGATGCCACGCCCTCTGCCTTAAAACACAGTGTCAGGAGCCGTGCTTACTGGTGGATTCAAACCCATAAGGTGTGCACCGTCTGGATAAAAAGACAAGGGCTAAATGAAATGAAATGAAATGAAATACCATAAGAAATTATGATATGGTATTCAAAAATAATGTAGATGTTTAGATTGGAGTAGCTAACAGCCTACTGGCAGACCTCTATTCTTTCACTGCTGTTTTTTCTTATTCTCTCCTTAAGACTTAGCTCAAACATTACCACTTTCAGGAAGCCCTGGCTGGCCCCCAGGTTGGGTCAGTTGCCCCTTCCCTGTGTTCTCTCAGTACTGGGCGTCCTTCTACTGGGGCTCTGATCACACAGGGACGTGAGTTTCTATATACATGACTCATGGCAGACCACAGACTCATCTGCATGAGATGACCCAGGACCCAACTCAAGGCTGAACATGTAGCCCATACTCAACCACTGTTGATGAACTCAATCTAACTCTTCAATCTGCTTCCAATATTCATTCCAAGCTGCCAAGACTGGGGCCATCTCCTCTGTCTGAGCAGCTAAAATGGGGGGTGGGGGCAGTGCGGCTGAGTTGGGGCACCAGAAAGGAAAGACAGTTTACTTACTCGGAGACCTGGCAAACCAGGAGGTCCATCCTTGCCTTCTGGACCCATCAGACCCTTTGAAGGAGGAGAAAGGGGAAAAAACAAGAGAGACAAACCATGGTAAATACAGAGTAAAGACCACAGGATATACTTCGCCCTGTCACTCTCATTGAATAGGAAAATACCATCCCATTCCAGTGGGGAAACTGGGAGGTTAGAAGGGAAAAAAACATCCTATTCCCTCAAATCTATAACACTTAAAATATGTGCACCTATCTGATGTAATTACGTGTGATTAACAACCAAGATGTAGGCACCATCATTCATACTTTATTTTTTTATTTTTTTACAGTTATAGAAATTAATTTTATTTGGATTATAAATGTTTTAGAACAGGTATTGGGATTGGGAATTAAAGACTACAAAAATCAATATTTCATCTTATTCCTTCTAGAGAGCACATCTACTTTTCAGCATTATTTCTTCAATCATAATATAATCTGGTTTTACACAATAAACTTCTTTCTTTCTTTTTTTTTTTCACACACACACACTGTATTTTATTTTTACAAGAGATAAGTAGACTGACACCAAGCATTGTACATGGATGACCACAACAAAAGCAACAATGATTGCAATTACCAAACATGAAACACACTCATACTATGTCATAATATTGACATTCAGTCCAGTAATCCTCCACTGTAACAGCTCCTTTACTTTGCAGTGAAAATTGATTTGTATATTCTTTGACTCTGAGTCCTTGTGGGATTTTTTTTTTTAATTCTGACAGAAAGTCACAAAAATTATACTCATCCTCATCAGTTCACTCAGTCCCATGTAATTAATTTTTTTTTCATCTTCATCTTTTGTTAGCACTTTTATGAGTTCATCAGTTTTTCATTAGAGTTCTGAAAATGCTTATTCATTCAGTTCAGCAGTACAGTCAGTTACCAGAAACCTGTACTTGTCAGAGTCTTTTCCACATCATTCATACTTTAAAGATGAGTACAATAAGGACCAAAGGCCTTGCATCAGTGCTTTGTAAAAAGTGCGCACAAAAGAGGTGCCTGGAATCCAAGTGTCTTTAGCTCTAAGCCTGGTGCCTTTGCCCCTGTATCTTGCTAGTTCGGCAATAACTGGCTTGGGTTATCTGACTCTTCATCAACTGCGATATGCAAAATGACAGTCTGGATAAATAAATGAAATCACCTGAGAAAGATCAATTTCCACAGAGCAAAAAAACACAAACAAAAAACAAAAAACAAACTGGTGCAGGAAGAGGTCATACTGACCTAAGTAAACTCCTGCCCCCTAACACCTCACTAGGTACCTGCTGCCTGACCTCAGACAAGTCACTGGGCATCTGTGGACCTCAGTTAGCGCATCTCCAATGTGAGGATAATAAACTTTCCTACCAAGTGGTTGTGAGGACCACATGAAGGATGGGTACAAAAGCCCTGACAAAGCACCTCCTGACAGCACCCTGATTTATACCCAAATGTATAATGAAGTCACGTAGAATACGGCATGAAATGTGAATGGGAAAATGAAAACTTCAGCTCTAACTGTGACTCTTATCACCAACTTTACGGGTGAATTTGGGCCAGAAATTCCCTCTCTGTGCTTCAATTTCCTCATCTTCAATAATATGATTATCATGCAAACAGCTACTATTGCCACATTTTGCATAACTATTAAGTGATGGAATTCTATTTATGTCTAAGGTCTTTTCCCTTAATAACACCATAAAAATGAATACATGAATGGACAAACTGTAGTAATTAAAGGTTTAAATCTCCCTTCCTCACAAGGATTACTGCAGTGAGCTCAGGGCACACATCAAGGGAAGGAAGACCCTGCAGAAGTGAGTTTTCATTAAGCATCAAGAGATGTCTCACATTTGGTCTGCCCAGCTGGCCCTTCTTTATTACACTTAACCAAACATTGCTAAAACTACCAGAACTGTTTCATCTTGGGGAAAGAATCAAAGATGCAAGCCTCCTCAACAAGGATGGAGAATGTTGCACACTTTCCATTTAGAGAATGGGATACATTTTCCTCTTTCTGGGATTGCTAAACACAAACTCCAAATTTTCCATTCTCAACAGAAGTCACTGAAGCCAGGTTCTCGATTTGATTCAATCCAAAGAATATTTAGGGAGCAACTGCTCTGAGGGAGGCCCTGGGCTAGATGCTGCTGGGGATTCAAAAAAGACAGAAATAACAATTGATATCAGTATTGGGCTTAATAAGGCTTCACAGAACAGTGCTTCTTACATTAACTCATTTAACCCTCACAGCACATTTATGTAGGAAATGATGTCGATGACGATGATTTCCAACTTAGGAAAGCAGAAGAGGATAAGAGGGGTAGAGTTCAAAAACCCAAAGCTACTTGGTGGATGAACTGGGACATGAAACCAGATGCTCTGGCTCCTAACCCCAAGTGCCTTCCATGGCCACATTGCTCCTTATGAGCTCAGACTGCAATCAGGCCCCAGTCTGATGTCCCTCTTGAATATCTGTCAGGGGGGTCACTCCTTCATAAGCATGTATTAAGTTCCCACCATGTGATAAACATGTGGATTTAGAGACAGGAGAGATATTGGTTGTGGCCTTAAGAACCTCCCACTCCTGGTCTCTCATCACTGTTCCCCACTTTTCACAAGGTCTTTAGGTAGGCTGTTGGGTTTCTGAACTCCTTCCAAGGGAATTTCATCACCAACATCATGCATTGTACTCAATCCCATTCTATCAAGAGTATCTAGCCCAGAGGACCTCTTCAGAGCCCTGGACAGCTCCACGGGGCTGCAGGGTTGAGGCAGTCCGGTATTTGCAAGTACTGAGGGTTCAGGACCCTCTCCTTGTCCTATACAATGGGTCACAGGAATGACACATGCAGAGAATTCTCATTAATCATCTAGAGATTGCAAGTGTTTACTCACAATTATTTGTTTTTCACACTCCTTTCACATGGATCAGTCCATGTGCTTTCATCCCTGTATCTCCAGCCTTAATATTTCGATTGATATAAAATAAAGTACGTGACCACAAGTGTTTGAGGTTTCTTCCTTCTCTCCCTCCCTCATTTACCATAACAAAGTTCACATGAGGGGGAAGGACTGCCCATTATTACATCCCAGATCCCAGAGTGAGAGATCAAGAAGGCTGCCTCATGAAGTAAGCAGGGCTGAGCACTCCTAGCTTCTTAGCCCTTAGTGGGAGCCACGAAGTAAAGTAATTCTCCTCTGTGCATCTCAGAGGATATACTGCTGCATTGTGCACTCAGGAATGAAAAGAGCATGGACCAGTCTGTCAGACAGGTCTGGGTTCAAAGCTCAGTTCTGCTTCTTAGTTGTATAACTTCGTGCATGCTACTTAGTATCTCTGTACCAATGTCTTCATTGGTAAAAGTAGAAAAATAACAACTTCACCCTTGCAAACTTAATATGCACATGTTTGCATGTAAAATATACTACAGTACAGATGGTCAGTACTTGCCAATTATGACCTGAAATATATGTGCATATATGCACAGAGAGCTAAATACTGAGAGCATACTGCATTACCTGCATTATCTACTTTAAATCTCTCAACAGTTATAACAATGGTGGAGAGCTCTGGAAACCAAGCCTTGGAAAGGTTAAGCAAGGTATCTAAGGTTATAGAGACAGAAGGGAGCTTTTCTGACCTGAACTTTTCGATATGAAATTGTTCTAATTATACTGGAATTAAAAACATCTTCTAAGTTTCTTCTAGTTTTGTCCCAGCAAAAACATATACATTTATCCTAATGAGGAATGGGCCTTATTATAAATCCAATTATAAATCTGATTTATGGACATTTCAAGATAAGAGTTGTTTTATTTCCTTCAGTAAAACAGTCACTTGAAAGAAGCAACAGCATGTTACCAGGAGGAGCAAGGTTCAATCACTGACCTGTGGAATTTACTGTATTCTTATTAATTATCCTTAGTATCTGAACTCACATCAAAAATGATCAGAGTCCCTTTGAATGGCCTCTTCCCAAATGGTTATTTACACATCATTAAATTCTTAACAGAGGGAGAAACCGAAGGCTGAAGTGTTCCAAACCACTGCAAAGTCGGTATTAATCAGAAACATGCGAAAAGCAAATGTGCACTGGAAATGATTCAACTGGCATTGAAGTGTCCAATGTTTTTATTCCACTTTATCTGAAAGGAAACTAAAACAGCAGACTGAACACCAGAAACCCCAATCCTGGCATGTTTGGGACTGGGGGCTCTGAAGGCAGGCTGCCTGGGCTTCAAGTCCAGTTGCACACTTGCTAACTGCATGATCCATGCCCAGTGACTTCAGTCTTCAAGGCCCAGTTTCCTCCTGTGCTAGATGCTGACAACAACCCCTGTCACTCAGGGTGACGGGATGAGCTTCTGAAACAACGCAGAGCTCGGAAGCGAGAATGGCTATGATTTTCCAGACCTAGAGGTGTGGACCCCGGGCTGGGGAGGGATCACTTACCGGAGCGCCTGGTGGCCCGGGAGGGCCCTGGTGACCTCGTGGTCCCGGGGTTCCCTGGTAACACAAGTCAAACTAGAATTAGCCATGACTCCCCGTCCTTATGCCCCGGGCCACCACCCATGACCCTTTGCTGACTCAGAGTCTTCTTCCCAAGTTCCCAAAGGGGACCCAGCGACACAGGGTGGGAATCTGCATTCTTGGCAGAGTCAACTTGACCTGTCTCTGAAGGGCTCCACCTGAGCTCAGCAAGCAGTGCCACCCCACGCCAGCGGCCTTCCTATTTCTGCCACCACCTAAAGCCCCACGATGAGGGGACCCACATCCCTCTTACCTGCTCGCCCTTCAGGCCCTCTCTCTGCACCTGAGGGACAAACCAGACGTCAGTAAAGCTGGTGGCGCTTTCTTAATAGTCACCCTCGCTCCGCTTCAAGGCGCGCAGGCACACAGCCTGCCGGAAGGCAGCAGTTTCTGACTTGTCTCTGATTTTACCCCATTTTCAGTGGGCAAAGCCTTGTATCCAGCTCGTGTCATCAGAACAGTTCTGCCTCATTCTCAGAGGCAACGACTCTCCCAGCTACACAATCCTATCAGTGTCTGAGTCCGCGATTCCAACCACGGGTGACTGCATCACTTACCACCGAGCCCGGTACCCCGGGAGGTCCTGCCGGCCCCACGGCACCCTGCGGAGAAATGACAAACGTTCCAACAGAGGGTACTTTGTTCCCTTTGTGCATATGCATACACATACATACACACACACACGTGCGTGTGTACGTATATATATATATACACTTTCTTTTTCAGATTCTTTTCCATTATGGGTTATTACAAGATAGTGAGTATAGTTCCCTGTACTATACAGTAGGCCCTGTTGTTTACCTATTTTATAGATAGTAGTGTGTACCTGTTAAGCCCAAACTCCTAATTTATCTCTCCCCCCTTTCCCCTTTGGTAACCATAAGTTTGTTTCCTGTATCCGTGAGTCGATTTCTGTTTTGTAAATAAGTTCATTTGTATCTTTTATTTTTAGATTCCACAAATGTGTGGTATCATATGATATCTGTCTTTCTCTCTCTGACTTACTTCACTTAATATGATAATCTCCAGCAATCCCACTCCTGGGCATGTATCCAGACAAAACTCTAATCCAAAAAGATACATGCACCCCAATGTTCACAGCAGCACTATTTATAACAGCCAAGACGTGGAAGCAACCTAAGTGTCCATCGACAGATGAATGGATACGGAAGATGTGGCACATGTATACAATGGAACGTGACTCAGCCATAAAGAGAATGAAATAATGCTGTCGGCAGAACACGGATGGACCCAGAGAGGATCACATTAACAGAGGGTACTTTCTGCCACCTGCTCCTGCTGGTCCCCACACCCCCAAGGCCCCCGCTCACCCACGCACGTCCTCAGGACCACCTCCTTCTCTGCGCTCCAGCACACACGCCATCATGTGGGCTGACTTAACAATCTCAAGTGTCCTGTCTCATTCATACCTCTGCATCAAGGTAGCAGGAGCCTTGCTCTCGCTTACGTACCCAGTGCCTACACCTGGCTGGCGCTCTTCCCGCCACCTTCCCGCTCAAGAGCACCCCTTGCTCCACTGTTCAGTGAGCACCTGCTCGCAGCAGGCTCCGCACCACGCACATCAAGAGAGTGATCACGCCCCATGACGCGTCCTCTGCGCCCAGTCACGGGTTCAGCACGCGGTCAGCGCGCAGTAAATACTTAGCCAGTGACAACTACCACAGAGGCTGTGCTGAGGCCTGTCCATCGTCACCAGATCACGACGCACAGAAGTTTTGTTTTCTGCCTCCCTCGGCCTTACCGCCAGGCTCTGATGCCTGTGGCTAGGTCAGGTTTTCCAGAGCGTGGGCTACATCTTGGTTCTACATGGGGCATATCTGTCGACAGAAAAATCTTCACTGTTACTACCCTAGTGCCCTATAGCTAAAACGAGGACACTGCTTGTAGCCAATGTTCCCACATGTAGCTTGGAGATATGACTGCATTTTCCCTAGAGGCTCGCTCAGGGAGCACAGGAAGCCTTGAAAAACTACTGTTGAATAAGTTGGCAAAGAGTAAGTGAGTTGCTGGATAAATAGGAAAGCATCTATTAAATCCTAAGGCCGAGGATTAAGAATGAAGGACTCAGGGCACGTCTGTCACCCTTCATTGCATTTGAGGTTCTAGCTTATGGACAGGACCTGTTTTCTCTGACTGGTGCAGTTACAATTCTGATGGTCCCACTGCTTTCTAAGACTTGGAAAAAATCACATCTCTTTACATAGCATCAGGTGTTTTTCTAAAATCTCAATTAAGAATGTCTTTTTAAAACAGACTATTTTTAGAGCAGTTTTTAGCCACACAGCAAAGTTGCGTGGCAAGTACAGAGTTAATGAGGAGCGTCGATTTGCCTTGCTGTACCTGCCTTTCTGTCTCTCACATGCAATAACCGAGTCCTGCCTCAGAAATGTGTTTCCATTCTTGCTTTTCCTTTCCATGACACCACCACCCACATACACACGGGTGCACACACATGCTCACACACAGCACTCTTTATCACCCTATATCCCCTCTACACACTTCCACGACCTGGACGCAAGCCCAGCTGCACGCAATCAGAACCCAGCTCGGGTGTGTCTTCTCCATTCCCCCATGAGCCTTCTTCAACTCTCCCAAGCATAAGTCTTTTTTCCCTACACGCCCCCAAACCTTATTAATATTTTGCCAATATGATTGTTAGAAGACATTCTGAACTATACTGTAATACTTCTGTGTGGCTGTCTTAAATGTACAAAAATATAATATATATAAATATTGATATATATAAAATATATACATAAATATGTATTATATATAAATGAGAGAGAGAGAGCTTTATGTGGCTGAATAATGAATCTTTTGAGGTTCATACTGTATCTTTCTTCCTTTATTTACACGCTGCCTCATTATCACATTTATTTTTATTGTCTCCATTGTTGCATTTCTCATCATTACACCACGGAAGTGAAGTTCAATGATAGTTATGAAATCAATTAATCAACGCATGTTTTCTCACTTGCATAGGTAATGTTACAGATTATGAGATCAAATGTATTAAACCATTATTAAGGAAAACTAAGATCCTATAGTCCATCCATAAGAATTGTGTATGTATAGCTAATAGATATCGGATCCTTTTTAAACGCCTGGCCTTGATCCAAGGACTTGACATGACGTAAATCTTGTCCTCTCAGATACTACCCTACCTCAGAGATGAGGACGCTGAAGCACAGAGATGTTCAAGGTCAAAAAAGCGCGTCTGTCCTTGAATCACTTTCTTTCCACCACGTGGGTGCCATGTTGTTCAAAGATCTATTTTATCCCTTGGGGCAGTCAGCCTCCAAGACGGCCCCCGCCTCCTGATTCACATCCTGCGCAGGACCACACTGCACCACTGCTCATCTATGTGGCCAGTAACACACAGCAGAAGTCAGAGGTACTGCTGCAGGATGAGGTTATAAGACATGACTGTGGGTTCCCCCTGCCAGACCCCAGTCTCAGAGCGCTCACAACGCACTCTAGGGAAGTGATTTCCACTTCTGTGAGCAGCCCCAGGGAGAGGCCCGTGTAACGAGGCCAGTGGCCACCAAGGAACCGAGGCTTCCAACCACCCTGTGAGTGAGCTTGGAAGTGGATTCTTCA
This sequence comes from Balaenoptera acutorostrata, assembly GCF_949987535.1. NCBI lineage: Eukaryota > Metazoa > Chordata > Mammalia > Artiodactyla > Balaenopteridae > Balaenoptera > Balaenoptera acutorostrata. Next base: position 4,466,717 of record NC_080080.1, on the reverse strand, counting down.
GATGACATAACTACACCCTGGCGACAGCTTGGCCTCCTGGGAGACCCCGAGCCAGAGTAGCCCAGCCGTGCCGCTCCTAGATTCCTGGCCCTCAGAAACTGGGCGAGACCACACTTCTCAGGTTCAGGATGATTTGTTATGCAGCAGAAGATAACTAATAAAACCATGGAGTCAATCCATTAAAACTCTTAATACAGAAAAGGTAGAGCATCCCCTGATATTGAGGTCTGTGGTGCATCATCGTATGGGCAGGTAGATCTATACACCTTGGTCTGTAGCCACTGTGGCGTCTTGAACAAGACACCCTACTTCTCTGGGCCTCTGTTTTCTCATCTGTAAAGTTAGGGGGTTTAAAAGATCAGCTCTATGGTTCCAATGACTTTCTCAAATTGTAAAGCAGCTAAGATTTGTCCCAGTGATGTTCTCTCAGAATGAGCTGAGACACATTCTATCACCTGAGAACCACTGGTTTCTCGACTCTTCCAATGAATGCCCCATATCATACCATGACCCTTGACCGTGTCTTCCCATTTCTGCTGCATTCATCATAATAAGCAATGTACAACTCAGCTGCTTACCAATCAGGAGGGGCCAAACACCTCTATAAATGAAGTGGAAGGTTGGAATTTATAACACACACAGACACACACACACACACACACACACACACACACACACACACACAGTATTGGGAAAGAGTTGTCACCTAGATCCAAACTGTAAGACACATTCTCTCTTCAGGACTTGAAATAAACTATTTATTTTAGGATTTAGCATCCCCTGTCAAGGAACTGCAAGAATACATTAAAACCCTGACACTAGGATAACATAACAATGTAAATCTCAACTCTAAAAATACTTTGAGAGAGAATAATTAACTCAGCTAGAATTGAAGCCCAAGTGAGCAAGTTTGGAAGAGATCAATATTCTCCAGCCACTTTTCCTAAACAGAGGCTTGTTTAGCTTGTATATCTTTTTATTTATTTATAACTATACCCTGTCTGCTTCGGTAAAGAGTCAGAGCAGCCTTTTTCTTTTCCTTTATTTTCAGCATGTGCTGAGAACTCGTCTGGATCGGGCAGTGACATTCACCTGAACTCTGCAGTGTGACACTGAGAAATGCTGCATCCCTGGTCTCACCCTCCTAGGTTTAGCTGGATTCCTCCTGCTGCCCATCTCTCTCCTAGCTGTTCTCAGACCCAAAGTCTGATGTATTTCCTAAGGGCCTAAGATCTGGAAGAAAATCTTTCTCTTGTACTCAAATGCAGGGCTGTATTTCATCACTCCTCCCACTATAATCCAGAACGCAGCACACCTTCTTAGTTTCCCTCTGTGACCCTGAATGCCTGGGAAGGTTATTATCTTCATACAGTTTCATAGCACTTCACAGTTTACAAAGAAATTTCACATGCAGTTCTTTCTGTTGAGATAAATAAATCCTAAGCAGCAAATTCACTGAGTTAAGCCTTGTTGTGAAAATGTTCTAGAATAGATGACCAGCAGGATGAGATAAAACCTTATTTTATTTATGAAATATCTAGCACATTTTCAGGAGTATAATTCTGGTTAAAAAAGAAAAAACAACTAAATGTTGCAGAGGAGAGAGAAGGAGAAAAGGAGAAAGAGGAAAAGGCGTCTGTGAGGATTTTTTTTTGCATTTGTTCATATTTTGCGTTAGTCCAAAAAGCCATTTAAGGGCAGCACAATATTTTAATATGTCCGGAGGTTATATAATAGGGATTTTTCGTTTGTTTTTTAAATAGATTTTTATTCCTAAAAGTAGAAAAAAATGTTTAAATACAATAACCAGAAACTTCTTGTAGGCTGAGTTCTAATACCTGACTCACCACCTTTGTCTGCACTTTGTTCCCAGAACTCCAGCCTGGGCCCTCCAACACACACACCCCAGGCTCTGATTTGTTCAGCTCACACACCCGCTTGTCAAGAGCCATCTGTCACCCCAGGGCCTGGCTTACCTTTTCTCCCTGGGGCCCTGGCATGCCAGGAGGGCCGGGTCTTCCCTGGAGGAAAGAAGGAAAGGAAGGCCGTCAGGGGCAGCAGAGGAGAAGGAAGAGGCCGAGGGCAATGCGCCTCCAAATCTGTACCTGGCCTTTTTCCCCAGAAGGCACCGGTCCCCTTTGACAAGGCTTCCCAGACTGCACTTATTGCTAGAAAGTTCTTCCTCAACTAACCCAATGCCACATCTCCATGTGGTCCCCTTTGGACTCATAGATGCATCTTCCCACACCATCCTACACTTGCCTTTATTTTCCACTTAACAGTGTATCTCAGAGAATATCATATCAGGACATTAGAAGCTCTGTTAATTTCCACATTAATTTTATGTTATTCTCCTGTATCTATTGATGAGCATTAGGGCTGTTAGTAATCTTTTATTCTCGGGGACAGGACTGCAATGAATACAGCACTTTGAACACGTGCGCGTCGCCCACGGCCTTTACGTTAATGATCACGTGTCGTACTGCTGAGGTGAGAATGGATTTAACGTGGTGTGCTCTCTGGAATCCCTCCACTCTGGCGTGGAGGAGCCCACGTGTGGCCGTAAGCTGGGGGCTGGTCGCTAACCCTCCTGGAACCCCCAGCCGAGCAGGACAAAGGCCACAGCCCCCAGGCCCTACGAGCTCCGCACAGGTCCCAGTCCCGTCCGGCCCCCGGAGCCAACGCCTGCCTACCTGCTTTCCGGTGTCCCCGTGCTTCCCGGGGAATCCATCCAGGCCTCTCTCCCCCTGGCAAAAGAAGGAAAGAGAAGAAATGAAGAACAGAGGGGCATCCCCAGGGTCAATGTCATAAAAAAGGAAAGGCCAGCAAAGGCCCTTAGTTCCCGAGCATGCTCTGTTCTCCACGAGGCACCAGGAGAGCCAAACACACACACAGCAGCCTAGAGTTTATGTGTATTGGGGGTCAAGGAGCATAAGTTAAAGGTCAGGGAAACCCCATTCCCATCTCTGCTTCTCATCTACATCTGTGACCAAGTGAAGACCACACAGCCTCTTGGAACCACACAGACTCCTTATCTCATGGGTCTACATGGGGCTCGTAATGTAGCTCATAAAACTGTGGACACATTTTACACATCATTCATCCACCCAGGAAGTATGTATAAACGTCCACTGTTTGCAGTGCATGGTTCAGACCTAAGAGTTAACGGCTGGATCACAGTGGGCTACCAGCCACACAACCTCCACCTATCAGCTTATGTTCACACAGGTGTGACTCTCTTATCAGCTCTGGAATCTTGGGCAAGTTGCTTCACCTCTCTGAGATGTTTCTGTTGACTGTGTTTCCTGGGGATGAAAATTATCCCTTCTTTGAAAGATACGGATGACTAAGGAATGAGATGGCTTATCTAAAACACCTGCTTATGACAGCCAGTGGATAAATACCAATGTTCTCCTCCAAGCCATGCCCGTGATGCTGGTGTGTTCCCCTCATGGCTGACTCCTCGGGTCCAGTGTTCCTTGCTGGTGTCCTTCTCCCAGCTGGGCCCTAAGAGCTCGGTTGATGGAGAGAGATCACTCCAAAAGGTGGGTTCATGCTGGTATCAACAGCCTATGACACAGCTTCCAAAAGCCCAGGCTCCTTCTTTTGAGTGCCTCAATTATAGCAACTTCTCTCGTTTCCAAGGGCTATACTTGCCGTTCTCTCTGCTGGCTCCTCGGTGCCCTCAGGGCTCATGTAAACGTCACCTCTTTGGCCTTTTAGTCCGGATTCGATGTCCTGTTCTTCCCCAGCATGGTCTCATATGTGTCCCCCTCACAGCTCTGAATCCAATTTGCATTTATTCTCCACGTGACCACCCTTCTCTCCCCTCCCCCAGGAGGACCGGGCTGGGTTCACTCTTTTCGTTGTTGTGTCCCCGGAGCCCCGCCTGGAGACGCGCAGTGTGGCCCCAGCTGACACTACTGAATGGCTGCAGCACGGCACAAGAGAAGGATTCGGAGCTCTCCTTCTACTTCCCTGTAACTTTCTTTCTTAAGTTCTTTCTTTCCTTCTTTGTTGTTTTACGGTTGGTGTGTCTTCCAGGATGGTGTCTTCCTTTGCATAACTGAAGAGTCTTGGTTTGCTGCGCATCTTTGCTCTGCCAGTCCGGGGTGCCTGCCTGCAGATGCTGACTCTGTGTTCCCAGCCCACCCCTGGTGACTGCAGGGTAAGGGGGGGGGGCTTCTTTCTCTCAATCTGGGGGCAAAAACTGGTGCTCCCCACTGGACAGTTCAAGCAGAGGTCAGGGGAGGAGATGCCCAGCTCTGCCGCTCTAAGGGCGGGGCCTCAGCGAATCACTGACAACCGTCCCCGGATCCCTTGGCTCCCCACGTCCACTGACTTAGACTCCGGATCGTTCCAGCGCCTCTCCCTGCTCCGCAGGCTGCACTGCAGTTTCCCCCAACTTTGCATCTACGTAAACTGAACCATGTATATTTCCTATCCTTCAGAGATGATTTTAAAATCCTGGAACAATGATGTACGCGTTTCTATTTCCAAGCACTCATATATTAACTCTTTTAAAGTCTTTCCATCACATGAAGTTCGGGCTGAACAGAGAGGAGAGCTGCCTGCAGTTTCTCTCTCTGCCAAGTGATTCCACGTGTGCTACTGCATCTTCTTTTCCTCCGAACGCTATGGGGTTGGCAGGTTTGAGGATGACCCTGATGAGGAAATGGAGACCCTGATGTAAGCCACTTACCCCAGCGAGGTGTGACCGCATTGGCACCAGCACCCGGATTCTCCTGACCCTCAGTCTTCTACGTCTACCACCCCATGCGGTCTGAGCAGAGGCCCCTGGAGGACCACAAGCATCTCTTCCATTGATTCCCAGAGCAGGTGATCTGGCAAGAACGCCAACCCCCTCATTTTACAGGTGAGGAAACTGACAACCTTAGGAGGTATAGCTTGTCCAAGGTCACACAGAAACTTAGTGATGGAGCCAGGACTGAAGTCAAGGCCTCCTGACTTCCATTCCAGAGCTCTCCTCGTGGCAGGCCAGCCTACTGAACGTCCCCCGGGGCACTTCCACAGGGCTCAGCAAAGAAAGGAGTGTTGACCACAAGTCCTACCTCGCAGCCCAAGTCCCTATTTCTTAACAGCCTTGCACTTACTCATCAAGGTCAGTGGAGCCCGGAAGCAAGACTTCTCCCAGCTGCCACTCAGGACAGCTGCAGGGTGCAGGGCTCGGGCTCGGCTGGACGTGGCATCCGCGGTCTCTCTCCCTGCTCAGCACACAGAGAGTGGGGCAGGAGGGACGCGACTGGGGTGCTGATAGGTGTGTGTCTCCACGAGCAGGGGATGAGAGAGGGAGGGAATGAGCAGGAGAGGATGGATGAGGGACAGAGATGAGCTGAGGGACAGCAGAGACAGGGACAAAGAGGCAGAGAGACGTGGACAGGGACAGAGCCGGAAGACAGAAGACGGCGTTCTGAGAGCGGGCCTTTAACTGCAACACCTTCCGAGCCCTGCTGGGACAGGAGGCGGGGCGGAAGTCACAGGGAAGAATGGGGTCAGCGTCCAAACTAGTGCGACCACAGCCCACCAGAAGCCTGGAATATGCAAATCAAAGCAGACTCAATCCCCGTCTGCAGCATCTTCTGGGTACCAGGAGCTGAACACACACTATCCCATTTAAAATTCACATCAATCCTATGACACACTGTCCCTGCTTTCAGCAAAGGACACTGAGTCTCAGAGATTAAGTGTGCCATCCTGGCTCACACCGCTCAAGAGAGAAGATCTGGCATTCACTGTCTCAATCCTGGGGGCTTGCGGTGAAGGCAGGGGGCGGGGGGGGCTCCCCCAGGCCAGGTCCACTTGCTGTTCTAGGTCTCCGACAGCAGAGGGCACACGCAACCCACTTAAAGCACAAAACCCGCACACAGCCCCTGCCATCTAGGCTGCCTAGTCTTGAGGACCCTGAAATCTCGTGTGCCTGTGCACATTTAATGCGGGAGGGGGTGTGTGGTGTGCTTCTTCCACTGGGCACTGGCTCCATAAAGATGTAACCACACGCACCCAGCACACAGGAGAGAGTCAACAAATACTCATGCCAGTAACACCTGGTGGGCAACGCTGCCAGCCCTTCCAGAGCCACGTGGATCGAAGGCCATGGTCTTACTGACGACTCAGCGTGAGACAGAGGTGGGGGCTGGCGTGGGCGGGATGCACCAGGGCCACAGCCCCTTCAGAACTCCCACTCCCTTTCGTTAAACGTTCAGGGGGTGCCTACCGGGTGCTAAGTCCTGTAGCTGCTTTCGCAACTAATTTCATCGGATCCTCAGGGTCACTTCCTGAGACAGATGGTGTTACCTCTAGATGTTAGATAAGGACACAGGACAGAGAGACTAGAAGCTGGTGTGAGGTCCCAGGGCTGACAGAGGCAGGGCCAGGGTCAGACTCTGGTCCTGCTGATTCCAAAGCTGGTGCTCTGACCATTTCACTCCAGCCCCCAAGCTGGGCTTCCCTAGTCCCAAACCAGGGCGGCCAGGACCCCTGGAGCGTCCTCCCTGGGGCCTCCGGAGCTCCACTGCCACACTCACCCGAAGTTGTGTGGGGGGCACGGTTTTCCAGATAGAAGAGCTGGGGCCGCCGCGTCCAACTTCTGGCCCCTAGGGAGTGGACTCCTCTCTTTGTGACTAACTAGATACACTGTACCATTCGCCGACTGCCCCGAGCCCAAAAGCCCCTGGACAACCCATTCGGGCCTCACTGCCCCTCAATCACTAGGAGGTCCTTGTGCCTACAGAGCCTCCACAGCTCGCTGCGCCTGCAAGGCACCTTCTGGAAGATGCTTGAGGCAAGGGCTAACTCCCGGCCCCCGCCTCCCAGAGAAGGCCCTGCCAGGTGGCTGGCGGAGGTGGCCTCAGTGATGCACGGCCACTGGCTCTCTCTGGCCCAGCTCCGCGTCTGGCCAAGCCAGGCAGCGGGATGCGCCTGTCTCAGGGGGAAACGGAAACTTCCTTCTTGCTGATTTCAGAAATCTGAGAGGTCCACGAGAAAATAAGCTGTTTTAAGTACTCATCAGATATAAGAACTGGAAAGGAGCCTAAGAGATCATGCAGCCCAGGCTTCTTGTTTGACAGATGGGAAAACAGAGGTGCAGAGAAGGAAACAGCTCTCCCCAGAGTCACCGAGAAAAGTCGGCAAGGGAGCCGGAGCTCAGACCCAAAGCTGAGCTCACAGGGCTCAGGTTATGCACGCCCCCATCTTTCTCTGTCCTGCTGTTTCTATACTCTCTCCCTCTCCTTCTCTCTCTCTGACTCCCCACCCTCCATAAATATGGCATATGTTGGCCAGCACTGCTCTAAGCATTTTACAGATACTCATTTAATCCTCACCGTAGCCTTACGTAATAGATAGTTACTCTCAGCACTGAGGAAACCCGAGACTCAGAGGTTAACTAAACTCTCCAAAGGTCACACTGCTTGCAGATCCCAGAGCTAGGACTGAAAACGCAGGCAGGCTGGCTCCAGAATCCCTGTGCGGGGCCCCCTCTATGCCACGATGCTGCTGCCTGGTGCAGCCTGGCGAGACTGACGCTGATGGGTCACCGGCTGGACTTCCTCTCCTGGGGCCCCCTGCAGGTGGCCCCCCACTCCCCGGGCTTCCCTGCAAGGTGGCGCCTGCAGGGGGCAGGGCTGTGGCCCGTCTGAAGAAACAGTCCCCGGGGAATGTCGACTGTTCAGCCCGTGTGTCCTGCGGGGAAAGCCCAGATTGGGAGCGAGATGTTTCCAGCACCTGCTCTCCTTATACCGGGCCGCATCAGGAAACGCATGGCCTCTGGGCTCAGTTTCCCCCTCTGGACAATAACGGGAGATCTCCAGGGTTACCTATGGTCCTTTCTAGATCTGATCATTTAGAATTTTGACAGGAATGCAGCGTTTCTTGGCTGGAAAAAAAGTGTTAAGACTCCAAAAGCTTAATGGACGAGCCACCCAGCATTATATGGGAAAAAGGTGTTACTTCAAAACAGAACTTTGGGAAGAACTAAGCACTGAGTGTGCAGACTGAGTTTTCCCCCAGAAACACAGGTGGGAAAGGACACGGATGTCTGTGGATGTGTCAGTTATGTGCTGGACACTTTGATTCTGTGGTCTTATCCAAGGCTCCAACAAGATTCAGGGAGGCTGTGCATGTTTCCATTCCACAGACGAGAACCTGAGGTTCTAGTACAGCAAGTGGCCGGCCCAGCTCCTCTGGGGCAGAGCTGGCTTCCCCTGGGCCCGTGAAGGGTCCTCAGCTCTGTACTTCAGTCTCGACTGAAACCCTGGAAAATGCAAACTCCCCAGCAGCTCAGCTTAGACTGCCGCAACCAGGGAGCTTAGGGGACCGTCTTTCGGACGGTGCAGGGCTCCTGCTCTGCTTTCTGTCGGTGACATTTTCTGGCTTCCATGACATGGTCCATGCAGCTTCTTGTTCACCATTTCATCCACTCCAGAGGCTGCACCTAAGCCTAAGTGCTAAGATGCATCTTCTAAATCCATCCTACGCATCTCTAAAAAAGTCCAAGTTCACACACCTGTTACTGAAGGTCCTCTGTAATCTGAGTCCGATCTTGGCTCCTGCATCACTCCTCACCTGGTGCCCAGCGCATCGGTAGATGAGGCCTGGCCAGGTGCTCCGTGTCAGGTACTACCCCAGCGCGTGAGGCCCCCGAGGTGTGTAAGGTGAACAGGGTGTGAGCACCGTGCTCAAGTTGCCAGGGGGCTACAGGTGTGTGTGCGGGGCTGGGGGTGAAAGGCAAACACATGTGATACACGTGACCCATGAGGGTGAAAACCACAGGGGCTCCAGGGGCACGGACGTGCAAGCTTTGGGACAGGGCTGGGGACTGAGGAAGACTTCTGAGGAAGTGGCGCTTGAGCAGAGAGTTGAAGGAGGTCGCACAAATATTTAAAATATTTGTAGCTGGGCGCTGGGGGGTGGGTACACGACTGCGGAGTGAATGGATGAATAAACAAATGGATGAATCAACTTAACTTTTCACAAGCTCCCAGTCCGACTGCAGGCTTCTTAAGGACTGAAGTTATGCTTTTACTTTTTTGGGTCCTTTCCAGCATATTAAAAAAAAAAAAAAGCACTTAAAACATAGCTTCAACTGGGAGGATTCCTTCCATATTCTTTCATGAGGCAGAAGACACTTGTGGGAGGTGCGTCCGGAAACCCCAGGCGCTGCGTGTGAACCAGATGATGGGCAAGGGCTGGGGCCAGGCGCCTCACCGGCTTCTGCCTCAATCCAGAGCCCACCGCGATTTTACAATGCAGGGGACTGAGGCCCAGTAAGGAGGTGTCTTTCCTTTCCTAATTTCCTTTTGCACACTCCGGATCAGTGCTGCGCGGCTTGAGCCCACATCTCCCGGACCCCAGGGCGTTTGGTGGCACGTGGTCCCCACGTGAAGCAAAGCAGAGTCCTCTGTGGGCGGGGACCCTCACGAGCTCCTGCCCGTGGGCCCTCAGATGCCATGACTGCAGGCCTGGCCCAGCCCCGGGCCTCAGGCAAGTGGCAAAGCCACAGCCTTGACCCCTCTGTGTGGGGAGCCCTTCCCAGGGGATCAAGCGTTGGGTGTCCGCGCCCTGCAGTGTTGTGTCAGTACTGCACCTGGATCTGATGGCCAAGGTCCCGGAGCTACCGGGGGGCTGCACCCACCTCCTGTCCTTACACGACCAGCCGTGTCCACACTACTGTCCTTTGCTTCGGTTCCCACGCCTTCGATTCACCAGTTATCCTTCTTATGGGGGTCTGGTCTGAGGACACAGGACTCACCTGTTATTCGCTGACTGGTCTGGCCAAGGCCTACAGAGGGCTATCCACGCTCCAGGCTGTACCGGGCACTGCACACCTCACAGGACCACGAAGCGAGTTGACCCTGTGAATCCGTGTGGCCCACTGAACTCCTGGGGCCTCGAAAGCAGGGCCTGTCCTCAGTCTTCGCTGGCGCTGCCACCGTCAGCGCAGGACGTGAGGCACCGGGCACTCAGTAGCGGCTGGCGGGACACTGAAGGCCTGGAGGCCAGGGCACGGGCCTGGGTCTCTGATCGTGCCCACAGGTGACAGCCAGGGGGATGTCCACGCACCTGGGCCTTTGGCCACGGAGTCTCAGGGTCCCTCTTGCTGGTCTGGAGCTCAGCCCTACTGCCGGGTCCGTTCCCCAAACCCTGCCTGCTCCCACGGGGGCTTTCAAATGAGACCCTTGTTCCCTCGTGCACCAGAGCTGCCCATCAAGCCCTGTGCCTGGATTCTCAGTTATCCCAAGTGTCACTTTCAAGACTCTACCTTATAAAGGGAAGGAGCAGAGGGCCACAGAGAGGCGCTCTACCTGTAACCAAATACACGGAGCCATGTGAAATCTCTCGAAAGAACCAAGAGACGCAACTCATAATGACCACGGGGTAAGTAAGGTATTTCACTTTTTAAGCTACAGTGATTAAAATTTAATATCCAAACAAACAGAAACCATGCTTTGGAGCTGAGGTGGGGCGTTGTGCTGGCCTCTGCCCCCTCCTTCCTTCTGAGGCGGCTTCTGGGAAGCCACGGGGCCACGTGTTTCCAGAGCCACACAACACATTCGTTTCCTTTGACTGGAGCCTCCCTTCTGGGGGAGCAGCCTAAGGAAACCATCCTAAATTTGAAAAATAAATAAATAAAGCTATCGGTGCAAAAATGGTCACCAAAGCAGTGTTTTTAATCATGAAAAACTGGAAACAACCCTAAGTGATCAATACTAGGGGAACGGGCACATAAATCACGGTCTAGTCACACAGTGGAACGCTGCGCAGCCATTTAAGATAAATCATAAAAGTCTACAGCAGCAAAGGGGGAGAGGCTCCACGCGGGAACACGAGACAAGACGGGATGCAAAGCAGAACATGTCACGTGTGACTACACAGGAAGACACGGGACACACAAGAACGAGTCCTACAGGGAACGTGCCAAAGTGGCCACCACAGTCGTAGCAGGATGGTGGAAATAGAGGCTGGTTTTTCCCTATTTTCCAAATATACTGAAATAAAATTAAGTTCCTTAATAATTCAGACATTCCCTATAAAACTAGAGTAACATGTACTCTAGGAAGATGGAACAGGGCAGCTGCTGAAAACGGAACATGGCCAATTTCTAGCTCTTGATCTGAAGGAGCCCCATGAACAGATGGGCCTGGGGTTCCTGAGAATTCGACGCCAGCTGCTGTCTGGCGAGGTCAGGGGGGATATGCGGTCCTTACCCCCACCCAGCAGAACCCCGAGCCTCCTACGGCCTTAGCACCCATAGAAGGATCTGGTCTGAGGATTACTTGTGACCCGGCAGCCTCGCTACGAAGGCACAGCCAGCCTCAGCCCGCCCTGACCACGTCACCTCGGTGGCAACATGCGTTTATGAGTCTCAGCTGAGGTCAGGTCACACCACTTGATGCATGAGGCTAAACATGGGTCCCCAAGGCCACGACTGTCGCCACGCTCCCTCCCTCCGTGGGAGAGTCAGGTAATCGAGGTGTGGAGAACTTGTGCAACTTGCCGAGGGATGTGAGTCCATGGCAGCGACCGGAACTGAGTCCGGATCCAAAGGCTCTTTCTAAACCTCTCTGGCCAGGAAACCCGAAACCCTGTCTCTGCGAGGGGACTGCAGCCCCCTCAGGTACCGAGCCCACAGCCTTCTGGGCCCAGAGCTTACATTCAGAAGGCTGGGAAACTAATGCCTCCTCTGCACCGGCCTTCACCTGCCAGCGCGCACACGCACGCACACACACGCGCACACGCACGCACGCACACACACGTGCACACACACATTGTCTATGGAAAGCTGCACTGACTGACTGAAGCAGATTGGACATACCTTTTCTCCTCGGGCTCCCTTTTCACCTCGTTCTCCATGGAGACCCTGGGGAAGAGGGGAAGGTGAGTAACAGGACAGCCCCGTCCAGCTTCTCTGGGCTGAGTCTGAGGCCCGTGGGCAGCCTGCCTGCCTGGGAAGGCGGTGACGGTCTGTCTCCCGTGCAGCCTCAGTCCGCACAGCGGCCTGCACTCCCCACTCAGGCCTGGGCGGCGAGCCGGGTGCCCGCCCTGCGTGAGACGTGAGCTCCCGGGGCTGGTCCCCCCGCCTGGATCATCCAGGTCCTCCCTGCTAAGACTCGAACCCACCCTGGTCCCTGAGCTCATCTGGTCAAGCGCAGGAAGGTGGCCTTGGAGTCAGTCCCCACTGCCACCCAGAGCCTGTGCTTCCGTCTGATCATGGAATGGCGGAGCAGCCCAACACTGAACCTGAGACTCTGGGCCCCTTTAAGCCACATTCCTCCACCTCCCCCAGGGACAGGGCCGCTGCCCCTCGCTCCATCCACCCCACCGTCCTCAGGAGCAACACCTAGAACCTGCACTAAGGACTCCCTCCCCTCTGTGAGCAGACGTGATGGAAACGCCAGCCAAGGTGTTGGCTTCTCTGACCACAGGATTCAAATTACAGTCCCTGCCCCGCCCGCCTACCGCCCATCCTCTTCACCAGGCTTCACTTTCCTCGAGCACTCAGCCCCACAGGACACATCCTTGGTCTCCCCCAAGCAGAATGCCAGCCCCACGAGGGCAGTGCCTCCTTTCCTTCAATACCGTGCCCCATGGTCCGGAACGGCAGCTGCCGCTTGATGTCCGTAAACACTTGTCGAATAAGTGAGCCAATGAATGGCTACCTCAATCCCTTGGTTTGCACAAGAATCTTGTAGAAGTTCTACCTGAAGGCTACTGCCCCACATTACAGTGCCGAGATCAGAATGCACGTGTGTCTGTTCCTCTGAGATGTGCAGGGTGTGCAGTGAGCTGCCGGGTCACCAGCACCCCAGCTGGTGGAAGCACGGCTTCTCCCGGGCAGGAATGCAGCTTGGTGCATGGCCCTGCTGGAGAGGCCTGAGTATGTCCTGTGTTACTAGGTGAATGCCCTGTGTCCCCTCTCTCTCCACTCCCTTCCTGGTGAAGGGACCCTTGGACGCTCTATGAAAAAGATGTTAAAGGGGGAAGAGACTGCCCAGGCCTGCTTGTGGATTCCAGGAATAATACATACATCTTTGGTGCCTGGAGAAGAGGCACAGGGCCAGAGCACAGGATGCTCTCCCAGAAGGCAGAGGGTCTGTGGACCACTTACTTAGGCCTTCGGGGGCAGCTGGATATACAGGCCATTCTAATTCCATCCAAATATTTTGGCCAGATACACAGAGATCAGAGGCTCTGAATGCCCCTGAGGCAATGCAGGCTGCCTTGTTTGAAAACGACCTTTAACACTGCTTCTTTCATTTGGAGATCATCTCAAATCTTTCTTAACAAGAACCAAGAACAAGGTTAGAGGCCCAAGAAGACACTTGCTCCAATATACCATATCTACTTCTTCATCGCTTTATTCGTGGGGCACTTGGTCACTAAACATCCCATGTGTCTGGCACTGTTCTAGGGGCTGGGAATTTATAATAAAGACTCCACCCCCTTCTGGAGCGGCTGACTAGACAGGTTGGTAAAAATGGCTTCTTTAGGTCAAGTGTCAGAAATACCTGGGCTGCTGGGTAAAAATGCAGAGTCCTGGGCTCCACACAAACCTGTTGCTTTAGCTGGGAATGGGGCCCTGGGAACGTGCATTTAAACGTGATCTCCAAGAGATCCTTTAAGTACCATAACGTGTAAGCATTTCTGGTCTAAGAAGAGTCACCCACGCTTCACTGCCATGTCCTCTGTGTACAGATGTGGGATGGGGACCTGTCAGAGTCTGGGTCCCAGCCCCCGGAAGAGGCGACAGAGCCCCTTCCGCACAGCTGCCTCTACTTACAGGAGCTCCGACGGGGCCGGGAGGTCCGGGAAGTCCAGGAGGTCCTTGGGGTCCCTGCAGAAGAGTGTTCACACAAAAAAGGTTGGGAACGGCAAGAAGAGGCAGAAGCAGAGACCACAACGGTCAGCAACCATGTTCAGGGCGGAGAGGGCTGCTTCTCACCCACCACGCGCCACCGTGCCGCCCGCACAAGGCCTCCCCGAGAGACCCCTCCACCTCCGCTGCTGCCCGCCCCACGCAGAGCTCATGCCATCCCCTGCCTGGTGGAGCCAGGATTCACACGCAACTCTGCTCGACTTCGAGGAACAGGGAACAGCGTGCTGCCTCTGAGCCATCGTAAGGCCAGTGCGGCCGTCTCGCTTCCACGTGCCCCGCGGCCCGCGGCCACGCCAGGATCCGGCCAGGACGTGTGCACGGCTCCCGGTCACGTGACTGACTCCCTCAGCGCATCACTCACACTTCGCCGTGGGGCCGGCACAGCCCGGACGAGTCCTGACAAAGCCCGACAGGAGCCTGCAGAGCCTGGAGGCCCCCCTGCTGCCTGGACCATGGGCTGCTATGGTTTCTAGGCTACTAAATGGGCAATATGTGTTAAAATCTATTAAAATTAAAGTGTTCTTTTCCTCAGCCAAAGGTATCCCAATTTTTGTCATCTAGCCTACTGAAATAAAAATACAGTATACGTAAGAGAAACGCATGCATGTGCACACACATGTGTGTACATTTACTGATTTTAGTGAAAAACAGATGAAATTAGAAATAACCTTGAGGACCACAAACAGAGGAAAAGTTATGTAAATTACGACACATCCATATCATGGAATAATATGCACTGATTAAGAGAATAGGTGGTATCGATCCGTACTGGTGTGGAAAGATATGTCTTTTGTTAAAAAAAGATAAATGGCAGAGTACGGTACAATTCATTTTCTGTAAGACTTTAGGAAACATCGTGGATGTGTGGACATACACGCATGAGCCCGGGTGTGGTGCATGAGGAGCGTAGGTAGGGAACCCATTTGGGCATCACCTCTACACCTAAGGAGATGTTACCCACAAAGTTCGTTTTGCATCAAGATCTGTGCACCAGGAACATGAGAGGAATAACTCGAAGCAACACTTACCCGCATGCCCACCTCCCCGGGCAGCCCCGGCTCTCCTGGCTCTCCCGACTCCCCCTGCACACACAGAATAACATGTGGTCACAACCCAGGGGACACAGGCCCAGGCACCCGGGGCATCTCTTCCTGGAACTAGAACTTGGCACAGAAATGATGTAACCACTGGTGAGCAGAGACCCGGCTCCCCCAGAGACTCTTTCTACAAGCAAAGGAGCTGATCTTCACTGCGGGTGTTCATCACCTCAACCCCCATCCACTTCTGCTGCTGGTCCAACAAAACTCAGCTGAGACAGAACAGTGGAGCAAGCATAGCGGCTCACGTGCCCATCAGGCGCCGCCAAGAACCCGAGCCGACTTCCATTTGGGTTCTTGCTGGAGAAGAGGACCCCTTTATCCTGGATCAGACTGACCCGCCTGAGCTGAGATCACTTTTTGCCTGGGGTCCTAGAGTGTGTTCCAACTCAGAGGCTGCGGGTGCAGAGGTGGAGTCGGGGTGCCCCCCAGAGGGAGGCCGGCTGGCCATTCAGGCTGCTGCTGGGGTCTCACCGACTCCTTGAGCTGTGAACTGGGGACTTGGGAACCGAGTCCCTCAGCTTGGACCTCGACTTGGTTCCAGGTCTAGGCACTGGACAAGACCTCCCATGCAGGACTGCTTGTCAACTAAGTGAGAGAACAGCTCCCAGGGACACACAGGTGATGCCTGGTGGCAACGGCTGCTGCTGGTGATGTTATAATTATCAGGCTGGCCCCCGGGGACCTGGGAAGATCCTGGTACAAACAAGCCCCAGCTCAGGCCTGGCCCTGGCAAAGGCCACCCCACTCGAGGACAGGGGCCTCTGATCAGGAGGTCCCCAGCCCAGTGCTGCCCCGTGGGAACAGACGTACCCGCATGCCTTTGCTGCCGTCTCTCCCAGGGGAACCCGATAGGCCCAGGGAACCCTAAGACGAGAGAAAGAGAACAGCAGTTAGGACACGGTGAGGACAGCACTGGAGACAGGCTCTCAGGATGCTGGTGAAGCGGAGAAAGTGCCAGACACGACCTGTGGCCAAGACACCACTACTCAGAGGGCAATTCACAGACCTGCAGCCTGGGCGCCTCCTGGGAGAGGGTGAGAAATGCAGATTCTCAGGCTTCACTGGAGGCCTGTTGTACCAGAGTCCATGTTTTAACAAGACCCCCCAGGGGGTACGTACGCACCTGACAGTGGGAGTGAGACGCCCTGCCCCGCCCTCCCCTAACTCGCCGTGTGGCTGACCCCCTCCAGGACCGGGGTCACACATGTCAGCACAGCAGCAGGCCGGAGCAGGGTTCTTGAGCTGGGCCCCATCAGCACTGGGCTGATGATTCTTTGTTCGGGGGTGGGGAGGCTGCCTTGGGCGTTGCAGGATGTCCTGCAGCATCCTGAGGTGCCAGTAGCACTCCCCAGGTGTGACAGCCCAAAATGCCTCCAGATATTGCCAAACGTCCCCGGGAGGTAAAAATCACACCAGTTGAGAACCACCGGGCTAGACCAGGTATTAAAGATGTTTCTTAAGCTGGGGCAAACTCCATTCTAATGCACTGTGCGGAAGCATGTGACAGGCACGCTCATGGTGCAGCTGTGGGGACCCGCTTGTCCCCCCCAACCATACCTCCTGGAGATGGACTGGGGGCAACTCAACAACAGGGAAATCCAGGAGCCCTCCGCGCCTGTCCAGCTCCCGCACCGCCTGATTCAAATTGAAGGATTCCACCACGACCTTCATCCCAGCTGCCCCCTCCCCATCGATTTTCTGGGGGACACTGAGCAAGTCAGTGCCGCTTTCTGGGCTTTTCCATCTGTGAAATGACGATGCTGGACATTCAATGAATGACTGAACTGATGAATCTATATTTAGAAAACACCAAGGGCTGGACCCTGTAGGATGTCTTCATATATTGTGCTATCTAGTACTCATAATAAGCCCTTGAGACAGGTCTTATTTTCTGAAAGACACAACACACATTATACATTTCTAGTTTTTATCTATAAATTAAGATGCAACCGTGTATGTATGTATGTACACACACACACACACACACACACTTTTAAAACTTCTACAAAGTGCCTTCCATGGTCTCAACATTCTAAGTTGTTGTGATATTGGAGAGAAAAACAGACAGACAGACACCTGTGGCCCAGCTCTGCACCTTTCTAGCTGCGTGGCCCCACAGGCAGCCACTCTGAAACGTTGTGTGGCGCTCGCCCCTCGTCCAAGCGTGGAGGGTGACACCAGCAGGGTCGCTGGGAGGATGAGGGGGCTGGGGCAGTAAAGCACACCCCCTGCTGGGGGGACACCTCTACCCCCGGCACGCTGTCATCATGGCCACACGAGGTGCCCTCTCCTGCCGTCACCCAGCAATTTAACGGTGCCCACAGGGCGCCTGTGCTCCCACGAAACACTGATTTGCTGGGAAGTGGTTTCTGGTTCTTCAGCTCGGGGCCGGGAGGGTCTAGTCTTGGACACTAAGGAGATCAGTTAACCTGAGTGGAACCTTCCAGAGGGGATGTCGCAGGCAGCGCAGCCTGGGGGGCGGGACTTCAGGGACTTGGCAGGCTGAGTGCAACCTTGGTGCTCCTGCAATTGTCCCTTAGAGGAGGGTGGGCCAGTTTGGACAAATTACTTGATCTCAAGAGTCTCGGCCTCACTTTCTGTAAAAACGGAAACAACTACAGACACCGTGGAGCTTGCGTAAGTATGAAGTGTCTCCGCGGGGGTTCATATAACATTTCCAAAGCTGGTCTGGATGATACCTGTTTGATTTGTAGTTAATGTGTGACGGGGTGGGGGGAAGACTGCCAGGTTCTTGGGTCAAATAAGCTTGTGAACTGCAGTTAAATAAAGTTAAACAGGCTCCTTCACAGCAGGTTGTCTTGAAGCCTTAAACTTGCTCTGTGGATGGCGGTTCTGCACAGTGTCCTTGCCCGCCTGACCTGCCCCTGGGGCGCCTGCGGGGACCCTGCACCTCCTCGGAGGCAAAACCGAGTCCTTCACCCACGTGCGTCCAGGGGACCAGGCTGCCATCAGCAGGGGTTCAAAAGCGTTAAAAGGGAGTTAGTTATTGAGTAAGAAGAAGAAAGACGGAGACATGTTTGTAATGATTGGCAAGCCTTGTACTCAGGTGGGATTTCCGAAGCGGAGAGACTTTCTCGTTGGTCTTAGGGAACGTCTGACTCTCCCTGGCTGGACACAAGGGCAGGTGAACAGTCTGGGTATTTTCACAGAGGAAGGATTGTTTGATATTGAGGGCCCAGGGTTCTCTGCAGTGGCCGTTTCCTCAGGACAGGTGGGAGCTGATGAGGTGCTTTCTGGGGTCCAACTGTTTCCACTGTCCCTGTAAGGGCAGGGCAGCTGTGGCCGGAGATTTCTCAGCCTCTGTTTCCACACCCTCACAGCAGGCATGAATGCCCTGCCTGTCTGTGCCTCTGACTATTCTGAAACTCAACCGAGGATGAAAGAGGCAACCAGTACAGATGCAAGTGATTTCTGCAATGCAGAGTGACAACCAGACACCAACCAGCATCGCTATCGTTAGCGCTAATGGCAGAACCAGCAGTAATATTAACGGGATACTAAAGATAACGTTAAGGAAATATTACAGACGTGCTGCTGGCGGCCAGTCTTCGCTGCACGTTCACGACCTGCCAGGTTCTGAGCGCTTTACCCTCATCGGTGCGCTCGACCCGTCCTCACAACAATTCCACAGGGAGATGCAACTGCTACCTACGTTTCAGAGTTTACGACATGGAAACACAGGGATTCAGTACTCTGCAAAGTTACAGCGCGTGTAGTGGGAGATCAGACTTGGGGCCCCGAGCCTGCCTCGTCGTCTGCCAGCACTTGGCACTTGCACGCACGGCCCCGCTCGGATGCTCGGCCACCCTGTGGGCTAAGCGTTCCATGCTGTCTTCACATGCAGCCCGTGAGCACAGAGGGACCCTGACTCTCTGGCGGCTACCCAGCAGTTCCATGGCCTGGTGAGCAGCTTGGGGCGGCTGAGGCCGGGGCGCCCAGCCTTGCTCTCCCTCCCCAGGGATCAAGGTCAGCCCCACTCAGCCTCAGCCAGCCGTCCTTCCCTGGGAAAGCATCAGAGCGTCCCCAAAGGCCTCGCAGGAGGCAGGAGCTCTGCCTCAAGCCAGGATGCTGGGGGTCAGCGACAGGGTGGGCTCAGCTCCCCAGACGCCCTGTCTCCAAGGCCACGTTTTATCTCCTGCCCCATCCTGCTCTGATCTTCGCAAAAGGCTGTGTGCTTCCAGATGGCAGGGACCAGCCTACTTAACTCTGCTTCCTTACAACACTAGGGATAAATTCACAACTTCCCAAAAGGAGACGCTTCCCATAGTGCCCGCCTCTAGGATCAGCCCTCCTGGGGTGACGTGGTGCGGAGCTTGCCCCATGGGTGGGTTACCCAGTCCTTGAAAGCCCAGCCCGTCTTCTGGCTGCTGCAGGTGGGGGGTCCCGCAGCTGCAGGCAGGGAAGGGGGGTCTAGGTGGGCTCCTGCCTCAGGAATACAGCGGGGAGAGCAGCAGGGCATGGAGTTTCCAGGACCATTTAATAAAGGAAGCCAGGGAGAAGACCAGAGACAATGCCAGAGGGAACTCCAGAGAGTTCTGGAACCTCCCCTGTGCCCACAGTTGTCACATGTCCAGCTCTGTTGGCACTTTCCAGTAGAGGCCCAACAAGTACCTGTGTGAGTCTCTGTCATCACAAGACGGGAGCTCCATGAGATGGGAATCAGGGCTCTGTCACCTCCGTGTGAGCCGCGCCCACGTGGCCCCAGGCCCCACAAGTGTTCCCTGTGCTCTAACTCCTTCCCCAGAGCCCTGTGGGAATGAGCCCTGGGGGTATGAAACCCCCAGGGACAAAGGGAACAGCAAGCTGTTACAGGAAAACAACAGTCTCAAGAGCCAGTAAGTTGCAGCTTCAAATCCTGTTCCGTCACTCAGTACTAATGGCCTGGGTCAAGTTAGTGAAACACCGTGAGTCTCAGTTTACATCTGTAAGTAGGCGTCATAAACTTCCTGCAGGATTTGTGCTTCCCAAGGACGGGGACAGCTTGGCAAGTTGGCTTTAGAGCACTGGTAGTCAAAGAAACTGAGACTCTTTAGAGATGAATATTTTCTTTGTCTGAGAAGGTAACATCTTTTTTTTTTTTTTTTAAATCTTATTTGAATCATGGTTAGGATAACCAAGCTGGCACTGCAAACAGACACATTCTGAGAAATTTCCACTTTCAAGTCATGATGCGGTCCAGGCATTTCATTAGATGGGTTCCTGCCATTGAAAACTGTGTCCCCAAGGAAAAGTCAACATGACCCGCATATTTCATGTTTCAGTGTCACCTCCTCTTAACATCACAGAATACCACCATGCCCCCGTGACACACTTTCCAGAGTCCTCTACCTGGACTCAGCTGCCTGCAGATGTTCTGAAGAGAGAGAGTTACAGCCCTAAGCCGTCCGCTGACATCCCAGCAGGAAAGTCATGCTGCCACTCTGAACCTCAGTTTCATCTTTCCTAAGATAGAGGTTCATGCTGCTTCCAGACGAGAAAATGAATGTGGATATAACTGGTAGACTATAAAATATTATTAAAATGCCCGTTGTTTATATTCTGTTGAGAACTAAGAACACTTTCACAAGTCCACAAGGTGGGTCAAAGAAAGGAGTGGGGAACAGACTGGAGGTTGCCCTGGAACTGGAAAGGTCGGGCACAGGGAGATCTTTAAAGGGAGTATGTGTAGCTCAGGATCCACAGTCAAGTACAAAAAAACAGGAAAGTGGAGGGAGGGAGGGAGGAAGGGAGGTAGGTAGGAAGGAAGGGAGGAAAGAAAGGAGGGAGGGAGGGAGGGAAGAGAGAAAGAGAAAGAGAAAGATGAGAGAGAGGGGGAGGAGAGGAGAGGAGAGGAGAGGACCAGACTGGAGAGGAGGGTCTGGATTCGCATGAAGCCTCTGCTGCCCGTTAGCTGAGCAGAACAAGTGACTTCCCTCCTGGGTCTCAGCTTCATCGTCCGTAAACAGGGTGACGCAAGGAGTAATAGTACGTCTGGCCCAAGGTGGTTTGTAAGATGCCTTGAGACAATGCTTTGGAAAATGCTTTGTACACAGGGAAATTTGAAAGAAGCATCAAGTTCTGTTATTTGGAGTAAACTATCTGGAACCTCTGTTCTTCACCTGTAAAAAGGAAATCACTCAGCTTAAGAAGATGACCATATACATATATACAATGGAACACGACTCAGCCATAAAAAATAACAAAATAATGCCATTTGCAACAATGTGGATGCAACTAGAGATTATCATACTAAATGAAGTAAGAAAGAGAAAGACAAATACCATATGATATCACTTATATGTGGAATCTAAAATATGACACCAATGAGCCCATCTACGAAACAGAAACAGACTCACAGACCTAGAGAACAGACTGGTAGTTACCAAAGGAGGGGGTGGTGGGGGAGGGATGGAGTGGGAGTTTGAGGTTAGCAGACGCAAACTATTACATATAGAATGGACAAACAACAAGGTCCTACTGCACAGCACAGGGAACTATGTTCAATATCCTGGGATAAACCATAATGGAAAAGAACATAAAAAAGAATGTATATATGTGTATAACTAAGTCCCTTTGCTGTACAGTAGAAATTAACACAAGGTTGTAAATCAACTACACTTCAATAAAAAAATTTTTTTAAATAAACAAAATACATTTTGTTTCATCTTTATGATATGTCACAGTCATTATGGAATTGAATTAATAAAATCTGGATGAAAAACTTAACAAAAAGAAAATGACCATAGATAATGCATGTGAAACCCATTACAGATGAAAACCAGGGCTCGGGGAAGAGAGGCTTTCCCCCAGTTCACACTGGCAGCTGTGACTCAAAATCGGGGCCCTGATTCCAAGCCAAGGCTCTGACCTCTCTTCTGGCCACCCCCTCATGCACACACACACTGCCTCAGTAATCTCACTGGGAGCCCCCGGTGGGTACCACGTGGCAGGAAATTATCCACCCATATGCCCACGTGTCAGAACCAGAGCTCTAGGAATTACCTGGTTACTTCACTGGGCAAAATAGACAAGAGAGAACAGATATTTCCCCTGTTCTTCCGATTAATTAAATATCAGAGCTTTCCCCCGAAATACTGACGCAGACGTTGCTTCGCTGCCAGAGGTGCCATGTTAGTACCCCTCTCCTTCCACTGGTAGAGCCGGAGCAGGCCCTAGGGTGGGGCTGAGGAGTCCTCCGGGCAGTGGCCCTCCGGGTGTGGTTCCCGGGCCAGAAACGTCAGCATCACCTGCGCCCTGTCAGAAGGGCAGATTCTCTGGCCTCACCACAGCCCCACTGAGTCAGACCGACCGGGAGCGGGGCCTGGCACAGTGATTTAACAAGCCCTCAAGGGGGTTTGGGCGCCTGGTCAAGTTTGAGAACCACTTCTCTGTGATGTTAGAATACATGAGCTCACTTCCTGGCTTGGCCACACAGAGAGAGAAAGTCACTTGCACCTGGTCACACGGTTAATAGGCCTGTAAAATGAGGACAACCATCTCTACCCCAAAACTGAGTAGCTTGTGTGTGAGTCAGTCCTGGCAGACAGTAGTAGTTGTAAATATGGGGGACCGTTATTATTCTTAGATGCTCTGCAAATTATTTTGGATGAACTGAAGAAAGGAAAAGACACCTTACACCTCTACGGCAGCCCCCCTGGAACACGCTTTCTAATAACACTCCCCAGACTCCCTGAGGCTTTGGGAGTTACAGAAGTCCTCCTTGGGGGACGCAGGGAACACCGGCATTTCCCAGCTGTCAGCCGGCCCTGGGGATAAGGCCTCATGGATGCAGAGGACGCAGAAGATGTCACTTGGTGTAAAAGGTGGAAAACTATGCTGGTATCACGGTAATTACACTGAACATTTATGAGCACTTTTTACAAATGTAAGTCATTTATTTTCATTAGTTCATTTCATCTTCGTTGTAACCCTCTGAGGCCAGTAGAATTATAGTCGCCAATTTATAGGTGAGGAAAGCACGGGTTGCAGGGGTTGAGTAACTGACTTGCCCAGTGTCCACAGCTGCTAAGTGGCCGAGCTGGGATCTGAGTCCAGCCGGTCCGTGTCTAGGGTGCATGCCCTTGGCCTACCCTGCCCTCCCAGCCCAGCTGCCTAGCAGTCCAGCATTTACCCTCCCATAAATGCTCTCCCCTCCTGTATGAAGCTCTTGGCCCTGTGGCTGGGCCATGAAACTTGGCGAAGACCCTGAGTGTCAGACGGGGCTGGAAAAAGTGCAGACTTTCCTATTCCAGCTCTGCCTGGGGCCGTGAGAACCCGTGAACTCAAAACTTCCCCAACGTGTCCTGCAGCACCATGGACAGGGTCTGCGGCATCTTTATTCTAACTCCCAGCATTTTGCCCCAACCTACAAGGCTATTTGAGGGCACATAAGCAGCTGAACCTATTTTCCCCTAAACCCTTTAATTATGATAAAAATAGAAGGCACTCGACCACAATTATCCAAGTCGATAACCATGAATAATGCACATTAAGGCACAGGCTAAGAATAGGAGTTGGGGGCGCTGATTAAGCCAGCTGTGAAAAAAGAGAATGAGACCCAGAGCCAGAAGCAAATGGCATAAATTCATCTTAGAGGTTTCACACATACAAGCACACACATATAATTTATACTTTATGGCTCAGAGGCTCTATAATGTAGTCATTGCATAAAATAAGTCGATTCCTACAAGGTACATGGGTTTTGAGGGTCAAGAATTCTCAGACAAAAGCATCCCTTTTGGGGGAGGGCAGGGAACCGGCATTGTCCAGTGCAGTGGTTAGGAATGGGGGGTGTAGGGTCGGACAGACACAACCTCAGCCCCTCACCCCCCACTTTGTGCCGTTGGGCATGCTCCAGACTCCTTCAAGGAACTGCAGGAGGCTGATACTCATAAAGTCAACAGCTGGCAGATATCAAGTGGTCAGTAAAAGGCTGATGTCATGATTCTTTCCACTACAAGGCACCTTCTTTGAGACAAAGTCGCTCGACTGTTGCAGACAAAATCACCAAGTGCTGGCCACTGAATTCTCCGTGGCTGCCACTGCTAACGTCCCGTCCCACCCATCCCTTCAGACAGAATCTGCGAAGTAAGTGTCGCCATCATCCCCTGCAACGGCACACGTCTCACCTACACCAGAACCCCGTGCTATGTAGAAGCACCTCACGCTTTCTGAGGGCGTTTCTTGGTCACTGCTCTGGAAAGGAGGCACTGGGAAGAAAATCCGTACGTAGCAGACCCCGCGCTTCACTCCCCACCCACCTGTACGGTCCATCTCCACCTCCACGAAACCCTCTCATCTCGCAATTTCAAGTACAGCCTGCCGTTGAAAGACACCAAAGAAAGAACTCACTCAGGTGGGAAGGACTCAGTCTTTCACACTGTGTGTGGCACAAGGTGCGTCTGTCACGTTGAGACCAGAGAAGTGTCACTGTGAGAGCAGGTCTGACTGTCCCATGAAGTGGGACGTGCACTGCGGTGGTGCTTCACAGGAAGGGCTCTCAGCCAGCTCAGACCTCAGGCCGCGGGCTAATCAGGACCACGGGAGCGGGAGCGTCCCTGCCACCCGCCTCTCTGCCCTGTGAGCTCTGCAGTGATGCAGGTTATTTTTCTAGACACTCTTCACCCTCCACCCCTCCACCAGCCTTGACTCTCAGTGCAGATGGCTGGATTAATCCTACTCCAAAGTTCATGTCCGTCATTCTGCTGTCCTTCTCCAGCCCTCCAGCACAGGACTAGATCTAAACTGGGTAGGTGTTACACTTTTGAACAAACCAGAGCTCCCTATAAACTACTTCGTCCTCTTCCTATAGCTTCTACAGTGAAAACATCGATGTGTAGGAGCATTTTCCTAAGTCTCAGCGCCCTTTTCCATGACATGATGATGGTGATACCCTCCACCTGCTCTCACTGGGAGGACTGAGTAAGACAGTGACTGTGGGGGCTTGACACCCCGAAGGTTACTGCATCAGAAGCCTCTCCAGGATTCCACAGGAGAAGGGAGCGGTGGACGTGCGAGGAGGAGGAATCAAGGCCGGGGAGGTGGAAACATGGACCCAGAGGTGGACCCAGAATTGGCAGGAGACGGAGACGGGGCAGGGTCACTCGGGGCCAACCCGCAGGGGACTTGATCCTCCAAGTACCACAGAGCCGCTGAGCAGGGGTCTGTAGGGAATGGTGACCACAGCAGCGTTTGAAAATCAAACGCAAATTCACGCGCATTTGCATGTTTCAAATAGGACAGCAAGAATGAGCCAAAGGAAGCCACCCGGAGCTGAGGAATCCCAGGCGCCCCGCCCCACCACGGGGCACATGAGTCCCCAGCGCTCTTCAAGCCACTGCCTTTCCTGAGAGGCTGGATCTTCAGGTCCACAGCAATGCCGGGGAGACTGCTTTGTCCAATTTCAAATCACCAGAGAACAGGAGGCACCGGGCTTCTCGGGGGCCTGGGCCTGGTTTGGAATAAGCATGTGGGGAACCTACTTTTCTCAGACCCGGGGACCAGCCCACCTCAGCTGACAGCTCCAAACCTGGCCTTCTAACAACCCTCCTTAGTTCCATCAAGATGGCCGTGGCCTCTTTCCTCGGTTTTCCAATCGGCACCTTATTTGTTTAACTTCATGGTGAACCAACCCATAAGGACTTCCCCCACGATGACCTGCACTCGGCTCCGGCATCCGCTGCAGGGCATTTGGCTGAAGTTTCTAGAGGCAGCATCCCAGGAAGTCAGAACGGCCTCTGCTATTTGTCTGGCTCAGATTCCTCTTTCCCCGTCAGGTTTATGGTCCCCATAAAAATGGAAGAAAGCCATAAAAGACAAGGAACCGATGTTTGCGTGACCTAAAATTCTGTCTGCTACTGAGTCAACCAGCCCAATAAAATTCAGCTGAGTTCCTTCTATTTGCTCGCATAGTTTTTCTGGGGCACCGCACTGTGAAATCCGAGCACAAAATCCATACAAAGTTTTATATACTGCCATACGGATTTCTGTGAAAATGCTGAAGAAAGGACTTTTTGGTGGTTGTTGTTCTGGTTTCTTCCCCCCCTCTACCAAGTGCTGAGTACACAGCTGCTGACCCAAGCATGGCTTTACGGGACACTCTGCCACAATTCCATCCCCGGTGGCTCCCAAGGGCCCCCACCATCTACAAGGTGTGAGCCAGACTTGATGAGGGGCTGCAAGCCCTCTCCCTGCCCTATCCTCTGTTACTCTCCACTCGAGGGAAACGGGGGGCGGGGCAGTCTCCTCAGCACCAGGTCTAGGCTGGTCTCTACCTGAGGGCCGCCTTCTACATCCTATCCCAACTCTAATTCAAATATTAATACCAGCAGCTGCTCGTAAAGAAAGCAAAGAGCCCCGGTAGGAAATGCATTGCCCTGTGTATCCGGGCAGTGGGCGATGCTGGCTTAGGGGAGCCTGGACTCCGCCCTGCAACGTCACCTACAAGGGTCCACACTGGGCCCAACCTGTGTGTGTCCCCTTTGCCCTACCCCACCTGGCTCGCTGCACGGCTGCAGGGATATCCGGGCTCTCATCGCACAGCCCCAGGCCCTGGGGGAAAGAACACCGTCCCCGGGCTTCTCAGTGAAAGTACTGAGTCTGTCGTTCTGTTTGGACTAATGTAGATAATGTGTCCGAATTGACCATCACACTCAGAGTAAATCCAGTGCCCGGGTGGCTTAGACCTGATTCCCGCTAATGCTTTCTCATCTGCCAGGTGCTCTGCTAAGTTCTTGCCGTGGATACAATCACTTAACCCTCACTTCAGTCTTACAAGAGCCTATTATCGTTACTATTATCTTCAGCGTACATATGAGAAAACAGGCACCGAGAACTGTAATGACCTTTCCAAGGTCACACAGCAGGACAGGGGCAGTGCCAGGTTCCCAAAGCCTGACCCTCACCCGCTGCTATGTTCTGTCATCTGGGACCAGCTGTCACAGTGTCCAGGATTCAGCAAATGCCCCATGCTGGGAGAGAGGGCTCTTCCCTCCAAAATAATACTGCTTTTGGATTTCATGCATGAACAACTGTAAATATACTATTATTTTTAATTTTTTCATCATATCAAGTTTAAGCTCTAGTTGTTAGTTAAATGTTTATGTTTTGCAAAAGTACAAATGTTATAGCAACATAAAGAGCAACTAACAAGGCATGAAATATCCCAAATCCCACTACCCCAGTGCACTGGCTATTCTCGCTGCACACGCATTTTGTGTGTGAGCGCATATGGCTTCCTATTCTACTATTTCATTTACGCCATGTTGCATGCACATCTACATATATAAGGGCTTCCTAATTTTCACTTATGTCCTTCTGGTTGAAGAAATGCAATTTTCCATCAGGTTGTTTCCATTTTTTGCTGCGGTTGGTCATTGTTAAGAGTACTTATAAAGAACAGAGTCAGCTTGAGGTCGTTTTGTTTCTGTTTTTCCCTTCATTGGAACTGTGCTTACGATAATTTCCTAGATATTTTTAAGTTTCATTCTCTAAGCACCCCCAGCAGTACAACACCGAGTATCCTGGGAAACCCGCAAGGTGCAGTGCTGATGTGACCGGTGTCCTAGGCAGGGTCTCCTGACAGTGTCGTCACCCTCTGAGTGTGTAACAGGGTGGAGGATGGATGTGGCACAACAGACTCGATGAAGGACCAGGAAGAAGAAGAAACACTCATGATTAGATAACCACGTGACCAGAATGTGTGTGCATGTCTCCTCTGCTGAATTGGTGAGTGAGCCTCTGGGGGAGGCCCAAGCCATGTTTTAGAGCTCTGTGAACCCACCACTCTCCCACGTACTAGGTACTTGAATGCTGTCTACTGAAGAAGCACATCTGTCACTCTTTTATGGATTTTAGCAATAGCTTCTAGCAGACAAAAGAACGGAATAAAGATAAGGGACAGAGTTTTACATGCGCTGCCACGTGCCAGGGACTAAGCCAGGTGCTGTCATAGGCACTGCCCACCTCCTATAAGCCCCATAACAGCCCTAAGGGGTGGGCATCAATGGCCCCACTTTACAGATGAGGAAGCTGAGGCTCAGAGAGACACCACCCAACACTCACCCAGCCACTGCAGAGCTGGGATCCAAACCAGGCCTGCCCAACTCCCCGAACCTGCTTTCTTTCCATCACCTGAGCCCACATTTGAGCACAAAACGAAAGCTCTCTCTGCCCTCGTTCCCCCAGGTGCTAGATTCCTAAGGGATAGAGGAACGCCCCCAAAGGGCAGAGATCTCCCCAGTATCACGCGGACCCCTGCAGAGGAAAACTGGAGCGACGCTCTGGCTTCCAGACACCAGAGGGCGCTGTGGGTCCAGGAAGGGACGACAACGCAGCTTCTCTGTGGGGTTCCTGCCCTGAAGGCTCTGGTTCCCCAGAGAAGGACCCTCGGGATGCGAAAGGAAGCTCACTGGACACCACGTACTTTGGCCTTGTTTTTGTTGTTTCTGAGTTTTTTTCTACCGCGGGGCTCACGGACCACATCTCCATGGAAAAGACTCAGTGTCCAGCCATAGGAAACCTTATGCCAACATCTTCACTGTGCTTATTAATTTATTTTGTCAACATGGAAGGACCAAGGGTGGGAAGGGCACAGAAGTCATCACCCCTCCCTGCTCCCCCTGACTCCCCCCAAAACTGGTCCAAACCAGCCCATCAGCATTGGTCCAAACCAGCCCATCCGCATTGGTCCAAACCATGATGATGATACCCTCTCCTCCTCCTCCTCCCCCTCCCCCTCCCCCTCCATCATCATCCTCATCACCAAGACAGCACTGCCAGCGATGATGGGGTGACAAGAACAGCAGCACCACCCGTCATGAGGGCTTGCTGTGTGGGGCACTGGGTTAACCTTCCCAGCAACCTCACATGGTAGGAACTACTATCATTCCCTTTCTCACTCTTACAGAAAAGGAACCTGAGGCTCCACATGAAGTGGAGCCAGAATTTGAAGCTGAACCTTTCTGACTGCAGAGTCTGTGACCATTCTACTGGCTCTTGGTCCTGGATGACAGAGGTCCACACTCCATCCATCCATTCACTCATTAGGCAAGCATTTATTTAATGCCAGCTGTCTTCCAGACGCTGTGAAGGAGGGTCCATGCCTATCTCTCTCTCCTTCTGTGTCCCCAACACCTGGGCTATGCGCAGATCTTTTCAGGCGGCCCCTAAAAGCCTGCTTCCCCCTTTCCCTGAGCCCGATTTCATACATATTAAAACACTGAGGGAGCTTTGCCCCAAGAACCCGTGGTGAATGTGGGGTGGAACAGGAACCAGAGAGAAGGCTGGCTTCCAAAACGAGGGGCAGAGGCAGCCCAGGAACAAAGCACCACACAATGGTCTTGGGCATTTGGTGGGGGGCGCTGGGAAAGTCAGGAGGCCAAGAGCTCTGGCAGTGTTTCAGCTGTGTGACACTGGGCCAGTCACTCACCTTCTCTGAGCCTCAGTTTCCTCAGCTGCAGGAAAAGGAGTAATTCAATCGGCCTTCCAGCTTCCCTTCACGAGTGATTGTGTTTTCTAGCCATCTTACTAACTGTGACCTTGGGCAGGTCACTTGACCTCTAAGCTATGTTCTCTCATCTGTGAAAAGGGCATAGCTGTGCCTTCCCTGAAGCACTGTCTTAATAATGAGACATAAAGCATGGAACACAGCTTACACGGTGCCTGGTCCTCAGATAGGCCAATGCACATTGTCACAGTGGCTGATTACATCACCAAAAATTAAAAAAACAAAACAAAACAAACCACAGCAAGATTCAGCGTCACATGATTTCTGGACACATCGGGCTCCAGTCCGTCCAATCCCCTTGGTACTCTGCGACTGCTTTCGAGAGAACATTCAAGCAAAAAAGCCAGTTAAGCTCTGTCCAAGTGCATGAGTCACCAGTGGCCTTCTCCCTTCTGTGGATCCTGTTGTCCCCTTGACTCTCCCTGGCCTCGCTGCACCGTGGAGGGGAAGCAGAGACTCCAAGTTACGGAAGACAGCCCCAGGGACTCAGGCTGGGGGTGGGCTGATGACCAAGTCTCAGAACTGCCACCTGCAAGGTCCCTTATGCATCATCACATCCCACCCCTGCGTTTCTACAGATGAGGGAGCAGAGACCCAGAGACGGAGGTGACTCATCCCGAATCACATAGCTCAGATGTGGCAGAATCTAGACTCAGACTTTGCTAAAAATGCCCAACCGCAGGAGAATGTCAACCGAAGACAGAGACAGGAGTGCCGGAGTCTATTCAGCTACGCGTCTCTCCTGCCAGCACCGGATGTGTGAGGGGGTCTCCCGGCTGGGACCGTGGCCCGGCAGCTTCAGGTCCCGAGCGTAGCGCTGCAGCCTGGGCTTTGGGGCACCGGCGAGGTGCCTCCAGAAGCAGAAGGCTGCCTGTCCTGAGCTCAACCAGAACAGACGGGGCAGAGATGCAGCTGCTGCTCATGGGAGAAAGGGGGCCTGCCAGTTTCTCCTGGTGGCGCTAGCACGTGAGGAGGACAGCACGTCACTCAGAGGACGAGCCGGCCCAGGAGCTGCACGTTGGTCTTGCCTGGGAAGCACGACCCAGGCTGAGCGCCCTGACTTCAAGGGCTCTGGCGGCCCCAGTCCTGAACCCGAGGAACATGTGGGTGTCCTGTTAATACCCTGTGCCCGGGTTCTGGGCTCTCAGGAACCGAACATGATGGCAACTATCAAAGCTGAGCGCCTAGGTTCCAGGTGCTGTGCTTTGAGACCACACGGGAATCGTGGAAGATGGTGGCGCGAGTCCTGCTGGAGGCAGCGGGAGACCCAGACTCAGGTGGCAGAGCTTGGGAACAGCCTCGACTGACCCAGGTCTGCCTGCTGCAAAGCTCATGTTACGCTGTGTGTCACACTGTCTCTCCAACGGCTTTGTATTCCTGTGCAGTAGTTATTACGTGTGCGTGTGTGTGCCTGTGCTTTTAACAGAGGTTAAAAAAGAGAAGTTCATTGTGGAATAAAGGAAGACACAAAGAAAAAGTAAGGGAAAAAATAAATACTCTCACAGTTTTGCCACCCACAGACAACCAGTGGTTAACAATGGGGGTTTGCCCCCAGAATCAGCCTCCCTCTCTGAGTCTCACACACACACATAAACACAACCGGGGTCATACCGTATAGATATTTTGCAATGTGTTTTAATTAAAAATTAACAAAATGCTATCTTCATCTTCTGGGTCATTAATTATCCTTCTAAACGTGATTTTGTGTCCCTAAATGCCACTGTATTATTTAGCTGTACAATAACTCATGTTACCTTTTGCCCACTGCAGAGCATTACAGTTGTTTCCAGGCTGGCTTATAAATCACGCTGTAATTACGAAACGTGTGGATATATACTTGTGCACAGCCTTGATTTATCTCCTTAGAGTAAATCTCTCGACATGAACGGACTAAATAAAAGGTGCTACACGGAGAGAACGAGCTGGGCACATGAAAGCTCTGTTTCCATAGTAACTTGACAGAGTGGCACCTGCTTTATACCATCAGCCCTACGCAAGGGGTTGACGTGAGCCCCCCTCTGAGTAACGATATCCTTCTGGGGTCCAATGCCCTGCATTCTGAGTCTACAAGTGCCTAGACTCCGGCAAAATAACCAACATAAATGCACATTACAAAGTATTGTGGCTGTCTCTCCTGGGAAATGGGAGATGAATTTTTAATCGCTGGTGTGAGTGGAAAATGGCATTTTTAGTGACTGCTTTTTATTTCTCCTTCTAGGCTGACACCTTAAGAAAGCTTTCCTCTTTAGAAGGAATCCCCTCTTTCCCAGGATCTGTTGAACTTGTACATCATCATCACGACTGATGAAGGTTAAAGAAGGTGCAACATTCATATCCAGGGAGAATGTGAATAGGCCTCCATTCCTCTGCCTGTCTAGTCCTGCGGCCACCCATGACTCTGTCCCTCATCTTCTTGCCTTCGTACTTCCGCAACAATCTCCCGACTATTCCCCAAGTTCCTCTGGTCTGCCCCGCTCTCACGTCTATCGGCACCTGCTATCCGAACCTTCTCAGCATGTCTGATCACGCACAGACCGTCCAAGGCCTTCCCATCACTGCAAACAAGGCCTGAACACATTTTGATATTGAATGTCCCGCATGTTGGTCCTCAAACCACGTCTGCAGCTCTGCATCCCAATTTCCATGAGCGCCATTAAGTACCCTCTGCTCTAAGCACTGTGAACCACCCACGTCCTAAACAAGCCCTTCCTTCCCTCCCACTTCACACACTGAGGCACTCAGCCCAGGAAACCTCTTCCCCTCCCACCCACATTCTTACCAGGCAGCACCACGGCAGCACACAACTCTCCCGAACCCAAGCCCCCCATCCCGTTCCCGGGCCACATCCACGGCCCTTGGAGGAGTGAGAAAGCAGGGAGGTGCTTACCTTTTCACCCTTTTCTCCTTGGACAAAAGGTCCTCTGCCCTGCAAAAGCAAAGCAGAAGGCAAAGGCTTTCTACGAAGTATCTCCACGGCATGACCTCACACATGGCAGACGTGCCCTGGGATTCAAAATGGTGGGCTGCTTTCCCATAAGCCCTGCCGGGGAGCCTCTAAGAGACACTATCATTTACTGAGGGTAGATTCTCGTCAGTTTCAAACATCTCACTTAATTTTCCCAGCAACTCAATATTATGGTACTATTCTTTCTTCCACATCAGCTTTATTGAGATATAATCTACAGAGCACATAATTCACCTATTTAAAGTGTAGGACTTCCCTGGTGGCTTCCCAGTGGTTAACAATCCGCCTGCTAATGCAGGGGACGCGGGTTCGAGCCCTGGTCCGGGAAGATCCCACATGCCGCGGAGCAACTAAGTCCACAAGCCACAACTACTGAAGCCCGTGCACCTAGGGCCTGCGCTCCACAATAAGAGAAGCCGCTGCAATGAGGAGCCTGCACACATCCGCAACTACAGAAAGCCCGTGTGCAGCAACGAAGACCCAACGCAGCCAAAAATAAATAAATGAATAAATAAACTAAAAATAAAGTGTACAATTCAATGGCTTTTTAGTACATTTACTAAATGTACTAAATGTGGTGGTGCAACACCACCACAATCAACTTTAGAATGTTTTCATCACCCCAAAAGAACCCCAAACCCCTTGTGGTCACTCCCCTTTTCCCCCCACCCCCTGCTCTGGGCAAACATTAATCGGTTTTCTGTTTCTATAAATTCACCTATTCTAGACATTTTATATATATGAAATCATATATGTGGGCTTTTATGACTGGCTTCATAGCCCGTGTTTTCTTAGCAAACTGTTTTCAAGGTTCACCCACCTTGCAGCATGTATCAATACCTCATTTTATTACAGAATACTATGCTATTGCATGGCTATGACACACATTTTATTTATCCGTTCATCACGTGATGAACATTTAGGTTGCTTCTACTTTTCCGTTATTACGAATAATGCTGCTATGAACATCCATGGACAAGTTTTTGTATGAACACGTGTTTTCATTTCTTTCAGTTACACACCCAGGAGTGGAATTGCTGGGTCATATAATTCTGTGTTTAACCCTTTAAGGACCACCAGACTGTTTTTCAAAGCAGCTGCAGCATTTTACACCAGCAATGTATGAGTTACGATTTCTCCACATTCCTAGTTGTTCTACACACTATTAAAGTGGGGTGTTAAGTCTCTCATTTCAATTCTCAATGTTTGCTTCATATATCTGGGGGCTCTGTTAGGTGCACATATGTTTATAATTGTTACATATTTTTAAAGGATCGACACTTCTATCATTATAAAATGTTCCTCTTTATTTCTATTAACTTTTTTTAAAGCCTGTTTTGTCTGATATTGTTATAGTCACTCCAATTTCTAATGTTTTCTATTTGTAGAACGTGCATTGTCCGTCTTTTACTTTCAACATATTTATATATTTGAATCTAAAGTGTGTCTCCTATAGACACAATACAGTTGGATCTTGTTTTTATTTCCAGGCTGAAAATCTCTGCTGTTCAACTGGTTTGTTTAATACATTTACAGGCAATGTTATTTTTGATGTAGGTAGATTTACATATGCCATTTAACTTTTTGTTTTCTATGTCTCCTGACATTTTCTGTTCCTTTATTCCTCCTTTACTGCTCTTTTTTGCATTACATGAGTTCTTTTCAGTGCAACATTTTAACCTCTTTAAGGATATTTTCACTATATAGTTTTGAATTATTTTCTTGGAGGTTGCTTGAGGTTTACCATATACATCTTATCAGGATCTACTTAAGATTTACCCTAACTTACTTCCAGTGAGATTTAGAAACATACTCCTACGTGATCTATTCCTTCTTCCCCATTTTTGTGCTATTGTTGTTACAAATATTTCTTAAATACCCAATGATACAGTGTCATAATTATTACTTTGAACTTGTCACTCCACTGCATTCTGGCCTCAATTATTTTTGGTGATGAGTCAGCTGATAATCTTATTGGGTTTTCCTTGTACATCAGGAATCATTTTTCTTTTTTTGCTTTTGATATTTTTGTTTTGTCTGTTTGCATTTTTTACTATGATTTTTCTAAGGATGGACCTCCTTTTGTTTTTCTTGATTGGACTTCCTGAGGCTTCTTGAACGTGTAGATTACTGCTCTTCATCAAAGTCGGGACGTCTTCAGCCATGATCTCTCTGAATACTTTTTCTGCTCCTTTCTCTCCACTCCTGGTACCCCTGTTATGTGTGCACTGACGCACTTCACGGGCCCTCACACTTCTCTGAGGCTCTGCTCATTTTACTTCATTATGGATTCTCTCTGATCTTCAGATTACATGATCGCTACTGATCTGTTTTCAAGAATGCTGGCTCTTTCTTCAGCCAGTTCAAACCTACCGTCATGCCTCTCGAGTGATTTTCCTTTTCATTTCAGTGACTGTACTTTAAAATTTCCCTTTAGTTCTAGAATTTCCATTTGGTTCTTTTTAACAATTTCTACCTCTTTATGTTCTATACTTGATGAGATAATGTCACGATACTCCCCTCTATTTCCTTCCGAATCACTTCCTTTAGTCCTCTGGATATAATTACAATGGCTACTTTGCAGGCTTTGTCTGTGAGATCCGACATCTGTGCCCTCTCACAGCCAGTTTCTGTAGCCTGGTTTTTTCCTGTGTATCAGTAAAATGGGTGTTTCACTAGCCCTCACCTCACAACATTGATCTGAGGGTTAAATGAGCCAGAAATCTGTAAAACATATAGCACAGATCCCGGCACACCATGAATGCTGTTAAATATCAGCCTCTCTTCCTATTTCCATGTTATTTTGCACAGAGCAGGTGCTTCCTACCTCTGCACAGGAGGCAGGTGTGTATGGTGTGGGTGAAAGGTGTAGCTCAGCAAGTGAGCACAAGACTCAGATGAAAATAGATTCAAATCCTGCCTCTGCCACACACAGGCAGAGCACCTGATGTGATCACGAGCGCATCACGCAAGTCTGAAAATTCTGTATCCTTCCCATCTGTGAGTGATGAGCCTAAGTTTCAGAAGCTGTTCTAAGGAGTAAGGAGGGACCCACATGAAGCCCCTGTGAAGAAGGGCAGGTGGTGTAGCTACAATCATGAGCTCTCAGACGATGGCACGGGGGTATCTGCCAGGCTAACTCTTCTAGGGGAGCGGCTCCGTCTTGTCGTCGGGTTTCCCCCGAGCACTGAGAACCTAAAAGGAACTGATTATACTCACTCTCATTCACTGACCTCCTACCACGGGCCAGGCATTTTATAGACAAAGTTGTTCTTTTCTTTATTCTGCTAATGGAGCAAATGAGGTTTTCAGAGAGGTTAAGAAACCTGCTCACAGTCACACAGCTAATGAAGACTGGAGCCAGGGACGATTACTGAGGTCCACCTGACTCCGAACTTGTGCTATTGGTGCTACAAGATGCAGTTTGAAGGATGGGTTTAGTGCTTCCACCAGGCCAGGTAACAATAGAGGAACAATAGCACTTACTTTGCTTCCGCACTGTTACAAACTGTTTACATGCGTTAACTCGTTTAATCCTCATCATGCAACTCGACAGTTAATTTTATCCTCCCCACTTTACAGATGAGGAAACTGAGGACAGAAAGGTTAAGTATCTTGGTGGAGCCTTTGCTTCCCAGCCATGTGGCTCCTAAGCCCTGCTCTGCACCATGAATCGTTTATCTCTGTAATTCTTCCCTGACCCACCATCCACTGTGCTCGCTCATCAACCGCAGGATCCATGAACACAGTTTGTGCTGGGCCAGATGCCGGGGATGCTGGACCGACAAACCGCAAACCGAGGTATCAGGGAGTCAGCTGATGTGGGGACTGACAGGCACCAGGGATGTGGGACCACCGAGGGGGTGTGTGAGCCAGACCTGGGGTCGCAAAGATACCCTGGAGAACTATGCCCGGTTGAGTCTGAAAGGTGCGAAAACGTGAACCAGGCAGGAAGGGGAGGTGAGGGGCAAACGGGGGTGGACAGAGGGCAAAATGATTCCCGGTAGAGGAAAAACCATATGCAACGGCCAGGGTGAGATATGACCAGTTGGGGGAGTCACCACTGCCAACCTGGAGCACAGAATCCGGGGGGTGAGGGCGGGGTGGTGCAGGGTGAGGCTGGAGCGGCCGGCAGGCCTCCTGTGCCCGTGCAGAGGGGTCCCCCACGCTGGCCACGCGGAGGGGCCTTCACTCACCGTATCTCCTTTCTCTCCCTTGGGTCCAGGAGCTCCAGGCGGCCCAGGGGCTCCCATGTCCCCCTGAGGGGTGGAAACCAGAGACAAGCGTTGGGTCGGGTCCTCCGACCTACCTCTCCCACACCAGCTTCCCGTGGCCCACCTTGCCCCAGTTTTCTGGCAGCAGCCGATTTTGTCATTGCCAACTGCACCATGACGCCAAGCCTCCCACCCCCAGAGAGGGAAGGAGCATCTGAATCATTTTCTCAAACTCCTAAATCCCGGAACGAAGGACACCTGGAGAAAGCAAGTGGGTGACAGCATCGCACGCTTGACCCTGGGAACGGGAACGGCAGCCCCTATGCATCCTACTGGACCCAGCCAGGGCGGGGCCCCCAGGCATCCTGGAGCCTCCCCAGGAAGCTTCAGGGCCCCCCCTCCCAGCCCCGCTCCCCCCAGCCCAGCGTCCCACCCCCCGTCATGCCTCTTCCTGCTGGCTCTGAGTCCGGGGGCATGGCTCCCTGGTACGTCCCTGCGTCCAGAACAGGCCTGGGCACCCAGGATCCACCAGGCCACGCCTATGGATATGACCTGAGCTACCTCTAGGTAAACGGAGCCGCTGGAATCAAGGTGTTTACCCAGCATCTTAACCACGGACGGGCTGGGACACTGGCTAAAGGGCCAGGACTGCCAATCAGCCACCGGGCAGCCAGGCTTATCTGCAGGTGGTGGGACCTGTTTCCCTCCCTAGAATCCCCTCCCTCCCACCTCATCTTCTCTCCCAGGGTCAGGGGTCGGATTCTGCCGTCCGCACAACCCCAGATCTGTCCGACCACAGCACAGCTCGGTCGCTCCGTGAACGGCCACTGCTTCAGACAAACGTTTTCTGCTTAGAGGTTCACAAACCCCCAAACAGCTTCGCTCTCTTCTTCCATCTGACAGCCCAGGAGCTGAGGTTACAGCCCAGGGGCTGCTCAGCAAGGCAGAAGTCCCTGCTCTTTTTCTCGCAGCGAACACCTGGCACCCTGGACCTCCTGTGTGTGTGTGTCTGTCTGTCTGTCTATTCTCCCCATACTAGCACACTGGGGACAGAGGGGAGAAGGGCGAGAGAAGGGGAAGATGAAGGAGGTACACACAGAGGAAGGAAAAAGGGAGAAGACAAAAGGGACCTTAGGAGATGTTCAATGGTGATGCACTGAATGAATGTGAACATAAGTAATACAGGTGAGAGGGAGGGGGAGAAAGAGGGAGAGAGGGCGGGACAGAGGCAGTGGGAAGGGGGAGAGGGAGGAGGGGGGAGGGGGGAGGGAAGGGAAGGGGATGCAGTCATCACTAGGTGTCTGCACCATCACACTCAGCCCCCTTCGAACACCAGACCAGGTCATGGCCACTGGGCAACGCTGACCTCTTCCCTCAGCCTCTGTGTGACCCCGGGCAATGCACACCTCTCTGGGTCTCAGCTTTCCGAGACCAAAACAATGATGCGAGACGACAGCCCTGTCCAGCTCCGTAAATGCTATAAACCTGGGCAATGGTGGACAGAGAAGAGGCTGGTCCACGGCTGAGGAGGGAGGAGCCCACAAGGAGGCACCTGGCCTTGAGCAATTCGTGAGTTTGGAAAACGTGTACAAAAAGAATTTCACGCACGTCAAGCAAACAGATCGTGCGTCCTGAACAAATAGACTCTTTAAAGCTCAACCCCCAAAGTTTCTGGAATATAGAGGCCTGAAAGGATTGATGCAGAGTTAGCTGACCACGGAGGGCCAAGCCTGTTGGAGCGAACAGCACCTGAGCCCGGGCATGCGTGTTCTCCTTCTCGATCACACGCTCAGGCTGAGAAATGGACGCTCTGAACCGTGAAGGGACTCAGAGGTTACGGACTTTATGCCACTTGCTCTAGCCTTCCATCTCAACAAGCTCAGAAGCAAAACCCCGCAGGACAGTAATCTAACACACCATTGTTTGGGAGTTTTTTCCTCCTTCTTACAAAGAGAGCAAATCAAAGGACCTCACGCTCTAAAGGGCTTCTCTGCTGGCTCCGGTACTGACCTTTGGGCCGGGGAGTCCCACTGGGCCATCAAAGCCCTTTTCACCCTAAAGGAAGAAAGACAAAAGAAACAAGTAAGGTTCTGTTTTAATTTCCCCCTTTCTCTCTACTAGTTGGTTATCCCCTCCACCTGCTCATAAGCCAGTCCCTTAGTAAGCCACATGCCGATCAATAAGTTGGACAAAGTTCACTGGAGCTGAACACCTGTTCTCAAACTGCCTACCTACATGGGGAACTCGGACGTGGCCTCCAAATACAGCCATTGGCGGAAAGATCATCCGTCAATTTACAAATGCCAGCCTCAAACTCTGGGTGGCATCACCCAATAAGCCATCCCATCCATCCTTCATACCCTGGGTCCACTTATCCATCAATTCAACCACTATTTCATATAGTGGCTGAAAATACAGACATGGAAAGATTCAGTCTTTGCCATCTGGAATTTATGAGCTTATGGAAGTAAAGACAAGTAGGCAGTTTTAATCCAATGTGATAATTGTTATGGTCGATGGAAGAAGAGGGAAAGAAAGGGTCATAATGTCCCAAATAGCACGGGCTAAATGAGTAGATACTGAATGGATGGATGTGAAGAATGGAAAGGAAGGAAGGCAGGCAGGGAGGAAGGGAGGAGGGAGATCATACAGACAATAATAATGGGATCAGAAAAGGATTCTTTGGGGATGTCTTGAAAGAAGAACAGGCATTAGCAGATTAAAAGGGGTGGCCGGAGGGAAAAGATGTTCTAGGCAGAAGATGCTACATATGCAAATTCCAGAAGGCAAGAAAGATCATGACCTCGCAGAGGAACAGGACCTTCCTGCCTGCCTAGAAACTGGGAGGGGAAAGGGGAGTGAGATGAGGGTAGAAGGGCAACTAGGACCCACCAGGGGCCACACAGAGTGGGGACAGGTGGGGGAGGGGATCTGTGAGCCAAGCTCAGGAGGGTCAGTGGCGACCCAGCAGGTGTTTGTGAGCTGGAGAGTGAGAAGGTGGGCGGGAAGAGAGGATGGAGGCCTGCTTGACCCCAGACTTCCTCCCGAGGGGCCCTGCCAGGGCAGGGCTCCGGGGAAACCGTGAACTGGGCAGAGCTAGCGTCGGCCGCCCTCCCTGGCACAGTCTGCAGGCTAGTGGGCCAAGCCCCACGCTGCTGCAGTTACCCTTTCCGTTTGGGGTTTTCAGTGGAAAACAAGAATTCAAAAGGATCTGGGTTTGGACAGTTGCTTTCGTTATGACGTTGATGGGTGAGAACC
Source organism: Balaenoptera acutorostrata (assembly GCF_949987535.1). Classification (NCBI taxonomy): domain Eukaryota; kingdom Metazoa; phylum Chordata; class Mammalia; order Artiodactyla; family Balaenopteridae; genus Balaenoptera; species Balaenoptera acutorostrata. The sequence continues at coordinate 4,426,780 of NC_080080.1, read as the reverse complement.
GGATCTACACGTTGTCTGTGGACCGCCTGAGCCTGCCAGGGGCGCGGACGAGGAGCCCCGCCCAGCGCCCTGGGCGCACCCACCCTGGCTCCTTCTCTGGCTCTCCCAGTCCTAACCCAGCTCCAGGCCGGAAGCCCCTAACTTCACCGACGCCCCAGACAGAGGCTCAGCTCGCCGCATGGCCGAGCTGGCTCCCCGTGGCCTCCCAGCTAGCTGGGCCATGGTTGGACAACCTCACTTGACTGAGAGCTCCTTGGGAGGGGGTCTCTGGGTGGAAAGAAGAAAGGAGCGTGTGAAGGAGAACAGAGGAGAGGGAAGCAGGGAGGGAGGAGAGGCTGCCAGGACAGGCGGCTTATTGACACAAAACTGTTAGGAAATTCTTAAAGTGTGTCCACCCCAATGAACGTGAACCACGATTTCGTATCTTTGTCTGTGTCTCCCAAGGCCCTTGCAAAGCTGGGGAGCACCTCCTGCGTGCCGGCCCTGAGCTGGGAGGGGCAGGCAGAGCGATGGATACACTGAATGCTGTAGACCGAGGGCCCTGGGGCTACCAGTCGAGCAGATCTTCACGGAGACCATCTCGATTTCGTCATCCTCACATATCTGTTTATTCTGCTCAAACAGTGGAAACTTGTTTCTTGTTAAGAGGGCTGTTCCTCCACAGAAAAACAGATGAAGGCCTCAGGCACTTGAGGAGACATTTCATCTAGGCTAAAGGGCAGTGGTGGCAGTCAGAAACATACTAGGTTTTAAAATTAGAAACAAGAGGCATTAAACTCTACTCATATATGCATTTAGATTATATAGTCCAGCTAATTACAGGGAACATTGAGAAGAAAGGGATGAGGGTGTGTCCCACAGAGCACACCTAAACCCTCAGCCGCTGCCTATGCAGAGTCTTATTCTCGAAGCAAATCTGGCTGGTTTAGTCGCACGTGAGTGAAGAGGAGACCGGGAGGAGCCAGAAGCGCCTTGGGAAGACATTATGAACTTCAGGAAGATGTGCATCACAGCTGGGTCTGAGCAGCTCCCCTCCCAACGTGCACAGAAGTCAAGAAGGGAGAAAGCCCAAGGAGCAAGGACAGTCCCCTGACCGGAGAGTCACCTGGAGCCTGGGGCCACCCTGCCCTGGCAGCCCACGTGCATGATGGGAAATTCCCACCTCCACTGCTGGTTCTGCCGACCACCCTGCCCCACTCAGCCCTGGGGCCCTGGGCTGGCGGCTGAGGGTGGACCGTGGATGGTACCTTTTCTCCAGCTGGGCAGGAGCAGTTGATAGTCTTCAAAAACCCGATCTGTTCACTGCCGGAGGTGGGAGGCGGCTGGGGCGGGGGTGAGGGCTCCGTCAGCACGGTCACCTGGCACTGGAAGGAAAGCACAGTGGTCAGAACCTGGCTTCTTGCCCAGCACCGCTCCCTGGAGCTTCCCTGCGCAGGCAAAGGAGAGCCAGGAACCCTGAGGACACTGGAGCCTGAGCAGGGAGGGCAAGTAGCGTCTGACCGCAGGTCCTGGCACCCTGAGGCTCTGGAGTCAGACTGGCGTGGGCCAACGGTCTCAGCCACTTCACTGGCCTCTCAGCAGCCTGTGGGAACCACTTAACCCCCCTGAGCCTCGGTGCTAACCTCTGCAGAATGGGGACAAGGGCATTTCCATCAAAATGCAGTGAGGAGGAGTTAGTGGGACAGGAAGAAAGCATCCAGTTCAGAGTCTGGCACGCAGGAACCCAGCAGGTGTGCCGTAATGACTTATTTCCTTACCCTCGCCAGTCCCCTCCTCTCCCCCCACCTCCTTCTTTCCCTTTATTCTCTCCTGCTCTTACCCGTCTCCCTCCCTTTCCTTTCTCTCCTCTCTCTCAACAGTCAGGCTCAGCTGACTCTGCAGCCCCAGCCCTGGTAACGACCACCCCGGGTGCCTGTTCCCCCGCCTCGTCCTGACACAGGACACGCTGACCGAGTGCTCACTGCGTGTGGGGCCCGCGCCCGCCGAGTCCATGGATTTCAGCCTTCAACTCTGGGCGGCAGGACTATGGAAGCACCCTTGGAACTGGTATTTGGTAAATGGAGAGGGAGGGACCTGGACCGAGGCGGAGGTGGGGAGGCCCTGGGAGAGGCAGAACTGCGCCGGGGGCCCAGGAGCCTCTGCCCGCCGTTCCTGACCCCGTGTTGCCTCCTCCTGTCTTGCTGAGCAGCGCAGAGCACGGCGGCCTCCCCGCTCTGAGCACCGGCAGCAGGGATGCCATTCCCTCCTGCCAGCCTCTGCCCCGTGCTCCCCCGAGCTGGGCTTCCTCGCTCAGCTGCAGCCCCGGGGGCTGCAGACCGAGGCTGGGACAGACCTGCATGACCCGCTCCCCCAACCCACGCCCGCCAGACCAGGAAATGGAACCCTGGCGATGACCACCGGGCTCCCTCCCAGGGCGCACTGTGATGGCGGGTGTCCCCTGATCCCACCCCGGGGCCCAGGACGTCCCCTCCCTCGGGAAGCCAAGGACCCATTCGCCCCTAAGCAACCCCTCCGTGCAGGGTCTCTGCTCACCGGGCCCGAGGGGATGTCACAGCACGTCTCCAGTTCCGAGTGTCGCGAGTCACAGTAAATCACGATCCGCTGTAGGTCAAACTGGGAGGGAAAGCGAGGACAGAGAGTGAGTTTTGGGGGCTTTGGAACCCAGATCCTCCCAGGTTTCGGGTAGGCCCTGCTCAGGGATCAGGCCCACTTCCTCCTCAGGGTCCTGTGTGGTCTGACCCTGAGCTGAACTTCAGAGGGAGCCTAAGTCTCATCTACAGACAGCCCGTCCCTCTCCCTCTACAAGTGCGAGCCCCAAGCGCACGGTGAGTCAGCACAGACTGGGGGCGGCGTTTTCTCCTGCTCTGAATGTGCTACAGCTCAGGCCCCTCACACGCCTCCTCCCGTCCACGATCCGTGGCCACTGCGTTCACTAAAGCCCCTGCCATGGTGCTGCCACCAACAGTCTCCAAAGGTTCAGAGTATCCCTGTTTTCAACTCTCTCATGTCCACGTGGTGGCTTAAGTAAACTTTTTTATATTAAAAATTTGTTTCTATCAAATAAAAGCAAAAATAAACAAATGGGACCTAGTTAAACTTATATGCTTTTGCACAGCAAATGAAACCACGGATTGCCACGTCCATGCCTCTGCACGTGGTCTCTCTTCTAGGAAAACCCCTGAAAACTAGCAACCACGCTGAGGCATCCCCTCAGGAGTTGCTGTAAAAATACACCCACAGATCTTTTGATGCTCCTCCAAGAGGTGGAGCTTCATTCCCCTCCCCACCCCCAAGTGTAGCAGGGACCTGGTCACTGGCTTCTAAGGAACAGAACATGGCAGAAGTGATGGCGTGTCACTTCGAGATCAGTTATAGAAAGACTGGCTTCTTTGTGTGTGCGCGCACAGTCTCTCTCTCTCTCTCTCACATCACGCAGCCTGGGGGTCACCAGCTGGCACACAAGGAGCTGCCCCACGGAGAAGCCCACATAGGGAGGAACCAGGGCCGCTGTCAGCAATCCAACAGCAAGGAACTGAGGCCCTCAGTCCAACAGCCCACAGGAGGCTGCCAGCAACCACCTGCAAGAGCTTGGAGGTGGTCTTTCAGCCCTGTTCCAACTTCAAGATCACAGCAATAGCCAACAGCTTGACAGCGACGTTATGAGAAACCCTGAGCAAGACCCCCCCAGCTCAGCCCCTCCCAGATTCCTGAACCACAGAAACTATGAGACAATAAGTGTCTGTTGTTTTCATCCCTCTTTTTTGGGTGGGGGTGGGGGGGATATTTGTTATGCAGCAACTGATAACTGATACACATCCTCTACTGTCAAGAAGAGTTCATGGGGTCTCTTCTCCACCGCTTGGCCTCCTTGTACATACAGCTAATACTGAATATACCAGCCTGCATGGTAATTATACATTTGTGTGTCCATCTTCCCCCTGGGCTCCCCATCCTGACCCACAGCCCTCAAACACACTGAGCTCTCTTTTCCCAGCTGCTTTTCCCTCCAGCTCCTCACAAGGCTGGCTCCTCTCACCTTTCACCTCTGTAACCACCCATCAGAGTCCAGGCCCTCCCTGTCACTTGTCATCCTGTACATCCTCATAAAAGCAATGACTACGATGCCTCCTTTGTGTGCATTTCTCAGTTTACTTTTTAAACTGTGTTTCTCCGATTAGAACAGCAGTTCTGTGAGGCAGGTCTCTCCTATCTCTTGTGTTTCTCTGTACCCCTGGCCCCAGAGCACTTCCTGACATAGCAGATGTCCCGAGGCACAGAATGAATGGTTCAGTGGATACACCACGCATGGACAAACATTTATCGAATGGAAATTGAGCTAAATCAACGGATGCTTATTTTATTAACACTAACGTTGAATGCTCCCAGCCTTGCACCTCCCCTGTGCCCTTCTGCGGTCTGTGCTGCATTCGAAGGCCCTGAGCAAGCTGGCCAGGCAGCTCGATCTCACCCTCCTGGCTTTGGGACAGGCCCCGGCAGGTGTAAGCCCTCACCCCACAGACTCGACTCAGCAGAAACAGTAACAATTCCAGTTGTCTGTCTGTTGTATTTCCTGTGGAGACACCAGCCCACAGACAGGAGAAAATGACAAAACACAAAATCATGCTTTGGAACAAGGCCTATTTTAAAGAGAGGGTCCTGCTTTCTACATTAGCAAGCGTACATGCTCAGCGGCTGGGTCTGTCTGGCAAGGCCGCAGGGACAGAGGTGGAGAAGGAAGGCAAGGTCAGGGTCAGGGAGGAGCACAGGTGGCCTGGGGCCTGCACAAGTGCACTCAGGGTGGGCAGCAGGGCCTGGGAGCCAGGAGGGGTCCCTTCCAACTGCCTGGAATCCCACCATTCCCTGTCCCACCTTCCTCCCTCTCCCCTCCCTCCACCATGTCAGGGAGCCCACCTCCCGATGCCCCTCTGCCCCCACCCCCTGGGATCTCTGCTCCCGTTTACACCATCAGCAATTCCAGGCTGACTACTGCAGGGTCCTCTCTCCAGCCCCAGTTTCCCTCCGTGTCCACCATGTGCAGCTTGGTGACCCTTTCCTGGCTACAGTGTGGAAACCAATCAAGGTGCAGAGAGCTTAGGATCTGAGATCAGCTCGGCCCGGGTCTGAGCCTCAGCCCTGCTCTTCTCTCAGAGCAGCTGGTCAAGGCACCCAATGCCCTGAGCCTCGGTTTCCTCTTCTGTCAGATGGAGATGCTGACATGACTCCTAGGGCACCATGAAGACCAGGTGAGGCCAGACACAGGCGTCCACGGCAGGTGGAGCTGCAGGGTGCCGTGGTCTCTCCCCACCGTGTTCAAGCCTGAGCTACGTGGTCACAGGTGCCCCAGCCTACGCTTCTGGAAGGTTTACGAAGGGGTGCGGGGTTCATTGATCCTCCCTCCATGTAGTTCATCAGGATTCATTTTTAATCTAGAAACCCAGCACGAAACAGGAAGGGGCCAGAGTATTCCTCTGACAAACGTCAGGTTCTGCGATTCCCCGGCACTGGGTACAACGTGGACACTCAGCTAATGGCAACGGGCCAGAGGAGGAGAGAGTGGGAGCCAGCCCAGACCCCAGACTCCACACTGTGGGTTAAAAGGGCCCAGTGAAGGGCCCAATGTGACCATCGAATCTGAGAGGCAGCGCGGGACAGGACCTGGAGGCCCAGACTCACAGTAAAGGCAGAACTTCCAAGCAGACGGTGAGGTCTGCATCCCCGCCTGCTAATTCTGCCACTTTGAGGGAGTGATTCAATCTCTGTGCTGAACGTCTTTACAGAATGGGGACAATGCGGTGAGTGAGATCACAGCCTGCAACGTGGAGGAACTAGTCAGCCCGTGAGAACTTCTGGGAACACGGTGGGTGGCACAGAGCAAGGGGCTGGTTGGCGCCTGCGGCTCTGACACCCACCGGCGCCCCTGCTCAGACTCTGGGTGGGCTCTGCGCCTGCCCCCCGCCACTACCGGGGCGGAAGGAGGGCAAACGCGGCCCCAGCCCCCTTCTGCCCAGTCGAGCCTGAATGCTCTGTCCCCGAAGGACTCTTCTTTACCCAAAACCGAATCGCAGCTTTGGGGCTGGTGCAGAGCAGCGGAGCAGGCAGCCCCCCAGCTCCAGGGCACTGAGCAGTGGAAGGGGCGCCGCTCTGGGTTTGTGCTGCTCAAAGCGAGAGAGCGGGGGCTGGTCCCGAGCGCGAGAACCAGCCACGCAATGAGCCCAGAGAGCTGGAGGGCATCAGAAATTAATCCCTCTGGTTCCTGAGAGGGGCTATGGCTTCTCAGCGACCAGCTCCATCCCCTGGGATTTGGAGCTGGGCAGGCCTGGGACACAGGAGCGGGAAACGGAGGGAAGGCTGGCAGGGCCTCCGGGGAGTCACGCGGGAGGGGTCCCAGCATGGCAGGTCCCAGACCAGCTTGACCCCCAGAGCCCAGGAGCCCCCCTTCCTGGTCCCGGGTCCCAAGGGTTTGAGTCTCCTCTCCCCGCAGCTCGGAGACGGGCTCCCTGCCCACCAGCCTAGATGCCCATTGACTTGCCTGGCCATTTCTCTTGCACATCCCTCAGCAGAGAGTCACCCGGGAGCCAGGATCCCCAGGCCAGCCCCCAGCCCTGCCCCCTTTCCCAGCCCAGGCCCTGGCCTCTCACCTCCTTCCCTAACAGGGCTCACCCGCCTCCTCCTTCCATCCACCCTGCTCTCTGCAGCCCCAGGGAACATCCTCCAGTACAGCCCTGAGCTCTCCCCACCCTCCTCAACCTTTGCTGCCCCTTCACCTACAGGTGGATCCCAGGCCCTGTGCACTAGAAAGGCCTGGCCCTGCCTCCTGCCCCGCCCCGCCCGCCCCCCCACCGTGCTTCAGCTCACGCCACCTCCCATCCTGCGTGCGCACAGACAAATCCAGTTCTTCCTTCCAGGCTCATGCCAGAAGTCACTTGCCTCCAGGAAGCCACCCCTGCCCACCCCCTCCTGTCTTCCCCCATCCGCCTACCCTGTTCGTCTAGGTCGTATGCCTCTCCTCTGGGTCCCGTAATATCTGATGCTTACTGTTATCAAACAAGTAATTCAAAGAGACTGGAAAGATCTCAATGTGATCCTTTCCTTTTATATGAGACCATAAGTGGCTTAAAGTCAGAGTCTTAAAGTCTTTCTCTATTCATTAAACATAGTGTTGAGACACAAGACGGAAAGAGCAGTCACCACCCACTGGGGCGCTCCTATCCACCCGGGACACTCAGGCAGCACCTGCTTGATCACATGAACCCCACAGCACAACACGAGGCACTAACATGAGTCCCACTGACGCTGCCCACACGGACCGGAAGGGCCAGGCTGCAGGTTTGGGGCAGCTGGTGCGCATTTACCGCTTTCCATCCCTGGCATATACATGTGACAGAACTCATCAAAATACGTACTTAAGATCTGTGCATTTCACTATATATGATTAGGCCTCAATAAAGAATAAAATAAAATATGTGTTTATTGAGTGAATTAATTTAGCCTCACTGAACCAAAGCTTATTTAAAAATAGGAACAGTCTACAAATTTCACGGGTGTTATGAGAATCAAATTAGGTTCTATTTTTAGTACCTGGACCACAGTAGGTGTGCATATAATTAATATAATGAACAGTGTTATTCTATAATTAAATATGCATAACTAAAATACAATAGTAATACTACTTACTAACATTTATTAAGTACTTATTGTGCATATGGGCTATTTGAAATGTTTTACTCTTCCTATATCTCTTAATCCTCTTAATAATACATTTCCTCTAAGCAGTAACATTTCACAGACAGGAGACTGAAACTCCCAGGCTCCGCCCTTGCCAAGGTCACCCAGCCCGTGAGCCTGGCGGACCACAGAGCAGACACTCAGATCCCCTGCCCTGCACTCCTTCATCCCCTCCCTCCCCCCAGCCAGTTTCTCAGAGGTCACTCCCAGCTCACGATGAGCTGATCTCTGTGCATTAATTCACCCAAAACAAGGCCAGGTCTGGTGAGTCGCCCTTCCAGGAAAACCCGCTATCCCGAACTGTGAAGCCCCTGCACTCAACTCTCCTCCGTTCTACATGCCCCCAGGTGCAGGCACTTGACTGTCTAAGCCCACGTTGTCTTCTTGGAAAAAGTTTCAGGGGAACATCGCTTCCACACAATAACTGAGACTCCAAGGCACAGAGCACGCAATCCACCGGATGCTGAGCAAACCAGAACAAAATGACCCGTGGCGGGTCCAGACCAAGGTCAGAAGAAGACTCGGCACAGAAGCTGCAGAGAGCAGGTGAGAGGGGCCGAGCTCCGCATCAGTGGGACCTGCAGGAGGAGGAGTTGGGGGGAAAGGGCCGGGTCACGGGGCTCTGCAGAGGAGCCCAGAGCACAGCAGCCCCAGTGATGCCTGCGTGGGCACCTGCGCCCTCGGCCACCCTCTCCCGCGCACCCCTAGACCGTATGATCTCTGAAGCACAGGCCACCTCTTCACCCTCACTTCCCGAACAGCTGGTACTCTTCACAGGCTTAACATGTGCCCACACCGTGCTGAGCGCCTGCCGAGGATCACTCCGTCCCATCCTCACAGCCTCCGCGTCACCGGGCGCCATCACTGCTTGCAGGGTGGCCATCACCCCGTTAGAGTCAGGGAGATACTCAGCATCTTTAACAACCAGAAAGCACAGGCCCTGCAATCAGAAGGGCCCTGACGCTGCCTGCTTCAGGCCCTTCCTCACCCTTCCCTTGCTAGAGAGTGGGCCACCTGGGGCGCCCCAGGGAAGGATAAGCACCAGCAGCTGAGATGGAGATGGGGTACCAGGTGTGCGTGGGGGGCTTGGGCAGCTGCTATTTACCAACCAGCATGAGACTATTTCAGTATTTTAGCAACCAGCATAACTACACTCATGCACACAAGCTGCAATGCAATCCTGGTTACAAAACTACCACAACAAAACCTGAGGGTTTGACATGTAAATAACATTTCCAAGGATACACAGACACAGAACAAGGATCTGAGCCCAGGCAGGCTGGCTCCAGAGCCCACCTTCCTAATCACTGGGCTCTATTGCCTTTAACAGGCCTGAGGACTCCCCACGTGCCAGGCACCATTAGCTGCTCTCTATGCATTAGTTATCGCACCCAGTCCTCACAAACACATCGACAGGGGTGAGTCACGGTCTCCATCCTACAGAAGAGAAAACAGAGGCACAGACAGCTGCAGTCACTGGCCCAGATGTTTTAGTTTCGTTTGGTTTAGCAGACCCAGAGACCTTTATTCAAGTGAAAGTAGTATGTTTGTTTTGTTTATTTACTTGGGAAGTACTAGTAGCAGAGTTGGGAAATGAGTTAGTCAGCAAAGGGTTATTATCAAAGACACTACCAATGTGGGCAAGTGCAATTTAGACCTGCCGGGGAGCTCTGAGGGAGCCAATGGAGAAAATGCAACTTAGGGTGCTGAGAGGTGTGGGAGCTGGGGTATTGATACCCCAACTGCCACCAGCCCTTGGCTGAGGGCTGCTCCTGGGGTGTGGATAGCTGCTTGGTGTGGGCAGCGCTGTGTCTGGCCTGGGGGGTGTAGGTGGGGCGATGACCACTTCTCCTACCAGGGCTAAGTGTGTGGTGAGAGATGGTGTTTACAAGGAACCCAAGTCTGATCCCTGATCCCCTGCTTAGCACTCAGCTTTATAATACAGATGGGTGCCTTAGAGGGTGTGGAATCTAATCACTTTCCTGCTTAGAAAAGATCCCAGTACCACCAAGATAGCGTAATGGTGACGGTGGTGACCATGTTCCTGATGATGACTCTTACTGAAAACTTGCAATATCATAATACCATTTCTTGAATCTTGATGTAGTCAAACTTACTCATTTTTTTTAGTTTATGGTTTGTCCTTGACAGATCAGGAAACAATATTTGCAACACATATAATAAATATATTATATAATAAATATGCAATTAGTATCCAGAGTATATAAGGATTATCTAGAAATAATTAAGAAAAGAAAGACAGCATTGGGACTTCCCTGGTGGTCCAGTGGTTAAGACTTCACCTTCCAATGCAGGGAGTGCGAGTTTGATCCCTGGTCAGGGAGCTAAGATCCCACATGCCTCACAGCCAAAAAACCAAAACATAAAACAGAAGCAGTATTGTAACAAATTCAGTAAAGACTTAAAAAAAATGGTCCACATTAAAAAAAAAAAAATCTAAAAAAAAAAAGAAAGAAAAACAGCATCATTGTAAAAACAGGCAGATGCTATGAACTGGCATTCACCAAAGTGGAAATCAAGTAGGCGATCAAGAAACACATAGAAGTATTTCTGAGCTCAGTGGTAATCACGGAACTGCAGATAGAACCACAATAAAATACCATCGTATGCCCATCAGATTAGCAAAACAACAACAAAAACGTTAAAAAAAAAAAGTCTATCAATGTGTTGGTGAGGATCTAAGAAAATGGGTCTTTCGTACATTGCTGGTAGACACATAAATGTTCTGTCACTTTGTTGAGAAGTTAAAATATGCTGGAAGGTCAAAAATTGTTTACCCTACAATCTAATCATTGAATGCCCCAGAGAAACTCTCCCGACTGGTATATATCTCCGGCCTCAAAGGCACGTGCTACCCTACTTTCTTCATGAGGAAAGCACATCTGGAGGTGTGCCAGCAGGTTCAAGCCCCAAGACTTGCTGGTTATGACGGTGAAACATCAAAACAATCTAAATATTCACTAACAGGAGAACAAATAAGCAAAATGCACAATAAAATGAAGTATTACGCAGCAGCCAGAAGAAATAAAAGCTTAGACACATAATTCTGAGAGAAAAAAAGCAAGACGTGACTATACACGCTGCACATTATTTACATAAATTCCAAAACACCCAGCACACATCCAACAATCCTATACTTGATAACAGAAATACATATATGTGTAAAAAATAAAAGAAATGGTTTTGGAAAGAGCTGTCCCAGATCATGATTTGGTTACTTCTCGAGAAGCAGGGGACGCTCCTAGTCGGAAGGATCAAGCTGACTTCAGCCTGAAGACAGCACGTGAGTGTACATGTGCTACGTGTGTGCACATTCATGGTGCGTGTGTCTGTGTGTATAGATGTGGGAATGCATTTGTAGAGGAAAGAAAGATACATTACAGGAAAGTGAAAAAAAAGAAAAAAGAATTCAGGAGGAAAAAGAAAGAACAAAGAAGGAAAGAACACTGATGGATGGAATGGTGAAGGAAGGACAGCTATTACCAGCCACTGAGTCTTCCCCAGTTAATATCCCTGGTTGGTGAAATGAGGATGATGTTTACTTATTTTCCATATACTTTCCTATATTTTCCAATTTTTTTACAATCAGAGAAGAAGGGAAAAGAGTCTAAATTTACAGGGAACTGAGTAACTCTATTTCTCTGCCCATCAGTTTGTCTACATATACATGTAGATATGTCACGTGTCCCCAGTGCAGAGCACAGTGCCTGGCACACAGTAGGTTCTTAATATATATATGGTAAATGATTAAGTGTCTAAATAATTAAACGAATGAGTGAATGAATGAGTGATGGTGATATGGCAGTTTTCTGAGTCAGGGTCCTCCCTCCTAAGACAGTGCGAGGTGATGGCTTGATAAATGATACAGGCAGGTGTAGGGGACATCAGGAGCACCTGGCTCCTGAGGCTTCTCCCTGGTGACCCCAGGACCTGGGCTGTGGAAGGCCCGCCAGTACTCACGTCGATGGGCACGCTGTCATAGAGGCGCTTGCCGATCACGGTCTTCCCCTGGATGTCGATGTTCTCCCTCTCCTCGATGGGCAGTGTCTGCACCAGCGCACAGTCTATGTACAGGGAGACGTTCTGGGCCTGGATGCTCAGGGCCAACTTGTGCCAGTCCCGGGTGAAAAGGTCATGGACCCGCGGACCTCGGAAGACCACCCTGACGGCATCCGTCATGGCACCCACAGCGTTGTACTCCACGGCCTTGTTCTCGCCGTCCAGCCGGATGGACACCTGGGGAGGAGAGGACCAGAGGCCCCTTGAGCTGCATGGGACCAAGGGAGGAGAGGGCAACTGGGGAGGGGAGATCGCAGAGTCAGACCCGACAAACCTGAGGCAGATCCTGGCCGTGACCCTCACCAGCTGGTCAGCCTTGGGCAAATCACTTCCCATCCCTAAGCCCTGGTGTCCTCCTCACTACAATGGTGTTACCGACATCTACCTTACAGGCTGTTCTAAACCCTGTATTAAATGGAAGATCTGAGCTCACACGTTAATCCAGGGGTCAAAATCTGAAGTACCCGAGGGGCCATGCAGGTAAGAGTACCTTTGTGAAACTACAAGGGGACTGGTGAGGAGGGTCTTGATCTGTGAGACCGACGAGAAACCCTGACTGGTTTCAGCTTCTTTTAACAGGCGGCAAAACAGAATCCGTCTGTGTCTAGATACCAGGTGCCAGTCTGAGACCCCATCCACTAACCCAAACTCTCTCTCACTTGGAAGATAAAATTGAAGCCCTGGTAGAATAAAGCAATTCGGTGGCAGGGACCTTGGCTGTCTTGTTCACTGGATTACCCTCCAGCCCTTTGCAAAATGCCTTGAAAACTCTGGAAGAAAGTTTTCCTTTCCTCTGCGTTTTAAGAATGAATGAGGGGCTTCCCTGGTGGTGCAGTGGTTAAGAATCCACCTGCCAATGCAGGGGACACGGGTTTGAGCCCTGGTCCGGGAAGATCCCACATGCCGCGGAGCAACTAAGCCCGTGCACCACAACTACTGAGCCTGCGCTCTAGAGCCCGCGAGCCGCAACTACTGAGGCCGCGTGCCGCAACTACTGAAGCCCGCACGCCTAGAGCCTGTGCTTCGCAACAAGAGAAGCCACCGCAATGAGAAGCCCGCACACCGCAACGAAGAGTAGCCCCCGCTCGCTGCAACTAGAGAAAACCTGCACGCAGCAGTGAAGACCCAACGCAGCCAAAAAGTAAAATAAATAAATAAATTTTTAAAAAATGAATGAATGAAGCAATGAATGAATGTATGCTCATCCATGTACTTATTTTTTCAACCCTTGCACGATACTAACTGAACATCCTCTGTGACAGGCAAGCAACCTGCTAGGTGTCAGGAATGCAGGAGTGGGCAAGATCAATACTCCCTCAGCGCACGGAGGTGGGGGACATAACGTGGCATAGAAAATAGGTATTCACTGAGCAAATGGATGGATGGGTATATTCTTGTCCAGTCTCCATGGGGTTAGTCTCCATCTGCCCTGATATCCACGCTCCACCTCTCTCTACCTGGATCTGGACTCCCAGACTCTGACCTTTGACTTCCTGACCTGGGCTCCGATGCCCTTTGGCTTCCAGTTAGTCTGGCCCACGGGAGTGGAAATCCAAGAGCAGGAAGAGAGAGGGGTCTGGTATTGACTCTCCCGCCCTCCCAGCTTCCCTGCTGCTCCAGACGGCCATGTTCCTCCACGTGCCAGGGCCCTTTGGGAGCTCTCCCTCCTCCACGACTCCAGAACACAACGTCTCCGCTAACCACCAACCTCTCCCTGCCCAGACCATCCAGGCCCCGGGCAGGAGCTTCCTGCTGTTGCTAATCCCAGGACACCACAATATCTTTCATTGGTTTCCTTAACCCTGACCCTTAACCTCATCAGCTCCCTTACCCCGAGACACTTTAATAAAACACTCTTCAAAAATTTGGGTTGTCTATTGCTTGCCCACACCCAAACTGGCAAGTCATTTTTAAGCTGTGTGACCTCGGGCAGGTTTTTTAACCTCTCTGTGCTGTTCCCTCATTTGTAAAATGGCACTGATGATAGTGCCTACTTGACAGAATTGTTATAAGAATTAAATGAATTTATAGATATGGAAAACACTTACATAGTACTTATACATCAGGCACTGTTCTAAATGTTATCTATAATAAATGAAGCAAGTTCAAAGACATCACCGCAGTGAAGCCTTCTCTGACACACACGTGTAACTGGATTCTAACCTGGTCATTTGCTCTCACATCCTCAGGCATGTGGATTTATTTATTTTTTCATAGCATTTCGGGTCAGTGTATGAAAGCATTTTGGGTCATTTATTTCATCCACCCGTTTCTTGCCTGCCCGGCCCCGCCCCGTCCTTTTAAGCAGGCACCCTGTCTCTACTGCTCATCTCTTTAACCCCAGTGGCTAGGACAACACACGCCATATAGTCGGACTCAACGGAAAGGGAATGAATGAAGGAATGAATGAACGCGAGCCCCGAGGCTAAAGGACGGAGCCCACTGCCCTGCAGGGAACCAGCCAGTGTTTATGACACCACCCAGGTGTTCTGGTTTCTCTGTCTCGGGTCCCCACACGGCTTCAGCACAGCCAAGGGGAACCTCAAATTTATTTTTAACTGCATTGTCTGCTGGTATGTTACGGTTAGGGTGAAAAACAAAACTATGAACCCCTGACGAACAACCTGAAACTTCTCGTAAGCATAATCTAATAATCGTGATTAAACCTGGTCTCTTTCTTGAAATTAGTTTCACCTGTTTGAGCCCCGCACCCCTGAGCCACCTGGGGAACTTCATGAGGACATGGGTTTCTCTCCAATGTTTCTATTTCTCCCAGCACCATACAGAGCAGAGGAAGGCCCGAGTCCAAGCTGGGGGGGCCTCAGGGGGGCACTCCACGGCTCAGATCCATCAGCAAACCCTGTTGGTTCTATTTTCAAACTACATATCCAGAATCCCATCATTTCTCCCCAGTTCCCTACGACTACTTGGTCTCAGTATCATCTTGGGTCAAAAAGCAAGCCTCGGTTCATTTAAGAAAACTGAAATCATATCAAGCATCTTTTCCAACCACAACGCTATGAGATTAGAAATCAATTACAGGGGAAAAAACGTAAAAAACACAAACACACAGAGGCTAAACAATACTAAATAAACAAGAGATCACTGAAGAAATCATAGAGGAAATAAAAAATACCTAGAGACAAATGACAATGAAAACATGACGATCCAAAACCTATGGGATGCTGCAAAAGCAGTTCTAAGAGGGAAGTTTATAGCAATACAGTCCTACCTCAAGAAACAAGAAAAATCTCAAATAAACAATCTAACCTTACACCTAAAGGAACTAGAGAAAGAACAAACAAAACACAAAGTTAGTAGAAGGAAAGAAATCATAAAGAGGAGAGCAGAAATAAATGAAATAGAAACAAAGAAAACAGTAGCAAAGATAAATAAAACTAAAAGCTGGTTCTTTCAGAAGATAAACAAAACTGACAAACTGTTAGCCAGACTCATCAAGAAAAAGAGGGAGAGGACTCAAATCAATAAAATTAGAAATGAAAAAGGAGAACTTACAACAGACACTGCAGAAATACAAAGCATCATAACAGACTACTACAAGCAACTCTATGCCAATAAAATGGACAACCTGGAAGAAATGGACAAATTCTTAGAAAGGTATAATCTTCCAAGACTGAACCTGGAAGAAATAGAAAATATGAACACACCAATCACAAGTAATGAAATTGAAACTGTGATTAAAAATCTTCCAGCAAACAGAAGTCCAGGACCAGATGGCTTCACAGGTGAATTCTATCAAACATTTAGAGAAGAGCTAACACCCATCCTTCTCAAACTCTTCCAAAAAACTGCAGAGGAAGGAACAGTCCCAAACTCATTCTATGAGGTCACCATCACCCTGATACCAAAACCAAAGATACTACAAAAAAAGAAAATTACCGACCAATATCACTGATCAATATTGAGATGCAAAAATCCTCAACAAAATACTAGCAAACAGGACCCAACAACACATTAAAAGGATCATACACCATGATCAAGTGGGATTTATCCCAGGGATGCAAGGATTCTTCAATATACGCAAATAAATCAATGTGATACACCATATTAACAAACTGAAGAATAAAAACCATATGATCATCTCAACAGATGCAAAAAAAGCTTTTGACAAAATTCAACACCTATTTATGATAAAAACTCTCCAGAAAGTGGGCATAGAGGGAACCTACCTCAACATAATAAAGGCCATATATGACAAACCCACAGCAAACATCATTCTCAATGGTGAAAAACTGAAAGCATTTCCTCTAAGATCAGGAACAAGACAAGGATGTCCACTCTCACCACTATTATTCAACATAGTTTTGGAAGTCCTAGCCACAACAACCAGAGAAGAAAAAGAAATAAAAGGAATCCAAATCAGAAGAGAAGTAAAACTATCACTGTTTATAGATGACATACTATACATAGATAATCCTAAAGATGTCACCAGAAAACTACTAGAGCTAATCAATGAATTTGGTAAAGTTGCAGGATACAAAATTAATGCACAGAAATCTCTTGCATTCCTATACACTAACAATGAAAGATCAGAAAGAGAAATTAAGGAAACAATCCCATTCACCATTGCAACAGGAAGAATAAAATACCTAGGAATAAACCCACCTAAGGAGGTCAGAGACCTGTACTCAGAAAACTATATGACACTGATGAAAGAAATCAAAGATGACACAAACAGATGGAGAGATATACCATGTTCTTGGATTGGAAGAATCAATATTGTGAAAATGACTGTAATACCCAAAGCAATCCACAGATTCAATGCAATCCCTATCAAATCACCAATGGCAGTTTTTACGGAACTAGAACAAAAAGTCTTAAAATTTGTATGGAGAGACAAAAGACCCTGAATAGCCAAAGCAATCTTGAGGGAAAAAAACAGAGCTGGAGGAATCAGACTCCCTGACTTCAGACTATACTACAAAGCTACAGTAATCAAGACAATATGGTACAGGCACAAAAACAGAAATATAGATCAATGGAACAGGATAGAAAGCCCAGAGATAAACCCACACACGTATGGTCAACAAATCTATGACAAAAGAGGCAAGGATATACAATGGAGAAAAGACAGTCTCTTCAATAAGTGGTGCTGGGAAAACTGGACAGCTACATGTAAAAGAATGAAATTAGAACATTCCCTAACACCATCCACAAAAATAAACTCAAAATGGATTAAAGACCTAAATGTAAGACTGGACACTATAAAACGCATGGAGGAAAACATAGGAAGAACACTCTTCGACATAAATCACAGCAAGATCTTTTTTGACCCACCTCCTAGAGTAATGGAAATAAAAACAAAAATAAACAAATGGGACCTAATGAAACTTTAAAGCTTTTGCACAGCAAAGGAAACTATAAACAAGACGAAAACACAACCTTCAGAATGGGAGAAAATATTTGTAAACGAATCAATGGACAAAGGATTAATCTCCAAAATATATAAACAGCTCATGCAGCTCAATATTAAAAAAACAAACCCAATTAAAAAATGGGCAGAAGACCTAATTAGACATTTCTCCAAAGAAGACATACAGATGACCAAGAGGCACATGAAAAGCTGCTCAACCTCACTAATTATTAGAGAAATGCAACTCAAAACTACAATGAGGTATCACCTCACACTGGTCAGAATGGGCATCATCAGAAAATCTACAAACAACAAATGCTGGAGAGGGTGTGGAGAAAAGGGAACCCTCCTGCACTGTTGGTGGGAATGTAAATTGATACAGCTGCTAAGGAGAACATTATGGAGGTTCCTTAAAAAACTAAAAATAGAACTACCATATGACCCAGCAATCCCACTACTGGGTATACACCCAGAGAAAACCATAATTCAAAAAGACACACGCACCCCAATATTCACTGCAGCACTATTTACAATAGCCAGGTCATGCAGGCAACCTAAATGCCCATCAACAGACGAATGGATAAAGAAGATATGGTACATATATACAATGGAATATTACTCAGCCATAAAAATGAACGAAATTGGGTCATTTTTAGAGACGTGGATGGACCTAGAGACTGTCATACAGAGTGAAGTAAGTCAGAAAGAGAAAAACAAATATCGTATATTAACGCATATATGTGGAATCTAGAAAAATGGTACAGATGGACCGGTTTGCAGGGCAGAAATAGAGACACAGATGTAGAGAACAAACGTATGGACACCAAGGGGGGAAAGCAGGGGGGCGGGGGGGGGTGGTGTGATGAATTGGGGGATTGGGATTGACATGTATACACTGATGGGTATAAAATAGATAACTAATAAGAACCTGCTGTATAAAAAGTAAATAAATAAAATTAAAAAAAAAAAAAGAAGAAAGTGAACGTGTCTCAGAGCCCACACCAAGAAAGGACTCGACACGAGGTGTGAACCCAGGTCGTGCTGACGCTGAGCCGGTTTCCTCCACTCCATCGTGAACGTGCTGCTAAGAGAGCATGAGCCATAGGACAGCAGCACTGGCTGCCACCTCGCTGGCTGGGCTGAGGGTCCCTGAGACAGGAACTGGGCGTTCTGCCCCACCAGGTGACGGGCGCTTGACCGTCCAGGGACAAGTGCAGCCCTCTGGAGGTCTGCCAGCCCCTGCAGCTGCCCTGAGCCTCTATGGACACCAGACCCTCCATCTCCCAGGCCCAGGACAGAGACCCCAGGAGAAAACACGGTGGTTGATGCCAAGCCCACGAGAAGGAGAAAGAAATCTGCCCTGAGACAAGGCGTGCTGCTCACACCTGCGGGATGCCGTACTGGTCGATGACCTGCCAGATATACCAGTCTTCTTTCCGAGACATCTTCCGGAGCCGGAAGGTGGTGACAAAGGCGTACTCATCAGGCAAGCCTTGCGGGAACACATCCCTGGAGGGAGACAGAGACAGACGGCGCCGGGCTGAGAGAAGAGGCTGCAAAGGAAGCCCACGCATCCCGGGGTCACGAAGTCCTGCCACTCTGACCTCCTAGGGTTCTAAAGTCCACCTGCTCGCCTGCCTTTACTGCCTTTTCCTTCCATCAGGGCCTCCATTCAACCCTCTGCTGACCCTCGCTGTGGCCCCTTCACTGTCCCGCTGCACCCACCCTCAGCCCCGTCAAATCCACCCCCGCAGTGCTCGTCTGCTTCCATCTCTCCAAGATCAATGATAAATGCTAAACTGCCACCCCGCCGCGGGGTCAAATGCGGGTGAGTGCTGCAGCCCTCACCTCTCTCTGCCTGCTGCCCCTCAGCAAGGCCACACTGTCACATCTTAGCCCGCTTGGTCCCTGCCCCACGTGCCAGGACATCCTCCGTCTCCACAGAGCACTGGTTTCCTGAGCTCAGGGGACCAGCCCCTCAAATGGGGGAATCCCTCGACCCCTGCAGCTCCAGCCCAGACAGCCCTGCACTGCCCTTCCCCCTACAAATTAGCATGCACGTTGTTCCGCGACAGAAGCTACGGGTGTACGGTGTTGTGATGCCCCCGCCCTAGCTGAGGGCGGCCAGGCTCTCACGGGGTGACTCCTGCACCCCGCTGCTCGAGCAGAGGCTCCCCTGCAGACAGCGGCAGGTCTCCAGAACTCTCCTCTTCACCGCCAGCTGTTGCCCGGCACACTGCTCACGGCGGGCCAAACCCTGCTCTGGGGGCAAAGAATGCAAGGCGCTGCCTTCTGCACTGGAAGAGGCGGAAACTGTCTGGCCAGAGAGCCAGGAAGGGAAATGAGGAGGCTTCTGGGTTTCTGGTTCTCAGACTCATGGATCCTCAGGGACCCTACGTTTGGCTGTAGAACCTGTGAGCCAAGACTGGTCCTCCCTCTGTGATCTCGGTGCACAGATCCGAGCCGGGAGTTGGCCCAGCCGTTCAGAGTCGTTCTCTGAGCTGGGATTTCACCCAGGATCACATCCAGGCACTGGGAGCAGTGCCCTTTACTCCCTCGGGCCTTTCCAGGATTCAGGGACGTCCTAGGTCACTGCCACACGGGAGGGACACGGGGCTTCCCCACCCCTCTGCACGGACACAGGCTGTGAAGCCTCAGATGGACATTGCCCTTCAATTTTTTTTTCTTATTATTGCATTAATGAGGCCAACTATGCCACTGTTCTTTTCTAAACACACTTACTTCTCAACGCACATGTATGTATAATATACAAATATGCTATGTATCTAAACACACCATATCTATATATTGATAACTATATGTTTATATCTCTATCTACAGGCACACCTCGTTTTGTTGTGCTTTAGCTTTACTGTGCTTCACAGATACTGTGTTTTTTTAAAAAATTGAAGGTTTGTGGCAACCCTGCACCAAGCAAGTCCATCAGTGCCAATGATATGTACACTGTTTTTTAAGACGTAATGCTGTTGCAAACTTAAAAGACTACAGTATGGTGTAAACATAACTTTTATACGCACTGGGAAACCAAAAAATGTGACTCTTCGTTTTGATATTCGCTTTACTGCAGTAGTCTGGAACCAAACCCACAACATCTCCGGGGTGTGCCTCTATCTCTCTCTCTCTCTATTGAGAGATGAATACTTTTTCTTAGGCTGTGTATATATACAGATATACAGGAGAGGGTAAAGGGATTGGAGCTGAAGGACCTGAGTTTGAGGCCAACCTCTGCTTCCCAGGAACTATGAGATTTTGAACAGGTCACTGTCCCATTTTGAGCCTCAAATGTCGCACCAGATAAATGCTGAGAATAATACAAGCCTTGCTCCCCCTATTTTACTGTGGTGAGAAATAAGTTAGATAAGGTGTGTAAAGTGCCCTTTAAACGTTTAGCAAGTAAGAAAAATACAAATATTGAAAGTGACACCCCTTTTCATTATGAACAAAATTAACCCGTACATTAAAAATTATACATGTATGTATGTATCTGTGTAAATTGCATTAGAAATGAAAAGGATGCTATTCTCACTCAACACGTCAGAGCTCTGTCGGTTTCTGTTTCTGGTGTTTTGCCATTAAAACAAACTTGAAACCATGTAGAAATTCCTTCTCAGGACGACTCAGCATAACATGAGCCCAAATTCATTTCCCAGAAACACTTCAGCCCCACGTCCAGAGAGCAGAGTCCAAAGCCATTGTGCTGTTTGCTCCAAATGTCCTGATAGAAAGATGGCATCCTCAGCAAGTGGGAGGCCTCTGCTGGGCTCCCCACCATGTTTGCGTAACGTGTGCTTTCCTCCCTCTGTTTTGTTCTTTCTCTATTACACGTTTGCTTTATTATTATTATTATTATTATCATTTTTGGCCACACCGTGCAGTTTGCAGAATCTTAGTTCCCCCACCAGGAATCGAACCTGGGCCCCCTGTGGTGGGAGTGTGGAGTCCGAACTGCCAAGGAAACCCCTTGTACGTCTGCTTTAAAGTGAAGTTGCCTGTGATTTTTTTTTTTTTTTCTGTTTCTAAGTGGTATGGATGAATTGCACAAGTTAGGCCAAAGAAGTAAGGGGAGTTAAGTGGGAAATGGAACCTGGATTCGGTTCATCCCTGTGTGGCCCCCAAATGAGCATGGGACCAGGTGATTAAGATCACCCAGCATCTGTATCTCAGCCCCTGTGTGGACAGAACAACACCCACAGTCAGGAAGGCATGCCTCCCTTAAGGGTCTGCTGACTGTGGTAATGGTCTCCATCGCAGGGTGAGGAAACGGGACCCAGAGAGAGAAACTGACCTGGCGTTTCCTCTTCTGAACCAGCACTCTCCTGGGATGCTGGCACTGTGAGCCGTGGAGGACGTTAGGGCCCGATACAGTCCTGGTGCAAGGCTGGCACTCAGAGAACGCCCACCGAGCTGGAGAAACGATTGCATGCCTGCAAAATGCAAGCTCTGAGGCCTGACGTGCCAAGCCCACCTTTGCCAGGCTAGTATCTAACGGAGGCTTCTCACTGATCGTGGACTGATTCATCCCCTCCTCCAGGCAGGGCTCAGCTCCACGCTGGGACTCAGCAGAGACCAGACTCAGGCCCTTCCAGGAGCTTCTCCCAGAGCTGGGGAGACAGTCTGCAAATGACTCATTGCACAATCGAGTCGCTGGCTTCAATGTTGCTGCATTTTATGCAGGAGAACAGGTTGTGAGGAGAGAGAATAAGGGGAGTCCTGGCTTAACCTCAGAGTTTGGGGGAGGCAACCTCGAAAGCAGGACAGACGAGCTGTACTCTGAAGGACAAGCAGGGACCCAGGTAGAGGGCAGTGCGGACAGTGACAGGCCAGGGCGAACCTGACGCCAGAAAGGCAGCACGGGGCTAGATCACACACAGGGTCTTCCCAGGCCCTTGGCTTAAGAACGCTCAGAAGTAATTAAAGAGTTTTAAGATGAAGGATAATGTCAAGATAAAATATCACTTTTCATTTTCAAAAGATCATTCTGCCTGAGAGGAGCAGAATGGAACATTTATCGTGGTGTCATCATTAGCCCTTGACTGGAGACCCCACAGGTGTCCGACCCTGGACTAATCTTTGCATCATGAGCCTCTCAAACGACGTTGCAAGGCGGACACATTCATCTCAGGTGAAACAGATGCCATGACTGGGGCACAGGGACCTCCAATGACTTGTGTAAGGCCAGGCACCCAGCAAACACTGAACTGGGTCTCCACTGGCCACAACGACTACACGGCTCTGGGTGGCGCTCTGCCTGCGTGCCATGCAGTGGCTGGTCCACGGTGCGTGCCGTGGATCTAAGCCATAAATGATAAACGTTTGCTGTTTACTGAACCAATAGAAAAATGCAGGCATGAATGATGGAGGATGAACAGCACACCTGTACGGACAGGTGAGTGTAGAAGGGCCAGGGGACCAATAGCGTCAACGGCGATACATGGCTAGGAAACAGGCTGAATTCCCAGGTCAGCGATTCGGCTGCTTCCTTTCAGGGCGACCTCACCAGGCACTCTGTGGGCGAAATCCCTGCCCAGCGCTCAGTGAGCAACCGTGCTGAGCAGCGCCTTCCCACCCTTGCAGAGGCGTCCCGGGCAGGTCTAGAAGGGGAAGCAACCACTCACTCAGTCCTTTGCACCACAGGGAAGGATCCCATCCGGACGTAGGAACTCTGCGCCCCGTTCTCTCTCTCCCCCAAGGTCGCCTTCACACTGAACAAATCCATCAGGTCAAAACCTGTCCAGAGAGAAGAGCCAGGAGTGAGTTTGGCCAGAGGAGCCCGGGAGACAGAGGAAAAGCACATATGCTCTCTGGGAAGGTGGCCAGCCCGCCCTGCCCTGGGGGAGCAGGTGTGGGGTTTAAGCGGAGGGAACTGTGCAAATACATCTCCCAGGTGAAAACAGAAACAACAGAGGGAGGAGACGGACAGCTTCTGTTTCCATGGCCAATTGCAGGAAACAGGCAGAGACGCTGGGGTTTCTGATGAAACATGAGCCTTCGTGAAAGTCCTGGATCACAGGCAAGCATGAAGTAAGCAGTCGGCCACCATTCTGGCCGTGTGACTGGCATTCAGGGAGCCCACGTGGGGACCCCCAGCTCACACAGGCTGGCTCTGCAGGCCAAGTGGCAACTTCGGCTTTCCTTCTTGCAGCCACATTTCTGCAATTCATTTGGACTTTGCTTGAGTTATAATTTAGCAGCATTTAAATTGCATGATTTTAAAGCGCAAAACATCAGAGAGAAGAAGACCGTTCGTGATACTGCATTAATGGAAAGGCGTATTTCGTTTTGTTTTGGCTCTGAGAGAGGACCTTGCTCATTGGCCACACGAAGTAATGGAAAAGACACGAACTTTGGGCTCAGGACAGCTGGCGGGACAGGGGGTCATCCAGCTCAGTCACACATTTGTGTGATGCTGAGTGGGTTACAGAACCCGCAAGAGCCTCAGTACTTGGTTGTGACAGAAGGCTTGACACCCGCCACCTTGGCTGTCAAGAGAATCCCAGGTGCTCCCTCAGCCGTGGTAGGAAACCGACTCAGCAGGTCAGTTATTCACTCAGGATTCTCCACCATCAACAGCACATACTTATCCATGACCCCCTACAAAATCACCTGGACCGGTCTGGGGGGGCTGCCTTGAGTCCTGCAGCTGGGGTCCCCAGAGGAGCCCGACCACGACGCCCACACGGAGGCAATGGTGGGAGGTACCGGCCTGACACTGCGTCCCTGGGGAAGCGGAACCTCGCGGCAGGTGAGAGGAAGCCGCCTGCGGGGGGGCACCAGGCCTCACTTGTCTCCGCATCCCCGGGCTAACACACCACTCGGCGTCAGTGGCACCGAAGCCACGAGACTTCAGGAAGGTTCTTGCTGTCTCCAACATTCTGAGATGCTGCCATGGAAAACGGGAAACGAACTTGCAGGGCTCACATTAGGATGATTCAAACATCTGCTAACTAGATTCTGTCCTAAGAGATGATTTAGTCATTCAACTTGTATTTTGAGAGCCTCTCTGTTCCAAGCCCTGTGTAAGATGCTGCAAGGACAGAAAGGAATTAGCATCAACTGAGAGTTCCAGCAGCAGAGTCAGACAGGCCTGGGCTGTGTTCCTGACCACCAGGTCCTAGCTGTGTGACCTTAGGCAGGTTGCCTGACGTCTCTGAGCACCAATTTCTTCATCTGTAAAAAGGGGATTGTCTTTGCACCTCATAGGATTGTGGTGAAGCTTGAATATGATACAAAGCTCTTTGTACAGAGCCTGACATAGAGCGGAATACCCACAAAATAATTTTCGTATTAATTATTTCCCTTTACAATGATTACAGCCTCTTCTCCCACTAGATTCTATCCATGGATATCATTTACACATTCAATACATATTTTTTGAGATCCTGCTCTGTGCCAAGCATGTATGAGCACTGGAGACGCAGCTGGGAGAACTGGTGCCCTAGTGGGAGACCAATAATAAGCACATGTCCAGCACAAATGTAAAGGACAATTTCAGGCAGTGAGGAATAATTAAACAGGATTTGATGGGAGGTGAGCAGGGGTGACCGGGCAGGCCTCAGGGGGCGGGCCACCTGAGCAGGGGCTGTTCCAGGCCTGGGGCAGGGCCTGCGATGGTCTGGGAAGGGATTCCACGCAGAGCGAGGCTGTGCTGAGATTGAGGCCCTGGGGGACTTTAGGCACCGGCCCCTCCCCAGCCCCTGCCATTCTGAGGTTGCCTAGTTCTCAGAAAATGACTAAGAGTTGCCATCATGTCATTTCTAAACAGCATCTCACACACCAGCGAATTAACAGAATTCTCGGCACAACGTTAAATGAGACTTGGTCCTTAAGGTAGAAAACATGTGCCCAGAAGCTCCCTCATGGATGAAGACGGCATACCTTGGAACGGTGTGCACACTGAGGCAAACGATCTAGCCTCCCCAGAGATGGTGGGGCCCCCCCAAGGGGCAGGCACCCCCAACGTCATCACTGGCAGCTCTGGGTTTAAGGCCTCACAGAGCCCGGCAGGTCCAGCGGGATCAGCTGGTGGACCGCACTGGGCCACACGAGGAGGGATCTCGTGAAGATCCAAAGGGCCGCCTGTGCACTGGGGCCCTAGACCCGGAAGTGACCCGCGGGGCTGGGAAGCAGAGGACAGTGGGAGGGGCTGGTGCCTGGGAATGGGGTGACTGGCCCACAAGGGTTCCATGGGAGGGACACCAAGCGGTAAAAGGCTCGTTCAGGCTCAGATTCTGTTCCCAGGAAAGGCAGAAGAGGCGGGCGCAGGTATTGGAGCCACTCTGCCCTGGGTGTGAAGGCCGGCCCAGCGCCGGCCGGGGCACAGCCCCCATCCTCGCGTCTCCTTCAGCAACGACGCAAGGGTAAGGGCCCGACTTGCAGGCTCGCCGCCTCCGGGCCTCCAGGTGTCCCTGACATCTCCCCCTGCGGGAGCAACTGGGTCCCGGCGGGCTCTCCCGTTTGTCAGCACTCAGAGGCTCTCAGCGGCCTGGGAGCAAAACCCCTGGAGCGGTAACTGCCTGGACATGGGGTGGGCTGTCGCTCCAGGGAAGCAGCCACTTTCATTTAAGGAGGGAAAATGGGGACCGGAGAGCGTCTCAGTGAGACACACCTGGGCCCTCCCTGCTCTTAGACTCTGCAGCTCCACGACTCTGGTGCAACTACTCAGCCCCTGCAAACTCCCACTTCACGGGGCTGCCCAAGGTCCACAGGGGTGAGCGGGCCCCGGGGGCTCCCACTGAGTGCTGGCTCTGACTCAGAGAGCGGGCTCAAGATCCGGCGGGCATGGGCCCGATGCCGCCCAGTAAGGTGTCAGGCAGAACGGCAAAGAGGCCTGCTCCCCCACGTCACAGCTCCATCCCTGTCACTGGAAACCGCCACCTTAAGCTGGGCTTCCTTGTAGCAGTTATACGTGGGAGAATAAAAAATAGTTTTAAAAAAGCAAACATATGCTCTACTTTCTAGTTCCACTTTCATTGGCTTCCATGGATAAAAACAAAGACTTAAACACCACAAAACTCTGAACAACAAGCAATTAACTAGGAAGCAGCAAAGGGCATTGAGAGAAAGATGAATTGCCTGCAATAAATAAAGGCCGGGAAGGAAAATGAAAAATGTTCCCAAGGTAAATGGACCCTGATGCGAGCGAGGCACCGCGAGATAAAGCGGCGATTGTTTAATGTAGAAGCTGCAAGGATGCACCTCCCCGAAGTCACAGACTCAGCTGAACCAGGTGGTATCGGGGACACCGTGACGATCGCCCAGAGTCCTTCAAAGGTCCGTGATAGACAAAGCTTTGCCGGACCCCCAGGCACGGAAGTTACTCCCGGGTCTTTCGTGGGTCTGGCCGAGGTGCACACGGTTTATGTGTCCCCAGGAGAAGGTGAGCAATTTGAAGGATGGGACCTGATCTGATTCATGTTTCCATCCCTAAAAAAGTAAGAGCTCTGGTTGTCGTCCTTAACTGAGGCACCGTCAGTGGAAAGAGAGAAGGAGAGAAGAAAGGAATTCACTAAACCATTAAGGGCCTCCTCCACCTTAGATGCCCTGTTGGCTGCTCCAATGATCAACAGGACAAAATCCCAGCCCCAACCCCCAAAAGTTTAGTGTCTACAGGGAAACAGGCACAGAGAGAAGCTGTGCTGGTATCATGGGTAAATGAGAAGGAGGGGGAATGGCTGGGCTTGTATAACAGCACATGGAATATTTTCCCTGCCCAGCTGAGGAGCAATCAGGGAAGGCTTCCCAGAGGAGGCAAGGCCTGGCCTGAATTTAAAGAACAAATAAAATCTGGGCAGACACAGATGGGGGGAAGGGCATCCAAGGTAACTGGATGTGCAAAGGTCACCGGACCTGAGTCACCGAGGTTCTTTCTGAGAATCCCACTATTTCGGGATGTCAGGAGCCATGGTTAGGGGAGTGAGCTAGGCAGGGGCAGATCAGGCTGGGCTCTGTCGGCCACGCGAGGCGGTTTGAGTTTCTTTCTACAGGCAGTGGGGAGCCTCGGAAGGGCTGTAAAGCAAGGGAGAAACACAATCTTGTTCCTATGCTCAAAGACCATTCTGGCAGTGGGGATGGAGGATCCGGGAGACTGGTGAGGACTAGACTCGGAAACACAGGCCTGGGGAGGAGGGAGGGAAGGAGCACTAAGCTGAGACCATCTGAGATGCTCGTGACGTGGCGACGGTTATCTGGAGGTCGGAACCCAGGTAGGAGGAGAGAGACATTAGGATGTCTGTGGCCAAATCTCAGAGCTGGACCGTGGCCAGCACTTTCTTTCTGCCTGAAATAGCTGACCCCCCAGGAATGCTGTATAACAAACACCTTTAGTCACTAGAATTTGCAGAACATTCCGTTTTTAGAGCCGGGAGGGGTCCTCAGAGAGATCACGTTGGATGTATTGTTGCGTAAGTGGGGAAACTGAATCTCAGAGAGTCGGGTGATGGACCCAGGCCGCCTGGCTGGGGAGCAGCAGGGCCAGACCCACGCCTCCAAACTGCTTTGTCTGTTCTGTTCCCCGTCCTCACTGTTCCAGCCCAGATAAGCCCTAAAAATAGCCGGAGTCATTTAAGGAACCGCCTGGAGGGGAGGCTTTGGGGAACTGCATTTTTTACAAAAGCTGCTCCGACTACCCGAGTGCGTTTAAGTTGGCAAGCATGCGGTGCCACCTCTCCCTAACTGCGGTCTCAGCTCCAGCTGGCAGGAGCCTTTTTTCTGGCCTGGTTATAATTAGAGGAGACGATAGATCCCGCAGGCTCTCTGCTCTCAGAGCTGCACGAGCAGAGCATCTGCACCGCGTGCTGATGGATGCCCACCCAGCACTGTGGTTTACTTCCTGGGGGCCTCGGAGCCCACCAAGGGGAGGCGAGGTTCCAGGCTCCACTGGCAGCAGATCCACACAGCAGATTCCGCACAGAGGGTCCCGTTCCTATCCAGTCACCACAAGACTCCTCAGCGGGATCCTCACAGGCCAGAGCCAAAAGGATTTGTTCCCAGCTTGCATAAGCACACATGTGCGCACACAGACATGCACGCACGCACATGCATGCACAAACACACACACACACACACACACACACATTCTGAATCTTCCCAGCCAGAATCAGTTATTCTTCAGTGGAAAAAAATACTGGGGGCTCTTCAGTCCGTAGAACGAGAGGAAAGCTCATTCTGATTTACAAATGATAAGGCAGATGAAATGGTGTTCATTTGTGCCTCCTCCCTCCCTCCCTCTCTTGCTTCCGATGGGCTGGATGTGAGCCCTGACTCCGCCACAAACTCAGGCAAATTACTTAATGTGTCTGTACCTGTTTCCCCAGCTACAAAAGACACAATGGTGCTGGTCTCCTACATTGTAAGGGTTAACTGAGAAAATAAGTGCAAATCCCTTGGCATGCAAGGACGTGGTAAGCATGTAAGTGCTGGTACGCATCAATCATTACTATTTCTGTTATTAACGGTATTACTGTCATAACTTCCCTTCTATGAACAGACACACTGGATAATGAATTATTTAGGGGAGATACCGTTACGAAGGATTCATCGCTCAGGAAGCCCGATATGGATAATGCAGCAAGGCAAAGATCTGCTTTCCAGAGTGACTTCAGAGGAAGTTACCCCGGGGCAGAACCGGCAGGCCCAGCCAGGCTCGAGGGATGGAGAATAGATTATCCAGAGCCAGAGCTCCGCTGGGTATTACCGAGGCAATCAGTGGGGACATTTGTGTTCCCAGCAGTTTTGCCCTTTGGACGGTGACTCAGCTATAAATATTTTCGCCTCAAGGTAGCTGCATTAATGCAGTGACTAGGAAGGAAGTCATCTTGCTCTCAGGAGTTGGACAAAGACATCCTGATAGAGAGAGCACCTCACTGAGCACTGACTACAGCCCAGGCGCTCCCCCAGAAGTGCTAGCTTATCTAGGAGACACTCGATCGAGGAGAAGGGACAGCAGGGAGCGAGGCACGGCAGCTGACGAGGAGAGCGGCACCAAGCCGGCTGCCCCCGCGGGGACGTGCTGGGAAGTGGGTCAAGGAGCCGGGCGTTTCTTTACCGACGCTCACTGGTTGAGGGCTGGGTCACTCCCGAGGAGTGTTAACCCCCTGGCACATTTCACCTGCCGTGCACACAGGGAGCATAGCCTTCTGCTGTTCTAGAAACATCCCTCAGGCGCCAGGGTGCAGATGCTGGCGTGTTCGCATGGGCAGGCAAACCCGGGCAGGGTCCCTGGGGAAGGGCAGGGCACTGTAGCACCTATAAGACACGGGGTTCTGATGGCCCGGGGCTCACTGCCTTGGATGGGAGACGGACTGCACTGCTTAGAAATGGACCCGAGATGCTCTGGGGTGGAGAGACGGGGCTCCTGACCCGGCCGGCGTTGGTGAGGTGAGCAGGGCGGGTGTCCTGGAGGGGGAGGAAAGCTTCCCTGAGATCCTGCACTTGAAGTGTTCAGCTGGACGCCTGGCCACAGGGAGTAGTCAGCGGATGCTCATCGCCATCAGGACGAGGAGGAAGCCGGCTCAGCCACCCCCCACGCACCCCCGCTACCCCGTCGTGGTCGTGTACAGAGACAGCCTCTGCGGAGTTCACTTCTGCTGCTGGCTCCGCAGTCGTGTGTCTCTGTGTTCCCTCATCCACTGATTCACTCATGTATTTAGGACTCTGATTCACTCCCAAATGCATTTATTTATTCACCCTTTGCCCGGCTGCCAATCACTCACTCACCATGTCGCTCACTCCACTGCATTCTCTACCGACCCTACAGCATCACCACCCGCTCCCGGAGGGAACACGTGAACCGTCTTCCCTGTTGGACGGTTCGTTGACGGGAGCTGCTCCTGCACAGTTCAGACCATCCTATTAGGACTGTGGTGAAGGACAGGAATGAGGACAGCACCAGCAAGGCTACCCTTGAATCAAGGAGGGTCATGGTCAAGTCCAGCAAAACGCGCAGCAAAGCAAGCCGTGCAGGGTGGCTGTTACTCTCTTACCTGTGATTTCCTTGCTTTCGCCATTGGTGTGCTTAAAGCGATCTCCTTCTACACGAACGCTGGGGCAGAGCACGTCTGAGAAAAGCAAGAGGAAACAGAGATTGATGAGCAAACGCAGCCCACGGTTCCTCCATGGCACGTGACGTCATCGGGACCCCGCGCCAACCCCCCCGCATGCAGGACGTCCAGCATGGGGCAGACGCAGAGGCAGCGCCACATTGACGGAGTGTTTCATTTACTCCCAAATGTACTTGTTAAGCATCAGCTCTGCCAATACTGTGCTCATACGGGGATGAGATAAGAACAGGCATGGTCCCCACCCACAAGGAGCTCACAGTCGTCCATCAGAGGGAGTCAGACACGGAAATCCACATGATCAATGGGGTCATAAGTGACAGAAATGGGTCTGGGTTGCTAGGGCACTCAGGACACAGATCCAACACCTAGCCCAGCCTGGGGAGGT
The DNA here is from genome assembly GCF_949987535.1 of Balaenoptera acutorostrata. NCBI lineage: Eukaryota > Metazoa > Chordata > Mammalia > Artiodactyla > Balaenopteridae > Balaenoptera > Balaenoptera acutorostrata. The sequence continues at coordinate 4,396,137 of NC_080080.1, read as the reverse complement.
CGGGGAAGCTTTCCTGGAAAGGTGATGTTTGAGGTTTCCCTTAAAGGAACAGTAAGACTCAGCCAGATGGACAAAAGACCAAAAGGCGATGCAGGCAGAGGGAACTTCATTCATAAAGGCAGGAACTTATAGATGAAAATCCCAAGCCAGCAGGGTGTCAATGAAACAGGAAACATGCTGGGGGCCCACTTGCAAGGTGTCTGTTATGCTGCCCCAGGGAGCTTTTTCCAGAAGCAGGCATAATCCCAGAAGAAGCAAGACTGCTCAGTTACACAAAGGCAATGGAGTCACTCACACAGTGAAAAATACTTCATTATACGATATTATATAAATGTCTTATTATACGATATTACATAAACGTCTTATTATATGATATTACATAAAAGTCTTATCTGAATGTCTTCATGATTTCTCACTTTAAAAAAAAAGTTGGAAGGAAAAGGGATTCTTTAAGTTGCCCTAAAATTCCCAGAAAGAAACTTACGGTTTCTTTCAAAGGGGAACGGGTAAGGGAGGGATAAATTAGGAGTTTGGGATTAGCAGATACAAACTATTATATATAAAATAGATAAACAACAAGGACCTACTGTATAGCACAGGGAACTATATTCAATATCTTATAATAACCTAACATGGAAAAGAATCTGAAAAAGAATATGTGTGTGTGTGTGTGTGCATGTGTGTGTAACTTAATCACTTTGCTGTACACCTGAAACTAACACAACATTGTAAGTCAATTATACTTCAATTTTTAAGAATCCCAGAAAGAGCACCAACTGCCAGCGTTAAGGTTCCAGGCCCAAGTGTCGGCTCCATTGCAAGTCTCCTCATCTCTCTGTCGGTGTCAGTATGTGTGACATGGGACACCTTACAAAATACACACTTGTTGCAGGGCTGCTTGGAGGACGGAGCAAGATCAAGCCGTAACAGGACTTCAATGCGGCACTGGAGGCAACTTAGTACAAATACTGCCCTGCCCTTGAAGCAGTCTGGTTACTATATACATTATTGTAATAATCACACGTTATTAGGCAGTCCTGTCATCCCATCAATTCCATGTGCAATAATCTCTTTTCATACGTTTTCACAAATGTTTCACTGCGGGACCAGTTTGAGGCCCCTTTTCCAATCAGCAGTGAGGGGAAAGAATGAGATCCTCCCTGATTTGGGAGGAGGTATTTTTAGTGTTTATCCCAAAGGCACCAGAGGTCTGACAAGCCCCAAGGAAGGAGTTATTTTGGAAACAGCACGGAGTTGTCTGTCTAGAACCAGATATGCAAGAGGATGCCAGCGGCGCGCAGTGTTTAGACGGTGCCGCCCAGGACAGCGGCAGCTGCGGGTGACGGCCAATTGCTTTACGGTTGGCAGGCCGCCAGAGGGGCTGGCTGGGACCGTGCGTCATTTAAAATGAGTTGACTCAGAAGGTTGTAGCCTTGATTATGAGCAAACCTCTGGAGGCTGACGGCTGGAGCTCAGGGCAGGCAAAGCTACTGAGCCTTGTCTCTGCAAATATCCCAAGGGGACGCCCTGATTCCCAAACGGGGATGGTGAAAGACAGTCCGAAAGCCATGACCACAGAAAAGATTGAAACGTTTAAAAGATGTTAGCGCTTGCCCAAACTGCTTCAAGAAATCAGTCCCCAAACCACCTGCCAATCCCCTTTTGGGGCCATCACTAAGCCCCACACACTCCAAAGCCTCGAGGGGGAATTTATAGCTGACTTAGTAAGTCAGGACAAATGGCTCCCAAAATACCCCCTGCAGCCAGGCTCCCCAGGGAAGAGGGGGCCCCAGAGGTTCACCTCTTGGCAGGAAGGGAGAGTTAGCATCTAAAGTCCCTCTCAGCCCGTAACTACATCCCTCTGGCCAAGATACGCCCACATCTTGGATAACGATCTATTTATTTCCACGTTAACTCACTTATTCGAACTGAAACACTTACAGAGCTCCAGACACATTCCAGGCACTGAGCTAGTTCCAGGGACACGTAAGTGGGATAACAGATAAGACACCGCCCCTACCTTCAGGGCGCTCGTGGGCTGTGACGAGGACCGGGGACAGGTAAGCTCAAGGAAGCGTCCGCGCTGCCGTGGCGTCCTGTGCCCCCCTGCCTCACGGGCTCCTCCCCCTCAGCCCTGGCTTCCACCCGCCCTAGCCTGGGCAAGGAGCCCTCGGCAGGGCCCCGTGGCCCCGAGCTGATGGCGCCCTGCTGAAGGCACTGACGGGCAGGGCTGTCCCCCCGGGGAGCCTGGACACCCGGCTGAGTCTCAGTCCAGCTGTAGGTCCACTGCCTTCACGGCTCCAGGCACAGAACAGGCCTCGAGTCTGTGCTGAACAGAACGACCAGAGACGCCTGAGCCAAGAAGTAAAGGCTGAGTGGCGGCCTGGACGCCTCTCGGGCGTGGGCTGCACCACAATGTTGACAATCCGGTGAGAAGATCGCACGGGCTCCAGGGCTCCTGCCACTGAGGGGTCGCACACACTGTCAGCTGCCACCCGAATACCCGTTCCCCACTCCTTCCTTGCTGAAAGAGCGTCACTTTTATGCAGAATGGCAGCATTTTCAGCCTATGGAGAAAAGCTGTGGCTGGTCGGTCTAAGCCAATTATGGTGATTCTGTTCCCCACCTTTCCAGCCGCCCTTCCAGCGAGGGATGGACCTGTGACCCAGTTCTGGACAAGGACATAAATACCAGAAGCGTGCTTGGTTGAGGAGGGGTGGTGTCTTAAAAAGCTTTGGTTTTCCCAATGTAAGGGGACAGGTAGGTAGAAGGGATTGGCAGGTGTACTTTCCCTTCTTCCTCCTTCAAACGTGGGACATAACATCTGCAGGACTGTCTAGAATTGAGGAGAGAGGAACTCCAGCTACCCCCAAGCCTAGGTGAAAAGCGTAAGAAAAAGAAACTCATTTTCCCGGTAAAGAAGCTACTGACAAACTGGATTACCTTCACTTAGCCAATCAATACAGATTTATAGGTAATCATTCAGGATCAACATAAAAAGTAGTTCTGGAATTAAGGATAAGGGTAAGTTCTCAGGAATCAAAACGTGTGTTTAATTAGCTCTTGGTTAGTTGGTTGATTTTCCTTCTTGAAAGTGTGAAAACACAGAATAGACATGGCTGATTACAAAGCCCCTGTTCCCCTGGAGTTCATTTACTGTCACCCACTGCCATTCGTATCCCCTCAGCTTTCAGGATGGCAGAACATTCTAGACTTCTGGAGAGCAACAAGATCTCTTTCCACAGTATGAGATCTTTTTCACCAGAAGCCTTCAACAGAGGCCAAGTCTTGGATGATCAGGGCTGCTGCTCCCAGGGGGACACACCATGAATTCACTGCAGTTTCCCGGGAAAAACGCTTCAAGCTGCCCTCAGTCTACCAAATGGCAAAAGGGGAGAGTGTGTCTGAGCATCAGGGGAGGAGGGTTTGCACGAGGTGGTCTCTGCCGTCCTTCTGCTTCGTGCTGAACACCCATGGCTCTGTCTAGAGAAGATGTACCATGCTGTCCCCGGCTCCCTGTCCCCGGGCTCTCAGCCAAGAGCTTCTCCAGTTGGGAAAAAGGGTGCTGGCAATTATTGAGTGCCTACTGTGTGCCACTCACCCACCTGGAAATTTTACCCACAACAACCATCTGAGGAGGTAGACTTTGTTTCTGTTACACGGATGTTAAGAACTGAGGCTAAGAGAGGTTAAGAAACTCACCAGACAGGAGGAGTATCTGGGTTTGAATGAAGGTCTACCTGTGTCTAGAATGTAGGAGTGGAGACTTTTCCCCGGCCTAGCTGAGCAGCACCAGGAGAAGCAAGGAGCAGAGCGCCGCGGGAGGAAGCAATCACGGCCCATCCGTCACCGCCCGGCAGTCGCTGCTGAGTGCAGCTCACCACAGGTGGGATGATGACATTCCAAGTGGGCAGGGGGAGAGGCGGAGGAGGAGAGAGATGAATCAGACCCCCAGCAGACTCACGGCACAGTTCCTCAGCGGCTCCGAGGCCAGCCAGGAAATCGTCCACACACCCCTACTGTGGGGAGCCAGGCCCCAAGGCCCCAGGGTCGATACGAGTAATTAGAATCGTAAGGGCTTCCAAGGTTGCGTGCCCACACGTCCAGGTACTGTGCTGGGTGCACGATGTGGACAGTTTCTGCTCTGCCGGAGGATGGAGTTACCCCCGTGGTCAGGAGACAGATGTAGAGGGCTTGCTCTGCACAGACCTTGTGCTAGGCGTGTCGGATCCATCAGCACGCTGACTGAGCTCCCCCTACAGCTTTACGGGACAGCTGCTGCCGTTTGCAGATGTGGAAAGAAAGGCACACAGAAGTCAGCAAGACGTCCAAGGCCACAGAGCTAGCAAATGGCAAAGTCAGCATGCTGGCCCCAGCCTCTGGCTCTGGACCACTACAGCATGCAGTCTCTCCAAGGTCACCTGCCCAAGGCCACCCAGCACAAAGGCGCCCAAGTCTGTCTCCAAAGCCTGCAGGGACAGCCAGCCAGCATGCTACTTCCTGAGGCACTGCTTCTGCCTCTGGACACCCCTGACATGTACAAGCGGCTTCTGCATCCAGAGGTTTCACGTGCTCTCCGAGTTCTGCCCATCGGGTCCATCTGCTTGTGCCCACTTACACCTGGCTCTGGGCAGGGCACTGGGGAACCTGGGGTGGGCAGACGGCAAGACCCTGCCCTTGAGTGTGTCCTCTGCTGGCACCAAATCCAGAACAGGTCCCGTGTCTCTCACAAAAGCCGGTTAGATGTTTCAAGACAGTCAGCGTCCTCCTCTCTCCAATCTTCTCCAGCTGAGCAACCCTGGCTCCCTGGCAGCTCCCTCACCCGGAGGAGAAAGAGCGGAAAGAATAAGATCCCAACGGGGGCAGTTAGGAATCTAAGCGCACACGCACTGTAGACTCACAGCTCCCGAGGGCACGGCCAAGGCATGTTCCCGCTGACAGATGCCAGTGTTCAGCATCCTGACACATGTCCGTGTAGTTATCATGCCCATTTTTCAGATGAGAAAACTGAGTCTAAGAGAGCTTAGATGACCTGCTCAAAGCACACCCCTAGTTAGTGGTGGAAACAGAATTCAAACTCAGTATGACTCCAGCACTCTCGTACTCACTACGACAAACTGACGTATATACACAGGGGTCTGGAAGAACATATATGACACAAACTAACTGTGGTTACCCCTCTGGGGGGCAGAACTTGAAGTGGTTTTTATTTCCTTTTTCCCTTTCTGCATTTTCAAATTTGTTTTAAAGGTCTGAACATGATTCACTAGTACAGTGTTTGTAGGTTATCAGTGTCATTCTTTTTTTTTAATAGTAGGCCTGAGCCTTGCCCTGGGGCCCTCGTTGCTGAGGCAGCAGGAGGCTCTAGGGGAGGGGGCAGCGGGATGGCCAGGGACGGGCAGGCAGCCATGAGGGCTGTTTCCAGAGGTGAACTGGAGCCCGAGAGGACAGCTGGTGCAGACATCCCCAGGAGGTCTGGGGGATGGCAGGGGCCTAGTGGGGCTCAATATGCACTTCTGGACCCAAGAGCTGCTGGTCGGGGGACAGGCCCCCATTTTCAAGGGAGGCACCGTGGAGATAGACAGACAGCAGGACAGATGGGAGAGAGCTCTGTGCCACGGCCAGCAAATACCTGCAGATGCTGGGAGGGTTCACTGGTGGGGGCCGAGGACACAGGGACACCCTAACCAGCAACGAGCACGTTCTTTGGAGTCACTAAAATCCTGGCGCATGTCATGAGCTCCCTGCAGCTCTCAGCAAGGGCAGGCCGGGGCCTCCCTCCACCCATCTGCGAAATGGTGAGGAAGAAAAGGGAAGTGCTGGACCTGCCCTGTGCACCACCTACCAGCTACTTTAGACAGTTATGTGCTCTGATTTCACAGCAACCCTGCAATATGGGCATGCTGATGCATGGGGAAGCCAAAGATCAGAGAGGTTAAGTAATTTATCCAACATCACACAGCCAGTAAGTGGCAGAGGCAGGAATCAAGCCAGGTAGTGAGGCTTGGACATTGAGCGCTGGACCACTATTCTACACACACATCTGAGCATTAGAAAACACCCTGGGTATGAGTATAATAACAACCAGCCAGTCATCGGATAGCTCCACTGCCTTGAGGTCACACATAGGGTCTCATCCAATGCTCTCACAGGGCAGACATTAGCATCCGTTCTTTACAGGTGAACAAGGAGCTTTCCCCATTTTTAAAAAATAACACACACAAAACCAACAAAAAACAAAAAAAACCACCTAAAGATTGTTATTAGCTGCATCCTAGGGCCATGATGTGGACCGTGTGAGGAGCAAAGAGGACAACCCAGGGTCCAGGTTCCACCTCCACCTCCTATTCTAGAACTTTCTGGAGATTCCCGGCCTGCATTTCCCTTCTAGGTCAAAGTGAATTGGTCCCCAGAGGCCCCAGATCCCCTCGCTGGTTGATGCCCACCTCCCAGGTCCCTTAGGCTGGAGGGAGGGTGTGGTCAGGGTGCCCAGTCTATGGGGGAATGAAGGCTAAGTGTTTTAGAGGCAGCCTGGTGGTAAGAGACAAAGTACTGCTAGAAAGAAACCCCCACCCCGGGCCTGCTGACAGCAGGATCACCAGGTCCGGGAGACCAGGGCCACCCATCCTCTGTCTCAGGAAGAGCACGTACAGCGAGAGAACGGTGAGGAGAGGCTACCAGGCACCCTCCCGCCCGAGCACACGCCTGCCTGCTGGGGTACACTGAAGCAGGGACGGGGCCAGAGGGGGAAGTGCTCCCCAAGGCTGGGGAGAGGCAAGGTCTGGAGCCGGCAGACACCCACCACCCACGTCAGTTTCTCCTTCTGTGTCTGTTTCCAGACCCAGAAACAGGCGTAAAAGTTTGTGGGATTTTTTTCCCCATCCAAGGTCATCCTCAAGACTAAATGGACCAGTGGATGAGGAGTTCACGGCCTGATGCCTGGCACCCAATAGGAGCTTGTTCGTTCCTTCACTCATTCAGCCAACACGTATTTGCACAGCGCCTGATCCATACATCCTGCCATAAGGAGCAAACGTGTAAACACGCAGACGAGGGGGCCCCGCCCTGTTGGAGGGACGAGCCAGACAGAGGAGAGGGCAGAGAGGAAACGCAGAGACAGACACAGGGAAGTGAGCCAGCCGCCACGAGTGATCAGTGCCGCTGGGGACACGTCGGTGACGTGGGGGCCAGGATGCACGTGGGGTGCGTCGGCCTGGGAAGACCTCCTAGCTGGGTGAGCTCCGGGCTGAGAGCTAAGAAGGGCGTGAGCAGCCACGGGACGAGCAAAGGGAAGAAGGTCCCAGCAAGGGCAGAGCCCTGAGCAGGAAGGGGCTTGGCGGGCCCAGAGGTGGGAGGGGGACCGAGCCCTGCAGCACAGCCCAGGGCGTGGAGACAGGAGAGGTGGGTCAGGGGAAGCCTCACGACCCCAGGGCAGGGAAGAGATGGCTCTGCCCAGATACAGGGGGGCCGTGATCCAGGCCAGGGGCAGTGAGACTCCTGCGAAGAGGGCGTGGTTTCGATTGTCCCGGGCTACTTGGACCTCTTTCCCTCCTGGGGACTGTCCCGTGGGCAGAGCACCAGTAGGTGTCACCAGAGACTGCGAGGACCTCCTGTAGGACTGGCAAGAGGAGCCTGGGGCAGTGGGACGGCAGGAGGTAGGCAGAGCCCTCGGCCAGCCTGAACAGGTGCCAGGGCCCAGCTCAGCCTAGCAGTGACCTTTGGCACCTGGTGTCTGAGAAGCACCTAAATGCAAACCTCCTTCCCTTCGCGCCACGTCCGACGAGCGCCTGCCACGCACCTGGCGCTGAGCCGAGCCAGGGCACACGCTAAGGGGCCCGCGGAGCTCAGGGAGCTGCCGTCCAGCAGACAAGATGGAAACTGGTCAAGGAAGGCCCTGATGTCTCCAAGAACTCTGTGATTATAACCCCTGAAAGGTACTGAGGCAGTGGGGGGATGAGAACAGTGGGATCAAAGGGTGTCTCCACTGAGATTTGAGGGATGAGTCAGAGGCGAGTAGGTGAGAGCGGGAGGAGGGTGACCCATCGGGGGTGCAGGCCCGGGCCCGAGGGTCGGGGAGCATGGACACCATGGCCAGAATGGCAGACAGGGAGACGAGGTGGAGCAGGGGGCGGGGCCGGGAGGGGCGGGGGGTGATGGGTCCTGGCAGGAGGTGCCCCTCTGCCTGGGGGCCTGACGCTGGCGGGCAGGGGTGGAGGTGGACAGACGGGTGAGGAGGCTACCGCAGTGGACACTGGCGGCTTCGAGCCACGCGGCGGGGGCGAAGCAGGGAGGGGTGCTCAGACCCCGGTCTCTCTGGAAAGCAGAGCGGGCAGGCTGGTGGCCGAATGGGTGAAGAGTGTCCCAGAAAGAAAGAATGTTCTGTCCTGAGCACATGGAACCCTGCAGGAAGAATCCATTTGGAACCAGAAAACACAAGTCCAGTTTCCGACGCTTCAAGTTTGAGATGTCTCTTCGACACCTAGCAAGCAACCGGATCTGTGAGCCTGGCCTTCAGCCTCCAAAACAAAGCTCCTGGCTTTTGATTTGGGAGTTGCTCCTTTGTAGACAGGCTTTAAAGCGCTGGGAGTGGAAGAGATGGTTCAGAGATGGAGACAGAGGAGAGAAGAGGTCCCAGGGTAGGTCCCGGCCTCCAGCTTTACATGTTGGGACATGAGAACTGACCAGCAGAGGAGGCTGAGAAGGGGACGCTGGTGGGCAGGAGGGGCAGAGAGGAGGCCCGGAGGTCCAGAGGAGGGAGCGCTTCAGGTTACAGGATTAAGAGACCGGCCCGCCGAGTAACAGAGTTCATAACCAGGGACCCAGAGCTCAAGCCCAGGCGCGTCTCACTCCAGCATCACCCCACTTTGCACTACAGCAGCTGCCGTGTGGACGGCCAAGGAGGAAAGGCCTCGTGGGGGTGAACCTGTGCTTTCTGTGCGTGGCACTGTCTTTTCCAACCCTCTGAGGCTTGTCTGCTCAATTCTAGAACTGAATCCGCACTCTCAGTATCTACCCTTCAGGGTCCTGACAGGCACTGGACAAGAGAAAGCACACGAAGCGCCAGACTCGGTGCCAAGGCCGCCGTGATCTCACCCACTCACGTCCCCCTCCTCCTGACCACTCACCCCAGGGCCCGGGTGCTGAGTGAAGCATCACCCGAACCCAGCCTGCCGTCCTTCCCAGGAACCCGGAGCTCCCGCTGGACCAGAGGCGGGAGGGGCCTCCCCAAGGCTTTCTCCCATGGCGCAGGGTCCCGAGGGAGCGGGCTGCTGAGCAGGGAAGAGAAACAAGGCAAAGCAGCACCCTCCCTCCTCCTACGTGGGTTCGGAGTAGGTGGAGAAATATAAAACCAAATAAGTGGCAAAACGGGAATTTATCACGTGAACGCACGGAAGGGGTGACGAGACTTCCCTGTGGCCCGTGGAGAGGAGCTGAGGCCTTCTGCCGGGAAGGCGCGGGGAGAAGGGGAGCCCACGGCGGGAAGAGGCCTCAGGAGCCCCGGCTCCGGGGGCAGCGCTGACCTGCGTGTGCCCAGGACTGACCACCTCTCCCCTCCGTCTCAGGAAAGCGCGGGACTGGCCGAGGGAGCCCCACGTCTCCGCACAGCCACATCCCCGGCCCCTGCGGTGTCTGTGCTTCTCACGGGAGACGGGCAAACAACATGCGGCGCTATTTACTCTGTGTACTTGCGGCCACGTCCTCTCCATCAGCATGTGGCCTGGGTCAGACCGTGCCCGGACTCAGGGTCGTGTCCTCAGAATCAGAGCTCCGGTGACCGAGGCAGGCCACAGGGACAGGAGCCCCCAGAGGCAGCGGGGCCGAGCTCAGCCGTCCTGCGTCAGGCCCCTGAACGCCTGTGGGAGCAGGCAGCAAGGTGGGGACCTCTTCACCGGGTCCCAGGCCACTGGACAGGGGTGGAACTAGCCAGCCCTGATGTTCCTTTGCTCCTGGCCCCTCTGCCCGAGGGCTGGTGGAGGTGGGCTCCTGGGACGGCCACTGGCTGCGTTCCTGCGGGGACCCGGGGGAGGCTGCTGGGACATCACGGCCAGACGGCAATGCGGGGCAGCGGTGTGGCCTGGCTCCCCGCACCCCCCCTCCCCGGCAAGTCCAGCCGTGAAGGCAGAGCTGTAACTGGAGACGGGGCTGAGGCCTGGGGCAAGGGTGGGGACGTCCAGCGCACACACTCCAGACGGGGCACCGCCCACGCACTCTCCCATCCCCACCCCGGGCGCCCACGGCACACGGCCGCCTCCTCTGGGGGTCCCCGGCTGTGGATCCCCACCCGAGGCCCGGGCTCTGCTGCTCCGGCCGACGCCACGCCTGGAGGGTGAAGCTGCTGTGCTCCCTCCCCTCCCAGCTGGCCTCCGCGGCTGCCCAGCGCACCAGGCCCCGCTCCTCACGAGAGCACCACTGCGCGCCGGGCCCTCCGTTCAACTCCACGCACTTGCCCCTAACATCCAGCCTCCCTCCCACCCACCCCACGCCGGCCCTCGGACCCCTTTCTCGGGGACACCCGCCCCACCTGCCCGGGCCCTGGGCTGCAGCTCCAGCTCACGTTCCCTCTCCACCTTGACCCTGGTGGCAGTCATCCGTTCTGGGGCCTAAGGCGGCGTCACCTCAACCTCCGCTCGGCGGCAGGGCTGGGAAGAGGACGAGGCCAGCAAGGGCCCGGGGCGCACGCCTAACGAGCCGCACCCCAGCTGCCCGGCTGGAGGGCCAGGACCTCGAGAGCGAGTCTCCTTAAACCCGGAGCCTCACCGGCCTCATCCGCATCCCACCCTGTTTCTCTGGGTCTCCAGCTCTTTCTCTGGATTTTCTACATTTATGACCTCGAAGCCACTGAAAACACGACGAGCTCAAAACAAGGACACACTTGCTCCCGCCGTCCCACTGCTCCATCAGTGTCCCCGACTCCCTAAGTGCCTCCCCGGCCATGTGCCCGGGGAATAGCTCTGAACCTCTTCCCTTCAGCCCACACCCCTGTGCTCTTTCTCTAAAGGTAGCCTGTTCTGGGAACTTCCCTCCATCCCCACTGCCTGCCCCTGGGCCCTGCCCGTCACCGCTGGTGGCCCCCCTGCAGGACACCTCCTGGGCCAGACACACCTGAAGCACCCCCGGACTCCCCCAGCTCAGCTGCCGGCCCACCCCCGGCACTGCCTGTTTGGCGGAGACCCCCAGCCCCTCCTGCTCCTCCTCAGGGTGTCCATCACCCCTGCTGGGACAGCAGCCTGACCTGGGAGGTGAGGCCTCCGCTTCCCACTTCCGCCTCAGACGAGGCTCTCGGGACCTGGGATCTGGCTTCCCCACCACACAGAACTCAGAGGAGTGAACGCCCTGGGGATGAAATTTCACCAGCAGAGACAGGCAAGAGTGAGCAAATGAATTCTCCACCCCTCCCCGCCCCATCGATTATTCTGAGGGTGCGGATTCCACAAGGGCCTTTCTGCCAACATCCTCCCTGACTCACCCCAAGCTCTGGGTCGGGTGCAGCCGCTGGCACCTCAGGAATGCACCAGCCCCTCCCCTCCCGAGCCTCCCTCCTCGCCTTCCCCACACTCCTGCAGCCCTGGGATGCAGCGCCCAGGATGAGAATCTAAATTCTGCCCCAGGTCACCCTGGACTCCTCCCACTGCCCCTGCTTTCTCTGTCCCCTCGTTGCATCCATCCTCCCCCCAACAGCTCCGGTGAATGGAACTCATGAACAGGTAGCACCGTGCTCTGGACAGAAGGGTACATGCCGTGTGTCAACATTCACCAAGCTGGACACTTCAGATACGCCTTTCGGAAGGTTGCCTATGTCTCACTATTAAATGTAAAATGAAACAAAGTCTTCAACGGCTTGGCATTCAACTCAGAATAAAACTCCCAACACCTCCCACAGACACACGACTCCATCCAGGAGCTGGCCTCTGCCCCCAGTCTCATCCTGTCCCTCCCCGACCTGCTCCAGGGCGCAGGCTCCCTGGTTTCTCGGTTCCTTTATGTAATCCCGATCCCGTTCCTTTATAGAAAGTTTCCTCTGCCTGGAATTCTCTTTCCGGGCCTTCTTCCTGGTGTGTCCTCAGAGGGACCCCAAACCACCAGACCTACAGCAAATTCCCCTCTTTCTTGTTTGTTCTTAGCCTCCCTGGTTATGTCTGACAGGGCACCTACTAAAATTTCCTGCTAGAATTTTCACTTATGTTTCAGTGCTTTTTCTATGGTTTTGTTCTCCCCTGAGATAGACGGTATGTTTATCCCACGAACTCCCAGACGCCCCTGACCTGCAGTCACAGTTTCCAGCTCACAGACAGCATTTCATCAAGATTTCCTGGACCAAAAAAAAAAAAAAAAATTTCCTGGACCCACGAGTAAAGTGCTGTAACAAGGCCACCAAGTGGGTTTTCTCATCCCCGTGTTTCAGACAAGGACACTGAGAGTCAGAGCACCCAGGTGCTTCCTCAAGGACAAGTGCCCGGCACCTGCTCTGTACCAGGCGCTGCAGGAAGCACTTTCGTACTTCAACATATTTAATTTTCATGGGAGAAGGTGGGACTGGTGCACCCATTCTACAGGTGAGGAAGCCAAGCACAGAGGTAGCAAGTAAAGAGATGAAAATGGCAAACGCAGGACTTCAAGCCAAGGTCCATCAGCCTAAACATCCAAGCATTGACCTATGATACAAACTGCTGGGCCTCAGACGTCGAGATGAAAACAGAGAAAAAAAAAAAAAGAGAGGGAGAGGGAGGGAGGGAGGAAGGGAGGGAAGGAGGAAGAAAATTCTCTATAGCTCAGAATTTTAAAAGATCCGCACGTTCACTACAGGCTTACTGGCTGCTTTTTTTTTTACGCTCAAGGCCCTTTGGGGCCTCCAACCAACAACAGTCTCATGGACATCATGCTGGACACCACTGGCCAGGCCCTGCTCATCCGCCCGGTGACAATGGAAAACGCTGCAGAGGCTGACTGTTTAACACCGGAGTCCTCAGTTGCTGAGCCAGGGATCCTAATTAGATGTTTCTGGTCATCCCTCCCTGAAGGTGGGCTACGGTGTCAAGTTCATGCAGAGCAAGGAGGAGGGGGAGAAGTGGACTCCGGGTGTCAATCCAGGCCCCAGCCGGCCTGGGCCGCTCTCCCTGTGACCCCAGCACCTCTTCAGCGCTGGTGTCTGGGGCCTGGTCTCAACGGATCAAGGTCATTGCAGTCCATCTTACCTCTAAGTTCCAGTGTGCAAAGAAACAGTGCTGAACTGGTTATTTTCACTTTCTAGGCCAAGATTTTTGCATCCGGGACAGGGAGGAGGTGTGAGACCGTGGGAGTGGGCACCGGGGCTCGCTGGGCTAGACTCCGAAAGGCGGCTTTGCTTTCTCTGGGCTCTGGCCGAGGCCTCTCTCAAGTGGGGCACGTGGGGACCGGGCCTAGACTTAACTCGGGTCTCAGGATCCACAGACAGTTGCGGGCTCTTTGCCACGTGCCCATGGGGGAGATGTGTCCTGCCCACATCCACACAGCCGGTGGACAGTAGAGCTGGGTTTACAATCCAGGCCTGCTGTATTTCAGAAAGCATATTCTTTCAACCCCATTTTGTTGCCTCCCTGACAAAAAGGAGACAAAGAGAAAACAGAGGGGGAGGACAGGCCAAGGGACCACACCCACTCAGACCCCATGCTCCTCTTCTAAGCCACTCTGGACTTTCTCGCCCAAGCAGCCCACTTCCACTTCCAGAGGTACAGCGGTTGCCCACCTGCTCTCCCGAGGGGATCATGCAATCCCCGGGCCCAGGGGCTGTGAGGGGCAGCCGCACGTGGGGTTTGTGGACAGAGCTTGACCTCATATCCTGGGGTGTCCTTGCCCCCATGAGGCCCCCATGAGTCAAGCCCAAGTGAACAGGATGTGTGAAGAGAAGGGGGCTGGGTGGACTGGGGCCAGGGTGTGACCCTCCCGGGCCGCCGTGTCCTGGAGGCCACTGGAAGGGGAGGTACCACCCATCTCCCAGGCCCACGCTAGGGGGATGGGATGTGTTTCCCGGGACAGTTTTTACACTTGATGGGTGACTTATAAACACAGACTGCAGAGCAGGCAGGCTTCCTTTTGCTCTCCTGCCCCAGGCTCACGGGTCAGCGCCGCCCCCGTGCCGCGCAGGGTTCCGTCAAGGCGAGCAGAGGTCACTGGAGGTGATCAGCCCTGCATCCCAACCTCCTGTAACTGAGGGTTCCACTCCCTCCGCCAGCACAGGCTGCTCTGGCCCATGGGTACCTCATGGGCAGCCCAACCCGAGCACAGGGCAGAATCTGGGGCCCAAGGCAGACGCGGGTGCAGCAGGAAACACCCAGGCCGAGCACGCACTGAGGGACGCCGGGCCCGCCCTGCAGGGGAGCTGGCGTCCCCACCGGCCTGGCCCCCTCAGGAACCCTCCAAGAGCACCAGTTATCACTGTCCCCTCTTTGGTCACTTATCCTTACACCTGATGCAAGCAACAGGAGCCTTTACTGAAAACAAGCAAACAAAAACGCACTATGTGTCCGTTACTAGATCAAGCAAAATTGGCTACTTCCAGAAAATAAGAGTAGGTATTTCACAAGTGCAGACAGACACTCAAAAGGCACTGACTTTTAATACAGCTGTATTTTTCTAAGCAGCTGCATGTAGCCTGTTCCAGGGTGAGGGGCAGGAGGGAGGGGTTTTTGCTGTGCTGACCGCCCCGTCTAGGTTCACGTGTGTGTGTGTGTGTGTGTGTGTGTGTGTGTGTGTGTGTGTGTGTGTGTGTATGGGGGGGAGGGGGCACATGTGTACACCCATGTGTATGTATGAGTGGGCATGGGTGACTGTGTCTGTGTGCCTGTGTGTGTGTGACTTTGTGTGTGTTTCTGCTTGTGTTTGTATGTGGATAAACGCAAAGAAACCAGAGTCTGTGTAATTAAAAGGACAAAGACAGACACATTTTACAGCAGAACAAGTCATGGAGAACATACTGCTTTGACAACTGTTTTCCTTCAGGCTTCCACGAAGCGTGAGGCTGTTATCAGAAGCATCGCAATTAATCAGCCACACTTCTTGGAAAGCCCCAGACACTGTGTAAGCCCCGTGCCCCGCTCGCCCTCTCGCAAGTGTGAATCCAGTTCGGCCAGGACAAGGTTCACTGCAGGATGTGAGAGACACTCAGAAATGCAGAATTTCTCCATGTATTTAACTATATAGATGTATATTTATATACAGACTGTGTATACGTGTGTATACATTTTGCAAGTGCCAATTTCACTGTGGCCACTATATTTTATCCCTTTATCAACTCAAAACGAAAGTCACTGTGGGAAATGCACAGTCAAACCTCCCTGAACTGGAATTCCTGGCATGACGATACCAGTAAACGAGACGGCCACGCCTACGTGGATGAATTCTCTGCCTGGGATGCTACCAGGCACAAAGAATGCCGTGGCTAGCACTGGCCCCGCAGCCGGGCAGTGGCAAAGGGAGGACACACGTTCACAGCTGCCCTTCAAAGTCCTTTCTAGTCCCACTCGGCGCATGAACCCTCGTCCAAGACCTGGGATGGTAGGAGGACTTTCTAGGATACATGGGTCGCCCCTAAAACTGACAAGATGAGAAGGCACCCGCAATGCAATGGCACACGGACGGGGGAGGGGATTACGCAGGACGGTGAGGGAGACACAGAAGGGAAGGGGCCTCCAGGAGGGTCCCCACCCACCCCACTCAGCACTCCATGGGACACCCTCTCCAGGGTCACCCCAGGAGTTGTTAGTGGCAGCGACTTCAGATTCCCAGCCATCACGTCAGAACCCACTATCAGGGGTCAGCAATCTTTTTCTCTAAAGAGCCAGACGGTAGATACTTCAGATCTCGTGGGCCACGTGGTCTCTGTCACAACTACTCAGCTTGCGGTTGTGCCGACAGAGCCACAGACAACGTGTAAAGAAGCTGACGTGAAGTACATCTTCCAATAAAACGCAGGGTGTAAAGCGTTCTGCCTGGCGGGATGTGGCCTGTGGGGAGGGGTTCGGCACCCCGTGCGCTAGATCAAGGACCGTCCCGCCTCCCTGGACAGGCCAGTTTCCTTTACAGAACTCACAGCAGATGAGCTTCTAGACTCTGCTTGATTCCCTCCTGTGACGGGGAGCTCAGATCCAGTCATGTCATGTCTGGGAACTTTGGTTTTTGACCTTTTTTATACAGATTTGCCATAAAAATATTACGTTTGATAATAACAGCACAACAAAAACAGTAAGAACCACAGTAAATGATTCACCAGATTGGTAAATACCACAATTTTACAGATAAGGAGACCAAGGCTCAGACAGGTGCACACTGCAGCCCAGGGACCCCCAGCTGGCAGACGGCAGAGCTGGGATTCCATCCAGCCCCCGTGCCACAGGTGAGAGGTCCTGGCAGTGCTGCACCTGGATTATGATGGGCACTAACTCTGTGCCAGGCTACAAAGGGAGCCTTTTATGTGCGTGTTCTCTGGGCTCTAGAAAGCAGGCAGTCATATTACTGTCTTCATTTACAGGGAAAACTAAAGCTTAAAAAAGTAATCTGTCAAACAGGGAAACCTGTATTTAACTGGGGCTTTTAGACCTCAGCCCATCCGCTGAACCCTGAGGCTGCATCATCGCAGCTCCCGAGGGACAGAGGGCAGGATATGAACTCAGGCCTTCCCTGAACTCGCATCCTGTAATCCTCTCACATGCCCGAAATTATGCATTCTCAAAGGGGGTAATATTGCCTCCAAGGAGGTAAAACTGGCTTTGAGGGAGCGGGTAAAAAAAAACCTTAGCGATTTCAATGGTCTGCGGCTCTCCAAAGTTCAACCTTACCCAACAGCATAAACAGATCGACAGTTAGGTGTGGTATTACAATTCCAGAGAAGGAGGCAATTAGAGGGAAAAAAAACACTTATACAGCAAGTCCCCTACAGTAAACCTTCAAGTTGCGAACTTCCAAAGATGCAAACGCGCATCTGGCTCCAGCAAGGAGCCAGAACCTGTGCCACCAGCGTCAGGCGTGAGTGAAATGGCAGCTTGCCCTCCACCTCCTATCGCTGACGATCCTTCAGCTCTACCATCTCCCACCTCCTCTCCCTCCTCCAGTCAGTAACTCTTCTGGCCTGTTCACCCGATGCCAGCCCCTGTATGCCAGCTGCTGTACTGTACTACTGTACTTTTCCAGGTACTGTACTGTAAGATTAACAATGTTTTATCTTTTGTGTTTGTTTTTATGTATTATTTGTGTGAAAAGTATTATAAACCTATTACAGTACAGTACTGTATAGCCAATTGTGTTAGTTGGGTACCTAGCCCAACTTTGTTGGACTTAACGAACAAACTGGACTTACGAACGTGCTCTCGGAACGGAACCTGTTTGTGTGCAGGAGACTTACTGTATAGGTTCCCTCAAAAGGAGGTCGAGAAATACTGCCTTAAGTGAAGCGTATAAGCTCAGTCACCTTTCTGAAAAGTAACATATACATACCCATATACACATACAGATAGAGACAGATGAAAATATAGACATACATAAAAATCATACACACCACAAAGGTACATGGTAAGAGCAGACAGTTGTAGAGCGTGTGCTCAGGGCCACCACCGTGCTAAGCATTTTCCACGTCCCAACCCTTAGATCTTCACAACACTCTACAAGGTGGAAATGTCACCATCATCCTCTTTGTACCAATGAACATGCAAGGCAGAAAGAGGTTAGGGAACTGGCCTGAAGCTTCACCCAGGGAGAGGAGGCAGGGCTGGGCCGCTGCAGGCGCTGGGGCTGAACCAGCATGCACCATGGCCTCCGCCGCCAGCCCACGGGCTGCACTGTGGGAATCACGGTGCACGTGCAAACCTCCTCTGGGAATGCACCTGCCGGGACAAATCCACACGGAGCTCAGTACTAAAAGTGCTGCCGCCATGAGAAACCAGAACCCAGAAGCAGAGAGAGCGACGGGCAGGCTGGGGAGAACTCAGGACACGAGGGTGCCTGCCCCTCACGTGGAGCGGGACACACGGGTTAGAAAGTGTGGACGAGATGAGCCGCGTCCCCTGGACCAGCGGAGGCTGGAGGCAGAAGAGCTGGGGTTTTTACAGGGGGTCACACAGATGCAGCCGAGAAAGGAGTCAGGCAGGGGCCTCGTCAGGCTTGGGCCTGGCCGGGCAGAGCTGGGAGACTATTTCTTCTTCCTTGATGCACACAAATGAAAAATTAACAATGGGTGGGGTTTAGTTTTCCATCACTTTCAGTAATTTTCTAATAAAATTCCCCAGCACATAATCAGAATTAAGTAACCCGATGACTATGTCCAGGGGGTGACCTCAGTCATGACAAGTTTACCCGGGAGGCGCTCCCAGTGACCTCTGGGCCGAGGGCGGGGCCCCATTCCTGCTTCCTGAGGCTGGTGTGGCCCCGAGAGCCAGGCCACAGGCATCCGCGTGGCAGCTCCTAACCCACAGCTGAGGCGGCCGCTGATTCTGCCCGGGCTTCAGGCCCACCCAGAGGACGAGCTGGGCGGGTCGCCTCGTGGGAACACATGCTCCCAGATACATGTGTGTGTGTGAGAGGGTATGTACGATTTATGGGGGGGGGGCTGTATGTGTGGTGTATGTGCATAGGCACACATGCACGTATGTGTGTGCTGAGTTCACCTCTGAGTCTCCAGGCCACGCAGAGGGACGTGGGGATGGAGACAGGGGTGGGGACAGGAGGACTTGGTCACTGGGGACAAGGCCACCAGCAGGGCTGTCCCCTCTCTGATGACTACGAGACTCAGGTCCTGAGGGAGACGGACCCAAAGAAACTCCCAGGCTGGACACGCCACCCAGACATGCCAACAGCCAGCCCCAGGCCCCCCGTGGGTGTTATCTCTGGGCCGTCGAGGGGACAGCCTATTCCAGGGGGTTGAGGTGCGCTCTGCTTCTGGCTGGTTCCTGGCCTCCTCCTGGCATGTGGACTTGGGAGAGTTGAGCTGCAGAGCTAAGCCCTCAACATGTGCCCCCGACAGTGGGGGTGGTAACAACGCTCCCCTCGTGGGCACTGTGACTGCCCTTTTTTCTCCATTTCCCTTCCTTTCTGGAAAGTATTGCCCTAAAAGCAGGATCGCAGGTGAATCATTCACCATCGTGATCCCCTCGCCTCACAACAATGTCTGGGAGATAAGAGGGGAACAAACAATCTGTGCTAAAGAAAAAGCCAACAGTGCAGTAAAGACCCCTGAGACCTGAACCGCTGTGAGCTGGTGTCCTGCAAGGTGTATCTAGCCTGGTCCCAGTGACACAAATAAGTTGTGTTATTTACTCAAACTGTTTTCTGCTACAAGAAAAAAAAGCATAGAACAAATTTTCAAGCGAACCTAACGATTCCCTCATCTGAAAGTGCAGTGGTCTGTGACAGCCACGGTCAAAAGCAAGAAAGAGCCTCTCAAGGAATCTCGGCACCCGCCCGCAGACTGACCTCACTTATGATCACAGCAGCTGAATCTGTGAGCGGGTCTAACCAGTACAGGAAGCTGAGACTCTCCTCGGAGTGGCGGGGGACACACGCAGAGTCACGCACTCTCAAAATGCGCAGCTGGGGTAGAGATGCCGACGTTTTTCCAGTGTGAACTGCAGGAGAACAATAAAATCCATCCCCGCCTCACACCAAACAAGCCTCTCTCTCTCCCTCCCTCTCTCTCTCTCTCTCTCTCTGTGTCGTCGTGGAAAGTACTGCATCCAGTAGACAAAACTCACTGGAATAGCACATGGACACACAACACACAGAGAGAGAGGGAGGCTTTGTGTCATGAACCAGAGAGGCACAAGGGGCCGCTTCTGTGCCCTCATCCACACTAACACCCCAGGGCTAAAGGGCAGGCAGAGAGGAGTCAGAGCCACAGTGTCCCCAAAATAGAAGTAGGCAGAGGCTCCCCCAGCTGCGGCCACTGGCATGCCACAAGCTCACTGACAGCCACACCACCGGCTATATAAAGGTTGTTTCGTGGCCACGACTGAGCCTGGGGGAGAGAAAGCTCTTAATTACAGACGAGGCTCTGGGGCTGGGCCTCCGCCCCGTGCTCTGCGGGAAGCCAGGCTGAGGTCCGGTTCCCTGGGAACCTCATCAGGTCACAGAGGGGCAGGAACTGATGCCGTGACACGGAGGTGCTTCCCTGGATGAGCCCAAGGCCAGGGGGACAGTGAGCCACGGGCCAGAGCAGATCTCAGGGGAGGCCACTGGGTGAGGCCACGGGAGTCGCGATGCTAGAAAATGCATCTCTGATGACACCGCCGTGCGTGACTGCTGCTGCTGCTGTCGCTATGCCACTCCTAGGTGTGCACGTGATCTTTCGTTTATGGAACAGGGATGATGATTTCTTCAAGTGCAGTGAGCTGCATTTGTCATTTCAACAAACAGCCACTGGTCACCGTGCGTGAGCCAGGCCTGGGCCAGGCACTGGGAGGGCTCAATAATTAGACATCCAATAGGATTACAGAAGGATAGCTTGAAAAAACTCAGACTCGCAGGCAGCAGATTCTGAGCTATGTGAAGAGCTGAAAGCCTGGTCCCCTGTGATCCCGGAGAAGCCACTCAGCCCCTCAGTGCCACCAGCAACAGAAGAGGAGAAAGCAGAAAACTGGTTTAGGGGGCTGGGGTGAGGCTTCAATGCCGTGGTGGATTTAAACGTGCTTCCTAAACATCCACGGTGACCAGAAAGAACTCAGGCCCTGCGCTCAAACAGAACGGGGTTAAACTCCCAGCTCTGCTCCCTGCCGGCGGGGCCTCCTCGGGGAGGGGTCCTAAGCAGCCACCTCACCGACCAATCAGGCGTGGCTAAGGTATCAACGCCAACGTAAGTGTTGTGCACATTACTTCTGAGAACGGATGGACACACAGGGTAAGCCATAAATGTGTTAGAGAAAAATCAACTGGTAGCACTAAGCTATCCTATTTGCAGCTATGACTTAGGAAGCAGGATATGCCCAGGAATTCTGCTCTAAGCAGTGGTGAACGACGGCATCCTGAGGCCTGAGAAGAAGGACAGGTCAGGTCCACAGGTGGTCCAGGAGCAATCTGGACAAAGAGAAGCTTCTGCAATGGCCACCCTGAAGAAGCGCTGCCCAATCCCAGGCCTGGTCCTGTCCCCACGTCACCCCTCCTCTGCTCACACGGTCACTCCCAGCTGGGCTTCCAGGCCAGACCAGCCACTGCCTCCAGACCCCAGCCTGTGCTGCCTCAGGAGCGGGGCCGCCGCACTGGCCCCTCGCTTCCTGTGCACTGACCTGGGACTCAGCTTCCCCTCTGTCCCCCAGAACTGCCCTTCCTCCCTTCTGTAGCCAGGCTGGCTGGAAAGCATGGGCTCTAGAAGCGATCAGACCTCAGCTCTCCGTCTGCAGCACCAGCATCACAGAAGAAGAAAAAGGGAAAAGGAGGAGGAAGCAGAGGAGGAGAAGAGCCTCACAGGTAAGCGTCATACGTAAAGTTAGATCTTCTAGGAGCCGCAATTTTTAAAAAGTAGAAAGAACCAGGTGAGATTGATTTTAGGAATATATTGTATAAACCCTAAATTTCCAAAATATTATCATTTAAATATGTAATCAATATATATAAAAAATATGCATGAGATGCTTTACTCTCTTTTTCATGCCACGCCCACAAAATCTGGCGTGTATGTCACTCACAGCACTTCTCAGTTCAGACCAGCCCCAGATTGGTCAGTGCCCACATGCGATGGCCGGCACGGGTCTAGAGCACTGGTGGCTTCCCCACGTGCAAAACGCCAGCAGGGACACCCACCCCCCCGGCCCCGCCAACCGGGCTGGGTGGGGACAGAGCGAGAGTGTAACGCAAAGACCCTCATCAGCCTTCAGAGCCTTTGGTGCCCAGAGAACAGCAGACTCTCTCAGTGCTGTTTACCGCCCAGGGAGCCGGGTCAGGGCCCTCTTCCTCCGCATCTGTCCTGTCATGGGGAGATTCAGCCCATCCCGGCCTGCCTCCTCCAGACCCTCACCAGCCTTCAAAATCCAAACAGACATTTCTCCAAAGAAGATGTACAGATTGCCAACACACACATGAAAGGATGCTCAACATCACTAATCATTAGAGAAATGCAAGTCAAAACTACAACGAGGGGCTTCCCTGGTGGTGCAGTGGTTGAGAATCCGCCTGCCAATGCAGGGACACGGGTTCGAGCCCTGGTCTGGGAAGATCCCACATGCCGCGGAGCAACTGGGCCCGTGAGCCACATTACTGAGCCTGTGCGTCTGGAGCCTGTGCTCCGCAACAAGAGAGGCTGCGATGGTGAGAGGTTCGTGCACCGCGATGAAGAGTGGCCCCCGCTCGCGGCAACTGGAGAAAGCCCTCGCACAGAAACGAAGACTCAACACAGCCAAAAATAAATAAATTAATTAATTAATTTAAAAAAACCAAAAACAAACAAACAAAAAAAAACAATTGATCACAAATACAGTCCTCCAGTTTAAAAAAAGAAAAAAAAAAAACTACAACGAGGCATCACCTCACACCAGTCAGAATGGCCATCATCAAAAAAGCTACAAACAATAAATGCTGAAGAGGGTGTGGAGAAAAGGGAACCCTCTTGCCCTGTTACTGGGAATGTAAATTGATACAGCCACTATGCAGAACAGTATGGAGCTTCCTTAAAAAACTAAAAATAGAACTACCATAAAACCCAGCAATCCCACTACTAGGCATATATCCTGAGAAAACCATAATTCAAAAAGAGTCATGTACCACAGTGTTCATTGCAGCACTATTTACAATAACCAGGACATGGAAGCAACCTAAGTGTCCATCAACAGATGAATGGATAAAGAAGATGTGGCACTGTATACAATGGAATATTACTCAGCCATAAAAAGAAATGAAATCGAGTTATTTGTAGTGAGGTGGACGGACCTAGAGTCTGTCATACAGAGTGAAGTAAGTCAGAAAGAGAAAAAGAAATATGTATGCTAACACATATATACGGAATCTAAAAAAAAAAAAAAAAGGTTCTGAAGAACCATTGCAGGACAGGAATAAACACGCAGACGCAGAGAATGGACTTGAGGACACGGGGAGGGGGAAGGGTAAGCTGGGACGAAGTGAGAGAGTGGCATGGACATATATACACTACCAAATATAAAACAGATAGCTAGTGGGAAGCAGCCACAAAGCACAGGGAGATCAGCTTGGTGCTTTGTGACCACCTAGAGGGGTGGGATAGGGAGGGTGGGAGGGAGACGCAAGAGAGAGGAGATTTGGGGATATATGTATATGTATAGCTGATTCACTTTCTTATAAAGCAGAAACTAACACACCATTGTAAAGCAATTATATTCCAATAAAGATGTTTAAAAAAATAAAATAAAGGTTTTGTTTTTAAAGGGGAAAAAAAAATCCAACTGTTTGTCTCTGCTTACCAAAATACGCACAAGTGAAACACTCAGTTATTGCTGGCTATGAGTTCAGATTTGCTGAATACTCTTATTCTTTGCATTTGGGAGGCAGTAGATCATTGAGTGAGTGCTTCTGATGTGCACAGCACAACGAGTACAATAGCAAGCACAGAACTAACTGCCAGGTCGCTGCTCTTGATTTCTTTTAAACAATATTTAGGCAGCTCCTCCTACATACCAGGCTCTGTTTCAGGCACTGGCACTGCAAGAAACAGACTTTCCCTCGTGAAGCTTATATTCTTATATGTGAAGGCAGCTCCTAGGCAGATAAGCTAACACAAATTCCCAGTGGCAGGTGGTAACCAGCATGCACAGTCCATGGTGTAATAATCTGTCACTTTCCTGCTGCCTCCAGTAGATAAAGCCTTCTCAAGGACAAAAGAAGATCAGATCCATCACTGCATCCTGGGCACCTGGCGTGTGCCCAGCAGAGGACTCACTCATGTGTGATTGCTGAATGAATGAGTGAACGAACGAATGGATGGATGGATGGACTGAACTGAACCAATGCTTACAACGCGTGGTTGGGTTGAAGTTGAATGAATGAACGGATTAGCGTGAATCCACTATGGCTGTTGAATGAACGAATGAGGGGGTTGGGTGGACTGATCATGACACCAAAACCCCACATTGTTAGTCTACGATTTCCCAGATCATCAGTGTGAAGCCCCTGTCAGAACAGCTCTGATTCAGGCCGTGAGGTCACCCATAGGTACCCTCCCTGTGCCAAAAGATTTCTAGCTGTTTGGATGCTGTGATGCTCCTTGATTTAATCTGCTACGTGCTTTCCACTACGTTACTGTTAGCTCTTTTATTTGTTTTGCTTTGTTTCTAATTGAAGCAATTGTGCAGAGATTTTGCTTCGTCTGTCCCCAGAACAGAGCAGACCCTCTCAGCCTACAGCTGTATTTACAAAACGGATTCCCTTTAGATGACTAAGAATAACTTGAATCTTCCATCTATTCAGGCATTCGGAGAAGCCTGTCTAGAGAGAATCGTGGGTTTCTCCTAATGTTATCACGGTGGATGTGTGGCGTGCTGGGTGGGCTTGCAGCCCTTTCCCCATGGGTATAGCCCCCGGTGTTTCTGCCTGGGTCAGACCCCTTTCCTTGAGGGAGGAGAGGTGGTAATTAACTCCACTCCCCAGCGTCAAACAGGGTCCTTTGGTTTAGGCCCCAGATAGTCAGCCTGTTTCCACTCGGAGGCCACAGCGATGGACTGGGAACAGTCGCAGGGCCTACAGGCGTCCAGTCAGACTGAACCCGGGCCTGTGGGTCACCTTCTCCTCTCCTGGGTCCAAGGACTCTCGGGACTCCGAGGTCACTCAGAGCTGTCTTGTGCTGGCAGCTCCTTTTCCCTCCCACACCCCTGCTCTCCTTCTCTGTCTTGCTCTGAGCCCAGGAGGCTGGCCCCTGTCACCGTATCACCTGGCCCCTTTGCTGACCGGTGTCGGATGAGGTCAGGCCAACGGGAAGTGCCAGCCAAGCGGGCAGGGAGTGAGGCAGGGGCTCCTTTCCCGCTCCCTCTGGGTCACGGTTGAGTGGGCAGCCGTGCCCCTCCCTGAGGTGAGGAGACTACCGCTCATGACGGGCAGCCCCTCCCCACCCACGGGCCCCAGCATCATCTCCACCCCTGCTACCAGCTGGCTTCTCCTGCCGCTGGTTCCCGGCGCCTCGGCATCCCTCGGTGACCTCAGTCTTCCCTAAACAGAACCCCCATCAGCATCTCTTCAGTCAACACTGGTCACTGCCGGAACCCCGACACACAAATCAGCTAAGATGAGAATTAACACCAATAAAGAAGAGCCTAGCAACAGGGAGAGTGAGGGCCTGGTCTCACCACTCGAGGCTGCCTGACCTCTGGCCTCTTCATCCTGTGTGATGTCAGTTTGCTTTAGGCTTTAAGCAAGTTAGAGTGGGGTTTTCTGTTACCTGTGATCATCGTCCCTGACTCAGACCCAAGGTCAGTGGTGCTGAAATCTGTGTTCTGGGGGCACAGGGGGATGAGGCCAGCATGCGGAGGCTGAAGGCCCGGACCCTGTGCCCAGCCCCGCCGTTGTATTAACTGGGCAACATGACCCAGTGACCTGACCTCTCCAGGGTTGTCGGAACCAGTCCCAAAACCATCCCCTGGGCACAGAAGTTCTTCAAAATCTAGATTCTGCTCTGCCAAGATGCAGAACCAGTTTGAACCCAGGCTGGCAGGATGACGAAATGCCAGAGGGTAGGGTCTAGAAGCAGCCTTGCTTCCTAGGTCCCTGGATCAAGGCTCTGGGATGGCAGTTGGGCGCTCATGGACCCTGAGCCACCACGTTGGATGTCTGCCCCTTGGCTAGGCCCGTGACCTAGCATCAGGCCCTTGTCAGCCCGGATTTCTTGAGCATATGCACCTAGATCCAGCCTTCGCCTGGCCCTGCCTGGGCTGTTCCTTCTGCCTTCCTCCTCTTCCCCAGTGTGGCCCCGTCACCTCTCCAGCCTACCGCTGAGGGCCCAGAAGCCCATGATCTCAGCATTCTAAATGCCCTCAGCAGCAAAAAGAAGAGCATCTGTATCTTAGGAGGTTGTAATGAGGGTCAAATGAAGTCACTAAGGAAGTCTATGGCCAATGAATTGCACACTGTAGAGTAGGTGACTGTCTCTCAGCCCTCTGGGCATCAATTTCCTCATCTGTAAAATGGGCCTCGGCATCCATGTGCCATCCACCCCACCACCATTCTCTGAATTTCCCCAGCAGTCTTGTGAAGGGGCTCCCTTTTGCTTGCTGTCCTGCCAGCATTCCATTCTGCATAATGATCTGACCACGTCACGCCCTGCGAAGAACCCTCCAACGCCTCGCCTTGCACACAAGGCCCTCCTTTATCTAGGCCTTGACAATCACACAAAGCCACCATCCTCCACTCTGCTCCTTTCCTCTGGCCATTTCCAGTTCATTGACTAAGTGCGGCCACCTCATCCTGAAGCTCGCGCTCTGTCTTCTAGACCGTCTAAGTGTCACCTCCTCCAGGAAGCCCTCCCTCTTCTCAGGGTCACCATCCACCAAAACCACAGCAGGACCCCACCCATCACATTCCTTTTTTGCTGTCTTTTCCACCATCTGGACTAGGAAAGCTTTAGGACAGGTGCTGTGTCTTATCTTTTTCTATAGGCTCAGAAGTCAGCAGGAGGCCACACAAACATTAGACCCCCAGTAAGTATCTGTGAATAAGTAAGTAGAGAAAAAGCCGCAGAGTGGTAAAGAATCCGAGGGCATCCAGTCTCAGATATGAGTCAGCTGCAAGCCCGGCCCATCCCTGGGACAAGGCCCCTGCCTCTCTGGCCAGCTGCTCTCACTGCCCGTCCCTCCTCCACTGCCCCAGGCCCCTGCCCCTGCCCAGGTGCGACCCTGTGGGCTGCCCCACCCAGGGCGCAGTCCCCCAGAGGAGTCAGCAAGACAGAGGCTGACACTCTGCTCCCTGCTCCAGCCTGGGCCCTGGAGGCAGAAGTTACCCGGCAAGGAGGAAACATCACCCCAGTGAAGCAGGCAGAGGCTGAACCTGGAGAAAGGCTGGCACAAGAGAAACTCACTTCACCCCTCCTGTCCTGGAGAGGGGGCTGGCCTCAGAATGACCCCACTAGGGTCCTGGAGGTCAGCCGTCCAGGTCAGAGCCCCAGGGGCCACTGGATCTCTGCCCGTTGTCCACCCCCTCCGCCCACATACTCCTTCCTCTCCCATCCTCCATCCCCAGCCACAGTCAAGATTCCAGGCAAATAACTCGGAGGCCTCGGGTGATCTCAGGGGGCACCAGGTCAAGAGCCCTTGGCCTCTGGGACCAGCAGTGGGCTCCTCGGACTCCGCTGTCCTGCCGGCATTCCATTCTGCACAAAGATCTGACCATGTCACGCCCTGCCCAGACTGACTCGGGCAGTTCCCAAAGGCGGTCTGTGACCCCGTTCTTCCATGACCTCTCACTGCGACCCCTCAGGAGAGAAGCAGGACCCGCCATCTCTCAGCTCTGCGTGCAGATATTCTGGCGAGGCCTCTGCAGGCACCTGCTCTGACTTAACAGCCCTGGGAGGCCAGTGGATGGTCCCCATTGCAGACATGAAGCTGCACCTCAAGAGACGTAACCAGTCTCCGAGTATCTCAGACTGGGCGGGGTTCAGGACCCAGCTCTCTTTAATTTTCTTTCCACCTCTGCCTCCCTGGACGCGGGGCCCACGGGGCAGGACCCTGGGTGATGGGCCCGGACTGGGGGTGGGGAATTCTCAGTTACTGAGCTGACCGGGTGGCCTCGGGCCCCCCTCTGCGGTGCAGCCAGGTCCCGCCCCGCCCCGCCCCGCGCGCGGGTCCCTACTCACTCTCGCACAGGCGGCGCCGCAGCTTGCCCCAGATCTTGTCGATGGCGTCAAAGTCCGACACGTGGAAGACGTGCGCGGCCCTGGGCTCGGAGGCGATCTCCTCCAGCTCCTCCCGCAGCGCCTCGCCCACGCCCACGGCGAAGATGCGGATGCCCGCGCGGTGCGCGGCAGCGGCGGCGGGCAGCACCAGGTCCTGGCTGCGGCCGTCAGTCAGCAGGATGGCCACCTGCTTGAAGGCGCGGTCCCCGGGGCGGCCGCCGGCCCACGGCGCGAAGCTGTGCCGCGTGACGTAGCGCAGCGCGTCGCCCGTGTGCGTGTGGCCGCCGTGGTAGGCCAGCTGCCGCGCCGCCGCCTTGACCTCGGCCCGTGAGCCGAAGCGGCCCAGCTCGAAGGCAGTGGTCGGCCGGTCGCTGTAGTGCACGACGCCCACGCGGGTGCGGTCCGGGCCCACCTCGAACGTGTCCACCAGGTTGGCCACCCACTGCCGGACCTTCTCGAAGTTCTCCTTGCCCACGCTCGAGGAGGCGTCCAGGAGGAAGACCAGGTCGTAGTGGACGCTTTTGCAACCTGCAGGGGCGACAAGAAGGGCGACGGGGGCTGCTGGGTCGCGGGAAGGGCACGGTCCTTGGGAGCGGGAGGCGTGGTCATCCGGGTCTCGCCGACCTGCCTCCAGGCCCCGCCCACTCGGCCTCGCGTGGGGTCGGGGGCAGGGCCTCGACTGCTGCCTTAAAGCCCCAACCTCTGGTCCCTAAAGGTCACGTGACCAGAAGTCTCCCCAGAGGCGGCTGTGAGGTTCAGCTGCCTATAGATATAGTTAACATATATATTTATATATATAGCTAATACGTATATTTATACAAGTGGATACCATATATAATTGTATATAATATAAAATATACTAATATAGAACTATATAATTATATATAGTTTATATATATTTCTAAAAGTGAATAACATATACAATTATATATAATATACTATGTAATGATATATAAAATATATCATATACATAATTATATATAATTATATATGTATAAGTAAATAATACATATATAATTATATATTACATATTATATAGACGTTATATAAATATATATAATTATATAGTTTATATATTTATATAAGTGAGTAACAATCATGGAACACTACCGTACCCATTTCTTTATTCCCATTATTTTCGTTCGAAAGTGACTTCGTTATCTTTCAAACTTACTATAAATAATGCACGCCCATTTCAGAAAAAGCAGAAAAGGCAATCAAAAAATCTTTAAACGCTCATATTTCCATCTGCTCAGAGATAACTACTGCTAGTCCACGGTGTATTTATTTATGTTCTGTTTCCATATAGTTATCAATGGAAGTGGGCCTGTACCAGACGCACTGATATATAAGCTGGTTTTAACGCATCCAGCGATGCTCTGGGAGCCCATTTCCAGTGTGATAATGCCGGTTTCTATGGCTGCAGAGATTCCACTGCAGGGATGAGCATAATTTACTTATAGCCAGTCCTCTCTTGTCAGATAGTTAAACAGTTCCAAGTATTTCACTATTAGAAATCATATAAGATAGACTGCATTCATATATTTTAGAAGTTCTATAGTGCTCTATAAAAAATATGCTTATATTTCTACAAATATAAATTTTATATAAGCTATGTGATGCTTTTGATTAAACAAAATACAGCACTATATAATTTATTTCTGATCCTCAGGGCAGCCCTATGCAGAGAGCTTGCTCGTCCCCATTTCACAGTTAGATAATATGAGGAAAAGTGTCTTCTAAACTCCAAAGTGCTGCACAAATATACAGGAGAACCATCAAAATGCCCTTGTCTCGAGTTTTCTGGAATCTGAGTCTTGGCCATGCCAACAGCAGCAGCTGATCAGGCTTTGGGAACACCTGGCACAAGCATCTGATTAGTGAAAATAAAATAAAAACAAACCAAAAGAAGAAAAAGAGTCCCACTTTGTTAAACTGTCCAACTGGCAAAAGTTAGAAAGACCGTGGTAGCCAGTTAGAGCGTAAGGAGAGTGCCTTTGTGGGCTCAAAAAGTGGCTATGGGGTTTGTCACCCCATTGTCAGGGTCCTAAAAGCCTTTTGCAGAAGAGGGTATCTTTGGATCCACCAATTCCAGATTCAGTGATTTAACTGAAGCAAACTAGCAGATAAATGGAAGGGGAAAAAAATAAAGATGTATAAGGAAGTTCATGGCAGCACTGCCAAGCAAAATTCTGGAGACCACCTCCATGATCACCCATAGGGAACTACTTAAATAATACTCCTCCTGTGCTCATTCAGTGGGATGCCAGGAAGCCACCACAGCCATGGCTGGGCCCTACAGGAACCCTTATTTACCAATGTGGATACATTTTCCACTCTGTTGTTGGGCATGAAAAGCATGTGTGTCTCTGTGTACCACTGTGTATTCAGGAGAGAAGCTACAAAAAGAAACATGGCTTATTTCTGGCAAGTAGAACCATGAGTGAATTGTATTCTTTTGTACTTCTGATTTTGTGTTTACAAGCAATGCATTATGTTCAAAAAACAGAAAAACAATAAAGCTAGGTATATTTATACACACACACACAAATACTTCTTATCCTGCCCTGAGCCAGTGCCTCCCTTGAATTTTCCACATCTACCTTCCCCTCTAGTTTTTAAAATCCAAGTCCGATCCGCAGAGGAGCTGAGATGAATCCCTGCCTTCGCAGGATTGATCCCCTAACAGGATTAGAGCTTTAGAAGTGTGTCCGCCCAGATGTGTGGACTCAGAGATAATTCCTGGGGAGTGTTTCTCCTTGACACAAAAGGTCATCCTTTTGTCTTTGGGACAATGATGTCCCAGCCTGATCAGAATAATTGTAGCTACGGGCCAGGGAGGGCCCGCCCTGCGGCTGTAATCCTCTAGGCTGCAGAAGGTTCATTTGTGCAAGAGGCCTCGCCAAGGGGCCACTTTCTCCTGGAGGCCAGGGAACAGGCTGGGTCCTGGGCAGGTGAGAATGAAGAGAGATGTGGTGGGAATGGGCTGCCACCCTGTGAAATGAGGGCACGGACAGAAGGTCCTTGGGCCTTCCCACTTCTGAATTTGATAATCCTGGGTATCGCCTGGGCACGTGGGGTCATCCCAGGGGACACAGAAAGCTCCTAGGAAGCCCCACATTCCTCCCATGAAAACCAGGACGCCCACACTCATCACTGTCTTTCTAGACAGCCAGGCTTTGTGAGGCTCAGGCAAAGCAGAACGTTGTAAAACGATGGAGAAACGCAAGCCTCTGGGGTCTGTTGTTTGTTTTTCGTCTTCTTTGGAGGCCCCGGATAAAGGGCTTGGCTCTGGCTCAGCACTTGTTGTGTCCCCCAGCCTCACGGGGATGGGGGTAAGGGGATAGGAGCCCCTCTCTTTTTTTTCCAACACTTTTTTAAATTGAAGTATAGTCCATTTACAATATTGTGTTAGTTTCAGGTGTATAGCAAAGTGATTCGGTTATGCATATAGATGTATATATCTATATTCTTTTTTAAAATTCTTTTCCATTATAGATTATTACAAGATATCGAATGTAGTTCCCTGTGCTATAAGTAGGTCCTTGTTGTTTACCTATTTTATATACAGCAGTGGGCATCTGTTACCTCAGTTCCTCATCTGCAAAACGGGGGCAGCATTTTACACCCAGCCGTATAGTGACAGGCGCTCTCCCTGAGATCTGGTCCAGCTGTATGCCGTGGACGCAGTGCGCGGGCTCTGGGCTGGGTGCTGTGATACAGACCAGACCAGCTCAGGTCCCTGACCCCTTCCCCGTGTCCCCCACTGACAGTGACTCCT
Organism: Balaenoptera acutorostrata; assembly: GCF_949987535.1. Taxonomy (NCBI): domain Eukaryota; kingdom Metazoa; phylum Chordata; class Mammalia; order Artiodactyla; family Balaenopteridae; genus Balaenoptera; species Balaenoptera acutorostrata. The sequence goes on along the minus strand of NC_080080.1, from coordinate 4,364,560 downwards.
CCCAGGAGGCCCTCAGACAGGTGGGCAAACCCTCCTGCCACTTCTCACCCCCTCCTGCCCGGGCCTTCTCTGCTACAATAACTTCCCCGCTTCCCGTCCACTCACTGTCCCAGCCGCCTCTTCCGGCTGGACTCCAGGGCATCCAACGCCCCCAAGGATGTGGTCCAACGTCCTCACAGAGCCAGACAACGCAGCAGGGCACTAACCTGCCCACCATCCCCAAACCCTGTATGCGCTCAACGGAGACACACCCTCAACACATTCTATGATCGACACAAGATGTGTGTTGAAGCAACCTAAATGTCCATCAACAGAGGAATGGATAAAGAAGATGGGGTACATACATACAGTGGAGTATTACTCAGCCATAAAAAGGAACGAAATAGTGCCATTTGCAGAGATGTGGATAGACCTAGAGACTGTCATACAGAGTGAAGTCAGAAAGAGAAAAACAACCATCATGTAATATCACTTATATGTGGAATCTAGAAAAATGGTACAGATGAATTAATTTGCAAAGCAGAAATAGAGACACAGGTATAAAGAACAGACTTAAGGATACCAAGAGGGGAAGGAGGGGGGATGCGATGAATTGGGAGATTGGGATTGACATACACACATTACTGTGTGTGTGTATAAAATAGATAACTAATGAGAAGCTACTTTATAGCACAGGGAACTCTACTCAGTGCTCTGTGGTGACCTAAATGGGAAGGAAATCTAAAAAAGAGAGGATATATGTATACGTATAGCTGATTCACTTTGCCGCACAGCAGAAACTAGCACAACATTACAAAGCAACTATACTCCAATAAAAATTTAAAAAAAAAAGAAAAAGACATGTGTTCACTGTCACACACATACTCACGCACACATGCACACGCCCCAGCTGCACAACTGATTATGACACACACCAGCTGGGGGACAGCTGACACCTCCCCTGTGATGACCCGCACTCTCTCACACACAGGCGCTAGCCCACCCCGAGGCCCACACCCACACACGCACGGATGCGCACACAGATGGCTCTGTCTTCGGCCTGGCACCGCCTCCAGCCCCACCTGCCCCCGCCTCCAGCCCCACCTGCCCTCTGGGCCTGACAGCTGCTGTCCCCACTCCAGAGCAGCAGCGTCCAGAGGAGATGGGCCACGACGCTCCCTTGCAGGCTGCCCATGGCTCTCTCGTGCTTGGGAACAAGCGTTTCTGGGCCAGGAAGAGACGCCGTTAGGGTCTACTGGAACATGTCCTGTGTGGAGAAAGACACGCCTTTAGAGGAGGGCCCTTGAGCTGAGAAGCTGCAGGAAGTAACCTCTGGGCCTCACATGGGAGGAATTCCCCAGACCCAGCCTCCCCCTCCTCTTCACTGCTCAGACTCCACTCTTCACACAGCCAAAGGTGTGACTTTCTAAGAGCAAAGCCCAGTGTTACCTCCGGGTCACTGATTCATCCATCCCTCCCCCCACATCCACCCATTAGCAAATTCGTGTTAAGGACCTGCCAGACCCCACGTTATCGGCTCCCTAAGGCTATGGCCTGTTACAGTAAGATCATTATTCTGATCATATTTTCTACTTTTAGACATTAATAGGCTGTTTTATTTCTTTAACATGTCACAAGAGGACATCTTTGTACCTAAGTCTTTGCCCCTATTAATTATTTTCTTACAGTAGGTTTGTGGGAAAATACTTAGGGTGTCCTATGGGTTTTGAAAGGACCCTGATATGAATTGTCAACCTGCTTTTCAAAAAGGTTGTACCATTTCCGCTACCTCAAGCAGTGTGGGAGTGTGTGTGGGGGCCCCTCTCACCGCGTACCTGGCAGCACAGAAGTAGCATCGTTCCTTTGATCTTTGCTAACTCAGTTGGACAGACACCGCTTCTTGCTTTCTATGCATTTCTTTGATCCGTGAGGTTTATTAGCTAAATTATTTCCCCTCCTGTATATTTTATTTTCATGTGGATGGCCATTTCAAAAAGTGTTTGTCATTGCTCACTCCAAGATGCAGGAAAAGGAAACAGCTTATAGATTTGACCATTGATTGATTCATTCACAAACATTCACCAGTGGCCCTCACGTGCCAGGTTTGGAGGGCAGGCAGATTAATGACACCAAACCCTCCCTCGCTGACACCTGGGAGACAGGTAAGACACAGGCCAGGGCAAAGTAGGATAAAATGACACCGGTAGAGGGAAATGGGGAGGGTTATGGGAGCATGGGGACAGTAGGGGGATTGCCATGTGACCATTTCAGGAGAAGGTCAGATGACGTGTTCCTATATATAGAAAACCCTAAAAATTACAAAAGCTGTTAGAACCAATAAACGAATTCAGCAAAGTTGCAGAATGAAAAATCAACATTTAAAAATCCATTGCATTTCTGTCCACTAGCAGTGAACAATCCATAGAGAAATTAAGAAGAATAATTCTACTTATGATAGCATCAAAAAATAGCATAAAATACTTAGGAATAAATTGAACCAAGGAGGTGTAAGACTTGTACACTGAAAACTGCAAATCACTGCTGAAAGAAATTAAAGAAGACCTAAATACATGGAAAGACATCTTCTGTTATTGCTTAATGATTTACAGAGTTTCTGTCTGGGGTGATGAAAATGTTCTGGAAATAGTGCTGATGGTTACACAACATCTGAATGGAATTAATGCTACTGAATCACACACTTAAAATGGTAAATTTTATGTTATTTACTTTTTACCACAATAAACCCAATAAAAGATGTCCATATCCTAATCTCTGTGAATATGTTACGTTACACGGCAAGGAAGAATTAAAGTTACAGGTGGAATTAAGATTACTAATCACTTGACCTTAAAATATGGAGGTTAGGGCTTCCCTGGTGGCGCAGTGGTTGAGAATCTGCCTGCTAATGCAGGGGACACGGGTTCGAGCCCTGGTCTGGGAAGATCCCACATGCCGCGGAGCAACTAGGCCCGTGAGCCACAACTACTGAACCTGCGCGTCTGGAGCCTGTGCTCTGCAACAAGAGAGGCCACGATAGTGAGAGGCCCGTGCACCGCGATGAAGAGTGGCCCCCGCTTACCGCAACTAGAGGAAGCCCTAGCACAGAAACGAAGACCCAACATAGCAATCAATCAATCAATCAATAAAAAATCTTAAAAAAAAATGGAAATACTGTAAAAAAAAAAAATATGGAGGTTAACTTGGAGTATCTGGGCGGGCTCAGTGTAATCACAGGGTCCTTACAGATGGAAGAGTCTGGGTCAGAACCAGAGTGATGGCAACCTAAGAAAGACTTGATTGGCCATTGTTGGCTTTGAAGATGGAGGAAGGAACCACAAGCTAAGGAATGCAGGTGACTTCTAGAAGCTGGACAAGGCAAGGAAAGGGATTCTCCCCTATGGACTTCTAAGGGAACAACCCTGCCAACCCCTTGATTTTAGCCCAGTGAGACCCATTTTGGAATTCAATTCAATTGAGAACTTTACGGTAATGAATCTGTGTTGTTCTAAGCCACTAAGTTTGGGGTGATTTGTCATAGCATCCACAGAATACTGAATGGTGATGAGAGTTGAGGGGAATGGAGGACCCAGTGGATGCTAGGGGCATGGTGAGTGGTCCCTCCTGGCAATCTCCCACCCCACCCCCCTTCTCTTCGCCTGCCTCCTACAAATGTATGTTCAGGCCCTTTTCTCTGGACTAAATTATGTCCCCCAAATTCATATGTTGAAACCCTATCCCTCAGTGTGATGGCATTTGGTGGTGGGGCCTTTGGGAGGTGATCAGGTTTAGATGAGGTCATGAGAGTGTGGCCCTGTAATGGGATTAGTGCCCTTATAAGAAGAAGAGGGACTTCCCTGGTGGTCTAGTGGTTAAGACTCTGCGCTCCCAATACAGGGGGGCCGGGTTCGATCCCTGGTCAGGGAACTAGATCCCACATGTGTGTCACACAAAAGAGCCCACATACCACAACTAAAGAGCTGATGCAGCCAAATAAATAAATAAATATTTTTAAAAAATGAAGAAGAAGAGATGTCAGGAGCTCCTCCCTCTACTGAAGGCGGACCGGTTGGCCTGACCGCAGAAACAGGCAGCGGATTCTGTAATAGCCCAGGAGCATCCCCACACCTGGGCCGAGGCCGGCCCAACCCCACATCCCGGGCGGCAGCACAGCTCGCTCAGCCCTCTCGCATCTCCATCACCCACCAGCGCCAAAAAGACAGAAGCAGCTTCCGTCGGTTCCAGTGTAGATGGGGGCAGAGCTCGCCGGGTGGTCAGGAGGGGTGGAGCCTCAAACCAGAGTGCCTGGTGGTACAAATCCCGGTCATTCACCAGCTCATTCATTCATTCAGCTCATTCATTCATTCAGCGACCTCAGAGAGACACCTAATCTCTCTGTGCCTTAGTGTTCTCGCTTGAGGAGCGGAGAGAATAACAAAACCTACCGTAGCGGGTTGTCGCGAGGGGGTCATTGTAGAGATGAAATAATATCAATAAAACTGCAGGTAAAGCCTTAGCCCAACCTCAAGTCCGCATCACTGACGTGAGCCCGAGCTGGCACTCCAACCCATACCTGCTTCCTCAGCCCACCCGCCGCCCAAGGGTGCCTGGTACCTGGGGTAAAACCCGGCGTCACTGGAGGGCCTCCACATTGCAGACGCCACACATCCCGTCTCTATAACAACCCCGCCAGCAAGCTGGGGCCGAGAAGGGGGGAGGTGCCCGCAGCACACCCTGCTGGTGAAGGGCAGAGCTGCGTGTGAAAGCAGATCCACGTGACTCAGAAACATTCTTAATTGGAAGCTCCTGCCCCCCGAAAAAAGCAGGTGTGGGCTCCTGCTTAACTGGAAGCTCCCCTAGGGCCAGTCTGTGCCCACCACTGTCCCAGTGAATATTTGCGGAGTTGAAAATCCACAGTCCTGATGGCAGGTTCTCCAGAGAAAAGGCTGGGGAAACCACGTGTGTGCTGTGAGCCAGGCAACTTTTAGCAACATCTTCTCTGCAAGTCAGTACCGTTGGCGCCACCCTCCTGAAAATGAACCCGGGATCAGGGAGCACAGACATCTCCGCTAGGCACCCAGGCCAGCAAAGATGGAGCTGGACCTGCCATCAGGCCTGAATGACGCCGAAGGTCACGCTCTTTCCAGCACTAACCTTTAACACATATCGCATGCTTACGAAGCTCCAGGAGCTATTCCCAGGGCTTTATACATAATAACTCATTTAATCTGAAAGACAGGTATCATGAGACCCATTTTACAGGGTAAGAAACTGAGGCACAAAGGGCTTAGGAAACTGCTCGTGACCTCACACCTAGTAGCCGGGATTCAGCCCCAGGTAATCACAGGCCCACACTTGTAATCAAACAACAACATGGCTTCTTGAGAATCTGGCTGGAGCAACACTTATTTCTTAAGCACAGAAACAACGTGGGAAACAAGCAAAGAATATAGTCAAAAACCAAGCCATGCATCCCCCAGAGGAAAGAGAATGGCCTTCTTCACCCATTGGTGTGATGGATTCCATTAAGTGATTTTCAAACTTTGAACCAGCCTTGCATACCTGGATCCCTCCTACTTGGCCGTCGCCTAGAATTCTTTTTATACATTGTCTTATTTGATTCGCTAATATTTTGCTGAGGGTTTTTGCACTTTTGTTCATGAGAGATATTGGTCAGTCATTTTCTTTTCTCGGAATGCCTTTGTTTGATTTGGGATTAGGGTGATGCTGGCATCACAGCATGAGATAGGAAATGTTCCCTGTGTTTCTACCTTCTGGAAGATACTGTAGAGAAGAGAATAACTGGAGTGTTCATAACAAAATGCCCACTGAGGAGGCAGGCCTGGTATGCAATTCTGTTCGTTAGCCACATAAATGAGCATCCCATCCCCGTAAGATGGGAGGGTCACTACCCCATAGGGGATGCCGTGAGGGTTACACGAAATAACTTCTACAAAGCATGCAGCGCAGATGCTGGCCCAGAGCAGGTGCACAGCAAGTGTGAGATCTGTGTCAGTCAGCTTCCCCGCCCACTCCAAACCACCTCAGGCTGCAGTCCCAACAAGCATGGGTACCATGATTCCATTTCTCTCTCACCAGCTCTTTCCAGGGTCTGGCTGCCAAGCTGGCACGAAGCAGGCCACACCCTGTCCCTGGAGGCACGGCTCTGCCATTAGCCTCCAAAAGTCCAGCAATTAATTTACTGAGCTGAGTTCCTTCCACAAGCCGGCCCATCGCCATAGTAACCAGCCTTCCCTATTCAGGGACTCCGAGGTAGGGGAGAAAAGACACCGAGCAGAAAGCAATTTAGAGGGAGGAAATGAGATTTGGCACATTGTGAGGGCAGCCTGGGCAGAGTGCGAGCTCTGTCTGCTTCAGAGGGTCTGGCCGCTGCCCACTGGGGGTGGGGACTGCGTGGAATGAGGCACCGCTGATGTGTTGCTGCGGCGACGGGCGATGCTCTGGGCAGGAATCTGGGGGAGACATAAAAGCCTGGTGTGCTGTGTCCAGGCCACTGAGCTGGGTCCTTCTGAGCCTCTGCTGTGCTGTCTGTAAGGCAAACTGCACTTGCTGGTCAAGAGGGGCAGAGGGAGCTGGGCAGCTCCTGTCCACGGAAGCTCTAGAGCCCAGCTGCCTGGGAAGTGCTGCAGAGCCCACCTCCTGGATTCAAACCCCTGCCCCGCGTGACCTGGAACAAGCCCTCTTCGGTCACCAAACAGACCGAGCACCTTCTGTACCCAGGTCCCGCGCAGACGTTGACTGCTCCCGGGGTGGCTGGCACAACGATGAAGCTTCTATATCAGAACCCCCGTGTTCAAAGTCCAGTTCTGCCTGTGACTCGCTGTGTAAACCAGGGGAAGTCACTTAACCTCTCTGGACCTCAGCCCTTTCATGTACGAGTGGGGATAACATCTACGTCACTGGCTATTGGGAGAATTAAACACATCGCTACATGTAAAAAAGCTTTGAACACTGTCTGATCACAGCGGGTCTTAAGGCATACTATTTTTGTGATTTTCCAATCCTTTGTTTCCTCACCTATAAAATGGGAACAATAGTCCCTACTTCATAGATCTGTGGGAGAGATTACGTGAGGCAATGGGAGTGATAATCCTTTACAAAGTAAAACGTTGACCATTATTGCCGTTATCAACATCAAGGGGAGAATTGTCAGTTTGAGCTACTCAGAGAACTCAGCTGATGTTGACTGCATAGGGGTACCACGGCCTTCGTTGTTTTATTCCCTAATTCAGTCATGCCCTGAATGCATGTCAAGTACTTACTAAGTGCCAGGCACATGGACTAGGACACTTTGTCCAAGGAGCTTGAGACCTAATGGTGGACACAGTCAAGCAAGTAGATGCTTACATTTCCATGTGGTCAGTGTTCTGATAGAGGGAAGGACTTGACTCAGGCCTGACAATCAGGGAAGGCTTCCTGGAGGAGGGAACACCTGATCCGAGCCGGGAAAGATGGGTGGAGAGGAGGCTGGGGGACAAGCGTTGCCTTCACCAGGAGCAGCCTGCCTCCCTTCCAGTATCACTGTGGGATGAGCAAAAAATAAATTATTTAGAGAAGGAGGTGAAAGGAATGGTGAAAATTCAGGCTGGAGCAGAAGGCAGGAATTCATGTTAATAAAGGCAGTTGAGGGACTTGTACAGTGACCCAGGAAAAGGGGTCAGATTTTGCCCCTGGGACCAGTGGATGTCCTCGTGCATGGGAGTGGCCTATACTGATGCGATTTAGAAAACCCTGTTGAGAAGGATGGATGGAGTAGAGGGACCAATGAGAAGGTTAGTGCAACATCCAAAAAGAGATGCTGACAACGTTTCCTAAGACAGTAGCAGGTCAAGTGGTCCAGCTGCAGACTCCGTGACACCAGGGGACTGGCAGGAAGTGGAGGGACAGAGGGAGGAGAGAGTCTGGCAGGAAGCCCAGATTTCCAGTTTGAGCATCTGGGAGCCAGTCACTGAGTGGAGTGGGGATGGTGAGCTCGGGCAGATCATAGTGAGTGAGTCTGAGACACCTGGAAGAGAGCCAGGTGGAGAAGTCAAAGACAGACAGACATCTGAGTCTAGAGCTCCTAAGAGAAATTGGGGCTGGAGATCCCCCTGGAAAAGTGAAGAGGGAGTGGAGGACAGAGCCCTGAGGGGAAGCAGTGTGCAGCCAGAGTCGGGGCAAGGAGAGAAGTCAAGGGTCCCCCTTGACATATTGGGGTCGGCCTCACTTTCAATTACTATCACTTAGTCATAGAAGTGTGCATGCTGTAGTACTTCTGTACCTTTGGTTTCTTCCCCTGATCCAATGTTTTCCTGTGACTTTTACGGTGGAGAACTCTCTGAGGTATACTTTTAGCTAAAAATGAACAAACAAAACCTTCAAGAGATTAAAACGATAAGCCATAGAGCAGGAGAAAACATTTGCAAAATATACATCTGATAAAGAACTGTTATCCAAAATACACCATAAGCTCTTAAAACTCAACAATAAGAAAACAAACAACCTGATTTTTAAAATGGGCCTATCATCTCAACAGACATCTCACCAAAGAAGATACACAGATGGAAAATAAGCATATGAAAAGATGCTCCACATCACCTGTCATCAGGGAAACGCAAATTAAAACAGCAACGGGATACCGTGACACCCCTATGAGAATGGCCAAAATCCAGAACACTGACAACACCAAATACAGGCGAGGATGTGGAGCAACAGGAACTCTCATTCACTGCTGGTGGGGACGCAGGATGGTGCAGCCACTTTGGAAGATAGTTTGGTGCTTTCTTACAAAACTAAACATATTCTTACCATAGGATCCAGCAATCACGCTCCTTGGTATTTATCTAAAGGAGTTGAAAACTTACGTCCACACAAAAAACCTGCACGTGGATGTTTATAGTGCCTTTATGCATAATTGCCAAAACTTAGAAGCAACCAAGATATTCTTCAGGAGGTGAATCAAGAAACTGTGGAATGGAATTGTATGTATGTATGTATTCCATACAATAGAATATTATTCAGGGCTAAAAAGAAATGAGCTATATCAAACCATGAAAAGACATGGAGGAGCCTTAAATGCATATTATTAAGTGAAAGAAGCCAATCTGAAAAGGCTACATACAGTATGATTCCAACTATCTGACATTCTGGAAAAGGCAAAACTATGGAGACAAGAAAAAGGTCCGTGGTTTCCAGGAGTGTGGGGGGGAGGGAGGGATGAACAGGAAGAGCACAGAGGGTTTTTAGGGCAGTGAAAATACATGTCCAAACCCACAGAACGGCAGCTGATCCAGCAGGCTGTGCGGTAGCAGATATGGTGAACGTACAAAGGCACAAACGATATAAATGGGAGCCGGAGCCATGCTATGGTTTCATCTGAACGGTTTTCTCTCTTCAGAGCAAAGCTGACAAAATGCTTATTACAGCTGAGGAACCTCAAGTTCAGGAAGGTTAAGAAACATGTCCCAGATCATACACCCAGGAAGTTATAGAACTGGAGTTTAGTCCTACGCCACTATCATCCTGAATCCCGTGTCCTTTCAACTTAACCACAGAGGACTGGTCTCTGTCCTCTATAGAATGGAAGAACTTGCTTGGGTGTCTCACAGGAGAGGAGGGAAGAAAAGAGCTCGGGCCTTTAGGAGCCTTTGGTCCTAACAACCAGGAAGGGGGCTTCCCTGGTGGCGCAGTGGTTGAGAATCTGCCTGCCAATGCGGGGGACACGGGTTGGAGCCCTGGTCTGGGAAGATCCCACATGCCGCGGAGCAGCTGTGCCCGTGCGCCACAACTACTGAGCCTGCGCGTCTGGAGCCTGTGCCCCGCAACGGGAGGGGCCGCGATAGTGAGAGGCCCGCGCACCGCGATGAAGAGCGGTCCCCGCACCACGATGAAGAGTGTCCCCCACTTGCCGCAACTAGAGAAAGCCCTCGCACGAACCGAAGACCCAACACAGTCAAAAATAAAATAAATAAATAAATAAAGTAGCTATAATAACCAGGAAGAACACCCATCCAGTCCTCGCGTCCTCTCCATTCAGACGTCACAGATTTAAATGGAATCAACTTAAGCCCTGCGCTGCCAAAACGCAGGATTAACTTGATTGAAGGAGATGGAAATAGAGTGAGAAATGTGTTTTCCTAACCTCCTTCTGCATGCTATGGAATTCAGAAATATTTCCTATCAGTTCTTTTTTTTCCCTTAGAAGAGGCCAGATGCCAGTCGTGTTTCTCTGCCAGTTGCTAAAAACTGTGAATGAAACTCAAGCCCTATCTCCTCCTGAAACAAAGGAGATTTCTTAAACTGGCCCCCAAAAGGACTTGAAAGGCCCATCGTCCTCCTGAAGCCATTGCCCGCTCCTTCACCCTTCCCCACAGCCTGATTAACTAATCCAACATTTATCCATCGAGTCCCAGACTAGACAGCAGGCGTTGTTTTAATCACTGGGTGCGGCGACATCTCTGCCTCCTTGGAGCTGACTTTCTAGGGAGGGAAGAGAGAAACTAAACCAAGAAATGAACAAATACCCACATGGTTTCCGAGAGTAATAATTGATTTGAACACAACAGGGTTATGGGATAGAAGGGGACGTGGTGGGCAGGACAGTTTCTACACTTTGTGAAAGGAAAGTCTCTGCTGAGTTGGGGACATCTGAACCGAGATCTGACGAATGAGATGGAGCCGGCCACTCAGAAAGACGGGTGGGGGGAGGAGGAAAAGGCCTCTATCAAGTCTCGGATTTCTGCCACCAACAGCCTTGGGAGTGGCCTCCAGACCTCAGGCCGGCCCCTGACCTCAGCATCTGCACGTCCTCCTAAGAACCAAATGAGGCTCCCGACGCACAAATGTGATCTTTAGCCTCGTGGGTGCAGTGGCCCCTCGCTGCCTGTGACAGAGCTCAGGGCCCTCGTCACAGACCTTCAGGCACCGGCTGGTACCCACCTCTCCGGCCTCCCCTCTGTCACCTGCTTGCATGTCTGCTTGGCCCTCTGTGAACAGGGGAGAAGACAGTGGGAGAGCTGCCAGTGCCGGGGCAGGGGAGGGGCACTCCCAGGACGCCGCGTGGCGAGGATGAGGGAGTTTCCCATGAGTCAAACGAACATCACATAAGGAAGCTGGGTTTGGGTTATTGGGCTGGCAACCAACCAAGAGAGCTGTTTGCACAACAAGGGTACGCAGCCACAGAGGGCACTGCCGGGGCAGACGTGGAAGGGGCAGGGGAGCGATCTCCCAGGGTGGGGGGCTCCAAGCTGAGGAGGCGCCGTTAGAGAACCACCGCTTGGGGACCTGGAACACAGTGAAGCGTGGGTGGCAAGGACAGCCAGGAAAGGGCTCCCCTGCAGCCACTGAAGTAGGGCCTGCTGCCCCCCAACCTCCCCCTTCGTCCTCGCCCCGACCCTCCGGAGACAGAGGAAGAGGGGGCGAGAGAGCCCACTGCCCCTTCCCCACTCAGGCCCCTCCGGACAATGCTTAGCCTCAGCGGTGACGGGAGGGCAGAGAGCTTTAATGTGAATACAGGATGAAACTCTGTCAATGTGAATACAGGATGAAACTGTGAATACAGGATGAAACTCTGTGAATGTGAATACAGGATGAAACTCTGTGAATGTGAATACAGGATGAAACTGTGAATACAGGATGAAACTCTGTCAACGTGAATACAGGATGAAACTGTGAATACAGGATGAAACTCTGTCAACGTGAATACAGGATGAAACTGTGAATACAGGATGAAACTCTGTGAATGTGAATACAGGATGAAGCTCTGTCAATGTGAATACAGGATGAAACTGTGAATACAGGATGAAACTCTGTCAACGTGAATACAGGATGAAACTGTGAATACAGGATGAAACTCTGTGAATGTGAATACAGGATGAAGCTCTGTCAATGTGAATACAGGATGAAACTGTGAATACAGGATGAAACTCTGTCAACGTGAATACAGGATGAAACTGTGAATACAGGATGAAACTCTGTGAATGTGAATACAGGATGAAACTCTGTGAATGCGAATACAGGATGAAACTCTGTCAATGTGAATACAGGATGAAACTGTGAATACAGGATGAAACTCTGTGAATGTGAATACAGGATGAAACTCTGTCAATGTGAATACAGGATGAAACTCTGTGAATGTGAATACAGGATGAAACTCTGTGAATGTGAATACAGGATGAAACTCTGTGAATGTGAATACAGGATGAAACTCTGTCAATGTGAATACAGGATGAAACTGTGAATACAGGATGAAACTCTGTGAATGTGAATACAGGATGAAACTCTGTGAATGTGAATACAGGATGAAACTCTGTGAATGTGAATACAGGATGTGAATACAGGATGAAACTGTGAATACAGGGTGAAACTCTGTGAATTTCATAATGTGAATGTGAACGTGAATACAGGGTGAAACTCTGTGAATGTGAATACAGGATGAAACTCTGACCCTGGAACAGACTGGACTAGCCCTTGCAGCCCCTGAAAGTGAACAAATAGTTGTGCGATTTGGTCAAGATTGGTTACGGGACAAGACAAGGGGTGTTGACCTAACGGGGCTGGAAGCATGGATGGGGAAACATAAAACCATTCCACGCTCCTGAGCTGTCGAGCGTCAGATGTCCGGGTGGCTACCTGAGCATTACTGCTATTAATCACCCCCTGCGTGTGACCGTCAGGCCTGACGGGGGAATAAGAAACATGTTCCCTACCGCTAATCCACTCAAGGCTGGTGGCCCTCCCAGTCAGAACGGATGTGTGTGTGAACCCAATGAAGATTCACCAAACATCAATCACACAGCAGGTGCAGAGTCAGGATATTTATCTTCTCAGCCACAAGAAATCCCCACGGTGGCCTGATGTGCTCAGAGTTACTGCTCCCTTTCACGGACTGGAAAGCCGAGGCCAGGGCATCGCTCAAGGCCACGCGGTTATAAAGTGGCGGAGGCTGATTTGCAGCGACATGGATGGGCCTAGAGATGATCATGCTAAGTGAAGTAAGCAGGACAGAGAAAGACAAATACCATATGATATCGCTTATATGTGGAATCTAAAAACATGATACAAATGAACCTAATTATAAAACAGAAACGGACTCACAGACATAGAAAACAAACTGATGGTTCCTAGGGGAAGGGTGGGGGGGAGGGATAGATTGGGAGGTTGGGATTAACATATACACATCCTACCACATATAAAATAATCAACAAGTTATATACATAACTGAATCACTTTGCTGTACACCTGAAACTAACACAACACTGTAAATCAACTATACTTCAAGTTAAAAAATCCAAATAAATAAATAAATAAAATGGCAGAGGCTGGATTCACTTTCTGGGCCACCCAACTCCTGGGGTTGCTGGCTGCCTCCTAAAGGGAAGCAGGGTGTAAGTGCAAACAGGAGTCTAGGACAGACTGTGGGCCCTTGAATGTCAGTGGTCTGAGTTCTGTGCTTCAAGTAACAAGTAGCAAAACACTCCTCAATTTTGAATCATATGTGAGTTCCACAAAGGTGGAGACTAATGAGCTTTACGTGGAGTTGGGAGTGAAGGGCCGTATAACTTGGGCCCGTGTGGATCCCAGAAATGGAGACCCTGTCCGTGTGGTCCCCTCTGAGTCCCCACACACCAGTGAGAGTCTCCTGCCTGGTCCCACTGTTGCCTACGCCTTCCAAGACTCCCTTCTCCAGGCAGAAGAATCCGTATCTTGTTTTGGTGAGAAGGTCTCTCCTACCCTTGGCCAATGTGGTTCACGTGAGGGGACCCCATGGCCCGGCGAGTGGGGTGGTGGGTGGTAGGAGACCAGACCAGGCCAATTGGACTCCACATCCCTACTAGATACTGGAATTTGACAAGGGACAAGCATATAATCCAAGCTGGGCCTATTAGGGCTATCCCTGGGAACTCTGCTGGAGTTTCGGGGAAGAGAGGTACATTTCTGGGGAGTTGCTAAGTTTGGAGATGCGGAAGGCTGTTTGTCATGACATGGGGGGATCCTGATGGAGAAGAAGGCCATCCACTGAGGGGAACGAGACAAGCTCTGTCACTCGAGCACCTTAGCCCCATGTTGCCCAAAGTCCAGAAAGCACCCAGAGCTTTTGTGTTGGGGATAAATATTTCCCCAGCCCCATTTTCTAAACCTAAGCCAATCTGAGCTGGGATTCTTTCATTTGCAAACCACAGGTAGGCCTTGTACTTTACAAGCCCCAGCGGATACAGCTCCATCTCTGGAGCTCACCCAGCCTCTCCCACGTGGTCCCTGGTTCCTTACTCTCCTTCCTTGTTCTGTATCTTGTCTCCTCTTCCTCTCCTTTCTTCTTTGATTGACAACTCAGCTTAGACTGGCTTTCCCAGAATCACCCTGCCCCCCCTCCCCTTCCAAGCGCTGACTTCCAAAATCCATCCAGATACCCCAAGCCTGCACCCCTCCTGGGCCAAGGGGGCGGTGGCACAGACAGGGGGGCCCCCTCCCTTTAGACCCCCCCCCCACCTGCACCAGAAAACGCTCATTGCCCTGCATTATTCTATGAGTCTATGCAGACATCTGAGAGCTGTCATAACCCCATTCATATTTCTTTCATTTTCAGTATTGAATTCTTCCTGATTTTGTTCTTCTTTCTTTTCTCCCCTCTCCCCGACCCCAAATAGACTGTCTCAGTTCATTTCACAAGAGACGGTCTCAGATTACAGGGTCCTGAGGACACAGAAAGATATTTCTGTTTAACATATTTTGAGTAGCGTCTGGTCCGGTGAAGCAATGCATATAAATAGTGCCAGAGCACCCACACTGATTTGGGAGGTGCTGACCCAGAAAGGCTCCCCTTTTCCTGGGGGAGGATAATAAGGAGCCATAAGCAGCGCCCCCCCCCCCCGTGAGATTTGAGACAGGACAGTAGACGGAGCGCCGTGGGCCAGACGGGCTGTAGTCTGGCTCCTGTCCTCAGCACTGTGGGATCTCAGCTACTGTCTCTGAGCTTCAGCGCCTCGTCTGTAACAAGGGGATTAATCCAGCCTCACCAGCTGGTTGCAAGGATTAGGGTCCCTACCACAGAGGCTGGCTGCCTAGTCAATGGCAGCCATAAAAAGATTTAAAACTTTAAAAAGGTACAAGCACTCAATTAAAGGAAGTTATCGCTACCAGAGAATCCTTTTCGGCATTTATTTCACACTGGCAGTACTTTCTGTACCACCACATAACCCAGTTCAGAGACCTCTCTATCTGAGAGAGCGGTCCACCCCGAAACTCCCCCATCACCCCATGCCTGAATCCCCTCTCGGCCCCTCTCACGCTTTCATTTAGGTCTCGGTGTCCCCAGTAACCAGGTGCTGGCAACTCTGCAAGGTGCTAAGTGTATCTCAGAATTCTACACTGTTGGAGCAGGAGGGAGCTTGAGAGATGTTAACCGTCTTCAGATAAGGAAGCTGAAGGAAGGCTCAGGCCCTGGATTCCCCTTCCCAGTCAGAGCAGTTTCACACAGGCAGCCCCCTCGGCGACTGGACCATTTGGACCCCCTACCTTAAGAGACCCTGCAGTCTCAAATCCAAGCTCCCCGCTCAGCCCTGAGGGCACGCACCTCCCAGAACCCCTGAAGACACTTTCCCTTTTGAGGGTGAGACTCTGACATCTGACATCTGATTGTCAACCCCGTGTGTTATACTCTGTGCGTTTGCAAAGGGCCTTGCTCACCCTGAGCACAGATGTCATCAGAGGAGACAGGTCTGTTCACATCATTTCCCAGCTGAAAGCCTTCTCCTTAGGCCTTTTTCAGTCTGGTACCAATCTCCTTTTCCACGTTCATGGTCTCCACCCACTCCTCACAAACTTAATTCTCCAACCTCAGCGACTTCCCTCTCTTTCTGCAACACCCCAGCATTTTCTTTTCCTAAATCCTAGCCATTGCCTCTGTTGTTACCTCTGAGATGATGTCTTTTCTTTGCCAGGCAGACTCCTACTCATCCTTCAAAACCCAGCGTATGTGCCTTCTCCCCTGTGAAGGCTTCTCTGATTCCCCACTATCTTCTTCAGGCTCCCACAGACCCCCGGTTTTTCTCACCACACAAGTGATATTAAAACCGACCTACTTATCCGTCTGTCTTCTCCACGGAGCTCCTCAGACTTAGGGGCTATGTCTCTGGTCTCTCTTCCTCAGCGCCTGGAACAGTGATAGGCACAGAGCAGGCGCTCCTCGTATCAGCATAACAATAAGTGAGTGTCTCAACTAACTTAACTCTATATTTAACTTAGGTAATAAAAGGGCGTTCTCTTTTATTTTTTCTAAAAAAACATTAAAAAAAAATAATCTTGAAACTTCTACTTCCTGAGAACAGAGGAAGCATGTGGGTTATGAGCACAGGAGTTGCTGCCTCTCCCTAGTCACAAAGGGTGTTTCTTTTCTTCTAAGAAATCTCCTCAGATCCTACCAGGACCCCGTCGCTCTGCAGGCAGGAGCAGGCGGGAAGGTCAGGGATGCGTGGGGAGGGACCAGGAACGGAGGCCCTGCAGGATGAGTTTTCTTCCCAGGAATCGATTCACAAATGTGCCCGGCACAGTGGGACAAGAGAGATTCACGAGCCATCTTGACCCGGGGCCCCAGTTCCCTGCCCAAGGGATCCTACGCCTCTGTCGTCACTGTCCCTCTCCAAGGGGGAGAGGAAGCTCCGGGAATTTCTCCCATCAAGGGGGGCCCCCTGTGGGAGGGACCTCTGCTCATGCCCTCTGTGGTTTGCTGTGTCGAGTAAAGTCGGGTTATCTAAACCCCATCTGAGCATTTATTGGTGGGAGAATTCCACAGGAGGAACAGAAGAAAAGCCTCTTGAAAGGTTCTGTCTGAGGAAAGAACCACTGCAACCCCCATCCTCCTTCCTTTTCACCTGAAGAACCACCCAGACACGGCTGATCGACACTTGCTAACGCCCTCATGCCTTTATCCAGCCAGGGACTTGCTCTCTCACTCACTGCTTCGTGAATCAGCTCCCTTGCCTGTCCCTCCAGGCAGCCGCGCATTTCTACACCCACGCCCTCCCTCCCTGACTCAGCACCCACCCACTCCTCCCACACAGATGCTCACTCACGCGCAGGCACGGCACCCCTCCCCACTCCCACCCAGGTCTACGCCGGGGCTGCGGGGATGGAGATAAACAAGGCAGAGTTTCTGCCTTCAGAACGGTACGCGGTAGCTGGACAGCCCCCAGGAGGAACAAGGCATTTAAACATAGTGTGGGGAATTCTCTGCTTTCCTGCAAGACTCAGCATTACCCCTCCAGGAAGCCTTACGGGAAAGCCCAGCCTTAGCACACAGCACTGTGACACAGGGAAGGGAAGGAAGCATAGAGGAAAGAGGCTTCTGCTCTTATCTGGCCATCTGTCCTTAGCCGGCCACTTAACTCTCTAGGTCTCTCCTCATACATGAAGTGATTACTAACTACCTGTAGAATTGCTGCAAAAGCTACCTGGGGGGAGTGTGTAAGCATGCAGGGCCAAGGCCTGCATTCTGGTCTAAGTGTTGCTGCACGGCGAGCGGTTGGCTGGGGAGTCCTCCGCAGCACAGAGCACCTGAACCCTCACCTGAGCACCGTGAGCAGCTTGGCCTCTGGGCTGCGGGGTGTCTGCCCCTTGATTCCCTAAGCACACCTGACCCGCAGCAGGCATTCGGAGCGTGTTAAATGGACGACCGGATACACCCCTGGGGGAACTGACCAACCAAAGAGACAAGGGATTATAGGTATTTGTGTGCATCACTTGAGGGAGAGGGTGATCAGGTGGGTCAAGGCACTTTCTTTTCCAGCGCAGGAACAGTCTGGTGTGGCTGACAGGGAATCCTGGGGCCTGTACGACCTTTGAAAGGTCCTAGAAAATTGACCTACCAGGCATTAAGGATGTCAGACCAACTCACTGACCAGAGGTTCCCAGGCCCTGAACTGACCCGTATCATGTTTTCTCCGGTGATTCCTGGACTCAAGCACAGAGATGCTCTAAAAGGCACTGAACCACACAGCTAGCCAAAAAAGGGCCAAATTCAGACCCAAGCCAGACTTATACACACCAACACGGCCCCGTCCGTGAATCCAGGCCCCCTGAGCTCAGTGGGGCCCCCAACAATGCCCAAGGTCCAGAGCTGCCTGGTCATCACTCAGAACCCCCTTATTGATGGGGAAGGAGAAGCATCCATCATGCGTGTCTGTAGGTGGAATGCTGTGTCAGACCTCGCAAATATCAGTACCGCTTTTCCAATTTTGATGTTTCATTATTTTATTGTGATTTAAACCAAGTTGTAATTTCGTTAATCCAATACCATGTGCCAGGCACTTGATTATCACCATTTTGAAATTACTTCCTTCCACAAAGATTTCTGGAGTTCCTACTGTGTCCAGCATTGTACAGACACTGGTAGTTCAGAGATAAGAAATATAAAACCCATGAACTCCAGGAACTCATTGCCTAGTGGCAGAAACAGACCAGCCCACGGTGGATTACAGCAGTTGATGATGTAGAGCTGTCGCAGCATGGGGTGCTGGGGGCGAAGCACGCCAGGCAACCCAAGATGCGAGGAGAGCCCACGCTGACTTGCCCACAGCAACTCAGGAGCACGGGAAAAAGCTGGGATGCCATGAGGTGTTTCTTCAGAGGCCTGGAAACATCCCACCCAGGGTCCCATCCGGCCCATCAGCTTTGCTGAAGGCAAATGGGGACCATGGCACCGCTGCCCAGTGGCCGCACAGCAAACATTGGATCGGGCAAAACATAGCTGAATTCAACCTTTCAATTATAAACAGAGTACGTCCTATGAGCCAGACACTGCACTAGGTAAACATGTTTTAGTATTCACTGTGATTGTCCCCCAACTGTTCAAATGCTGGAGTTTGATTGATGTGTATGTTTGGATATAAAATTCTGCAAGGGGGCTTCCCTGGTGGCGCAGTGGTTGAGAATCTGCCTGCCAATGCAGGGGACACGGGTTCGAGCCCTGGTCTGGGAAGATCCCACATGCCGCGGAGCAACTGGGCCCGTGAGCCACAATTACTGAGCCTGCGCGTCTGGAGCCTGTGCTCCGCAACAAGAGAGGCCGCGATAGTGAGAGGCCCGCGCACCGCGATGAAGAGTGGTCCCCACTTGCCGCAACTGGAGAAAGCCCTCGCACAGAAATGAAGACTCAACACAGTCATAAATAAATAAATAAATAAATAAAAGAACGTTTCTTTCTTTAAAAAAAAAAAAAAAAAAAATTCTGCAAGGGTATTTGCCAGAGTGTTACTATTGGGTAAGCTGGGGGGGATGAGAACACAGGGCTGTTGCCAACATTGTTCCCCTTGTAAAAATACACTTTCATTACTTTTATAATTTAAAACATTCTAATGAGAAATATTTTTTAAAAAGAACAAAGATCGTCTAAATGGTGTATTTGCCTCTTTGGATAAATTCTATACCTTTACCTTATACACTAAGGCCACGTGGAATTTTGGTTCAGGGTATGAGTTTTGCACTAAGACGTGGGTTTGAATCCCAGTTCTGCGGCTTACTAAGTGTGGGACTGAATGTCCATAAGCCTCAGTCTATCCATCTGTACGGGGGGCAGCGGCATAGCCGATTCACAGGAGTAAGTGATGTGAGACTGCAGAGTACACAGCCTGGCACCCTCCGGCATCGAATCTCAGGCTCAGGGTCACATTATTTTTGTTTCTACAGACGTCAAAAAATGTCATAGGAAAGGGGATTTCAATTATTCTAAGTACCTCCAAAAACATGAATTAAGGGCTGGCAGACGGAGGTGGCAGGGAGAGAGCTTTCGTCTTAACGAGGTATCTAATGATGTACCGGATTCCCTTGGGAGGTGGTGATTCCTCTGTCCCTGGACAGAAGAAGGTGGGCAAATGCTGGGGGACAAGATTCAGTCACTGGATAAGGAGATTGGGCAAGGTGGCTGTGATGGTCATCTTACAGCCTTCAGATGCAAGAGCCTATAACAGGAATCCCCCAGCCATTCGGCTGCCGGGCAGTCAAGGCCAGCTCCAACTGGCTCAGATCTGCCAGGATGCAGTTAAAGGAAAGGTTTCTCCTTCGAGAGAGTTCCAACCAAAGGACGGTGTAAATTGCTATATTTTTCTCAAAATTGTATTATGAACCAAACTTTAAAAAATGAAAATGATATTCTCATCTCTACCAGAATGTAGACAGAATTAGTTAGAAGTAGTGAGCATCCAGTAACTGGGAGGGTACAAGCAAAGGCAAGTGGGCAGCAGGAGGGAAGTTAACCACCAGATGGGGTTTGTCCCCGAGGGTTCTGACAATGTCCACGACCGCGGCGGGCTGGCGGCTCCGCGCATTCCCTGGGTCTCGGCCAAGACTTCCCTTTGTCTGGGCCACGATGTTACTCGGCTTTCAGCCTCTCATGAATGCTCAGTCCCAAACCTCCTGAGAGCCATTAAAATGGCCATGCCCTTTGACCCAGAAATCCTATTCCTTGGGAATAATCTGCCGGACCGCATCGAAAAGGGGCCGAAGTCACGTGCAGAAAGATGCTAGCTGCGGTGGCCAGCGAGAACGGTGAGCATGTCAGGGCTCATCCACTTGAAGGGATTCTAAGAAGCAATAAAAAATGGTGCTTACTAAAACCACAGAGAAAGTGACCGATTTTGCTAAATAGTAAAGCTGAGGAATGGTACATGTCACAACATTCATTCATTCAACTCTGCATTCGTGTGGTCATTTACTCATTGCAAAGCGCAAGGCGGAGAGGTCAGTGTGGCCGCCTGGCCTCGGTCTGGTCTTCTCAGACACCAACCCCACCTCCAACACACACACACACACACACACACACACACACACACACACAGGCATGCATGCACGCACCCACAATGCCGAGTCCTGGGCGGGAAGACCAAAGGGCCAACCTCTCTATGCCCAGGTACCTCTCGGTAGACCTGTGTTTGAGACCCACCTCTGTCTCTAACTACAAAGCAGGCGAGTCACTCACATTCTCCTGGACTCTATTCCCTCATCTGTATAATGGGGGAATTATACTTTTCCCATCTTGCCATATCCCTCTCCCTTGATTTTTTTTTGTTATTTTCTTTTTATTCACAAAAATATTCTTGTTATTTTAATTTTATTTAATAAAAATTATTAAAAATTAAAGTTATTTTTGTCAGGCAACCTGCCATGTCTTCAATTCTTGAGTCGGAGGTTTGGCTAAATATCCTCAGGGACAATTTCCACCCTAAAAAAATCCCCATGGGCCTTTCTCATTCTGGTTCTCCCCGGCTGGCCTGCATTAGTAATGATGGCTCCTTCTGTTGATGTGACAAGGGTTTTGATCTCCCAGACGTAGTTTTGAATCCTGACTCTTGTATTCTCTCTACCTGCCCTCAGGTAAGTCATTCAAACTCTCTCCTTCCGTTTCCTTGTTCACAAAACTGAGATATGAATGATCCACATAGAGTTCACCGTCCTGACCCAAGTGACCACACAACCTATGTTGGCCTCTATCAGCAGCAGCACTGAAGAAGCGAAGGGGGCAGAAGGGAATCAGCAGAATTCTAGGGCTGGAAAGGAAGCACTTAGGAAGGGTATGATCTCAAGCTGGGAAAAGATCTTAAATGTTCACCTGGCCATCAAAGTTCAGATTAGCCCCTCACCAGCACTGCGAAATGGCCATCCAACCTCCGTTTAAAACCCTCCGGCACTTGGGGCCCATCCCCCCAGTGAGCGGATCCAGGGGGGTGGATCTGCCCCAATCTTCCTACTGGACTGGAATCCAGTGTCCAATGAAACTTCACCCCCTGGCCCTCCTTCCACCCTCTGGGGACCAAGAGAACCAATCAGCCACCTCTCCCCAGCGTCCCTCCAGATTCCCGTGGCCACACGCTTTCTTTCCTCCACACCACAGCATCTTTCCTACGGTCGCACTGACCTTTCCTTGTGAGCCACGCCTCTGTTCCCAGGACATCCTGCTTTCTCTCCTCTGAAAGTGCCTTCACTTATCTGCAACACTCTTAGAATGGAATCAGACCGAGAGAGAGAGAACCTGAATCATCCAGTCCAGAGCCAGCAAACCCCCTGGAGGTCACACAGACAACCGGGCATGACCAGAGGGCACGTGCCTGGCTGCAGTGGGCGGCTCCTCGGAAGGCCTCCCGGGGACACAAGCCAAAAGCCATCCCATCTTCTCATTTTTCAAGAGAAGCCAGAGATTAAGATGCGTACATGACATCTCCTGAACATTTTACGCTGGCGAGTAATTAAAACAAATGTAAAATAACCTAAGAAGCATTAAAACTGTCTGTGGGCTGGACCAGCCTGTGGGCCACTTCCTTAACCGTTTTGTTAATACGAAAAAACTTTTGAGAATCTGATGAAACTTTGAAGAAGCCCCATAAAAAAACAGTTACAAACAAATTTCTGCTCCCATTTGAAAGGCCCCATGGATCCCCCGGAGGCACTCCTGGATCCCCAGGAAAGGAAACCCTCATCTCTTCCAGCCTCTTGCCAGACCTGGGAGGCCCAACAAACACAAGGTGACAATTTCCCGAAGTCACGCAGCTGGCCCCCGAGTAGCAGCGTGACAAGGAGATCTAGGGTGGGGTGAGGGTGTTTCCTCCCCACAACCACTGATGCCATCCCCTCCCCAGATCTGGGAAGCAGAGCAAACTAAGATGCACCGCATGCCAGCGAGGTCCTAGGCACTCACAGAGCTCTTCCTGCGTCATTTCGTCACCTCCACTTGGCAGGTGAGGAAACTGAAGCTCACTGGGTACAGTCCCCCCAGCTCAGGGCAGCCAGAGAAAGCGACTGAGTTAGGACCAGAAGGCCAGACGAGCAGCAAAGCTCCTGCCCTTCACCTGCACCTACGCCAGCTGGCCAGCACACCCCACTCGGCCTGCCTCTAGCAATGCACAAGCCCTGGAGCTTAGAACTTTCCCGGAACAACTCATGAACTAAACTAGAAAGGGCCTGAAGATGCAGCCCATCACGGGGGGGCGGGGGGGGGGGCTCTCACAGCTCAAATCTGGCCTCCTAGGATTTTGCCGGGTGTACATCCTCAATGAGACACAGACAGACTGGGGCCTGAATGACCTGTACAGAGACAGGGGTGCCCTACATGGTTCTGGAAGATGACAAGTAATGAAGTTCTGGGAAGGGAGACGGGGCACGGAGCGTCAGGACGAGGCCGGTTGGGCTGCCTCCTTCAGCACATGCCTGATAAGCATGTCCCCTGTCTGTCATCTCTGAGTCTGGACTTGAGTGGGGAGAGG
Organism: Balaenoptera acutorostrata; assembly: GCF_949987535.1. Lineage (NCBI taxonomy): Eukaryota > Metazoa > Chordata > Mammalia > Artiodactyla > Balaenopteridae > Balaenoptera > Balaenoptera acutorostrata. Next base: position 4,341,338 of record NC_080080.1, on the reverse strand, counting down.
GAAGGGCACATTTTCCAATAAGGTGACTAATTCCAGTTACACTCTATAACCTGGTACAAGAAACCTGGGTCTGCTACAGAGGATGGATTTGCAGAAAAAGAACAAAAACACCTTCCTGGGCCAGAGGATGTTGGGAGAGGCGAAATCCACTGCTCAGACAGGAAAGAGATTTAAATTTAGACCAACATGCAAAGTTCCTGGACAGTAAATACAAAACCAAAGGGCAGCTATTCTTCCCCCACTTCACTCTCTTTGTGACTTTTTTTGTTTGTCCTGTTTTTTGTTTTTTTCAATCTTTCTGGCTCTTACTCTAAATTTCTTACTGGAAGGTTGAAAGAAGCTGGGATATCTCAACAACTCTAAAAGCAGCAATCGGAAACAAGCCCGGCATCTGACACGCTGCCCTCAGCCCTGGGCTCCTGCCTCCTGGGGCTGCTCAACTATAATCCAACAGGTGCCTTCTCACCGACTTTGCTCCTTTCTACTAGAAAGCTCAGGCAAAGCACAGACCCACCTCGCAGGACCGAGTTCACTCCCTGACGAGCTCAGCGTGTTCTGGCTCCAGAAGGAAACAGATCCTAGTTAGGAGAGGGCACTGTCCCCAGGGCGCACGCCCCCAGGACTCTCCCCTCCTGGTCATGGGGAGATGGGGGGGGGGGAAGCCTGAAGCCCCGTGACCTCCTGCAGCCCCCAGCGGAGATGAGAAGCCGGCCTTACCTGGCGGGGGGAGAAGCTCAGAGGGATGCCAGCTAGGGTCCGAGTCCCGGCGGATCCACAGGAAGCAGTGTCTGGAGAAGACGCCAGCCCCAGGCAGCCCCCTCCTGAGGGTCACCTGCCAGCGACCCCCCCGACCCTTCCCCCAAATCTAGCAAACTGACTCTCCAGATAAGACTTGAAATAGGTCTGGGGGCCCCCCGCAGGCCAGGGGTCCGGAGAGAGAGCTAGTTTTCAAACAGATAACTAAATAAATACAGTAAAAAGGTAAGTCTTGGCACTCAGAGAATAAAATAGAAAGTGTGTGAGAAACAGAAAAATAGGGAAAGGGGAGACGCTTCTTTGGGGAGAAAGGCAGCAGCGGCAGCCAGCCCAGCTGCTGCGCAGGAACAAAGCTGCTCGGTCCCCCCCGGGGGCGAAGGGGCCGGAGCGGTGGGATCCCCAGCCGGGAGCGCGGGGGGCGGAGCCCGGCGATGGGCGGGGCGAGGAGGGGCGGGGCGAGGGGGCGGGGGGAGCGGAGAAGGAGACGCATGGTCCCCCAGAGCGGGAGGGGCCGGAGGGGTGGGAGGCCTCCCGGAAGAAAGCAGAGGCAGCGAGGCTGCGTGCCTGCGGGGGATGGGGGCAGGGGGCAGGGGGCAGGGGGCAGGGCCCTGGGGAGGGGTCAGGGGAGCCGGAACGACGTCGGGCTCCAGGCGGTAAAGAGGAAGCCCAGGACAGAGCCCGACAACGCTCCGTCCAGTTATAGACTTCAGCGGATATTTTGGTCCCTCTTACAGCCGGGTCTGAAATAGCCCCCTCCCTGGGCAGCTGCCTGCAAGTTTGGAAAGTTTGGAGGGGCAGGGGGACGGAGGTGTGGGGCTTTGCTTTTGTCCCGCACAGGGTGTCCCACTCCTGTCCCAGCACCTACCTGTCTCCTCCTGCAGGTGGCCCCCTTTACTGGCTCTCAGGACATCCTGGGGGAGGGGTGGATTGATGTCCTTACTCGGAGATGAGGACTGTGAAAGTTCAGAGGGAGCCTCTGTCACCTGCCAGGGCCCCTCGGCAGAGCAGGGATGGGGGCCCAGGTGGGTCTGATGAGAACACTTTCCTTCCTAAAGGGCTTCCCAGACTCCAAAAGCAGAGAAGGAACAGGTGCTGGCCCTGGGGGCTCTTCTACTTTTTCTTGCTGACTTCTGTTCCTAAAAATGGGCCAGGCATGGGTATTTTGAACTAGATGAGAACATGGCTTAATTTGTATGACCTCCCTCACCCCTCTTCCACTCCCAATCAGGCTCCTAAACTCTGGGGCATCTTTATTTGGCCGCCTGCAGGGTAGCAGGGATTTAATGAACAGGCAGTATGGGGCTCATCTGTGACCCAGGGAATCCTCGGCTATTGGCCCCTTCCTTCCTCTCCTCCTAATTTCCCACTACCCCACGACAGTTCATTCCACGCATGGTTGCTGAGGGCGCACTTGGTACCAGGCAGAGTGTCAAGTGCCAGCTAAATGGAACGCAGGAGGCATGCTGGGGAGGGCAGGCCCTGCTGTGGGATGGCAATGCACTGAGACAGGTGCCCTGGCTATCAGAGTCACAGGTAGGGTGGGGAGGCGGGGAAGAGAGTGATCACACCTGCGTGAGAAGGCTGCAGGGCACAGGCACTTAACACATGGGCATCACGGGCCCAGTGAGTGCCCAGGCGCGGGTAGCGGGGTGAGCCCAGGAGGGGTTGCCTAGGCGCGTCCTCACAGGGAGACAGACAGAAAACAGGGAAGCAGACCATCACGTTGACTGACCATGTTATCCTAAGTGCAAAGGACACAGAGAAGAGGGACGAGTCAGAGAATGAATGGGGGGTGGGGGTAGACTCTAGATTCAGCACGAGGAGGCCGAGACTAGAGATGGGCGCGTCCCCTGCCCCACCCTGTGCGAAGGAGGGGGCCAGGGCGAGCAGGGTGCCCAGAGCTCACGGGACATGGGGACCGTCCAGGCAGAGTGAAGGACTCAAGCGTGGAGTTGAGGACCTTTGTGGCCAGGGGCCAGGCTGGAGAGGGGAGCAGGGCACAGGTGATTGACGGGCACTGGAGAGGCCTGCAGGAGAGCGTGGACTTGAGCCGGATGACCAGGAGTCTCTGAAGTGCTTAGGGGGGCAGGGGCACGGCCAGTGGGGGGGGCATCATAGAGCCCATGGGCAGTGGCAGGGAGGTGAGCTGGGAAACCATTCGGTCTCAGAGAGAGAGAGCACAGTAGGCTCACTAGAACAGCAAGTGCCAAGCCCCGCAGTGAAACGAGCTTGCACATTGGAGGGACAGCCCAGTGGGGTCCCCGGAATAGCCTCTCCCCTCTGACGACCCTTGAGACCTAGTGAGGGAGGTCTGGCCCACGGGAACAGAATGCCCCCTGCACCACTGGGAATGTCTCTGGGTCCCTGCCCTGCAGCTGTCCTGCCACCCAGCGCTCTCCCCCTGCTCCAGGCCCCAGGCCTCGCCGTGACTGAATTTGTCCTCACCATCGCCAGTGAACAGTGTCCTCCCTGCCACACCCTAACCCTCAACCTCCCACCTTCCCTTCTGCTGCTGTCACTGTGAGACTGTGATACAACCCTCCTTGGGTTGGAGAAGCCCCTGGAGACCAGAGGCCTCCCCCCTGCAGCTCTCCCTTCTTGCCTGAGCGCCCAAAAGACCAGAGAAGAGGCCAGAGCCTGGCCCACCTCAGCGGCCCACTTTCCAGCCCCTCCTCCAGACCAAATCTGTTCACGAAAACGGATCCGTGTTCTCACAAGGTCATGCTCTGCCTCCAAGAAGTGGACGCTAGGATTCGCTTTGTTCCTCCACCTCTGCAAAGAGAGGCCATGAGGCTGGAGGGGTGAGGAGAGGGTTCTGGAAAGACAATTCCAGAAAGTGCTCTGTCTCACCTCCTTCCCCTTCTGGACTCTTTCTCTGCCAGCATGACAAATTGTTCACATTTCTGAGATGTATTAAACAGAAATAGAAAATATGTGCATCATTATGTACACAAAAATATATGGCTATGCATTAGACGAAGAGTTAGAAAATGTCCACCTGTGACTTAACTTCTTCTCATTTCTACCACGCATTTTATCACGGTGATAATTAACGCCACAGGTAAACATATGCAATAACTTTAAGGCCATTGCCAGCCACAATTCATATTTCTGTGTGGAAATATCATGGGATCGTCTGCTCAGGGTTTCCCAAAGCTGCAATCCAGGTACTGAAGGCCACATTTCCTCCTGAAGTTTCTGGGTAGGAGTCAGCTGCCGAGCTCATTTGCGTTGTTGGCCTTTGTTCCTTCCTTGCCTTGTAGCACGGAGATCCCTGTTTTCTCGCTCCCTGTCAGCACCAAGGGTGGCCCCCAGCATCCCTTTGGGAGGCTGGTGCTCTCCATCAGTAGCTCCTAAGGTAGCTGTTTGCTTCTTCCTGGTCCAGCACAGCTGGAGCACGGCCCTCTCGTGTCTTTTTCTACCTTCTTTTGCCACCAGCCAGAGAAAGTCTTATGATTTCAGGAGCTCATGGGATTAGATGAGGCTCCCCAAGATAATCTCAGATAACCTCCCTTTATTCATGTCGATTGGGCCCCATAACATAACACAATCACTGGAGTGATATCTCATCACATGCTGACATTCCAGGGGTCAGGGAGGGACATTTTCCTGGGAGTCATCGTTCTGACCTACCACGCCCTTTTTTCAAAATTCTGCACTTACTGAAATTTGTAATTATTCTTTTTCTTCCTCTTAAAAAAAACTTGTTTGTTTCCTGCATTTTTATTTGACTCCAATCTCTGTGAGGACAGTAAATGTATCTTCTTGTTCACTGCCATGTCCCCAAGTCTAGCACGGTGCTTGGCATATAACAGGTATGAACGATATTTGTGAAATGCATGAATGAGTGAAGGAATGAATGAATGATGGTCTAAATGACTCACACAGGGCCAGGTGGTAAGTTTTAAATCAGATTGACATGTTAGGATGCACAAGACTGAAAAGTTAAAAAAGATGAAAGTCACGGAAAAGTGATGCGGCCAAATTGGTATAGTTGGAAGGGTGCCTGGGGGCAGTGGGGCATGTTTGGAATGGATTCTGGGCAGAATCCTCCCTCCACCCACCAGCCTCCAGAGGGATCCTTCGAAAATTAAATCCAATGTCTTTATCTCTGCTGCAAACCCTTCTGTGGGGCTTCCCCTTATGCTTAGAATCAATTCTGAAACCCCAGGCCACCATGGTCCTTCACACACTGCCCAGATCCCTGTTCTCCCCGTCTTCTACCTCTGGACCCTTACCACGGAGCTCCAGCCACAATGGCCTCCCTGCCTTTCCTCCAAGCCGGAGCCCCACTTCACGTTCAGGACTTTCTCGTGGCTGTCCCTCCCACGAGAGCCCTCCTCAGTGGTCACATTCTCCTCCACAGAGGGCTCAGATCAGAGGCCCCCTCCTCAGCGAGACCATCACACAACCTCATCTATGTTTACTGCGGTATTGAGCATGATATCCAAGGTACAGAAACAACCTAAATGTCCACTGATGGATGGATGGATGGATAAAGACAGTGTGGTACTTACATACAATGGAATATCATTCAGCCTTGAAAAGGAAGGAAATCCCGCCACATGTGACAGCACGGATGGATCTTCAGGACATTCTGCTCAGTGAAACAGACAAGTTGCAGAAGGACAAACCACTGTATGATGCCACTGATCTGAGGTACCTAGAATAGTCAGATACATAGAAGGTGGGCACAGAATGGTGGTTGCCATGATCTGGGGGAGGACGAAATGGGCAGTGCTGTTCAGTGGGTATAAAGTTTCACTGAAGCAAGATGAATCAGTTTTAGAGTCTATATAACAATGTGCACAATATGGTATCAATATTACACACTTAAACATGTGTTTAAGAGGGTCGATCTCATGTTAAGTGTCCTGACCATAATAAACTTAAAAAAAAAATCCAGGGCTTCCCTGGTGGCGCAGTGGTTGAGAATCTGCCTGCTAATGCAGGGGACACGGGTTCGAGCCCTGGTCTGGGAAGACCCCACATGCCGCGGAGCAACTGGGCCCGTGAGCCACAATTACTGAGCCTGCGCGTCTGGAGCCTGTGCTCCGCAACAAGAGAGGCCGCGATAGTGAGAGGCCCGCGCACCGCGATGAAGAGGGGCCCCCGCTTGCCACAACTAGAGAATGCCCTCGCACAGAAACGAAGACCCAACACAGCCATAAATAAATAAATAAACAAATACTTAAAAAAAAAAAAAAAAAAAAAAAAAAAATCCAAACCAGCCCCGCATCTCTCTCTGCTCCCCACTTGGTTTTGTGATTCTCCAAGGCCCCTAGTGCTTTCTGACAGCGTATTTTATGTTTGTGTGTTTCCTCTTTGCCTCCCCAACCAGAAACAAGATCCAAGAGGCTGGGAAGTTCTGTTGTGTCCTTCGTGCTCAGGACAGAGACGGGCCTAGAGCAGGGAGGAGCTGATCAGTGAGTGGACTCAGTCATGAGCCCGATGCTTCCTCCTGAGACACCCTAACTTCTCCAGGAGAGAGAGCAAATAATAATAACAACTAAACAACAGCGACGTCAGTCACCACGGCCATGGATTAGGTACCTGTGGGCTACATACACTTCCAGACGCTTGTGTGTCACTTCTGAGCCCAGCTGGCAGGGTGACGGGCTCAGCCTCCTCTCGCGAATACAGAAACGGAGGCTTGGTTGTTGAGAAACTTGCCAGAGTTGTTCGCCTGACTTCAAATCTAGGTCTGTCTTCTTCTAGAAACTTGTGTTTTCTTCTACATATCCCAGCCTGAAACATGACTTTAAAAGTTTCTTTTTTAGCGTGAAAATGCTCCAATTTCTGAAAAGTGGGTTGCAATTCTCTGCTGAGAAATCAAATGCTGGTTTCCTTGCGACTCAATCTCCTTCCTCCTGGGTCTTGCCCTGTGTTCCATTCAGGGTAATTCAGCCAAAGAGACTGTGTCACTAGCTAATGGTGTGATCCTGCCAAAGCCACTTAACCAATTCCTGAGTCAGTTTCTTGCCCTGGGTGTGAACCCAGGCCCCAGGCTTCCCTGTTTTAGAAGTTGGGTCAGTTACACCAACATCAATAATTCCTTCCCTCTGTGGAGTCCCCTCCTAAGATTCCTGAGCACCCCAGGGTGATGTGATGGCCCACGTCCAGGGACCTTCCCTGTCGGCCCTCATCTTCTTGGTTGGCAGCATCTCAAGCCATATACTTCTATCTTCCAGGTGAGGGAAGCGAGCTTCAGAGGTTAACTTGTTCTGTCTCAGAGCGCGTAAAGGTTGAACCATTCCCTGATTGTGAAGTCAATTAAATGATGTGCAGTAGATCAAAGACAACCAGAAGTAATATCATTAAACATGGCAGCAATTATACTTCCAGGAATGTATTCCTCATCAGCAAATATATATTCCCAAGAATGTTCAGATCAGCGCTGTTTACAAAAGAATTGGCAATAGTCAAGATGTCCAACACTAGGGGATCGGATGAAACAAATGATGGAAAGTCATCCAAGTGGTGATATAAAGTTATGCTCATTACCATATAGAGACACCCAGGCTGTACTGTTCAATGGGGGAAAAAAATAAAGCAGATTAGCAAAGTAGGGCTCCCCGCTTCTCGTTCCAAAAATCTGTATTGAGGAGATGATTTTGTAGCTTTCACAATATCTTCTGTTCATTCGAGTATGTTCTGTCGGGTACAGACCCAGACACATCCTATTCTGTAAAATAAGAACATACTCCTTACACATACCATTCTGTAGCTTGATGTTTGGCACCTAACACTGTGTCTTGGGCACCTGTCAATGTCCGTTCCTTTAGATCGACCTTATTCTGTTCATGGCCCCCTTGCTTTCCATCTGTTCTCTAATTCCACACACATTAGATGCCCATCCCATGCCAGGAAGAGCTTCACTAAGCTTGATGAATGGAAGGATAGTAATTTCCGTCATGATACCGCAACGGACAGATGGCTATTCCCACTTTTTAATTCACTTTTAGCGTGCTGCGATAAACATCTTTGTATGTATATCTCATTCTGTTCTCTACCTGTTTGTGAATTAGGCAGGAGGGGTCCTAGAAGTGGCCCCAGGTGGTTAAGGATGTGTACAACTTATTTTCTGATAGATATATTTTTCTTGGATACCTTAAATGTTAGAGCCCAATAAAGAAATATGGACTTTACCCTGGACAGGGCAAGAGCCACAGGGGGGCTTTGGAGATGGGAGGCTGATTTATAAACCGGAGTTTTAGGTCAGGGAGTCGCATGTGTGGAGTGTCTAGTATCTGCTCAACAATTCCAGAGCTGGTTGTGCCCAGCCCACGGTGCTCCATGAATATGCTTGATGTGAATGAAGGAATGATGATACGGAGTGTCCTGTCATCCCCATTGTAAAGATGAGAAAACAAACAGGTTTACGATTTCTTCCTCCACACCCCGCTACCGGGGAGTGCTTGCTGCTGCTCAGAGGTCAGTCTGCATCCACACGTGGGCAGCTGGGAGGGGGAGGGCACCAGGGCCAGGAGCCCAGTGAGGATGGACCGCTCACAGGGTTGCCATCTGGTGATGGATGCCTGTGGAGTGAGAGCTCGAAACACAGGACAGAGGAGTAATGCCCGTCTGAACTTTCCAGAGACAGTCCTGGCTGCATGGAATGGCATTATCTGTCCCAGTTGTTCAAGAAAAACAAATCCACTTTCCTAAATTACACGGCTGTTTGTATTATAGGGATTACACATCCTCCCCCATCTGCTGGGCAAGCGTCCACTGTGCTGGGCCTGCGGCTTTGCAACATCAATTATGCTGACAAACTGCCTGTGTTCACATGCCCAGCCTGGCTTCACGCTCACCCACCTTCGCTGGGAGTGAGAAGGGTGCCGACAAATATTTACAGAGTGAAAGTAAACTGGGCGGGAGCTTGAACAACGGATTAGCCCAGCCCTCAGGCTATCTGGATGAGGAAAGTGTTGGAAGGGGCCCCCTTTTGTCTGCAAGGGTTGGGGAGGGGGCCCCACACATGGTCTTGGAGGGAGGCCTTGAAGTCCGAGCATCATGCCCGGCAAGGACACAGGGCAGAGTTGGGAGACTTCACTTTGAACCCCTGTTCTGCTACGTACTTGGCTGCGTGACCCTGGATGACACACCCATCATCCCCTAGGTCCTGTATTGTGGTACCTGTACCGTGGGTTCAAGGACGTAGTTCAAGGGTGACTAAAATGTAGTTTCCTAACATAAATGCGATCCCTTCTGCGAAATCAGCCACAAGTGCCAGCACTTAGTAGGTGCTCAGAGAAGCTAGCCATTGTCCTCTGTTGAGCCACATGGTCTTAGGAGAGTGGTCTGCACGTGGGGCGCAGGCAGCGCTGAGAGTGAACGAGGAGAGGCGTGTGGGTACAGCAGAAATGCAGACAGCCCCAGGCTAACACACATGACTCAGTGATTGGTGCCCACTCTCGGCCCTGCTCTCAGGTAAGGCACCTGCAATTTTCACCCTCTGCGGGGTCAGGGTTAGTTAGGTGAGCGCTGGGAAACTGCCTGCCTCTTGGCGTTTCAGAATTTCTCTGTTCTCATTCAATTGCATAAGACAGACGTACATTTCACTATCTATTTTTGCTTTATTGTGACATTTCAGACCACTTAAAACACTGCTTTTCTTTAACTTTGCTTTTACAGGACCCCATATTTTATGTGGTCAAATTTGGGGGGGGCCCCTACTTATCTCCTTACTGTAGATTTTTAATTGTGTTTCACTTTCTGTTTATTTTTTAATGACTTTTTTTTTTAAAAGAGCAGTTTTAGGTTCCCAGCAAAATTGAGAGGAAGGTACAGAGATTTCCCACATACCTCCTGCCCCACACATGCACAGCCTCCCCATTACCAACATCCCCACCAGAGTGGTGTTTTGTTATAAGTAATGGACCTGCTTGGACATATAAGATCACTCGAAGTCCACAATTTATATTAGGGTTTACTCTTGGTATTGCATGTGCTATGAGTTTGGATATATGTATAATGGTGTCTATCCATAATTATAACATCATACGGTGTTTTCTCTGCCCTAAGAATCTTCTGTGTCCCACCTATTCATCTCCCCCCACACTACTGCCAACCACTGATCTTTTTATCTGGCTCCACGGTTATGCCTTTTCCAGAGTGTCATGTAGTTGGAATCATACAATATGTCACCTTTTCAGATTGGCTCCTTTCACTTAGTAATATGCATTTAAGCTTCCTCCGTGCCTTTTCATGGCTTGATAGCTCATTTCTTTTTAGTGATGAATAATATTCCATTGGCTGGATGGACCACAGTTTATTTATCCATTCACCTACTAAAGGACATCTTGGTTGCTTCTAAGTATTGGTAATTATGAATAAAGGTACTATAAACATTAATGCGTCGTTTTTTGTGTGGACATAAGCTTTCGGCTCCTTTGGGTAAATACCAAGGTGTGCAGTTGTTGGACCATACGGTAAGAGTATATTTAGTTTAGTAAGAAACCACCAAACTATCTTCCAAAGTGGCTTTACCATTCTGCATTCCCACCAGCAGTGAATGAGAATTCCTGTTACTCCACACCCTCACCAGCATTCAGTGTTGTCAGGGTTCTGGTATAATAGGTGTATAGTGGTATCTCACTGTTGTTTTAATTTGCATTTCCCTGATGACAGATGATGTGAAGCATCTTTTCGTATGCTTATTTTCCCTCTATATATCTTCTTTGGTGAGGTGTCTGTTAAGATCTTTGGCCCATTTTTTAATCAGGTTGTTTGTTTTCTTGCTGTTGGGTTTTACGAGTTCTTTGTATATTTTAGATAACGGTCCTTTATCAGATGTATCTTTTGCAAGTATTTCCTCCCACTCTATGTCTTTTCTTCTCATTCTCTTGTCATTGTCTTTTGCAGAGCAGAAGTTTTTAATTTTAACAAAGTCCAGCTTATCAGTTATCTCTTTCATGGATCGTGTCTTCGGAGTTGTATCTAAAAATGCATCACCCTACCCAAGATCATCTTGGTTTGCCCCTATGTTATCTTTTAGGAGTTTTATAGTTTTGCAGTTTACATTTATGTGCATGATCCATTTTGAGTTAATTTTTATGAAGAGTGTGAGATTCATTTTTTTGCATGTGAATGTCCAGTTGTTCCAGCACCAATCATTGAAAAGACTATGATTGACCCATTCTCTTGTCTTCTGTCAAAGATCAGTTGACTATATTTATGGGTCTATTTCTGGGTTCTCTATTCTGTTCCAGTGATCTATTTATCTATTCTTTCACCAGTACCACACTGTTTTGATTACTGTAGCTTTATAGTAAGTCTTAAAGTTGGGTAGTGTCAATCCTCCAGTTTTATAATTCTTCAGTATTGTGTTGTCTCTTCTGGGTCTTTTGCCTCTCTATATAAACTTTAGGTCAGTTTATTTTTATAATAACCTTAAAAGTTTTATGTGGGGGTATGTCTTATAATATTTAAAATACATTAGTAATCAGAGACACACCCATACATAGTTTATAAAATAAAGTACACTAATGAGATATATGCTCCATTTTTCATGAATGGGGTGCCTTTTGGAGAACACCGTTCTGGAATATCAGACCTAGAAAAGGCCATAGCAAATTTAGGCAACTCACTTTCCAATTTTAATGAGCTTCAGTTTTGGCTGACACACCCCAGAGGTTCTGGCTCCAAGATTTGGGGTAAAACCCGTCACCTGCTTTTCAGCAAATCCTTGCATGAATCTGATGGATGATTTCTTGCACCACACTTGGAAGACCCATGCACCAGTTTATCCCTTGCCTTTATAGAGGCAGAAGCAGATGTTGGAAGGGGGAGTGCCCTGTCTGAGGTCACAGGGCTAGGAGGTAGCAGGTGACACTGGGACCCAGGGCTCGGAGTCTGAGTTTGCAAAGATACGGTCCAAGTACCTCGTCCCTTCTCTTAGCTCTGTGGCCCTGGCATATCCTTCAGGCTGCCTACCCAACTGTCCTCACTGCTCTTTGCCCTGTGGAATCTCTTCTTTGCTTACAGCATTAGTGGATCACAAAGGATCAAATGGCTTTTCCTCCTGGATAACTATTGTTTTTGTAAGAGAAGCCTTCTGAGAATCAAAGATCTCATTATAAGGAATTATGTCCCCACCCCGACCCTCCCTTGAGCTTCTGTGCTATTTGTCTGTGGATTTCTTTTAACAGTGGCATCTGGTCTTCAGAATCACCTGGGAAAATTGAAATGAGATTCAAAGCCCCCAGCTCCCACAATTCCAATTTAGAAGGTCTGCTTCACTTAATCCTCACACCCTCCTTGAGAGTTCGGAGAAACTGGAGGCTCAGAGAGGTTGAGTCACTTATCCCAGTTCTCACAGCTGGAGAATAGCAGGCCCAGAATCGAGCCTGAGTCTGAGTTCTTTTACACATCAGGAGGCCAGCACACACAGCCAGCCTCCTGAGGAAGGAGTCTCACTTTTAAAAAGAAGTGGCTACAAAACACATATTGTAGGTGAGGCCCAAGGTCAGCACCAGAATAGCCAGGAAGACTGAGTTCTGGCACGAAGGTTAGCATGAAGGGTCAGCTGGTGTTAAGACCCCTCCTGTGTCCAGTTAGGAGCAGACTCAGGGCCTGGTCTGAGCTGAGGTTGCAGGTGGAGTTTGGGGACCAGGGAAGGGAGAGCTAAAGGGGCTGGAGCCAGGTGGCTGGATGTGATGGTGGAGACCTTCCTTGCTGTCCTGACTCAGCCAAGAGTGGGAGGCTGGTGAGATGGGGACATGGAATCAGGGGGTGCAATTTTAAGGCATGACCAGATTTGGTTAGGGGTAGAACCAATGAAACGCTTCCAACCTGGGAGGAAAAGTGCTGTTAGGAAAGACTTTTCTAATGACAGGTCAGCTGCTCTGCTCCAAAACCCAGGCCCCTCAGAGCACTTCCGAGGCCTGCTGCCCTCCCAGCCCCAACTTGCTCCACCACCAAAGCCCAGCCCAGCCCAGCTTTCTACACCCACAGCCCTGTCCCCTCCGTGACATAAGCACCTTTCCTCTCCACTGATGCAAGATGACCTGATCAGGTCAACCTGTGAAATGACCTTCAGATTCAAAGCCAGTAGGATGAGGCCAAAGCCGGGGGGGAGTTGCCGTGGGAAAGTGGAGGCCCCATGAACCAGAGGGTGGGCACTGACTCCACACTCCAGGCAAGAAGTGCCCCCTCTTTTCTCCATACTTGAAGGCGCCCTTCTTCCTCTGGGTACAATACAGTGAATAAGCCCGGGATTCCAGGCCGGGCAGGGCACTCATGCTTTGTGTCGGCCATAATGAGGGGTTTTCAGTGGGCCACGGGCCTCACAGCACGGGGTTCACATGGCTAAAGACACTGTTGGGGAGGGGGCAGAGGTTTCTGGGACTTTCTCAGAAAACAGTTCAACAGGCAGCCTGTGCCCTTAGAGAAGGCCAGCCTGGCTGGGGCCCCTGGCAGCTTCGCAGAAGAGCCCGTGTCCCGGGTGGCTGGTGAGCCCCGCTGAAGTTGGGCAGGGCCTGTGTGGGCCAGGGGCCGGGGCTGGATGGGGCAGGAGAACTGAGCTGCATCCTCGCTTTCACACCAACTCACTGCTCTGGCCTCTGTCTCCACACCTGTAAAAGGAGAGTTAGAAGAAACTCCTCCCAATTCCCTTTCAACTTTAAAACATGCTGTTCAGGGCTTCCCTGGTGGCACAGTGGTTGAGAATCTGCCTGCTGATGCAGGGGACATGGGTTCGAGCCCTGGTCTGGGAAGATCCCACATGCCGCGGAGCAGCTAGGCCCGTGAGCCACAATTGCTGAGCCTGCGCGTCTGGAGCCTGTGCTCCGCAGCAAGAGAGGCTGCGATAGTGAGAGGCCCGCGCACCTCGATGAAGAGTGGCCCCCGCTTGCCGCAACTGGAGAAAGCCCTCGCACAGAAACGAAGACCCAACACAGCCATAAATAAATAAATAAATAAATAAATAAATAAATAAATAAATAATTAAAAAGCTCTTTGTGTCTTTAAAAAAACAAACAATCAAAAAACAAACAAAAAACATGCTGTTCAGGATTGGCTACATTTTATGCAGGATCGAGCTCAAAATGAAAATGTAGGGTGCCTTTTTCAAACAGCAGGAAAAAAATGCTGTCAAAGGTACGAATATCAAGTTTTTTTCTTTCTTTTATGATCTCTCTCTTGAGTTATTTTTGTGGGTTTTATTTGCTATTTAATGTCACCCTAAATAAAGAAAAATAAAATTGTATATTGCTAGTGTGAATTTTACCAGCCACCTTTATACTGTGCAATGCCAGTTTTAAATGCAAATGTAAGAGCGTTTAAATCATGTACAGAATTACCGAAATTACAATTCATATTTCGTAGCTTGTGACATGCATATGTATTTTGATCTTACCAGATGATGGAAATGCTGCACAAAAGTAACTTAACCGGGGACTTCCCTGGTGGCGCAGTGGTTAAGAATCCGCCTGCCAATGCAGGAGACACAGGTTTGAGCCCTGGTCCAGGAAGATCCCGCATACCGTGGAACAACTAAGCCCGTGCGCCACAACTACTGAGCCTGCACTCTAGAGCCCGCGAGCCACAACTACTGAAGCCCGCGCGCCTAGAGCCAGTGCTCCGCAACAAGAGAAGCCACCGCAATGAGAAGCCCACACACCTCAACGAAGAGTAGCCCCCGCTCGCCACAACTAGAGAAAGCCCGCGCACAGCAACGAGGACCCAACGCAGCCAAAAATAAATAAGTAAATAAATAAATTTTTAAAATAAATAAATAAGTTTAAAAAAAAGAATCACTATAAAAAATAAGTTACTTAACCATTTTTATTTCACGCGTTGGCATGTGCACGTTTTACAACACGCTCTGGCTTCTGCTTACTGATGAGGAAGAAGGACTAAAGGAAAAGGAACTCTGGTTTGCCCTCTCTCTTCTGTGTCTTCTAGTTCATCACTTTCAGCCTAGTGGTTGACTTGAACAGGGAAGTAACAGGAGTAGGAAGGCTGAGATAGTCTCCTGTTCATTCATGTTTCTTAGAATGGCCACTGCATCCCTCTGCGTTGAAGTGGGGTCTGTGTCTCCCCTTACCCAGTACAGATGGAACACACGGACTCTATGCTCCCTGGGAGTCCACTGAGCTCCAATAGCTTGTGTGTCCTCTGCAGTTCTGTGCTCCTGGGGCATTGAAGAGTGATATGCATGTGGGACGGGGGGCGCACATTGTGCTTGTCTTCTGTGTTCACACACGTGCTCCATCGTCCCACCAGACTTCACTTACAAAACCAAGTTCAAAGATAAAATTGCAAAAAGTTTCAAGATGGCAACAGCAGGGCCAAACCAAGTATGAGGTCATATTAGGGTTCTCTAGAGAAATAGACCAAAAAAATTATATCTATTCATCAAACTATCTATCTATCAATCAAGGAACTGGCTTACAATTATGGAAGCTGAGAAGTCTCATGACCTACTCTCTGAAGTTGGATGCCGCCCCAGGAAACCCAGTGGTGCAATTCCAGTCCAAGGGCAGGAGGAGACCCACGCTCCAGCTCAAGGAGTCAGGCAACGAGAGGATTCTCCCACCTTCTACCTTTTCGTTCCAATCAGGCCCTCAGTGGATTGAATGAAGCTCACCCCCCTCTGAGAGGGCACTCTTCCTCCACCGATTCAGATGATAATGTCTTCTAGAAACACCCTCCCAGACACACCCAGAATAACCTATAACCAGACAGCAGGGCGTCTCAAAGTCCAATTAGGGTGATACAGAAAATTAACCATCGTGAGGTCCTTCTGAGTGTGGGGTCCTATGTGTCTGCGCGGGTCCCCTGCATGAAGCTGGCCTGGCCACTGCTGCCAGTCACTGCCACTCCTCTGGAGGATTTATCTGGTTCTGCTTGTATTAAGACCTTCCACACAGGCTGATAAAACAGAGACACACATATCCACCTTGTGCTGGGAGACCTTAGGCAAATGTCTTTCACACTCTGAGCCTCATCTTCCTTCTCATCTGTACGATGGGGATACTGATACTATTGCATCAGTTGTGAGAAGTACATGCACAAGTGGCTGGACCTCTCTTTTTTCTAAATTAATTTTTATTGAAGTGTAGTTGATTTCCAGTGTTGTACAGCAAAGTGAATCTATTATGCATATACATATATCCACTCTTTTTCAGATTCTGTTCCCCTATAGGTCATTACAGAGTATTGAGTAGAGTTCCCCATGCTCTACAGTAGGTTCTTATTAGGTATCTATTTCTATATATAGTAGCATGTATATGTCAATCCCAATCTCCCAAGTGGCTGAAACTCTCTAAGCTTCAGTTTCCTCATCTGGAAAACATTCTTTTTTGTTACTAGGGTTAAATTAAATTAGACGACACATGTAAAATATCTGGCACATACTGCAGCCCTATTTTAATAATTATCATAAATAAGAGCATCTCCCCAGGTGTGTGGGGAGCAACAGCAAGGGCCCATGATCTGTAGGGATTCTCAGAGTCAGGCAGGACAGAGGTGTGGTCCCAAATACTTGGTCTGGGGCAGGATCAGAGAGTTGTTGGAGTTCAAGGGGACCACCGGCTCGCAGGATCGCAGCCAAGCTCTCTGGATCCCAGGACTGACCTCCAGCCCTGGACAGGAGCTAAGGTCCTGGACAGGAAACCGAGGCAGAAATGCAGTTTCTTGACCAGGTGGAGGTTGTAGGCCATGGATTTGGGATGCAGATGCCCAAGGCTCCCCCAGCCCCACCGCAGGGAGCATTGGATACTAAGCACGAGGGGGTAATTGGTTTCGAGACTCCTTACAGACGAGAGTGTGTTTCTCTCTCCAGCCCTGGTCCCTGTCAGGACTGGCTTAGAGGAATATTTCTATGTCTTCTTTGAGATGTAAATACACATTTCAGGAAAAAGAAGGAGGAGGAGGAGGAAGTGGAGGAGGAGAAGGAGAAGAAGAAGAAGGAGAAGGAGAAGGAGAAGAAGGAGAAGAAGGAGAAGGAGAAGGAGAAGAAGAAGGAGAAGGGGAAAGGAGGGGGAGGGGCGGGGAGGAGAAAGAATAGTAACAACAAAAACATGATGATTTCGGAAATACCAAGTTAAACAAATTTCAACCAATTTTTTTAAAAATAATTTACATAAGTTTTTAATTACTAGTTGTTTCTTTTTGAGGTTTTTAAAAAATTTTAATTAATTAATTAAATTTTGGCTGTGCTAGGTCTTCATTTCTGTGTGAGGGCTTTCTCCAGTTGCAGAGAGTGGGGGCCACTCTTCATCGCGGTGCGCAGGCCTCTCACTGTCGCGGACTCTCTTGTTGCGGAGCACAGGCTCCAGACGCGCAGGCTCAGCAATTGTGACTCACGGGCCCAGCCGCTCCACGGCATGTGGGATCTTCCCAGACCAGGGCTCGAACCCGTGTCCCCCGCACTAGCAGGCGGACTCCCAACCACTGCGCCACCAGGGAAGCCCTCAACCAATTCTTTATATGAGAACCCACAGCATCATTAATAGACCCCAAGCTTTGTGAATCTCCGGCGGCGTGTCCCAGACCCATTTGCATAGGCACTATTTTCCAGAAAGCGCTTTGCAGAGCACAGTTAGGCAATTCCAATACCCCAGAGATCTGGTGAGGCTGGAGCCGCTGGTGGGGAACGTCTGGGCCCGCCAGGCGGAGGAGCAGGGGTGGGGCGGGGGCCCCTTCTGAACATCCCTTGGAGGGACCCAGAGTTTTGAAGCCATGAGAAAAAAAAAGGCAGGATGCGAAGAGACGTGCACGCCGCTGTTCCGGGGAGGATGCTGGTGTGGGCGCCGCATCTGATTGCTGCAGGGTTGCAGGTGGTCATTACCCTTCCACAGAAGCCAGCCTGGCGGGGACATCAAACACGAGAGGCAGTAGAGCATTTCTGGGAGGGCCACGTCTAATTCCCATGCCAGCCTGACAGACTCGCCACCGCCCAAGCCCAGCCACATCTCCCCCTCAGGTCTCCGGGCTCCTCCCCTGAGACCTGGCTGGCTCTGCTTCTCCAGAAGCCCGATGCCTTCTCCTCCCAGGGCAGAGTCCCACAGCATCCCCCAGCCGGCCTCCCCAAACCTCTCCTTGTTCCTAGGGAGGGGCGCATGACTCACCTGTCCCACCCCAAAGTTCTCTGGGAAGGTGCTGTTATCGACAAGAGGAACCCAACAAGGGTTGCATCTGAGGAAAGTGACGGGTCACTCGGCAGCACTCTTATTTGCCCACTGCCTCTAAGAAACTCTGCCTTTTCCTCCCTTGGAGCCCAGGGAACTGCTCAGTGGATGAGAATTCAGTGCTCTATATTCAAGTCCAGGACTTGGGGAGATTTAGTAAGATTGCTGCCCCTCGGTGAGCCTCAGATTCTCAGAAAACAAAAGTGCTGGAAGCCAGCTTCCAGCACGTTCATCACATAAATAAAGAGCTAATTGATACAGAAGAACGTTGGCCTGGGCCCTTTGGTTTGGTTCCCAAGGGGAGAACTTGAACCTGTGACTGGAAGTGCAGGGAGAAGGGCATCCGCTCAGAGGGAAGCACGTTCAATCCCGACACACAGGGAAGCGTCTGAACAAAGTATCACACAGGCCAAGGCACAAATCCTGGCAAATCTCTATCTGAATTGCAGCGTTCTCACTTCCCTAACCCTGTGACCAAGGGCAACTTCCTCAACAAGGTAAACCTCAGGTTCTTGTCTGTAAAATGTAGATACAATCAATTACTGTGCTAATCATCGGCCATTCATCCATCATCACTAACCAGACAGCACGGAAGCAGGACAGCAGCACCTGCGAGGGGTAAAGCAGTTGAGGTCAGAGTTTATTCATGTGATGGAGCTGCTTCTGGATGCAGTGAGCTGCCCGAAGAAAGTGGGTTAGCACTGAGAAGGGAAGTGCAGGGGAAAGGGTCCTGCTGGGTCCTCTGGGCCCCCTTGGTCACTCAGGGACTCAGGCCAGTCTAGGACTGTGACCCCGGTCTGGCCCCTGGAGTGGAGCTCTTCCTGTGGGCTCACAAGAGAAGCCAAGTCAGTGCAAGAGGGGACGGATGGGCTAAGAGAGGGGGCAGCAGGGGAAAGATCCATCCGAGAGGCAGCTAAAGGGAACGTGTGCAGGACGAGGGGGAAGCAATGCTTCCGCCAGGGCTGATTCCCGACAGAAGTGTGCCCCCTGGTGGCTTATGGGGGTAATGACCCCACCCAGGGCTAAGGCCCCTTTCTGAGTCGGCCCGGTCCCATCTGGTTGGGGCTGCCTGGTGTGGTCTTAAACACCAAAGCACAGGCCTTATTAGGAATGGCGGGAAAGCTGGAATGAACTGTGGAGGGGAGGCGGTTAATTTGCTATATTTGGAAGACCCAAACGTACTCCCATCCCAAGAACTTTGGAGTGAACTCTTCCCAGAAATCCACCCTCCACTCCCAGGCCACCTCACCCCCTCCATTGCTCACGAGGACGTCCTGCCCTCTCCCACTCTGGGCTCTGGTTCTTATGCTAAAGACTGAGCCATGCTCAGACTCAGGGCTCCTACAGCCCCAAAACAGCAGATCTGGTGAATGGCTCACTCCCTTTGACATGGGTTTGTAGCCTAATTCCTGATAATGGGCACATTGTTTTAACAGGATGAGGCCAGTGGTGAATTAGTGCCCTTAGGAGCTGGCAGTCACTTTCTTTCTGAGCATTCCCAACACCAGCTGGTTTCCATGGCACTCAGGACTCTGTGCTCTTGCTGGCACCTGCCCCCTTCAGGGACAGTTGCTGCTCATGGGCCATGCTGAGCAGGAAGTACCCACCATAAGCACCACCCGCACCGCACTCACTGCCTAGGAAGGACACTTCGACTGGCTGTGGCCATTCCTAGGATGCCCGTGACCTATGGTCCATGCGGCTGACACCACAGATACCCAGCCAATTAGCTTCTCTCTCTTGGGAGCCCAGCGGGGACTAAGCAACGGGCTCCTGGTACCAGTACTGAAGAGCCATGTACAGAGAGGGGACTATGCACAAGGCCAGAGGGTGGGGAGATGGACTTGGTTATATTTCTGGCTTGTGATGGTTAACTTTGCATCAGCTTGGCTGGACCACGGTGCCCAGATATGTGGTCAAACATTCTGAATGTTTCTGTGAGGGTGTTTGGGGATGAGACCTACATTTAAGTTGGTGGAAATTTGAGGGAAGCAGATTGTCCTCCATCCCATGGGTGGGCCTTGTATAATCAGTCGAAGACCTGAATAGAACAAAAGACTGATCTCCTCCAAGCAAGAGGGAATTCTGCTGCAGACGGTCTTTGGACTTGAGCTGCAACATCAGCTCTTCCTGGCTCTCCAGCCTGCAAGACCACATTGCAGACTTTGGACTTGCCAGCCTCCACACTTACATGAACAAATTCCTTTATATTCTCTCTCTCTCTCTCTCTCTCTCTCTATATATATATATATATGTGTGTGTGTGTGTGTGTGTGTGTGTGTGTATAAATAATATATATATCTCATATACATATATATTTCCTATCGGCTCTGTTTCTTTGGAGAACCATGACCAATACCCCGGCTGACATGTCTCTTCTACTTCTTTGTCACTAAACTTTGAGAAAACAATATTCCTTCTTCTCCTTTTTCTTCCTCCATAAAATCTGCTAGTAATCAACTTCATTTAACAAATAATTTTTATGATTATAATACCAGTTTCAGGTTTTTACAGGATTATTAAGCCAATGATGATAACATTTAATAGGTTGTGTTATTTGGGACATTGTTATTGTTTCTCGTAACGTCTCTGTCAAGATCATTGTGTAAGATGGGTATGAGAGTGGTATTTGGAGGCTCAGACAGACAGGGGGAGGCGTTTTCTCTACATGTGGCATGGAAAGCTTTGGTCCTTCCTCCTTATCCATCACAGTCTGAGTTTTCAGCAATGTATTTGCAGAGTATTGTGATTAATGGTGTTTTCTTGTGCTCTTCTAACTGCCAGGATGACAGTTGGGCTGTTCACACGTGTGTGGATGTGTGCATGTGTGCAAACACATATGTGATGTTGGTGTAGTCATTTGTCCAGGGATAAAATTAAAACCTGAGTTCCAAACTTGCCTGTGAACCCACTGATTTGGTGACTACTGGCCACCTGAATGCCTCAGTTTGGGAGTCTTGAGCAACCTCACGCTAGGTAGGATTTGGATTGTGTTTATCTTTTCATCCCCAGCCCCTAACATGGGGACTGGGCACACAGGGGGCCATGGGGAATAATTCATTCAATGAGTATGCATTGAGCACCTATTATCTGCTAGGCGGTGTTCTAACGGGACTTTCCCTTAAGATGATAGAAGTCAATGATGGGTAAATAAATGACCAGGGTAATTTCTCACAGTTGCACCAGTTAGAAGTAGAGTGGTGACCTAGGGTAAGTCAGGACAGGTGTCCTGGGGAGTAGTGTTAGCACAGGTCCCTGGGTGCCTGCAGTCACGTGGCTTTATAGAGTGTTTTTCTGCAGGAAAATAGCTTGCTTCCTGCACATGTCAAATCTGATGATAATTCACCAGGTGTCATTTAGAGACAATGAAAGGAAGTCAGCAAGCCGAATGTAGAAGGTATTTTGTGTGACCAACACAGTGTGAGACACAGGTCCCAAAATCTACCTCAGTTCTCTCAGACACCAGTCCCATTTTGTAGTTAGGAAATTTAATTATTTCATACTTATATTTACTTGTAAGTCTTTTTCAGGAGTGTATTATTGAATTTATACTTATGAATACATTTATAAATTTATAATTTATAAATAAATGTATATTTATAAATAAATTCCAGAAGAAATCCAGGAATTTTCAGAGACTCAAGGAAGACGTTTGCTTTCAGTTTTCTCATATGTGTACACTTCTAATTTTTCTCTTCCTACAAAACAGATGCCATAGAAAATGTGTAGTCAACTAAAATGTTTACAATTAAAATCTTCCCAAACTTTAACCTCACAAATATTCACTATGAACAATTTGTTGTATTTTCTGAGACTTTTTTTAAATTAAGAAAAAGTTGTTTTGAACATTATTGAGAATATATAGGAAGTGTCCAACTATATCATGGTTTGATCACTTAATTTTATAAGTATTGGCCAACATCATTACAAACACATCCTAAATATTATTCCAAATTCCTGCACCAAGTCCCATAACATGAATAATATAAATATTATTTAGGTTGTAAACAATATGATCATCTTAGTAAATCATTTTCCACTTACTGAGCATTTTGGTTGATTTCCAGTATTATGGAAAAATATTGCAAACTCATTGCATCATCTGACTGCTTTTCCTTCAGCTAAGGCTTAAACCAAAGGACAAGGCTCTTTTCCCCTCAGAGCATGGAGGTAAGTGGTCCAGCTTCATGGCCTAGGTTCCCTTGGCTGCTTTCTCCGCCTACCTCTCAGCCCTGAGATTGGATAAAACCAGTGTCAAGGCCCTATTTAGTCCTCTAAGGCCAGGCAACTACAAACTTGATAATGTCACACGAGGAGGCTCTGACTTGTGGTCTGGATGTCTGACAATGGCCTTTAAATGTCACTTCATTGAGATTTCCTTTGTCATTATTATAATAGTTCCCTTCCTTTCTTGCGCTGTAAGAAATGGGCATTAAATCTGACTTCAAACCCTCAAGATAACCAATTTGTTAAGCCAGTGTGGGAGGGTGATTCAGCAGTGCCCATAAATCTGAGGCTCTGACTCCCCTTGATAAGCTCATCTTGCACCAACCCCCTGGAGATGTGGCTTTGGTACGTCCTCAACACCTACTATGTGCTGGGCGCTACTCTAGGCTCTGTGGGCACACAGAGGAAGAGACATGGTCCCTGTCGTCAAAAAGCTCAGCATACAGAAGAGACAGAGAAGAACGGTGATCATTAAGATGTAGAAGGTTGAGATATTGGCTAAAAGAAGCATCAGATGATTTGAAAATGTCCTGCAGGTGCTTTTTATCCAGGCTGGGAGTACCCATAAAGCTTACTCGAGACTAAGTTGAATCTTTAAATGGTGAGGTTGGGGTAGGGAGATAGGTACAAAGATGCATCAGGGAACAAGTGCCAGCGTCTGCAGAAGTCCATCACGTCACTAGCAACTCGTGCTAATTTAGTGATTTCTCTGCCACACAGCGGCAGGACAGCAAAGCAGAGATAAATAAATCCCTTTGAGTCATACGAATCCTTCATAGAGTGCACTGCAGAGACCCCCTCCCCCTGAAGGCTGACAGTGGGACAGTGGTCCTCCAAAGATAGAATACAGGGAAAGAGAGCGGATAGAAATCCCTCTGAAGTAGCCCAAGCGTTTGCTGAGTGCGGTAACTGCAGGGTTCCCTGAAGGCTGAGGTCAGGGTCACAAGGCAGAGGGAGATCCCCTGAGGTGTAGAAATCCAGGGATGGGACTGGAGGAAGAAAATAACTCCTAAGGACCCCAAAAGTTCATATCTGAGGTGAGGAAGAGATTAAGAGAGAGAGACAGAGGGAGACCTACCACAGTCAAAAAGCTGGCAGCTACACTATAAACATAAAGAGATCACTAGAGTTTTTGCAGTGCACACCTCAAGGAAATGCCTTCTTACCTTTTTAAAAATAATTGAAGCCAATTGTTCAGCAAATCTAAATGGCAGTGCAGAAATCGCGGTGTAAATACGGATTAACTTCACTGGGTACCACCTCCCACCCCTCCTCTCAGCCTAGCAGCCTATCGGGAAGAGTACGCTATTTCCTGGGGGTAAATATTTTTTAGTTAAATCTCTGCTACTCATCTATACACAATGTTTGACGCAAAATCAAGAGTTATAAAATTTACAAAGAGGTAAGAAACTGTGACCCATAGTATAGAAAGGAAGCAGTGCTTTTCTAAGTAGCCCATCGTGAAAAAAAGAAAAGAAATCACAATGGAAATTAGAAAAGAGTTCTCACAGAGTTTTACGGAAAATACAACATGAAAAACATCACTGACTTAGGTGGTGATCATTTCTCAATATACAGACCTATATCAAATCACTATGTTGTACACCTGAAACTAATACAGTGATATAGGTTAATTATACCTCTATAAAAATGTTTTCATTAAAAAATTAAAAATTTAAAAATTATTTTATAAGACCACTGGAAATTTTTTTTTAAAAGTCAGAGATAGGAAAAAATTGTGGTATGTAGCTAAAGGGGTGCTTAGAGGAAAGCGTTCGGCTTTAATGCAAATATTAGGGGAAAATTGTAAAATCAATAACCCAAGCTTCCACGTTAAGAAACTCAAAAACTCAGAGCAAACTGAATATTAAGTCAATTTTAAAAATGAAATAAAAATAAGAGCAACAATCAACAAGCTACAGAAAGGGTGAAGAGAGAGAGAAAGGGCCACACAAAGTCTCAGTGAGTGAGGGGCAGAGCCAGGGCTGACCACACCCCCCCCCGGGGCTGGAATGGGGGTCACTCCTTCCTCCACGATTCTCTCGGCAGCCTGGAAGGAAGCAGAGCTGCAAGTGGGAGGGGGGCAGGCCTCAGGGATGGGGATGCAGGAAGGAAGGGCCATGCAGAGGCCAGCATCGTGTCCTTAGATTATCCAAGACTCTCAATTCTCTCAGCCATCAAGGAAGTAACTCATTCTGGCAGCTCTGCTAGTTAAAAATTGTGTTTCCTTGGGCAAAGCATTAGCCTCTCCACACTTAATTTCACCCCCTGTAAGACAGGGGTGGGTGCGGAGATGGCAGTGCCCGGTCTGCCTGGCTGCCCTGGGGACTGACGAGAGGAACGTGGGTTACGGACCCGACATGGGGCGGGCACGCCACCCGGGGGACTGTCGTCTGAAGCGGGAGAGCTGGCGGCTGAGGCCGCGCCACCCGTATGTCCTTCCTCCAGCCCGCCTCTCCTGGCTCTCCTGTGCCTTCTCCTCCCGACCCAGTCCCTCTTGGATGCCAGGGCCACCCGCACGCTGAGCCCGAGGCTGCCTTTCTGAGCTTGAGCAGCGCAAAGGGAACGCGTGCAAAACCTGTAACTGGCAGCGAGCCAAGAGCCAGGCGCTCTCTGGGGCCAACCCAAGTGACAGCTAAGCCGCAGCGTGAAGGCCAGTTGAACACAGGGATGGCCAGGACCTTACGAGCTCCAGGCGACACCGTCTCAATTCCCAGGGAGCGTTCCCTCTCTGTCTGTCTGTCTGTGTCTCTCTGTGTCTCTATCTGTCTCTATATCTCTACCTCTGTGTCTCTGTCCATCTCTCTGTCTCTCTCCATCTCTGTGTGTCTCTCTCTTTCTGTCTCTCTGTGTCTCTTTGTCCTTCTGTCTCTATACTTCTGTCTCTCTCTGCGTCTCTGTTCCTCTCCCGTGGAAAGCTAAATGACAGCATCAGCTAAACCACTTCAGGCTGCGTTTCCTCCCCCTCCCTACCCTCCCCCCGGTGAGCTCCCTCAGTTTCAGGAGGCCGGGGGCTCAGAATGCAGATCCCCAAAAGGAGGGCAGCACAGCCACACACCCACCAAAATCCCCTGCACCTTGTGTCTGTGACCCTGGGCTGCGCGCGCGCACACACACACACACACACACACACACACACACACACACACACACACACACACACACACACACACACACACACACACACACACACACACACACACACACACACACACACACACACACACCCTGCTGGCCCCTCTGCACTCTCCCCCTGGCCCCCGCCCTGGCCTGCTCCCCACACTGCCTTGGCCTGAGGGGGCTGATCTCAGCAGCTCTGATTCTACCACCCCAGCCCTGGGCTTCAGCTGCACTGGGCACTGGGGCTGGCCTGCCCACGGGGCCCACTCCCCTCCCTGTGCACCTCGCCAGCCAGCTGGGGCCCTGCCCCACTCCCACCCCCAGACCTGGCCCTCCATCTCCTGCTCCCCAGACCCTCCAGCACACAGACCTACACCCGGATCATCACATGTGTGTGACAGCAGCTCAGACCAAGGCTTGCTGTTGCCCAGGGGATGGGACCAGAGATGACTGCTTTCTCAGAAAGGAAAGGCCGAGCTGGAGAAGGCCCTTTACAAATGCCCCCGATAAAGCTGCCCTGGAAGGGACATAGATGAGCAAAACCCAAATACCTGAATACGTGCCTCCTGCTGATGCAATGGTACAGAGTCAGGACAGGCCCGCTTGCGGGGAGCCCATGTCAGTTTCTCCAGGGCAGAAGGACAGAACTCGTGGCCTTCAGGTCAGACTTGACCTTTAAGATTTTCATTCTCATTGTTGTTATTATTATTATTACCTGTGTGGTACTGAAAAACAATCTGAATTCATTATCACATCTCAAAATTTCACATTCAAGCTCCAGTAGGCAGCTTCTCGGTGAGGCCACACTGTGCCCGCAGGGCAGGACGGCCTGGAGCCGAGGGCCCCCCACCCTCAGAAGGAGGGGCGTGTCATGGTTTGTCACAGTTAGTGCCCCCGCCCCCGTCTCTCCGTCCTCAGGCAGCATCTGGCCTACCTGTATGATTGCGTTTACAACATCTGCTTTGAAACATCCCCTGCTGCGTCAGATGAGGAAGATGAGCCCCTGGTGGGGAAGGTGAGGGAGGGTTTTGCCAAGTTGTCATCTGAGCTGGATCTGGAGCAGCTGCCCACGCCAGAGACCTCTGACTCTGTGGTACTGTGTCCCTCGAGAGCCAGCTCCAATTCCACATCCCACGTCCAGAAGCCACTCGGGCCATCACAGCCCTGTTGTCTCTAAATCCCAGACCCCGTGCTGTCTTTGCTACCCTCTCAGTAATGACTCATCCACTACCATTTACATTCTGGGAGTATTTATTGTTGCCCCATATATGCTGGATGCTATGCTAGGTCCCAGGAGGGATAACAATATGAATCACGCATAACCCTGCCATTCAGGGGCTGACCGGTGTAGAAGAAAGAGCCCAGGATTTGAATTCTGCTATGATTCTGCGCAGCTTTGGGGGGGTTGAATGAGTTGAATGAGCAAGTCATTCAACAGCTCTGAGCCTCAGTTTCCTCTTGTGTGACATGAGGGCTGTGATTCCTTCCCCTCAGGGTTGTGAGAGCGCGCGTGTGACCGCAGGGCACAGCTGTGATGTGTTTGCTCTCGCATCCGTCCATGCCTGCATACTCTCCCGTGCATGGCGGGGACCTGCATTCCCCAGGCGTCCTGGTTCCTGACTTCCCAGTGGGGAAAGCCAGCAGGATGCCAAGAGCGAGACTGGAGGGCAGCTGGAAGAGGTGCGGCCGGGTATTTCTCCCCTTCCTCTTGCTCTGAGCACAGTCTGGCCATACTGTCTCCTCTACTGTCCCAGGGCATCTACCATGGCTTTAGTTGCTGCCAGAAAACCCTGGTTCCCAGGATCTGCCGGCATACCTTTGGTTTGTAGAAATACCCTTACAGTTTAATTTTCTATCCGGCCTCTGGGGAAAACTCAGAGAATGTATGCACACAACAAGCTCGCCACCAAAGGGGGGCCTATGTTCACAGCTGCAAAGAACAGTCCATAAATTTACCGTCCAGTTCTCTGCTTTGTGTTCCATTGTGAAGCACAGTTTCTGGTTTCCTTAAGAAAAAGTGTCTCTTTGTCATACTGGACTTTGCAATGCTTGTGTTTTCCAAAAGGAAATTATGAAAACAGCTGGCTTTACTACCATAAACAGCGGACGAATTCCAATCTTAACTCGGGCAGAAGACAGGACCTGCTGAGATATGTAAGACCCAGGAGGCTCGGACAAACCCAGGGACGTCTGCGTATTGTCTTAGGATCCCAGGATGCAGGAATGATGAGGGGCCTGGGGGTTCATCCGCTTCAACCTGCACCCGTTCCTTGGGGGCCTGCTCCTCAGCCTCCTTTTCTGGGCGGCTTCGGCTTGGATGCCTCCAGTAGCGGAGAACTCAGTACTTTCCTTGACAGCCTTTCACTTGCTGGGACAACGTGAGCTGCCAGAAGATGATGCATCCTGTTGGAGGGGGCGGACCCTCTGCGGTTTCACCTGCGGAGCCTTCTCCGTCCCAGCTGTGTGTGCTCTCCACGATGCCCATCTCCGTTTGAAGTCAGGACCCTCCCAGCACGCTGTCACTACCCATGCCTCCAGGTTTCCGATGGGCCTGTGACCTTGGGTGAGTCATGTAACCTCTCTGAGCCTCGCTCAGAAGGTAAGGATAAGAATAGCTCTTGCCTCGATTCAGATACTCAAGGGAGGTACACATGTCGAGTGGCTGGAAGGCCCCGGGAACACGGAACTCTGCACACCTGTGGGTCAGCGTTACTATCCTGCTGTTGGGACTTCCGCTATTAATAATAGTCACGGGCAGCCCCATTCCCCTGACAGCTGCTTGTTTTATTAAGGCCGCAAAGTGCTGACTCTTCACATCACCCTCCACTGAAATCGCCCCTCTCTGAGCTTCACTTTCCTGGAGATAAAATTAGAACCACTATACGTGCTCAAAGATCTGAGGCCAAGGTTTAATGATTTAATGTGTGGGAAAGTGCTGACATGACTCTAGATTCAAAGCACCTTGACGTCCTTCCTCCTTCCTTCTTAGATATAAGTGCCTACTCCAGGGTAGACCAAAAAAAATAAAAATAAATAAAAATCGCGAGCCTAATACACAGCCTGAACATCAAAAGAATTGATCTATTTTATTGGCGTATAATCCATATACCATAAAATTCACCATTTTAAAGTGTGTATTTCAGGGTTTTGAGATATGAACAGAGTTGTATGACATCACCCCTCTCTAATTCCAGAATAGTTTCATCATCCCCAAAAGAAACCCATCCCCGGCAGCAGTCACTCCCCTCCCCCACCCCGTCTAGCCCCTACGACCACTAATCTCCTTTCTGTCCCCATAGATTTGCCTACTCTGAGTGTTTCATATAAGTGGCATCATTGAGTGTGTCACCTTTTGTGGCTGATTTCTTCCACTTAACGTAATGTTTCCAAGGTTCATCCAGGTCGTAGCGCTGGATTTTGGAAGGGAATTCACCGTCATAACCAGAGTACTGTTCCCACCTTGGAAATGGGAGGCCTAAGACATGAGCTGTTTCGCTCCAGGCCACCTGGAAAAGGGCAGCAGCTCCCCTGACTGTTGGCCTGCAGTCAGACCGATCCAGACTGAAGCTGCTCTATGGAAGCATTTTCCCTCCCCCTCCTGCCACCTTGCCCTCCAGGGTGCCTTCCCCAGAGACTTCCTGGTGGTAATTTGGAGTGACTTAGTTGCAGGTTTGAAACCAGCTCACAACGTGTTGATTGTGTGCAAATACTGAGAGCCCGGAGCCTCGGTTTGTTCATCTGTGAAATGAAGATCCTAATAGCACCTTCCTCATGGGGCTCTTGTGAGTATTAAACGAGGTAGTACCTTTCTAGTGCTTAGCGCGATACCCTTGGATGTTGAATGACCCACAAATTTTGGTGGTGCTGTCATCTGTAAAATGGGGTGAGTGAAATTCAGCTCGCAGCTGTATCTGGAGATGGGAGTAGAGGCAATTCCGACAGGCTGGTACGGAGCTGGCCATGTGCCGGCTGCTCTTATTACTGTCCTCATTAGAGTCATTTTTCTCTAAAGCTCTAGCGACAGCGCTGCCTCCCCCCATCCCGGACGTCCAAGCCACGTGCAGGCCATTGCATAAGTCCAGGTGATGCTCTTCCAGCCAAGTTTTGAAGTCAGTTCTAGAGAGGGGCTAAGGTCTGGCCTCGTGGGAGCCCAGAGCCGGTCACATCTGCCTGCTCCCGGTGGCCACTTTGGCTGCCTGTTCCGCTGGCTCTCGCCGGCCTCCTGCACTGCCTCAAGCCACTCAGGGCAAGAAGGCCTGGGGGAGGGGGAGGGGGGGCGGTGGAGAGCCCAGCCACAGTGACTGTACCCTCCCAGCAGCCTGCATTTAGATGATGCGGTATTCAGACCAAACTCTGTTGTCATCTTTCCCAGCACAAAGCTCAGGGGTGCCAGGCACTGCTTGCGTCCCTGGGCAGGCTGCCAGGGTCACACTGCAGCACTGGTGACATTTGCTTGCTGTGGGTTTTGAACCAACCTGACACTCTGTTCCTCCCCATGCCCTCCAGGTGGTCTGTCTTCTCCCGGTCAGCACCATCCAACATGCAAGAGTCTCAGATTCCATTTTCCTTATAAACAGCACCCCCTCAATGGATCCAAGGCTCAGTGGTCCCTTCATTAACCACAGACAGAATGACTCCCTTTCATCTCCATTCAGAACATTTTCACAGTTCACTGTAATCATTTGTTTACTTTTCTGCCTTTGCCAACCCAGAGGGCAGAAGATGATCTGATGTCAACACTCTATGACAGCTAACCGGGCTCTCTGGGCCCAGAGCAGGGAGAGCTAAGGGCTGCAGATGTCAAGGAAAGCTCCACAGCAGGGATGAGCTTTAATCCAGGCCTGGGACCATGGGGACAATTTGTACAGCTGCTGAATGGAAGAGGTATTCCAGGAGGGAGCACTGACATGGATAAACGAACAAAGGAATATTCGGGAAAGGCCTTCGTAGAGTTTAACTCTTTAGAGTTGGAGGGTTGGAGAGGATCCTAGGGGCAGACCAGCGGGCAGACCAGCAAATGCTTGAGATGCCTGGCCAAGAGGTCGAACAGATCCTATTTGTCAAAGGGGGAGAGAAGGAAGGGAACTTTCATTGCTTGCATGAAACTGTCCCGAAATTGTTCTAAAAACTTTAAAATAGAGCTTTATATACAACGTCACTACTGTACAGAATGAGAAAATCTAGGTTCAAAAAGCCTAATTGATATCACCCAACTAGAAATCGGCCAAAGTAATTGTAATTAATTAATTATAAAACACCAGATCTGGTAACATCAAAAATTCTTGAACTTTTCGTTGTATCGATATTTAACATCTATAAGAAGATGATGTCTCATATATGTGTCGATATAGATATATAGCTATAACCTTTCTGATATTATAATGACTTTCCCTAGTGTTATTCTTGAGCAACTTTAAATAACTTACCTGGCAAGACATAAATCATTGCAAATTTAAAATGACTTTATTTTTTTCCTCTTGAATGCCAACCCCACAGCCCTGTTTGCAGGGCTAAAAAAAGTAAGGAGAGATATTCAAGCCCTGTTCCTCTTGGCTAACTGGGGATTTATTACTGGTTCGTTTGCTCACAATGGCAGGGGGCAGACCCATCCTTCTGCTTCTGGGCTGTGAGCTTCTAATTGGAATGTGCGTTGTGTAATGAGGTTTACTATTTATGAGCTGCTTCATGAAAGGGCAAAGTCCAAAGACAAAATGGTATTTTCATGTATTTATTTTATCTGTGGCATGAGATGGAATAGAAGGGCAAAATCAAGGTGAGCTTTTAGAAGTGTCTCCATACCAGGGGTCTGGTCTTCACTCATTCCCTCGCCTTCATTTCTCCGTAAGGATTTGCTGACTTCTTCAGGAAATACAGAGGAAGAAGTGATTCCTTCTTAAGGCGAGTTCCAGAGAAGGCTCTGTGGAGGAGGTGACATTTGAATTGGGCCCTGGAGGATGAGAATTCTGATGCATTGAGTTGGGGACAGAAAGGCAAAGAAGGAGAAGAGAACATTTTCTGGTTAAGCTGGGAGAGCCATGGGTCAATTCACCCACCAATCATCTGAAACGTGTGCGGGCACCGGTATCCGCCAGGCGCTGCTCTAGGTAGACATGATGCAATGAGTTAGAACCAGAAGCAGCTTCTACGTTCAGAGGACGGAGCCTGGGGGAGGACAGTGGCGAGGGGCACACAGTGTGCAGGACCACCAGGCCTCTCCCTTGGCTCATAAGGGATAATCACGTTAGCAGAATAAATAAGTAAAATAAAAGAGGAATCGTCCCTCTCACTGTCTCATGGTCCTGCTTGCCACTTGCTTCCTCTGACATTGTTTCACCATGACCTTAACTATCACCACATCTGTCTTTTTTTTTTTTTTTTTGTCCTTGCCGCGCTGACTGTGGGATCTTAGTTCCCTGACCAGGGATCGAATCCACGCCCCCTGCAGTGGAAGCGTGGAGTCTTAACCACTGGACCTCCGGGGAAGTCCCTTGTAACTTAAACACGGAGGGGCCTCCACGTGGAAGCTGGTTGTATGGGGGCAGCTCTCCTCCAGGAAAGCCTGTGCCCCCGAAAGCTCTTAGTTTTCAGTGGGACACAGCAAGGTGGATACAGGAAGAAATGGAACACAGGTGTTACCAACCCCAGCAAGGGTCCTTCTTCCTGGTGTCAATGGAGCCAGTAGAACGAGACCAAGTTGGGCTCAGAAGCAAAGGAAAGCTCCGTTCTTTGATCAGAGAAGGCAGAGGCACGGGTGGGGCTCTAGTGCGCATGCTCTCCCACCACCCCCAGGCCGTGGGCGGGGCTGCTTCTGGGGATCTGGCAAGGGAGGGGTGGGGTTCTCGCAGGGCGGGCGGGCGCAGGCGCAGGCGCAGGCGCAGCTGCACGGCTCCCCGCTCCAGCTGGCAGTGCCACGTGCGGTGCCTCTGCGCACGGCCCGCTGCCGCCGCTGCCATCTTGGATTGAGGGCGGGGTGCAGCGTCTCTGCACACGGCGGGAGAGCTGAAGTGTGGGCTCAGCCATGTTGCACCAGGATTTCTAGTCTGAAGCGTCCAGTGCGCGGCCTCTGGCCGCGGCCGCTCTGAGAGTGAGTGAAACTAGACTAAGCGCAAAGGAAAAGAAAAGGTTAGACTTTATTTTACTACTCAGACGCTATTTTTATTCCCTGGGAATTGCTCCTGGGTTTTGCCGGTGGCACAGGGTGGGAAGAGGTGGGGAGAGCTTTGTTCTGGGTGCCGTGAACGCAGAGAGGAAAGCCTGAGAGCTCTTCTCTGACCTGCCAGTCACAGCTTACCTGGGATGAGGGGAAAGGAAAGGTCTCTGATGAGATCTCGGTCCATGCCCTCCAGCCAGTCCCCGCCAGGAATGCACCTGCAATGAACGAGGGGGCTTGGTTACCTTCTGGTGGGGGAGTCATTGTCAGAGTGTGCTGGAAGAGACTCACGTAGGGTTGGGGTCTGTGTTAGGTGGTATGGGAAGGAGTTAAGGAAGTGGGCTTTGCTCTGGATTGGATGCAGTGAAAAAGCAGGTAATCCTAGTTTTGGGTATCCTACCTATATCTTACCTGTAGGGAGATCTCCCCTATGGAAGGGAGATTGGAGTGAGGCTATGTTATCTCAATGGGTCCTTTGCCTAGAGTTGCAAATGTCAATCAGATGAAACCGGGTTGGGTGTAGCAGAGCAGAAACTTTATTCATCAATCAAGGAATGGAGGAGGGAGAGCGCCTGCTCTAAAAACACCTTCTCCCCGAGGGAAGGGGAGTGAGGGAATTTTAAGGGGTAGGAGGCAGGCATGTCATCAGGGAACTAGGAAGGGGGCAGAGATTTCCAGAGACAGCCAGGGCATGCGAAGTCTTCCCTGCTTCTCTGCACAAGGCACGAATTGTGCCTAGCAGAGTACAGATCCCCCCATTGGGCAGAGATCTTAGCATAATGATGAAGCAAAGGTAGCTTCCAGACAGCTCGCGGTCTCTTTTGCGTAGGCTGGCTCCTGTGGTCAGGTCGGAGTAGGTTCAGGCACATGTCTCTTAAAGCACAGCTGCAAAACATCTCTGTCAAACCCCAGGTGCTTTTTTTTTTTTTAAAGATTTATTTTATTATTTACTTATTTATTTAATTTATTTTTGGCTGTGTCGGGTCTTAGTTGCAGCATGCGGGCTCTTTGTTGCGGCACACAGGCTTCCCTCTAGTTGTGGCGTGTGGGTTTTCTCTCTCTAGTTGTGGCGCGCAGGCTCCAGGGCACGTGGGCTCTGTAGTTTGCGGCACGCAGGCTCTCTAGTTGAGGCGCGTGAGCTCAGTTGTTGTGGCGTGCGGGCTTAGTTGCCCTGTGGCATGTGGGATCTTGGTTCCCTGACCAGAGATCAAACCCACATCTCCTGCATTGTAAGGCGGATTCTTTACCACTGCACCACCAGGGAAGTCTCAACCCCAGCTGCTTTTGAAACAAACGTAGAGATAAATCAAGGCAAGGATCCTTCAGCTCTCAGGGGAAGGTGGGGTGACAGCTACAGCTGTGATTCCAAAGAAGCAGCAGTCACTCCGTCAGTCACGATGGGGGATGTTTGGACATTTTTGTGGTTTGGATAAAGTTCTTGTTCATGATTATGCAATGGTCTTGTTTGTCTTGATCCGTCACGGGCAGAGTGGCCTTGTCTGGTGTTGATATTCTGTGAAATGTTTGGATTCAGCAGGAGGACACCAGGCCAGCTGCCAGATGCCAGGTGTTGCCTTCTAGTTCTTAGCTCTGAGGTCACACCTAGACTTTGGGAGTTGTTAGTTTGGTGGCTTGACTAGAGAGACGGCATATGCATAGACTCGGCAGGGAGAGAGGAGTGACCATCCGGGGAAGCACAGGGGCTCAGCGGCTTGAAGCAGGAGTGAGCTTGGGGTGAGAGGGTGGTAGGTGCTGGGCAGGTTGGAAGGAGCAAGTCACAAGGGTCTGGCTTAGGCATTTGGACTTGGGGCTGCAAACGAAGCTGGGAGCTGGGAAGAAGAGTCACATGGTCTGATTTGCCTTTTATACAAGTCACTTGCTACACTGGAGGTGGATGCAGGGAAATCTGAATGTTCAAGTTGAGGGGCAAAAGGTGCTGAGAAAACGGGGTCAGAGACCTTGATCTGCTTCACTCGACCATGTCATACTTGAGAGCACACAGAGGCCCCACCTGCCCAGGTAGATGGTCTCCCCACTACCTTTGAAATAAGCAGCCAAAGAGGCTCTTGAGAAGAAGAATTTAAGCTGATAACCAAAGCCCAGTGTAGTCTGACCTCCTTCAGTTCACAGAAGGGTCTTTGTCAAAACTGCCTCCAGACAGGACTTCTTGTCTGGTAGAGATGGCATTTATCCTTTGGGTATAACAGCCTGCCTTCCTCCCTCCCTCCCTCCCTTCCTTCTTTCCTTCCTTTCCTTTCCTTTCCTTTCTTTCCTTCTTTCTTTCTTCTTAAGATATTCTTCAAATATCATAATGACTAAAAAACCTTTCCTAAAATTCAGTAATTTAGTCCAAATGTCATTCCAGTGTAGGTACTCTCTCTTCTCTCGAGTTGTCTGTTTAGATCTTCTGTTTGCTGTTGACATTACTCAATATCACGACATTGGGTCCAGATGTGATTTTCTGTGTATTTATCTGTGTTGGGACTTGCATGCCTCCTGAGTCTGAATGTTTATGTCCTTTGGCAGTTCTGGGAAATTCTCAATTTTTCTGGTCATTACCTCATTACATATTGACCCCATTGTTATCTTATTCCTATTAGATGTATGTCATGCCTCCTTTTCCCATGATCCCTGTGAATTTACATTTCATATTTTTCTGTCTCTATCTCTCTGGATTATGTTTACAGTAATATCGAAGTGTTATCACAGCTAATATCTAGAACACCTTATTATATCATCATCTTTTTCAAATGTCACTTTTGCCCATTCATTAACTTTATTTAAAATTTCAATGACTGCATTTTTCTTTCTGGGTGCTCTATTTGCCTGCTGTTCTGTTCCTAGTATATTACTGTTTTCTCACAGTTTTAAGTCCATCTCTCATTTCTTTATTTATTTTAAATGTACTTAAAAAATTTATTTATTTATTTATTTATTTATTATTTTTTGGCTGCGTTGGGTCTTCGTTGCTGCACGCAGGCTTTCTCTAGTTGTGGCGAGCAGGGGCTACTTTTAGTTGTGGGGCACGGGCTTCTCACTGTGGT
Organism: Balaenoptera acutorostrata; assembly: GCF_949987535.1. Taxonomy (NCBI): domain Eukaryota; kingdom Metazoa; phylum Chordata; class Mammalia; order Artiodactyla; family Balaenopteridae; genus Balaenoptera; species Balaenoptera acutorostrata. The sequence continues at coordinate 4,305,903 of NC_080080.1, read as the reverse complement.
GGCTTCTCTTGTTGCGGAGCACGGGCTCTAGGCCCGCGGGCTTCAGTAGCTGTGGCGCCCAGGCTTCCATAAACTCTAAGTATTAATTATCTGAAGTTCTTAGAAGTCTTAGTAATTGTGTACCTATCTACTCTAACTTCTTGTTTATGCAGTATTAATATGTATCGAGCATTGTATTGTGCTTATATATTACCAATGACACGTTGTTTCTATATGCATTTGGTCAGTTTAGATGTTCAGACTGAACTGGACCTGGATTGTACCTCACCCTAGATCAGCTTGGCCCCTTCTGCCCCCCTCCTTCCACCTCTTAGCCACACATCTTGTTTCCTTGCAAATGTGCCCTGGCGATGTCTTGTGTACTTCGTGCTGTTGGAAAGGTCTCGTCAAAGCTGCCACAGTACAAGTTCCCACAGGCTTGGGAGCCCTGATGTGCACCGTCACCTGATGAGGGAGAAATCGTACACGTGCGCATGGGTGGGACTGGCCCGCCAGGGGCTCCTGCTTCCCAGGGGTTTCCTGCAGGGTCTAGAGGACAATCCCAGGAGACTGAGGGACCTAATGAACTGTCGAGTGTACTCCATCCGGTGGAGAAAGGAGACCGGGATGAGCCCGCAGGTAAATCTCTCACCCTTCCTCCTCCTTGAAGATAAAGTGCTTCCACGTGGCCCTTCCCCACTGGGCTTTGTTTGAAGCAGTGTCTAGCTCGGAAGTGCATCCTCTTAAAATTTCTGTGCACAGGGAAGAGTGTGTCACCTAACACCATGGGCGTTTGGGGTTGTGAGGTAGTTTTGACAGTGTTCATAACGTACATTCTTGTACAAGTTTTATTATCTGAGTTATGGGTGTCATTTGTGTGAATAATGATACGTTGTGTGAGTAAAGATTTGCATTGTAGGACAGTGAATAACTTAACCTAGTTACAAGAATAATATATATTATTAGACACCGTCCCCTACCCCAACTGAGATGAAAAGTAGTCTCGAAGAGCAGATTTGCAGAAGCTGCCTTCTGTGAATCCTGATTCTCTTTTTCCTTTGGGCAGTTTATGATGGGAAGTGCTTCTCAGAGGAAGTCACATCGGTTGGTGTCCAGAGGCCAGGATTTGATCTCAGCTTTGTCCTTACTGATTCTATGACCCTGGGCTAGTTAATTAACCCTACTCTTGTATTTTTTTTCTTATTTGGAAATTGGGAACTACGAGTCGTATGTGGTAGGGTTGTTGTGAGGCCTGGGGTCGTAGGAAGGCAGGTTGCCTGGCACGGTCCCTGGCAGTTAGGGTGGCCTCCATAAATGGGAGCTGTTGTGGTGGACCGTTCCCTACCGCAGCGCTGATGTGGAAGCCTCGGCATTCAAGTCCCTTTGCTAATCAGTTAGTCATTTCAGTGCAACAGACTTTCGTCAAGCCCTGTCTGCTTGGCTCACAGTATAGGCTCTGGGGATTATACAAATGAAGAAGACTGCTCGGCAGTGGGGGAAGAAAATCCCACTAAAATTAGAGCCTAGGTCTCTTTGAGTTAAGAGCAAAATGTCACTTATTTCTAAGCGTCGTTTCCAGGGAGCAGGTAACAGAAACTTTGTGGAGGCGTTTGTGAAAACAGACAGAGGACTTGCTGTCTGGTACCTTTGGGCAAAGTATACAACGACATTCCTTCTAGAGAGATTCAGGAAATGGTACCGTCTTCAGGTGGACAAATTAGACAGGTGACCCCCGATGGGTGGACACCACTGGGACAGGGTGTTGCTCGGTGAGCAGAGCATAGGCAGGGTTTCAGTCGCCACATGCTTGGTCCGGTTGGGGACCTTTGCGCAGTGCACAGATCAGGAGCTGGGTTCCTTCCAGAGGCCCTCGGGGAGCATGTGGTCTTGCCCTTTCCAGTTCCTGGAGGCTGCCTGCACTCCTTTGCTTGTGACCCTTATCCTCCATCTTCACACCCAGCCACAGTCTGACCCCTCTTGCATTCTCACATTCCTTTGTAACGATAACCAGGAGAAGTTCCCCACTTTTAAAGAGCCACATGATTAGACTGGGCCCACCTGGTTAATCCAGGTACCTGCCCCCCACACCCCCCGTCTCAAGGTCCTTAGCTGTAATCACATGTGCAAAGTTTCTTTTTCCACGTAAGGGCATATATTCACAGGTTCTAGGTATGACGTCATGGACATCTTTGGGGGGCCATTATTTTGCCTCCTCCAGTACCTCCAGCCTGGAAGGAACTGAGGCCCTCAGACCAAAGTCCAGAAGAAGCTGAAGGCTGCCAGCAGCCACATGGACCAGGAACAGACCCTTCCCCAGACCAGCCTCAGATGAGCCCAGCCCCAGTTGAGACCTTATGTGAACTAAGAATGCCTGGACCCCTGACCCACATGGATGGAGATAATACATGTGTGTCATTTGAAGCACCAAAGGTTGTGATAGTATTATTCTACAGCAGTAGTTGGCTAATACATTATACAAAAACCTATTGCCTGTTTCTCCAAACCCATCTACCATTGCCCTCCCCTCAATTTATACATGTTTACATTCGCAGAAACACACACACACACACAACCACCTACGATAACTATACACTTTTAGTTCTTTACACAAAACACAGGGTTTCACGCCTCTGTGCTGTGAAATTAAATGAAGATTTCCCAGATGAAAGTAAGCAAAGGCTATTTACTTTGAACTTGCTCTAGCAAGGGAGTCACCCACCATCATGGGCGTTTGGCAGAGAATCCAAAGCTGGCAGAGGAGTGGGAAAGCTTTATAGTGTCGAAAAAACAAAGGCCTCCAGGGTGCCCTGATTGGAGGCTGTTGGCCTGGAGAAGCTGGAGGCGGACTAACCACCTGCAGTGGGACACGTGACTGTTTAGAGGTGAATATTATCTTTATTCCAGTTGGTCGGAAGCTAGAAATGGGGGCAAAAGTTAGGGAGGCTGTCAGTTATTAACCAAGACCTGGCCATCTGGGGCTGATTGTTATAAGGGTTATTGGTTGGCTTCCAGGGTTGGTTGCTGCAAATTGCGGATTGGAGTTACCTTTCATATACACACACACACACACGCACACAGGTGCACACGCACACACATGCACCCCCACACGCGCACACATGCACACACATGCGCGCATAAACACGCACACACCCCCGCACGCACGCGCGCGCGCACACACACACACACACACACACACACACACACGTTTGTCCGTTTGTATATTGAGTCTCACAGCACTTTTTTATGTATGGTTCCCTCTACCCAGAGCGCCCATCCCTACCCAGCTGCCAAACTCACATGCAACTGTCAGAACTCTGCTTCAGTGTAACGACTTCCGGGAGGCCTGCTGCGATCACTCTGCCTTCCGTCATCTCTCTGTAGTATGTCAAGTGTAGCATCAAGTGTTCCACACCACATTATTTTATTGGCATACATTTTTCTCCCCAACTGATTATGAGCTCTATTTCTCCAGTGTCCAGCCCATGGCCTAGTACCTAGGTGCTCAGTAAAGGCCTGTTAAATAGTTATAAAAATAGGGCCAGTGACAAAGCAAATATTCCTATATTCTCCATCCAATCCAATGGTTTCATTTCCCTGTTAACCTGAAGCCATGGAGTCATGCAGTCTTGAAATCGGAAGGTATCCAGCTCATCTTAGCCTACTGCCAGGAAAGAGGAGAGGAGTGACAGAGATTCTTGCCCAAATTCCCACAGCGGGAAGAGTCCAAAGCCTAGGTTCTTTCTGGTTTTCCATGCATCCTAGAGACCTATGGATGCTGGAGGGCTAGAGCCAGAGTGCAGGGGTCAGGAGCCTCTCAGTGAGTAAAACAGATGCTGGCACGTAGAGGCTGTTGTTTACATACAAGAGTGCACTCATGAATAAGGGAAAATCACTCATCATCTAGCAACTACTATGATTCACACTTTCCAAGGAATTAATAGCATAATCCAGGAAGGCACTGGACAAAAGGCTGGCACTGCAGAAGTATGTGAGTGCACTGCTTTTCTCTGTCTGCGTTCTCATTAGCCCCCTGTTATGAAAACACAGTTATAAATATTCAAAGTGGTATGTATAAATCTGTTTTCATATAAGGAACCCGATAGGAAATGTAGGCCCACAGCTGTTATTTCTTTGACTTCTTTGATCCTTAACCCAGGTGAGCAGGCATGTTCCGAACTTTTCTTTCTTTTTGATTCAATTCAGGTCCCTGTACGGTTAATTAAAAACAACGGCATCATCTCTGCTGTGATGGAGCAGTCCCATCGCAGCAATCCATCGTGCTGATTAGCAGAGGGAAGAGGGATTTGTCTGTTTCCAAATTGTCTATTCTAAAACTGGTATAATTCAGAGGAGATGCACCGAGCAAAATCCAACACGCAAAATTTTGTTTGGAAAATGATACTTTATGAATTTTGAACTGTAACTTGGATTTCTTCAGATTTGGGCCTCTTGCATTATTATTGTTGCTGCAAAGTAATAATTAATAACCTAATAATATTTACGTTAGCAATAATAATAGTAATAATAATAATAGTAGGTAGCATTTTGGAATGTGTATTCTGTCCTACATCGTCATTTCTCCAAGTGTGTTCATACAACACTAGTTCTTTTTTTTTAAAGTATTTGTTTATTTATTTATTTATGGCTGTGTCGGGTCTTCGTTTCTGTGCGAGGGCTTTCTTCAGTTGCGGCGAGCGGGGGCCACTCTTCATCGCGGTGCGCGGGCCTCTCACTATCGCGGCCTCTCTTGTTGGGGAGCACAGGCTGCAGACGCGCAGGCTCAGTAGTTGTGGCTCACGGACTTAGTTGCTCCGCGGCATGTGGGATCGTCCCAGACCAGGGCTCGAACCCGTGTCCCCTGCATCGGCAGGCAGATTCTTAACCACTGCACCACCAGGGAAGCCCGACCTTAACTTTTTATGTTTGTGAGAGTTATTCATGTTTTTTGTGTAATTATTCCAGTTACTATGGCTACATAATAAGTCATCCCAAAATTCAGTAACATAAAACAACCATCTATTGTACTTATAGGTTCAGAACTTTGGACAGAGCACAGAACGGTGGGCTTGTCTACACCCCACTATACCTGAGGCCTCAGCTGACAGTCAGTCTTCTACATTCTCTTGTCTGGGGGTGGATTCTAGTTGCCAGCTGAGACCTTAGCTCCTACACATGGGGTCTCCATGTGAGTTGGGCTTCATGATACAGTGTCCAAGTTTCAAAACTGAGGGTTCTGAGAGGGTAAGAGAGCAAAGCAGAAGTTGTACCTAACTTTACTACCTAGCTTCCAAGTTTGAAGTCACATAGCATCACCTTTACTGTATTATGTTGGTCAAGGCAACTGCAGAGTTTTGCCCAGGATCAAAAAAAGGGGGGAAAACCCCCCTCACTTCTCATGGAAGAGGGTTAACATCTTGCTGTAAGAAAAACATGTGGGATGGAATATATATTGATGATTGCTGATGTACATTTGAGTTGTTTCTAGATTAGGTATTATAGCTAAATCTACAGAAAACATCTTTGTATATATATTTTGATACACATATGCATTTATTTCTGTTGAGTATATTGAATGGAATTGCTCAGTCATAGAGTATTGGCATACCATCTTTAGCAATTAGAACTAAAAATTTTCCACAGTGTTTGGGCAAATCTGTGTGTATATTGGCAAAATATGAATACTGTAGTTGCTCCACATCCTTATCATTACAAGTGAAATGGGCTGGCAAGCAAGTTGTGGATGGACTTTAGGGAGCCCTGCATCCAGGCCTTAGGGTTCACGCTTTTCCCTCAAAGCCAGGGGTTTTAAGCTGGAGGTTTTCCATGCAGAACCTGTGGTGTTGCCGAGGCTGCTGTTGCTGTTGTTGCTTTGAACTGACTTTGGATAACTTTAGAAAGGGCATAATTCACTCTCCAGTGTTCTAAGATAGTTACTATTCTGTAATTTCTCACCGCGTTCCATCCCAGAATTATTCACTTTACTCCTGAAAGCATTTATTTTAAAAGTCCCCAAATAAGCAAAATTAAGCACAGTATTGTTGGGGAAAAAATATAACATATAAAGTAAACATATTTTTAAAAGAGCAAGAAGATAATAAATTTAAACTTCAGAATGAAACTTAACCTTTGCAGGGAGGTGGAGGATGGGACAGATGGTAGCACCCAGGTTGAGTCAGTGCTATATTAATTTGGGTAGTAGGTTCATGGGTAATTTTTTCTTTTTGCTTTGTCATTTACATATATTACATATACTGTTTGTACTTATTTTTGTACCTGTATATGCATTTATTAATTCAATCATTGTATCAGACAGTGGTCTTAGGTATAAATTATTACATGATAAAAAATTAAGCCCAGGAGAAAACCATAATTTGAAAAGAGGTATGTACCCCAGTGTTCATTGCAGCAATATTTACAATAGCCAAGACGTGAAGCACAATAAATGTCCATTGACAGATTAATGGATAAAGAAGATGTGGTACATCTATACAATGGAATATTACTCAGCCATAAAATAGAATGGAATAATGCCATTTGTAGCAACATGGATGGGCCTAGAGATTATTATATTAAGTGAAGTAAGCTAGACAGAGAAAGACAAATATCATAGGATATTGGATATGTGGAATCTAAAAAGAATGATACAAATGAACTTATATACAAAACAGAAATAGACCCACAGGCATAGAAAACAAACTTATGGTTACCAAAGGGGAAAGGGGAGAGGGATAAAAAAATTAAGCCCTATATTTCATAAAATTCGTGCATGTGTATAGTGATATTTATGGGAAGAAATCTGTGAATATGAGAGGCATAATAAGATAAAAAGAAGAGAGATACATAAGCCTTCTTGTAGTAAAAATGGGAATATTCTGTCTTTTCCTTAACACAAACTGGGCTGGTTATTTAATTAAACATGGATTTCTTCCAAAATGAAATATTTGAAGACAAAATATTTAAGGGTGTTGGATGCTGGAAATGTGCCCAGATCTGGTTGAAAGCAGCCCAGAAAAAGGGTGAAAACAGGGAAGAGAGGGAGCAGTGGTGGCTGAGGGGAGATTTACACAGGCAGGCAATTTCCTGCTCTGATATTTTTCACAAAGGCCCATTCCCAAATGGAGACTCCAACTTTGAACACTGGGTGTTGTCATTTTCTACAGAGAACTTGAAGCTAATAGTTATTGTAGACTTGTTATAACCATGAACCACAGGCTTTTTCAATCCATTTCTGCTTTCACTCAGCAGATGCTCAATATTTACTGAACAGAAGTCAGGTGTCATTGGATTTAAAGTCTGCGAAGTCTGTGCTAGTGTCCATATTTTACAGACGGGAAAACTGAGGCTCAGAGATGTGAAGTAGCTTCGTGGTGGGGCAGCTTGTATTCAGTAGTTTCCAAATATGGGTCATAACAAAGTCCACATGCTCTTCTGACCATGTGACCCACCACTGCCCCATCAGGAAGAGCGTATATCCCCTCTCCTTGAAACCTGGTGGATCTTGGTGACTGCCGGGACCAATGCAGTGTAGCAGAAGTGACCCCGTGTGACTTAGAGTCATGAAAGGAAATAAAGTTTCTTCCTGACTCTTTCTTGAGACACTTGCTCTTAGAACCCAGCCACCTTGCCTTGAGGAAGCCCATGCTACATGGACAGCCCTGGTGACAATCCCAGCTAAGGTCGTAGCCAATAACCAGCACCAACCGACGGACACAGGAGTGAGAAAGCCTTCAGCAAGGCTCCGTCTCAGCCACATCTGACTGCAGCCGGGTGAGAGACTGCGAGTGAGAGCCCTTAACCGAGTCCAGTTGACCCCCAGACCACAAGAAGAAGTGGTAGTAGTAGTAGTTGTAATAAAATTGGGTTTTTAAAATTGCACTGAGTTTGGGGTGGTTTGTCGCCCAGTGGAACTGTGGGCATTAAGCCCCATGCTCAGAAGCTTACACTCATTCATATTATAAAAGATGCCATTAGTACCTCTAGAAAATGGCCATGTTCTTGCTTACAATTCCTTACAATTCCACTGATATTCCTAAGATTTTTGTTCATCAGATTTCATCTTCTTTTCATGTCTGAAATGCTAGGACCTGTTGACCCAGGTTGAATGATAATTAACACCATTCTATCTCAGGGAGCTCAGAGTCTGACGAAACAGACTCACACATAGATGGATCATTAGAAAGCAACATGGGCATGGCAGGGTCATGGCAGATGGTGGTGGGACAAGCTATAGGGAGGGACACCAAGGAGCGGCAACATCAGGATGAGGGCAGTTGACCAGAAAGAAAGCTTCCTGAAGAAGAGGTCAGCTAAGCAAAACCTTGAAGAAATAAAATAAGTTGAAGGCAAGGGAAAGAATTCCCAAAAGATGACACAAATCTTGCAGAGGCGGAGAAGCAAAAGCTAGTTTAGTGCACAAAAGAGCAAATATCTCAGCGTGACTTTAATGGCCTTGGAGGCCAGGTGTGGCAGGAGAGCTGGCCGGGCAGTCTGGCGGTCCGGTGCTGCTTTCTACAGTGCCTTCCGCAGGACTGGGTGTTCAGAAGTACTGCATAAGGGGTAGGGAGTGCAGCGAAAAGACAGTTTGTCCTGCATGTGAATCATCTACTAAAATACAGTTGCCCAAGCCCTGTCCTCCAGTGTTCTCATTCTGTAATTCTGGGTCGGGATCTAAGAATTCTGATTAAAGAGGGGAAGAAAAAAGCTTCACCCAGTGAAGCTTTTTTCATTCAGTTTGAAACTGCTTGAGTCAGTGGGATCCACTGAGGGATTTTAGGAGGAGGACAGAGTCGTGTGTTGGAAATGACGGTTCATTGAGCAGTTTGGAGCACAGAGTGGGAAGAGGTGGGGTCTGGGGGCAGGAGAGCAGTCAAGTCGACAGGCCAGGTGAGAGCTGGGGAGCAGCAAACCAGGGCAGCGGTGCTGGGGGGAGAGGAGAAGGCGTCAGTCATGGTCAGACCACGCAGCTGGCAGGGCTGGTGGTGGGCAGCCGGTGGAGGGAGGTCAGGCCGTCAAGGAGGACGTGCAGTCTGGGCTCAGGTGAGACGGGACGCACTGGGGCTGTCAACTAGGATGAAGGGTGACAGAACAGGTGCCACAGGAAGCCCCAACCTCCAGGGAACAAGAATGGTTCTTATAACATGAAAAATAATGATTCCTAATTTTTAAAAAAAGTTAAATTAATGACAGGCCAGGAAAAGTTTTTTCCAGCTTCCAAAATGAACACATGATTTATATCAGTAATAGAGAATAAGATTCCTGAAAATGAAATATAAAAGACACTAAATGGAGTAGAAATATGAGCTGAGGCTATAAATAGGCCACTGACAGATGGGGAAGTCAAAATTACTAACATGTTTATTAAAAACGTTCAGACTCAGTAATTTAAAAATGCTAATTTAAACAAAGGTACAACTTTTTATCCTGACAACAATGGCAAGGAGGTACAATTCAGGGAGTACAATTCAAGGGGTACTGATGACCTGCCGGGATGGGCAGGCTGGACGGGTCCAGCCCTGCTGGAGGGAATACAGGCGGAATCAGTGGAAATAAAAAGGCGCGTAGCCAGGGATGCAGCAAGGAGCTGCTCTGCAGGGAACAGATACACGGAGGCGCAGCTCAGCTTTGTCTGTGAGAGCAGGCGTTAGAAGAAGCCCAGCTGCCCTTCAGTGGAGAAAGAGACAGACAAGCTGTGTGAACGCACTAGGGACATGAAGCAGTCAGAAGCAGCAAACCAGAGAAACATGCCGCCCCACGGCTCCATCTTAAAAGCGCTGAGCGAACTCTCAGCATGATGTCATTGATACACATTCAGACTACGTACCCAGAAAACAACGTTAACACGTTTTCCAAGGATACCCCCATATTCAGGGAATGACACCACACATAGCAGTCACCTGCTGGGGAGGCAGGGGGTGTAATTGAGGAAGGAGTGGGGGAAGAATCAGAACACAGAGAGAGAGGGAGGGAGAAGAGAGAAGAGAGGCGAGGGCAAGCCTGAAGTGACTTTTGTGCTGATCTTGGCATGTCATGAACTTAGGGATACAATCACATGAGGTTTCTGCAGCCTCGAAGATCAGAGCCAAGAGAAGGTCTAGCAGAGAAGCTATTGATGACGTTGAGTTTGACGTGACTATGGGACCCGCGGCTGTTGAAATTCAGGAAGCACATGGAGAGGTACAACTGGAGCTCACGAGAGGCGAAGAATCTGGGGAGAAAGCCGGACACAGTCCAAGAAGAATCCACGAGGAAGAGTGAGATACCCCTGGGAGGGGTCATAGGGTAAGCTGGAGAGTCCAGGAGCTGAGAACACCTGTCATCAATGGGCAGGACACAGATGGGGGGCTGCCCAGGAGACCAGGAGGCTGCGGTGTGAGGACACTAGGGGGAGGGAAGAGTGGCTGGTGGGACAAGCGTTGCCGGGGGGCTGAGGGAGCAGCACTGGAGGCAGCGTGCAGGCCCCGTGAGATACGGGCTGAAACCGTCGTCTGCACTGGTCCAGGACCTATTGCTCTTATCACTAGGCAGGTGGTACATGGGTTTGAGTGGGTGGGATTAGGGGCTGTGGTGCAAAGGAGAGGTACAGAGGAGCAAGGAGGGGTCCGTCTCCCTCTTCTGCCACTGACAAGGCGTGTGAGTCAGCCTTCAAGTCCTTTCTCATCTCTGGGTCTCAGTTTTGTGGAGGCAAAGCATAGGTAGTTCTTGCTTTGTGTACCATCCTTCTATGGCTTCTATTAGATGGCATATATGGAAGTCCTTTTACTTCATGTTTACTTCCTTTTACTTCATGTTGCTCCGAGCATAGCTCTGACAACTACTGCTCTACTTTCTGTCTTTGGATTTTTCTTTTCTGGACGTTTTATATAAATGGAAGCAAACACTATATGTTCCTTTGTGACTGGCTTCTTTCACTTGGTGCAGTTTTTTTTCAAGTTCCTTTCATTCCTTTGTTAATTTATCCTCAGATATCTCTCAGGTGTTTATACTATGTCCGGGTTGGGATGTTTTGAAGACAGCTGATCGTCTTAGTCTCTGACCACTTGGGGAATTGGACCACAGATATTTCAGAATCCGTGGGTTCCTCAGAATGTCTGCTTCACCCCTGTCAATCTACAGATGAGGCTGCAGAGGGCAAGAGAAGCACAGTGACGCTCCCGAAGTCTCAGAGGGAGGGGGGGGCGGAGACAGGGCGGGGGCCAGCCCTCCGGATTCTCTGAGCATCCCCGATGGCCCCCTGCAAGTCACAAAGAGCGGCGGGGGTCTTCTCATTGCAAATCTTGTGCAGTTCTCCCCAACATTTAGTTCTCAGAAAGAGCGGCCATATACATTATCTGAGGGCAAAAGCAAAGACAGTGTGGGATAATGGAAAATATCTGAACTCAGGGCCAAAATAAGCATTTTCCAGTTCCGTCATTCCTGCGACTCACTGTGTGAGGAAGTTACTCTCCCTCTCTGGCCTCAGGAAAACACAAGAATCTCTCTAAGATCCCTCCCATCTCTAGTATTTGGCAATTGAGGTAGAACAAAGAACCTATTCTCCAAGCTCACAAAATGTTCTGCTTTTAGCTCTCTGACGTCAATTCATGGGAACTAAGCGATACTGTCGCCCCTTCTCATTTCCATTGAGAAGCCAGTGGGGTGTCCACCGAGCTTCGGGGAGAGGAAATGGGTTTGGACTGCTTGCCTTGGAGGTACATGGGATCCATGAGATGGGGCGGGGCCTGGCTCCCCACGTGGGGCTCCCTTCAGTCTGTGGAGAAGCACAGGCAGCAAATCGCAGAACCCTTTCCTCCAGCAAGACGGACCCGCCTACCTTCTGATGACAGTGTGCACGGCTCCTTCGGCCTTTGGCTGTTGCCTCCTGTGGGTCTTCCAGGCTTCCCCTTCTCCGTGGTGTAGGATGCGGAATTCCGAGCTGTGTAACAAGACAGGGAGCTGGATTTTGACTTCATTGGGAAAAACATTAGGGCAGATCCATTCAACACTTGCTCCGTACTGTGTGGTGCCTTGTTAACTGCTTTTTACTCATTTTGTTTAATGCCTACAACAGCACCATAGCCCCATGTTATAGATCAGGAAAGAGCTGGAAGCTGAAGCATGATACCTCAGGCCGCACCCAGGCACGGGGTGGAGGCAGGGCTCCAAACTAGTCTGACACCAGAGCCCGAGCTCTGATCTGCCACATGAATGGACACCTTCCACTGTGATCTGGGAAGGATGCTCACCAAATACCAAGCCGGCCAGTCATCCGATTTCCCGAATCAGCATCTACAGAAGATGAGAGGGGAAGACAAGCGAGCTTCTAATGCATGTTTAAATTTCGACAATCTGTGCTCCCAAGTGGTGGGGCTGGGTTTAGAACTCAGGATTTTGACTGCACGGTGCAGTGATGGCAGCACCGACGCAGCCTGCGCCTCAGCACGACCTGCCTCCATCCACGCAGGTGGTAGGAGCTGCCCCGGGAAGCGCAGCACACTTTGTCACTTCAAATATATATATATATATATTTCAAGGGTTTGGCAATGAATTTTGTAAAAGCCACCCGACCCCACCCCTGAAATCAGTTCGACGTTTTTCTTAGACTCTAGAGGAGTGTGTCAGCTGCGGTCTTTTCCTAAATCCGGTGGAACTGATAGTAATAACTCCATGGCTTGCCAGTTCCCACGGCATCACCGAGCGGCTGACCCTGCTCGTGCCCACTGCAGAGGTGCGCCTTGCTGCCCTTCTCTGATGGCACGCAACATCTGGGAGCACCATGGGGCCTGATTCGGCAGTTCTAGAGGTTCTGTATCATGGTCTGGCTTGCTGGAAAGGGTTAATTGCGGAGATTTGGCTTAACAAGAACTCACCCCTTCAGTTAATGGTAGGAAATTATTCACCTATCTATTAATTCCCTCCCACCTCTTCCGTGCCAGAGACCGAAGGCAATGGTGAGCAGAGGCAGATTCGGTGTCTGTACCCAACGGGGCTCCCCCAGCAAGCTCACTGGCAAAATCATGTGACACACCAGGAGCTGGTGACAGGTGAGGGGTTGTATTAGGGACAGGGGGGTCTGATGCAGGTGGACTAGAGCATTTATCTTTGAGAAGGAGGTGACATAGGTCAAGAAGACCTGAGAGTAAGCTTCTGGGCCAGGAAAAATGTTGTTCTGAGTCCTAAAATCACTGAAAACCCAAACAAAAGGTTTTAAGCAGGAGTGAGGATGGGAGATGTGATCAGATATATGTTGTGAAATAAGATACCCAAAAAAGTTTGTGGAACAAACACAGCTTGGAAGCTGGGATACGTGCAGATTCCTGGGTCCAGAATGACCAGGATCTGAGTTAGTGCTAAGGTCTCATCCACATCATCACGCCCCAAGCAGGGAGAACTCGGGATGCTGGGTTCCAACAGTGATATAGCACATGCACCCTGCCTTGGTATCTTTGAGAGGACACATTCTTTTTCTTTTCTTTTTTTTTTTTGAGGATACATTTTTTATAAGTAACAAATTCCAAATCAAACTGGCCTAGACAATAATAGAGAATGGGATTTAGGACCAGTTGAATAGCACTACCTCTGTGTCTCTGCAATTCCCTTTATTCTGCCCATCTCTGCATGTCTGCTTTCTTCTTGTGTTGCCTTTTCTCATAGTGGGGAAACAATGGCAGTTGGTCAAGTTGCAAATTTTGCATTTTTAGACCCTAAATAGGATCCTGTTTCTCAGAATTCCCTGCAAAATCCTGAGTTCATAAACCACTCTCTGTGGCTGGGAGAAAAATCAGGCATCTACTGGCCTATGCTAATCAACACAGCCAAGAGGATAGAATTAATCTTTCTGGTTAAATGCCCCTGGAGCTTAGGGTGAGTTTGCGACCCCACTGCGATCCCAATGGCAAAGTGGGTTGGGAATTGGAAGGGCAGACACAGTGTCCTGAACGGTGAACGTCTGTACTTCTGCTCTCACTATCAGCTAATGAAAGAAGGAATCTGACTGTTTCAGCTACGCGCCACCACCTTGTTTGCAGCTCTTCCACCAAGATGCACCGTTGCCTACGACCAGCCTGATGCTTGAATGTCCCTGAGGAAGGGCCCTTCCCTGGTTGAGGCTGCTTTGACTCAGATTGTAGGGAGTCGCATTGTAAAGATTATGAACACCCCAGCTCGGAGCTGCAGTCTGAGATGTCTTCAGCAGAAGTTATGGGTGTGGCAGGCACCCAGAACAAACGGGTCTTTAATATAGTGGGGGCCGATCTTGACCCTCCCAGGAGAGAAGGTTCGTTTCCTGCACAGGGCGAGCTTCCTTCATTAAAGGGCTTCAAGGCAAAGCTGGATGACCACTAGGTGGCGCTGTTGAGGATCATCAAATTGTCAGCCGGCGTGGGACCAGATTACCTCCTTGTTACTCTGAATCTGTAACTACAGTATTATTTAATGATTCCCCTTATTTTGTTGAAGATGCCCTCTGTGAGATCAGTATTTCTCATTCCATTAATTGTTTCGATATTGTCTTCTGGGAAAAAGACTTGGCAGCATTTCAGAACTCAGGAGCAATCAAACAGAATTTTCTTTTTTCCTGCAATTGTCTTGCTTATGTCAGATTTTTACTTAAAGTCACAGGATGTGAAAGTCGAAGTGCTCCTTTGAGACGTGGAGGCTGAGACACAGAGAAGGGAAGGGATTTAGCGATGGAGACACAGGGATTAGGGGAAAAAGCAAGTCGGGAGCCCAGGTGTCGTGACCACCAGGGTGAGTTCTTTTCCTCCTCACCATGAGTCCCCTCAATGCCTGTCACACGTGAGGCTACATCCTGCCCCGTGCTTCCCACTTGTTGGCCCTCTCTGGCCATGCCCGGCCCTTTGCCTGATGCACGTCCCCACCAACCTCTCAGAACTCCTTCCGGGAGTCGGCCACTCTGCACGGCGTCCCTGACCCCTAGCATCTGAGGCTGGACGCCTCCCCACATGTTCTCCTCTGTTACTCTGTGCAGTCTTCCCTCCCGACCTCGTGAAACTCGATAGGACGTGGTCATGCACGGTGCACCCTTTCTCTGGAATGCTGCTGCTTAAGGACAAGGACCCTTCACTGATTCATATTTCTATGAATGCCTAGAGTTTTAGGCATTGTAGTGGCTCAAACAGTGCTTGCTGGATGGCTGAATAAGTGAATGATTAAAAACTGAAATAATCAAATTGAACTCATACACACACTGTCATTTCAGTGAACATCCTTCTGCAAAGATGAATGAAAACAAAGCAGTGCTGTTGAAAAGAACCATGTGTGTGAGGGACTTCCCTGGTGGCTCAGTGGTTAAGAATCTGCCAGCCAACGCAGGGGACACGGGTCCGAGCCCTGGTCCGGGAAGATTCCCACATGCCGTGGAGCAACTAAGCCCGTGCACTGCAAGTACTGAGCCAGTGCTCTAGAGCCCGCGAGCCACAACCACTGAGCTCGTGTGCCACAACTACTGAAGCCCGCGCGTCTAGAGCCTGTGTTCTGCAACAAGAGAAGCCACTGCAGTGAGAAGCCTGTGCACCGCAACGAAGAGTAGCCCCCGCTCACCACAACTAGGGAAAGCCTACACACAGCAACGAAGACCCAATGCAGCCAAAAAATAAATAAATAAATTTATTTTTTTAAAAAAAGAACCGTGTGTGATCTCTAGACACTGAGAAGTGAAGATGTCCAAACCATTAACTGAATGATGTGTCAGAGAGTATATGTAGAAAGATCCTGCCGTTCTCAAACAAGAAGGAATTATATCAGCAATAAAATGTATGTGTGGATGAATATATATCTATTTTAGTATAAGCATGTGTTATGTGTGAGTCTATATTTAACCATATTTTAAATTATGAATCAGACTCTGAAGTTTTTGCTTAAAACTTTGCAGTGACTTTCTTCTGCACTTAGACTGTTATCTAATTCACTGGCTGAGGCTCTGTGTGACGTGGACCCCAGTTCCCCTGTACCGCACGCCACCCGTCCCCACTCTCCACACTCCAGCCACTCTGCTTGGGGGCTGAATGCACTAAGCTTGATCTTTTTCAGGGCCTTTGCTTTTTCTCCTCAGCTCACTCTTACCTCATGCTTTAAAATGTCTGATTCTTTTGTATTATTTGGATCTCAATTTCTGAGACAGACAGGCTCTGATCACCCTTTCCAGGACAGCCCTCTTCCCAGGCACTGTCCTCCATCTCTACCTGTGGGTTGGATGCTGCTGTTGATTGATTCATTTACTTCTTGTCTGCCTTCGTCACTGGGATATAAAGTCCATGGAAGGAGAGACCTTGCCTGTCTTGTTGTCTTATCCTGGTATCTAGCAGAGTATTCCAGCACACAGTAGGACATCAGTGAGCATATGCAGAAGGAATAAAGCATAGATATAATGTAAGTCCATAAAAATTGTGAGAATTATGTATTAAACTCTTTATAGTGGTTATCTCTGGGAATGGAAGGAGAAGGAAATTATAGTGTTTTTATTATACCTGACAATGCCTAACAAATATTTCACATGAACACATTTGCATTTGGTGAGAATAAATTTTTTTTAAATGTTTCATTTTGGTTTTTACTTCTTTTTTACATTAAGCTGTTATTTTTCCCCAGAATTGTAATCTAGACATGGTCCGATAAACCTTTAAGCATAAGTAGAAAAGGTCCTCTGATGAGGTAACGTGGATCATGTCCTTGACATCCTTGAAAGCTTTCACAGGCACATGAAAGGAAAAAATAGAATCATGATGCTGGAAGGGACCCGCTGGTAACCTAATCCAGCTCCCTAACTTTACTAATGAGGGAACTGAATCTCTAAAATGCAGGTACTTCAAAAGTAGAAAGATAAATGTATGGTAAATTGGAGTTCTGACTCTGTAACTAATTACTGGGTAACCTTGGACTGGTCTTCTGTCTCCTCTGAGCCAGTTTTCTATACTTTTAATATATGAGCGGTGGGGGAGGGGACTTCCAGTGGTAGCCCAGTGGTTAAGACTCCGTGCTCCCAGTGCAGGGGGCACTGGTTTGATCCCTGGTCGAACTAAGATCCCACATGCTGTAGGACACGGCCTAAAAAAAAATTTTTTGTAATTAAAAAGAAAATATGAGGGGGGGGGGGTTGTCTTGCTGACCTCTAAGGATCTGTTCTGTTCTACCAACCCATGCTCCTACTGATGACTTAATAAAACAAGTCCTCCGTGACAAATTCAGACTATCCATTTCTAAATGTCTGAAAATGTAACCAAGATTAATTTCCTAAGTTATTGGTTGGAGACAGGACACACTACTTCTGAATTTAAGGGAGGTAAAGAAAGGAAGATAAGGATGTGACCACTCTGAGCACACCTCCCAGGTAGGATGTAGGAAATCTCAAGAGACAGTTCCCACTACCCTAAAAACCAAGAACAAGCTGCATAAACAAAGCGATTTTAATTGTTTAAAGATCAGAGATCTACACATGCGGAATGAAATAAATGCTAGAGAGGGATGAATGCTTCCCAGGAGAGTCCCCACCTGTTTTCACCTCAGGGGGTAGGGAAGAAGGAAGAGTGAACCTGACATGGAAGGTGGTAAAAAGAAATCAGCACAAACTTTAACGGACACTTAATGGCCACGTGTCAGCTGATATGATGGGCTGGAATTCCTAGGTGCCCCCATCACTAAGCTTGTGGTAGCCCCCTGCCACTTTTCCCACACAACTCTCACCAAGGGCACATGGTGGTATGCGGAAGTCTGGAGATGGGTAGGAGAGCCAAGAGACATCTTCTAGGTAAGATGAAAGCTTTCCCGCATACAAATGCTTGCTTTGGTTGGAGGCGGGGCAGGAGAGTGAGAGATTACCGCCAGGCATGTAAGGCTTTCACTGAGTGTAAGGTAGCAGGTGGCTGAAGGTTGGGGGCAAAGAAGCAGAATGGAGATGGATCTCCCCAGAAGCAAAAGGCTGGAAGCAGGATGGCAGAATAAAGGGGCTCGAAAGTCTGTGGCCAAGCTTTTTGATCAGAGAGAAAGCTGCTTTGACTCAGAAAATTGGCAGATAGGTAGAAAAGCATAAAGAGGTCTTCGGAGTTCTACCAGTAGTTGCATCCTAAAAACTGAATATATTCTGAGGATAATTATTATTTTTTAACCTACTGTTTGTGTGCATATAATAAAAAATTAATATTATGACATATAAGGAGTCAAACCAACCCAAATCAGGTAACACAACATTGAATAGAAGCAGACCCGTAGATAGCCCAGAGGTTGGAATTAGCAGACAGGGCTTTAATGTAGCTATGAAAAATACGTGAAAAGAATCTAGCGGACAAGGTAGAGAAAAGACACCTAATGGAAATTCAGATCTACAGGAAAAATAAGAGAATATCAGACACTATAAATATGTACATAAATATATGAAAAATCTTATTCTGTACATTTTTCATTAAAACAATGATTGTAGAAAGCAAAAATAACAAAGTATTGTGTGGTTTGTAAAATCTGTAACTGAAGTATAGAGCACAAAATCAGGAAAGAAGGAATGGAATATATATGCAAAAATTCATAACAAAATATTAGTAAAATGAATCTAATGACCAAGTGAAGTTTATCTCAGAACTGTAAGGTGTGTTCAGCATTTGGGAATCAATCAATGTAATTCACCAAATTGAGTATCAATCAATTATACTTCAATTAAAAGAAGAGTATCCGGATATCCCTGGTGGTCCAGAGGTTAGGACTTGGCGCTTTCACTGACGCAGGCCCGGGTTCTATCCCTGGTTGGGGAACTAAGATACTGCAAACCGCATGGTGTGACCAAAAAAAAAAGAGGAGTATCAACGAGAAAAATCATATGACCATTTTAATGCAAGAATGGAAATTATTTTATATAATTTAATAACTATTCATGATGACAATCAACATCAATCAGAAATAGAAGGTAACATGTTCAATCTGATAATGGACATCTGCAAAAATCACAACAATTATTATACCTAAAAGTAAAATATTGAGGGGCTTCCCTGGTGGCGCAGTGGTTGAGAAGCTGCCTGGCAATGCAGGGGACACGGGTTCGAGCCCTGGTCCTGGAAGATCCCACATGCCGCGGAGCGGCTAGGCCCGTGAGCCACAATTACTGAGCCTGCGCGTCTGGAGCCTGTGCTCCGCAACAAGAGAGGCCGCGATAATGAGAGGCCCGCGCACCGCGATGAAGAGTGGCCCCCGCTTGCCGCAACTGGAGAAAGTCCTCACACAGAAACGAAGACCCAACACAGCCAAAAATAAATAAATAAATAAAATTAAAAAAAAAAAAAAAAGTAAAATATTGAATGCTTTCCTTCCATCACTGAGTATCAGGCAAGGACACCCATTCTCACCTTTTATATGCAACCTTGAACTGGAAGTCTTAGAGCAATAGGCAAGAGATGGGGAGAAGACAAACATTACAAAGGAGGAATTCAAACTCTTTATTCTCAAGGACATGATTGTATATACTTAAAACTCTAGGGACTCTAAAAAAGAAAAGTAGAACAGATAAGTGAATTTCACAAGGTCAACTTGCTAAAGGATTGAGTATCCATATGAAGAAAAAAAAAACCCTAAATCTCTGCTTCAGTCATAAAGACACACTATTTAGTGTAAATTTGAAATGAATCATAGACTAAATTTTAAAAGCTAGAGCCATAAAACTTGTAAAAGAACACATATCATATGTATGCAACCTTCATGAAGGCATAGATATCTGAGGACACAAAAGCACGAACCCTAAAAAAAAAGTTAAGAGAAAAATTGGGCTTCAACAGATTGTTGTTTCAATGTGATCATCAAATGACATCTGTAAGTAAATTAATAGGTAAGCTGCAGACTGGGAAAAAAGTCTTGCAATGCCTGTGTGACAAAAGACTTAAATCCACACTATAAAAGAACATTTAAAAAATCAACGATGAAAAGGCAGACCACAGACACTTCCTGACAGCTCTTTTGTACAGAACAAAAGTGCTGAGTGAACTCCCGTGGCTTCAGAGAAGGCCCTAAGGCAGACAACAAAAAGACTCCAAGGTGGTTGCTATTCACAAGTCTTACAGGTGTGGTTGAAATCAGAGCCTGAGCAAAAGCCACCTGGGGCACCAAAAGCATCTTTGATAGACAAGTTCAACTCCCATATACACTCCTGTGGCGCTCACAGAATTAAGCTGGATGAAACTGCTGCCAGTGTATTTTCTGAGTTTAAATCTTCCTTAAGAATATGGGGGACTAATAAGGAAGAGAGAGAGAAAAGCACAGCAGAAGGGCAGGAGCTGGGCCACGAGATCAGGATCCTAAATAACTAAGAGGAATATACCACCGCAAATAGGAGGATAAAGATATTTCTGCTGACTTTTTAGTAAGACTAAACAGAGGCACTGTAAACTTATGTAGAATGAGCTAGACTGGATCAAAATCATCTCTTTAGCAAAACATCTCACAAACAACAAACAAGAAATAAATGAAGTTCACCAAAGCGAAGAGAGAGGGCCAGCAAAATCAATAATATAAACAAAAATTGCCCATTCCAGTTATTTATATGGGACAGTGCAAAAATAATTTTAAATGAGAATATTTAGGATGCTGTATGCTACAATTTAGGTTTAAAAATAAAAACAATGACTACAATGATGGGGGAAGGGTGTTCAGTGAGAAGTTGAAATGTTCAAATGTCCTTAGGAGGATAGGAATTAACATAGAAATATTTAATAGTAACTGAGATTTAATTAAAATACATTTAGATATTTATTTTAAAATAAGGGTATTTACTACACGAGATGCACAATAGGTTCCAAACATCAGAGAATAAGGGAATTACAGGCTCCTTTGTCTCTGAGGAAAAGAGAGAAAGGAGAATTATCTCAAGGTTTCCTCGGGCCAGCGTGGCTTCGCTGGACGCTTCTGGCTCTGGGTCCCCCAGGAGGTAGCCCTCCAGCCCACGGCTGCCATCAGCTCAAATTCCAAGTTCACGTGGCTGTTGGACTGAGACCTCAGGTACTGGCCACGTGGACTATGCAGTGTCCTCAAGACACGGCAGCTGGCTGGCCGCACGTGGGTAATCTGGGAGAATGAGGGAGAGGGGTGAGAATAGCCCGAATGGAAGCCGCGGTCTGTGTATAAGCTAGTCTCAGATGCACCATCATTTCTGCTGTAATCTGTTTATTGGAAGTGAGTCACTAGAGCCAACCCATACTCAGCATGGAGGGATTACACAGGGCATGTGTACCAGGCGGAGATCACGGGGCAGGGGAGAGGGAATCTTAGAGGTTGCCTATTGCCGTGTGTGTGTGTGTGTGTGTGTGTGTGTGTGTGTGTGTGTGTGTGTGTGGTGTGGTGTGGTGTGTAGTGCTGTTGTCGAATAAAACCACAAACCCAAGCTTAGGTAGGGAGAGAGTCTCCCTAAGGATTATTGCAAGAAAGGAAAGAACTATTGCAGTACGGAGATGAACCACGAAAGCTGCAAGCATCTCAAAAATCAGACAAAAAGGGTTTTTGGTTTTTGTTTTATAGGGAAGAGCGAAGGAGTCTAGAAGAACCGGTGTTTGGGAAGGTTTTCCCTAGGGCCAGCTTAGCCTCAGGAGGGTCCTAAAGGGAGGCTCCAGCTGAGGGTGGGTCAAAGTTCAGCAACTGGGGAAGGAGAGAAATTGCACTGAACTTTGGTTAAAGAGGACTTGTTCTCATTGATCTGTGCGGACAAGCAGCTCGGCGGATCATTGTGGGGCGAATAATGGGGATGTGGAGGGTGTGTGTTTGGCCTTGGGAGGGTAGCATCAGGCATCCAGGGGTCTCATCTAAGTCTTATGGGGAGGGGGTTTCTTGCAGTGAGCTGGTTCCTGGAGCTGGTGGGGAGGGTGAATTCTTCAAGTGTCTCTGTTTTCCAGGATCACAGACTTGGTAAAATTCACCGTTGTGAGTGACAGAGACATAGTTTGGTCTCACAGAAAGCTAACTGACACTGTCATGGGTCTTGAGAGATGGTTAGAATTTCAGTAGATTTCGAGACCCCAGGTTTAAGTAGCTTTGGGTGTGCTCAGCTGCTGGTATAACAGCATCTACTTCACGGGCGCTTAAGGAAGAGGACGTGTAATCACCGCACTGAACAAGGAGTGTGCAGGTGGGCATTGCCAGCCTCGCTCCAGAGGCTGGGCCATACCTGGATTCTGGGTGGGTCTCTGCCATCCTCTTGACCTTTTCTTCAACATTGTAAGGTCATTGCTGCTCTGAGCACCTGCCCTCATGCAGAAGTTTCTCAAGAAGGAGAGAAGTAGGTCAGACAAAAAAGGGGCTTTGCTTTTGTCAAAGAGAAAAAGCTGTCACAGAAGAGACATCACAGGCTTCCTTGCCATCCCTGACCCCCTTAGCGTGAGCATCCAGGAAGGTGAGGGATGTGAGCGTCAGATAAGGGAGAATGGCATGGCCGGGACTCCCCTAAATCGTGAGACCCATTCTCTGGCTGCCTCCCCCCAAATCAGGGTCACTATCACCTGAGGGAACAAAGAGTTTTGTTAGCAGGACTGGAAGGGTGAAGGGTGGTCGCGAATGGCCACGCAAACTCAGCGTCTGCCCCAGGGCACTTCAGACAGAGGCCCTTCTGTGTGGTTCAGAACACCTGGAGAAGCACTGACTGTGACACAGGCTGCCGGCCCCGCTCGGGGCTGCCGGCTCAGTGGCTCTGAGATGGGGTCCCAGCATGTGCAGTTCTGGAATGTTCCCAGGAGATGCTGATGTGCTGATCTGGGAAGAAGCCTTTGAGAACCACTGGTTGTAGGCCAAGCTTGCAGCCCGGAAATTGCTGTTTCAAATGTGGAGAATATGGATTAATTAGGGGCTGAACGTGTGGGATCCGTCCACGTTCCGTGCACCCCACAGAACGGCGAGTCCGATGGCCAGTGGAGAAGTTTAGAATTTACTCTCACTATGGTCTAGATCACCTTGTCCAATAGAAGTATAATGTGAGCCACAGGGTAATTTTAAATTTTCTTGTAGACACATTTAAAAAAGAAGAAAATGTGAAATTAATTTTAATATTTTATCGAACCTATGTAAAATGCAATCAATATAAAATTATTAATGAGATACTTTACATTTTTTAAATTAAGTCTTTAAAATCCGTGTGTATTTTCTAACGTGTTTCAGTTCCTACAGTTTCTACTAGCAACATTTCAAGTGCTCTGTAGTCACGTGTAGCTAGTGGCTACAGTATTAAACACTAGGTATGTATTGCATGAATTTATATAGAGGTTTTCCTTGACCCCCCAGCTTAAGGTCCTTCCCACAACACTGCCACCCCAAGGACTACGGGGTGGGGGTCCAGAAGACCGTTTGCAGTGGTTTTGGTAAGAGGGCTTCAGGCCCTGGGAGTCACAGCTTTGGTGAGCAGAAGATAACTGGTTTTGTTACATGAACTCCTGCCGTTTCTGTTACATTATCCCTCACATCAGTCCCCTCATTAGCTGACCCTGTTAAAAATGTTCTTGGTCTTAAATATGCAAAAATAAACAAAGACCACCCAAATGAGAACAATCAGAGGCTATCTATTCATAACTTGCAATGGCAAAAGGTTCAGCTACTCTCAGTTGTATGTGGCAGAGACTCAAAGGCGAGCAGAGGAGTGGGGAAGCTTTATAAGCCTTGATCGGTGGTGGCTGGGATGGGGAAGCTAGTAGGTCGACTAGAAATGGGTGTCTTGTGGTTGGTTTAGGTGCGTATTTGGCTTTTTCTGGTTGGTCCTGGGTTAGAAGTAGGGGCAAAAAATGGAGAAGCTGGTGGTGATCGACCAAGTCCTGGCTGTTTTGGAAGGGTTCTGCAGAGGTGGCCTCCTAGCCGGATGTTGCCAAGGTCGTGGGACAGAGCTCCATCGTCATGTAAGGTTGGCCATTGTCCATAGGTATGTTTTGTCTCTCTGCTGTAAGCCAGAACCTCGATTTTATTGTAGCTGATCATCACTGAAGTGTTGCCACCCAGTTGTCAAGAGTTGTCTTCCTGGAAGTGCGGGGGCTCCAGGCTTCGTCACGTCCTGTTGTTTTCTTAAACCACCGCCTGAAGGGGCACCATGGTGTAATGAGAGGGGCGTGCATGCTGGGCCCAGCTCTGCGATATATAATCTGTGGACTTTGGGGAAGTCTGTTCACCCTCTGGGCCTCAATTCCCTCATCTGTAAAATGGTACACAATTATAGTAGCCCTGCATCCCCCCAAATGAGAGAACTTTTAGTCTAAATGGCTGGACATTTTTTGTTATTGCTACAGACATAAAAGTGAATGAAACATAGGCCTGCTTTCAAGGGGTTCCTAAATCTAAGGACTGAACTAGACCTCAGAGCACAGTTGATGACAGCAGTCATGTTGATCTTGACGACGGTGATGATGATAATGGGGATGAGGACCATCATGGGAGTTATGATAGTACTGGTGAAGATGATAATGCGGATGAGGATGAGGATGATTGGTGGGTACAATGAGGATGAGGACCATCATGGGAATGACAGTAATGGCGATGATGATGATGATGGTGTTGATGATTATGAGGACGATGGGGTTGAAAATGAGGGTGATGAGGATGATGATGGTGGTAATGAGGGTGATGAGGATGATGATGGTGGTAATGAGGGTGATGGTGATAAGACGATGACCATCATGAGAATGACGATGATGTTGATGATGATGATGATGATGGTGTTAATCATGCTGATGATGGGGATGATGGTAATGATACTGTTGATGGTGATCATGGTCTGCTGCTATTGATAGAGATGATGACATCTTGGTAATGATGATGGTGATGTTGATGGTGACAGTGGCTGGGCATTGAGCATAGCTTCTGTGCCAGGCACCGTGCTTAGATATTTACATGTTTTGCTGCATTTTCTTCAGATGTCTTAGAACAGCTACCATAATTATCTGCATGTTTATGAAGAGGGAGCTGAGATTTAGAGAGATTATGGAAATTGCTCAAAATCACACTCCTAGCTGGTTGTGAAATCTAGATTTTAATGTTAGCGCTTTTGTTCCAGAGTGGGACCTAATAACCACTTTGCTCACCTGCCTCATTCTGTGCTGTTTTCTAAAACATGATGTGCTCTTACAGAAGTATGTGAAGGGGGGAACACAAGGAGGCAGGCGATTCTACAGAGCAGGATGAGTCTGAAAAAGCATCATGGACATGTGCATTTAACCTAAGCTTCAAACGTCCAAGAGAAATAGAAGTGGGGGGATGGTCATTCCCAGCAGAGCCAACTGGAAATATACTACAGTGAGGGGCCGTGGTCCTAACTGGGACAATTTGAAACAATTATGGCTGAGATGGGAAATAAAGCTTTTTTTTTTTTTAATAAATTTATTTATTTTTGGCTGCATTGGGTCTTCGTCGCTGAGTGCGGGCTTTCTCTAATTGCGGCGAGCGGGGGCTACTCTTTGTTGCGGTGCATGGGCTTCTCACTGCGGTGGCTTCTCTTGTTGCGGAGCACGGGCTCTAGGCACGCGGGCTTCAGTGGTTGTGGCTCGCAGGCTCAGTAGTTGTGGCTCGCAGGCTCTAGGGCGCAAGCTCAGTAGTTGTGGTACACGGGCTTAGTTGCTCCACGGCATGTGGGGTCTTCCCGGACCAGGGATCGAACCCGTGTGCCCTGCATTGGCGGGCAGATTCTTAACCACTGCACCACCAGGGAAGTCCCAGAAATAAAGCTTTGAAGATTGTTTTGGGCCAGGTGGGTATGAGCACTGAGTTCCTGTTAAGAGACTTAGAGTCTATGGTGCCTCTAATTTGTGGGGTCCAGTTTAAGGTTAGGGCCAGTTCATGATTAAAAATTTTAAATGCCTTGATTTAAGACCTTAGACACCACCCGGCACACTGCTCTGGTGCTTGGCCAGAAAAAGCACCACACAGAGCTTTTGTGTTACTTTGTCTAAATTCCTCCTCCAGCACGATGTGGTAAATCTTAAGCATATTGATTTTTTTCCTGGGGCCTCAAGATCTCACCTCACAACTCGTTTTGTGAGAAGCCATGCAACCCTGTAAGAACACGAAGTAAGTTCAGGCCTACGGCTGTCCAACCCATGCAGACAAAAGTGCCTTTGCTCCAACTGAAGCAGCAAAGTCTGCAGGAATTCTTCCACATCCAATTACCACTTCCAGTTAGTTCCTATAACTAAGCAGAACATGTCCTTTTTCATTTTGTCTCAGAGAACTCATTTGGGTTACTTTGCTGAATTAACATTTTTTTCCCGAAGGCATGAGGATAAGAAATTCTCTACAAGTGCAATACCATGTACTAGATTTTCTAGAACAAAGTTTAGTCTGCCTTAAAAATGATCAATTTGGTCTGCTCTTAGGATATAGAAATGACTTACATTTTTTAAAGAACAGTCTCCTATCTTCAAAATTTTATAATCCAATCTAAGCAAGGGCACCCTATCGCATTAACAACCTTAAACATAGTTTGGGGAAAAAAAGTAAAGTTTGTTTTTTTTTTTAAAAAGTAAAGTTTTGTATTTACATGCATGAGTGTATATTCCGGATGTCTGGGTCTGATTTAGGGCACGGTGGGAGTCCTTTCACCCCAGGAGCTGTTTGTTGTTCACTGGGGCTGAGGTAGAGGGTATTCTTCCCGGGGCGAGGTGGGTGGAGGAAGCTGGGTGACCTCTGTGGTTGACCACACACTGATTCCTCTGATGGTCATTTCTCCTCGTGTCTCTTCCCCGTGAGGTAATGGGAAGGTTCTAGATGGGAGGAAACTGGTCTCCTTCCCTCATGTGGCCTCGTCCTACATCTGGCCCTGTGGTTGGTATTCCATAGAAGGAGATAGAAAAGAAGGGGAGGAAGGGGGACAAAGGTGAGAGGAGAAGAAGAAAGAGTGGCTGGAAATAAGTGGGAGAAGGAAGAGGAAGTGGTGGGCCCAGGGAGGCATGATCTGGGCCCTCCGGCAGGCGCCTTGGAGACCTGGCACCGTCCGTCCCAAGGGGACCAGGCCCCTTAGCCAGTTGCATTCCTTTCTATAATGTTAAGTCAAAACCCCACCATCATCTAAGCTGCACTGTCCTATGGACCCAAGAGTGCCAGAGAATAGTAATAATAACTAACATCCAGTATTGCATGCGAAGCCCTATGTGTGCAACACTACACTTTTCAAAGAATGGGCACCTTTTTCCCACTGAATCATGGGCTACTTCAACTTCCCACTAATGTTCTTTCTAAATATCAATGTTCACAGCAACCTCCAAATACAAGTATCATCATTACCTCCTTGAAATTTTTCGTTTAAGCAAACTGAAGATCAGAGAGCTTAGGTAATTTGCTTAGAGTCACAGAGCTGAGACCTTAGAGCATGTTCCCCTCGTTACAAATCCTGACAGTCAACCTGCAGGGATCCTGCAGGAGGCCTCCCCTCACATCCCCCCATCAGGTCAGCCTGCCTGAATCAGGTGTCCTAGGCTTCACTCAGTACAGTTAAAGTACTGTGAACTGAAATTTGAACCACGTGTCAGAGACTAGCATTATTTAACTAAACGCTGGTAATGGATTTACGCATATTGAAACTGCGTGAAACAAGACCTGCCTTACTTTACTGGAGTTTCCTGAGCCAGACAATGTGTCTCAAGGGGCCTAATATCAAAAAGAAAACAAGCAGAATGTCACAGTGGCTCCGCCCCTGGTCTGTAACCCCTGAGTCTTTCCTCACCCTCTCATCCTATAGGTGAGGAAACTGAGGCCTGGAGGGGTCAAAGTGCTGGCTCTGGTCATCCCGTGGCTTGTTGCCTGACGGCACAAGGCAACAAAGCTCAAGTGTATTTGTAAGTCTCTCCGGAACATTCGTGAAAAATCTGCTCAGTGATTGTAAATTATCTCCTCCTCCATCTCCGGGCTGTGCCACTGACCTGGCTCCAAAGGGCTGCTGGCCAGGAAGGCCCCCATGGTCCTCATTTTCCAGATCTCTACCCCTCGGTGTAGGAAGATGAAGCCCAAATGCAGGGACTGCCTCAGATTGTCACAGATCACAAGCCAGTGGAGGTTTCTGCCTTGTGTGTGTGTGTATGTATATGTGTGTGTGTTTAGTGAATAATTTTCCCTTTATCACATGTAAAATGGTTTCTACAACACAGAGTTGTTTCATATTCTAACTGTAATAATAAGCACTTACAAGTCATGTGTCATCATTCATATATGACATATATATATATATAATTTACTTATTAAATCCTGATCTAAAACCTTTTGAGGGAGTTATAATTGCATTCATTTTGCCGATGAAAATTATGTAATCTTTTCAGAAAATAATAATAACAACAACATTAACTGGCATCCTTGGATAAGAACCCAGTTAGGGACACTGGGCAGTAAATCCTAATGAAAACAAGACTGGAATCCTAATGCCCGCTTCCCCCTGTGAGGCAGGCAGCCTGCTGTCCGGGTGGAAGGGGAGGCCGGATGGCACTCAGGGACCAGCAGCAGGGAGCCTGCCGTGCAGGAGGCGCCCTGGGCCCTGCATTGCTGAGACCTTGGCTGGGGCGCGGGTGTGAGGAGAGGGACAGAGCTGGGCACCGCGTGGGGGGAAGGCTTAGGGCACAGAGGCGACACGTGAGGGCTGGGCGTGAGGTTCCTAAGCCACTGACCTACCCAGTGCTGCAGGACAGGGGAGGGAGAGGGAGGGGCTTGGGGCTGGAACCCGGCTCAGAAATATCCCCAACATCCCTTGGAGGTGACGGTCCAGTGACCTGGGCCTAGCAAGACACAGCACCAGCCTCTCTGAGGAAGAAACTAGTCCCACTGGGCAACCCTTTCCTACTGCGAGCCGGGGAGGGGAAGTGGAGGAGGGGGAGGGGAGGGAGAAGAGTGGGTGCTGGGGGCTGGCAGCCGTGGAGTCTGCGACGGGGCCCCTCTGCCAGGCTGAGGGCAAGGACCTGTGATGAGAGGTGCGGAGACCCAGTCGTGGCTCTGGAGGTTCTGGAAATGGAAGCCGCAGGTCATCCCCTCGCCAATTCCACTCTCATTTCAAGGCGATGATGGTGTCACCAGAGGTGAAGTCACTTTTTCAGCATTTAATCTGGGCCATTTGGGACCACCCAGGTTGGTGTGGTGGGAAGGGGAGGAGCTCTGAGAGGCTGTTGCCTGATGCTCGGCAGGTCAGTGGCCCTTAGAACAGCTGCAGTGAGGACCATGGTGAGTGATGACGGACTGTATTAATTGACCAACATCGTCTTAATCAAGCTCCACAAAACCCTCAATTAAGTAGTAATTAATCGCTAAGAGAGGTGCTCAGATTGACGATGGGGCAGGATGGCAGTTGCAGGAGGGACAGAGCTGACAGGTGAAGCCCCTTTGTCTGGGTCCCAAATGTGTATGGAACGTGATTTCTCTAAACTGGCCTGATAATAAAAATCAGCAGAGGCACTTATTAAAGTTACAGATGCTAGGGTCCCTCAACTGGGCATTCTGAGATTCAAGTTTGGAAAACGTTACAGTAAACTAAACTGCATCAGGAGAACCCTGTGCTAGACAATATCCTGGGAATCCCTGGGCTGAAATCCCGCGGACGGGGTGGTACACAGCTGGTTTGTAGGCTCCCTTATAGCTGCCGACGGCCGGCAGGGGGCAGCAAAGAGCTTCCACGTGTTGAAATCCGTCCGCGTGCTGTGGCCGCGATGAGAGCCTGTGAAGGCGTCACCAGGGGAGTTTGCCGGGGTGGCGCTGGAGCATCGGCAGCTCGGCCCGAGGTTGGTCGGTAGGCAGGGCACAGGTGGGCCTTGCACCTACGGAAGATGCGGGGTTCCTAAACAGTTTCAACTGGGGAAGCAACAGGTCTCCTGGGTTTTCGGAAGCTCAGTGTGGCGGCAGCAGTGCACGTTCTGGCAATACGATGGCGGGGGTGCCGGGAGGGGCGGATTAGGGAGGGTCTTCACCTCCTATTGCGCGTGCAGCGCCGGGCAGGCAGCTTAAGCTCCAGGCTGCTGTTTAATGTGCAAAATGGGAGGAATGATAGGATTCACTTCATACGGTTTTTACTAAATGAATTAATCCACTTACACTGCTTAGTGTGATGTCTGCCAAGTGCTTAACTACTGATTAAATGTTAACGGTTAGTAATATCTTTATTGTAATTACAGAGACTTTTGTGGTCTCATTCACAGGACGTGGCGAGAGGCTGGCTGTGAGGTGGGAGTGGGGTGGAGGCCAGACGTGGAGCAGGTTTTCAGGGGGGGGGACCTGCTCTCCCAGGGGGCAGTCAGACCCAGCTGGGGCCCCGTCCCCGTGAGGATGGAGTTACTGGGGGTCTGAGAGTTGACAGTGACAAGAGGAGACTGTGTCCAGGGGGCATCAGAGTCTCCCAGAGAGATGACCAAACAAACGATTGAATGTCAGGTTAGAATAAACTTGGAAAAGAGGAGGAAAGTGAGATCGGAACTGCCATTCAAGGGTTTAAGGCTACTCGGCAGGTATGGGGAGGGCAGATGAGCCTAGGCAGGTGTGAGGGGGACTTCCCATCACACTGTGATTTGTTTATAAGTAGACATAGGAAACTTACACATAATAAAATTAATAGCAGCTAATGTTCATTGATGGTAAGCCATCAGTCACTGCTCCAGGCACTCTATCTGCATCATCTCCTCTTCCCCTGCAATCACCCTACAAATGGGTATCATCCCCACTTTGCAACAAGGAACATGGAGCGCAGGTTGTTGAAGCAGCTTCTTTAAGGTGTCACAGCTAATAAGGACTCAAACCCAGCTGATCTGAGTCCAGTTCCCACCTTCACAGATATCTGGGCAGGGCTCTGCTTTAGGAATTTGAATTTTAAAAACAGCCTTATTGAGGTACACCTGGTATTCATAAACTGCGCATATTTAATGTTACAGTCTGATGAGCTTGCCCATATGTATACACCCGAGAAACCATCGCCACAATCACGGTTATAAGTATATCCATTACCTCCAAAAGTGTCTTTGTGCCCCTTGGGTATTTTTGTTTGTTTTTATGTTAAGACCGTGTAACACAAGATCCACACTCTTGACAGCTATTTTAAGTGCTCCATACATTGTTGTTAACTACAGGCCCTGTGTTGCACAGCAGGTCTCTAGAACTCTTTCATCGTGCATCACTGACAGGTTAGCCCGTAGGGCGGGCTGGAGGAGGGGAGAGACCAGTAGGAGGGGCGGGCATGGTGGTGAGGGCCTGCTGCAGGGGAACTTAGAGACCAAATCTCCAGAAACTCTGATCAATGAAGAAGGCAGAGACGTAACAACAGTAGCTTCTTTTACTGTGCTTTACCTGAAAGCCTCCCATAATTACACCCCAAAACCCTCACCCCTAAGCAACATCTTCTTTTGTATTTCACTGGAGGTGGTGTTTAAGGTGTGGATGGGCCATTTTAACAAGTTGCTCAGTTTTCCTGCCTCTCTCCCATGTACTGAATATGTAGGAGGGATACATGTTACTAAGCTTCTGTTTGCTTTTCTCCTGTTAGTGTGTCTTTTATGGGATTCTCAGCCGAAAACCTAGAAGGGTGGAGGGAAATGAGTTTTCCTCCCCTTATATACTGGTATTTTAGAGACGGTTGTTGGGCAGGAATACATGTTTAAGTTCCTTAATCCTGTTAAGTTACTCACTGCTTTCCTCTTCTTTAGGATGTAAATGTGTTGAATCTCATTACTAGATTTTTTGAAATTGAGCCATCTTTTCTTTTTTGCAGAAATATGTTACCATTTCAAATAGATCACTCATAAATGCCAGTGACCTTAACGCTCTAACAGAGCTTTAGGTTAGAGTCTGCCAGGAGAAGTGTTTTGTAGGAGCTGTCACGTATCTTTAGGATAAAACCACATTCCTAATTATCTAATTCTCCTCTTTATAATTCTTCGGTGCCTCTCTTTTGTTCTCTGAATTTCAAGCTCTTCTGAGTATATCCAGGGCCCTTCACACTTTATGATCTCATCCCTCATCTGTCTTCTCTTCTAAGCCTCTCATATGCAGCCAATCACTATAGCTTGATAATTGTCATCTTTAAATATTTCTTTAATCCAATCCCTATTTTCCATATTTAGAATCCTTGCTTCAGTTCAAGCCTCAAAGCCTTTATCTCAGCACCATTCTAAATGGGTTCAAGAATCATTGTTGTAAGACAGAGACGGGAGTCTATCTCTTAATTGTTCAAAATCCTAAAGTGGGTCTCCTTCCCCCCACAAGATAAGAGCAAACTCGTCAGTACAGCACAGCCATGACCAGGTTCCTGTCCGTGGGACACATTTCCCCGGGAAGACCGTCTGGCTGACAATTTGCAGTGCACACCTATGGCTGCATTGTGAAGCCTGTTCTCAAAGGGAGCTCACTTCCCTCTCCGTGAAGGGGATCTGGGTCTGTGAACTGACTCCTACCTGGGAATCTGGCAAAAGGCCACACATCCCTCTCCCCACACCCCCACTGCCACTCTGGTATCTCAAATCAAGCATATGTCTGCCAGGTCTGAAATGTTCCTGTATATATTGCAGGGTAAGAGGCTGAACATGTAGTTAAGTCCAAGTATGTCTGTGACCAGGTCGCCGTCACTGCGTTGTCCCACCTGTAAAATCAGGCCTCATCTTGCTTCCCCTGGCTTACTGTGGAAATCACGCCTCCCGTTCAGGAGGGCAGTGCCCTCATAACCCAGTCACCTCCCAGAGGCTCCATCTCCTAACAGCGTCGCCTTGGGGGTTAGGTTCCAACACCTGACTTTGGGGGCGGGGGAGACACAAACATTCAGGTCATAGCAGTCAAGCTGGCACAATCCAGTGTTGTATTCACCTTCCACCGTCTGATGCCCTCAGAGCACTTTGCCATTCACGTGGCTTCGGCTGTGTCAACAAAGACTGGAAAGATTCGGCAACAGTTGGTGTGTTACACCTCCTCCTGCGGCAAGGCCTCTATTTCCACACCTTGGCTTTGCTGGAATAAAACTCTTGTTATCAGTCCGAAGCACAGGGTGCCCATGGGTGGGCAGAGTCTGGAGGAGAGTCGACAGCCCCCTGTGAATCAACCACCCTGTGTGACGCCAACAGAGTTCTTTATAAATACATCTTTAAATGCAGGGAGAGGCGGGTTTCTCTACACTTGAGAGAGGGTTGCTTTCACTGCAAGGAATGACGAGAGGGATTTGAGAGTTCAAGGTCCTCAGCTTGTATGTGCCTGCCCCGGTGTGCCGTCCCTCGGGGTCCCCTCTCTCCCCATCAGTTCCGGTTCCCTTAACTTGGCACAAGAGACCAAAGAGAATTATCATCTAACGGTCACTATAGTTCAGCGGTCCTTACAGACTCTCTGTTTGACCCACATTCACCTGCAGCCGCAGGAGATAAGGGCTGCTTTCGAACTGCCCTAGACACCTTTTGATTTTCTACCTGCAGCCTGAGTTGAGAATTCAAGGCTTTGAAGCTGCCAGCCCATGTTTCCCTATTTCTAATCCGCATTGTCAACTCAGCTCCTAAGTGGCATACAGTAATTAATTACTGAAGCAACAACTTGCCCTCTACGTGCACCCACCAAGCCAGCTGCAGAGGAAATCCCCGACACACAGCACTTATCAGTGTCCCATTTGCCCTTGGTGAGAGATTATATGTTCACGTGTTAAATAGGGGGCCCAGCAGCACGCTCCCTTCTGGCCCCAGAGCCATGCGTGTGCTCTAGTGGTGCCTCCTTACGTGGGCTATGTGGACCCTTCTGTTACGGCGGGGACAACTGCCGTGGGTGCGCAGGTAGGTGGGGCTGGCCCCTGGCCAGCTGGCTGTCTGTCTTTGCCTCTTTCGGTGGCTGCCAGCCCACTGGTGGGCAAGGCCAGGTCCCAGGGCAGCTGGCCATGGGGCCCTTGGAGCCGGAGGCTGGTGGCAGCCCATTGGTGGACAGGTGAGCCCCTGGCACCGATAGGCTAGAGAGAGGACTCCAGAATGGCTCCTGCCAGCACCAGTGCCCTTGTGGTAGAGCGAGCTCCCCAATGGGCGGCCCCAGTAGCCCCCTGCCTCTTCAGGAGGCTCTCAAGATGAACAGATGGGTCTGACTCAGGCTCCTTTCAAACTGCTGCTTTTATGCTGGGACTCAGAGCATGTGAGATTTTGTGCAGGCCCTTTACGAGCAGATTCTGTTTCCTGCAGCCCTCCGGATCTTCCATACGCAAACCCCGCCGGCCTTCACAGCCGGGTATTCTGGGGGCTCATCTTCCTTGTTCAGGACCCCTGGGTTGGGAGCCCAGTGTGGCGGCTTGAGACCCCTCACTCCTCGGGGAGAACGTCTGCAATTTTGACTGTCCTCCTGCTTGTGGGTCGCCTACCCAAGACGTGGGTCTTGAGTATACTGCATCTCCTGCCTGTCTCGTGGATCCTTCTGTGTATCTTCAGTTGTGGAAAATCTTTTCTGCTAGTCTTCGGGTTGTTCTTATAGATAGTTGCTCTGTAGTTACAACTGTAAACCGTTGTAATTTTGGTGTGCCTGGGGAGGAGGGGAACTCAGGGTCTTCCTACTCTGCCTTTCGGCCACACTCTATGATCATACATTTAATAACTAAAAGGCATTCTAAAAATAAACTTTCTTTTATTTGAGCCAAAAAATCAGGCCTCAAAGTGTCCAAATAAAAAATGTACAGCCAGATGAGTTTTCACAAAGTAAAAATTGACCAAGTCTCCACCACCCGTTAAGGAAAAAAATAAAACCAGTAACATTGCCCCTCACGGCTCCTCTGGATTCCCTTCCAGTCACAACACTTACCCCCAAAGATAACCACAACCCTGGTTTCTGCCATCAAAGATGAATTTTTCCTGTATTTAAAATACACGTGCACACACGTACATACATGCCCAATGTGCACATACACGCACATACACAATACACATGCACACACACACAATACACATATACGCTCACACACATATACAATACAGTGTGTACCTCATTGTGTCTGGGTTTGCTCATTCAACATTATCTTTCTGAGATTTATCTCTGCTGCCTATATCAAAAAAATCTGTGTCTATATCATAGCATTAAGCCATTCTTCAAGTTACCTTTTAGAATTTATAACAATTTTCCTTTTAAATTTAGATGTATAATCTATCTGGAATGAATTTTATGTATCCAATGAAGAAGGAATCAATATTCATAGTTTTAAAATATGGATATCCAATTTATCCAGAATAATTCATTTATTTTATTGCATTTATGTGGGTGTGTGTTTAGCGGAAATTTTTATTCCATTCCATTCCTCTAGTTGCCTATTTCTGCACCTATTAGTGTACTGTCTTAATTATTAAACTTTATATAAATCTTAATATTTGGTAGTGAAAATTCTCCATGTTTGTTCTACTTCTTCAAGATTGTCTTGGCTATTTTTGGCTATTTGTATTTACATAAAAATGACTCAGATAAAGGAAGCACTATCCAATTTGATTTTGGATTCACCTCATTTTGTTTTTAATTTCTCTAAGATTTTTGTCCCCAAATTCTAATTTCCGTGACAGATTATCTATGCCAATAAGTAAACAAATACACACACATATCCAATGCACTGTGCTTCCTGGAACACACGCACTTTTGTAGTCTTCTGTCACATTGACTGCTGCCCTGGCTTGGCCACGAGGCTAACTTTTAGCTCCTGAAACAGCAAAATCATGGATACTGAGGCTTGATCTCCGGGAAAACTTGCTTTTGGGATGCTTCCTTTTCGAACCTAGGTGCAATGCTGTGCAACCTAGCCACCTGGAGAGGCCATGCTGGGAACTGAAGACTTGGCTAAGGTCCCAGCCAACAGCCCGCGCTAACTTGCCCGCCGCGGGAGGGAGCCTTCCTGGGAGTCGGACCTCCAGCCCTCTTCGAGCTTCCCCCGCTGCAGCCACATGCCCAGTTGAAGGAGCTCGAGAAAATGAATGATTTTGGTTAGATTCGGCCTCTAAATTTGGGGGTAGTTCTTTATACACTCATGGAATATATGTATGTGTTTGTGTGTGTGTGTGCAAATTTTGGGTGATTTATTACACATTTATAGAATTGTGATGTGCAGTGAAATTATATATAAACTCTTCTAGTTATTCTTGGAAGGAGTGTTGGCCTAACACTTTTTCACAGTCAGAGGTGCAAATATAATTGAAGAACAATTTTCTATAGTGAATGGCATAGAATAGAAATAGGGTTGAAGCACTGTGAATAATTGGACACTATGCCCCATTAATCCAATCCATTCAGTAAAGACAGGGCAGGCTAGACCGTATAAAATGCGTTACTGTGATGGTAGTTTTGCTGATAGTACAAGGATTGTGGTTGTTCTCAGGCACTTACATGGTTGGTGAATAACAAGCCCTTGGAGTCACTGAGTTGCAAATTGTGTAAATATATGTTGTATGTCATGTTTCTCATTTCCATTATATAATGGGAGGAGAGCCTAAGAGAATATATGCAGATGATCCTACAAGTGAATTATATTTTTTAGGTAATTATACTCTTAGAATTGACATATTTACATTTTAGAAATGTTTGTCAGGAACGTAGCAGGTCATATATGTTCCAGTTAAATGATCTTTTCTCCCCTTCTCCTGGTAAACACAGTGAGGATTCTTTGATGTACCTCAAATGATTTAGACGCGTGCCACAAGCAATCTGAGACTAATAACCGTTAACATGCTGAGGTTTGCAAATTATAGACTTTATAAATAACTTAGAGCAATTCAAGGTTATCTCTGTAAAATTCTACTTGATTGCATTTTGATGTCTCCTTCAAATTGTGTGCTGTACGTTTTCTATCCACCATCCTCCCCCCACCCACCATTCTCTCTACTCTTTCCACTTTGCTCCAAGCTCACAGGGGAGCATTGGCAAGAGATCTGAGGGAAGGGAGGTGATAAAGTCAGGGTCTTGATTCTTTTGACTCTCCCTGCAAGATCTCTGCAGGTTGACTGTGTCCTTGACAACCACAGTGCATCTTAGATGCTGTTCCCCACACAGCGTCCCCTCCCTCTGGGATCTAGTAACTGTACCTCCACTAACCCTGCAGGCTTAGGGGTGCCGTGTCTCACCGTTGTCACCAGATTCCGGACGGGATCTTCCTTCCTGACCCCCTAAATCCTGCCCACAGGATGAAATGGTTCCTTTTACAAATCGTTCCCATGTAAATTCTCCTTAAATATATGTATGCTGTCTCTTTTCCGCCAGGGTGTTAAGGAAAGTTAAGATGATTTATTTCTCAGCATAGTTTACTTACAAATCTGGGTTAACTTGTGGGATTGGTGTCTGAACTTGACTTCATCCATCATGAGCCAAGCACTGGTCTAAAAAACAAAGTTCAACCTTTGAATTGAATCCCGTGCAGCCCTTCAGAAGTAACAAATTATAACAATGGCATCTGTCTATTGTAATAAATAGTGGGTCCTAGAATTTCTGAATGTCCACTCTGGAAGGAGACTCAGAGCTCATCTGATCTCACTCCTTTCTTTATGTGGGAAAACTAAGGTCCAGAAAGCGGGCATCCCTTTCCCAGTATCACGGTGTGAGTGGGTCTAAATGCTACCAGCAGGAAGGCTGCATGTTGAGAAGAGACATTCGTGGACTGAGAATCTGGAGTTTGGTTTCTACCAATTCACTCAAGTGAACATCAAGCAGCAAATACAAGCGCCTCGTTCTAGAAGTGAGCAAGGCACACATCATTCCTGCCGTCAGGCAACTTCCATCCTTATGGGGAAGGCGGAAAGTTAAAAGATACCCAGATCATTATAATTTGTCATTACGACTGTGAGTGAGACAGATAAGCAACAGCAGAGACAGCTCCTTTAGGAAGCAGTTGGGGAAGCCCTTTTTGCTGCAAAGGTGATATTTAAGCACATACCCAAATGGCTCAGTGAGGTCACCTCCTGCATGTTCTTATGGAGCGCCTACTGTGTACCAAGCTCTGTGCTGTGTGCTGGGACTTAGAACCACCAGGCATTGTATCTTAGTAGAAGAAAGAGACGATCCATTTTAAAGATTGAGGCTCTGAAATGACAAGGGTTATGATGGCCACCGACAGGACACACTGAACATCCACAAAGGGGTGTTCAGTGTACTTGGGAGGTCAGGGCAGGATCCCCGAGAAAGTCTGGCTTACGGCTGGGTAGCAATCGAGTGAAAGAATAGGGGAAGAAATAGCATTCTGGGACCCAAAGCAAAACCAAAGCAAAAGCACGTGGGTGTGCCAAGGTCCCACGGGAGGCATGTGGAGGCTTCAGGGACCAAAAGGTCCAGGGGTTACAAGCTCAGAGCGTAAAGGAAAGCCTGGGGCAAGGTGAGGCTGGAGAGAGGTGGGGGGCCAGCAACACAGGGTTTTCCAGGTCCTGTTAAAGAATTTTGCTGTTAACCTTAGAGCACTGGGAGGTACTAAACCTCCTTAGGGGTGTGTGTGTGTATTTATGTGTATGCATGTGTATTTGTGTGTATGTGGGCATGCACTCAGACACAATGATTACTCTGCCTTTAACATGAGTGAAAAGAAGATAATTATGTGAGGAACCGGGGCGGTGGGGGGAACACTGGCCAGGCAGTCAGAACATCATGTGCAAAGGCCCTGAGATCAGAAGAGCTTTGCACACTTCTTTGAGGAATTGAAAGAAGACCAATTGGTTGGAGCATCAGGAATGAGGTGGAGAGTTTCGAGCTGTTCGGGATTATGCAGGGGCCAGACCATGCTGAGCCTGTGGGCTCTGACAAGTGCTTTCAGTGATGCCCTGGGAGGCACTGATGCAGTCTCATTTCATCATTTACTGGCTGTGTGACTGGAAAAGTCCCTGGTCCTCTCAGAGCCTCGGTATCCTCATCTGTCAAATTGGGCAAACACAGCCACCGTTGTAGGGCTGCCAGGAAGACTAAATGCGGTACAACATACATGGGTGCTGTTGTCACCACCATCTCCAGTATGTCTCCTCATTTCCGTCTGCCAAAGGTCAGCACTGAACTAGGCCAGTGACTACTAAACTGTATGCATTAAATGCTACCCAGGAACTAAAAACACCGCCCTCCCCCCTGGTTCAAACCCAAGTCCACTGACCTAGAATTTGCAGGGACAGTGCCTGGGAATCTATACTTTCAAACAAACACACCAAGCGCCTGGCATTTGGAAGCCACTTGACAAGATGTCCTCAGCAGGCCCTTAGACACCAAACATTCCTTGAGTCGGTGCCCCCAACTCCGGCTCTGGGGCCCACGTTGAATGTGACCCTCTGGAGGTCAACTCCGCGGCCAGTTTCCTACTCCAGGCTCTGCCAGAGACTTTGCAGATTATGTTGGATGCCTTCTCTCCCTCCCTGTTTCATAATCTAATTATCCTAGAAACCAGAAGTGACAGGCTCCCTCCCAAACCCATTTAAACATCTCAGAGGGCACCGTTCAGGACCCAGCGTTCTATCCTTCGCCAGGCCCTGACCCAAGAAGCCTGGAAGATCTCTTTGTGCTAATTAGCAATGAAATGTCCTTCTGCCACAATAATCCGATTATTGGGCCCAGGAGCAGCTGTGGACTGTCACAGTCAAACCCACATGGAGAGAGCGTGTCACGGGGGTCAGCCCCCTGGAATAGCACACCCTCTCCCTACAAGCACGTCTAGTGTCTGCATCTCTCTCTGTGCACGTTTTTGAAAATGTGATGCATATAAAGGTGCCTTTCCCCAGGAAATTAAATGCATATTCGCAAAATGATCTACCCCTTTCCAGAGCTGTGGGCCACGTCAGTCCCTTGGTGCCTCGTCTAGTGGCTGACATGAGCCAGCCATGCCGGTCACTCACCGAGCACAGCTTACTGTGTTTCCTTCTAGACCTTTTCAGGTAATGCTTTTCTTTCTAGACACATGGGATTATACTGTAGATATTGTTCCTCAGTCTTTGAATGGATGGATAAATATAGGAAAAAGAGCCCAGAATTGGAGATGGAAGATCTGAACTCATGTTCCAGCTCTACCTACCAACTATCTAAACTCGGAAATATTACTCTTTGAGATCCAGTGCCCTGCCGACCACCTGTGGGAATTGGAGGAGATGCCAGAGAGCTTCTTGCCTTGAGTCCGATCAGTTTACAGGAAGGCTCTGTGTAATTGTTTGCTGTTGGCCGCTGTTAACAATGTTGATGAGGATGGCATTTGTTGAGTACTGACTGTATTCCAGCTATTGTACTACTGGCTTGAAATGCATTAATTAATGTGATCTCAAAATGACTCTTAAGGTAGGTAAAAAGTCCAAGGATTTTGTAAGTAATTTGGTAGAAAAGCCTGGCTAGAAATGGCGTGATATTATTTATAGTTTTCATTTATTTTGTTCCTATGAATGTTCACATCTCCCCGCAAAAACAGTAATGAGTTTTATTAGAGTCATGCCCTTGACCCCTTTCTGGCCCTTTCACAAAGTTAGAAACAGGCATGGTATTATATTAAACTTCTAAACTTTGAAAATATCCTGAATTCTGAAACATTTCTGGGCCCAAAGATTTTGGATAAGGGATTTGGGCTTGCCTACTTTATACTCATTTTAAAGTTGATCAAACTGAGACTCAGAAGGGTTTAAGTACTTTCCCCAAATCAGTTGGTAAGTAAGCAGGCTGCGACTTGAACCAAGAGCTGTCGGACACCATAGATCATTCTGTTTCCACTAGATTATGCATGTTAAAGGTGATCTGAAAATTAGACAAAGTGACCCCTGCATGTTCTTTCTGCCTCTGATTTCTGTGGATCTCAGGCTAAAGCATCTCTTACTTATAGTCTGTGTCTCCAGGGCAGCTAAGCTTCATCTTAGCTTTTATGTAACAAACTTATCGCCTAATTTGGAATCTAGGAGCAAATAATCATTAAGTTTTTCTAATATGCTTTGGGTAAGGCACCTACCTGTCAGGGTCAGCACTGTATTTAGGAAACTGAATTACATTTACAGGGTTCAACTGAATACCCTGCAAGGAAGGAAATATTTACAGAAGTGAGGGAAGCATTAAGAGAACTGCGACAGGATGTCGGGTGCCCAAGACAAGCCGCCCTGGGATGCAGTTTCCACCCCTAGCTGTGAAGGGGCAAGGGGGGAATGAAGAGAGATCAGACCCCAGATGGAGTTGCAGTTTGGAGGAGAACCACTCGGCAAGGGCCATGTGGGGGGGGGGGGGGGGTGGCAGTCACTGCTGGACCGGGGCCCAGTCAGTCTTTTATCCTGCCCTCCGGTTGTCTACTCGTGCTGCCCTACGGCCAAACCCAAATAAGAGTGAGAGGGCAAGGAGTGCAGCAGATGTAATTCATAAGGGTTCAGCCTCACACAGCCCAGCAAGTGGCAGTGAAGTGTGGACAGTGGACCTTTGGGCAGAGAATATCCAGAGCAGGTCCTGTTGTAGGATGGCGTTGTGTGTGGTCAGGTGTGTGAGCTCTGGACCCAGGATGCCTCATGGATTAGTCAGCTTGGGCTGCTGTAACAAATACCATAGACTGGGTGGCTTAAACAACAGACATTTAAAAAAAAATTATTGAAGTATAGTTGTTTTACAATGAACAACAGACATTTTTTTTTCTCACAGTTCCGGAGGTTGAAAGTCCAAGATCAGGGAGCAAACACGGCTGAGTTCTCTTCCTGGCTTGCAGATGGCCACCAGATGGTGGAGATGTCCTCATGTGGTGGAGAGAGAGCTTTGGTGTCTCTTCCTCTTCTTATAAGGACACTAATCCCATCATGAGGACCCCACCCTCATCTAAACCTAATTCCTTCCCAAAGGTCCCCACCTCTAAATACCATCACATTGGGAGTTAGGGCTTCAGCAATGAATGGGGGTGGGTACAATTCAGTCCATAACACCTTGGTTGACTTGAAATTCCCTCATGACACTCATGAATTCACTCATTCATTTAGAAATTGTTTTTGGCATTTTAATTATCCTCATCCTTCTTTTCTATCTCTTTCTTCTAAGCAGCACTGAACAATGGGTGCCGCACATTTTACATCGTTCAGTCATAATAATGAATCACTTTATGAATGAGGCATCTGAGGCATTTTACTACTAACTCATTGAGTCAAGACTGAGAAAATTTTTCTTGTGAAGAGGGCATTATGTTTATTCAGGAGAAATATTTTTATGAGTTTCCTGGGGTAGAAGTGAAATCACAAAAATGTCCTGGGGTAAAGCCTTCCAAGGAGGGAGTTTCCTCTGTACATCCCTTATTTGAAGAGTATCTCATGGGCTGAGTCAGTAATGGAAGTAGAATTTCATTAATGTGGAGGGATTTGAAGATGGGTTTGGGGCTGGAATCTGGAAAGAAAGGAGAGCTGGAATCAGTATCCATGAGGGGACAGGTGGAAAGAGGAACAAGGGAAAAATAAAGACAACCAACCAGCCAGTTCAGAGGCACGGGTGAGAAGGGAGTTTGAGGGTTGTTTGCCCATTTTTGTGAGTTGTTTATGTATGGGGGGATGCAGTGTAAACCCTCCTCCACTTGGACACTTCAGGAAAGTCTGCTGTGCTCACCGAGGCTTCAGTGCAGATGGGTTATTTCAGGGACGTCTAAGAGGATGAGTTCTGTTCCAGGTTAGCAGGGAGTGAAAACTGCTTCAGCACATGTCAGCAAGAGAGCAGAGGGGCATCTGTGTAGCCTCTATTTTATGGACAAGCACCTTGAGGTTTGGCAAGTACCTTGTCTAAAGCTATATTACTTGTAGGTGATAGAGCTTATTCAGGTAGAATTTAGATTTGTCTGCTTTCAGTGGCTTGATT
Source organism: Balaenoptera acutorostrata (assembly GCF_949987535.1). NCBI lineage: Eukaryota > Metazoa > Chordata > Mammalia > Artiodactyla > Balaenopteridae > Balaenoptera > Balaenoptera acutorostrata. Next base: position 4,263,267 of record NC_080080.1, on the reverse strand, counting down.
ATTTACACTCTTCTGTACTGTTTCTACAGCTATCAACATTGTGATAATTGCAATAATGTGGTACCGTAGGTGAATCATGAACAAATGCTTTCCTTAAAGAGTTATATTGTGCCCATCCCATTTCTACTTGAAAAATCAAAGGTGGCAGAAAGCTCACTGCCTCCCAAGGAGCTGGTTAGATTTTTTTTTTTTTCATTCGTTGGGGGTGAAACTTACTCTATAAAATAAAAAGAATTTCACTTTCAATATGAAAGTGAAGATCTCACTTTGAATCTCTTAGCCCTCATTCAAAATTTTGAGGTAGCATGGAAGAAGTATTCCCTCCAAATGATCAGAAAGTCTTTCCAGCTCTTAGCGGGGAAGTCGCAGTTGACCCTTTTCTCCCCAAGGCTGAGGAGCCACAATGTTGCAAATGATTGTTTCTATGACAACAATTCCAAGTTCCTTCTCCGAAGGTCGCTTAGGCCCGTGAATGCTCAGCCTTCAAGAATATATAAGCATTATTTGAAATGAGTACAACTTAAAAAAATTTTTATTAATATATGCACAGGATATTAGTCACCAACAGCTTGCCTTCTACTGAGCCAGAGACATGTTGGGAGAGACCTGGGGAGGGCTGTGGGTTGCCAGCTGATGGAGCAGTGGAATACAAACCGCCATCTGCTAAGTGGAAGAGAGGACCTGAGAAGTAGCTGGAGAAAGCTGGGTCTGCTTCTCACACAATCAAGGGAGGAGACAAATCAGGTAGGAAAGTCTGCCCCTAGGAAGGAACCAGGCACCCCGTGGGAAATGGCAGTGCCCCAGGCAGCGCTGGGATTCCCAGGGTCATGGACATTGGCTGGCATGAGCCAGGGAGGAACGAATGGAGGCACCATCACCATCTCTGTCATTTCCTGGCTGTGGTCCCTTCACTGCCAAGGCCCACGTCACACTGAATCATTGTCAAAGGGCTGTCAGGTCCCCTGCCAAGGAGCATAAGGAGAGGCTGTGGCCAAGGACCAAGCAGGACACAGAAGATGGACGAGTGACAGCTGTGGCTGTGGAATGGCCCCTGGCAGATTTCTAGACAATTCAGCAAAAGAGCCAGAAGGTGCAACCCAGGACTCCAAGACCCACTGCAAATAGTTTAAGTTTCCACACCGGAAGAAGAGGCATTGGGTCGGTGAGATGTTGGCATTTGAGGACGGTGATGCTAGTTGTGGAGATTTGATTATGGAATCGAGTAAAAGTTCTAAATTTTCAAGATATCCTTAGAAATGTTCACGTTTTTTACTTTCAGATTTGTACAAAGAAAACAAACTACACTGATGAAGGTGGGTGTGCTGTAGACTGATTCTCAAGAAGGGCTTTGAATGAAATCAGATATATTGATTAATGTCTACTTTGACTGTATCTCCACTTCTTCTCTTTGATACCGTTAAAACATTGTGTCACGTGAGCAACAACAAACATATGAACTACCCAGTGATAAACTCAAAGACACTATTTGGAAACAAATAAAAGTTTAAAAATAAGTGGAGAGCCATACCATGTTCCTGGAGAGCTTCACTCAATCTTCTAAAAATTAAGATTTGTCCCAAATTGTTGTATAACTTAAACATAGTTCTACCTAAATCTTAATGTGATGTTATACTAGTTGGCAAAGTGATTCTAAAGGAATTCTAAACATAAACATAGGATAATATCCAAAAGGATTTTAGAAAAGAAGGCCAGTGGAGGGGGCCGTCACCTGTTAACATGGCACATTTACTGTAAACATAAAATAATTTACCTCCTGGTGCTGGTGTAGGAGAGAGAAGATGTAACAGAAAGAGACATAAGCTATTATTTAAACTCTAATGTATGAAAGGGTAGTGGTTCAAATTTGAAGTTAAAATGATTATTTGGTTACTTGTTAAATAGTATTTTGAAATTTGGCTGAGGCAAAAATCAGGTATATACTCCTCTGACATGTATAACTGCTTGCAGAGAGAGTAAAGCTTGACTATAAAAAGTGTGGTAATAACAAGAAAGTATAAACATATAAAAACAGGTTTGAGTAAAATTTATAAGAATAGAATAGATATTTGAAAATTGCAAATAAAAAGATGGATGGATTTACTTAATGAAATGTTTTTCATATACACATATATGCATATGCATATGTATGTGTATGACAATGTAAGTGATTAACAGAATAACACAGAGCTACTTGTATGATATGAAGAAAATTCCCTAATGAATAATTATAGAGGTAGAATAAGTAATTGGAAAAGTTATGAACAAGAAATGTCTTTACTTCATGTCCAATAAGCATAGTTAGTGTGACTGGAGGATGACACATCAAGATCTTTAATGGTATTGCAGGACTGATTGAAAAATGATACTTGGGCTTCCCTGGTGGCACAGTGGTTAAGAATCCGCCTGCCAATGCAGGGGACATGGGTTCGAGCCCTGGTCCGGGAAGATCTCACATGCCCCGGAGCAACTAAGCCCATGCGCCACAAGTACTGAGCCTAAACTCTAGAGCCCGCGAGCCACAACTATTGACGCCCACGCGCCTAGAGCCCGTGCTTTGCAGCAAGAGAAGCCACCACAATGAAGAGTAGCCCCTGCTCGCCGCAACTAGAGAAAGCCCGCGTGCAGCAACAAAGACCCAATGCAGCCAAATAAACAAACAAACAAATAAATAAATAATAAAAAAAAAGAAAAATGATCCTTCTGGTCTATTAAATGATAGACCAGAAAATAGACACTTGGTAGATTAAATGTGCATTTTAATTGCATGTTTGAATTCCCTGTTTTGTTTCATTATGAGGAGCTGATCTTTTTTAAAAAAAAATCTTCATTTAGTTAAACCAGAAATCAAAAGACAATCAGCTAGTAAACACAAAGAAATATCTACCCCATAAATCCAGAGGCAAAACAAAAGCACCGCTGATTTTTTTAAAATCGTTTTTATCCCTTGGAAATCTAAGTCAGAATATATTTAGAGTACATGGTCAAAATTGGCATTTCTGTATCTATGGCTTGCCCAATTTGATTTTGACATTTCACATGAAAATGTGTGTTTACACTGATTTATTGCCATAATTTAAAAAAAATATACGCATTCTGGATCACCTTATATTCATTACAATCATGCATTATAAGCCCCAGATATAAGTGTATGTTTATGACACTACTGGCAAAATGTCCAGTTATATTGATTTAGTGTTTTCAGATTAATGAGAAAATTAAAAAGGAAATCTTAATATGTAAGCAATGTGTTGTGTCTGGTCAAGTAGAGCAAAACTGTTATGGTGAGTTACCATCAATGAGTGTTTATTTTTTCCATATTAGGAATGAGAAAAGTGGTGAGGAAATAAAATCATATGGTGCAAAGCAGTAGAACATGTCAAAATCGAAATAACTCTCCGGGTTAGAGGCCATGGAGAGGCCTGGTTACTATGTTCATATAATGTTTCAAGCAAGCTTTTCTTTTATTCTAGCAAAACAATTTTTATGTTTCTCATTAATGTTGTTTATTTAAATTTTATTTGCTTCATGGTCTTATTTATGTTTCTATTATAAATTTTATTTGGTTTTATAGTTGATTCACGAAGCTTGTGCTTAATTTTCTGCACAAAGGGTAATAGAGCTTTCAAATTTCCTGCCCCTTTGAATATCACCCATTGGAATGAATGCTGGATTATGTCTCAGGATACCTGAGATGAGACCCCATGTCCTGGCTGGTGTCATAGGCCACTTCCTTCCACCTTGAGGGCCTCAGTTTCCCGTATGAAAAATGAGAGGTTTGAACATGAACTGTGGTCCTCAGACTTTTGGAGCATAAGAATCCCTGGAGGAGCTTGATGAACGCGCACGTTCAAGGTTTCCAGCTTCAGAGGATCCGACTTAGCAGTTCGGTGGCCCCGGAGACCCTGCCTTTGAACACACATTCTGGACCATCCTGATGTAGGTGTGTTCTGGGCACACATTCAGAAGTGCCATCCTTAGGCAGTGGCTCTGATGCTGGAGGCATGGCAGAATCACCCAGCAGCTCTGAAATCATACGGATGTCTCTGGCTAAACCTAGACCAGTGTAGACTTGCCCATGTACAGGTTTTGGTTAAGAAGCTCCCTTGGTGACTCTGGGTGTAGTCAGGATTGAAAACCACTGCGCTCAAGAGATGATTTGGATCCTTTACAGTGTGAACCCGTTACGTGAGCCGGTAGCTCTGGGTCAGCTTATGGACGCTGATGCTGTCGTACAGAAATGCCTGTGGGCGCTCACCTGGGCCCCACTAAGCAGCAGCACTAAGGCAGTGGTCCCCACAGACGTTTCCCTGACCAGAGCCAGTGCTGTGGCTGGTCCAGCACTTCTGGTTATTATGATTTCAAGATGCACCTCAGCATCAACCATCAGGGAACTTTGAAAAAACCAAAAACAAAGAACAAGGTTTATTACTCACAGGTCCTGGAGGGTACAGTGCCCAGGTGGGTTGAGGCAGGGAGGTTGCAAGTAGAGAGAGCATGGACCTGGGCTCTGTCTTTATTGTGATGAAGGGTGCGGTGCCTAGGGTTTTGCAGGTTAACTCTTTATTGGCGAACAACATCTGAGCAAGAATTAAAGTGCGGGAAGGAAGAAACAAGTGGTCAAATGGTCAGTTATGTGAGTCAACCAGAGCTCTCTAAGAAAAGGGACTTGATGGGTGGGGCAACCTGGCCCTTTATCTAGTTGTGTAGCTGCAGTATGTTTCTTCGAGATGGGTGTCTTTGAAGTGGATGTCTTGGCAATCAAAAACTTAATGCACCACTATCAAAAAATCCAGCTGTCAGGTGCTTACACAACAGGGTTATAAAGTAAGCCAGGAGAGAGGGGTAAGTGGTGGTGGTACCAGATCCCATGTAACAGAACAAGGAAGAACATGGGAAAGGTGGGAATAGATGCAAGATGGAAGGGAAACTGATTCCTTTACCATATTCACGTCATCTCAGTCAATCCTAGGAGTTAGTGTTATTTTCTTATCCCATAGAACAGAGGAGGGAAACATTCTCATAGAAGTGACATGACTTATTCCAGATCTCACAGACAACAAGTGGCAGAACCAGGATTTGAACTCATGTCTGTTCCACCCCAAAGCCCACCACCGATCACATTGCACTGGAAATCAGAAATTAGGGGGGAGGTTCCCTCACTCTTTGTGGCCCACTTTGTCCATATGCCTGGAGGGTAAATGATGTTCTAGTAGTTTCCCCTAATGACTCTGGGATAGAAAAAAATAAAACACAAACTAACTATAAAACAAGATCAGGACTTCCCTGGTGGTGCAGTGGTTAAGAATCTGCCTGCCAGTTCAGGGAACATGGGTTCAATCCCTGGTCCAGGAAGATCCCACATGCCGTGGAGCAACTAAGTCCGTGTGCCACAACTCCTGAGCCTGCACTCTAGAGCCCACCAGCCACAACTACTGAGCCCACGTGCCACAACTACTGAACCCCATGTGTCTAGAGCCTGTGCTCCGCAACAGGAGAAGGCACCGCAATGAGAAGCCTGCTCACTGCAACGAAGAGTAGCCCCTACTTGCAACTAGAGAAAGCCCTCGCGCAGCAACGAAGACCCAACGCAGCCAAAAATAAATAAATAAATAAATAAATAAATAAATAAATAGAAACAGTAAACTGCTTTAAAAAAAAATAAAACGAGATCAGCTTACCGACAAAAGATATTTTGTATTTTTGTAAAATCATAGTCCTTTCAGTGGCCATACAACCCCTGCTTTAATACTCAATCTCCATGGGTTTGGGGCAGCTCCAGGAAGACTCTACATTCTGTTTCCTTGTGAGACATACACCTGTACCCAAACCAACAAGGGATGTCGTAGTTAACATACTTCCATAGACCTACTCCACTTTTACAAAAACTCCAAGAACTTTTAAAGAGAAGGAAAGCAAATAGTACCACAGGCTTTCTCTTTTGATGTGATATTTAGAAAACTATTCACCAGCATGCAGGTCACTGAAAATCGGAGGAAGTATATAGAGGATCCAGGATTCTGGCAATTTCCCAATTAGACACGGGAAATGTGGCGCCCACTCAAGCCACATGTTAGAACCCAGGAAGGGAGAGACAGCTGCCCTGCATGTGCTCTAATTCGCCTGTGTGTCTGTGTGGGCACGTGAGAGAGAGTTGTGTGTGTGTGTGTTTTAACTGTGCTGGAAAGGAGTTACTCCATCAGGCATCACCCTGACTGCTAATGGTGCGTCTTAGTCACGTCGCTGAGAACCTGCCACGGGCCACTGTTGGGCAGCTGGCAGGCAGGGTCACCTGAGCTCCTCAAGGATTGTTCAAGGGCCTGCAGACACTTCTGCTTGGGTTTCAGGATGTATAATATGATTCATTATATACAGCTGGGTGGGGGAGACTTACTAAAATCTATGTTTACACAATAGCCTTGTATACATTTGTCCTGTATTTGCATGTAGAATGGTGGGGAGAATAGGGTAAAAATATAGTGGTTATCTCTATGTGTTGGGATTTCAGTCAACACAACTGTCCCCCTCTCCTTCCTCTTCCTCCTCCTTTGCTTCCTCCTCTTTCTCCTCCTTCTCATTGCGTTTCTTTCTTTGCTGACCTGGATTTTCCATACTAGCCATTATCTATGTGTACCTGGCTTCCTCCTCCTTGTTTTCCAGGTCTCTGCCTTTCCTGTGGGACGCCTTCCTGGAGATGCCAAACTAAGGTTGTCTTCCTGCTTTGTCCTCTCCTAGCCCCCAGACCTCCTTTCCCAGAACTGTCATCCAATTTATAACACCTAACTGTTAAATTGTCTGTGTATACCACTAGAATGTAAGCCCCCAAGAGCAGAGACTGTGCTCCCATTGCTAGTGCCTAATACAGTGTGCGCCCAGAGCTGCCATCCAGTACCTGTTTGTTGAAATAACGGCTCTGAGACAGGGAGGCCACTGCACTGTGCATCCTGGATGACAGAGGAGCATTTGATAAAGTCATGGCCCGGGTCCAAATCCTGGATCCACAATTACTAACTTGGTGAATAAGAGTTAGTTATTTAAATTTGTGTTCCAGTTTCTTTACCTGTAAAAATGAGGACACTAATGTGAACTCTACAGGATGCACATAGGGGGTGAATAAGATGACATATGCATCGTACTTCCCAAGCTAAGACGTGAGGCACAATCCGTGGAAAATGTAAGAAATGCCCGATAAACATAATTTGAGTCCAAGCATCTGATCTGAAACAGTGAATGAACAAGTAAACCAACCTGAATTTGACTAGATAATATCCCAGTTACAAGATTTGATCATTCTTTCATTTATATGCTAAGAATTTATTGACGTCTTTTATGCACCAAGACTGTGCTAGGTACTGGGGATATATAGATAAATATATATATATATACACACACACATACACAGAGTCTGTCCTCTCAAAGAGCTCTCGGACAAACGAATGCATAGTTACAACACTGTGTAGAAGCTGTTATAAGGGAGCAGAAGATTGTATGAACAAGAGCCTGTATAAGTCAGGCATCAGGATGACCAGGAAGTCTTCATGGAGAAAAGCATACTTGAGCTTCGTCTTGAAGGAGAAGTAGGGATTACCCATTTTATGGAAATGGACTGTAGCATATCCAGGCTGTTGTGAACAAGGCCCTGCCTCTTAGGCCCTATGACCCAGCAGACCCAGTATTACTGGGAAAGTATTGTGGGCCGGAAGCTATCTTTAACCTCTGAAAAGCCCTGTGGGTTTGGTAATCAAGTCTTATTCTTCTTCCTTAACCTTTTTTCTTTATTTGAGAAGAAGCTCCTGGTTTGCCTCTGGGTTCTGATGAAGGCTTCACGACGAGATGGTACATGTGGGTATTTCAACTGATTTAAATGTGGAAGGGGACTAGTGAGAATCCCAAGGAAATAATTACACTCATAATCAAATGAGTATAATCTGATCCAAAGAGCCATAGAATTGGATGTACACAGTAGGGTGGGGCTAGTGTGCATATGGACTTCTAGGGGGTGTTTCCACCAACTTGAAATAGACAGGGCCCTTGAACACTACTCTGCTGGCCCTGAAATCTTCCAGGTGTGGAGAACTGGGGTGGAAGGAAAGGTGGTCCGAGGTGTGGATCCACACAGACTCTCGGGCACAGGCGCACAAGCGGACCCTCTGATCAAGGGCTGTTGAAGTCAGGAAGGCATGCCAGAGGGGGACACTGATGGACCCCCTCAGAATATGGATTCCTGTCTGCCTGTCTGAAGGACAAAGTCTGAGTGCCTTAGCTAGCAATGCACAATGCCATGTGTAATTTGTACTCAGATTACCTGATGTCAAACTCACCACTCTGCCACACACACACCAGGTCATCATGGGCCTGAAATTCTCTATGGTTTTTTTTTTTAATTAATTAATTATTTATTTATTCATTTATGGCTGTGTTGGGTCTTCGTTTCTGTGCGAGGGCTTTCTCTAGTTGCGGCAAGCAGGGTCCACTCTTCATCGCGGTGCGCGGGCCTCTTACTATCGCGGCCTCTCTTGTTGCGGAGCACAGGCTCCAGATGTGCAGGCTCAGTAATTGTGGCTCACGGGCCCAGTTGCTCCGTGGCATGTGGGATCTTCCCAGACCAGGGCTCGAACCCATGTCCCCTGCATTGGCAGGCAGATTCTCAACCACTGCGCCATCGGGGAAGCCCATCTCTATGGTTTTTGAAATGAAACACTTTGAGAATTATTCTTTGCACATGTGCGTCTTCCGTTGTTGTCATGACTCCTTTTCTTGGAAAACTTCTTACTCTTAAGAATCAGGCCAATGCCTTCTATTTCTCGCCCAAGAAATTAACTGATTTGCATTTTGCATTGTCATTACATTTATCCATGGCTCTGCTAAAGCTCTTACTGGATCTTTTACATGTCTGTGTTCCTGATAGACTGTGACCATCCCTATGGAAAGAAATCAGACTTAATAGCCATCACCCAGCACCATCAAAGATGAGCAGTAAATAATACTTGTTAAAAAAAAACTGGTGATAATGCAAAACAAAACAAACAATGAAAATATAAGATTATGCAGCCATAAGGAGAGATCAACTCAGGATACACACACTGTAGATAACCTGAACTCACATGGGAAGATTTGAAGAGAATGTTTAAGAAGTACCCTGGCTCCCTCCCTGTAGGGGTGGCATCGTGTGATCTGGCTCAGTCCTCCACCTGTGACCCCAGTTTCTCTTTAGGTGGTCCTATACACATTACCTCCTCCTTATGGGTTCTTGTTACCACTCTCCTTGGAACCCTGCAGACACAGGTATGATAAAGGACTCCCATAGTCACTAGCTCGAAGGTATAGTACTAGTTTTTGTGGTTTCCCTGTACCCTGCCTACATTTTTGTAAATTGTCCCCTGTTTCAAATTATCCAATTTGAGAGTGCCATCTCTTTCCTGCCATGAACATAGCACAGTGCTTTCTGTAGCATAGGTATTGATGTATTCATTTGTACAATTTTTTAATGGTACGTTTGAGGGCATGACCCATGTATGTTATTCTCTATTATTTCCCATGGTTCTTTTATCCCATTATATAGTTTTTATGAAATATTTAACAAGTACGCATGGAGGACCTTTGATCAAGGATCTGTCAAGGTGTGGGGAGTACAAAGCTTTATAAGCCAGATTTTCAGTCTAAAATGTACCATAGTCTTATTAGTGTGAGAGAACTAAGCTGGCATATATGCTACACATTATACTACACTATAAAAAGTGCTAAATTAGAAATATGTAGGTACAAATACTACTGGAACTTGGGGGTAACTAGAAAGTCTACTCTGTCAGGGGATATTCAGTAACATTTTTCAGAGTATGACCGTGGAGCTGGAGATTAGGATTGGGTGTGTTGAAGTTGGCTTCCATGGGAGAGCGTTTATTTAGAGGAAGCAGAGCCAAGGAACAAACCTGGGACCCAGAGAATAGCCAAGAAGCACAAATACAGTGCAGTGTTGATGACGATTGTATTCAAGTTCGGGCAGATACATAGACCCAAGAGGGGAGGTGCGAAGCGTCTGGTCTGACGGAGGAGACATGGCCAAGGCTGATTACAAGATCAGAAGGGAAGCATCACCTATGGTGTAGGGTGCTTGCAGGGCAACCCTCTGAGATGTGGTGGCAAACAAGTGACAATAGTACGCAGTCACAGGAAAAAAGTTTCATTAGGGGAAATTTCCAAAGCCAATATTGATTGAGCTGCTGAAGTTGAGGCAGTAGAATATAAGACAGTGTTCCTTTTTTTTTTTTAATTAATTAATTAATTAATTAATTAATTTTTGGCTGTGTTGGGTCTTTGTTTCTGTGCGAGGGCTTTCTCTAGTTGCAGCAAGTGGGGGCCACTCTTCATCGCGGTGCGCGGGCCTCTGACTATCGCGGCCTCTCTTGTTGCGGGGCACAGGCTCCAGACGTGCAGGCTCAGTAGTTGTGGCTCATGGGCCTAGTTGCTCCGCAGCATGTGGGATCTTCCCAGACCAGGGCTCAAACCCGTGTCCCCTGCATTGGCAGACAGATTCTCAACCACTGCGCCACCAGGGAAGCCCCCAAGACAGTGTTCCTTAACAGAGCTAAGCAGAAGGAATGAAGACTGGAAATCTGATATTCCCAGAGGTTTAGAATTTTGGGGCTCCTAGCTGATAATATCACTAGAAGACAGATAAATACTTCGTAAATAATTGCATACAATGAATTTTGCATCTTCCCTTTGCAGTCAAGAGCAAGTGAATGTTAGCATGTTGAAAATTATTTTGTCAAGTAGTTAATTGAAATTCAGGAAACTGTTTTGATCTATATTTTTTCCAAATGAAATTTTCAACTATAATTAGAAGCTATGTTCGTTGTAAGCCAGATATCTCGTCTCTTACATAGTCACAAAATGCTCACTGAAAACAAACTGTGGTACCACCGAAGAGAACAGAGAATTAGGCAGTAGCCTGAGAGATTTTCTGAAGGAAAAATTTTCTGCCTGATGAGTCTAATCTTCCGTGACAGGGTGATGGGGCTTAGAGATGGGAAGATGGTGACAGGTGTAATATATCTTGACTTGAGCAAAGTTATGGATTCTTCATTGCATGACACATCTGTTTCATGTTAAAAAGGTATTCTTAATGACAACCACTAGGTACGTACCCAGTCATGTTTTCTTGGATAATATTTTGTGGATGAGAGCTTGTCTATACCAAGTATAAAGAAGGATTTTCTAAAAAGATGGACTGAAATGTTGGAATTGTAAAACTCAAACGTCATCTTCAACTCCTCCATCACTCTGACCCATCTCACTCATCCGGCACTCATATCCTGCCAATTCTACCACCAGGGACTCCAACGGAACTTCATACTGTGTAGACACGGTGTCTTCATGGCAACAGAATCAGAAAAACAAACTTCTGACCTGAATCTGAATACCCTATAAATATATCTCTAAATATGGTACCAGAAGGAAAAAAATTTTTTTAAACTTTTTCTTTTATACTGGAGTACAGTTGATCAACGATGCTGTGCTAGCCTCAGCCGTACAAGAAAGTGACTCAATTATACATCTACATGTATCTGTTCTTTTTCAAATTCTTTTGCCAATTAGGTTGTTATACAATATTGAGCAGAGTTCCCTGTGCTATACAGTCGGTCCCTGTTGGTTATCCATTTTAAATATAGCAGTGTGCACATGTCAATCCCACACTCCCTAGCTCTCCCTCCTCCCCACCCTTCCCCCACCAGGTAACCATAAGTTCATTCTCTAAGTCTGTGAGCCAGAAGGAAAAATTTTAAAGATGTTGTAATGATTTTCATTTGCAGAGAAACAGAGAGGGGAGAATTCCCGGATATTGCATCTAATCACCTACTTCTCTGCACCCCAACTGCCACTGCTTTAGTTTAGAATACCAGTGTCTATTTCCAGAGATATTGTAATAGCTTCTCAACCACGTAGTAGATAACCAAGGCTCAAATTCCTGGTGTCATCAATGACTCCTCCTCACATTTTGTACAGGATTTTCAATTGTGTGTTCATCACCACTGGACATTCTCCCTTACCTGTACTGCTGGGGAAGAACCCTCACTGGAATCTCCGCGCTATTTCAGCTAACATTCTGCTCTCAGATTACTTTTTACAGTTCTGGTCACGTAATTCCTCTGTGGGAAAAAAGTCTCTGTGGTTCCTATTGCACACCAAAATTAGTCCAGAACATGTTAATGTCCTATTACAATCTAGCTTAAATTTACCCTTTTGTTTTTAGTCTCCTGGTAAATCACTCATCAGTCAATAGTCATTTTCTTAAAAATTCATGAGCACTGTAGTTCTTTTTTGTGCCTCTGTATGTAGTTTTTACCCTGAATGCTCATACTTTCCAATATTTATGCCTTTCTCACAATGTGCCATGCTAAGAGAAAAGCCAAGGGCTCCCTTTTTTTAAGTTTTTTTTTTTTTTGGCCGTGCCACACAGCACGTGGAATCCTAGTTCCCCAACAAGGGATCGGACCCGCACCCTCTGCATTGGAAGCGTGGAGTCCTAACCACTGGACCTCAGGGAAGTCCCTAAGTACTCCCTTTTTTTACATAAAGCCTTCTCTAACTCTCTGTTGGAAAAAAAGTTTTTTCATTGCAATTTAAAAATCTCATTCTTTCTTATGGCAATCTTAAACCATTGAAGGAACCTGGGTTTTTATTCAGAACATTTGCAAGTTTGAACAGATGAATAACAGTCTTTCATATTTTATTAGCAATACTCATGCAACTTTTTGAGAGTAGACAACAAGGATCGAGGACAAAAGGATAAAGAGTAGATAGTACGCTATTGCAATGAGGTGGAGAGACAGAGTCTGTGCTTGGTGAGTAGCAGTAGAGGTGGTAGAAATGGTCAGATTCTGGATATATTTTAAAGATGGTGCCGAGAGAATTTGCTGCCATACGAGACACGGGGTGTAAGAGAAAGGAAATAATTTAAAATGACTCCAAGGTTACTGGTCTGAGCAACCAGAAAATTGGAATTTGCATTAACTGAGATGGGGAAAACATGGAAAGCCAGTATTTAGGGTGGAGATCAGGAGTTCAGATTTAGAGTTGTGATGTATGAGTTAACTAGTAAATATAGAATTGGAAATTTTGAGTAGGTCACTGTATATAGAAGTCTGTTATTCAGGAGGGATGTCTGGTCTGGAAATAAAATGATCTGGATAAAAAATTGGGGAGCTTCCAGTGTTATGTGATATTTGAAGCCTGTGACTCCGTAAGATCACACAAGGAGTGAATGGAGAGAAGGAGAGAGACTCGAAACTGATCTCTGTTGTACTCTGGTGTTTGTAAGTTGGGGAATGAGGATTATACAGAAAAGGAGGCTGAGACGTAGTTAGGAGAAAGACAACAGGCACGTGGCAACCTGGAAGCTAAGCACAGAAGATGTTAAGAAGAGAGGACCCATTGCTCAAATACTTCTGAAAGATAAAATTAGGTGTGGATTGGAACATGTCCATCAGGTTTCACAACATGGCAGCCCTGGGTGACTTTACAGGAACAGTTTGGTGGAGTAAGGTTGAAATCTTATTAAATTGAGTTTAGAGAAGGGCAGAGAGGAATCGGTGATAACAAGGGGATAGATTTTTTTAAGCATAATTTTAATGTATGGGAAAGATGAGCAAATTACTGGACATTTCCTTTCATATGGGCCTTAAATCCTTATAAGTAATATGTCTTGTAACATGTAGGTATTTGATGCATTTTGTTCATGCCCTAATATTGAAAAAAAATGAAGTAAATATGCAGATATTGACGTAGATGACCATGATATTATATGGGGAAGAAGCAACTAATAGAATGTCTGTATATTATGATATCATTTGTATTTTAAAGCACCAACACTGTGTGTGTGTTCATAAATACAAAAAAAAAAAATACAAACAGTATCTGGAAGAATGCGCAATGAATTATTCATAAGAATTTTATTCCGTTAGAGAACTGGGGTTGGGTGTATGAAATAAAAAGATAATTTCCATTTTTATTATATATAGAAATTTTTTAATATGAAAAATATTAGAAAAATAAAAGGGGGATGTATAACATGGAGGGGATGTGATTCCTTAGTAAGTTGATAACAGTAAATAGAATTCATGCTTGCTCAGTTTAATGGAAGTTTGGAGTTGATGATTGGTACTGCAGCTCAGTTATGGGAAATTTGTCTAACTGTATGGTGTCCCTATCTGTCTTTTAGGGGCCTCAGTGTTCTCAAAGACACAGTGAAGGATAGGAATGAGATGGCATCTAAGCTTCTTTCTCATTCTGCATACCTATATTCTTGGACCTCGGTGTTGGGAAATATACTGGTGATGGAGGCCAGAAGTTTGCATTCTAATACTTCTTTGATCCTAAGTCATGGAGTAATTTTTGGAAATTTCTCTTTTCTGAATCTAGTCTTCTTCTTGCTGTTGGGAAGATGAGGAGCTTGAATTACATCAGTCGTTTTCAGCTTGAACCTCCCACTGCCGTGGCCAGCAGTTACCTTGGTGAGTCATCTTTATAAGCCTCAAGTTCTGATGTTTCAAAAGGATGGAAAGAACAGTGATTTCTTTGCAGGATTGTTGGATAACTATCATTCATGAAGATAACCTTTCATAAAACATTTCATAACGTTTCACGAAAATAAGTGAAGTGTTATTTATAACATTTATAAAAGCATAAAGGATAATATTGTCCCTGAGCAAATCCAAACCTGCGGAGTTCCAGGATTACAGCAGAAGTCAGCCTGATGAATGTTTTTGCTTCTTTCACATCCCCACCTAGCTTCCCTTTGAGGATGTGACACTTTACCCAGGTCTCCATTGTTGAGGGACTTCTTACTTCAGGAGGAAGATATGCAGACATTTCAGAGGAAGACAACATATAAACTGTTATGCAAGAGAAGCTTCAAATTTCAGTTGATTTCAATGCCAAAATCTTCCTTCTAGATGAGTGCAGACCCAAATTTGAAACCAGACATGAAGAGTTTAAAGGTCAAAGCTGCTTCATCATTTCTTTTTTTAATAAGCAAATCCTGATTAAACAAACCCTTGAATAATGCAAAGCCATAAGTCATGGATGGGTCCTTAGTGTGATAGAAAAAGCTGACTTTCAGATTGTTGAACTTATAAGACATAATGTAATGACTAGGAAAGCAGGGATGTAAAATGCATTCATCTTCACCCTAAATGAGCCCAGATATTTTTCCTTAGCTCAGACTTATAAGCATTTTAGGTTTCCATTATAATTTTTACTACCCTATTAGGAGACAGTCATTCATGACAGGGAATTTGAGTGAATTATGCAATCTCTGAAGATACACCAATATCTCATAGTCGCGTGTGTCTTTGATGAGCTCGCTTCCTGAAGCCATCAATAAATGCTTTAAATGCAGCCTTGACTATAGCCTTGCAATTTCCTGGAAACTGTCTCTGATGTGTTCTAATGCATGAGGAGAGAGAGTAATGCATTCCTAATCTTTGTTCTGGGTGGCAATAGTAAGAGCCAAAGGCAAGAAGAGACAGGCATTCTAGACAGAGGAACCAGCACAGGAAATGTATGGAGGAATAAATGCACAAACAGGGCATGTTTAGAAGATAATACCTTGACTGAATTGTTTTACCTTGGTATCTTGATTGTTTCATAGATTAATACAGAATGAAGGAGAACTCAGGAAATCTCTCAAGGTCACTTCTCTTTATCTGCAATTCACACAAAGGCCTAAAGGTCTCCACTAAAATAAATAAGAGTCAAACCTCAAAAGTTAAACCATTGGAGGGGTCCGTTTCACTGGGATACAACCATGTGCTGGCTATAAAGATGGGCACGAAAGACATGGCCCCTGTCTTTGTGGAGTTTGCACCCTGGTGAGGATCCTAAGAAGAGTCCTCAAGTAAATATCACCCAAGATCAGTGCATGAGCTTCCTACTGCTGCTCTAACAAATTACCACAAACTTAGCGGCTTATAACACATCTAATTTCCTACGGTTCTGGAGGTCAGAAGTCAGACCTGGGTTTCGCTGGACTGCAGTTGATGTGTCAGCAGGGCTGTGTTCCTTCTGGGGGGCTCTAAGGGAGAACACATTTCCTTGCCTTTTCCTGCTTCCAGAGACCACCTGCATTCCTAGGCCCGTGGTCCTTTTCTCCATTCTCACAGCCAGTAGTGTATCATTGTCAAGTCTCTCTCTGACTTTCCTGCCTCCCAGTTTCACTTATAAGGACCCCCGTGGTTAGTTTTGACCCACTGTAACAACTTCCCATCTAAGATCCTCTATTTAATCTTATCTTCAAGATCCTTTCTACATGCAAGGTAACATATTCATAGGTTCTTTGGGTTAGGGCACGGGCATCTTTGGAAGGCTACTATTCTGCAAAACTAGGGAATTTTTCTCTGAGCTGAGCCTTGAAGTTTGGGTAAGATCTGAATAGACCAAATTTCCTTTCTTTTTTTTTCCCTTGCTTCCTCCCTCCCTCCCTCCCTGCCTGCCTGCCTTCCTTCCTTCCTTCCTTCATTCCTCAGTTAATTTAGTCCAAAAGTCACTGGGAAGACGAAAGTGGATCAGTAACAGTATCCTATAGGATGGCATCAGAAACAGAACACAGAGCCATTCCAGTGGTGACTGAAATGGTAGTCTGAAATTCAGTATCAGAACAGGGTAAAAGAGGCATAGATTGGCATACAGGAATTTGAGCACATAAGTAAGTATGTTGGGAATGGGGGCCAGCTTTTCAGTGACAAGAAGGGAGGTAGAAATACGGAAAGACACCTTATGGTAACACCTCATGTATTATTCCATAAATAGATGAGTAGGTAGTTATAGATATAAAATAATTAGATTTAAGGTGTGTGTGTTCAGGCATATGTTTCCGCTGAGAGGGACTGGGGACAAGAACACTAGGGTAGCAACTAGCGCACATTACATTTAGATCTTGGTCTCTAAATACCATGGAGGTGGAGTGCACTGTCCAAGGAGCCCAGGGATTGTCAAAACAGAAACATTTCAGTACCCCAGACAGCTCCCTGGGCAGCTCTCTCAGAGCATACTTCCTTCCAACTCATCAATGTGACATCCAGCTGCAGGTCTGAATCAGGTCCACAGAGCAGGTCGCTTCAGCACGCCAAGAGAGACACTTCGTACCCACACTACCTGCTGCTAAAAGTGCATCCAGAAAAAAATCACATCACTCAATGATGACTAAAGAGAACATTATTTCATCTATGAAGTATAATTGCATTTCAATGGGATTAAACTGTTTGGCTTTTCGAAAATTCAAGAAGGCAGAGCCTTTGTGAAATGGAGCAGAAAACCACAAGGTAAGCAAAATCTAAGACAAAAAGCCAACAGGATGAAGTAGAAAAGGAAGTTAGACAAAAAGGGAAAAGTCACACTGGGGACTAAAAAACATGGAGATGTAAAATTCCATAGACTCAAATAAGCAATATAGACAACAAATAAGCAAAAATACCTTCAGGTTCCAGAGGAAAATAACCGAGATTAAAACCATTAGTAATTTCAAGGGAGGGACCTATAATAATGATTCAGAGATTAAAATGTACAAATTTTAAAATTATGGAGAAATGTGTTTTCAAATTTGTTAATGAAATTTAAAATTGTTAAAAACAATCATTATATATTATTAAAAACATAAATGGCCACAAAAAAACCTATGGCTATTCATCAGGGTAACCATGCACCAGAAAAAGGGAAATTCCCAGACCTTCTGTTAGATACAGGCTCTATCTCTAGTCCTGGGCACCCAAAACATCACTGAATACTATTAGTCGGTTTGGGATTAGGACAGTGAGATGACAGATTTTGATTTACCTCTGTCTAATGGTTGAGTAAGTGCTCTACCACATTAGTGAACTTTCTGGGTGCCAGAGTGCAGGGCAAGTTGAAATAATCCTTTTAAAAGTAGAGAGAATTTGCTTCACCTTACATCACTCTGAAGAACAGGATAGGATACTTTGTGGATCTCTCTGGATTTTGGAGGTAACCATATACCACATTTGGGAATATTGTTCAAATCCATTTACCCATAGGGTAACCCATAGGCTGCAAGTTTTCAAATGGGCTCTGCACAAAAGAAGGCTCTGTTTTAGGTCTAGACTCTAGTTTAAACTGCTACCTGGATCTTTCAAACCAGATAATGGTAAAGGAAGGGTGTGTGTCAGGCCACAGTGCAGGAAGAACCTTCTGGTAGACCCAGATGGAAGATATCAGTGCATGTTTCCAGGTATTTGAAGTAAGGTCATGCTCTCTTCTTTTGACTACTATTTCTTATCTAGGTTTTTTGTTGTATATATTTTTTATTTTTTGTTTTGTTTTGTTTTTTTGTAGGATTCTGTTTTATACAGATACCAAGACGAGAGGTCTGTAAGAGGCTTTTGGTTAACTACCTTGACATGACAGAAGAATTTTGTAGAGTCAACAAAAAAGAAATAACCATTTACAATTTTATACTATTTTAATATTTTCCAATTGCTTTGTAGACATTGTATCATGTGTGCCTCACAATAACCCTATGCAGTGTGTTATCATCTTTATTTATTTCACGGGTGGGCAAACTAAGGTTCAGTGAACTGATTTGTCCCAGGCACAGAGGTAGGAGGTAGCTGGGTCACCCAGTGTCCTTGGGGAAATCCGTATGACACACAGACTAGGCATTATCTAGAAGAACCGTCCACAGATAATTCAGGTTATCGTGCTGCTACTCATGCTAACACATCACAGTACTTTCAAACTCTGCTTAGTGTGTAGGTTGTTACAAAGTTTTTGAAGGTGAGTGATCCGAAGAACGTCAATATAATTAAATTCCCACCTGAAACTTGAGATCTTGGCACCACCAGTGCTTTTCTATATAAAGTAGTAGGGAGAAGAAAAAGGGGGTTAAATTAATTAACCAAACGTGTGTTCTGGTTACCTTTTCTTTAGATAATTGAGGGAATAATTGAATAAATTGGAGCCTTCTTCGACGACCCCCATCTCGTGTTTCCCATTCCCTCTGACAGCCTTTCAGTTAACTGAAATTTTCTTCCTGATGGTGTCATGGATGCCTTTATTCCCACAGGATTCATATCCTTACTGGATCTTTCCTTATTGGATTGCCAAAATTTCCTGTTGACTGATATTTGTGGGCTTAAGATGTCCAAGAAATAGTCAGTGCCTTTCTTGGATTTCACACACTGTCTTTCTTGACAATGTGTTTCTTTACAGTGGTGTTTTAGTAACAGAATTTGCCCTTGGTAATCAGAATCAACCACCTCAGCAAATACAAGAAGCTCTTCTTGGTGTGGTGATGTAGCAACATAAGGAGATCAAATGCTTAAGGGGGAGTTTCCGATTCTGATTTGACAAAAATTTTACGTATAGCCTGGTCAGTAGGCATCCTTTGGGCACTAGACATCTGTACCCTCTGAGTGCAAGGCTGCATGTGTGGAAACAAAAGGACATAGTGAGGTCGGGGTCCTACGCTCCGGCCAGGGGTAAGGCGCTTACAGATTTGTATCCCCCGTGGGTGATCTGTTTTAGTTTTAGTGATTCTGCCTGCTCTACAGATCTGTCATCATTGTATTCTTTTTTTTAACTTTTATTTTTTTAAGCTACATTTTATTTATTTAAAAAGTTTTTATTTAAGTATAGTTTATAATGTTAATTTACAATTTACAACATTATCATTTACAGTGTTGTTAACTTCAGGTGTAAAGCACAGTTATTCAGTTTTATATATATATTCTTTTTCAGATTCTTTTCCCTTATAGGTTATTACAAAATACTGAGTATAGTTCCCTGTGCTATATAGTAGGTCCATCATTATATTCTTTAGAGTTCTCTTTGTCCCTTGATGGGTCATCTCCTATTCTAGTAATTCTTGAATAATTCTTTATATTAAACGTTTCATTTTCAAAGTACTTCGTGGTTTCTGTCTCCTGTTTGGATCCTAACTGAAACAAATAGCTGTTGGTGTAAGAGACTCATCTCATTTCGTGGGACAGCACCCCAACCTTGCACGGAGTTACCTCAAATCCATCCTGAGTCTCAGAAGCCCGTTCCATCTGTTTGTCAAGCAGTGACTTTGTTTTATAAGGCACAGGGTGAAAAATTAATTTGTAGGTTTTAGCTCATTACAAATTCTCCTTCACAGTAAAATGATTTCCTCAGTTAGTGTCGATGCAAAGTGGAATACTATGGTGATGAATTCCACAAGTCACTGAATGATGATGGTTCTGTTAGAAGTATTTCCTGCAGGAAAGACAAATCTGCACCTAGAATATGTATGTGTTTCTGTTAGAATAAATTGCTGCCCACTCCACTATAGAAAGGAAAAAAAGTACTACGCCTACCACCTGGTAGCAGGATGATTGCATTTGGGGGTGGTGCTGTATCAGCAGAGTGGCCATAAAATTGACTTTCTCAAGTAGGACACTTTTGAGAATGAAAAGAGGAGCTAATGGGACATCAGGACAAAAGGGATAAACCAAGACTCTAGGGGCAAAAGTGAACGCACAATTACTGTGCATGCTGGGTACTTATCATTAGTCACTGCTAAAGACACCATCAGTACTTGGCAATAGCAGTGTCCAGCTCAGCTTGGTGAAGGATGTCCAGCTTGTAGAGCCCATGCATAGTCTTCATTCCTGATGCCACAGAATCTTGTGCCCACAGAGAAAATGCCAGGCTTCCTGGAGAAAGAGGCTGATGGACGTCCACATATGTTCACCTTGTCCACCTGGTTATTGAGTGTTTTCCAAATGGGTTATGTCTCCTGGTGTTTAGTTAGTTTTATCATAAATGTTTTCATTCACCATGCCCTTTCTAAGAGGTCCATCCACACATCACTCCTCTATATGACACGTAATTTCCAATAGTTATTTTTTGGAAAAAAAATATGAGCTGCCAACCAATCCATTTGCAATCACTATACAGGTTCTGTCTTTTCCATTGTATAATGAACGTATAGAAATACTACCCAAATTCTTCATTGCATAACTTTATTTTGTAACCATCCACCGGGGCACCCTTGGGGGGCTCTCTTGCAGCTGCCATTCACTTCCAGTGATGACAGCACACTGTGCAGATTTTGAAAGAGACCCTTGCTTCTTTCCCGTTGTGTTGGCTGCCATCAGAGAGCTGCACATGATTCTGTAGGTGAGAGTTGATGGAGAAGTAGTATCGTAGTATGTATTAGTCAGCTTGTGCTGATGTAACAAAATATCATAGATTGTGTGGCTGAAACAACAGAAATTTATTTTCTCACAGTTCTGGAGGCTGGAAGTCCAAGGTCAGGGTGAAGGTGTGGGTAGGTCCTAGAGGGAGTTCCCTTCCTGTCTTGCAGATGGTCACCTTCTTGCTGTGTCCTCAAAAGGCATGGGGGTCAGGAGAGTGAGAGCAAGAGAGAGAGAGAGTTTCCTCTTCTTATAAGCCCACAGGCCGTAGTCCTATCAGATTACGGCTCTACTCTTATGACTTTATCTAACGTTAACTCCCAAAGACCTTATCTCTAGATACAGTCACAGTGGAGGTTAGGGCTTCAACATGGGAATTTCAGAGAGACACAATTCATTGTACAGCACAGTCAGAGAGGGTAACTTTGGAATGTGCACCGCATTCTCCTGCAGGTTACCTGTGCCTCTGAATTGGCTTTGGTCTCATTTAAATAACTTCCTTTTTTTTTTTTACATCTTTATTGGATTATAATTGCTTTACAATGGTGTGTTAGTTTCTGCTTTATAACAAAGTGAATCAATTATACATATACATATGTTCCCATATCTCTTCCCTCTTGCATCTCCCTCCCTCCCACCCTCCCTATCCCACCCCTCTAGGTGGTCACAAAGCACCGAGCTGATCTCCCTGTGCTATGCGGCTGCTTCCCACTAGCTATCTATTTTACATTTGGTAGTGTATATATGTCCATGCCACTCTTCTCACTTTGTCACAGCTTACCCTTCCCCTTCCCCATATCCTCAAGTCCATTCTCTAGTAGGTCTGTGTCTTTTTTTTTTTTTTCAAACATCTTTATTGAAGTATAATTGCCTTACAATAGTGTGTTAGCATCTGCTTTATAACAAAGTGAATCAGTTATACATATACAATATGTTCCCATTTCTCTTCCCTCTTGCATCTCCCTCCCTCCCACCCTCCCCATCCCACCCCTCTAGGTGGTCACAAAGCACCGAGCTGATCTCCCTGTGCTATGCGGCTGCTTCCCACTAGCTATCTATTTTACATTTGGTAGTGTATATATGTCCATGACACTCTCTTACCCTGTCACATCTCACCCCACCCCCTCCCCATATCCTCAAGTCCATTCTCTAGTAGGTCTGTGTCTTTATTCCCGTCTTGCCACTAGGTTCTTCATGGCCTTTTTTTTTTTTTTTTCCCCTTAGATTCCATATATATGTGTTAGCATACTGTATTTGTTTTTCTCTTTCTGACTTACTTCACTCTGTATGACAGACTCTAACTCCATCCACCTCATTACAAATACCTCCATTTCATTTCTTTTGATGGCTGAGTAATATTCCATTGTATATATGTGCCACATCTTCTTTATCCATTCATCTGTCGATGGACATTTAGGTTGCTTCCATGTCCTGGCTATTGTAAATAGAGCTGCAATGAACATTTTGGTACATGACTCTTTTTGACCTATGGTTTTCTCAGGGTATATGCCCAGTAGTGGGATTGCTGGGTCGTATGGTAGTTCTATTTGTAGTTTTTTAAGGAACCTCCATACTGTTCTCCATAGTGGCTGTATCAATTTACATTCCCACCAACAGTGCAAGAGTGTTCCCTTTCCTCCACACCCTCTCCAGCATTTATTGTTTCTAGATTTTTTGATGATGGCCATTCTGACCGGTGTGAGATGATATCTCATTGTAGTTTTGATTTGCATTTCTCTAATGATTAATGATGTTGAGCATTCTTTCATGTGTCTGTAGGCCATCTGTATATCTTCTTTGGAGAAATGTCTATTTAGATCTTCTGCCCATTTTTGGATTGGGTTGTTCGTTTTTTTGTTATTGAGCTGCATGAGCTGCTTGTAAATCTTGGAGATTAATCCTTTGTCAGTTGCTTCATTTGCAAATATTTTCTCCCATTCTGATTGTTGTCTTTTGGTCTTGTTTATGGTTTCCTTTGCTGTGCAAAAGCTTTTCAGTTTCATTAGGTCCCATTTGTTTATTTGTGTTCTTATTTCCATTTCTCTGGGAGCTGGGTCAAAAAGAATCTTGCTGTGATGTATGTCATAGAGTGTTCTGCCTATGTTTTCCTCTAAGAGTTTGATAGTGTCTGCCCTTACACTTAGGTCTTTAATCCATTTTGAGTTTATTTTTGTGCATGGTGTCAGGGAGTGTTCTAATTTCATACTTTTACATGTTCCTGTCCAATTTTCCCAGCACCACTTATTGAAGAGGCTGTCTTTTCTCCACTGTATATGCTTGCCTCCTTTATCAAAGATAAGTTGACCATATGTGTATGGGTTTATCTCTGGGCTTTCTATCCTGTTCCATTGATCTATATTTCTGTTTTTGTGCCAATACCAAACTGTCTTGATTACTGAAGCTTTGTAATATAGTCTGAAGTCAGGGAGCCTGATTCCCCCAGCTCCATTTTTCGTTCTCAAGATGGCTTTGGCTATTCGGGGTCTTTTGTGTTTCCATACAAATTGTGAAATATTTTGTTCTAGTTCTGTGAAAAATGCCAGTGGTAGTTTGATAGGGATTGCATTGAATCTGTAGATTGCTTTGGGTAGTAGAGACATTTTCACAATGTTGATTCTTCCAATCCAGGAACATGGTATATCTCTCCATCTATTTGTATCATCTTTAATTTCTTTCATCAGTGTCTTATAATTTTCTGCATACAGGTCTTTTGTCTCCTTAGGTAGGTTTATTCCTAGATATTTTATTCTTTTTGTTGCAATGGTAAATGGGAGTGTTTTCTTAATTTCACTTTCAGATTTTTCGTCATTAGTGTATAGAAATGCAAGAGATTTCTGTGCATTAATTTTGTATCCTGCTACTTTACCAAATTCATTGATTAGCTCTAGGAGTTTTCTGGTAGCATCTTTAGGATTCTCTATGTATAGTATCATGTCATCTGCAAATAGTGACAGCTTTACTTCTTCTTTTCCGATTTGGATTCCTTTTATTTCTTTGTCTTCTCTGATTGCTGTGGCTAGGACTTCCAGAACTATGTTGAATAATAGTGGTGAGAGTGGGCAACCTTGTCTTGTTCCTGATCTTAGTGGAAATGGTTTCAGTTTTTCACCATTGAGGACAATGTTGGCTGTGGGTTTGTCATATATGGCCTTTATTATGTTGAGGAAAGTTCCCTCTATGCCTACTTTCTGCAGGGCTTTTATCATAAATGGGTGTTGAATTTTGTCAAAAGCTTTCTCTGCATCTATTGAGATGATCATATGGTTTTTCTCCTTCATTTTGTTAATATGGTGTATCACATTGATTGATTTGCGTATATTGAAGAATCCTTGCATTCCTGGGATAAACCCCACTTGATCATGGTGTATGATCCTTTTAATGTGCTGTTGGATTCTGTTTGCTAGTATTTTGTTGAGGATTTTTGCATCTATGTTCATCAGTGATATTGGCCTGTAGTTTTCTTTCTTTGTGACATCTTTGTCTGGTTTTGGTATCAGGGTGATGGTGGCCTCGTAGAATGAGTTTGGGAGTGTTCCTCCCTCTGCAATATTTTGGAAGAGTTTGAGAAGGATAGGTGTTAGCTCTTCTCTAAATGTTTGATAGAATTCGCCTGTGAAGCCATCTGGTCCTGGGCTTTTGTTTGTTGGAAGGTTTTTAATCACAGTTTCAATTTCAGTGCTTGTGATTGGTCTGTTCATATTTTCTATTTCTTCCTGGTTCAGTCTCGGCAGTTTGTGCATTTCTAAGAATCTGTCCATTTCTTCCAGGTTGTCCATTTTATTGGCATATAGTTGCTTGTAGTAATCTCTCATGATCTTTTGTATTTCTGCAGTGTCAGTGGTTACTTCTCCTTTTTCATTTCTAATTCTATTGATCTGAGTCTTCTCCCTTTTTCTCTTGATGAGTCTGGCTAATGGTTTATCAATTTTGTTTATCTTCTCAAAGAACCAGCTTTTAGTTTCATTGATTTTTGCTATTGTTTCCTTCATTTCTTTTTCATTTATTTCTGACCTGATCTTTATAATTTCTTTCCTTCTGCTGGCTTTGGGGTTTTTTTGTTCTTCTTTCTCTAATTGCTTTAGGTGCAAGGTTAGGTTGTTTATTCGAGATGTTTCCTGTTTCTTGAGGTAGGCTTGTATTGCTATAAACTTCCCTCTTAGCACTGCTTTTGCTGTGTCCCATAGGTTTTGGGTCGTCGTGTCTCCATTGTCATTTGTTTCTAGGTATTTTTTGATTTCCCCTTTGATTTCTTCAGTAATCACTTCGTTATTAAGTAATGTATTGTGTAGCCTCCATGTGTTTGTATTTTTTACAGATCTTTTCCTGTAATTGATATCTAGTCTCATAGCATTGTGGTCGGAAAAGATACTTGATACGATTTCAGTTTTCTTAAATTTACCAAGGCTTGATTTGTGACCCAAGATATGATCTATCCTGGAGAATGTTCCATGAGCACTTGAGAAAAATGTGTATTCTGTTGTTTTTGGGTGGAATGTCCTATAAATATCAATTAAGTCCATATTGTTTAATGTATCATTTAAAGCTTGTGTTTCCTTATTTATTTTCATTTTGGATGATCTGTCCATTGGTGAAAGTGGGGTGTTAAAGTCCCCTACTATGATTGTGTTGCCGTCAATTTCCCCTTTCATGGCTGTTAGTATTTGCCTTATGTATTGAGGTGCTCCTATGTTGGGTGCATAAATATTTACAATTGTTATACCTTCCTCTTGGATCGATCCCTTGATCATTATATAGTGTCCTTCTTTGTCTCTTGTAATAGTCTTTATTTTAAAGTCTATTTTGTCTGATATGAGAATTGCTACTCCAGCTTTCTTTTGATTTCCATTTGCATGGAATATCTTTTTCCATCCCCTCACTTTCAGTCTGTATGTGTCCCTAGGTCTGAAGTGGGTCTCTTGTAGACAGCATATGTATGGGTCTTGTTTTTGTATCCATTCAGCCAGCCTGTGTCTTTTGGTGGGAGCATTTAATCCATTTACATTCAAGGTAATTATCGATATGTATGTTCCTATTCCCATTTTCTTAAATGTATTGGGTTTGTTATTGTAGGTGTTTTCCTTCTCTTGTGTTTCTTGCCTAGAGAATTTCCTTTAGCATTTGTTGTAAAGCTGGTTTGGTGGTGCTGAACTCTCTCAGCTTTTGCTTGTCTGTAAAGGTTTTAATTTCTCCATCGAATCTGAATGAGATCCTTGCTGGGTAGAGTAATCTTGGTTGTAGGTTTTTCTCCTTCATGACTTTAAGTATATCCTGCCACTCCCTTCTGGCTTGCAGAGTTTCTGCTGAGAGATCAGATGTTAACCTTTTGGGAATTCCCTTGTGTGTTATTTGTTTTTTTTCCCTTGCTGCCTTTAATATGTTTTCCTTATATTTAATTTTTGACAGTTTGATTAATATGTGTCTTGGCGTGTTCCTCCTTGGGTTTATCCTGTATGGGACTCTCTGTGCTTCCAGGACTTGATTAACTATTTCCTTTCCCATATTAGGGAAGTTTTCAACTATAATCTCTTCAAAAATTTTCTCAGTCCCTTTCTTTTTCTCTTCTTCTTCTGGTACCCCTATAATTCGAATGTTGGCACGTTTAATGTTGTCCCAGAGGTCCCTGAGACTGTCCTCAGTTCTTTTCATTCTTTTTTCTTTATCCTGCTCTGTAGTAGTTATTTCCACCATTTTATCTTCCAGGTCCCTTATCCTTTCTTCTGCCTCAGTTATTCTACTATTGATCCCATCCAGAGTATTTTTAATTTCATTTATTGTGTTTTTCATCATTGCTTGGTTCCTCTTTAGTTCTTCTACATCCTTGTTAAATGTTTCTTGCATTTTGTCTATTCTATTTCCAAGATTTTGGATCATCCTTACTATCATTATTCTGAATTCTTTTTCAGGTAGACTACCTATTTCCTCTTCATTTGTTAAGTCCAGTGTGTTTTGAGCCTGCTCCTTCATCTGCTGTGTGTTTTTCTGTCGTCTCATTTTGCCTATCTTACTGTGTTTGGGGTCTCCTTTTCACAGGTTGCAGGTTCGTAGTTCCCGTTGTTTTTGGAATCTGTCCCCAGCGGCTAAGGTTGGTTCAGTGGGTTGTGTAGGCTTCCTGGTGGAGGGAACTAGTGCCTGAGTTCTGGTGGATGAGGCTAGATCTTGTCTTTCTGGTGGGCACGTCCACGTCTGGTGGTGTATTTTGGGGTGTCTGTGGCCTTATTTTGATTTTAGGCAGCCTCTCTGCTAATGGATGGGGTTGTGTTCCTGTCTAGCTAGTTGTTTGGCATAGGGTGTCCAGCACTGTAGCTTGCTGGTCGTTGAGTGAAGCTGGGTCTTGATGTTGAGATGGAGATCTCTGGGAGATTTTTGCCGTTTGGTATTACGTGGAGCTGGGAGGTCTCTTGTGGACCAGTGTTCTGAAGTTGGCTCTCCCACCTCAGAGGCACGGCCCTGATGCCTGGCTGGAGCACCAAGAGCCTTTCGTCCACACGGCTCAGAGTAAAAGGGAGAAAAAATAGAAAGAAAGAAAGAAAGAGGCTATAATATAGTGAAGTAAAATAAAGCTATTGTAAAGCAAAGCTATACAGACAAAATCTCACCCAGAAGCATATACATATACACTCACAAAAAAAAGGAAAAGGGGAAGAATTAATATCTCCTGCTCCCAGAGTCCACCTCCTGAATTTGGGCTGATTCGTTGTCTATTCAGGTATTCCACAGATGCAGGCACAGCAAGTTGTTTGTGGAGTTTTAATCCGCTGCTTCTGAGGCTGCTGGGGGAGATTTCCCCTTCTCTTCCCTGTTCGCACAGCTCCTGGGGTTCAGCTTTGGATTTGGACCCGCCTCTGCGTGTAGGTCGCCTGAGGGCGTCTGTTCCCCGCCCAGACAGGACGGGGTTAAAGGAGCAGCTGCTTCGGGGGCTCTGGCTCACCCAGGCCGCGGGGAGGGAGCGGTACGGAGGAGGCGGGGCGAGCCTGCGGCGGCCGAGGCCGGCGTGACGTTGCACCAGCTCGAGGCGCGCAGTGCGTTCTCCCGGGGATGTTGTCCCCGGATCCCGGGACCCTGGCAGTGGCGGGCTGCACAGGCTCCCGGGAGGGGAGGTGTGGAGAGTGACCTGTGCTCACACACAGGCTTTTTGGAGGCGGCAGCAGCAGCCCCAGCGTCTCACGCCCGTCTCTGGGGTCCGCGCTGATCGCCGCGGCTCGCGCCCTTCTCTGGAGTTCGTTTAGGCGGCGCTCTGAATCCCCTCTCCTTGCGCGCAGCGAAACAAAGAGGCAAGAAAAAGTCTCTTGCCTCTTCGGCAGCTGCAGACCTTTTCCGGGTCTCCCTCCCGGCTAGCTGTGGTGCGCCAACCCCCCCAGGCTGTGCTCACGCCGCCAGCCCCAGTCCTCTCCCTGCGATCCGACCGAAGCCCGAGCCTCAGCTCCCAGCCCCGCCCGCCCCGGCGGGGGAGCAGACAAGCCTCTCGGGCTGGTGAGCGCCGCTCGGCGCCGAGCCTCTGTGCGGGAGTCTCTCCGATTTTCCCTCTGCGCCCCTGTTGCTGTGGGATCCGCGCTGATAGCCGCGGCTCGCGCCCTTCTCTGGAGTTCGTTTAGGCGGCGCTCTGAATCCCCTCTCCTTGCCCGCCGCGAAACAAAGAGGCAAGAAAAAGTCTCTTGCCTCTTCGGCAGCTGCAGACTTTTTCCCCGGACTCCCTCCGGGCTAGCTGTGGTGCGCTAACCCCTTCAGGCTGTGTTCACGCTGCCAGCCCCAGTCCTCTCCCTGCGATCCGACCGAAGCCCGAGCCTCAGCTCCCAGCCCCGCCCGCCCCGGCGGCTAAGCAGACAAGCCTCTCGGGCTGGTGAGTGCTGCTCGGCGCCGAGCCTCTGTGCGGAAACCTCTCCGCTTGGCCCTCCGCACCTCTGTGGCTGCGCTCTCCTCCGTGGCTCTGAAGCTTCCCCCCTCCGCCCCCCGCAGTCTCCGCCCGCGAAGGGGCTCCTAGTGCGTGGAAACCTTTCCTCCTTCACGGCTCCCTCCCACTGGTGCAGGTGCCGTCCCTATTCTTTTGTCTCTGTTATTTCTTTTTTCTTTTGCCCTACCCAAGTACGGGGGGAGTTTCTTGCCTTTTTGGAGGTCGGACGTTTTCTGCCAGTGTTCAGTGGGTGTTCTGTAGGAGCAGTTCCACGTGTAGGTGTATTTCTACTGTATCTGTGGGAAGGAATGTGATCTCCGCGTCTTACTCTTCCGCCATCTTCTCTATCTTCCGGTCTGTGTCTTTATTCCCGTCTTGCCACTAGGTTCTTCATGACCTTTTTTTTTTTTTCCCCCTTAGATTCCATATATATGTGTTAGCATACTGTATTTGTTTTTCTCTTTCTGACTTACTTCACTCTGTATGACAGACTCTAGGTCCATCCACCTCACTACAAATAACTCAATTTCGTTTCTTTTTATGGCTGAGTAATATTCCATTGTATATATGTGCCACATCTTCTTTATCCATTCATCTGTCAGTGGACACTTAGGTTGCTTCCATGTCCTGGCTATTGTAAATAGAGCTGCAATGAACATTTTGGTACATGACTCTTTTTGAATTATGGTTTTCTCAGGGTATATGCCCAGTAGTGGGATTGCTGGGTCATATGGTAGTTCTATTTTTAGTTTTTTAAGGAACCTCCATACTGTCCTCCATAGTGGCTGCATCAATTTACATTCCCACCAACAGTGCAAGAGGGTTCCCTTTTCTCCACACCCTCTCCAGCATTTATTGTTTCTAGATTTTTTGATGATGGCCATTCTGACTGGTGTGAGATGATATCTCATTGTAGTTTTGATTTGCATTTCTCTAATGATTAATGATGTTGAGCATTCTTTCATGTGTCTGTTGGCAATCTGTATATCTTCTTTGGAGAAATGTCTATTTAGATCTTCTGCCCATTTTTGGATTGGGTTGTTTGTTTTTTTGTTAGTGAGCTGCATGAGCTGCTTGTAAATTTTGGAGATTAATCCTTTGTCAGTTGCTTCATTTGCAAATATTTTCTCCCATTCTGATTGTTGTCTTTTGGTCTTGTTTATGGTTTCCTTTGCTGTGCAAAAGATTTTAAGTTTCGTTAGGTCCCATTTGTTTATTTTTGTTTTTATTTCCATTTCTCTAGGAGCTGGGTCAAAAAGGATCTTGCTGTGATTTATGTCATAGAGTGTTCTGCCTATGTTGTCCTCTAAGAAAATAACTTCCATTTAATCAAACAACCATTTTTTATGATTTGCCAGCTCAAGTACCATTCAGCCAATAAAAGTAAACTGAAGTTGCTGACTCACATGGTGTCCTGAGGCATTCAATAGCTATCAGGGCCCAGGAAACCAGAGGTGCTTTTCAAAAGAAGAATCACTGTCTCAGAAGAGGTGACGGTTTTACTCCAAAGTCCTCAATGTCTCTGCTGAGATTCATCAGTGGAGGACTTCCCAGAGGACCCATGAGTATCCCTGTCTGCCTTAGATGCTTCTAGTATCATTAGATCTACAGGAACATAAGGCTGAAGCAGCAGAATGCCTGGAACTGCTGCAGAGCCCTTTCTGGCTACAGGCTCCCAATAAAACTTAGGCTTATGGGTCACTCAATAAATGTATCAGAACATCATGCCCAAAGGTAGTGTATCTTACCACCAAAAATCAAAGAGAGTTACCGCATTGCATATTTTTCTTGGTTGCAAAGTGCAAACATAGCAAACTGCATCTATCTCTTTTTAAAGGAATATCCTTATACACCCCAGAACATGGGGCCATAGGAACCTTACCCATGTGGCAGACCACTGGTCTTCTGCTGGTTTTCACACCCATCCTTGGACACACATATGCCTTGCTAAATTGCTTAGCGTGTCCACTATAACCTGCTCAGCAGGGACATGTAGAATAATGTCATCAATTGACGTGACCAGTGGATCCACTGTGGGATATCCAAGTGGGTGTCTGAAAGCAGAGTGTGTAGAAACAAAGCTAAGATAGAAAATCAGTATGTAAACTGAAGAAAGGAGAAGGCAAGACGGACAGAGGAAGAAGCTGACTGGCAGTGAGGTGGGACATGGGCCTCAGCCAATCCTATGGGAGCTCTGGATCTGGGACGGCCCCTCAGCTGGGTGTTTGCATTTCTCAGTCAGTCATCAGTCTTAGCCGCTTCCTGGAAGGTATATTAGTCAGGGTTCTCCAGGGAAACAGAACTAATAGGATACATATAGATATACAAGAGAAGCTTATTAGGGGCATTGGCTCATCTGATCATGAAGGCTGAGGAGTCCCCCGATCTTCTGCCGTCAAGCTGGAGAACCAGGAAAGCTGTGATATAATTCAGTCCCAGTCTGACGGCCTGAGAGCTAGGGGCTACTGATGTAAGTCCGGGAGTCCTAAGGCCTGAGAACCAGGAGCCCCCACTGTCTCAGGGCAGAGAAGATGCAAGTCCCAACTCAAGAAGAGAGAGACAGAATTCACCCTTCCTCTGTGTTTTCGTTCTATTTCGGGCCCTCAATGGATGGGATGATGCCCACCCACCTTGGGAAGGGTGGATGTTCTTTACTCAGTCTACTGAATCAAATGCTAATCTCTTCTGCAAACACCCTCACAGAACGCCCAGAATTAATGCTTTACCAACTATCTGGGCATCACTTAGCCTGGTCAAATTCACATCTAAAATTAACCATTGCAGAGGGCATCACTTTAGCTGGGGCAGTTCTCTATTGCTGAGGACAATTCCAGTGAGGGACACTTCTTTGACTCTTCAGCAACCAATAGCTATGGGATGGTAACATCAGGCTTGAAGGAAAATTCAGGGCAGAGTACCGCTCTATCCACTATAAGTAGGATGATGGGGAATTGCATTGTTAGATAATATCAGTAAAATATAATGATGTTGAACAGTGTGGCGGTTCCTTAAAAAACTAAAAATAGAGTTATCATATGGTTTTGCAATCCCACTCCTGGGCATGTATCCAGAGAAAACTCTAATTCAAAAAGATACATGCACCCCAATGTTCATCGCAGCACTATTTACAATAGCCAAGACATGGAAGTAACCTAAGTGTCCATCAATGGATGAATGGATAAAGAAGATGTAGTGTGTATATATATATATGTATGTGTGTGTGTGTGTGTGTGTGTATGTATATATATATATATATATATATATATATATATATATATATAATGGAATATTACTCAGTCATAAAAAAGAATGAAATAATGCCATTAGCGGCAACATGGATGGACCCAGAGATTATCATACTAAGTGAAGTAAGTCAGACAGAGAAAGACAAATATCATATGATATAACTTATACTTGGAATCTAAAATATGACACAAATGAACATATCTATGAAACAAACAGAGTCACAGATATAGAGAACAGACTTGTGGTTACCGAAGGGAATAGCGGGGATGGTGGGGGAGAGATAAATTAGGAGTTTGGGATTAACATATGCACAGTACTATATATAACATAGGTAAACAACAAGGTATGCTATGTATAGCATAGGGAACTATGCTCAATATCTTGTAATAAACTATAATGGAAAAGAATCTGAAAAAGTATACACATATATATGTATATATAACTGAATCATTTTTCTGTATACTTGAAACTAACACAACATTGTAAAGTAACTCTACTTCAATTAAAAAAATCAGAAAGAATAAAATATGCTGATGTCGGAATAGTAACTGAATATATAATCTCAGAGTGTTAATGTGAAGAAAACGTAGCCAATCATAAAGTTAAATTTCATGTGTATACCACATCAATGTTTATGTCTATTTCCAATCATATTATTCCACTCAAATATTACACAAGTACTACATTATAGTTAAATCACTGTAAGTGAGAACAGTGCAAAACAGTGCACATATATTTTAAAAGTTAAGTACCTGTATTTCAAGGTTAGTGAAAGGACAAGAGTGAGCCTACAATGGAAGGTGGAAGCCCATGACTAATTTTGTTACATCCTGATTTGTGTAATCATGAGGTCTCCTATATTAACAAAAGCTTCCATTTATTAAGAACTTGCTGTGGGGCAGACCTGTGTCAGTGCTTTTCGTGAATTATCTTATGTAATTCTCTTATCAGATTTATCAGTCCCATTTTACATCAGAGGAACTTGATTCAAAGAAAGATTAATTAACATGCCCAAGGTCATGTAGCTGGTAAATAGAGACATGGATTTTATCCCAGGAATTCTTATACAGAGACCAAGACTGAAATGTCTAATTTGTCCAGTCAAGATACAAGGAAGACATAATGACCTACCCTATAACAGGTGGGATTATTGATGGATAAACTATTCGAAAAGCACTAAGAGTTCTGCAGAAGGATCATTAGTATGCAAAGCCAGCTGTCACTGCCAGTGGCAAAGGTCAAGTGCAAGTACCCGAAGTCTCCTTAGCAAGGACCCCAGGCAATTGGCTAATTTGCAGTTGGCTAATTTGCTGGATAAATTCTGCCCTGGAAGTCAAGAAATCATCTTCAAAGATAAGCTAGAAGACTTTTTCCAGCATTTTGCAGAACTGACCAAATGGCAGAGTTTTTCTTGTGCTCATTTGCGTTCCAGGGATAGTCAGGCTTACCAAAAAATATGCTTATTGTTTAACATATGTTTTATTCCTCTCACCACGTGCTTCAGAAATAAATTTTAACCTTGTGTATCAGTACAAGATACATAAGTGTATGGTGCTCTGGGAAGAGTCCAGGATTTAGAGAAGTATTCGAAACATACAATGTTTCAAAGATTGTTGTGAAATGGAATTAAGCAGATGGGGTAAACTGTAGGACCCCTTCCAACAGCTTGAGGAATAAAAATTCGCTCCTTTTTTCTCCTTTTCACACCCAGATCCCAGAAAATCCCATATTCCATTCTTATCCAAAAACTCCAAGGACATCCTCAGTCTAAAGATACCAATCTACTTCCAAATACCAGATGAAGATAACTCAGAGTAGCCCAATTACTCCCCAAGGAAGTTTCATTTTCTGGCTCTGTAGGTTTTGTTGCAGACTGTGGGGTGGGCTGCACAGTGTGTTCTTGTCCATAGCTTCTGGGATGCTCTTATGGGTTGCATTGTGTCCCCCCAAAAGATATGTTGAATTCCCAACACTTGGTGCCTGTGGATATGAACTTATTTGGGAAGGGGGGTGGTCTTTCTAGATATAATCAGGTTAAGATGAGTTCACACTGAGTTAGAGTGAGTCCTAATCCAAATCGATGGGTGTTCCTATAAGAACAGGAGAAAAGACTCAGAGACACAAAGAGAAGAATACGATGTGATGACAAAGGCAGATTGAAGTGATGCATCTACAGGCAAGGGACACTAAAGATGGCGACAACGCCAGAAACTACGAGAAAAACATGGATTCGATCCTCCCGGAGAGCTTTCAGAGTGAGCGTGGCCCTGCTGACTCCCTGATTTCAGACTGCTAGCCTCCAGAATGTGAGAGAAGACCTTTCTGTTGCTTTAAGCCCGCCAGCTGTGGCACTTTGTTACAGGAGCCCTGGAAAAATGATCCAGATACTTTACTGTTCTGATTCAGCACAAACTGGGATTGAGGTGTTTTGGGGTTTGGTTTTGTATTTTTTCCTGGAGATAATCCCACTCTCTCCAACATTACCCGGGGCACAGCCCTGCATTCTTGAGCTATTTAGTTTACACTCACATTCTCAACACAACACCCGCCCCCCGAAAAAACCAACCCTTCCTGTGCTGGGAGCTGCGTTAGTGCGGGGCAAGGATGGAGAAAGGGGTTTCCTACCAAGGCAAGAGTGAGCCATTACCTGCTGGTCGGAGCGGCCTCCCTCTACAACTTTGTAGTCGTGGTAGTTCCATAGGCCCCACTTGATGTGCTTGCAGTAACTGGGGGTGTTGGATGAGCGTCCTGATTCCCAGGCCTCACCCCAGCCCCCCAGATCCAGCCTTGGACCTCCCGGGAACTGCTGAAGCCTAGAGCAGACTGTCCATGGGGCACACTTGCAGGAACAATCCTCTCAGCTTTGTGGACGAGCTCGGTGTGCTTGCCCGGACTTTTCTGTTAGCCAGGCCTCTGCCGCAGCTGACTGATGGGATGCATGCCTTCGTCACCCAGTGAGTCTGAGAACAGGAAGCACGTGGCAGCACGTGCACAGGCATGGGACTGTCTCTAGGGAGGGGGCACACGCTTCTCCGATCCAGGCGGTGGCAGTCAGGAAGTGAAGGCACTGTGTCGTCAGTTTTTCAAAAATTGGGTAATCAGCACTTACAGCACCATGGTGCACGTTCCATGTATTAATTAGCGGGCTTATATTTCTTTTTTACTATATAAAACTGAGAATCTTAGTTTCTGGTCAGCACCGTACGCCTGATGTGCAGGAAGATCTGTCACTATTCAAAGAGGCTAAGACCGCAGCCCCAGGTAACCTGCACCTTGACTAACTATTGGATGCATAGCATCCACCCAAATATCAATTCCCATCCTATTCTTCATAAGTGAGTTTGGGCTAATCACTGTAGCCAGCTTATTTCCTCCACAGCTAGAAGAAAGTACTTAAACACCTCCATGCTCACCGTCCATTCTTTGGGTATTCGTAACAGTTCTGGGCTTCAGCTTTTGATGGGAAAAGATAAAAAGTATTGTGGCTGTTTCTGCAATATGCTACACCTTCCAAAATGTAATAGAAAGCAGGCTGAGACACCCATGAACATAAATATCTATATTAAAATGCATAAACAAAATGCAGCATTAAAAAGTATAAGAAGCTATGAGAGTGGGGTACATTTCAGTCACCAGGGGGAGCCGTAGAGACACTCTTGATGTATGTGGTCATTTCTGAACTTTGTCTTGAAGGATGATTGTATTAAGGATAATATACTTGATATTCCAGTCGAGGGAAGAAGGTGAAAAGGGGCACGTGGGTGCTCAAAAAGGATGAATCATTGGCTGTTGTGCCGTCGTGGCAGGGAAGAGAGAGGAAGAGGTGAGCAGGAAGACGAGGTAGGGAACCAAATGATGAAGGACCTTCAGAGCCCATGGGAAGGTCGGTTTGGATTCGGAAGGTGATGCTAAGCCCAGGAAGGAAAAGTGGTGCGATCGGCACAGTGTTTAGAAGGCAACCAGGAAGTTCTCCTTCATTAGGGGGAAAATGAATCAGAAGTAGTGGAGGCGATGAGGAAGCTTTGGAACTGGTCCATGACAATGACAAAGAGAAACTGAACTAGCACCGCAGTGACGGAGAGAAAGCGAAGGGAAGGTAGATAGTTGGGGAAAGAATCAGAAAAAGCAATTTTCAACAACTGGGTAATATAAACCCCCTTGGTATCTGTTTCTTCCAGACCAGGCTGCAGAAGTAAAGAATATGAATAATAGATGAAGGATATATTGATGATACAAGTTAATAAGAATATTTTAACAGTGTGCTTAAATGAAAATTCCAGGGTTGGAGAACCAGTTAGGAGTGAGTGTGGCTAGCGGTTCAGCCGTAAGCATCATTGTTCTGTGGTTGCTTTTTAGTGATGGTTCCAGTGATGGTGAAGGGGATGGTACTGGAATACGTGGTAACAGAGTATCCGTGACACATCAGGCATCGGGAATATATCTTATAGGGCAGAGGCTCTGTTCTTGCCAAGCACTATTCTAGACCCTTGTGATACCCTAAGAAATAAACAGACAGAGAAAACCTGCGTTCTTCAAGTAGATACCTGTATCTGTCATCTTCCTTCCTGAGAACTTGCACCAAGCAGTCTAACACTGGTCCCAAGCATCCTAAGTGCTAAGACAGAGAAATGAATATCTCACCCTTAATAGCAGCAAGAGGAGCTTTGGACATTGCGTGTAAAATCATAACTCTTGCTTTCTAGAACTCTTGGGTTCTCACCCTGTCCCACGCACAGAGTAACAGCTCTCCACACACTGTCTCATCCAGTGGGCACAGCAACTTCAGCCCTGATGGCGTGGGCAGCGGTAGGAGAGCTAAGGCCGGTCTGGCACAGCGCCCAGGAGGTGCCGTCCAGGAGCCGGAGATCAACAGGATGTGCACTTCTGAGCTCCCCAACCGAGACGTCTTGTTTTTGTTCTCTCCGTGAATTATCGTTGATATGCCATCCAGGGTAAGCAGTCTAGGATCGTTACACTGTCATCGATAGAAGCTATAAAAACAGAGTCATCAAAGAGGAATTTTGCATGTCCTTTACTAATACGAGAGGAGAAGTAGACTGCTGGCTCAGACAATGGACTCAGTGAACTCAAACTCTGGTCCACAGAGGTATATATTCAAAGAACAGAACTTACAGGTTCTCCAAGAGTTTATCTCACTCTGCACAATGACTCATATTGACCATGCTCGTGACATGAAATTCAGCAGCAGTTTATTCATTTCCATGGGGAGACGGAGCTGCCAAAATAATCAGTTCATTCTCTCACGCTGGGAAAATCCACTGGGGAGACCACATCATGAAAAATTAAATGGCGAAAGTTGATGTCTAGCACGGGGTGCTGGACATTTTATGTATCTTACCACATTTCATTCTAATAAAGTGTCTATGAGCTAAAATACCAGAAGCTTATGGAGTTTCAATACCTTTTCCAGAGCTGGTATATGGCAGAACCAGAACTTGGACCCACTTCTGTCTGTCCCCAAAGGTATTCTCACAGTACTCCACTTCTGAAAAGTTAAAATATTCCTGGAATTAATGAATTTCGATGCTGCATTTTATTGTAGGATATTTTTCCTTCTTTTAGAGTTGGGGACAGAAATGCACTGTGACTGAAAACATGGCGTCTGAAGTTAGACTCCTGTGGTTCTCATCTTGCTTTGCCTCCTGCGTGGTTGATATTGGGCAAGTTATGTGAGTTCAGTTCTCTGAGAAGTCGTCTTTAACTATAAAAATGAGGGAAATTAGAGCCAAGTGTCTGGCATGTAGAAAGCACTCAATAAATATTAATTATTATTTGATTTTAAACCTCTGTGTTTAGGTTTTTGTGCGGACCTAAGTATCCAAGTCACTTGGAAAAATAACTAGGAGAACAAGTGCTGAATCATAAGACTCTGTTTAGCTTTGTAAAAAACTGCAAACTGTCTTCCAAAATGGCTGTACCGTTTTGCATTTCCACCAACAATGAATGAGAGTTCCTTTTGCTTTGCATCCCTGTCAGCATTTGGTATTGTCAGTTTTTTCCATTTTAGCCATTCAGATACGTTTGTAGTCGTATCTCGTTGTTTTCCTTTGCAATTTCCTAATGACATATGATATTTAGCATCTTTTTTTTTGTAATTTTATTTATTTATTTATTTATTTATTTATTTATTTATTTATGGCTGTGTTGGGTCTTCGTTTCTGTGCGAGGGCTTTCTCTAGTTGTGGCGAGCGGGGGCCACTCTTCATCACGGTGCGCGGGCCTCTCACTATCGTGGCCTCTCTTGTTGTGGAGCACGGGCTCCAGACGCGCAGGCTCAGTAGTTGTGGCTCACGGGCCCAGTTGCTCCACGGCATGTGGGATCTTCCCAGACGAGGGCTCGAACCCGTGTCCCCTGCATTGGCAGGCAGACTCTCAACCACTGCGCCACCAGGGAAGCCCTAGCATCTTTTTTTATATGGTTATTTGCCATCTGTATATCATCTTTGGTAAGGTGTCTGTTCAGATCTTTGCCAATTATTTTTTAACTTGGGTGTTTGCTTATCTTCTCCCAAACTGTGGCTTGGTTTTCAGTTCTCTTAATGAATCTTCCTTTTTTGAACTTTGATAGTTTTCATATATGAAATTAAAATACTTTTCTAAAGGAAGTAAGGCTGAAGTGCCAGCTCTCCTCTGCAGTTTGATTGCTCTCCCTCATTCCTCAAAGTGGCTATTCCTCTGAATCTGTCTCCCACTCCTGCTTTAAATTCAAATCAGTGCCACCTCCTCCCAGAAGCTACCACAATGACCTCTTTCTGCTCCAAGGCATAAGACAGTAATGGATCCCCCTGCCTTTGCTCCTCTACGGTCCTCTAACACCTTGTGAATCATCCTGCCGTCCCACGGCCCCCACTTCCTCCCTGTCTCTGAGATCATCAGTTGTGTGATGGTTTTCTCTTCATGACTCAGTTTTTCCTCCTACAATGGAAGATCCCTCTTGGCAGGTTATTTTTCTTGTTCAGTTTTGACCATCACCACCTGATACAGGGTGAGCACACAATAAAAAGGTTTGGGCACTATTGTTGAGTACATAAATTTGTTTAAAATAGTGAATACATTAAATAAGCCCTTGATATATATACTCAGAATAAAAGACTAGGCATTCTGCTACTGCAGACCACTTTTAGGACACATTCAGGGATTTTTTTTCTTTTTAATTTTTTTGAACATCTTTATTGGAGTATAATTGCTTTACAATGTTGTGTTAGTTTCTGCTGTATAACAAAGTGCATCAGCCATACGTATACACATATCCCCATACCCCCTCCTTCTTGCGTCTCCCTCCCACCCTCCCTATCCCACCCCTCTAGGTGGTCACAAAGCACTGAGCTGATCTCCCTGTGCTATGCAGCTGCTTCCCACTAGCTATCTATTTTACATTTGGTAGTGTATATATCTCAATGTTACTCTCCCACTTTGTCCCAGCTTACACTTCCCCCTTCCTGTGTCCTCAAGTCCATTCTCTATGTCTGCATCTTTATTCCTGTCCTGCCCCTATGTTCATCAGAACCTTCTTTTTTTTTTAGATTCCATATATACGTGTTAGCATATGGTATTTGTTTTTCTCTTTCTGACTTACTTCAGTCTGTATGACAGACTCTAGATCCATTCATCTCACTACAAATAGTTCAGTTTCGTTTCTCTTTATGGCTGAGTAATATTCCATTGTATATATATGCCACGTCTTCTTTATCCATTCATCTGTCGATGGACACATAGGTTGCTTCCATGTCCTGGCTATTGTAAATAGTGCCGCAGTAAACATTGTGGTACATGTCTCTTTTTGAATTATGGTTTTCTCAGGGTATATGCCCAGTAGTGGGATTGCTGGGTCATATGGTAGTTCTATTTTTAGTTTTTTAAGGAACCTCCATACTGTTCTCCATAGTGGTTGTACCAATTTACATTCCCACCAACAGTGCAAGAGGGTTCCCTTTTCTCCACACCCTCTCCAGCATTTATTGTTTCTAGATTTTTTGATGATGGCCATTCTGACCGGTGTGAGATGATATCTCACTGTAGTTTTGATTTGCATTTCTCTAATGATTAATGATGTTGAGCATTCTTTCATGTGTCTGTTGGCAATCTGTATATCTTCTTTGGAGAAATGTCTATTTAGATCTTCTGCCCATTTTTGGATTGGGTTGTTTTTTTTTTTGTTATTGAGCTGCATGAGCTGCTTGTAAATTTTGGAGATTAATCCTCTGTCAGTTGCTTTATTTGCAAATATTTTCTCCCATTCTGAGGGTTGTCATTTGGTCTTGTTTATGGTTTCCTTTGCTGTGCAAAAGGTTTTAAGTTTCGTTAGGTCCCATTTGTTTATTTTTGTTTTTATTTCCATTTCTCTAGGAGCTGGGTCAAAAAGGATCTTGCTGTGATTTATGTCATAGAGTGGTCTGCCTATGTTTTCCTCTAAGAGTTTTATAGTGTCTGACCTTACACTTAGGTCTTTAATCCATTTTGAGTTTATTTTTGTATATGGTGTTAGGGAGTGTTCTAATTTCATTCTTTTGCATATAGCTGTTCAGTTTTCCAAGCACCACTTATTGAAGAGGCTGTCTGTCCTCCATTGTATATGCTTGCCTCCTTTATCAAAGGTAAGGTGACCATATGTGCATGGGTTTATCTCTGAGCTTTCTATCCTGTTCCATTGATCTATATTTCTGTTTTTGTGCCAGGACCATACTGTCTTGATTACTGGAGCTTTGTAGTATAGTCTGAAGTCAGGAAACCTGATTCTTCCAGCTCCCATTTTTCTTTCTCAAGGTTGCTTTGGCTATTTGGGGTCTTTTGTGTTTCCATACAAATTGTGAAATTTTTTGTTCTAGTTCTGTGAAAAATGCCATTGGTAGTTTGATAGGGATTGCACTGAATCTGTAGATTGCTTGGGGTAGTATAGTCATTTTCACAATGTTGATTCTTCCAATCCAAGAACATAGCATATCTCTTCATCTGTTTGTATCATCTTTAATTTCTTTCATCAGTGTCTTTTAATTTTCTTTTTTTGTCTTTTGTCTTCTTAGGTAGGTTTATTCCTAGATATTTTATTCTTTTTGTTGCAATGGTAAATAGGTCTTTTGTCAGGTCTTTTGTCTCCTTAGGTAGGTTTATTCCTAGGTACTTTATTCTTTTTGTTGCAGTGGTAAATGGGAGTGTTTCCTTAATTTCTCTTTCAGATTTTTCATCTTTAGTGTATAGGAATGCAAGAGATTTCTGTGCATTAATTTTGTATCCTGCAACTTTACCAAATTCATTGATTAGCTCTAGTAGTTTTTTGGTAGAGTCTTTAGGATTCTCTATGTATAGTATCATGTCATCTGCAAACAGTGACTGTTTTACTTCTTCTTTTCCGATTTGGATTCCTTTTATTTCTTTTTCTTTGACTGCTGTGGCTAAAACTTCCAAAACTATGTTGAATAACAGTGGTGAGAGTGGGCAACCTTGTCTTGTTCATGATCTTAGTGGAAATGGTTTCAGCTTTTCACCATTGAGAATGATGTTGGCTGTGGGTTTGTCATATATGGCCTTTATTACATTGAGGTAAGTTCCCTCTATGCCTACTTTCTGGAGGTTTTTTTTTATCATAAATGGGTGTTGAATTTTGTCAGAAACTTTTTCTGCATCTATTGAGATGATCATATGGTTTTTATTCTTTAATTTGTAATATGGTGTATCACATTGATTGATTTGCATATATTGAAGAATCCTTGCATTCCTGGGATAAACCCCATTGATCATGGTGTATGATCCTTTTAATGTGCTGTTGGATTCTGTTTCCTAGTATTTTGCTGAGGATTTTGCATCTATGTTCATCAGTGATATTGGCCTGTAGTTTTTTTTTTTTGTGACATCTCTGTCTAGTTTTGGTATCAGGGTGATGGTGGCCTTGTAGAATGAGTTTGGGAATTTTCTTCCCTCTGCTATATTTTGGAAGAGTTTGAGAAGAATACGTGTTAACTCTTCTCTAAATGTTTGATAGAATTCGCCTGTGAAGCCATCTGGTCCTGGGCTTTTGTTCGTTGGAAGATTTTTAATCACAGTTTCAATTTCAGTGCTTGTGATTGGTCTGTTTATATTTTCTATTTCTTCCTGGTTCAGTCTCAGAAGGTTCTGCTTTTCTAAAATGTGTCCATTTCTTCCAGGTTGTCCATTTTATTGGCATAGAGTTGCTTGTAGTAATCTCTCATGATCCTCTGTATTTCTGCAATGTCAGTTGTTACTTCTCCTTTTTCATATCTAATTCTGTTGATTTGAGTCTTCTCCCTTTTTTTCTTGATGAGTCTGGCTAATGGTTTATCAATTTTGTTTATCTTCTCAAAGAACCATCTTTTAGTTTTATTGATCTTTGTTATTGTTTCCTTCATTTATTTTCATTTATTTCTGATCTGATCTTTGTGATTTCTTTCCTTCTGCTAACTTTGGGGGTTTTTTCTTCTTCTTTCTCTAATTGCTTTAGGTGTAAGGTTAGGTTGTTTATTTGAGATTTTTCTTGTTTCTTGCTATAAACTTCCCTCTTAGAACTGATCTTGCTGCATCCCATAGGTTTTGGGTTGTTGTGTTTTCGTTGTCATTTGTTTCTAGGTATTTTTTGATTTCCTCTTTAATTTCTTCAGTGATCTCTTGATTATTTAGTAGCATATTGTTTAGCCTCCATGTGTTTGTATTTTTTACATGTTTTTTTCCTGTAATTGATATGTTGTCTCATAGCATTGTAGTCAGGAAAGATACTTGATACGATTTCAATTTTCTTAAATTTACTGAGGCTTGATTTGTGACCCAAGATATGATCTATCCTAGAGAATGTTCCATGAACACTTGAGAAGAGTATTCTGTTGTTTTTGGATGGAATGTCCTATAAATGTCAAGTCCATCTTGTTTAAAGTGTCATTTAAAGCGTGTTTCCTTATTTATTTTCATTTTGGATGATCTGTCGTTTGGTGAAAGTGGGGTGTTAAAGTCCCCAACTATTATTGTGTTACTGTCGATTTCCCCTTTTATGGCTGTTAGCATTTGCCTTATGTATTGAGGTGCTCCTATGTTGGGTGCATAAATATTTACAATTGTTATATATTCTTGGATTGATCCCCTGATCGTTACATAGTGTCCTTCTTTGTCTCTTGTAATAGTCTTTATTTTAAAGTCTGTTTTGTCTGATATGACAATTGCTACTGCAGCTTTCTTTTGATTTCCATTTGCATGGAATATCTTTGTCCATCCCTTCACTTTCAGTCTGTATGTGTCCCAGGGTCTGAAGTGGGTCTCTTGTAGACAGCATATATACGGGTCTTGTTTTTGTGTCCATTCAGCCAGTCTGTGTCTTTTGGATGGAGCATTTAATCCATTTACATGTAAGGTAACTAAATATCGATATGTATGTACCTATTACCATTTTCTTAATTGTTTTGGGTTTGTTTTTGTAGGTCTTTTCCTTCTCTTGTGTTTCCTGCCTAGAGAAGTTCCTTTAGCATTTGTTGTAAAGCTGGTTTGGTGGTGCTGAATTCTCTTAA
The DNA here is from genome assembly GCF_949987535.1 of Balaenoptera acutorostrata. Classification (NCBI taxonomy): domain Eukaryota; kingdom Metazoa; phylum Chordata; class Mammalia; order Artiodactyla; family Balaenopteridae; genus Balaenoptera; species Balaenoptera acutorostrata. The sequence continues at coordinate 4,219,438 of NC_080080.1, read as the reverse complement.
CTTTTGCTTGTCTGTAAACGTTTTAATTTCTCTGTCAAATCTGAATGAGATCCTTGTTGGGTAGAGTCATCTTGGTTGTAGGTTTTTCCCTTTCATTACTTTATATATGTCTTGCCACACCCTTCTGGCTTGCCGAGTTTCTGCTAAAAAGATCAGCTGTTAACCTTATGCAGATTCCCTTGTATGTTATTTGTTGTTTTTCCCTTGCTGGTTTTAATATTTTTTCTTTGTATTTAATTTTTGATAGTTTGATTAATATGTGTCTTGGCATGTTTCTCCTTGGATTTATCCTGTATGGGACTCTCTGCACTTTTGGGACTTGATTGACTATTTCATTTCCCATGTTAGAGAAGTTTTCAACTATAATCTCTTCAAATATTTTCTCAGACCCTTTCTTTTTCTCTTCTTCTTCTGGGACCCCTATAATTTGAATTTTGGTGCATTTAGTGTTGTTCCAGAGGTCTCTGAGACTGTACTCAATTCTTTTCATTCTTTTTTCTTTATTCTGGTCTGCAGTAGTTACTTTCCCTATTTTATCTTCCAGGTCACTTATCCATTCTTCTGCCTCAGTTATCCTGCTATTGATTCCTTCTAGAGAATTTTAAATTTCATTTATTGTGTTGTTCATCACTGTTTGTTTGCTCTTTAGTTCTTCTAGGTCCTTGTTAAATGTTTCTGTTATTTTCTCCATTCTGTTTCCAAAATTTTGCATTGTCTTTACTATCATTACTCTGAATTCTTTTTCAGGTAGGCTGCCTATTTCCTCTTCATTTGTTTGGTCTGGTGGGTTTTAACCTTGCTCCTTCATCTGCTGTGTATTTCTCTGTCTTCTCATTTTGTTTAACTTACTGTGTTTGGGGTCTCCTTTTTCCAGGCTGCAGGTTCGTAGTTCCTGTTGTTTTTGGTGTCTGCCCCCAGTGGGTGAGGTTGGTTCAGTGGCTTGTGTAGGCTTCCTGGTGGAGGGGACTGGTACCTGTGTTCTGGTTGGTGGGGCTGTATCTTGTCTTTCTTGTGGGCAGGGCCGTGTCCAGTGGTGTGTTTTTGGGTGTCTGTGAACTTAGTATGATTTTAGGCAGCCTCTCTGCTAATGGGGGGGGGGTTGTGTTCCTATCTTGCTGGTTGACTGGCCTGGGGCATCCAGCACTGGAGCTTGCTGGCCATTGGGTGGACCTGGGTCTTGGTGTTGAGATGGAAATCTCTGGGAGAGCTCTTGTCGATTGATATTACATGGAGCTGGGAGGTCTCTGGTGATCTAATATCCTGAACTCGGCTCTCCCACCTCAGAGGCTCAGGCCTGACACCAGGCCAGAGCACCAAGACCCTGTCAGCCCCATGGCCAGGTACATGGGGATTTTCTTGCCTTTTGGGAAGTCTGAGGTCTTCTGCCAGTGTTCAGTAGGTGTTCTGTAGGAGTTGTCCACATGTAGATGTATTTTTGATGTATTTGTGGGGAGGAAGGTGATCTCCACGTCTTATTCCTCTGCCATCTTGAAGGTCCTCTCATTCAGGGTTTTAAATTCTTCTCTCAGACTGACACAACTTAATAAAATATACAGAAAGGATAGTGCATTAGTATACCTAATCTAAAAATTATTTTTTATATGCATATGAAACATTTGGAATTTTGACCAGGTACTAGATCACAAATAAATCTCAACAAGTTTGAAATATCCAAGATACAGCTTATAGGTTCTGATCACAATGAATTAAATCAAACACCAGTAATAAAATATAAAGGAACAAAATAACCTGTAGAGATAAAACAAGGCAAAACTACTCACAACTAAATGACTTAGACCGTTTAAGCAATATTCACACCTATGCTAATGATAGGATAAAGAAACCGAAAGTTAATCAGTGCTTCTTTTTTTAAAATAACTTACTGAAGATGGTGTATGGTCAATTCACCTAATTTATGAATTATTGTAAATAACATTTTTTCAGCTTGTTAAATTTATAAGAAGATTTGGAACATCTCAGAAGCTTTCAAACTTTATTTCTTGGAGCCGTGATGTTCTTCAAAGGTGCCTTGGGGGCCCACAGGAGGGGCAGCAGCAGGCAGGTGCCCAAGAGGGTTCTTCTTCAGTGAGGATGATCTGGATTTCATGTAAGTAGACACCTAACTCCTAAATTTAACATCTAAGAAATGTACTACTGTATATACTATAATTTTAAGTCCAAAGGTAATGTGGGACTTGATAGTTGCTTGATTCAGTGACTCAGTGAGATCATAGAAAACTAGTGTATTTTTTTTTTCTCTCTTCACGTTGCCATGAGCTCCATGGCTTCACTCTTAGCCTCAGAGAAAATCTGCTGCAACAGTTCCATGGGTCACATATGAGCACTAGGTCCAGCGGAAGAAGGGATAGCGCCTCATATTAGGTTTCTCTCCTAGAAGGAAAGAAACCTTCCCCAGGGGCTTCCCTGGTGGTGCAGTGGTTAAGAATCCGCCTGTCAATGCAGGGGACAGGGGTTCGAGCCCTGTACCAGGAAGATCCCACATGCCGCGGAGCAACTAAGCCCGTGTGCCACAACTACTGCCTGCGCTCTAGAGCCCACGGGCCACAACTACTGAAGCCCACGCGCCTAGAGCCTGTGTTCCACAACAAGAAAAGCCACTGCAATGAGAAGCCCGTGCACCGCAATGAAGAGTAGCCCTTGCTCACTGCAACTAGAGAAAGCCCGTGCACAGCAAGGAAGACCCAACACAGCCAAAAATAAAATAAATAAATTAAAAAAAAAAAAAATAAGAAACTTTCCCCAGAAGCCTCCATCCACCCTCCCTATGTGAACTAGTCAACTCCCTGAAGACAGCATGGGATTAACCTCCCACCAAGGAACTTTGCCATTAGCTCAGGCTGAGTCATTGATGGGCAGTTTACCTACAATTCACATGCAAGTATGTGAGTTAGTGAGGTAGTGTGTAGGTGTATCCACATCAGGTTTCATTTGGGGAAAAAAAAGTTCTATTGAAAAAAATATTTAAGTTAGGAAACTACTGGCTTTAACTGCCTCAAAGATTATTCTCAATTACCAGTCTGCAATGCATGACTCTACATACCGCAGGGGTGTAGGAGACCACGCATTTAAGGCTCCATCTACGGGCTGGCACTAGATAAATAGTGGGCCACTCTCAGTTGGTTTCGAGGTGCCTGTGGCTCAGTTGGAACCGTACCTACTCCCTGTGCCGTTCCTTCTGGGGTTCCTAGCAAAAGAGAGCATTTCCCTCTCCACTGGGGAAGTTGCAAGCCAATAAGACAAAGGGTGTAACCGTGAGGGTGGGAAATCAGGAGAGCAGAGCGCAGGGTGACCCAGATGGCAGGGAGAAAGACAAGGAGCTGGCCCAGCAGGAGCTGGGGAAGGGGCGGGGTTAGAATGGGCCCCATCCAAGGTCATGTGCCTCTCAGTCATGTTTGGGTCTCTAGCCTGGGCAGGGCTATAAATAATGCCCATGCTTCAAGCAAGTAGCCCATCTGTAAGGGTTTCTCACCTTCTTTGAAAAATAAATGTTTCTATTTGGCCCTTTAAAAAAATTTTTTTATTGGCCACGCCGCACGGCTTGCAGGATCTCAGTTCCCTGATCAGGGATCAAACCTGTGCCCCCTGTAGTGGAAGTGGGGAGTCTTAACTACTGGACCGCCAGGGAGTTCAATGTTTCTATTTGGAATGATGAAAATATTCTAAAATTAGATTATGATGATGATTGCACAATTCTGTAAATATACTAAAAACCATCAGATTGTACACTTTAAATAGATGAGCTTTATGGTAAGTAAATTATATCTCAGTAAAGCTCTTTAAAACAAACAAAAAATGTACAATTTTATAAAGCATATTGTCTACAGTCCTAGTACCTAGGGTTATCGTTCATCTGGACAATCCCTCTGTCCTACTAATTCCTCATTTTCCAAACAATGAGCAAGAAACATTCCTCATTACTCTCATTTTTTATTTATATTTATGAAGGAGAGTGAAATTGACATTAATCATCTGTGATTATGAAATTTCAAATACTCGTAGGATTTAACAGCAGGAATTAGGGAACCTTCGAAATCATATAGCCCAGATTTTCATTCTACACATGAGGAATCTGAAGTCAGTGAGTCTGAGTAACTTATGAAAATGCAATGTTACTCACTCTAGGAGCCAAGACTAGAATCGGTGTTTCCTGATTCTCAATCCAGGACTGTAGTCACCTCCTCTTATATTGCACTGGATTCACACCGTCAGCCAGAGACCCTGTGACATTTTAGCTTCTCCAACTGACACTCCAAGTCACTTCTTAATCCAGGACCCTCATGGGCTAATCCAGAGATTCCAGCCTGGATTTGGTAAGCATGGAAAACTTCGTAAAGGAAGTCAAGTTAAGCAAAGGCTTGAAATATGTGTGTCAATAAATATGAGGTTAGAGAGAAAGGATATCCCATCCAGAATAAACTGCTTGAATCAAATGCCCCAAAGGAAAACAGCTTATGAAAATTCAGCTACTTTAGTATGACTGGAGTGTAGGCAGAAGGAAGGGTAATAAGATCAAAATGTTCCTGAATGAATGATTTTGGTCAAAATGTACCACATCACATTCAACCTAAATTATCCTGAAGGTTTCTTTACAAAATCATTTTGCCAAGTGTAGAGTGACCCTTAAAATTCTGAATGAGTCATTTTTAAATTCTGGGGACACTAGGCAGATGAGCTTAAACAAAAGTATGGAATATTAAGATCCACAAAGCTGTTATTATTTCAAATGTACTATATATCATCCTCCATAGACATGTACTTACAACCCTCAAAGTAATCTTCTATAATTACTCACCTTTACAAGAATACATTTTTGAGCTGGGACAAATACAGTACATCCAAAAGGACGAGGAGAATGGAAGATGGTAATTAACAAAGAAGAAACTTGAACTATGCAAGTAACCTCGAGCCATTGTATCTCACTTCTCGCTCTTGTTCTCTCGCAGGTTCTGACCAACATAGTGAAGGTCACATGACTGTCTAGCTTAAGTACCAAGAAGGCCAGAGGGGTCCAAGGGGCAGTCACTGGGAGGTGAGGCTCAGATGAATGGTCCAGTGTGGAATTCGCCCTAGAGCATCCAGTAATAAAAGCATCTGGTGGACGCCATTATTTGGGCTTGTGGTTTCCAAGGTGAGTCATGCTGTACCTGGAGGTTGGAGCCAAGGACTCAGTGTGCTCGTGAGTGGGTGCTGTGCTCATGAACCATGTTGAGATGGATACTTTATGGTTGCCTTCTCAACCAAAACGTTAATTACATGCGTACCCTTCTCTCCTGTGGGAATATATGTTTGTCCCTTGTGCTCCACAGATGCCCTCAGTCCATTCCTAAATCTCCTGAGAGAGCAATGGATTCATATGCCCACATCCTGTTCTGACCGGATTCAGGCTAAATTGTGAGGACAAGCCCTCATAATTTTAAGACATCCCTACGTGTTAGGAGGCATAGAGGCTAGAATATGTTAAACGCACATCAACTCTGTTTGGTGATGGCTTTCAAGAGCAGGAAGCAACATTTCCTGGAGTTTTGGTAGCGGCTTCTTCCCTTGCGTCTTATATTCTTAAACATACATGTGGCCTGTTTTGTGATGATGCCAGGGCCATCATGGCAGCCCAGGGAAGGTGCTGCAGAGCCCTCTCCCAGCAGTTATGTCCTCTGGGTCCTCAGTTCTATCTTCCAAGTCTCGTGGAGACTTAAAACACCCTCCTCATAGCCTAGACAGCAGGACAGATCATGTGAGATGTGATATCTGGGTGAAGTAAGGTTGCAGTGTTTCAGGGGCCAAATACTAGCAGAACCGGGATGGCCGATGAGGTGTGACCATTCACCTCCGTTCAACAGAACAAACATACGCATCCAACAGGGGGTGAGAAGTATCAGTGGGAGCATATCCTAGGTGTCCAGGTAGAGGAACGAATTCTAGGGTAGGTAACCTGTGATCGTACGATTTCCTGGATGAACCTATGCTCTTGCGTAGTGAATCCTTTGGATCAATGAAATCATACAGCCAAAGAAAACAGCTTTCAATGTCAACTGTCACATAGGGACTATGATGGTAAAAGATGAAAAAGTAGCATAATCTCAACACCTTAATAAAAACAAATTAAAAATAAAATTCATCATCAGTGGTGTTATACAAAACCACAAACATATCAAGCCAATTTCTCACAAGAAATTGTTAAATTTAAGTTTCATGGGTATATTTCTTTTACTAACAAGGTGACGTGATGTGAATTGAAAAGCGTAGGATTTTGTTAATAGTTTTGAAGAGTTAGAGCATATTTTAAAGGTAATTCTCCAACAGCGATAGACGTTTTAGGACCACTCAGAGAATTTAATCACTGTAGAGTGTGACCGTATAACACCATCAAATGCTGTCAGCTCAGTGAAGTCAAGTTCATACACAACTCCACAAATTAAGGTTTTTCCTGTGAAGTTGAGGTGATATTCTTTGCCCTTTTAGTCCCCAGGTGCTGTGCAAAGGATGACCCTCTTTCATCGGTTCTATACATGAGCCACCAACGGCAAGGTTTTCACACTGAGATAAGCTGCTCAACTACTGAGACCTGTTCCCCCGCCTCCCTCTCCACGTGGACCCAGGTGCTGGAAGCGAGATCCTCTGAGCTTCTGGAAGGCCCCCGCTGCCCGCAGCAGAGGGAGGGCGAGGACCACGCCCCGGCCCAGGCAGGTATTGTTACTGTTAATTGTGGGGGAGGAGCAGAGGGTACATAAGGGGAAGCGGGAGGCACCTCCCTGCTCATTTTGCTGGTCCGGGGCTGTGAGGGCTTCTGCGTTACTGATGTGGGCTGGGCTGGGCTCTGCTGCTGGGATTGTGTTTGCTTTGAATGGGTTTCCAGGGAGATGGGGCTGGTGTTGGGGGGGGGGGGGGTAGGACTTTTTCTTTAGGGCAAAGTCCCTGCTTTTTCTTCTTTCTCTGGCTCTCTCCTCCCTAAGCCCGTTCTCACTACAAGACTCTCTTGCTCTCCCATCTCACTCTGGGCGGTGGAGGGGAAGGGGGAGGTGATGCAGAGGCTTCTCGCTGGCCTCTCCGAGGTGCCTGGTTCTGGTTCTGGAGGGTCTGCTGCTGGCCTCCTCACAGAAAGCCTCCTTTCTTCTGAAGCCCCCCTCTATCTTAAGCAAAAGGACCTTGAGAAGCGCACGTCCTCAGAGGGCCAGGGTGAAGCTTACGTTGCTTTACAGAAAAGAACAAGGCAGAGAGGACCCAATCCCTCCTAACCTTCTAGGGCAACAGGCTAAGGTCTCCAGAAGCCTCAGTTTGCTGTGGAAACAAAGGAGGGGTATGGTGGATGCGGAGGGGGCACAAAAGGCTGCCCCAGAGCTTGTGAAACAAGTGTGCAGGGAGTTCCAGGGAAGGGCGCTCCGGAGGAGCTCTGCTCTCCTTTTCTTTAGCGAAGAAGCAAGCAGGGCTGGGCTGTCCCTAAAAACTAGACCTAGAAGGAAACCAGTAACGCTGACTTCCTTAACCAGACTCTTACTTCACGTTCTCCTTTTCCAAATGGTCAGGTGGTAGTTGCCATCCCAGCACCCAGGTGTGGTCTGTCTTTAAGTGACACCTGTTTGAAGTTGAGGATTAAAAGCTTGGGCACTGGAACTTTCTCTAACCCCTTACAAAGTCTTGTATTAATAAGGCCCAGGGAGATGAGGGTCAGCCATCAAAGGGGCAGCCAATCCGCTGTGAGCACTAAACGGGCCTTTAATGTGGCAGCTGCAGGGTTCTTTGAGGATGGTGGTCCTTAATTCAAAACAGGTGCCTAAGTATCTCCTTACAAATGAGAGCGCACAAACTACCAATGGGGGCAAGTTCCGAGGGCCACCTGTGGGTGTGTGGGTGGTGTCTAGAGTTTGCTATTCCCTCAGACTCGCAACGAAAGTCTTCCACAAAGCATTAAGAAGAATGGTAAATTCACTGTCACTCCAGCTCAGCCTGGGACCCAAATTCCCACAGTCCCACTGCCAAATTCATTTTAATGTTAGAGTTGGCCAGCATTTCGTCCTGTAATTTTAGTAACGCTTCTTCCTCCTGTGAGACTGTGGAGTACACTACATTTGGGGCACATGTTGCGTGAGGACCGTGGCCTGTGTGTGGGTGAGGGACATTGCTTCTCCCTGACGCCCTGCTTCCCTCTGCAGGGGGGGAGCAGCTGTCCCCAAGGTCCTGGGGAAGCTGTGAGGTCCGGCTGCTGACGGAGGGACGGTTAGGGCCCAGGAGCGTCCGGGCAGGGGAGACAAGGCTCCCCTCTAGACCTGAGCTGATAAATTAATGTTGTGACAACTTGGACTTGAGGATGGGGTGAACATACTTGGTTTGGCACCTGTGACAACCCTGAGTCATGGGGTCCAGAGGGCCTATGGGGCTGTCCTGGGTCAGTCAGCTTGAAATCTCCTTGATTCCCACCCCCCCTTTTCTGTCTAACAACCGTGATTATTGCAGGGAGCTATGGGTTTCAGGTTAGGAAGGTGACCCAGGATTATCTGGGTGGGCTCCAGAATCACAGGAGCCCCAGAGAAAAAGCCAAGGGGTGGAAAAGGACAGAGGGAGCAATGACAAAGACTCAGCCTGTGCTTTCTGTGGGCCCAGCAGAGGCGAGCTGCCCCACTGTGGGGGGCGCCAGGGGCCAGCTCTTCTAGTATTTCCCCTGCTGGACAAGGGTGTGGGCTTCTCGCCTGTGCCCTTCTGGGTGCTGACTCTCACCATCTTAATGTAAAAAGCCTAAGTATGGGGCCTCAGTAGCTAAATCCACCAACATTTTTTGTTCCAAAGACCTAATAGAATTTTCTTGACCTCTTACAGTCCTTTATTTAGGGGCTTCCCCTGACATCCTTTCTGCCATTCTGGTGGCTAGTGTCCTGTAGTTCCTGGAGGCCTAATCCACCTTTTCTGACTTTAGGCTTTAAGTAAAGATGGTCCCTGTACCTTTTGGACCTGAATGACCTAAATACTCTCCTCAGGGTTCTCTGGGTTCATCCCCCTTGCTGGGCGGTCTACACCTAAGATACACCCTCTACTCACCATAATATCCTTACATGGAATTTTCTCCCCTTCTCTGGCATCTGTGAAACATCTCCCTAGATTTTTCTGGAAGGATTTATGACCCTGCAGGTCAGGGTAACTGGAATATCTTATTTAATGCTCCCCTGATGGGCGGCCTTCCAGGTGAGCATCACTGAGGCCCCTGGTATACAGCCTGAAGTACTAAAATCATTGAAAGGATAGCTTCAAGGTCTCCCATCTCCCTCACCCCACAGATCCTAGGGTGTGTCTTTCTGGCCTCAGAATTTGGCTTTCTCTGCAATCTTGGGATGAATTTGCCCCGGGAGGATGGTCATCTATGTCCAGTCCTCAGATGTTCTCACCTAGAAATCATCCCAATGAGTCACACTCTGACCTACAGATATATGGCTGCTTCTCCTATCCTGTAACTGGAGGGCTCAGTTATTGTGACTTCAGGCTTTCTACATATTTTGTCTTGTAGCTACCCTACATTCTGTATACAAGTAGAGTTTGAATACTATCTCCCAGACTTTCCATTGACTGCCTGATGTGAAAATGTTCTCAAGGTAATTTGCCTGTAAAAATGCAGCAAAATGCAGGGAACAGAAGGTGGCTGCATCAGCAATCTTTTATAAGCGCTACTCTCACTGGTCTCCTCGGTCCCTTTCAGGGATAGCTCGTGCCCTTCGTGGTACCCGTTGCCATGGCATCAACTGCCCCTTGCAATCGCATATTGCCCTCTGACCTACATCTCTAGTGGGACCCTTCTGATATCTGGGCCATATATTTGAACTCAAGTCTAGACAGCCTGAATTCCAAGACCCAGTGAGATAGACATTGGGAGTACCTGGTAGGTGTCTAAACTTGCTGCATTCCTCCCCTCCCAGTCTTTGTGATAATGGCAATTAGAAGAAATGTTAGAAGAAATGTGATGTTAAGTGTCTTCATTTCCTAGACTTAAAAGATGAGCCAGGTCATCAAACTATGAATCCAAGCCTTAAGGATGAGATAAGCCCTTTCCATTAGTCCTAGAAAAGGTCACCTTGCCTTATTTTAACAGGCGGACCCTGCCTACCCATAATGTGCCCTCAGGTTGACTTGCATTAAGTCTACTCAAACGATCGGAGGTATCCCAACTCTGGAAACTGTCTTCACTCGTCTCGTGATCGCAGGGGGTTAGAAAAGGCTCATGTTTGCATTATAAATAAGTGAGGGAATTGAGGTCAGTGGTCCAACCTTGCTCTCCCCTCTCTGCTACACCACACAGGGATGTGTTAGCAGGCAGAGAATGAGGGATAGACGGATGAGGTTGGTGATGGGGTTTACCAGGATGGTTACAAGTGTAAAGTCCTGTAAAAAGTTTTCGACCACGTGCTGTGTTGGGTTACGAGATAATTGCTTCTGATGAAGAGAGATGGAGAAGGGAACAACACATCCTGGGTAGTGGCAGGGCATGTCATCTTGAGGGATAATCTTTCCTGGAAGCATCTATCCTACTGTCTTAATCCCAAATTCTAAGAATTCTTCCTGAAACTCCAGATACTTGCTTCTCCCAGCAGTACCATGAGGTTCCTCCAAGAAAATTCCTGAGAATCGTGTGTCTGGAATTGAACCTCACAGTTGATCTTCAGTTTTACAAATCTGTCTTCAGATTATTCTGGGGAATGATTTGGGGTGACCTATACTTGTGCACTTTTTTATCCATGCATTTAAATGTAATGGTCATCTCCTGCAGTCTTTCTAAAAGATGGACTGACTTGAATCTCCTCAGGCAATATTGTCCCAATTCAGTGCCAAGAGGCCTGGCTGCCCAGGAGTTTGTTCTACCCAAAGGTGTAGATTCTCTAGACATGGACAGAGACTGGGTGTCTTCCAGTCCTGTGGGTTGTGTTGGACCTGGTGCCAGATGAGAGCACAGTAGAGCCCCAGAACTCCCCTGGCTACATCACAGTACCTTAGAAGAAGCCAAACTTTTAATATCAAGTCCTGGCTTCTGGTGACACCAGGTATATACTTTTAGGAATTGGTTGATTGGGGTTGAATATGATGAATCTAGACCAGGGCATGAGGCTTATTTGTAGTAGACTTCATTTAAAGTAAAACGCAAATAGTTCTTGCTGAAGGCAAAAGTTAATATGCATCTTAGCTTCAAGAAACTGCTGCTGTTACATTGAATATTGCGTCTATCCTAACCTCTTCCTTCTGAAACCACAATTGCATGCAGGTTAGACACACCTGCATCCCACATTGCCTATGCTACTTCTGGATCTTCTGTTTTTCTCTTGACACTTACCTCACTGATTGCATCTCCTGCTTTAATTCAATTCACTGAGTTAGTAAGTTGGCGGGAAGTTTCTTGGATCCTGGCTAGCAACATGGTACAGCCCACCTCCAGGACAAAGGTGGTGCCAGGTCAAAGGGATGGGAGATGTTGGAAGCTTGCAGAACCCCAGAAACTAGACCAGATCCACACACACACCCTAGGAGGAAATAACACCCCAACAGCTCGTGATTGCCACTGGAGCAGGTGTAAGTCCAAGTGCCGTTAAACACTTAAAGCTACAAAGTTGCAGGACCAACAGCCCTCAGGGGCAGTACATCCGCAGCATGTATAGAGCAGGGGAGAGTCAGCAGAGGGGAGCTCATGAGTCGTCCTGGGAGTGCAAAGCAGGAAAGTAGTTCTGCCTAAAACCCTGCAGGTCTAATTGGTGGTCAAGATGTTTCCCACAAACCAAGTAGGGAGCAAGAAACTGGGCTTCCGCCGATAAAGGTATGGCATAAGATCTGCAAAGTAACTAGGGACTCTGGAGCCCTGACCTGAACTTATTGCTGCCAGAAACTACTTAGGAGGCTCTATCTTAGAGGACAGATGCATGGAAAGCATCTCGTTGGCCACAGTTCTTGGGAGGGAACCTGTAAAGATAATGAAGTTTCTGCCCACCAGAAAGACAAGATCCAGCCCCACCAACCAGAACATAGGTACCCCTCCACCAGGAAGCCTACACAAGCCACAGAACCAACTTGACCCACTGGGGGAAGACACCAAAAACAATGGGAACTATGAACCTGCAGCTGCAAAAAGGAGACCCCAAACACAGTAAGTTAAGCAAAATGAGAAAACAGAGAAATATACAGCAGATGAAGTAGCAAGGTAAAAACCCACCAGACCAAACAAATGAAGAGGAAATAGGCAGCCTACTTGAAAAAGAATTCAGAGTAATGATAGTAAAGATGATCCAAAATTGTGGAAATAGAATGGAGAAAATAAAATGTTTAACAAGGACCTAGAAGAACTAAAGAGCAAACAAACAGTGATGAACAACACAATAAATGAAATTAAAAATTCTCTAGAAGGAATCAATAGCAGAATAACTGAGGCAGAAGAATGGATAAGTGACCTGGAAGATAAAATGGGGGAAATAACTACCGCAGACCAGAATAAAGAAAAAAGAATGAAAAGAATTGAGGACAATCTCAGAGACCTCTGGAACAACACTAAATGCACCAACATTTGAATTATAGGGGTCCCAGAAGAAGAAAAGGGTCTGAGAAAATATTTGAAGAGATTATAGTTGAAAACTTACCAAACATGGGAAAGGAAATAGACAAGTCCAGGAAGCACAGAGTCCCATACAGGATAAATCCAAGGAGAAACATGCCAAGACACATATTAATCAAACTATCAAAAATTAAATACAAAGAAAATATTAAAAGCAACAAGGGAAAAGCAACAAATAACATACAAGGGAATTCCCATAAGGTTAACAGCTGATCTTTCAGCAGAAACTCTGCAAGCCAGAAGGGAGTGGCAGGACATATATAAAGTGATGAAAGGGAAAAACCAACCAAGATGACTACCCAGCAAGGATCTCATTCAGATTTGACAGAGAAATTAAAACCTTTACAGACAAGCAAAAGTTAAGAGAATTCAGCACCACCAAACCAGCTTTACAACAAATGCTAAAGGAACTTCCCTAGGCAGGAAACACAAGAGAAGGAAAAGACCTACAAAAACAAACCCAAAACAATTAAGAAAATAGGAACATACATGTCGATATTTAGTTACCTTAAATGTAAACGGATTAAAAAGACACAGACTCCATCCAAAAGACAAAGACTGGCTGAATGGATACAAAAACAAGACCCGTATATATGCTGTCTACAAGAGACCCACTTCAGACCTAGGGATACATACAGACTGAAAGTGAGGGGATGGAAAAAGATATTCCATGCAAATGGAAATCAAAAGAAAGCTGCAGTAGCAATTCTCTTATCAGACAAAACAGACTTTAAAATAAAGACTATTACAAGAGACAAAGAAGGACACTACATAACGATCAAGGGATCAATCCAAGAATATATAACAATTGTAAATATTTATGCACCCAACATAGGAGCACGTCAATACATAAGGCAAATGTTAACAGCCATAAAAGGGGAAATTGACAGTAACACAATAATAGTTGGGGACTTTAACACCCCACTTTCACCAAATGACAGATAATCCAAAATGAAAATAAATAAGGAAACACAAGCTTTAAATGACACATTAAACAAGATGGACTTGATATTTATAGGACATTCCATCCAAAAACAAAAGAGAATACACTTCTCAATTGCTCATGGAACATTCTCTAGGATAGATCATATCTTGGGTCACAAATCAAGCCTTGGTAAATTTAGGAAAATTGAAATCATATCAAGTATCTTTTCTGACCATAATGCTATGAGACTAGATATCAATTACAGAAAAAAAAAACTGTAAAAAATGCAAACACATGGAGGCTAAACAATACACTACTAAATAACCAAGAGATCACTGAAGAAATCAAAGAGGAAATCAAAAAATACCTAGAAACAAATGACAATGAAAGCACGATGACCCAAAACCTATGGGATGCAGCAAAAGCAGTTCTAAGAGGGAAGTTTATAGCAATACAATCCTACCTCAAGAAACAAGAAAAATCTCAAACAACCTAACCTTACACCTAAAGCAATTAGAGAAAGATGAACAAAAAAACCCCAAAGTTAGCAGAAGGAAAGAAATCACAAAGATCAGATCAGAAATAAATGAAAAAGAAATGAAGGAAACAATAGCAAAGATCAATGAAACTAAAAGATGGTTCTTTGAGAAGATAAACAAAATTGATAAACCACTAGCCAGACTCATCAAGAAAAAAAGGGAGAAGACTCAAATCAACAGAATTAGAAATGAAAAAGGAGAAATAACAACTGACACTGCAGAAATACAGAGGATCATGAGAGATTACTACAAGCAACTCTATGCCAATAAAATGGACAACCTGGAAGAAATGGACACATTCTTAGAAAAGCACAACCTTCCGAGACTGAACCAGGAAGAAATAGAAAATATAAACAGACCAATCACAAGCACTGAAATTGAAACTGTGATTAAAAATCTTCCAACGAACAAAAGCCCAGGACCAGATGGCTTCACAGGCGTATTCTGTTAAACATTTAGAGAAGAGCTAACACCTATTCTTAAACTCTTCCAAAATATAGCAGAGGGAAGAACACTCCCAAACTCATTCTACGAGGCCACCATCACCCTGATACCAAAACCAGGCAAAGATGTCACAAAAAAAGAAAATTACAGACCAGTATCACTGAATATAGATGCAAAAATCCTCAGCAAAATACTAGGAAACAGAATCCAACAGCACAGTAAAAGGATCATACACCATGATCAAGTGGGGTTTATCCCAGGAATGCAAGGATTTTTCAACATACACAAATCGATCAATGTGATACACCATATTAACAAACTGAAGGATAAAAACCATATGATCATCTCAATAGATGCAGAAAATACAGAAAAAGCTTTTGACAAAAGTCAACACCCATTTATGATAAAAACTCTCCAGAAAGTAGACATAGAGGGAACTTACCTCAACATAATAAAGGCCGTATATGACAAACCCACAGCCAACATCGTTCTCAATGGTGAAAAACTGAAACCACTTCCTCTAAAATCAGGAACAAGACAAGGATGCCCACTCTCACCACTATTCAACATAGTTTTGGAAGTTTTAGCCACAGCAAAGAAAAAGAAATAAAAGGAATCCAAATCAGAAAAGAAGAAGTAAAGCTGTCACTGTTTGCAGATATAATGATACTATACATAGAGAATCCTAAAAACTCTACCAGAAATCTACTAGAGCTAATCAATGAATCTGGCAAAGTTGCAGGATACAAAATTAATGCACAGAACTGTGCGTAGAAAGCCTGGCTTGTAAGGTTTCCAGAACTGAGAGGGACTCCCTGGGTTGGCTTTGTCTGCTTCCACATCAGGAGATAGGTTCCAATGTAGCAGTTTCAGGAGAAACTGTATCACTCTTGATATAATACAAAGGGGGTCACAACCTCATGTTACAGGATCTTCAATTCAGTTTGGCAATCCAGGTAAGTGAAAGACAAAACTTACAGCTGGCATCAATTCCAGTATTTCTGATCTCAGAGTATATATCCCATTGAGATACCATCGGTACTGAGGATCGCTTATCATCCGTTGAAGTGTAACTACTAAAATTCTCATGGGTGGTGAGAAAACAGACTGCACAATTTAGGAATAACTTTGGAATCATTGATTTTTTTTTTTTTTTTAGAACATGTATGAGCTCTTTGAAGTAAAACAGCTCAGACAATTGACTAAGGACTTCAGTATGTAGTGGGAAACTTGATTTATAATTCTGGAGTCTCCTTAGGCTCAGGAGATAGTTCTCATAGAATGTCCTATGAACAGAATAGCCTCTTACTGCACAGAATCATGCCATCGTTGTCTTAGACTGTTGCTTATTCTAAACCCTTTGAGGATGTTAGAGATAACTTGAGAGCCTGTTGATAGACATCTTAAGGGAATGTCATTTTGGTGTCAGTATCTTTTTCTCAATTTCCAGCCACGACCTGAGCACCATGATTTTAAAGGGATATAATGCCTTCCTGTGCCTGTATCCCTAGTTGGTGGGGCCTATGGTTGAGGTTGCTAACATTGCCTGTTCTGGTCCTGAGAACACAAGTGCTAGGAATCAGGTGAGGGAGCTCATCGCAGAGCAGGTACACATCACCCAAAGCAGACGCGTTCAACCTCTTCACTCATGGACTCCAAGTGGGACAGGGGATACGACTGCCTCCTGACACTGAGGAAATGAGACTTTCCCATAAGAAAGATGAGTATATGTAGGGCAGTAGAGAAAGATCATATTAAAAATAAGAGTAATAGACACAAAGTCAAATGGAAAATAGTAGGTTTGAAAGACAATTTTATAAAACCATAAGTGTTGGGAAAACAAGGAGTAAAGGTAATGAATGACTTGGCAAGTAGGAATCTAGCCTGATGAGTTAGGAAACATAAAAGCTCAAGTTTGGAGGTGGAAGATGGACATTTAGATAAGAGACCTGGAATCAAAGAAATCCATGAGGCAGAAAGGGAAGCTGTGGGTTGAGTGGGGCCCAGGAGGAACCCAGAGCCCTAGCACTGGGCTCTGGGACATTAAAGTCAGGTGGATTTAAGATGTCCTTTACCTCAACCCACCTTAAGGATACAGAGGCCCGCTGGGTTTTGTGACCAGAGAAGGCCTGGAAATGGATGTGACTTCCACGGGGCCAGGATTGTATGCGTCAGCCTAAATTCCTTTTTCTATTAACTTAGAATTTCAGGCTATCTGTTAGTTTTTAATAAGGAAGAGCTGGAAATAGGGATAATTAAAGAAGAAACATTGCAGTCCTGGACGGAACCTGTGACTTTGATATGGGAGAGACACATTCTGATAATCACTCCCCCTTTTGTCTCAAGGTCTAAATCCTATGGAGCTAGTTCTCCCGCTGTCTCTTCCTCCGGGCAGTTCATGCAAGGATCTCCGGTACCACTGAAAGCCTAACAGCTCACTTGGGCACATGTGGTAACTGCCTCTTGAATGTCCTTTAAAACTTCAAATCTCTAAAGTCTAGACAAAATGAGAGTGGTAAAAGTTAGTGAATAGTGTATGCCTAGCCTGTAGCTTGATCATGAAAGAAGCTTTACAAAACTAAACTTTCAGAAGGTCATCGCCATACATGGTAACATTGATAGTAGATCCCCAAGGGTGCGGTGGAAGGACTTTTAAGGTGTCTACCTGCCATAGAGCTGGTGTCTGCCAAAGATGCTGGGGGGTGGGTGGCAATTTTAAGAGAAAAGTGGGAGAAGAGCTTCTAGAAGGTATAGAGGGGCAATAATGTCCTGACGTTTCTCCAGGAACAAACTCAGAGGTTGTGATTACATTTCTCAGACAACCTGGAACTAAGGTAACACCCTGGTTCAAGGAGTTAGCTTGTTTATATGAAGAACAATTTCAAGTTTACAAAGATTGTTATTACACCAATGGAAAGTCACATTGCTTGATAATCCAGGATGTATCTTTCAAAGTTAGCACTTGAAAAGGAGGGAGGGACTTCCCTCATGGCGCAGTGGTTAAGAATCCACCCGACAATGCAGGGGACACAGGTTCGAGCCCTGGTCCAGGAAGATCCCACATGCCGCGGAGCAAATAAGCCTGTGCGCCACAACTACTGAGCCTGCGCTCTAGAGCCCGCGAACCACAACCACTGAGCCCGTGTGCCACAACTACTGAAGCCCGCATGCCTAGAGCCCGTGCTCTGCAGCAAGAGAAGCCACTGCAATGAGAAGCCCGCACACCGCAACGAAGAGTAGCCCCCCCTGGCCACAACAAGAAGGCCCGCACTCAGCAACGAAGACCCAACGCAGCCAAAAAGAAATTAATTTAAAAAAAAAAGGGAGGAGACAGATGAAAGAAGACCACCAAGAGGCTTAGACAACTTACACTTCATAAAACACGAGGAAAGATGGTGGGTAAACAGGTGTGCCCATACATCCAAAGATGCTACAACTATGGAAAGAGTCAGATTCATACTGTCCTGAGTGATTTCTTGGAGTTGCTACCATACCTTTCTCTGCTATTTTCTGTATGTTTTAATGCTCCAAGATTGAAAGATTCCACAATATTATGGACTTAACCTTTGAATTAACCATTGATAGATGAAGAAAGGAGCTGCTTCCATTGCCAGGTCCGATACTCACAGCAGGGATACAAACATGTTTCTGGACTCCCATGTTCAAGACATGGAGCACCCCCTCTTCTATACACCAGCCTAACTTCAGGCTTGACTTCTGATCTTGCCAGAAGGGAAACCCGTGTGGATGAGTCCTTAGACCTATGATTGGTTCTGGTTTCAGTTCTGGGGTTGTCCAGATGGCTGAGGTGTGGTGATGGCAGGGAGGGGGTGATGTGTGTCCTGAGAATGCTCTGGTTCATTCAGTCTTCAGGGAGGGTGTCCGCTGCCTGGTACCCATGGTGGCTCTAGAGGCCATCTGAGCTTGGCAACAATCAGGGAGACGAGAAAGAGCCACCTACAGGACAAAGGAAGCACTCCCTCTGGGTTTCTAAGTGATGGCTGTTTCTTGCCTTTGTCTTGGTCCCCAACATGCTGGGTTTCCTTGTTCCTTTGTCAGTCTGGCTCTGCATCCCAGGAAAAGAGGCCGAAAAGGGTGGGGAGAAAGCTGATGCCCTTCTGTTCAAGCTGAGGCCCTAGTGAGCTCTGCAGTTTGTCGAGAGATGCCTGAAATTCTCCTTGCTGGGGGGATGCCTCCAGTGGTCCTGGAAAGTCCTCTTCTTGCCATTCCTCACGCAGAAGAGAGACGACGCCTCTTCCTGGGTCTTCGTGGTTGACAGGAGATCATCTAAGGGGCTTAACTCAAGTTTCTGCAGACGCTGGTGCCGTTGGAAAAGGGTAGGGGGTCTGTGGGGAGAGGCACCTTGCTAAGTGGAGCCAGAGAAGATCAATGAAGTGACTTACTGAGACTGTCCGCTTTACCCTTGTTCACTGGAAAGGCTCCGGTGACAGACACCGGGCAGCTGTCAGTAAGCAGCAAAGAGGCTGGCGTGGGTATGAGAAGGGCAGGTGTGGCAAACCCAGAGGAACGTGGCTCTCTGTGTCTGGAGGGCAAAAGTCTCTTCTCACACTGACTCGTTAAGAATACAGGGAGACATAAACAAGGATTAGCACATGTATAGCACGTGGAACTATAGTCAGTATCTTGTAATAACCTACACCGGAAAAGAATCTGAAGCTGTACACCTGAAACTAACACCATATTGTAAGTCAACCATAGTTTAATATATAAAAACAGAAAATTACAGAGTATAGGGAGTGATGGTGATTTTACAAGAAGGGTGGGGAAGATGTGTAGTCACATGTCAAATCAGAAGACAGTAAGACCTGATGTGAAGGAAGGACCTGTTGCTCTTGGGTCCTTGGCTCCTGCCAATGGTGAATGTTCCCAAGATAAAATCCATATGCTGGATCCAGAGCCAGCACTGGATCTCCCGAACTACCAGTCGGGGCACATCCGGAGAGTTCGGAAATCTGAGGTGTTGAAGTTTAACTAGGAACAAGAATCTTTACAGAGACGGGGACCTCGAATTTTGGGCTGGCGTTAATTGAAGCATGGCACTCGGGACTCAGTGCAAGAGCGTGGTTGTGGCTCGGAGCCACTTCAGAGCTGCATGTTGCTCTGGGGAGGTCATGTGTACCCATGGCTTGGTTGTCTTCGGACCTCACGCTGTGCCTCCTTGGCCCGAATGTTGATCTTTGCTCTTCTGTGATTGGAGGTGTTTCTGGGCCTGCAGACTAGTCTCAGCTTCTTGGACATGAAGCTCTTTTGCTCAAGGCAGCGAGCTAGAGCTGATGTCCAAGCATCCCTCTCAGAATGAAAGGCAGTTTTAGAACTGTCTGTCCACAGAGAATATTCCCCCATAAAGTACCATTACCTAGGACCAAGTTGACCATTATTCCACCAGTGTCCAGTGATGTCCAAAATATAAAGGTGGCTGTTAGAAACAGACCTCTGTACTAGATGGGGCTTTCTGTGGAGAAACTTCTTGACCTAAAACGGACTTTGCTTCCCTGGACCCCCTAGAAGCTCGGGGGACATCCTATCAGGTGCTGACATATCACTGTTTGGCATTTTACGTACTCCTCTCAACCGAGATACGTGATTCCTGCAGAGAGGCCTGATGATGGTATCCTGATCTAAAGTAAACTCCCTGAAGCCAAGAGCCAGGCCAAATGTGAGGTCCACATGGGGTCTAGATGCAAGGTGACCTGTGGCTAGAGACACCTAGGACTAATTGTAAAGTCAAGAAGAAAGTTTGCTGGCTCTGAGGACAGGACAGGGCACTGAGGTTGCGTGTACACATGCAGGTCAGGAGATTTGAAGCCAGAAAGTATAAAAGTCTAGAAGTGTGCAGTCTCTGCTCCTAGAAGCCTTTGTTCCTTTCGAGAAAATGCCTTTATTGTCATCCTTCCTGGTCACTTAGAAACAGTGAATGATTTTTTTTTCATCTTAGTCAAGTTGTATAGGCCCCACTTCCCTGGTTCTTATGTAAAATGTGTGTAAACTGGTTTCTAGAACCTTCAGACTTCAGATCTTGTCCTCGTTCTCTGTGATCTGCACTGGCATGCCTTTAACCTTCCTCGACTGTTTGAGGATGTCTGAGTATGAGACAAGAAAAGTAGGAGGGGAGAGTCACAGGAAGGCTTGTTTTATATCCATATGGAGCTTGGCCTTTCTGACTTCATGGACTCGGGAGGCTGGGTACCACAGTGGGGAGCCCACCTTGTGCCCTCAATGAGTGAACGCTTGTGCTCGGGGTCAGTGTCTAATGGTCTTGAGGTGATTTGATCAAACCACCTTCTTGAAAAGATGAAAACTGGAGTTATGGAAATGGCGGTCTAGAGGGCTGGCCCAGAATTTCTCCCCTTTCCTTATTAACATTTAGCTTCTTTTGGGTCATAAAAACCAGGTTCCGCTGCAGATTTACAATTTGAGTTGTGTCAGCAGGAGTGAGTCTTGAGTAGGAGAGCATTTGAGGTTCTGGAGGCCAGAAGGCAAGAGAACTCTCTCCCACCTTAGTCTCTTCCCTGGCAGAGCAAACTCCATCACTGGAGGATGGGCCTGTTGCACAGGGGCCTTGTCTCACCCATGACACCAGCTGGAAGGTGAATTAGCTGAGACGTGGCTGAGGTTTTCCTCGCTGTGCTGGACATTCAGCACATCTATGGAATTCTTGTTATAGTGTTGTGACTAGAGGGTCAGCCAGGTCCTTGTCACTGTGGGGTGCAAACTGTCGTACAGGCTCTATGGGTACACTGCAGTGTACATGAGCCATGCCCCATGTTACCTAAAGCCCCCGGCTCCTACATGCATAGACTCATTCCAGAACAGCAGGCACGCTCTGGGCTAATAAGTACAGGTGATGCATTAATGTTGCCTTAAACGATTAAATTTTCTCATAGCCTCTAAGACTTCTGAGTTATAGAATATGCCCTGTGGAGAAGCCTGTGAGCTTTTGCTCCTGGCTTCATTTTCAAAAGCTATTAATGTTGACTAGAATGTTTTATTCATGTGAGTCCTGGTTTCTTTGCAAGATTGAGGGAATGATTTGTTCTCACCTAGGTCCTATTTTGCCACGTAATAAAAGTGATGGGACAGGAGGACGGAGATCAAGGACAGCTGAACAGGGTCTCGTTTTTCAGAAGGGATTTGGGTGAGTCACCCACTGGATGTTTGCTCTAATGGGGATGAATTTTGTTAACTTCTTAAGGCCATGACAACCAGAATGGCTGAGGATGGGTCTCGGGTATCCATGATGACGGAAGTCCTGGCTGGTAGTAGACACTTCCTTTCCCTGATAGCCACCACGGCCAGTTGTAGCCCCCGGAGTGGTCCAGAGAGGGCAGCCGGGCCTGGCCTCCATGCTGTCTTGTTTCTGGGGATCTCAGTGCTTAGCAGACAGATCAGGGACAGACGAGCAGAACAGAACTGTGATTGAGAAGGAGCAGGATTGAAGTCCGGAGGGAAATCTCTGCCCATAAACACAAGCAAGGTGCTTTCCATCAGTCTTAGACAAGCAGGGGTTCATGTAACTGCAGGCCACTGACACAAGTCTATAGAATCTGTTTTCTTTCTGGAACTGAGACCCTCGGGAGTGAGGAACGAGCCTCCCTGAGAGAGACTACATCATAGACTAAAACTGTAGTTGCAGAGGAAGGATGCCCACAACATCACTTTCTCCGGACAAATCGGATGTTTATCCTCTGTGGTCGCTTTAAGAGTGGGGTGTTGGACCCAGCGCTTCTTTTTAGGGTTTACTCAGGTTTACATGTTCAGGTCTAAAGGCTCAGGGCTTATATGGGACCAGCTCTCCCCTGCACTCTGATGAGCTTCTTCCCGATGGGCAGAATGAGGTCAGAGGGCAAAGAGGCCCTTTCCTGACCACACAGGGACCAGGATGCGGGAACTGCAGACAGCGTGGGGAGAGAAACTTCAGGAAGGGATGAGATGACGGAGTCGCATCTGCCTAAGCAGGAACGTGCACCGGCTGCTCTGCCGCTGGGCGAGCGTGGGGAGGGGCGACGCCCGGCAGCCTTTGTGGAAACCAGGCATATTGGACTAAGTGCTAGTAACATGAAGAAACGCAAAAGTGGTGACGCCCCATTGTCCAGGACAGGTCTCTGCAAGTTTAAGCCGTTAACATGGGATTTCCTCCATATAAAGTTCTGGTAAGATACTCCTCAGGTCTGGGTTGACCAGACCTTCCTCACAAAACACCTTGGACTCTACCTGCTCTCAGTGTGCTCCTCCAAGATGCAGAGTTCAGCTCAGTGTAGAGCTCGGTGTGCACGCCACTGCAGTCCTGTGTCCCATGCACGTGAGGCCAAAGGAAGCCGCGTGCTTGGGAAACTCTTGGGTCCCCAATGAGATGAAGACATCGTAGATGCATCTTTTGTTACGATCCTCCTACGAAGCCACATGAAGTATTAGTTTAAAGCCTGTTATGTCTTGAGTGGCCAATTTGACCCTTTCACCACAGTTGTGCTGGTGTAAGATCCCCATCCCAGGACGGGGAGGGCAGCTGGTGGAAGTTATCGCATTTCCTGTATCAGAGATCCTGGCCATGTGATCAGCCTTCACTTGCCCCTGATTAGATACAGAGGTCAGGACTGGCTTAGCATCCTTTCTCCCTCCAGGTGCCTAAGGGTAGGAGAGCCTTACCTGTCTTTGCTCCATCTAGGCTCAGATTCCTGCAGCAGGAGGGGTAGCAGCGTGCTAGGAAGAATGCAGGTTCCTGTCTGGTCCTGCATTTATATCCCTTCTGATGATTTTGCAACAGCTGCAGCCTTTCACTGGGTCTCCTGAAGGGTCTCTAGCTGGACCAGTCCTTGGAGAACACTAGGAGTCCTGAGTTCACCGAAGAAATGACAGTGAGGATATGGGCCCAGCTGTGGCTTTTGGTGACTGAGTTGCAGCTTAATTGCACACTTATTCCTCAAAGTGGCTTCAGGAAACTCCCAGCTTTCAAATCTGGAGTCACATGGGCACCTACAGAAGGCAGACTAACCAGGACTTCTGTCCTAGCGAGTATAACACTTTAGAGGGGCCCGAGGTTTGGAGGCGCCCAAGGGCTGCCTTGACTCCCCCCACCCTCCATCCTCTGCCAGTTGAACCACAAGGTTGGCATAACTCGCCTGAATTTGGAAATATCAGTTGAAGTTTTTCCATAGTAAGAAAATGAGAAGAGCTCTCCCTGGCCTCTGCCACTGTGAGGCGTATATGTGGTGCCCATTGTATTCTGGGGTAGTGTGTAGCAGTCTGGCAGGATGGACAGACTCTGGAGGAGGGTCCTTGTTTGCGACTTGGGGATTTTAAGCCATATGATGAGGGGAAAACGAATCCCTCATCTGGTGATCGGAGTCTCATCACAGAATCTTCAAAACTATCCCGCCTGTGAAGTATTCATGGGCTAGGGGACATTTAGACTTTCCCCAAATGTGCCCAGGAGATAGGTCCTAACCTAGCCATCGCAGTTGTAAAACCTCACAGCAGGAATTGCCATCTCAGTGGTCATGGTTGAGAAGAAACAGTCCCTCCTCCTGTGTGACTTTTTGGGGGGCTAGAATATAATACTTGTATTTGAGGATTGATTGCCTTAAGCTGAGAGGTGGATGGTTTCCATGAAGTCTTACAGGGGACCTCCCTTTCTGGGAGGCCAGACTGCAGGGAATCAATCGTAGACAAGTTAACTTTTGCCTCATTTCCTCTGCACAAGACTTAAAATTGTTAGTTGATCATTCATAATTATTTCTTCCCAAAATATAGAGTCATTCTCCTGGGCTTCCTTCCAGGAACTTTAAAAAATCTGTATTCCATCCTAAAAGATGGAGCTCTCCTAGGTACCAAAGCTGTTCACTTGTTTCCATTTGTTTGGGGTTGTACAGTATTTTTGTTTCCTTCGTTTTGAAAATTTCCCCTCTCTTCCCAACCCGTGAGTTCCCACAGGACTTTATCAGGAAGCCCTGGCTGAACGTGATGACCTTGACATTTTGGTAACGATGCTCTCATAGGTGGTGGCAGCATGGCCAGGTGCTTCCCTGAAAGAAATGGTCCCAAGAGAGGAGAGCAGCTAGCAAACACGGGACCCTTTCCTCCCTCCCTGTCAGAGGCCAGCTGTTAGGAAATTGGTGTTTTAAGATATTCCTCAGCCATGATGATCCCAACCTGAGGATAGTTAGAGGAGGAGCCATAGTTCACAGGAGACCCAGGCGTGAAACTTTCTACATGACCAAGATTGAGAGGAAAAATGTCAGGGCACCTCTTAAAAATAGGGACTCTAGGCATGGCTGAGGGTCTCCCGCTCAAGCAGAAAGACTACATAGCATTTCTCTGGCTTCTATTTGACTGTTCCAAGGAGAATCTATGACCTCAGTGCCTTGCCTTAGTAGCCAGGAGCCTTGTCACTAGAAATTGGGAGTCTGTCCAGGTGTCAGGCTGTGCAGTAGAGATTTGCTCAGGAACTTGACACTCATGGGTGTTGAAAGCTCGGTCACTGTGCCATGCTACTTACCTGCCTTTAGGAAAACATAATGAAAGGACCCTTCTCATTGATATGGCCTTGGAGGGCCCCCATCTCTAAATGTCTGCCCTGTCATGGATTCTACATTGTGACTGTCATAAAAGCTGCCCAAGGGTGTTAACTGCCGCCTCAACCTCTATCAAAGATCAGAACTGTAGAATTGGAAACAGGGTATGTGAATGGCAGTAAAGTGGTTAAGCCATACTTTTATGGCTTAACCACCAGAGTGGACATGCATAAACCAATGAAATTAATTTCAGGGCCTCTCTCAGCCAAGAGAAGTGTCCTGCTTCTACTTTTCCAAATCCTACATTGACCAGGGTGTTGGGGGTTCCTCTGTCCAAATAGACGGTCCATACCCCACCCAGGGTCAGAATTAGTTATTTGAGGGGCAATGTAAGTAGTTTCCAAAGTGAAAAGAGTTGTCTCTAGAAATACACTGATTATATTGAACCCTGAAGAATGCTGTTGTGTGGCTGCCTTCTGAGGATTTTCCACTTCTGCCTAAAATGCCTTTGGCTTCAGGGCATCTTTCTGCTACTCCTAGTGCTTTATGGAGTATTCTTTCTACTCTCATATTTTGTGTTCCTTTTGTTCTTCTTCTGAGTTAACTAAATAACTCATATCACTCATTTCTTCCCCTCTCCTCTCTTACCTTGTTGGATAAACCACTGAACAGTGAAAGAATATCTTAGGACGACTATAACCTGCATTCTTGGAATACTAAGGTCTAATATAAGCATTTTCTTTCATGAGTGGGAATGTAAGGGTCCTAGAGCACTAACTCCTTACCTCCCTCCTGACTTATGTGCTCTATTACTCTGCTCAGAGTAAAAATACCACATACAAAATAACCAAATACCACATACAAAATACCACAAATTGGGTGGCTTAAACAACAAATGTATTTTCTCAGTTCTAGAGGCTAGAAGCCAAGTTCACGGTTCTGGCTAATTTGGTTTCTGGTAAGACTCTTCCTGGCTCACAGATGGTCGCCTGCTCACTCTGTCCTCACATGACAGAATGAGCTCTCTGGTGTCCCTTCTTATAGGGACTCTCACTTTATCAGACCAGAGGTCCACCATTATAACCTAATATAACCCTATTACTTCCTTCAAGGTCCCATCTCCAAATACAGCCACACTGGTTCTCAACATATGAATTTGAGTGGGACACAAACATCCAGTCCATAACATGTGCTATTACAGCTCTGAATCTGAATTCTCTGAATGTTTAGATCACTGAAGACATTAGTTAGATGTGGATTTCTGGGTGTTCCACAAAGTGGGAACAGCATGTGCAAATGCTCAGAGGACTAATATGTCTGCATATGTAAGGAACTATATCCCATTCAGAGTTTCTGAAAATGAGGCAGGAAAGTTTGGGTGATGGTGGGGGGCTGTGGTCACACACAGCCTTGGGCATCTCTCAGTCATGGGAGTCACTGAGCCAGGAAAACGCTTATTGGTCAGATAACCTGCTCTAACTTCTGTTTTAGGAAGCTGGTTCTATCCTAACCCTTCTAGAACATCCTCCCTTCCACTGTCAAGCAAACCACTTCCGACCCTTGCCTACTCTTCCAGCGCAAGTCACTGTGTTATCTTGCCTGGGTTGTAGTGATGGCTTTCTGTCTCTCTGCTTCAACTTTGCTTCTGAGGCTTTGCCTATTCATTTTCCTGCATGACGCTACTTCCCAAGTGGAGTGTTCCTCTCCCAGGAAGCCTCAGTAACAAAACAAGCTAAAATTGCTGATTCCCAGGTGCCACGAAGTCAGAGCTGCCAGGAATGAGGCGTGAGAAGCTATGTAGATCTATGGCAGGGGTCCCCAACCTCCAGAATCTAATGCCTGATGATCTGAGGTGGAGCTGATGTAATAATAATACAAATAAAGTGCACAATAAATGTAATGCACTTGAATCATCCCGGAAGCGTCCCCCCCTCCCTGGTCCGTGGAAAGATTGTCTGCCACAAAGCTGGTCCCTGGAGCCAAAAAGGTTGGGAACCGCTGATACGAATTTTAAATCTCCCCGGGTGACTGTGATAATTGGCATGATTGCAGAAACAGTGATCTTAGATCGCAGATAAATTAGAGACCAGTGTCAAACCTGGCACATGAGTAAATGGTTATGGTGGTATTAACCCACCGGGAGAGGCAGTAAAGTGTCTAAGTGACATGCCTCAGACCTCACTGTGGATGTCAAGGCGAATTGAACCCAGGCGTGCCTGACCCCAAGGTCTCTGTTCCTCCCAAAGCCTCACCCTGCCTGTCCAGGGGGAAATAGCCTGTCCTCAGGGGCCCCACAGGACCTGCCCCGTTCTGCTTTGCGCTGTGGACATGTACGCACCTGTGCTCTCCCTGGCTTCTCAGTTCTTGCCCGATGAGCACTTCCTGCCCTCTTCCCCAAGGACGCCACCCACACCTGGCACAAAGGAGATGCTCAGTCCGTGGTGCCAGATGGGATCAGTTAATCAGTCTGCTCAAGTCCCGATACAAGTTACACTTAAGATTCTTTTCCAGAAGATGTGAAAGGAAAGTGCAGTCATCGGGTGCAGTAACCTTAAAGTTCTGAGTAAATACTTATATGGCTATAGAGTTTCATGGAAACCTAAGCAATTATCAGTGCATGCTTCTCTACTTTCCCGTGTAACATGAGTAATACAAGTTTCCAAGTTCAAGATTGACATTTTGGTGAGATGAGGAAGAGAAAGCCACTTAATCTCACTGAGTCTTTGAATTATAATTCAGGTGGAATTACTTTGTTTCTAAAAGTAGAAATAAAGGGAAAAATGCTGTGAGAGCCACCTGTAAATGATAATAAATGATTATACAAATAGACAACAATGAAAAGGAGCATCATAATGACAGACAAAGAAAGGATTGTAGTGTTATTTTGGCCCCTTTGGGTTCCTGTAGTGTAACCCAGCACAGACTTGGTATCACTCATTACCTGGATCTGAAACTCTGGTCAGCCTCTTACTTGTATAAACTGAGATGAATTTTTAAATTTCTAAGTTTGAGTTTCATCAGTAAAATGGGAATGATAGGGACAAGTTTAATCTCACAGGATTATTGTGAAGATTCAATGAAAAGGTAATGCGTGTTTTATGGACTGAATATCTGTGTCCTCATCCCCCAAACTCACGTTGAAGCCCTAACTTCCAATGTGATAGTGTTAGGAGAATGGGGCTTTGGAGAGGTGATTAGGTT
Source organism: Balaenoptera acutorostrata (assembly GCF_949987535.1). Lineage (NCBI taxonomy): Eukaryota > Metazoa > Chordata > Mammalia > Artiodactyla > Balaenopteridae > Balaenoptera > Balaenoptera acutorostrata. The sequence continues at coordinate 4,191,211 of NC_080080.1, read as the reverse complement.
TAGATGAGGTCATGAGGGTGGGGCCTCAGGATGGGATTAGTGCCCTTAGAAGAGGAAGAGCCACCATGTGAGGATACAGCAAGGAAGAGGCCCTCCGCCAGCCAGGAGAGGGCTCGCACCAGAACCTGACCATGCTGGCACCTTGATCTTGGAGCTGTGAGAAATTCCTGTTTCAGCCATGCAGGCTGTGGCATTTCATTACAGCATCCCGGACTGGCTAAGACAGCATGCAAAGTGCTTAGCTGTTTGGGCACATAACAAAAAATGGTAAGGACGGTAACCCTACTTGTGGAAGTCATAACATTAATGATGGAATGTGTTAATTTTGGTCTCCTTGGATTCCTAGAGTTGGCTGTGGTGATCTGTTACGTGTTCCTGCAAGCAAGCTTTGCAAAAATAACTGTTTTGAGGCTGAGGAATATATTCCTTGCCTTTTCTTCTTGTTTAACCAAACATTTTGTGGGCTAGCAGCTTAATCTGTGACTTCTTATGAGGGTATGCTTTATCATACCAGCCTGACGGCGTGCTAAATGGAGTTGATAGTTCAGAAGCAGCCTGTCTGCATGCAGAAAATGGAGGCCCGGAAATTCAAAGCAGCATCTCCTAAGCCGGGGGAGTTCACGTGGTCGAGAGAGGGGGCATGTTAGCAAATTGCTTGCATGAGAGGGTCTGAGCTGCCTCATCTTTTGCTTGGCCCCCGTTCTTCATGCTTTAAAAGTCAAAAAGCATTGCGTTCTGCTAGTTAGAGCAGAATCCAGGCATGCAGACTCATGGGGCATCCTGACATAAAGTCCAGCGCCGTATCACCAAGTGCCTCAGACCTACACATTCCAGGCTATGCTGTTACCGTCTGGAGCAGGAAAAGAAGGCAGAGGGCTAAACACTGAAGAAGTGAAACCATCTCAGCCGAGGCTGCCACTGGCAAGACTCCCATGACCCTCCCTGGGTGTGGAGGGTCCCATTGCTGGAAGCCACCAGTCCTAGCGGCTCTCCCTGTTAGTGCACAGGGGGGCGTGAGGTAGAGATGAAACCAGCATGAACCTACGGTGCCACAGGGCCTTGCCAGTGACCAGCCAGTCCCAGATCCCTCCAGGGAATCCAAGCACCGCCGATCCCCTCCAGCTAGAGTTTGGGTGTGCAAGAAACACACTCTAACGGAGCTGGTGGCCCATAGCAGAAAGGTTTTCGGTCCAGCAGAGCCAAGTTTTAACGTCAACACCTCCACTTACCCATTGTAGATGAAACAGGGCGATCGCTTTACTTCCCTGATTCTGTCTCCTCGCCAGCAGAGCTGGATCAGTAATGCCCACTTCATAGCACCCTTGGAGTCCGTGAGATGATGTTGCAAAAACCAGCTTGCAGAGTATGACACACTCAAATGTTAGGGTCCTTAATTCTTATTGGCTTTATACTATATAGGTAGGTTCTATTTAAACAGGGAAACTTTGGGGGAACTTAAAAATTCTTAAACACTTTAAAACATTGAAGAGCCAGCTTCAGTTCTCATGTATAAACTGGGGGATAATAACACACCCTGAATGGTTATAAGGGTAGTATAAAAACACAATAGTATAAAGAACAAAGACCCTTGAGATACGACCAAATCCCGTATGATTAGTGTTATAAGAGACACCAGAGAGCTCACTTCTGCTCTCTTATGTGAGGACACAGTGAAAAGTTTGGGTTGTCTGCAAGCCAGGTAGAGCACCTTCACCAAGAACCAAATCAGCTGGCACCTTGGGCTTAGACTTGGACTTCCCATCCTCCAGTGTACACCATCTTGTTATATAGAAGCCTATGCAGACTAAGAGACACTGAGATATATCAATTAACTTAAATGTAAATGCTGTAAAGACACCAATTAAAAAATAGAAATTTTCAGTGGATTTAAAGAAAGGTCCAAGCAAGTGGTCTACATGAAGCGAACATTTTAAATATAAAGATACTGAAAGGCTAAAAGTAAAGGGATGAAGAAAAACCATGCTAACACTACTCAAAAGAAAGCTAGAATAGTTATATTTCAGTCAAAGCAGATTTCAGAACAAGAAAAATTTAGCAGGGATAAAAGCGGGCATTACACGATGATAAAAGGTCAATTCTTCATGAAGTCATAATTTTAAATACATTTGCCTAATGAAGAGAACCTGGACATTCCTCAGACAAGGAACTGAAAGGAAAAACAAAGCAGCAGAAAGCCACTAAGTTTAAAGTTGGCCTGAACAGCACTATCAATCAACTTGTCTAATCGACATCTATGGAATATTCCAACAGCAAAAGAATACACTTTTCTCAAGCTTGCATGGTACATTCACCAGAATAGACCGCGTTCTGGGTATAGAATACACCTTAAATTTAAAAGAACAAATCATAAAAGAATGTTCTCACACCATGATAAAATTAAGCTAGAAATCAATAACAAAGATACATGGAGAATCTCCAAACACTTGCAAATTAAACATACTTCTAAACACATGGTTCAAAGAAGTATCAAGATAAGCTTTAAAATCTTGAACTAAGTTCTACATATCAACTGTGGGATGAAGCAAAAGCCATGCTTAGAGGAAAACTTATAGCATTAAATAAACGTATTAGAAAAGAATAAGAGTCTAAAGTCAATAACCTGAACTTACACGTTAAACTAGAGGAATAAGATCAAATTAAAACTAAAATAATAGAGCAAAAATCAACAAATTGAAATTAGGAAAGCAGAAATTCAAACCCAAAGCGGGTTATTTGAAAAGTGAACTTCTAGCCAGACTAATAAAGAAGAGAAGATGAAAATTGTCAGTATCAGATGAAACAGGGGTCATCACTACTGAACCCATAGACGCTAAAAGAATAATATAAAAATGACTAACAATGCTAGGCCCGCAGTTATGATAACTTAGATGAAGTTTACCAAATTCCTTGAAAGACAAACTACTAAAACTCAGAAAAGGAAAAATTGATAACCTGAATAGCCCTATATCTATTAAATAGAACCAATAATTAAAACCTAAGTGTACCAGACCCAGATTGCTTTGAATTCTTGTAAACATTTCAGGGAGAAATGGTATTGATTCACCAGTCTATTCCAGAAATTAGAAGCAACGGTAACACTTAATTCATGCTATAAGGCTAGAATTACTGGCCAGATAATATCAAAACCAGAGAAAGGCAGAATAGATGAACCTCTGGGGATATGGTGCAATTGCAGTTATTCTGTATCGTATGGACTGGTGAATATAAGATATTATGCTTTAAGTTTCTTTTGGGCATTTGAAAAATGCATAAAAGACTAAACCTTAATGTTCAAGACTTAGAAAAAAATATTTAGGAGTTTGGGAGATCCCAGGATCAAATTCAGTTCAGAATGTGATGAAAGAATATAAATGTATTACACAAGTATGAATTTCACTAAGAGGGGGCAGGGGAATAAAAGCCCAAACTAAGTAACTGAGTGGAGTCTGTAGGGCTAAAGGCAAAAGGAAATGTACGTAAGCACTGTGCTCTAGTTGATAAAGTTGTTTGCCATGAGTTGTACACGGTAACAACTAACTAGGGTCAGTTGCATTATGACCAGACTGGGGTAATGCTAACAATGTTCAAGGAATAGCAGAATTATTTATCAAAGCAGCTGCAAAGATATGACCCAAACGTACTGTTAGGAACTGGGAGAGTATACCTGAGAACAGATCTTCAGGGTCCTCGAGAAGAGAACGGTGAAAAGATGAATGAGTGTTGACATGGGGCATTCTCCCATGGCTTGGGATTTAATGCCTTGGCAAGGGTCCTTGGAGACAGTTCTACTACGTGCTAGGAGGGATTATGAAAGCTATGAGGAAAGAATTCTCAAATGAAGAGTTGCTAAAACTGTCTTCAGGAAGCGATGGAAAGGCTCGGGCAAGAAGGCATACTAGGAAGAATCTACTGTATGAGACCAGAGAGCCCCTCCGCCCGTAGCATTCTCTGGACCCTCCTATAGAACAGGTTTCAGTTGACTGTGCTGGGGGAGGGCCCTGGCATTGAGCCGTGCTGTCTGTTCTCAGAGGAGGGTGATGTTAGGAGATGCTGGGTCCCCTAGTGTCAGTGAGCTGATAGGATTACAGAAGAGCACAGGCCATGGAGGGACCACGACCAGTGAGCAAAATCAAGGATCAAATAATTGAGTAGATGGCATGATCACAATGACAAGCGGGGGCCTTTACCCATAGGAATCCAACGGGCCACGGAGTTCATTAGGACAAGATGAATAGGCAGCTGACAAAGGAATTGTGTGTAAATATATATAAATATAATACAAGATAGGCAGCCAACAAATAATTGTATATGTATGTATGTGTGAAAATGCACACGTGTGCATCAAGAGAAAGGGAGAGTGAGCAGAGGCCCATGGGAAGTCTTGATCCCTCAGTTTTCACAACTGAGTCAGTTCTGAGGACATATTTATTGAGAGAGAAATAGGTTCACCTTCAGAATGGATCTAGCAATACGTTAACACCTGGAGTTAAACAAAATCTGAGGTCACCTATAGTGATTTTTCAGTTCTTCCTCGGAGGATCCTGTAATCTTTCCAAATAATTGGACAGTGGGGAAAGACCTACTTACTTTTAGGGATTCTGGATGTAAGAGTGAACTGACATGATTCCAGGGGTCCCAAAGCCCCCCATGAGAGTAAGGACTTCTGGAGGTCAGGGGATGAATGGATCTGACCCAGCTCTGACCAGTAATAGAGTTGAATGGTCCATTGCCCCATCTGTTAGTCATGTCTCCAGTTACCAAATGCATAATCAGGATGAACAAAGCAACTGGCCAAATGCTTACTAGTTTCTTGACCAGTGGGTTAGAAGCTATCACAGCAGGAAAGGCCCAATGGAAAGCATAAGATAGTCCCCACTCCTAGCCAAGCCTCCTGTGGAATGGAAGAGGTGATTGGTGCACTCAGAGATGGAGGAGTTGCTGGGTCCATCACAGCTCCAGACTGACCTCTTCAAAAGCCAAGTGGGTCACTACATATGATGGTGGGCATCCTCACCGTGAATGCTGGGCTACCTGGGCTGCTCTGATTGTATCACAGGTAGCTAGAAGTGCCTGGAAGTTTACATCTCCCTGGGGTGCTCATAGCCAGTGACTAACTTGTGCTGGAGGTTGAAAGCCCCCTCGCTTTCAGGAGGGTGTCACGTCCTCTTGGCCAGTTTTGCTCTAGCCATTGTGTGGCAATCTCAGCTTTCTGCAAAGGGGCTTTCCAGCCCCCAGGATGGGAAAGAGAAGAGTCTGATACACATTGATGAGCTCACTTGATTCTGGAATGGAGCAATGGGATCTCCTACTTAGAGATAAGGAGATAAGGAAACCAAGGTGCAGAGAAGCTAAGTGACCTACTCAAAGTCCCATCGCTAGTCAGTTGTGAGGCCAGAATAGTTTTTCTTGAATACTTTCATTCCCGTTATGTAGGAGATAACTGATCACTATGAAAATGTATCTGTGGAGGTAATCTAACGCTGCACAAAATCGTGGGCAGCCCAGTATTTGGATCTGTGCTTCCCACCTCATCCAGGTAAAAACCTGAGTCCTGTGCCCTTGTCTGTAAAGTCATCCACTGGGCAGCCTGGGGTCAGTCACCTGGGCCTTCTATGCCTCAGCCTTCTCACCTGTAAAAATGGAGGGGATTTGGGTAGATGGGCTGTAAGGTGCCTACCATTTTTCTATATTTTGTGGCCTTTAAGATTTTTCCCTTCTCTCAGAAGCAGTTAACAGGAGCATTTCTAAAACTACTTATTTTAATAACTCTCCCAGGAAAATAAGCCTCACTTACCCCACACTCCCATCCTTGCCCGTTTTTTATGATGCATTGATTCGTTTCCTAAATAGTAGGAGCGATGTGAAATAAGTGAGGGAAAGTGGTTAGATTGTATTTAGACACATGCGCAAAATACACAGGCACGCGCACACCCTCAACAGCAGTAACAGGAAATCTAGCTTCAAGTGAAACCCTGTCTGGATTTACCACCACCTTGCCCTGTCAGTTAATAGGTGGAGTACATCATAATCCTGATACAAGTTTGCAGGCATATCCTGTGTCTTCCGGTTTAAGAGCTATTTTTAAAACAGTAACATAAAACAGCAACGGAAACCCAGGAGAGAGAAGCATTGCTCCCCCAGAGATGAGTGGGAGGGAGGGAGTTTATTAGGAGGATAACATCCTTCAGTCCTCAGTCCTGAGCTGAGGTTTTCAGCAGGTACAGACAATATTTATTTATAATGTATATCCTGTCTCCTTCCAGAAAGTGTCAGAAGCAGCCTTTTCTTTTTCCTTTACTTTCAGGATGTGCTGGGATTAGTCTGAGTCAGGCAGTGACCTTCACCTGAGCTCTGCATTGTGATGCTGAGTCACAGTGATGTGCGTCTGGTCTCACCTGTCTTAGTTGACCTGGATTCTTTCTGCTCTGATTTCCCTGCCATCTTCCAAACTATCCTCTAACCTACGGTGCGGAATCTCTCCTAAAGTGCCTATGAACCTGGGTGAAAATCATTCTTTTGTACTCAGACACAGGTCTGCATCTCACCACCCATTCCCGTTATGATACTGAGCACGATATTATACCTTCTTATTGCCCCGTTCTCTTGAAAATCAAGATTACTTAGGAATTCCAGAATGCTTACGAATGCCCCTGTATTTTCAGGTGTTCATTGTCAACCCACTGGCGTGGTCCTTTACAGGGTGCAAACGATTTTTACATGCAGTTATCTTAGCCGAGGTTCAGAACATTTAGGTAGCTAATTCATTAACTTACCTCTTAAATGAAATGTGCTAAAATATATGAACAGTATGAATATTTTCTTGAGTTCACTAAGGAGTGAGTAGGGTTTTAGAGTTAACATCCTGGGCGATCACTTTTCAAACCCTGGTCTGGCAGGAGGTGGAGGAGAAACAGGAGAGAATGAGCTGCCATTTCCTCATTTGTAACGTGAGCTTGAAAGAGTCTTGCTTGCCTCGTGGATTTTTGTGTGGATCAAAGGAAGTAACCCATGAGTCAGACTTATGATTTGTAAAATTCTACATACAGTCAAAGGCTTATTAGCTAACAGTTAGCCATTCACTCAATATGCAAAAAAATAATTGGACGGGGGTATACATTCCGAGGGAGCCAGAGCTGGTCTTCCATTGCGGTCCTCACCTACTAGCTGAACAATTTACTTTCTGAGTTTAGTTTTTTCATAGATTGGAGGTTGGCCTATCAGGATAAGTCACTGCCCCTTCTACGGTGGACGGAGCCCAGCGTAGGCCGCTTACCTCCAAGTTGGGCTCCTAGAGTAATGGCGTTATTCCAGGGCCTCGGCTTTGGTCCCTGTCAGAGGTTCAGAGTAGTTAAATCAACCTTGGTAAGTGGGAGCCCATGCTGTTTGGCCAGTGCGGAACTTCCATCCCTGTCTCCATGGTCATTTGGTTCGTGTGCTCTTCATGTCAGCGATGGGGGGCCAGTGACAGGGGGTGGCTTACGTCAATCGGCCAAGTCTTTACTCCACCAATTCAAATGCTGATCTCTTGGCCTAGAGTTGGGAGACCTCAGTATTCGCTCTAGTTGGGTCAGTCCCTGGCCCCGCCAGAGCAATCCCCCACCTCTGAGCCTCAACGTCCTCTTTGCACAGCAAGGAAGTTGGGTTATAAGATTGCTATGGTATCACTGATTCTAACATCTTATGATTGATAGGAAGCTCGGTATTTGTGCAGTAAACTAAAATGAATTCCTGTGCCTTGAGCACCTGCCAGGTGCCAGCTCCTAAACTAGCAGTGTGCATGCATTATTTAATTCTTACAGCAATCTTGTGAAGAATAAGTCCTATTTTTACAGAAAAAGGAAACTGACAGAATTGGAACGATCGATCCTGGCTCTGCCTCTTCCCAACTGTGTGGACTTGAACGCACTTCTTAACTCTTCTGAGCCTCAGACTGGAGGCCAATGAGTGATGGTTCTAGTGCTGTCCGCCAGCAGAGGTCCAGTAAGTCTGCTGGCTGAATCTTTGACTCCCTCAGTAGAGGGAGCTCACAGGTCACGTGGAGCAATCAGCTTTGGTACCTGCATGCAAGATGCACATGGCTGCATTTTTTCCCATGTTTCTGAATTTGGGATGTGTCCTATGATCTGAACATCTATTGTGTGATCCTCCTGTGCGTGTACGAGCAAGGGTCATGCCTGTATGTGAGCAGCATGCGTGAGGGGGTCTGTGTGCCTGTTTCTCCACCTTCCCTACCACATACAAGCCCATGTTAATAAAACTCGGGAATTTGACAACCGTCAGCATGTTAGTGAAGACATGCCTTACATCTTCCCCGCTGTGGGTTGGGAAAAACTTCTTCTACCCTCTTATGTCAGTTTAATTCTTAGAACCTAAGACAGAGTAACAGGAGAAAAACATGCAAATTTAATATCTTTACACATACATGGGAGTCTTCAGAAGGAAAATGAACACCCGAAGAAGCTGTTAGTCCAAAAACCTTTCACATCTTTTTACACACAGGATCATTGTGGGGATGTGAGCAGACAAAGGGGCTTGGTCTTAGGGCAGCAAAATGTGGGCAACAGGCAGGAAATATACGGGGGAAAGAAATGGAAGATGAGGGTTATCTTAGTAGGTTGGTTTATATAGGCTCATTTTGGTGTTGTCGCCCTATCTCTGGTGATAAGAATGTTCTTTTGCTCCTGTGGTGCAGGTACCTTTCTCCGGAAAACTTTGTGACCTGCATTTAGGGCAGAAAGGGGTAAGTCAGTAGCCCTTCCTGCATCTGCATTTAGGGCAGAAAGGGGTAGGTCAGTAGCCCTTCCTGCATCTGCTATTTCTCAAGTGCTTGCAGCTCAAAATAATATGCTAAGGCGGCATATGTTGGGGTGGCATGTTCTGAACCCTTCACCAGAAATCAGCTGCACTCACCCTCATCCTGACTGAGGCTTTGTGGCACAGGAAAGCACGTCTGGCCCTCTTGCTTCTCTTTATAAGGTCTCACAGTCCAGCTTAAATCGTTGCTGCTATGTCTCTTTACCGCCAGTGGTCTCTCCATCTACTGTTTCAGCTATTCCTCTTCTACAGTCAGTGGCTTTATCTTTACAAGATAAAGTCCAGACTCTCCAGCTGGCAGTGAGGGTCCTCTTGGGCTCCGTACACACCTTCTCCTCCTCACCCACTATGCCTCCATCAGATGTTGGTGCCCTCCATCCATCAGACACATCCTGCCTCCCTGCCTGGCCATGTCCATGTTCAATTTCAATATCAGCCAACCGTAACTGGTAGGCAGCACAGTACTGGGAGGAGAGTTTGAGGTGGGGACAGATTAACCTTGTTTCAAATTCTATGAGGTCCGTAGTGATATTGGACAAACTGCTAACATCTTGAGCTATTTTTACTCGTAAAATGAGAGTCATGTGTGTAGCTACTTGAGAGTTTGGGGGTCAGGATTTATAAGCTACCATAGGAAAATTGCCAGGTGTGTAATAGATAACAGTGCATGGTGTGTATATATAATTATTATAACCCAATTCAACTGCCATTATGAAGATGGTCCAGATCTCCTATTCTATCTCTCATCTCATCCAAAATAATCTCTCTTAAAACCCAATAACTTTATCTGTTCTTCCCCCAGGTCTCAGTTCTCTCTACCCTGCACTTGGCATGTCTGGCCTTCTCTATTAGGCTGTGAGCACAATTCTCATTTGATTCAATTTTATATTCTCCAGAGGGCTTGGCAGACAGGAAAGGCTCAATGAACACTCAAGAGATGAACAAATAAATGGATTGCTTTGGCTGATTCCATTACAACTATGGGATTGTCATTCCACAAGCATAGCTTGAGCAACAATTCTGCTCAGAATTCTCTGGGGTTACAATAATGACTCAGAGACAGCTCAATCAGCAGAGCCCACACAGACCCAATTACAATCCCACACTACAAAACAAGAAATCTGTGCTCTTTCCAGGTGGTCTAAGGATGAACCCAAAGGGTTCTTTCGGAAGAAGTAGTTGTGTTACCTAAAGTTACCTTGGTTAGTCTTGCTCTCCAAATGTCACCAAAAATCCATGTCCAGGACCAACGCCCTCCAAATAATGGCATGGTGTCATAGGAAAAGCTTTGTTATTCTCAGCGGAAGTTGTGAACAAGCCACTTTATAAAAGTAATCTTTCATGAATATGTAGCCAGAATTTCACAACTCGGCATTTGAGAGCTCAAGTTGTAAACAATCTCTTGGTTCTTGAGATGTGAAATCCACAGCTGAAGAGGGGGGATCTCCCTAGACTCTCCCCATTGTTTACGATGGTGGGTTCTGGGTCAGTAAGTATTTAATAAATGGATCAGTGAATGTGTCTCCTCAGCACCCAGCCCCTCACCCAGGAAAGGTTGCTTAATAAATGCTAATTGAGCTAAGACTCATTTGAAATCCCTGCCAAGACTCAGAATTGTTGTTTGGATGTGAAGGCCCTTCTGACGAGATATGACAGTTAGAATCAAAATGGGAAAGATGCGGGTGACCTCACACCGGTCGGATAGATCATGAGTACAGTGCCTTCAAACCTGACTGCTGCTTGTTGAATTCTTATGACGCGTCTACCAGGTGCCAACTGTTATTTTCATTCATTTATGTAATCCTCAGAACATCTCTAAGAGGTTAGTATTCACCCTAATTTTGAGGTGGGAGACTAGACATATTAAGAATGTTTGAACAATCTAAGATCTAGTAAGCGGTAAAGTCAAGGCAGGAGTCCAGGTTTGGACTTGAAAGCCAGTGCTCTTAGCGTTTTCCTGGAACTTCCTGTCAAGTATAGGAAGGAACTTCCCAAAACCTGATTCCTATTACCCGAGCTTCCTATCACCAAGTCAGATGCAGAACACTTTGGAAAATCTCGTTTCTTGTAAAACTGACTACTCACCAACCAGCAAAACTCTTTTGGACAGAACGTATTTTCCTAGACAGAGTAGAGACTTGAGCATACAGCTTCTCGCCCGACTAATGAATAGACTGTTCGTTGTGATACCAGCCACACTTGAATTCACAAAGTTAGCTTTTGCGGTATTTCAAGTCTATCAGCTGACGCAGTCTATTGTCCTCTAGGCCACCTGCCATGCTCTAGTCCCTCAAATCAGGATCACCTGTTCCAAAGAACCCCCTGCCCCTCTAGCTGTGTCCAGGGCTGCATCTTTTTAAAGAGCCTGACACATGAGCTGGGCTCTGTTCCCTTTGCTACAAACATCTGCAAATGCTGTAGGAGTTCAGAGCCCGCCATCCCAAAATATGTCTCTCTGGCACGTTGAGTGTTTGGAGTTAAAGGCGCTTGAGGAAGCACATGCAAGAAAAATACTGACTTTTTCTTCAGAGCAAGAAAATCACATGTGAAATAGATCCTCCCTATTCTGGTCTCCTCATTTGACAGATGGGGAAACTGAGGTAGAGTGGGGAATGGCTCTCCTTGGATCACAGGGCACACCAAGTGCACAGCTGAGGGTGTGTGCAGATCTGATGCAGCCAGAGCTCCTGCTCTGTGTCACTATGATGTGTCTCACCCTAACCCTGCTGCCCAAGGTGCAGGCTGGGAGTGTCCTAACCTGGAGATGCCCACGTGCAGTCGGGGCCACTGACCAGATCCCCCGCAGTGGACCACAAACAGGCATGGCTGTTGTACTGCGCACATTTCCTGGCTTCCCCGCTCCCAGAGGGAGTCTGGGCTTCCCTAGAACCACTGTGGGGCCTGAGGCCAAATGTAGAAAATAAACATCCTGGGCTTCTCAAGTGCGTTTGGGGACGGCAGAGGAGGTACACGGGTCCGAGGGGACAGGTGACCTTGGGGCCGATCTAATGCTTCATGCTCTGGCCATAGAAGGCGAGCAGGACGTTCTGGGCTTCAGTTCCTCCATCTCTAAAATGTGAGATTCTTATTGGATTGTCTTTAGCATCCCTATCAGGTCTATCGTGCTCTGATGTGTGGCTTCAAGGTAAAATTTTGGCTTTGCCAATTAATTACATATGCATAGACTCAATTCCTGCTGAAGGACAAGAGGGGAAATAGAAGGAATATATATTGAACTGTCATCATGTACTAGACAAATGCAGGTGTCACCCAGCTCTTCCTTCAGTGAAGAACTGGTGACTTCAGCTCCTAGAAATCCTGCCAAACAGCCTTCAGCTGTCATCTCCTTCAGGATTTTCTTGAGCTGCTGAAACCCAAATGGTCTGTCACGTTACAGGCCTCTTCCCTAATCCTGACACCTTCGGTTCCTCCTCCTTGCCATATGGGTCTGGTTCCAAGATGTTAAACATCGCACACGTGCTAACCATTCAACTGTTAGTTACCCGCTTATTAACATGATGACGCTTAGCAAGGGTTGCCTTGTGGCAAGCCCTGTGCTGAGCTCTGGGGACTTCACACGTGGCCCCTACAAGCGTTTGTGACATTTCCTTTGAGCATGTCAGTTGCTCCCACTGAGTCATTAGGCCCTGATGGCAGGGCTTGTGCCTCAGGAACAGGGGCTACTCGTGACCGGGTACTGACCACTGGGGCCAGGTGCTCAGCAGACACGTCCCAGACTGAGTGATTCGGCCCCGGTGACACACACCAGGGTAGGGGCTGAGCCTGAACCTTCGGACGGTGGCCGCCATCTAACTCCTCGTTCCCAGCCTTTCTCTTCCACCTGGTACGTGAATCACACCTGACCACCACACCTGTAGACCCTGGATCTCAGCCCTCCTCTTGACTCTCCGTAACCCACCGGTTCCCCAGACCCGGGTCACGACGGAACACGAGGCTTGAATCCCTTCCCGACTACTTGGACCCCAAGTCTGTGCAGTCAGTCGAGGCTGCCTTGTGCCTGAATCTCCAGTGACGCCTGATACCACGTGGAGGTCTCCACATGTAAAGAAGAACATAGGACTTAGGGAATGATAACTAGGAAGCAAATGTGTACATAAAGGTGGCCAGTCTCCCATACAGAGAAATCCAAATCCAAACAAGGAGGGTTTTCTGCTTGTTAAAGTATCGGTGGCTGAAGGAGAAAATAAAACACAAAATTGCTGGAGTTAGGGTAAAACTCTCCTTGTCCCTCTTTTATTGTAATGACTGTTTTGGAAAGCAATTTGGCAAAGACTTGCAGACACAAAGAAATATTCATATTCTTTGACCCAATAATTCACCTCTGGGAACTGAGCCTAAGGATGTAATTCCTTGTCTGAGAAAGAAAGCAACATCTATGTATAAATATATTCCCTGAGGCATTTTTAATGGGGAGAAACTAGAAAGAGCCTTAAATAATCAATAACAGGGAAATAGGTATATAAATTATAGTATATACACTCAGCTCCTTTAAATGAGTGAAGAAAACTCTAAAATAACATGGAAAGATACTTATACCATGATGTAAGCAGGAAAAAAGTGGGATTAAAAAATATACAGTATGATTTTATCTATGTAAAAGTTGAAATATATAAGAATGTCCTGAGGCCACTGCAAAGAATATAAGCGTTGTGATGGCGGGGGGGAAGAGGGAAAGATGTTGTAGGCTATTCTCTGGTTTTCAAGTATCTAACGTGCAGCTGTATCACTTTAAAATGGTAAAAATCCTTGTAATTAAATTTAGAAATACGTATTGAGGGATGGCTGAGTTAAGGGGATAAGAGGAAGGTTTTAATCCCTGGAGAAACATCTGGACATTTCAGTGACCATCCTTCTTAGAGAAGATTTGGCGTTAGCTACGCAGGAAGACCCATGTCTTGGCTAAAATTTGTCTCTAAGAAAAAGTCCTGCCTAACCTCCTTGTGGTAAGACTCGGCCGGAAAGTTGTTTAAAAAAGTAACTTCCATTGCATTTCCTTGAGCAATAATAGCGAGAAGCGATTTTTAGAGCTAGATGCCTGATCTTGCATACCTGTTTCAGTGCTTGTTAAAAGAGCTAAGACAGCAGACCACTCTGGAAGCAGAAAATTCCCATCACGACCCTCCTGGTACATGTCTATCAGCTTAGAGTCCACAGAGCACTTTTACCTCCAATGACCTACAAATATTCTGTCAGAGAAAACAGTTTCTCAGTCTTTATACTACTGGGGACACTACAACTGTGAGAGAGCAAGTGACCCATCCAAGGTCATTCAACTTTCAAGTGAGTAAGTTAAGAAGGAATGAAAAGTGAGCCTAAGTTCAGTGAGAAATTGGGGTGAGTAGACTATATTTTCACTTCCCCTCTACAATGTATTAACTGTGTGTTTGTTAAATTAGTGGCTTCATCTCTCTTCCTCAGGTTGTCTGTTTATTAACCAGAGATAATAGAATGTATTTCTTCATTTTTATCTTGGCAACCAGGCGATGTAGATATGACTGTCAGTTGATGTTATAGCATCTTTAGTTCACTTACACTTCATCATAAACAGTCATAAATATGTGCACTGGTGAGTTTACACTGAAATTCGAAGGGAAATTATTGCTTTAAGGAAATCACATCTCAGAGTTGGTCGAGAAGCATTCCAATCAGAAAACACCTCCAGGTGTGGGTACTTGGGAAGCTTTACCTTTGATCAATACTAAGTGTTTTTCTAATTAATGTGTTGGATATGGGAAACAGACCCTCTTATGAAATCGGTGGGATCCGTGATGTATAGCCAAAGATGTTCTAAATAGTTATCTGCGCTGCACAAGCCCAGTTAAAGAACTTAAAACACTCTCTAGCTTGAATCCTTAGGGAGGGCAACTAAAGTTTGATCCCTAAGTGACTGTCATGGGTTGATTTAAGGCCCTGAAAATACATGTTCAAATCCTAATCTCTAGTACTTGTGAATGTAACCCTATTTGGAAATAAGATCTCTTCAAATGCAATCGCATTAGGATGAGGGCCTGTTGGATTCAGTGAACTAGGGTTCAAGGTTTTAGTTCGATGGCCGTTTTCCTTTCAGAAGAAGGGAACTTGGACACAGACCCTGAGATACATCGGGATGAAAACCATGTGAAGATGGCTGCAGAGATTGGAGGGAATCATGTAAAAGCCAAGGACCGGCAACAGCTACCAGCAGCTGGGAGAGGGGCATGGAAGAGACCCTTCCTCGGGGCCTCCGGAAGGAGCCAAGTCTGCTGACACCTTGATTTCCAACTTCCAGCCTCCAGAACCGTGATTCAATTTTTTGAGCCACCCAGTTTGTGGCAATTTGTTATACCACCTTCAAGAACTAATGCAATGACCCTGTGTCTGGTGTGGGGTAGAAGAATTCTCACTGTCTGATGCTGACCAAAAGGGTAACATAGATCTATTTCCGGAATATTGTTTTGACTTCCAGTTAACCTTTCACGCAAGGCATGGCTGGATCAGTTAACACGACGAACAACTAGGGCCACCCAGCACACACGTGTCCAAGCCACCCACTGCACTAGAGAGCCTAGCGGTGGCTTCAGTGATGGGCTGGCAGTGACAGTGGCCACCCGGCTGTTTCTGTGAGCCAATAACCAGGAAGCTCAGGTCCCCAAGGCTTTTTTTTTTTTTTTTTTTTTTTTAACCAGAAGAAACAAAGGAGGTTTATTTCTGTACAAAATTGTTGAATCAGGTTTGAAGAAAACTTTTATCAACATTTGACATAAATTCCATATAAAAACTTTTATAGCAATATTAGTCCTTACTTAAGAAATAATAATATATTTTAAAGTCACTTTTGTAATAATGTAATCCTTCCAGCAGTTCTTACTACCCAAGGCTTTTAGGGAGCTTCTGGTCTATGCCTTGTGTGCGTCTGCTTGTGTTGAGAATTGAGGAAACCAAGGCACAGTTAGTCAAGAACTTTGTCCACGTCCAGTGGGAAGTTGGCCGCAGAGACACCCCTGGGCCCCAGCCTGGGCTCTGCGGACACCCTCCTCCACATTCTCGGACATTCTTTCCAGCAGCCACTGTGGAGCCTCGGCCCCACTGGGCCCTCACCCGCCTTCCTCACGCTGGTCTCTGGTCTGGTGTCCCCTGACTCTGTTCTCCAACACAGGGCCTTGAGCAGCTCCGCCTGGAGCCTGGTGCCCGGGACCTAAGTACAGGACATCAGGAGCCCGCATCCCTCCTGGCCTGCAACGCAAGGATGCAAGACACACACACGGGAGGTGCTCTGACAAGCAGTCGACATAGCCGTGGCTCACAGCTCCTCCCGGGCAGGTGCCCACAGGCCGGGCTGCCAGCAGGCGCCGACCCTGCGGGAGAGGTGTGAACACCACCGGCTGCGGTGAGCTCGGAGGTGGGGGTGGGGGAGCGGGCATCCTCACCCTCCCGCTTCCCCTGTGTGTCGGGGGGGTGGGCAGTGGCTTAAAAAAGGAGGCAGAGCCTGCCCAGGCCTGCTTCTTGGCTCCAGGAGATGATGCTTGTATCCCGAGGTTTCAGGTTTTCCTGTCACTCTCGAGTGCGATTCGGCTCAGCTTAAACACCTTTTGAAACAGCCGATGCGGCCCCTGACCGGGAGACGAAAGGGAATGAACACTTAGTGGGCAGCTGCCCTGCACTGCCCTCCTCACCATGTGGCTTTTTCTACTCCCGGCCCCACTGCAGGTATTGTCCTCCCCGTGTTCTAACGTGGGGATGAGGGAGCTCAGAGAACAAGTGAGTTCACCAGGGATGCCGTGACTCAGTCATTCAGTAAACATCGAGCATACACCACGTGTTAAATACTCTTCTGTACTGTCACTGGGACAGTTTAACTGAAACACTGGACTTAGAAATCAGGTCCTCCTGCATTCAAATTCAGGCTTGGCCCACCTCTTACTTGCTGTAACGCCTAGTGGGAGTTCCTTCATCTTCCTAAGCCTTTGTTGTTACCTCTGTTCATTGGGGACACCGATGCCTCAAATGAGACTAGGGTGACACGGCATCTTAGGCCAGCCGTGTATGAGTGGCACAGCAAGTACTAGGAAGTAATCAAGTAGAATAAAGGACATCGGTCTTCCTGAAAGTTGTTGCAGGGAGAAGGCGTTGAGAGGAAGGACGTTTGAGAAAAACCCGACGTGATGGGTTGTATTTACTCAGAAGCGCTAAATGGAACTGATGGTGCTTCTCAAAACTGAGAGTGCAGGAAGATGCTGGCGAGCTTTTAAAAAGCAGATCCCAGGCTCCACTCCAGAGATTCTCAAGTATCTTGTATGTACCAGCGAATCAGTAGTTTCGTAAGCATCTGAAATCATTCTTTGGAGATGATGAGCCTATAGACTATCCTCCGAGAAATCCTGGTGGAGACACGTGCACTCAGAACAACTGTGTTCAATCTGGAGCTCTAACCTTCCACCTCCGTGCCCCTGGCCAGGTCGCTTAAGGTCTCTGAGTTTCAGACTCAATAAAACTTGGTTTACCATTGTTTTCAAACGATCATTATTAGGGACTGTAAAGCACATTGTAAAAATGTTAGCTGTTTCCATAGAGGGTGAGTCATGGCTCCACCTCCCTGTTGGACACGGGTCTGAACAGACCCCTTCAGCTGGGGGCAGAAGGAAGGGCCTCGGGGGGGGGGGGTGCCGCATGACCACGTTAGTCATGGCCGATAGCAAGGATTGTGGCTTAGACAGATACTTTGAACGCAAACCTTTCACTTAACGGTGGTGTCTGACTGACTCACGGTGTGGTTAATTTAAAAAGTACCTATCTGCTCTGAATCTGAAGAGATTAGGTGAGTGGAATAAGTCACTCGGCCTCCCAAATCTCAGGTTTATACCTGTAACAAGGGAGTTAGTGATGTTTCCAGACTTTGCTTGTGAAAATGTTTTGGATACTGACATAAGTGACACTGGGCATCGCTCTTAAGGGGAGGATTCTGGGCCCGCATTTTCTCTTCTGTAAAACAGAAATCAGTATTTCGAATGTAGCTTACTACTGAGGTTAAGAGGATGGAACCAGATAATGAATGTGAAATGCTCTGAAAACTAAAGAGTTGGGTAAGCGTATAGGAAAACACTTCCATTACTCTTCATTGAGATTGCCTGAGGTTAAGAGGATGGAACCAGATAATGAATGTGAAATGCTCTGAAAACTAAAGAGTTGGGTAAGCGTATAGGAAAACACTTCCAATCTCTTCATTGAGATTGCCTGGCCTTTCCAGGCACCTTCTGGTTCTGAGATGCTGTCCAAAAATTCCCCCCACTGTTCCCCCTGTGAAGGGCTTACATCAAGGAAGAAATTCACCAGCCACCCCACTTCTCAGCACCTGGGGGTCCAAGGACTGCCTGCACCAAAGGGGCAAGACCTAGAAAAGTCAGATGAAGACTTCTTGGTGTCTTTCAGTTTATTATCAGTTTTCATTATTGAATTTTCATGAAGAAATTGCTTTGTTATTGGTATGCAGTTACATTATTATGCTAGAATCTGTTTCATCTGTTTGGAAGAAGATACAAACAGTCTTGAGTGGCAATTTGTGCAGATGTGAAGGTCCTCCGCTTGGTAAGTTCTGGGTAACGAAGCTTTGACAGCACAGCACTGACAGCCGGGTCAGGATCTGACCCCAGATCTTTCTTACTATCTGGAGAGCTAGTACTACTTGCCTCGGGTTACCTAGTTACCAATTCCTAGCTTTCTCATCTGTAGAATGCAATATCTACCTTCTGGAGTCGTACGAAGATTAAAGTCATGAATATATGTATATGTATGTAATCAGACAATAAATGCTAAGAAATAGTATAGAAATAGAAATAGTATTTCTAATAGTATAGTTGTAAAGTAAATGACTGTGGAGGAAAGAGGATTAGACATAACGTACAATGAGCCAAGGAGTGATGTGCTTCTAAAACACCCCGAGTAAAGCATATTTTCTAACAGGATTTTCCGAACTGGGATTTCTCAAGCTTTAGTGAACATGCAAATTACCTGCGGGAACTAGTTAAAAGGCAGATTCTGATTCGATAGATCTGAGGTGGATCCTGAGATGCTGCAGTTCTAATAAGCTCCCAGGTGATGCCAAGGCTCCTGGTCCATGGACCGTACTTTGAATAGTGAGGGCATCTTAACAAGAGACCCATGCAGTTTGTATGCCCATTGAGAAGCTCTCAAGAAGCTGTGGGCATTATAATAGAAGGAATCCTTAGGGTGACTCTAAGAGCTAGGACTTGGTCAGCTTTGGGCCAGCCTCTGGGAATAAAATACATTGACTCGGAGGGTACAGACGATGCCATTAGGTGTACATAAATGTCAGTAGTTCTCCACGGTCAGCACAACTAGAGCTCATCTTGAGTGTTTCCATATGGGATAGTCCTTTATTTAATCCTCACATTAACACCAAGGCAGGAACAATTATAATGGCCAACCTACAGATGATGAAAGCAAGGCTTACGGGGTTATGGTCTCGTGGGCTCCACAGCTGGGTTTGGATAAATATGTTCAAAGTCCACAGGCTCAGGCTGCCCTGCTGTGCCTGCTGGTTCAGCACCCTGACAACCACGAGGGGAGCAGAGGGGCCTGCATACTGGGGTGTGATGGCCAGTGACCTTGACCTGGCCTCAGCCCTGGGCACCGCTGGGTCATCCCTCTGTGCCCTGCACTTGAAACTGAAGCATGGAGCCCAGCTGCCCCTGGGGGCCTGGCCCCAGTCCCTTGGCAAAAGCACCTGAGCATCAGACAGAGCTGGAGGAAAAATGCAGACTGTCCTATTCCTCCTCTGCCTGGGGCCGTGAGATCCTGAACTGAAAACTCCATGGCCTTCATCACGGTGGACAGGCCTAGGGCACCTGTGAAACTTTAATTCCCAGCCATTTTGCCCCAACCCTGAAAGGCTATGTGAGGGCACGTAGCAGCTAAACTTATTTTCCCCTAAACTCTTTAATTCTGATAAAAATAGAAGGCTCTCAGCCACAGTCATCCAACTTGATAACCATGGATAATGTACGTTAATGCATAGGCTAAAGATAGGAGTAGGGGGCGCCGATAAAGCCAGCCGTGAGCAACCAGGGTCGGGGTAAACTGTATGTGTGGGACTTCTACGATATTTATCCGAACACACGTCACCCGTATCTTCAGATGCTGATGCCACATAATATATCAAATAGGCTGGACCAGCGCCATCACCTGGAGTGAACTTCCTGTGGGGGCGGGGCGTGGGGAAGCCCAGCAGTCTGCTTTACCAAGTCCTCCAGGAGATTCTGATGCTCTATAAGAGTCACGGTTTTATTTCAAATGCTGACTTCACATGTCAGCAATTTCACCAGACCTTAAAATACCTGGGGAATGGGAGGAAGCAGTATTGGCTAGCACAGGGGTTAGGGGTGGGAGATTTGGGGTCAAGACAGTCCCACTCATGTCACCTGCTAGTTGTGTGGCCTTGGGCAAGTCACATCTTGTCTAGAGTTGTTGGGAGCTCAGGAGAAGCTCTGCTGATGCTCAGGTCAGAATGTCATGTAGTAATAGCTCCATGACAGTTACTGTCTCCATGCAATGCCTTCTTTTAAGCAAGAAATCACTATTTTCTACCACGCAACATCAAAGTGTTGGCCAACCAATTCTTTTTTTTTTTTTTAATTTTATTTATTTATTTATTTATTTATTTATTTATTTATTTATTTATTTATTTATGGCTGTGTTGGGTCTTCGTTTCTGTGCGAGGGCTTTCTCTAGTTGCGGCAAGCGGGGGCCACTCTTCATCGCGGTGCGCGGGCCTCTCACTATCGCGGCCTCTCCTGTTGCGGAGCACAGGCTCCAGACGCGCAGGCTCAGCAATTGTGGCTCATGGGCCCAGTTGCTCCGCGGCATGTGGGATCTTCCCAGACCAGGGCTCCAACCCGTGTCCCCTGCATTAGCAGGCAGACTCCCAACCACTGCACCACCAGGGAAGCCCTGGCCAACCAATTCTTGATGGTCTGCAAGTCTTTGTCCTGCTGTTGCCAATGCCTCCATTGTGTGCCTTCAGAAAGAATGGGAGAAACAGGATGTGTCACTTGTCCCTGTCATACCATTTATTTTGCCTGTACTGTTACCCAGGGAAGTATAAGTCCTCTTCTGGTGTCTGGAGCCCAAACAAATTCACCGCTGAGGGGCAGAGGGTCTTTGAGGAAAAGACTTGTCTGAGCTCCTCCCTTCCCTCCACTACCCACCCATATAATGGACCAGATAGCCTCCACGGTCGACTTCTGGCTCCCAAACTTCTTTGAATCTCAGAATTTCAAACGTAACTTCACTTTGAACCAGAACCTGGATTTTTCTGTTTTTCTAAGTCCCTTTGCTCACATGCTGTTTACACTGTAAGTGGAAGCCCATGTCACATTGAAATCAGAGACGTTGATGTCATAGAGCCATGTAGCCACGTGGGACTTGGCAGGAAGCCCCAGGGGTCGCTACGGCTGTTCTGGAGGAAAGCCACCTCAGGCATGATCAGACCAGTGACTGGCCCGAGACCTCCGCCTGATTAGATGCTGAGTTGAGTGGGGACATCACCGCTAGCTACTGCCTCTGCCAGGTGAGCCTCATGGCAGGATGACCTCTAAAACCTCACAAGGACTCCCTACAAATAAAACTGAGTTCTGTTTTCTAGACACTTCCCCACCTGCTTTCATGGAGCTCCATCAGTGGTTCTCAGTGGGAGGGGAGACACTGGGCAATGTCTAAAGACATTTTTGGTTTTCACCACTGGGTAGAGGCCAGGGATGCTCTAAACATCCTACAATGCACAGGACAGCCCCCTGCAACAAAGATTTATCGTCGAAAATGTCAATACTGTTAAAATTGAGAAACCCTGAGCTTAACTTCTACTGAGCTAAAGTGTTGCCTCTTCCAGGAAGAATCTGGGCCTGCCTCTACTTCCCCAAGGGGATGTACGTGCTCTTGCTCTGGGCTTCCATTGAGGCTATCAGAGCCCTCACCCTGTTTCATCCATTAAACTGTAGCTCTTGGTCACTGTTTCCTCTTATAGATGGGGAGGTCCTTCCAGGAAAGAACTAGGATCAGGTCATTTTCCTTTTTTTTTTTTTAACCTCAGGTGCAGAGTGTTGAGTTAATCATATCAACTAGTTAATAGAACTTACCGTCCTTGGTCTACACAGCATCTAACAAAGGTTTGGCACCAAGTAGACAATATTCATGCAATCAATGATACATCTGGAGATTGTAACTCTGAAGATTGTAACACTTGTTTTCCTGTTGCAACTACTTGGCATGAAAAACAATGTTCAAAAAGACATCTGGTGCCCTGAAAACTGCAGGACTCTCCCATGCTGTGGGGCATGGATTTGGGGCAGGGCTGAGGCAGGTACTGGTTCAGGCTCTCAGCTACTGGCTTCTACTTAAACCAGTGGCTGAACTTGGGTCACCACACCTCTGCAAGGTCACCTGCCTCGAAGTCTGTGACAGCGTGGGAGGGATCCTTTTTTGCTTCTCATAACTTGAAGATTTCGAAGCAACACTTGAGATGGACAAAGCAGTTTTAGGGACCTCGGGAGACCTGGATTGAGAACCAGAATTGCCTGAGGTCCTGGTGGTGGCCCCACACAGGCTCAGTTGGTGGATATGAATCCATGTCTTGCACAGCCTTCCTAATTAGAGCCTTGGGTTCTCTTTCCTGATCGTCTATTGGGTTGGCCAAAAAGTTCGTTCAGGTTGGTCCATAACATCATACAGAAAAACCGGAATGAACTTTTTGGCCAGCCCATACGTAGCCCCTTACCTGTGTGGCGAGCCATTGCACTGGGCCTTGGTGCTTGCTTGTAGAACACACATATGCTGATTCCTGATGCACCAGACATCTGGGACACTGTTTTGGAGCACTCGGAAAAGCCATAGGAAAGTAGCTGCCTCTGAACGTAGAACATCCTTGTCTATTGTCTCAGCTTGGAGACTCCCCTTTCCCCACTCTCATCCCCTGCCATGTTTATGGTCCTATAAAGGAAAATGAACTTAGGGATGTGCAATCCAACTAACTCAGTTAGTTGCTGAGTCAACTAACTCAATAAAATTCAGCTGAATTTCTTTTATTTGCTTACGGAACTTTTTCCAGCCTCACAAGCGTGAAATTGGAGCATAAAATCCATATGGGGTTTTATTTATTGCTCCATGCAGTTCAGTGAAGATGCTGAAGAAGTGGCTTCTTGGTAATGCTGCTCCCAGCCACATCTGAGTTTCTGATGGCTTACATAAGCATGTCTCTAGGGGACATGCTGCCTTCTGTCCCCACAACTTCCCTGTGAATCTCAAAGGTCTCTATGGGATAAAATCCAGGCACTCGGGTACTTACACACCCCCCAGACCTGCTCTGTAATATCACCTATTACTGTCTACTCCATGGAAATTGGGACTGGTTAAAAGCTAACGCTGTCCCATATCCAAGCCTTTTCAGTCTGTAAAGCCTCGCCTAGCCCTCACTCAACTCAAACTACATGATGATGGTGATGAGAAAATTATGGTGATGATACTAAGACATCAAATAACGCTAACTCTACATAATAAGCTCTTTCCATATATAATATTAACTTCTGTAAGCTTCACAAGAACCATTCAAGTCAAGTCCTATTATGATCTAACAGTACCAAGAAGGACGCTGAGTCACAAGGGTTTAAGTATTGCTGAAAGTTGAACAGCAAACCAGGTGTGGACTTGAATCTAGGCATTTGGGCTCCAAAGCCTACGTTCTTAACCCGTGGGCTGTTCCATCTCCAGGGATGACTACAGCTTTTCTACTTTCATTATTCAGGGAATGTGTCACCAGCTCCGAGATGGCAGCACAAACCACCCAACCCAGAAGGGGTCTGTCACCATTCTGAAGTTACATCACATTCTGTCCTCACTCTTGCACAATTGAGAATAAACTGTAGTTTTAAATTATTCACTTTGTATTAGGATTAGGATCTTTACATAAAATTTGTATGCATCTTTTTTTTTTTTAATTAATTAATTTATTTATTTTTGGCTGTGTTGGGTCTTCGTTTCTGTGCGAGGGCTTTCTCTAGTTGCGGCAAGCGGGGGCCACTCTTCATCGCGGTGCGTGGGCCTTTCACTGTCGTGGCCTCTCTTGTTGCGGAGCACAGGCTCCAGACACGCAGGCTCAGTAGTTGTGGCTCACGGGCGTAGTTGCTCCGCGGCATGTGGGATCTTCCCAGACCAGGGCTCGAACCCGTGTCCCCTGCATTGGCAGGCAGATTCTCAACCACTGCGCCACCAGGGAAGCCCTGTATGCATCTTTATATAAAAGTACGATCCTCATTTTTTATAATGTTAGTACAAGACCATGTCCCAAATCACATTATCCTAATATATTAGTTTCTTTCATTGTATATACATGCTTTTTAGGTGTAAATATGTGCAACTTTATACTCTGCTCTTATTTGTATTTAATTGCGTACATATTTCTTTCAGTGTCTTCCTAATTCTAACTTTGTATGGCTGCGTAATAGTCCCTCTGACTGATGTAATTCTATTCACCATTAGATTATGTCCATCTTTTTTGTGTTCTTTACCAAGTCCTGTTAACAACATCCTCTGTATGTGACTTTAATTTCTTTTTAAAATTTTTATCAAAATTATTTGCTTAGAATAATTTCTTGGGAGTGTAATACTGGGTCAAAGCCCATGGCATACTTAATTTAATTCCCTAATTGTTCTTTTTGAGATGCAGGAGATTCAAGTTAACCCCTAAGGGATTTTGCTCGTGTGATTATTGCTGCCACCTACCTCCCATAGGTACCCTAGGGACCGGGTGTGGTTATTAGAACTATTAACTCCTCTTCCATCTCTGAAGCAAGGATAGGACTATAATGAGAACACAGCCTAGCTAGCTTAACGATACATTAAGATTAACTTTCACACAACCATCTTAAAAACAAAGTTATCTTCTTGCACAGATCTTTCTCTCCATCAGGTTTATGAGCTCCTGTGGGGGCAGGTTTTAGAGATCTGTGAACCCATCACTCTTCAGCACTTAGCTAACATCTACGGAAAGATTGAGACTTTTTTCTGGACCTTAGCAATTTCATCTAGCCGAGAAAGGAAAATGTTGAAG
This sequence comes from Balaenoptera acutorostrata, assembly GCF_949987535.1. NCBI lineage: Eukaryota > Metazoa > Chordata > Mammalia > Artiodactyla > Balaenopteridae > Balaenoptera > Balaenoptera acutorostrata. Next base: position 4,166,283 of record NC_080080.1, on the reverse strand, counting down.
TCAAGGTAACTAATTGTTTGATGTGAATCTACTGGGTGTTAGGAATTGCTCAGGGTGCTTCCACATGCATTATCTGTTCTCTTTAATCTCACAACACAATTCCGAGGAAACAGACTCAAAGAGCCTAGGCAAATAATTGTGGATCAATCATCCAACAAGTTCATGGTACAGCCCAGATCGATTACATGAGGCCACATTTGAGTACAACGAGAGGGCTCCCCTTGTCCTCCTTCCCTCGTAGATCTCCAGGCTCCCAAGAGAAGCAAGACAGGCCAGAGGATGGAGGACATCTCAGGAGCCTCCCTTCAGCCGCAACACCTGCACAAAGGAAGCGGAGTGAACGCTTGGGCTCTAAGCCACCAGAGGGCGCTGCATGCCCAGGAAGCAGCAGCCACGGGCATTCCCCTCCGGCGTTCTTCCATCAAGTCTGGCTCTGGTCTCTAGAGCAGAGGGTCTCTCAGGATTCACTGAAATAGAACTCAGTGGAAATAGCACAATTTAGAAAAGGCAACAAAACCACCCACGTCCTTGTCTACTCACAGATTGCATAGCCTGGTGGAATCCTCCCTCCACATCGCTGTAACCCTGATGAGTCAGCTGCCCCCAGAAGGCAGGCTTCCACCAACGTCTGCCTCTGCTTATGCGGTTGTATTTCTGAAGGTCAAAGACTAGACATCTGGAGAGGGTCTAGTGCAGGCCAGTGCAGCCCCTGGCCCCTCTCCCAGCCCCTCTGACAGACTCAGCTGACTCAGGCCAGGACTGTTGACCAGATTTAATCACTGTCATCATGTTACTGAAAATCCTAGTCACAGAATAACATACACAAGAGCTAACGTTTATCTTCCCAACAATCATATTGATAAGAACGATTATTATCCTCTTTTAGAGAAAAGGAAACAAACTCAAAAGAGTTGAGCCACTAACATGAGTCAAAGCCAGCATTTGAAGTCAAGTCTGTCTGGTGCTGATCTGCGGTCTTTATACTGAATGGAGCTGCCTTTTGGTCCTCAGCTCACAATCTGGATATATGGGAGTTGGGATTCTTTTTCATTTGCTCATTTATTCAACAAATTGTTTATTTGCTTTATTGAGGTATGCCTGATATACAAAAAACTGCATACATCTAATGTGTACATCTTGATGAGTTTGGACATATGGTTACACCTGTGATACCCTCACCATGACCAAAGTACTAACATGTTCCTCACTTCCAAAGATGTCCTTGTGTTCTTTTGCGCATTTTGGTTTTGTTCTGGTGAGAACACTTAATATGAGATCTCTCCTCTAAACATATTTTAAAGCATACATATTTTTAAAGTGCACCTACTTTTAACCTGTGGTTATTGTTAACTAAAGTTACTATGCTGTACAGTGGGTCTGTAGGATTTATTCATCTCACATAACAAAAACTTTATACCCATTGAAAAACAATCCCCCCTCCCCCCACCACTCTATTCTCATAGTGTTCTCTTATCGTCCTTTGTATTTCTGTGGCATCTGTTCTAATGTCTCCTGTTTCATTTCTAAATTTATTTATGTGAATCAATTTTTTCTTGATTTTATCATTTTTTTAAAAACCAGCTCTTATTTTCATTGATCTCTTCTATTGTTCTAGCCTTTATTTCATTTATTTCTGCTCTAATCTTATTTCTTCCTTCTGCTAAATTTGGGCTTAGTTTGTTCTTTCTCTAGTTCCTTGAGGTATAAAGTTAGCTTGTTTATGTGATATATTTCTTAATGTAGGCCTTTATGGCTATAACTTTCCTCTTAGTACTGCTTTTGTTAGCACCTACTGTATGCCCATTTACTCTGAATATACAGACAATATAATCTGACATGGAGTCTGATCTGAACTATGGCGAATCTCACACCAAGTTTGTTCCAAGTACTCTAGTTGGGAACCAAGAAGACAGGGTAACTCCCACAGACAGGCGATGAGGGCAAGGGAGGTGACCAGTAATAACAAGATATGAAAAAACAAACAAACAAAGCAAACACCTGGAGCTTGCTTTGCAGGTACTCAGGAAAGCAGCCTGCCTCTGCTTCCTCCCTCTCACCAAGGCCGCCTGGATCCACACCCTCCTCTTCTCTGCTTCCACGTCCCCAGCTCAGACTGCAAGTCTCTCTTTGGGGACCACTCCCTGATCTTGCTATTGAGGCAGATTTCTCCTATGAAACCTTGTAATGATGGATGGACACGCCTAGATCTGTGGACACCACTGAACATAGTGGAGGCTAGTTTCTAAAACGAGGGGCAGAGGCCCAGTGACATGGCCTCAAGCAGTAGCCTCGGAGCACGTGATGAAAGATGCCAAGATGCCAAGGAGAGGCAGCACCCTTCCTGGATCTGGAAGAGCAGGTCTCAAATGTGAGACCCTCAGACCTCTTACTCACCATCTTGAAACTTCAGTTTCCTCACTTGTAATAGGAAAAAAATGGGCTTTAGAAAGAGTTCCAGCTTATTTCAATAATAATCATCAACTGCACTTTACAGCCCACTTACTAGCTGCATTGACAGCTGGCCATCTCTAAATTTCTCAATCCCATCTCTAAAGTAAATATCCTCTTCCTTGAAATGAGGATAACATTAATATTCCTGAAGCATTGACATAGGAGTTTTAGATAAAAATAGTAACATACCTTGCCCTTGGTTAGCATAGAGTGGGGATCCCATACATGATACTCGTAGCTGAAATTAGCAAAATAAAGGTTGATAACAGAAAACTAAAATCAGAAATATAACTTCTTGGGGAGTCAGACTCCACGCTGATGAATTTCCTCGGCAGAGAGAACTTCTGACTCTTCAGCAAAGGGGGGCCCCCTCCATACTCATGAGTCACCACTGCCTCTCCTGGCCTGGGGTGCTCCAGCCCCCACTTCCCTGGCAGAGGGGTGAGGGCGGGCCAAGGCTGATCGATGGGGCCGGGGGCAGAGTGACTGTTCACCTGATGAGACGAGGAGTTTAGACAAGATGATGCATAAAGGCCCTGCCAGGTGGGGAGATCTGAGACTCGGCAGAGGCCAAGCCCAGGGAAGTGACTCACCCCAAATCATCAGCGAAGACTAGGCAGAGCTTGAGTCTAAACGTTGTTTAAATAGATGCCCAGCTGCGAGAGAGGGTTGCTGAGGACTGGGCTGGAAGTCAGAGGGCGTCCAAATGCCAGTCCTGCCAGGACCTGGATCAGAACATGTGCTTCCTGTGTGGGGGTTTCAGAGGTGGCGCCACGTTTGCGTTTCTGGGTTTTGCGTGTGGTGATAAGGTACGGTCCTCGGTCCTCGGGGAGTTCCCCAGGAATGGAGAATGGGTGAGAGCAGAGACCACCCTTCCGGCTGAAGGAGAAACGATGCCCGCCTATCTCGACTCAGGTCATCATCGTCATCATCATCGTGCACAGGAAAGAACTTTCAGAGCAGGAGAGGCTGGTCCACGGAGCACACAGGGAAAGCAGAGCTGTAGAGGCCAACGGTGGCCCTGCCAGCGGGTGCTGCCCCGGGCCTCGGCGTCCCAAGCCCTGGGACCCCAGCAGCCTCACACCCTGGGGCCAGGCCACCAATCAGCATCCTTTGCTATGAGTCACAAGTCACATCTGCATGAGTCCCTGCAGAGAAGAAAACTGGAATATTATCATGGTTCTCTAACAATAATAGTAACAGCTCCCTATTTGAGCATTAATGATGTGCTAAGGGCTTTTGCACTTTATCTCACAAAAATTGTGTAAGGGAGTTCTCATGATTCCCCATTTTTGAATAAACAGAACTCAAAGAATGGTGAACTGCCTTTTAAAATCTAAGATCTGAGAGTTAGAAATTGGCAGAGTGTTGATTTAAACAAGGTCTGCCTCGTTTTAAGTGTTTTTTCTAGGATACTCTGCTGTCTCAAATTTTTTCAATATCCTTTTGTCATATTTTAATATGAAATGTGTAAACATGCATTTTATAAAGTATAAAAGTATAAACATATACTTCCTATAAGTATAAACATAACGTATGTTCATTGTGGAATAAGTAGAAAATTAAAATAATATAAGGACCGTCGCTCTGGGATAAATAATGTTAAAAATTTCAGGTATTTTCCCCCAGTTTCTCTCTCTCCCCTGCCCCCCCTCACACATTCAATGCTGATACAGACTTTCCAGTCTGCTTTGTAAGATGAAAATATTGTCTGCATTTTATCTATCATTACCTATTTTACCAAATATAAATTGAAATCATTGTAGGCTATAACCACTATTTGGTTAGACCACAATTTTACCACTTCCCCCACTGCGAGACATTTTCATGGTTTCCAGTTTCACTCACAAATTACACCGTAAGAAACATTTGCGCCTGCAAATATTTGTGTGCACGTATCTGATTGTTTCCTGAATTCATAATTCTACTTCTATGGATTTGTTCAAAGGTTCTCGGTATTTCAGCAGCTTTCTCCCTCTCCACCTACAGGGAGAAAATGGGCTTGTCACACTAACATGAGTCTGCCAGTGTGAAGGGCTGTTTTTCACTGAAATGTAATAAAGTGGATTTGGTTCACGTACCCACTCCTGTGCGGCTAGCTAATGTGAGCGCCCCTCTGAGACAAAACACAGCCCCTGTGGGCTGTTGAAACCGTCTCTGTGAACCTGCAAGTCCCTGGAGGCTGGAGAATTAATCACGTGACTGCTCCCTCGCAAGGCTTCCTGCCTGCCAGGCTCTCCTGAGAAGATGCACATTCATCAGGCAATTGCTTTCAGACTCGAACCATTGTCTCAAAGGAAAGCAATTGCTGATTGATGAGAAAGGAGAAATGGCCTTCTGAGTGTGCCTCTGCCTTTTATAAACTCCATGGACACAAATCCAGGCAGTTCCTTCCCTCGCAGGAGGAGTTACGTGCATCCTAAGACCCACATGACTCACGGATGGTGCGGCGTGAAGCTCAGGAAAAACTTATAGGAGCCCCAAGGTCCCATCCACTTCTCCCTTCCTACCCAGTCCTGCTGTCACCCCCTGAAATACATCTTTGCAAACTCTCGAAACCCTGTGTTAACCTCCTGACTTTCCCAAATTCTTCCAGCCTCTCCCATCTCAGTTCTGATGGTGAAGTGCCCAGTGGGTCTCTCTGCTAAAAGAACTATACCCAGAAATTCCAGTTTTGGTCAAACTCCTTTGGTTGCTTCTGATTATGGGGGAAAAGCCCAGACGCTGCCTTGTTGTTCATGGTCCTTCAATGTGGATGATGGACCACTTCTCTGGTGTAATTTCCTGCTCCTTACAAGTGCCATTGGGAAGTACCAGCTTCTCCATTCATTTTGAACTATTCCTGTTCCCAACTCAGTTCTCACCATTTCTCCTCTCCTTATTTGATTTATGGTTTTTACTCCACATAAACCTCTTGTAGATCGTTTTGTGGAGCTGCCCAATGACCTGCCTGTATCAGCTCTGTTTCTGGACTTCATCAGAAATGCCACCTGCTGTACTGAAATCTCTCCTGAGAACTTCTGCTTCCAGCCATGAAGGAGTGGCTGGAAACAGAGCAGTGAACGAGCCAAGAACAAATAGAAAATCCAGATAGGATGCTGAAAGATCTGCTCAAAGGTGGCAGACAGCTACGGCAGCATTCAGGATCGAAGAGCAAGATTTTTGCAAGCAGGGAACTGCAGAAAAATAAGCCCACCTTCTGTACCTGCCTCTCCATCTGTGTATTTGCTGATTCATACTTCAGGGTGAGCAGATGAGAATCCCATATGCAAGAACCGGCAGAGGGTTGCTGCTAGAAGGCAGAGAAGCCAGCAGAAAGGGAAATCTCACGGGGCAGGAGAGACAAAAGAAAAAATGGAATTTGGGGCTGTCGAGGCAGCCAGGACTTAGGATCCAGAGAGCAGTGGGCCCAACACTCATCTGGTTACTCTAAAGGTGTTGATGTTCTTAAAGCGAACAGGCAAAAGGGTCTACGAAGTGCAGAATAAGCCACTGAAGAAATGGGATAACATTAAGCATGATCTCAAGGTGCTGAGAAGACAAAACTTGGAGTTCACAGCCCACGAAGGAGGATGGGTCCTAATAAAATCACCAGGTCATCAGCTGAAACCCATGAGTCAGGATGAATCTAAGGTTGAACTAGCCTTACAAGCACTAGAGAGAAATGTCAGGTGATTTGACCTCACTTGGTCTACCTGGTAAAGGTGACACCCTCGGAGCCTCCATGACATTCCGTACGCACAGGCAGACAGTTACTGTGAAACATCACCAGGCGTGTCAACAAACAGCATCAAAAGGGAAAAGAAGGACAATAGGAACAGACTCTGGCGACTTTGTTGGAATCCCCGGGGACAAGGTCTTCAAAGGAACTGTAATCATTATGGGTAAGAAAACACACGACAAGGTGGGGAATTTCACTAGACAATTAGACGGAATAAAAAGAACACACCTAAAATTTGGCAATTACAAGAATTCGGCCTTGAAAAAGAAGGAAGTCCTGCCATTAGTGACAACATGGGTGAATCTGGAACACGTGACGCTGAGTGAAATAAGCCAGGCACACAAGGACAAAAATGCATGATTCCACTTATAAGAGGAATCTAAAGTAGAGTCGTAGAAGCAGAGAATACAATGGTGGTGACCAGCGGCTGGGGGCAGGAGGAGTTGCTGTCCAATGGGTATAAAGTTTCATTCGTGCAAAATAAATAAGTTCCAGAGATTTGCCAACGCAGTGCCTGCAGTTAATAACACAATTCTGTGCATCTCAAAATTAAGAGGGTAGATCTGTTATGTGTGCTTCCAAAAAACCAACCAAACAAACAATAAAAAAGGATGCAAGGAAACTTGGGGAGGTGTTAGTATGTGTATTACCTTGATTGTCATGACAGTATCATGGATATTTATACTTGCTCAGACTCAGATTGTACATATTTAATGTGTGCAGTTCTACAGATATCAATTAAGCTGTAAATATATAAAGAAAATAGACATGTTCAAAGGCACATTCAGTGAGAAAAATAAATGATGCTGTAAGAAGCCACGTAACTTCCATTTCTCTCTAGGAAACCATGAGGGGGAAATGAAGAAGTTGAGCTTGCCAACAAATTTTGGGCAGCCACTGGTGGAGGTCATGGGTCAGGGTCAAGGCCATGCTACTCTGTCAGGGAGTCTCCTGTTAACATTTATTTGCGCACGAGAATTGGCCATAGGAGCAAAATGACAATCTGTGGTTTTCCTTCCTACCACTTTCCTTTTCTTTTTCTATTTTTTTAAAATTCATTTGAATTTTTCTTATTATTTGGCAGAGTTTAAGGGTCATTCTTTTATATTAAACAGAGCAACGGGAGAAAGAACTGTGCTCACAGTTCTGCATAAAATGAAAGGTAATTAAAAAAATAATTTTAACAGAGGACATGATGTGTGTTGGGGGAGTGGAGTAATTGAAGCGGCATAGTCTTTGGGGAGGGTGGCAAGGAGTTTGAATGCAAGCACTGTCTCCTCCTAGCTGAGGGGAGTGGGCTGGTTACATAACACAGCCGAGCTGGCTGGACCATTGCGATGTGGGGCTGAGGATGCCTACCTCCCAGGGCTGTCGGGAGATTCCACTGAAATAGGTACATAAAGCACATAACGTCACACAACAAGTCAAAACTGCATTGCTTTTCTTATGATTGTACCTTCCTGTCATCGTCATTACTCCCTGCACATCTGATGGTGCTGCAAAATCTGCCAGACCAGTCCTGACCTTCCCAGGGCGGGGGGTGGGCAGGCTGCCCTTGAACAAGCTGAAGTTCATTCAGCTTTGTCTCCTGAGTGCTTCCTCCCCACGAAACCCCCTTCTGATGCTATTTGTAGTTTAGAGGGCACTTGATGAGACCTTTGAGACATATTATTTTACAGTGAAATGCACCCTTGCGGTGGACAGTTCCGGGAGGTTGCTCTAAGGTGCAGGGCTCACGTTGCGCTCTGTGTGAGAAATGGGGGGCCGGCAGCGGCTGTGTCTAGCGTCGGGGTGAAAAGTTGGAGCACTGGAGTCAGGTGTGGGTTGTGGTCCGTGCCCATTACTTCATATCTGTGTTAACTCAGGTGAGTCCCCAGACTCTGCCGAGCCTCAGTTTCCTCATCTGGAAAATGGGAGAAATAGTGATGTGAAACTCATAGGATTGTTATGAAGCTGAAGTCGGATGACACACACAAATCCCTTTATGTAGTGCCTGAGACTTAGTTAATAGCCAATAAATCATAGTTTAAAAATGATTATTTTACTATTCTCAATATCACTGTCATTTTCACATAGGGAAGTATTTGCGGATGCTAAATTCCAACCAAGACATCATTCTTTTGCTTTCTTTTTTTTTTTTTTTAAAGATTTATTTATTGATTGATTGATTGTTATGTTGGGTCTTCGTTTCTGTGCTAGGGCTTTCTCTAGTTGCGGCAAGTGGGGGCCGCTCTTCATCGCGGTGCGCGGGCCTCTCACTATCGTGGCCTCTCTTGTTGCAGAGCACAGGCTCCAGACGCGCAGGCTCAGTAGTTGTGGCTCACGGGCCTAGTTGCTCCGTGGCATGTGGGATCTTCCCGGACCAGGGCTCGAACCCGTGTCCCCTGCATTGGCAGGCAGATTCTCAACCACTGCGCCACCAGGGAAGCCCTGCTTTCTTATTCACCAGATATTTCTGAGTGCCCACTGTGGAGATGAAGTGGGCAGCAGGACAAAGTCCCTGCTTTCATGGAATGTTTAGAATTTATTGGGGGGAGGCCAGTAGTGAACATGGTAAAAACAAACAAACAAAAATACATATGTAATTTCAAGCAGGGACAAGGGTCACATCAGTCAGTGGGAGTAGGGTTTGCAGATTGATCAGGTGAGAATGATCAGATGGTCAGGTGGACCTGACTGGGGAGGGGGCTTTGGACAGAGGCCTAAACCTCTCAGGAACAGGTCAAGTGATGGTCCCCAGAAGAGGGTTCAGGGCAGAGGGATGTGAAGCTGCTGGTGAATTGCAGACTGGAGCCTGTAGGGCCCCTCCCAGTCTATTATCTGATTCTCTGAAAATAACTATATGGAGTCCTTTCAAATAATCTTTTTTTTCCAGATTTTTCCGTTTTTCAGATGGAACTTATTACATCACGTTAAATAACTTTGGGACCTTCAGAGACCCCAAACAAAACAAAACGGGGGCTGAGTTAATTTCCTTACAGATCTGGGTGTAAACACATCCCAGGCCCCTGCCTGTGGGCACTAGAATCACAAAACGGGGGCCCCTTCCTTTCACAACCCCAGTGAATGGGCTAGAAATCCCCACCTTAGGCTGATTTTTTTCCCCCCTCAACATTTTCATGGAGAGGAGAAGAAAAGGTATTTTTAAAAAAAAGCTGTATTTCTAGTATCTCTTACCACAAATTTTTTTTAAGCTGTGCTTCCTGGATACCGAATAAAAAAGTAAACTTAAACATGAAAAACTTTGAACAGCAAGCAATTAACGAGGTGGCAGCAAAGGGCACAGAGAGAAAGATGAATTGTCTGAAATAAATAAGGGCCAGGAAGGAAAATGAAAAATGTTCCTGATTTGAGGCACTGCGAGATAAAGAGGCAATTGTTTAATGCAGAAACGATGAGAAGGCGTCTCACTCAAGCCGCAAAGTCACCAAATCACGTGGCTTCGAGACCTGCTGGGGGATGTTTAGCTGCTTGTTGATGGGTAGCATCTCCTCTGTGACCGGCACCACCGTGTGCTTCTCCGCTCATCCTGGAAGGTCCTCATGGAGACGGTCTTTCCTGACTCCCCACAGGGGTAGTTGCTTCAAATCTGTAACAACTCAGGGTGTACAGAAACATCACTGGACATTTCTCTCCCTCTCACTAGATGGTAAGCTGGAAGGGGGTTTCATTCGCTCCTAAAAGTGTACATTTTTGTTTGTTTAGGCACTCTTGTTCAAAGAAAATTGAGAAGAGAGAGCAGGTGGAGACAGAAGAAAGGAATCCAGTGGATGTTCATCCACTAATGCCTTCTACTCCGGGCACACCTCAGACAACTCGGCTCGAGTTCCAAAGCACCACAAGTGCTTGTCACATGGGACTTCCCTGGAGGCGCAGTGGTTAAGAATCCGCCTGCCAATGCAGGGGACACGGGTTCGAGCCCTGGTCCGGGAAGGTCCCACATGCCGCGGAGCAACTAAGCCCGTGTGCCACAACTACCGAGCCTGCGCTCTAGAGCCCACGAGCCACAACTACTGAAGCCCGCACGCCTAGAGCCCGTGCTCCAGAACAAGAGAAGCCACTGCAATGAGAAGCCTGTGCACCGCAATGAAGAGTAGCCCCCGCTCGCCGCAACTAGAGAAAGCCTGCGCGCAGCAATGAAGACCCAACGCAGACAAAAAAAAAAAAAAAAAAGCGAGTCACATGAAAGTTTTGGTTTCCCAGTGCATATAAAAATTATGTTTGCTGTATACTGAAGTCTGTTAAGTGTGCAATAGCATTATGTCTAAAAAAAAGTGTTGTTTAAAAATGCATTATTGCTAAAAACTGCTAACCATCCTCTGCTCCTTCAGTGAGTCATAATCTTTTTGCAAAAGTAACATCAAACATCACTGATCACGGATCACCATCGCAAATACAATAATGAAAAAGTTTGAAATATTGTGAGAATTCCCAAAATGGGACAAAGAGGTACAAAGTGAGCAAATGCTATTGGAAAAATCAGGCCAACAGACTTGCTCAGCACAGGGCTGCCACAAGCTTTCAAGTTGTAAAAAACAAAACAAAATGAAAAACAAAAACATACAAAACACCACAGTATTGCAAAACACCGTAAAGTGAAGTGCAGTAAAATGAGGTGTGCCTGTATTAGCTCATATTCCAATAGTTAACAAGACAAAAATCTCTGTTTTCCATGAGTTCAATATCTAGAGAGAAAAACAAATACATAAATCCATCACTTCGGTGTAATGGGGAAATGATTAGCTGGGGATGTCCAAGATGCTATAGGAGCACACGGGTTATTTTCCTCACCCAGCTGAGAAATCAAGGAGGGCTTCCAGGAGGAGTAAAGGCCTGATCTGAATTTGGAAGAATCGGTCAAAGCTGATCAGGTAAAGGGGAATGCTACATAGCTGTGTGAGCAAAGGCCCCAGGGCCTGAGTGGGTCAGGTTCCTTCTGGAAATAGCAGCTGTTTCTGGATGGCAAGAACTCACGGCAGGTGTGGAAGGGCTGGAAGAACCCTCTGGGGATGATGTGGAGGAGGGGCCAGATGGGGGTGTTTGACTCCCACCCTCTGCAGGCAGTGGGGAGCCATGGGAAGATTTTAAGCTTGTGGAGGGCAGGAGGCATGACCAGAGCCACATGGTAGGATGTCATTCTGCCAGCTGGGTATGGTGTGAGCAAGGCAAGACTGGAAACGGACAATTAGGAGACCATCGAAGAAGCTCCTGTGAAATAACGGTGACTTTCTCCTGGGCAGTGGCCAGGGCAGTGGTATCAAGTAGTTGGCTTGGAGAGAGATCAAAGGGTAGAATGAATTAGAATCCATGGGATGTGGGGTTGAGGGTAAGAAGGATCCAGGATGTGTGTGGTTAAGTTTAAGACTTGCACCATATATACATTTGTAATTAAACTTGAAATAATTAGCATTCCAGACCAGTTGTATGAGATGTTTACTAACTAAAAGTCATAGAACTGTGAATAGTTCGAGTGGAATCTTTTAACCTGACCTCCTGTTTGTACCAGGAGCAGGGCCAGCTACGTCATTTTCAGGGCCCAATACAAAAAGAAAATATGGGGCCCCTTGTTTAAAAAAAAAAAAAAACTGGAAAAAAGTGCCAATCAACATACTAAAATGAAGCTTTTTTCCCCTCTGGGTTTCCTCCTGTTATGGTGTTTGTTACTTGCTTTTTATGTCATTCCAGGTAAATAAAAACTAAAACTGTAAGCTATTAGCATGAATTTTACTCTTTTTGTAATGTGCGATGCTAGTTTTAAATGCCAGTATCAGAGCATTTAACTCATAGGCAGAATCACCAAAGTGACACAATTGATATTGCATAGCTTGTAGATGCTTATGTATTTCATTCTTACCAGTGTCAACTGAAAAAAAAAAAAAGCACAACCTAAAAGTTGAGAGTTATGTTTTATTCAGCAGAAAAAGCTGAGGACTTAAGCCGGGACCCAGCATCTCAGAGAGCTCTGAGGGATTGCTCTAGATAGGCAAGGCGGGGAGCCAGGATCTTCAGGAGTTTCTGCAACAAAGACCAGGTAGTTGGAACATCAAAAGATTACTGTGAAAGAAAACCGGGTATCTCAATTTAAGGTATTTAGGGCTTTTCTATATATGGGAAGATGCAAGAGTCTGGGCTCACTGAAGTCATTCCTTTGATATTCCTCTCAGCGATCTGGGGCCAGTATCCTGTGCTTTCTCATCCTGAGTTCCCTCGGGGCTCACTGTGGAGGGCAGGCAGGCCAGGCCTCCAGTTCAGAGATGAATGCATGTATCTGAGTAGATGCTACTCTTGAGCATCTTATATGCTGGATGGGGAGACAGATGGGGAAGTGAATAATCATGATATGGTGGGATCAGGGTTATTAAGTGGGTAGCATTTGAGCTGGGCTTTGAGGGATGAGTAAGAGTTCACTGGCTGGACAAGGCGAGGAAGTACACAGAGATCACAGAGAATACGATAAACAAAATCAGGTATCACTCCTTTTGGCCTCAGTAGGCGTTGCACTGCTGCCAAACACACGATGTTTTAGCAGAGGTAGGGCCTTTCTGCTGGGCTGGGAAGTGTGATGAGCATGATGGTAAGAGGTCTGGTCACTTAGGAGAGAGCTTTGTGATAAATCAGGGTTTGAGGAGAACCACGCTAGTGGCAGGTCTGCAAGAAGGAAGGTAGGGAGGCGGGCTGTGTTCGAAGGGTCTAACGGCTTTGCAGGCGAGAAACTGCAGAACTAAGGTTACCATCTTCACCTCGCCAGTGCCATCGTCCTTGTGTATTTCCCCAGCTCAGTGAGGGGCACCAGGATGGACTTTGTCTTCTAAAAGTCAGAAGCCTAGACTCTTCCCTGGGGATCAATTCATCCCCCACTTTTATATCCTGGCTCAGCTGCATTCTATTCTATATTCTGCTTACGTGTTTTTTCCCAAAGAGTTTACAAGTTGTTTTCTAAAGAGCGCTTCCTCCGTAAATCTCTATCTCAGGCTCTGCTTCTAGAGGATGAAACCCAGGATGGCTGTACCAGGAGAGACCCCAAGAGGCAGACTGAGATGGGCTTCTGGCGGTGGGGTCACCCACCACTGAGATGGCACGAGGACCCCTCAGGCCAGTGAGGAGTACGGTTCTTGGCATGCTATGCAGTAGGGACGCAGATGCTAAGAGCCTCACCTGTGGTGAGATGGGATGGAATGCAGGTGGACAGGTGTGCACCGGCTGGGAGAAATAATCAGGAACGAAACAGTTAAAGTGCATGGCTGGTGCAGGGAGCAATGGAGGCATCAAAGAGCAAGGAACAGGCTTGGGTCAGTTAACAGCCAGCTGAAAGCAGAGCGGGAGAGTCAGAGGCATTCTTCGCAGCATCTGAAGACCCATCCATCGCTTTGCAGCGGGAGGGCAGACGGAGCTGATACTCAGGCACGGGATTTAATTCAAGCTTCTCTCTGTCATCATCATAATCAGCCTAGACAATTCTATGACCACGGGGGGCCCTGATGGGGAAGGGGTTAGGGTTGAGATTGAGACGTGGGGACATCTGGGCAGATGTACTGAAAACCCTGAGTTCTCAGAACCTCTAAACACTCTGTCCCTGAAGAAACGGCCCAACCGTGCCAGAGACTCAAAGAAGGCAGAGCCCCCTGTGGGACGATGTTTGCTCTCCAGGTTGGTCCCACCACTGCTCCCAGCCACCAGACCCGCCTCTAGGGTAGAGCCTACGGCACAGCCCACCAGGGCTGATGGATGAGAAGAATTATATTACTCCAAAGGGGCTGCGGAGCGTGGCTCTCGCGTATCAGCAGGAGTCCTGAAGACACGCCTGGGAGTGCTGGATGGAGAGGCACAGATAATAAGGCTAGTTGAGAAAGAATTTGTCAACACAGGATGTAACCCCCTTGTGGGGGACTTGGGACATGATTCTAATATCCTACTGGAGTGCCACGGGGAAGCTTGGAGGCACCGAGAGCCCACCTAAATGAAGCAGAGACACCAAAACTGCTGTGACGGATGGAGAGGAAAAGATCAAAGGCTCGGAGAAGTGGGTATGATGGAAGGGATGGGTCCCGCGAGACTTGGAAATCCACAGGCTGGCAATTTTACTGAGGGGGCGTCAGGCCCCTGTCATCAGCAAGGCAAGGGGGAAAGTGAAGGATCCCAGCTCAAGACCTGGGTGATGCCGTCCACTGTAGGCTGGGGTGACAGTAGGGGATGCCGGTACAGAGCCAGGCTTCCCGTGGCAATAGAGATGAGAGAATCCCAGGGCAGCAGAGGCCGGGGGCCGCATCAGCCTTCAGAAGTCAGCTGGACATCATTGCCTTAAAGGGCCGTGAGGCTGGAAATGTATAAGGCCGCCTAACCTGCAGGCAGCTATGAAGATGGCTCTAAGGATATATGATCTTGGCGGCCAGAGAGATGGGCCACTAGCAGAACTATTGTTTAATATATTTTATCACAAAAGGTCAAGGATGGATGAGCTTAAGACTGGGGTTAGCCACCCCCATGGAAAGTCAAAATCTCTTGCCCAGTTTTTACACCCGAGACAATTCAAAGACCCAAAACACATCAACTACAGGAGAGGCCAGTTCTCATGAAGAAAGGTCCTGCAGTGCCAGGTCAAGTAGTTGCAGTAATGATTTCTCCATCTTTTCCCAAAGTGAACTGTGGTCAATTGCTTGGTGACCATACTCCACTCTGGGTACAGAATCCACGCTGACCCCGATACCAGTGGCCTGAAGCACCATCAAGGCTCCCTGCAGAGTAGGGGCACCTGGGAAAATCCAACCTAAAACAAAAACCTTCTATAGAATTCTGAACAGAAAATGTGACCTGTGCTTACCCTAAGGTGGTCCACTGGAGTGAGTTAAAGCCCGCACAGAAAAGTACTTATGGTTTTATAATCACTTCTGACAAAGGCAAAGATGAGAAAAGGGTTATTGATGCTAAATCCAGGTAAAATTAACGTCAGAATCAGGAAAAATATATACAGAGGTAAATGACATGTGAATTGTCGATTCTTACCTGTGCTTTCCTTGGTTTCTCCACCAGCATGCTGAAAGAGGTCCACCCACATGCTGAGGAAAGCATACCTGGGAAAAGTAAGAGGAAACCGGCAGATCAATGAACAGAAGTCACTCACTGTCACCTTGAGAAAGGTACGCCCAGCATACGGTGTGAGGACCATTCTATTCCTACAGCAAAGGCAGAGGGAGCTGACGGGCCTCTGTTTATCCATCCTCTTCCTTTCTCATGCATTTGCTAAACATTGACTGTGGCGTCTCTGGGGGTAAAATATGAACAGGGAATAGGCTACCCACCAGGAGCTCATAGAGTAGCTGTGTTTTGGGGTCCCCAAGACCACCCTCAGTCACATGTTTCACTAGAAGGACTCAATGACTTCAGCAAAGCCATTACTATAACTCAGAGTTACAATTTAATACAGTTACTAATTGTAACTCAGAGTTACAATTTGGTACGGTGAAAAAATATAGATTAAAATCAGCAGTGGAAAAAACGTGTAGGGCAGAGTCCAGGAGATTCCAGGACTAGTCTCCAGGTGTCTCCTCCCAGTGGAGTTGTGTGGACAGCATTTAATTCTCAGTGGCGAGGCATGACAACCCAACAGCAAAGCTCACCCTGGCTTTGATGCCCAGGGTTTTTACTGGGGAGTCAATCCAGATGTAGACATGGCTGACCAGCCCCTCCAGAAACTAAGATGTTATCACATGGCTAAGGCCCCACCATAAATCACATTGTTATCAGAGACTCTCTGGTATAGCCCTAGGGTCCCAGGTAAGCAAAAATGTTCTTATTAGGCAAGACATTCCAAGGGCTTAGAGGTGACCTCCCAGGAGTCAGGCAAAGGTCTGACTTTGGAAAGTGCAGGATGCAGACACCTGCTGAGTTAATTCTGTACTGAACACTGTTTTCACCGGGGCTTTCCTGGGTCTACGGCTTGCAGACAGCCGATCTCGAGACATCTCAGCCTCCATAATCATGTGAGCCAATACCTTACAATACCTTAAAATAGATCCCTTTCTTTCTTCCTACCAGTACCTATTTGCTTAAATCACTGAAGTTGAGATGTCTGTTTCTGGCAGTTGAATAGCTTTGTAGTCTTATGACCCTTTACTTCCAAGGTCATTGAATGGATCTGGGTGCTGGCTTTCCTCCCAGATTTCTAGAACCAGTTAATGAGAGTCCGGTAAAAATAAATGCCTTGTTTTCTGGTAAAGGAGAAAGGAACTGACTAGAATATTGTTGTCATTCAATAGTCTCAGGTCCAGCTGGCGATCATTTAGGATCAATCAGAGAAATACTCCTTTTACCAAGAGAAAGATGAGTTATCGGGATTCAGGACTGTATCTAATTAGTTTTTGGTGGGTTGAATTTTCTCCTTCGAATATGAGGGATAAAAGGGAAGTATCTGCTTACCATGAGCTTGGCCATTAGGAAGCATCCTTTTCTAGGGCCATAGTTTTCTACCCATTTACTTTAGTTTCCATAGTTTTCTCTACCCACTTACTTTATTTTCCCTCGGATCTTGTATGACTAAAACCCTCCTGGAATCCCAGAGGAGAAAAAGACGCTTCCACTCAGGGGTGAGCTCCCCTTTACTAGAAGCAATCAAGCAGATGGCAGGTACCTTTTGTTCACAGCTGCTGCTCTGAGGAAAATTCTATTGTAGCTGTGAAGCACGGCTCTCCTACAGCATCTGGCGTCAACCGTGTGACCTGTAGCAAGCCATTTTACCTGGGACTCATTTTCCTTGGTGGCAAAATGGGAGGGTGCATGTTGTGTAGGTGGGAGGATGCACGGCATTGCACAGGGTGTCTCTGAAGACCATCTACCTTCAGTCATCCTTAGACTGTCTTTCTGCAGAGCAGACAAACACACCCAGCCTCTGGTCTGTCCTTTGCCCCCGTTTCTGAGTTGCCTGGATATTCCTCTAATAGTCACATGGCAGTGCCAGCACTGAGAGGGTGTTCTCTGAGCACTGGGATGGGTACTTTCCAGACAACAGCCATCACAGGGGTAGATTTCTTTTCTCATTGCACAAATTAAAAAAAAAAAAAGTTTGGAGGTTAAACAGTAGAGAATTAGGTAAATTCTGCCAAGTGGAAAGTCATATTTTAAAATTCAGGCGCATTCAACACGCAGGCTGGAGACCAGGCAGGGGATCAACGGGACCAGTAGAAGCTCAGGAAGGATGCCCAGAAGGCCCTGCTGGGTACCAGACAGGAAACAATCTCTGCCCATCCATCACCTCCCGGCAGTCGCTGCTGAGTGCGGCTCACCACAGATGAGATGATGACATTCCAAGTGGGCAGGGGAAGAGGCAGAGGAGGAGAGAGATGAATCAGACCCCCGGCAGACTCACGGCACAGTTCCTCCGCAGCTGTGAGGCCAGCCAGCCAACACCAGGATTGGCAGGAGGGTCAGAAGTGATGATCACAGTAGCCACACGATGGCTACCCAGGGACTGGGGCTCAGAGATGATCACCATCTGACAGTACAGTACAGACGGGAAAGCAGAGGCTCCAAGGCTCCGAAGCAGGGGCTTCCTGACGTCACACAGTGGGCACGGGCAGCCCCTGAACACAAGTTTGTCTGCCTGCCATTCCCGCCTTGAACAGCTCTGCCGTGGACCAAGATATTTGAGAACTTGAACCTGACCTCCCACTCCTTTAGAGTTTTTCATCTAATACTTCTCTCAGAATTAATCTGTTTATTTGTTCAATCATTCATTTCTTCACCAAACAAACATTTCTTGGATGCTTGCCAGGCATCGGGTACCACACTGAGAATGGGAGGGCAAGTTTGTCCCCTTTTGCTTACAAAGGTTGTTGACAGGGATTAAAAGAGTCCCCTTTTCTTCAGGCTAAGCTTCCCTCACCCAGGTAGACCTGCAGAATGACAAGTAATGTGAAGGGTCAAATCCAAATTTGATAAACAATTCACACTCACACACACACCCTACACCCTAGTCTTCAGCACGATGTCTGGCATGTAATAGTGGCTCAAACAATATTCTGAATGGATGCATCTCTGCACATCTGTGCTGGCTTTTACTGAGCTCTCACTAACCAGCACTTTACCTGTATCATCCATTTCCTTTGCTGACAGGGTCCCCATATTGCAGACAGACAGGCACACCTCGTTTTATTGCACTTCACAGATGTTGCATTTTTGTTTTACAAATTGAAGTTTTGTGGCAACCCTGCGTCGAGCAAGCCCACCAGTGCCATTTTTCCAATAGCATTTGCTCACCTCATGTTTCTGTGTCACATTTTGGGAATTCTTTCAATAGTTCAACCTTTTTCATTATTATATTTGTTCTGGTGATCTGTGATCAGCAATCTTTGCTTCTACCGCAACTCACTGAAGGCTCAGGTGATGGTCAGCATTTTTAGCAATAAAGTATTTTTTGATTGAGGTATATACATTGTTTTCTTAAATAATGCTATTGCACACTCAATAGACTGCAATATAATAGAAACAAAACTTGTATAGGCACTGGGAAACCAAAAAAATTTGTGTGACTTGCTTTATTGCAGTGGTCTGGAAGTGGACCCGTAATATCTCCGAGATACACTGTACTAACACTGTCATTTTGAGGTAAGAAAATTGAGGCTGTGAGCGAGGCTTACTCAAGGTCAACAGATAGTAAGTGGTTGGAACAGGATTCAAACTCAGTGTAGTTCCAGAAGTCTCCTTCATATCACCACACCACTCCACTTACAGGGAACTTCTAAAATAAGTCCGGAAGAATACACTTGAAGATGTCGACAGTGGTGGCCCTTGGGGTGCTTTTTACCTTCTTTTTGCTAATCTGCATTCTCAAGTTTGCTCAAAAAGCATCGCTCATGGGCTTAAATCTCTTATACAAGTATACTACTCATAGTTTCTAACCTGGAACGTATAAGTGCCCAAGAAATGGGCATAATGATCACAATTTGCCAAATTTGGGGGAAATTAAGGTAAAGTACATGGTGATCTGCCACAGAGCTTGGTTTTGTTGCAGACGCTTTCTGATGCCCTTTCTTTCTATTGCTAAGAAAGGAGAGACCACATCCTAGCTCAGAATTTTCTCAGCAGCAAATACCAGAGCCCTGGGTTTGGGGAAACGTTTTGCAGACAGCCCCGCCCCCGCCATGGTGTTGGAACAGAGGAGAACCCGTCAGCTGGACCATCACATGTCCCACTGCCTGCATGTGTGGCAGACCCGTTAGCAGGACCCTGGAGATGGGAGGAAGTTAGGGCCAGGCAGGGGGTCCGGGACTGGCCCTGCGGGGGCTACCTGCTGACAGCTCCGCCTCCTCCCACCCATGTACACAGCGTGGTCCAGCTGCAGAGGCACACGACACGTGAAGAACGAACGCTTCTCTGGTGAGTGGATGAAGCCCCGGCACTCCACCCCGCTGAGAGAGAGAATGTCAAGACCCCAAATTATCACTATGTGCCTTCGGCTTCTGAAAGCCCTTTGATGTGAATCAAAAGAGAAGGAAGAGAAAAGAGAGTTGCAGAGCATTTCCCTGGATGAAAAGGGCTCTGGGCAGCCATCCCAGGCAGCCCTCAGAAAGCTCCAGGCAGCCTGGGGTAGGAGCCTGGGAAACAGGGAAAATGAAGAGAAGTCACATTTCTCAGTACCAAGGTGTGGTTCGCCGGCTGCGAATTCAGGTGCTTTAGCCCTCCCAGCCCCCACTTGGCTCAACTGATTTTCACAGCAGCTCTGTAAGTTGAGTGATCTTCCACCTATGGAATGAGAGGCCCAGAGAGGTGAAGTCATTTATCCACTATCACACAGCTGAAGCAGCAGAGGAGTGTTTGCACCAGGCTCCTGGCTTTAGAGCTGGCTCCTTTCTGATAAGTGTCTGGTTAATTAATGGTTGTCTAATGATGCAGACAGTGAATTTAATCCTCACATACCAGAGAGGGAGATGAAATACTTAGTTTTTTTTGATGTTTGGGGAAAACTGATGCCCAGAAAATGGAAGCGAGTTGGCCACGGTCACAGCCCCCGGACGAGACAGAATTGGGATCAGAGCCAGGACCCCTGAGTCACGTGCAGACCTCTTTCCACACAGGTGATGGCACACAAGTAAACATTCTTTTCTTTTTTGGATGGGGAGATGGGGAGGGGCATTGCAGGGGAGAGAAAGATTTTCCTTAAACAAAACCTTTCTCCAAAGTCCAAAATGTAGAACAGACAAGGGGCAGGGGCATGGTCTTGCCCAGCGCAGTCTCTAAGGAGCGTCCTGGAGCGCATTTTAAAAGCCACCCTCTGGTCCCTTAGCACGCAGACTCAGACTTGGAAAGCCCACGAGCAGCACTTGATTATCAGCTTCTAGTTGTCAATCAGCTACACATGCCAGCTACCCAGGACCGCACACGATACCCATATTACGCTATTGAACCCTCACGACAATCCTGCAAAGCAGTTCTGATAAATGCGGACGGGTGTGCGCTGGATTTGCCTCTGATCTAGGGAACGCATGAGGCCGGGGAGTGGCTTCTGGGCAGTAATCCTTGACCAATAGACTAGACAGAAGGGTGCAAGAGGCTGGTGAGAAAACGAGGCCAGAGCTTCTCTGCCCGGAGGAACCCCCCCCCCTCCCAGCTTTCTTCCCAGACACGCCCAAATGGGTGAGGGGCGGAAGGAAACTGTACTTGGGTAGCTGCTGGGCCTTGGATGGATGGAGATTCTGCATCTCCTGTGTCCCTCACTGTGACTAAGTGATGAAAGTCTAAGTTTGCAAACCTGCATTCACTATGTGTCAACACAAGAGCAGAAAAATGGGTCCCTGCCCTCGTGGGGCTCACATTCTAGTGCGAGAGACAGACGTAACTAGGACCTGCCATCGGCCCATGACTTTGTTCATTTCTTGAGCTGATGGCCGCTGTTGGGAACTAAGGAGAGTGATGCAGGGGCGGGCTTGGGGCAGAGGCCACACACTGGGGCAGCCCTGCGGGGAGGTGGCTTGTGAACAGAGACCCTAGGACGGAAACGAGCCTGCAGGATAAGAATGTCCAAGGCAGAGGACCAGTAAGGGCCTCCATGGGTCCCAGAACAGAGAGTGCATGGAGGAAGGGGCCCAGGTAAGAGGACACTGACAGAGGCCAGGCCACGTGGGGTCTTGTCACCGAGGTGCTCAGCTTGGATTCATCCTAAGCTAAAGGGAAACCAAGGGCAGGCTTTGAGCCAGCAGGCTTTTTACCTCCTGTTTGTCTTCTCAGAGATTCTCCCAGCTGCTGAATTGCAGAGTGGTCCGTGGGGTGCACGAGTGGTAGCAGAAGCCCATCCCAGCGGTGGGTGAGCGATGCAGCCATGGGGGGCGCTGTCCTTATTAGCTGTAATGCTGGGGTGTCATAAGCTCCAGCTCCCAACACCCTGCGATTCCAGAAGTCTCAGGGTTTCCTCCTCCCCACGGACCAGGCACCAACCAGTAGGTGTCACCAGAGACAAAGTCTTCGCCATTGGTGCAGATGGTGGAGAGGGTCTTGCAGGATTCGTAGTGTATCCCAGGGATCATTAGACATTGTTAGCTCCAACATATGTGCAAAGCAAGTACCTCCATTATTCCAAGGAGAAAACAGGCTCAGTGAGGTTTCATGAGTCACCCAAAGGTAACAAAGCTCCGCATTGGTGGGCTCAGGATTCGAGCTGGTGTTTGCCTGATGCCCAAGCCCCATCTTCCCAGCACGTGGAGCGTTTATACAGAAGGAGAAACCCCACACCAGTGTGGGGGGAAGGGGCCACCTCTTCTGAGAGGCTACCGTCAGGGGGAGCTTCTGGGGGGCGCCGTGAATCATCCCGCTAAGCGGAATTTGTGGCACTCTGATAACAGCCAGGGGTGGTGGCAGCCACGTATCAATCACAGACCAGCAGGGTTCAGAGGTGGTGCCCATCAGGACCCTAGACATTCATGTTCATGTTCATTCACGTTGGGATGTGGCGATGGTTAAGGTGATAATAAATATCAGCTCATGGGCTCTCCATTCTTTAACAAGGTTCAAACCCACCCCATGCTGGCTCATGCCTCACTGGATCCCTTTGTTCACAAAATATTTATCCAACTTCCACTATAAGCAGCCCTCCTCCTGGCTGCTAGGAAAAGAGCAGCGAACAGAAGACAGCAAGCCCTGCCCTCTTGAGGGTCACTTTCCACCTGCTGGATTTAGTTTAATTTTTTCAACTTCCCCAGGTGGGTATAATTACCCTCATTTTACAGATGGGCAAACTGAGGCTGAGAGATTTAACAGCCCACCCAAGACACACAGCTAGGAGGTGGCAGGGACAGGATTCAAACGCCGATCTGGCTTACTGTTGGGGGCTTGTTTCTACCCTCAGTCACGACACCCCCCTGGGAAGGGCGGTGGGCAGCAATGAGCCCTGGGGAGCCTGAGCTCATTTGAGCCCCAGGGAACAGAAGTTCTACTGCTCACACATGGGCCTGTCTGTATGAACTGATGTCTGTTACTCCCCTACAATGCACTGGGTACTTTAACAGGTGCTTCATATACCCCACTGTCTCCAGGTTTGACCGTCCTATGAGTTACATCCCCGTTTTGCTTAAGAAGAAGGTGATGCTCAGAGAGGATTAAGCCCCTGACCACAGCCATAGAATTAGGCTTGCAACACAGAACCCTCTATCTGTGTCCCCTGGCTCTGCCTCCCAGGGAAGGAAAGACCAAAGGAGGGAGGACACACCTTGATGGCAGGCACTGTGCTAAGTGTTTCTCCACTGAGCATTCGTGGACTTGAACCTGGAGAGTGTGGGTTCCAACCCACCTGGCCTACTTGTTGGCTGTGTCTCAGCCAGTTAACCTCTGTGTGAAGTGGGTACTATGCTAATATCTACCCAATTTCCTCCTCGGGTGACTGGCTGGTGAGTAACAGTCACACAAAGGGAGGCTTTTCCAGCAAGCATACAGCATCGTGTGAGTGGTGCTGAAGTCTGAGATGCTTGCGGAAGGTGTGGGCAGATCTGGGCTCCGAGGGCCCTCCGGCTGCTCCTCCGGGGCCCTACTACACCCACCTTTCTGATGGCACTTGGGAGGGGTCACAGCAGACACCACGCAACTCCAGCCTGGGGGGTGATCTTTGGAACATCACCATCATGGCTTCTCCCTGGAGCCTGAAGCATCCTGGCTCACAGCCTATGGGGGAGGGGAGGGGCTTTCCCCGCAGGGCCCCCGTTCACGCAGGTGCTCTGGGTCCTTTCTGAAGAGTTCCACCTGCTGGAACTTCTCCAGGTCCTCTTGGCCCCTGCTGGCAGAGACAGGTGTAAGATGAGGACCACGTTGCAGTGGAATTTTGCTACCGGAAGGCAGAGGAGAAGGAAGAGTCAGGACAAACGTGTTGTGCAGTGAGGAATGAAGCTGAAAGGCACCCGCTTCGGGGTCAGAGAACTAGTTTAAGTGCCTTCGCTGCCTCGCATTAGCCGGGTCAAGTACCTGCTCTCCTGGAACCTCGGCTTCCCCAGCCGTTGTACGACACGTGGGGAAGATAATGGCCCCACAGGCAGAGATGCTGAAAATGTCAAAGGATAATAAGCATTTACTGGGCGCCCATTAGGCACTTTAAATAATGTTGGTGTTGGTTGTTCTTGCGAAATTGCCTTTTTCTTGTTACAACCAATACATTGGCCATCAGAAGAGTCTGAAGAAACGGGCAAGACAAAAAGTTCACCCACTTATCCAGAAATAATCAATGCGAATATAAAAATACGTGTAATTTCAGATCATTTTCTACTTGAATATGATTACTCACCAAAAGAATGGAATCATAGCATACATACCTATTTAGAACCTGCTTTTTTCTCCACTTAATCTATCATGACCATTTTCCCAGCTCAGTAAACTCATTTCTACTATGGCCTTACTGTGACCACAGGTGTTTTAGGACATGGATGTGCTCAACATTATTGAGCTGATTCCTAGGTGTTGAAAATTAAGTGGTTTCCAGTGCTTCTGTAAGAAAGAGCATTACATTAAAAAGCATTCTCTTCTTTATTCCCAATACTCACACGACAATCTTGTGAGGTGGGCATAATCACATTCATTTTTTAAATTATATAATATTGGAAAGCGTGTTATAAGACATCACAGAGATATGGCATCAAAGGTTTGTTATGAAGAGGCCCCAGCCTCACCTTTTCTTGGGCATGATAATACCCATAACAGCAGCTGAAAGCCTCTGGAAACACCTTGCAAAAGCTCTCTTTCTCTCTCTCTCTCTCTCACACACACACACACACACACACTGAAACAATATAGTAATATACCCAATTAGCAAAGATCAAAAGTCTAAGGATATTCATGGTGAGTGAGGATATGAGAACACTGGTATTCACATGCTCTACCAGAAAGGCATGTCAGCTGCCACAATCTTTGGGGAGGTTGTAAAAGTCCTTATGAGAAGGGTGTTTTCCCTTTGAACAATTCCAAGTCTTATGATTTATACTAAAGAAAACAAAAAGAAAAAAGCAGACATAAGAATATTCACTACAATACTGCTAAGGACAAAAATTTAAAATATGAAAAAGCCCAAATAACCATCCATATGGCAATGGGAATGGTTAAATGCACACACACACATATATATATACAGTGGAATTCCAGGCAGCTCTTAAAGTGGTGGCTATAAAAATGTATTTATATTTATCAATATGAGAAAATGTTTCCAAAATATTGTTGACTGAAAGCCTTATGTGTAATATGATAATCTTCTTAGTAAGAAAAACATACTTGTGTATCTATGTAAGCATATATGTGATAATGCTTGGAAGAATATGCTTGAGAAACAATAGTGCTCAAATCTAGAAAGATAAGATCATAAAGAATAGTTTTGTATTCTCTGGCATTTTCTAAATACATTGTGTGAATAATTTATTAACTTTAAAAAGGAAAAATCAGCAAAGCTTTGAACACACAATGCATGCGTGTATGTGTGTGTATCGACTTTCAAAGTTGATCTTGGGCCCATTTTACTCTTCAGTCTTTCCCCCCTGCATCTTTCTATTTTGCTTTTATTTCTTAACAGCTTTATTGAGGTATAATTTGCATCAAATAAAGTTCACTAATTTTGTAATTCTACAGTTTGGTGAGATTTGGCAATATATACACAGTCATGAAACTACCATCACAGTCATGATATAGAACATTTCCACCACTACCAAGAATTCCCTCTGATCTTTTCTGTCACTACGCATTTACAGTATTTATCAGTATGGTTTGGTTAAAATCTACTGTCTTGCTATTCATTTTCTATTTGTTCCATCTGTTTTCTATCACTTTTTTCCTTTTCCTGCCTTCTTTTGGATCAATTTTTTATTTCATTTTATTTCCACTAATGTCTCAGCTATACCTCTTAGTTTTACTTTTTTAAAGTGGGCATTCTGGGGTTTCAAATAATATTAAATCTCTTCATATATTCGCACTTCACATAACTTTAGAACGCTGACAGTATGCCTCCGATATCCTTTCCTGGCCTTCATGCTCTAGTTCTTATACATTTAACTGCTATGTTTGGTTTAAATCCCACAATTGAAATTACGTTGCTTTAAACATTCAATTATCTGTGAAAGGTACTGAAAATAAGATATAGCTTATCTTCACTCAAATATTTACCATTTATGGTCCTTTCATAAGGACCTTTGTGTGAAGGGTATAATATGCCTTTTTTTTTTGGGTGCTTTAAGATTTTTATCACTGGTTTCCAACAATTTGATTATAAGATGTCCTGATAGTTTAAATTTTTTTCTTGCTTGTTGTATGGGAACTCTCTTCTTTGGATTTATGGTTTTTACCATTTGGAAAATTTCCAGACATTATTTTACACACTTATTTTTGGCCTCTCTCTTCTAAGGACTGCAACTGCATGTATGTTAAATAAATTGATATTATGGAGACAGCCCCTGATTTCTCTACTCATTACTTTCCTCCTTTTTTCTTCCCTGTGCTTTGTTTTGAATAGTTGTTATGTGTTCAGCTTACTGATAGTTTCTTCAAGTCTATTCTGTTGTTAATTCCAACCAATATTTTTCATTTCTGATACTGTATTTTTAATCTCTAGAAGCATTTTTAAGATATTGTAATATTTTCCATTTCTCTCTATCATATTTGTTATTATCTATCTTCTTAATATATGGCATAGATTTATAATAGCATTTTAATGGCCTTATCTGATCATCTCTGTTATTCCTATGTCAGTTTCTATTGATTGATTTTTCTTCTGGTTCTCAGTTGTATTTTCCTGCTTCTTTGCCTACTTGATAGGTTTGATCGAATTCCAGACATTGCATTGGCGCTGGATTTTGTAGTATTTCTTTAAATAGTGTAGGCTTGGTTCTGGCATGCAGTTAAGTTTTTGAGATCGGTCATCCATTTGAGGCTTGCTTTTCAGCTTTGTAAGGGCAAGTCCTAACAGCCTTTAGACTAGAGCAGATTTAGCCACCTTACTAAAGCAATGCCATCCTGTATACTCTACCGAATGCCTGAGCAATACAAAGTCAGATCAGTCACCAACCAAAGACTAATGAGGCTTCCTCTGCAGATCTCAAGGGTTCTCTCTCTGAAGCGCTCTTCTCTTTTGATATTTTGCTCCACAAATTCTGTCCCCTTGACCACCCCACCACCTCTTATTCCTATCTTCTCAACTTAATGTAACTGCTGGGCTCTTCTTGGTTCACCCCTCTCTTCACTGCAGCCTGGAAGCTGCCATTAGGTTATAAACTCAGAATTGCAGTGCTCGCTTTGCTTTCCTTTATTCACATCTTCAGGGAACTCAGTCCTGTGCTTCATGTTTCCAATGTCTAAAACTCATTATATGTATATATATCATGTGTATACTCATTAGGGGTATATTACTTTGTATAATATATGTATATATCCAAATGAAATATATATTGTTTTCTAATTGTTTAAAGTGGAAAATAAATTTGGACCCTTTTACTCTCTCCTGGTCATAAATGGAAGTCTCCTAAATTTCTTTCAAATCCATGTCAAAATCTGTATGCTGCTGAGCTGAGCGAAATCCCTGCCTTGGCAGAATTGGTCACTAATAGAATAAAAGCATTTTGAGTGTGTTTGCCCAATTGTTAGACCGAGAGATCTTTCTTGGGAGCTTTTCTTCTTGACCCAGAAGCCTGTCCTTTTGTCTTGAGGGCAATGGCGTCTCCAGCGCCTTCAGGATAATTGTGGCCCAGGGCCAGGCAGGGCTCAGTCTCGGGGGCTTTAATCCTACAGCAAATTTGTTTTAAGGCTGCAAAGGGTTTATGAGTTCAGGAGGCCTCACCAAAGAGCCCCTTGTAGCTTTTAAAAATTGTCTCCTAAAGGCCCAGGAATGGACTAAATTGTGAGTATGCGAGAATAAAGTGTGACGTGGCAGAAACATTTCTAAAAGAAGCCATCAAGTGTCCTGGCTTCTGGCCCCTGTGACTTTGGACGACTCACCACATCCCTCTGGGACTCCATTTCCTCCACTGTGTGAGTACAAGTTTGAGTACGACCATTTCGACAGTCCTTAGAACTGTGTGAAACTGCACCTGTGCATCCAAGTGTGAAGGTGGGGTTCTCTCAGTTGGCTTGTAAAACTATATACTGAACCTCATTTTGCGCACATGTTAAAGGGGGCATTGTAGATGGAACTGTATCCCCACCAAATTGATATGTTGAAGGCTTAACTTCCAGTAGCTCAGAATATGACCTTGACTGAAAATAGGATTATTGCTGATGTAATTAGTAAAGTTAAGCTGAGGTTATACTGGAGGTTATACTGGAGTTGGGGGCCCCTTAATCCAATGTCATTAAAAAGGGGAACTTTAGACACAGACATGCATGCACGTAGAACCCTGTGTGAAAGGAAAAGCAGAGCTGAGGATAATGTTTCTACAAGTCAAGGAACTCCAAAGATTGCCACAAAACCAGGAGAAACTGAGGGTTCCTTCACAGCCTCAGAAGGAACCAACCCGGCCCACACCTTGATCTTAGACTTCCAGCCTTCAGAACGATGAGATAATACATTTCTGTTTTTCAAGCCACCCATTTCGTGGTAGGCAGCCCTCACAAACTAATAAAGGGAGAAATCTGTGACATAACTTAGATTTCACTGTCTAGACTCCTGTAAGGCTCCAGCCAAAGTCATCATCATCACCACCAACAGAAAACGTTATAAATTGTAAAAGGTACATAAATGTGAGGACTTTGTATTTTATTTTGAGGTTCAAGTGAACTAGTTTGAACTTGGAGAAGGCTTACCCTGGGTTCTTTACCCAGTTTACTGTGTGCCTTTGTGTAAATTACTGAACATCTCTGTACTTCAGGAGAATGGGGGAAACAATCTCAGAGTATTAGCGTTGTGACAGATTCTTAGGAAATGGCCCCAATGACCATGCCTCCCTCAGTACCCCCATTTGTGCCGCTTTCTCCCATGGCGAATCAGGCTGTCTTTCTGGACCAGTGGAACACAGTGGGTAGGATATTATGCAACTTCCAGAGCGTAGGCTGGAAGAGGTGTTGCAGCTTTTTGCTTTTGCTGTTTGGGAACTCGGCCCTGACAGCATCTTGTAAGGAAGCCAGTTTAGCCTACAGGAGGATGGGCAGCGACACGGAGGAGAAATGAGATGCCCAGCCAACAGCCAGCACCAGGTGCCGGACCTGCCAGGCCAGCCAGCCTCCCAGCTGAGGCAGCCACGTGAGGGAGCACAGCCAAAACCACAGAGGAGACACCTCGCCAACCCACAGAACTGTGGGAAACAAAAACCCTTGCTATTTGTTTTAAGCCCTGTGTGTAGAAGTGGTTTGTTACACAGCCATAGCTAGCTTAAACAAGTATGAAGATTAAATGAGAAAAAAAATTTATATATAATATATGTATATATAGGTATGTAAAATCTAGGTATATATAAGATGTATACATAATGTATATGTATATAATATATGTATACATATATGTATATATAATATGTGTGTATATAATATATGTTATATATATATGTGTGTGTGTAATCTATGTATATGTAATCTGCATATTTGTATAGGTATATATGTAACATCTATGTATGTATCTACGTACTAAGAGATATCTATCTATAGGTAGGTAGATAGATAGATAATCTCCTAATACAGTTCTTAACACATAGAAGGCTCTCACTTAATAGCAGCTACCACAATGCAAAAAAAAGAAATATATGGAATGTTCAGTTTTAAGAGTTCAGCTGTTGCAACAGGGCTCCAGGTAATTTCTCTGACCTTCGTTGGCGCTACAATAATAGTAGTAGGAGTGGGACAGGCCTGCATGGAAACCTCCTGACAAGGAGGCAGGATGGGGCCCGACCACCCCAGGAGTCCAGAGGTGCAAACCACCATCACAAACAGCCCCAAAGCCCGAGCGCCAAGCGAGCCCAGGAGCGTCACATGGTCAGTGCAGGGCCCACCGACGTCAGGAGAGGCGTAGAAAGCTAGAGCTCACACTCGCTTGCTGGCTGTGCAACCTTGAGTAGTTACCCCGCATCCCTGAATCCCACTTGTCTCCTGAGTGAGTGAAGATGCTGAGGTGAGGATGGTGGTGATTTCCTCATCTGTGACAAGATCCAGAGGTGGACGGGGTTAGATGGCATCCCCTTAACCTCACGGCCCCGGGCAGAGAGTCCTCTGCAAACACACCAACCCCAAGGTCCACGCCTGTGGCTGAGGGGATCCCTCCAGCGGCAGGAAGTTGGGGGTGTCCCCGTTGAAAACTCCCAGCTGTCAGGGAGTTCTTTTTGAATTGAGCTGAAGTTAATCACTCGGTTCCTAGTTCTCTCTCTGGAAGCGAATTCAGAGCCACAAATGCTGGCCACCCCCGGTGCGTGGAGTCTTGCCACACCTGGTCATCACTTAAACACTAGGACAGCACTTAGCAAGTCGCGTGCCGTGGTGACATGGTGACACAGCCCCCTTCCCCTCCCAGGAGCGCCAGCCAGAGGGTGTCCCACCCTCTCTGTGTCCACCTCACTGAGCACATACATGCCTGATGCACATTACGTGCTTCTACAGCATTACCGGCCCTTCCATGCGAGGGTCCCTTGTGTGGAAGCGGGTGGTCAGGGAAGGCTTTCCAGGTGAGGAGACCCCGGAGCCAGGTATTCCCTGGAGTTTTGAGGGGAAGCTTTGTCATCTACGCCACCCACAGTGGCCCCTGAGGACGGAGTCCCAGCCTGGGTGTCTCTGTACCTGCAGCTCCAATCAGGGCATCTTTCTCGGAGCCACGAATCATTCTGAATGATTTGAAAGATTCAGAGAATGATGTTTTTTTTTTTTTTAAACTTTGGGTTTATTTATTTTATTTATTTATTTATTTATGGCTGTGTTGGGTCTTCGTTTCTGTGCGAGGGCTTTCTCTAGTTGCGGCAAGTGGGGGCCACTCTTCATCGCGGTGCGCTGGCCTCTCACTGTCGCGGCCTCTCCTGTTGCGGAGCACAGGCTCCAGACGCGCAGGCTCAGTAATTGCGGCTCACGGGCCCAGTTGCTCCGTGGCATGTGGGATCCCCCCAGACCAGGGCCCGAACCCGCGTCCCCTGCATTGTCAGGCAGATTCTCAACCACTGCGCCACCAGGGAAGCCCCGAGAATGATGTTTTAAGTGATCTCAAAGCCCTACATTTCCACAAGGGCAGGAATGTAATTTGGGGGAAAGAAAAAATTTACAATCTCTGAATATTATTTTACTTTAAAATATGTCTTATAATACACCTACAATCTTTTTGGAGGATTTTCAGAAAGAGAAAAATATTAAGTGGTTGACAAGGGATTAAGTTAAGAGCAAATTTCATCGATCTAACAGGTCTCTGATAAAGTACTGAATATTAGGCAGGCATGCAAAATCATTCTGGGGGGATGGAGAAGTGGGCAAAGTGATACATGACAAAGGCACACTGAGAGTTAGCACATTGCAGTCTGAGGGCTCGCACACCACGTGTTACCCTGGGCCAGGGCCTTGCGATGATGAAAACCACGGGCAGAAGCAAGGAGCTTACCAATGTGTGTGTGTGTGTTTTCTTTCTGCAATATTTTCCCGAATCATATATGTTACATCAATGAATCATTAGGTGTTTTTAAAAATTTAATAGCTTTATTGAGGTATAATTTATGTAACATAAAATTCACGTGTTTTACAAGCACAATTAAATGATTTTATTATATTTCCAGAGTTGCGCAACTCTCTCCATCATCCAGTTTTAGATCATTTCTATCAACCCGTCAGGATCCTTCACAACCAATTGTAATCACTTCTCATTTCCATCCCCAGACCTAGGCAAATATTAATCTACTTTCTGTCTCTGTAGGTTTTTGACATTTCATATAAATAGCACCATATAATAAGCCTTTGCATATCGCTTCTTTCACTTGGCATAATGTTTTTGAAGTTCATCCCGCAGCACGTATCAATACTTTGTTCCTTTTTCTTGCTGAATAGTATGCCATTGTATGAATGTACCACATTTTCTTTATCCATTTAGCCCTTGGTGGACATTCAGATTATTTTCACCTTTTGGATTCAAGGAATAATGCTGCTATGAACATTCCTGTCTAACTCTTTGTGTAGACATGTCTCAATTCCTCTTGGGTAGATACCCAGGAGCAGAACTGCTGGGTCATATGGTAAATCTACACTTAGCTTTTTAAGAAACTGTCAAACTGTTTTCCAAAGTGGCTGCACTGTTTTACATTCTACCCGTGGAGTAAGAGAATTCTGGTCTCCCCACATCTTCACCAGCACTTGTTTTTACGTGTCTTTTTGATTATTGCCACCCAAGTGGGTGTTAAGTCACATATCATTGGGGTTTTAATCTTCATTCCCTTAATAAATAATGATGTTCGGTATCTCTTCATGAGTCAGTAGATTTTTGCTACAGTAATGAACTATCTCAAAACTTAGTAGATTAAGACAACTACTGTTCATTTATCCTAAAATTTGGGTTGGGTTCCACTGGTGTCCCTTCTGTTTTCAGCTCTACTGAGACATGTCTCTATAGCGGTTGCAGTTTGCCTGGGGCTGGCCGGTCCACGATGGCTTCAGCTGGATTAGCTGGTATCTGCGCTGTGGTCCCTCTTCTCCAGCACTGTCCAGGGTTTGTTCACATGGCCACTGTGCCTGCCCCTAAGAGAATGAACAGAAATGTGCAAGTTCTCTCCAGTCCCGGGCTCTGGGGCACACTGCCCCTTCTATGTGCAAATCGAGCAAGTACTTGGCAAGTCACTGGACCTCTCTGTGTCTCAGCTCCCTCACCTGTTAAACAGAGATAACAATAGACATTTCATAGGGTTGCCAGAGGAATTATATGAGGTATCACATGACAAGAACTTAGACAGTGCCCAGCACCCCTAAGTGTGCACTCCCTGCTATTTTTCTTATTTTTCAATCCTCAGTTTCTTCACCTGTTAAGTGCAGTCGATAACCCCTACCTCACAAGTTTGCAAGGATCACGTGAGATAAATGGAGGTGGGGATGTTTTACAAAGTGAAATTCACTATGTGATGTTTGCTGTCCTTGTATTTATAACAGAACACTATGGAGAAGGATATCAGTCTGAGCTACACCGTGGACACAGATGGTGGTACTGGGGATTTCATTGTCCTTTTTGTGGTCACTCATTCATTCATGGGCTAACTATGGGCTGGGCCTTCATTGTGTGCTGGGCACACTGTCTAAAGCACGGCCTGCATTGAGCTTGAAGTCCAGTGATGGAGGCAGAAAAAGATCATTAAATATGATGGAGTCAGTGTACGGAGCCCAAGATGAGGGTTATCAAACCCAGTCTAGGGAGAAGAGGAAAAGTTTCCTGGAAGAGGCGATGCCTGAACTGAGCTCAGAAGGATGGCTGGGGAGTGGGCAGGTGGGCAAGGTTGTGCACCAGTAATAACATTCCCCTCTTCCTAAATCCCTCACAGGACAAGCGAGAGCACGTGGCGTATTCTAGAGGGAAGCCGAGTGTCTCAGAATTGGAAGGTGATGGGCTGGCGAGAGCTCAGGCTGGAGAGGTAAGGTGGGATTCACGGGGAGAGAAGGCTTTCACATTTGAAGAAAGGCATCTACTAAGGGAGCCCGAGCCTTCCTTTGTGACTTAGAGAAGGAGCTCGTGCTTTACCAGGTAGATCTCTGGGGACCAGGGCAAGTCTCCAGGCACGGGGGCTTCCTTTGATTTGCTTCCAGGCAGAGATCCACAGCAATATTAGAGAGCATGGGCTAGAACAGAGGAGGGACCAGGAAGGGGGCTGATGCAGCGGTCTTAGAAAAGGCACAGAAAAGGGGAGAGGCACCTGTTTAAGCAGAAGACTCCAGGGCGTGGCGGGAAGTAGGTTGCGGAAGATGTGTAGGGAGGAGTCCGGCTTGAGTGACTGGGTGCCAGTTACTGAGGGCAGCCAACACGGGCTTGGAGCAGGTGGAGGGCAGTAACGAGTTCAGGTTCAGACACCTTGATTTTCAGGTGTCTGTGGGACATCCCAGGGAGGCCATCCAAGGGCAGGTGAATACATACATGTGTTCTTCAGGAGAAACAATCTAGGCTGGAGATGGATTTGGGAGACATTATCATAAAGGATACCAATGGATGCCTGGAAGCAGTGAGGGAAAGAAGAGGAGGAACAGAAGCCAGACGGAATCTCTGGGTTATTTTCGCTATACTTTCACCCCAACCCAGGGAAAGCTTACATTTCTTCTCCATCATTCACTTTCTTTCCCTGATTTTCCACTGACTTTTATGGTGGAGAGTACAGTACCGTGTGTTTTGACACACATAAAATACTGAGTAGAACAGGGTGTGCGCAGGTGGAGAATCATTTTCATAATTCTTGGTTCTGGTCCTCAGCACCCCAGGAGGTTTACATAGGTAAGCTCGTTTAATACCCTTAGGAGGCATCCAGTAAGACGGCCAGCATCACCCCTTCTTTACAGCTTAGAAGACTAATGCTCAGAGACGGCAAGTAATTTGTTCAAGGTCACAGAGCTATCTAGCAACAGAGCTAAGGTTTGAGACCCCCAAGAAGGGACGGGGGAAGGGCAGAGAGACAAAATCGGTCAATTCTACTCAATATTCTGTAATGACCTATATGGGAAAGAATCTAAAAAAAGAGTGGATATATGTATATGTATAACTGATTCACTTTACTGTACACCTGAAACTAACACAATATTGTAAAACAAATATACTCCAATAAAAATGTTTTTAAAGATCGGTGCCTGCTATGAGCCGACACTCTACACGTTACTTCATATAATCACCAAAGTCCCTCCAGGAGGAAAGACCACGAGACAGGTCCTGTGAGGCAAGGCTTGTGCTCCCTTCCCCACCCCCGTGCTCAGCACACACTGCCTACAGCCATATTGGATGGGAGAATGGATGGATGGATGGATGGATGGGCTTAAATGAACAGCCACAACAGAAAAACGGGATTTTTGAGCCATAAAATCTGTCACTATGCTGCAAATTACAGCCAAATTAGCAACAGAACTAAGCTGGCTCAGACTTCTTTGTGGCCTGGTCATCATTCACCAAGTGTATGTAGTGAACAACGTAGGAACGGGGTAAAGATAGCCTCATCTGTCTCCCAGGGTTCCCTCGTACATTTCCGTCTGGCCCAGAAATAGAAACAATCCAGCAGCTCCTCTGTCATTCTAAAGAGCATGGAAATGGATTTGTACTGGGAAACATTCAAGAGGGGGAGCCAGTGATCATGAAGGTTTTTCATTTCATTTCCCTTAAGAGATATTATGCTTTGGGATTGAGTGTGATCAGACAACCTTGTCCCAAATGCCCATCACCCTTATTTCAAAGGTGCCAGTTGGGATGGGTGTATTTTGAATACAATTGAGAAGGGTCTAGGAAACCCAGAAAAAGAGCAACCCCCCAGCAGAATCAACGAATGGGGTGGGGAGTTGGGGGTCACTGATGACATTCATCACTCTCAGAGGTTTTTTACTTATTTTAAAATAAACTTTATGAGGTACATTTTAGTGTACAGTTTGAAGAGTCTTGATAAATAAGTACACCATCAAGATATAGTTACAAAATCTTATAACTTGTATAGTTTCTCCTCCACTTTTTCCAGCCCAGGCAACCACTGATGGCTTTTTGTTACTTCAGTGCTGGATTTGTTTTTCCTAGAGTTTTCTATAGTTGCAATCATACAGTATCGTTTTGTGTCTGGCTTCTTTTGTTCAACATAATGGTTTTGGAATTCATCTGGAGCGTGTATGTAGGTAGCTCCATCTATTTTTATTGGCAGGTTGTATTCTACTCTATGAATTGCCACAATTTGTCTATTCACCAGGTGATTATTATTTAGCCACAAATTCTGGTCATAATAAATCCTTTCATAAATAGGTTGCTGAATGTGCAGCCATAGATTTTATAAAAAGCTGTAGTGGTGAAGTGGATACACATTCAATTAGGACACTGATTTTTTTTTTTTTTAGTTTGATTTTGAGCTTATGATATCAACATGAAACAATGACATTTGCATCTTAGATTCAGTTGCAAAATGTAAGGAACAATACTACCCCATCAAAAGCCATTTACTCAGCTTTATGAATGAATTTTTCATTTGATATTTGAGCAGATTACGCTTTTAAAGTTCAGATTGGCTGTCTGTCTGGTGCTCTAAACCCTAAATGATTAATAGCTTTCTTCTTTACTTTAGGTCTTATAGAATTTGTCTCCTTACTGATAGACTTTCTGAAAACTAAAACCATTTATCATTTAAATAATTTTTAATGTTAAGCTGATACTTTAAAAATGTTTGCTTTTTCCCCCTTTCTTTTTCTCTCATTCTTTGTAAAAAAAAAAAACAAAAACTTCCTAGTATGAACACATATCAGGTGGCTTAAACAAGCAGGGTTAGTTCTTTTTCTTTCTTAAATTAATAGACTTTTTCTTTTGAGCAGTTTTAGGTTCAGAGTAAAATTGAAGGGAAAGTATGAAGGGATCCCACACACCTCATCCCCAGAGCACTACCATCAACATTCCCTACCAAAGTGGTACGTTTGTCACAATTGATGACCCTACATAGACACATTATTATCACTCAAATTCAAATTTTATATTACGGTTCACTCACTATACATTCTCTGGTTTTGGACAAATGTATAACGACATGTGTCCACAATTACAGTATCATCCAGAGCAGTTTCACTGCCCTCAAAATCCTCTGTGATTCACCTCTTCATCCCTTTCACTCTCCACTCCTCTGACAGCCATTGATGATTTTACTGTTTCCCTAGTTTTAATTCTCCAAAGTCTCATATAGTTGGAATCAGAATGTGTAGCCTTTTCTGTTTGGCTTCTTTTACTTAGTAACATAGTCTTAGTCTTTTCATGGCTTGATAGCTCACTTCTTTTTAGCACTGAATAATATTCCACTATATGGATGGACCACAATTTTTTATCCATTCGCCTACTGAAGGATATCTTAGTTGCTTCCAATTTTTGACAATTATGAATAAAGTTGTAGTAATATCTGTGTGTAGATTTTTGTGTGGATGTAAGTTTTCAACTCATTTGGGTAGATACGATGAAGCATAAGTGCTGGATTGTATGGTAAGAGTATGTTTAGTTTTGTAAGAAACACAAACACAAGTGTTTCATAAAAGCTTGGAATTGACTGCCTTTGGCTAACTTATAGAATATCAGGATGCATAGTTTCTTCATTATCAGAGAAAATCATCCTTCACACCTGTTTTACAGATAGGAAAAGCAAGAAATAACTTGAACAAGTCTCCCTAAAATAGTGCGAAATGAACTGAAAACCAGACTTTGTGAATGAACTGTACCTTTACTGTCAAGACAGAGGGTCTGTATCCATGTATGAATTTTCACAACACAAAGCATCAAAGCATAGATTGCTGTAGTAGCCCCTCCTCCCCTCCCATATGTTTCACAATAAGATGACAGGAGTAATTGTTCTGCTTGGGCTCATAATTCTAAAGATAAGACCACAGATTAGCTACTTACCTCATTTACGAATCCTGGTCAATCTGTGCCCCAAACACTATAAGACTCACTCTTGCCTCAAGTCAACAGCCCCCTTTCTGAGACAGTCCAGAGGGGACGCTCATATGAAGCCAAGCTTTGACTGGCCACCAGTTTCCCTGGTCATCTTTGTACGGGGTCTTCCACAAAGGTAATTTCACTTTTAAACAATGGATGTGATATGGAGGATTTTTAAGCCTTCAAAGACCCATTATTTCAATACTTCACTTGATAATATCAGCTTCCTCTTTGCTCCATTTTCTTTTCGTTTTAAGAGTAGAGAAAATTGCACGTAAAGATGAGATTTGGGGTTAGAATTCATTTATTCCTTTTCATAAAATTGCAGACTTCTCTTTTAAGAAACGACATCTGTGTCTAGCAAAACATGAAGTAGGATTCGCAATGTCTCTCTGCTCCTGGAACCCAGACTCTTCAGTTAGAAGCAAATGGTCAGTTGCCTGGAGTCCTTGGTCTTGTGTGATGCCAGCCTTCACCTGCCCTGGCCCTCGCTCATATCTGGGCCCTGGGTGGCACCACACGGGGGTTGGCCATGGTGAAGTCGTCCCAGCCTGGCTCTGGGGGAACCTCGCCAGTGTTTCGCAGGAGGGCCCACACAAGGGCCTCTTCCGATGATGTCTGGGCAAAAGCAGTTATGACTGCAAATTGAAGAAGTGATTTCCCCCATGGAGCTGAGGCGGTAATCTTTTCTGCCCTCACCTTAATGGAATAAAAAGGGCCCATGTGTCTTAATTTCCTCTGGGAGGAGGGGGTGGGGTGTTTGGAATGCATGATCTACTGAAGGAGATTCTGGGTCAGCCCCCTCCCCCATCGCAGGCTTTTCCCCCTTCAGCCACCTCCGGAGGGATCATTTAAAAATATAAATCAAATTGCATCACCCTTCCTGGAAAGCCTTCAAAGCCTTTTCTTCACACAGAAAATCAAATCTCAAGTCCTTCCTATGTCCTTTGAGTTCCTAGCCATTTGTCCAAGGGCCCATTTTCAACCATTTTCCACTCAATGTGCTCCAGCCAGCTGTTCTTCCAAAACATCCAAAGCTCCCCCACTTCGGGGCATCACAGGCTGCACTTCTTCAGACGTCCTGCACCCTCACTTCCTTCAGGTCTCTGCTCCAAACTCACCTCCTTCCATAGTCCTTCCCTGACCATCCCTTTTAAGCCAACAACGGAATCACACCCTATCTCCTCGCCCTGGATGTCTTTTCTTACTAGCAATCACCACTCCTTTGCAATATGCTCTGTACCATCAAAATCTCCCACCCAAATATGAAATCCCCGAGAGCAGGCGCCATAGGCCCAGCACCTAGAACAGCGCCTGACACTCAGAAGGCGCTAACCACTACACTTGTGGAATGAATGAAGTCCATACAGCCTACGTCTGTCTCCTGCTGAGGGTCTCAAGGTTCGTTGGGGGAAAGAACCCGATAAGAATCATCACACCCTGCTCAACATCACTAAGCATTAGAGAAATGCAAATCAAAACTACAATGAGGTATCACCTCACACCGGTCAGAATGGCCATCATCAAAAAGTCTACAAACAATAAATGCCCGGAGAGGGTGTGGAGAAAACGGAATCCTCTTGCGCTGTTGGTGGGAATGTAAATTGATGCAGCCATTATGGAGAACAGTATGGAGTTTCCTCAAAAAACTAAAAATAGAACTACCATACGACCCAGCAATCCCACTACTGAGCATATACCCTGAGAAAACCATAATTCAAAAAGAGTCATGTACCACAGTGTTCATTGCAGCACTATTTACAATAGCCAGGACATGGAAGCAACCTAAGCGTCCATCGACAGATGAATGGATAAAGAAGGTGTGGCACATATATACAATGGAATATTAGCCATAAAAAGAAACGTAATTGAGTTATTTATAGTGAGGTTGGATGGATCTAGAGTCTGTCCTACAGAGTGAAGTAAGTCAGAAAGAGAAAAACAAATACCGTATGCTAACACATATATATGGAATCTAAAAAAAAAAAAAGGTTCTGAAGAACCTAGGGGCAGGACAGTAATAAAGACACAGACGTGGAGAGTGGACTTGAAGACGTGGGGAGGGGGAGGGGTGGGCTGGGACGAGGTGAGAGAGTGGCATTGACATATATACACATTACCAAATGTAGAATGGATGGCTGGTGGGAAGCAGCCGCATAGCACAGGGAGATCAGCTCGGTGCTTTGTGACCACCTAGAGGGGTGGGATAGGGAGGGTGTGAGGGAGACGCAAGAGGGAAGAGATATGGGGATACATGTATACTTATGGCTGATTCACTTTGTTATACAGCAGAAGCTAATGCACCAGTGTAGAGCAATTATACTCCAATAAATATATTGAAAAAAAAAAAGAATCATCACACCTGCATCCCATGTGCTGGGTGTCTTGCTCACACACCCCTGAGCAATGGAGACAAAGGAGACACTGAAGCCAGTTCTTCAGCAATTTGAATTTCAATTCAATTGAGCCCAAAGTGCCTCATCCAGCCACCTGGGCAAACACAGTGTCGGTTTCTTTCCCCAGGCTTTAAAGAGGACAGAAGCAGGTGCTTCAATAACTGAATCTCAAATCCTCTGAGCCCCCTGCCCACTCCTGCCCTTGAACAAGCTTCCCTCTTCTAGAATTTCTGGGCATCCTCAGAAGGTGGGAGGTGACCCACGTCCATGGATCGACCCTGTTCCTCTTGCCATCACGGCGGGCAGCTTCAGGCCTCCACAGGCCCCAGACCCAATGCCGAGGACCTGACCTTGAGACGTCTGTGGCTTCCCCGTGAGGGCCAGTCTGGCTGTGCCGCGCCTTCTACGAGTCAGGCTGCCCCGGCTTTGTTTTTCACTGAGGGGGAGATTCTATCTTTGCTGCCAATGACAGAATCCCCGTGATCCTCATGGGCCTGTGTCTTTAGAATCGAGAGAGACTCTCTTTCTCTTGGAAAAGGTTCTCTTTAGAAGAGAGGAGGAACAAGTGGCCACCATCTGTGCTGTTGCCCCTTTCCGGTCCATGTCCCCCTCCGGGACCGGGCCGCAGTGTTTGACCTCGCTCTTACCTGCCTTTGAGTTCCCAGCTCCCTCAGACATGGCTTGTTCCCATCGCCTGGTTCTTCTCAAGTAAGAATCATACCTGCTATTTATTGAATATTGTGAGCTTACGGTGAACCTACGCGAGCGGATCAATTTCCATTCATTGATCATATCTTATTCTTGTAACAGCCTCTTGGGACTGGAAACTCCTATCTCAAGATGAGGAAACTGAGATTTACTGAGATTCAGAGGTTTTCTGGTTCACGGCCTTGAGGCGGGTGAGTGGCTGAGCCATGTCATGGCTTCAAATTTAATCAAGAAACAGAGCATTCAATGTAAACATGAAAGACTTTTTTTCCCCTGGCACCTAGGAATATAGTCTCTATATTTTCTAATACAGTCTCTATGGGCAAAGATGTATGCACAAGAATGTTTGTCTTGGCACTGCTTATAATTGTGAAAAATTGTCAATAACCTAAATAGCAACACAAACAAGCGATGAAAACTCCATGTAATGAAATATTAGGCAGTCGTGAGGAATGGTGATGCGGAGCTGTGATGATTTTCATGTAAATTTGCCTAATGCGTATCGTTGAATGAAAAATGCAGATTATACAACCAGTCTCCCGTCTCATTCTCTAGAAGTTAATGCCAAAGTGTTTCTTCTACAGCTTTACAGATATTTTCCGGGCATTTGAAGGAATTCAGATGCAGAGAGAGCAAAGGAGAATAAATCTGTTTTAAAAAATAGAAAAAAAAACTGTTATATGCTGTTCTGCAACTTGCTTTTTTCACTTAATCTTGAGCATCAGTCAATTTCAGTTGATTGAGATCTGTCTTTTTTTTAAAAAATTATTTATTTATGGCTGTGTTGGGTCTTCGTTTCTGTGCGAGGGCTTTCTCTAGTTGCGGCGAGCGGGGGCCACTCTTCATCGCGGTGCGCGGGCCTCTCACTATCTCGGCCTCTCTTGTTGCGGAGCACAGGCTCCAGACGCGCGGGCTCAGTAGTTGTGGCTCACGGGCCTAGTTGCTCCGTGGCATGTGGGATCTTCCCAGACCAGGGCTCGAACCCGTGTCCCCTGCATTGGCAGGCGGATTCTCAACCACTGTGCCACCATGGAAGCCCCGAGATCTGTCTTTTTCGTTGAAATGGTCACACTGCATTTTATTTATTTATTCAACATTTATTGAGAGCCTATTACATGCCGGATGCCATGCTAAGCTCTAGCAAGCTTTTCTCAGGTAGTTGAGTGCACTGTTGTTTATTTTTCTCTTCCTCCATTGATGGATATTTTTCTTTTATTTTTCCTGTTACAAACAACACTGCCACAAACTTCCATGTATGTATGTACTGCTCTGTCGTGTGTCTCTAGACTAAATTCCTAGAAATGACATTACTTGGCCAGAGAGTAAGCACAGCTTCAATTTCGATAGAATTTTTTTTCCTGGACATCTTAACTGTGAGAGTCCAAACAGTAAAGGAATGTGGGCTTTTTCCAG
Organism: Balaenoptera acutorostrata; assembly: GCF_949987535.1. NCBI lineage: Eukaryota > Metazoa > Chordata > Mammalia > Artiodactyla > Balaenopteridae > Balaenoptera > Balaenoptera acutorostrata. Next base: position 4,124,588 of record NC_080080.1, on the reverse strand, counting down.
TACACGGCAAGAAGCTGATGGGGATTTCAGAACAGAGAAGTCAGTTTGTAAAGTGGATCTCAGCAAAGAAGAAAAGGAAGAAAACCACGGTGTAAGGAGAACGTACGCCATACTTGGCATGTTCCATAGATCAGCAAACGTTTTCCTCTCTACAACTGTGTTTCCCAAGAAGCAACATGATAGGTGTCAAAAAATATCTGAGTAGCATGTGGGGTAGATGTTGTGATCCCCACTCTGCGGGTGAAGCCGAGGGGTTTAGAACCTTGTTCAGTCCCACCCAGCCTGCCAGGGATAGGATTGCCGCCCAGAGGTCACCGAGTCCTCCTGCAGGACAGGTCAGAGGTAAGGAGCATGGTGCTGGGAGATGACTGCGGACTTGTTTGCAGTGCTGCCCTCCTGGGATGAAAGTCTTAGAGCAAAAGCTAGAAAAGCAAGGACAGAGCGATAACGTCCTGGCTATGGAGTGGCATTCCCCATCCCTCTTGTTTAAGAAAAAAGATAAATCCACTTTCCTAAATCGCATGCCCCTCTCTGTATTATAGGTATCACTCTTCCTTCCCTGTCTGCTGTACAAGCATCCTTTGACCCGGCCCTCTGGCTGGGCAGTATCAATCATTCTGACAAATTGCAAAAGCTCACATTTCCTGCCTGGCTTATCACTGGCCCATCTTTGCCAGGAGAGGGAAAGACTCCTGACTAACATTCAGAGCATGAATAGTAATAGGGCTGGGCTGCAGAAACCAGTGGAGATTTGGAGCCAGTAATGATGGCTCATAAGGGCTACGTGTGAGCTCCTCTTCCCAGTTCCTCAGTGACGGCATCCCACTGGGAGCTTGCATTTGATCATGGTGGTAGTATTTACTTCATGAAAACTGGCAAATGCAAGAAAGCAGAGCCTTTTTATTCCCCTAAAGAGTCGTTAAACACGTACCGCTGATGCAAACCATAGAGGAGCCTTAGCTTGCAACTACTGGTTTCTGCCCAAGACCAGAAACTGGAGTCGACATATGATATCACTTATACGTGGAATCTAACATATGACACAAATGAACCTATCTATGAAACAGAAACAGAACCGTGGACATAGAGAACAGACTGGTGGTTGCCAAGGGGGAGGGGGTTGGGGGAGGGATGGAGTGGGAGGCTGGGGTCAGCAGATGCAAGCTGTTATATAGAGAATGGATAAACAACAAGGTCCTACAGTATAGCGCAGAGAGCTATATTCAATATCCTATGATAAACCATAATAGAAAAGAATATTAAAAAAAGAAAGTATATATGTGTATAACTGAACCACTTTTCAGTACTGCAGAAATTAACACAACATTGTCAATCAACTGTACTTCAATAAAAAAAATATTGATTAAAGAAACTGGTGTTGGAAGCACCTGGCCCCATTTGCACAGGTGTAGATGACCACCACCCAGGGCTCACCTGCATGCCTGGTCGACCCAGGTATTTACATGCTTGTGGTATGAAGCGGGGACTAGATCTCCATTTGCAGATGAGAAAACTGAGGTCCACCAAGACAAGCACTAGCCGAAAGTTCCTTTCTCCCACAAGCTCTGAGTGCCCAGTCTGTCTGCCTCTCGAGGTTCACCCATTTTCACTCCCTCCCTCAAATGACTTCAAGACTCACATCCCTCTGGCTTTGCACAAACTCAGTTCTGTTCCTCCTTAACTGCTAAGTGCTTTTCTCTCTTCCTGATCCCACAGAGAGAGTTACTGGCCCACAGAAGTGAATGCACCGAGAGACAGCTCAGTGGTCAGGCTTGGGTCAGGAAGGGCTCTGGCTTGGAATCTGTCATTCTCCCCAGCCCTGGCCTCCTCCAGGTGACACTTTTATCCCTGAGGGTAGAAGTTGGCTGCAGCAGCCCTGGGCCTCCAATCCAAAGAAAGAACTACTCTTGGTCCCTGTGGTATCTCTCTTAAGAGCTGGGGATGCTCCTTTCTCAAAAGTACCCCTCAGGGACCTCCCTGGCGGTCCAGTGGTTAAGACTCTGTGCTTCCAATGCAGGGGGCGCAGGGTTCGATCCCTGGTCAGGTAACTAAGATCCCACATGCCATGAGGCACGGCCAAAAAAAAAATTTTTTTTTTAAATTCTTTTTAAAATGTCCCCCAAAGCTCCCTCTCACAGCTGACTGTTCCCAATGAGACAAATCCTATGACCAGAGGAATCACATCACCTGTGGCTGAGTCCTTTCTTTCTGAATGAATCACTAGCAACATGTATGGTTTTAGCCTGAATAACCACCTGTGTCTGCCCTGGAGCTGGGAGTGGGGTCAGCATCTCTTTAAGCGCCCAGGAATGTAGGGGAGAGGGGGCATCTATTAACACCAGGTACTGCAAACAAGGAGGAGGTGGGATCAATGTTCACTAAGCAGCTATCTTTTTTACCTACAGCCCGGATCCCTTTCCAGCACTTAGTAAACACTGAAACAATGTCTGTTTCAATGTGACTCACTTGTTACCCTCTTGTGTCCTGCAGGGCGTGTCTCAGTCTGAGCCTAGGTGAATGCCTATCCAGGAGGGACCAGCTCCCTGTGTCTGCAACTTATCTGCCCATAGTCCATCATCAGGGTTTGGAAGCTCGTTGGAGATCCTGGGGGCGGTGGATGGCCTCTGCCTTGCTCCAAATACAGTTGACCCTCTGAATCCATGGGTTCTGAATCTGTGGATTCAACCAAACACGGATCAAAAATACATATGTTTTTTAAATTCCAGAAAGTTCCACAAGGCAAAACTTGTAAGTCAGCAAATATTCATGTAGCATTAACATTGTATTTACAACTGTTTACATAGAATTTACATTGTATTAGGTATTGTAAGTAATCTAGAGATGACTAAAAGTATACAGAGGATGTGCATAGGTTATATGTAAATACTATGCCATTTTATATATGGGGCTGGAGCATTCATGAATTTTGGTATCTGCAGAGATCCTGGGACTAATCCCCCATAGATACCAAGAGACAACTGTATGGCCTTTCCCACTGTTCACCTGAAGTATGAATTTCTTGCCTAGGAGGCTTCAGAGCTAAAGCAAACCCTTGACAATGAGAGAGATGGTGCTGTACCCCTGGGCCAGTTGCCTCCTCTCAACATCCCTGCAAGCGAGAGCTTAAACCCGCATACCAGCCTTCCTAGGGTTCCCTCCTTATCCCCTTCCCATTCTCTCCAAGGACCACCTCTCCATCCCTCCCCACAAGTCTCCTCTGTCCAAAGTCAACAGTTCAGCCTCTGGGACTCAGTGGAAGACACTCCCTCCCCCACCCCATTTCTGCTGCTGGATGGGGAGAGTGACACCCAGTCTTGGGAATGGAGGAGAGGAGACAGTGATGAATTCCTACTTTGGGCTTCACTTTTTTTTTTTTTAACGTCTTTTAAAAAAATATGTCCTGCACCACTAGGATTAGTTTCTTGCCAAAATACTCATAAAACTTACATAAGAGATTCCTACTGTTTGCAAATATAGCCTTGACTTTACAATGATAAAAGAGTATTTGCCCGTCTCCAACCCCACGTTATGATATAAATTTACATAACCATGGAGGGTAGTGTTGCCAATCCCTCATCTCTAATTGCACGGCCTGTGTCCTGGCTGGGGAGGAGCAGGGGACATAGGTGTCAAGAAAGAATGAATAAATGAATGAATGAAATTGCATCTCCTGCCCTTGAGGAGCCCAGAGTCCAATAAAGCATTTCAGAGAGATGCACTGAATTGCAATCCAGTGCCGCGAGTGTTATGACTAAATCCTGCGTTAGGCAGTGGGAGACCTTCCTGTAGGAAGTAATCTCCTCCTGGAACAAGGATCAGGAGGTGTTCACAGGGAAGGAGGCGGTCAAGCTGGGGCTCCAAGGATGAACAGGAATTTTCAAGTTGGCAAGGCAGTGATGGATATTCCCACCAGAGAAGGCAGCCTATCTTAATGAGTAACTGACTTAGAATTTGAATCAAGTCATTCTTCCAAGAATTATACCCCACTCATCACACTGTATCCTGGAGATTCCTGGAATCAGTATCCATATTAGATTTACTCACTATCTAGCAAACTCATTACAACAAGCCCAAGAGCCCTACTTTCAGGTGCTCAGTTTTAACAGCTGTGTATGTACCTTCTAGACTTTTCTCTGCACTCACATAATCACACCGCTGCCTATAATCAATATATTGAGATGCAAATTTTTTCTTTTACATATTTGCAGCTACTTTCTATCAAGAGAAATAAGTACGTTGCAGCATAATAAGTATACTGTACTTGCATTTTTCCAGGCTTTTTCACCCTGCCACACAAAATTCGGCAAAGATATCATTGTACGTTCTTACAGGCTGATAATTTTATTTCTGTAGTAGATATTCCCCAAAGTGGATTATTGGGTCAAAAGTTAGATACATTTTTAATTTTAATAGAACAGATTACTTTCTGAAATGACCCCAGTAATTTATAATCCCATCAGCAATATTTGAAAATACTTTTTTCTCTAATCCTTTGCCAGCCATGAATTTTATAAATCCTATTAATTTCTGTCAGTTGGATGGTCAGAAGTTCTATCTCACAGTTAAATATGTTCCCGTTTCCCTGACTCTGCATGAGGTTGAGAATGGAGTTGGCTTTTGCTCTTGAGTCGGCAGCTGGTGGGGTCCCTCCCTGCGGTGGAGGAGGGGACACGCGTGTAGGTCAGGAGCTTCACACCCCACATGTGTGTCATTCCTCCTACTATGTCTATGGCAGGTGGCACCAATCAACCATGGCTTCCTCTTCTTTCAAAATAATATACAAGAGAAATTGTAACCCTTGTGCACTGCTGGTGGGAATGTAAAACAGTGAAAGCTACAAAAAACAGTATGGAGCTTCCCCCCAAATTTAAAATAGAACTACCATATGATCCAGCAATCCCACTTCTGAGTATATACCCCCAAAGAATTCAAAGCAGGGACTCCGAAAAATATCTGCACACCCACTTTCATAGCAGCACTGTTCAAAATAGCCAAGAGGTGGAAGAAACCCAAATGTCCATCCGCGGATGGATGGATAAACAAAATGTGGTACTTACTACAATGGAATATTATTCAGCCTTAAAAAGGAAGGAAATTCTGACTCACAGGCAACATGGATGAACCTTGAGGACATTATGCTCAGTGAAAGAAGCCAGGCACAGCAGGACAAATACCATATGATTCCACTTATATGAGTTACCTAGAGTAGTCAGGTTCATAGAAACAGAAGTAGATGGTGGTAGGGGGGAAGGAGTGGGAAGTTATCGTTTAATGGGTATAGATTTTCAATTTGGGAAGATGAGAAGAGTTCTGGGGATGGATGACGTTGATGGTGGAACAAAAATGTGAATGTACTTAATGCCATTGAAGTGTACACCTAAAAATGATTAAAATGGTAGATTTTATGTTCTGTGTATTTTACCAAACTTTAAAAATATAAAATAACATGAAATAAAGGAGAGGTTGTATGTATATATATACATATATTCAACTTATAGAGTATAATAATATAAAAACAGCCAGAACCCACCGCCCAAAAAAAGAGCTAGAACATTGCTAATTCTCCTGTACCTATTTGTGAATATAACTCTTACATAAATTCTGTGCTCCGCAGCAAGAGAAGCGACCGCAATGAGAAACCCACGCACCGCAACGAAGAGTAGGCCCCGCTCGCCGCAATTAGAGAAAGCCCGCGCGCAGCAACAAAGACCCAACACAGCCAAAAATAAATAAATTAAATAAATAAATTTATTATTTTTTTTAAAAGTAGAATGTTGAATAATGCACCAGGACCTAGAGGGAGGTGTCCCTGGGTGTGGCACAGGATCTATCCATGGTCCTTTTCCCTTCAAGATTTTTCATTCATTGATTCTTTCACTCACTCTTGAACTTATTAATTCATTCAACTGTCCTCTATTATTCCTGCATTAACCGACAGATTTCCTGCTCAGCATACATTAGACGGATGAAACCTCAAAAACTCAATGTCAATCCTACTTAGCTTCATTAATCAATGAGGAAATTGAGGCATGAAGAGTTCAGGTAACTTTCTCAAGGTCAGAGAGCCAGGCCATTTGAGCTGTGACTAGAATTCGGGACTCCTGTTTGTCTTTGGGACCATGATTCATCCATAATCAAGCCCAAGGCTGAATGACTCTAAATTCACACAACACGGCTGGCCTATTATATCTTCATCCCACTGCCCCTGGAGTACTTCACTCCCCTGGCTTCTCCCGGGGCACCACAGCAGGTATCAGCTGGGCTCATGGCTCCATTCCCATCACTCCACATTGTTGGTTCCATGAATAAAAGCCAGACTCAGCCTCCCCTACAAGTCCTTCCCAATCCCCGGGCCTTTGGCTGTTTCCCTAGACCCACACGGTTCCACTCGTCTTCTTTCTCTCTAGCCTCATGGAAGCACTCCCCCATATATGCCCCCTGCTCTCGTTTGGAGACAGAGAGTCTTAGCATCCAGTTCTGCTTTTAACCAACATGAGTTGGTTTCTTTGGGCTCTATTCGTAATGCCCCTGAGCTCAGTTTATGCTTCTATGAAGAGGGGATCATAAGAGCACCAGCCTCCTGACTGGTTTAAATTCATGCAAGTAAGGAATCTAGCGTGTTGTAGGGCTCATTGTAAGCACCCAATTTACATTCACTTTGGTGGATGTCACTGATGTCTTTAGCCCTGCCATGTGCTGCCCTCTCTGCCTGGTGCACCCTCCCATCACCTCCATCCCCCCAACCCACATCACTGGCAAGCCTTGTTCATTTTAAACACTCAGCTTGTTTCTCTAGGGAGCCTTCTCTGGGGGGCCCAACCTGGGTGGGTGGGTGGTCCCATCTGGGCTCTTGTAGCACCAAATGCTTCCTTCAGCAAAGCACGGATCGCCCTGCACTGTGGCTGTCACTCATTGTCACTCTCCATCCTTGACCTCTGAGCTCCATCCACGTAGTCACATCTCTGCATCTATGTGCTCTGTGCTCAGTGTGCAGCAGGGGCTAAAGATGTGTTTACTGAATGAATGAATGAGTGATCCAACACAAGGTTCACGTCACTCATACTTTCAAGGGATGGCAGAGCTGTGGAGTTATTGATGCTCTGGGATCCTTCTTCCACAATTACATTAAAAGCTCGATTATCTTGGGGATTGGAAATAGATTACATCTCCATCTGGAATGAACAAGACAAGCAGATCATTAGAATAATGACTAAGGATATACAATCTCTGACATTTAAAGGACACTGTTCGAAGCCAGGCCCCAAGTCACTGACTCCTCCAAGTGACATTTCAAGTTTGGAGGGTCAGAGCATCATGGAACTAAATGAGGCCTCGGAGGTGATCTCATCGGACCAGCTCGTTCTATACTGGAGGAGGCTGAGGGCGAGGGGAGAGGAAACTTGACCAAGGGAGGTTTAAAAAGCACTGTGCCCGAGGCTGATTTTCTAGCTCTCATGTAAATGACAGCGTTCTGTGACATTCACAGCCACCTGTGCACCAACCACACTAAGCTTCTACACACAGCACAGGTCTGACGTCATCTGAGCCACGAACCTTCTCACCCTTCTGTCTGAGCTATTCTTCTGCCAGAAAAGGTCTCTTACCTTTAAATAGGGCGCAGCAATTTGCACACTGTCATACAGGGCTTTTCAGAGAACCAGCTGTGGTCCACGCAACCCCACCAGGAGTGAACAACAGGAAGTGTGTTTCTTGTTTCATTTGATGATTTCAATCTGCATCCTTTTTCTGTAATAAACTGTAACCATGAGTAGAACAGCTTTTCTGAGTTCTGTGAGTCCTTCTAGCGAATCGTTGAACATGAGGGTTGTCTTGGGGGGACCCAGATACAGCAGCCTACTCTGTTTATCAACATATTGCACACATGTTGAGGGCGCCATAGCAAGATGGACAGAGCACGGTCTGGACCGGGGGTACGGATTTTGTCCGTGAGCTTTAACTGTATAAGAACCCCAAACTTAGTGGCTCACACGACAATTATTTATGTCGTCATGCTTTTGTAGCTTTCAGTTTGGATTAGTCTCAGCCCGTCTGTTGTTCTGCCCTCAGTTGGGCTCACTCACGTGGTCAAATACCAATCAGCTGGTGGTTCTGCTTCAGGAGTTGGCTGGATGCCAGATAGGGCAGTGGGGGAGACTGGACAGTGTGTCTCTCTTCATCCAGCAGGCTTGTCACATGCAGTAGGATTCCAATTGCTCCAAGGCAGAGCCCCAGTGGGCAAGCACTCGAGTCTCTGCTTGCTTCATGTTTGCTAATATCCCACTGACCAAAGCTAGTCCCACAGCCAACCCAGACTCTAGGGGCAGACAAATAGACTCTGTACATCAGAACGTTGCTAGGCATGGATACAGGGAAGGGAAGAATTTGCAGCCATTTTTATAACCTACCCCACTGGGACACCAGGAGCTCCCAGAAGCCTGGCGTCACAGGACAGGGAAGTGACAGCAGGCTCTGAGCTGGGTGACTGAAAGCTAGCAGACTTCAGCACACTCTTTTTGGCAGTCCCCACCTGGTGCAAGGTTGCTCCAGCAGCTGAGTCAATAAAAACGATAAATTCCCCACCACTCCCCCACACATCAGCAAACCACAGTTTACTGTTTGGTTTAAAAAATAAATAGGGACAGTTATTCCAATGGCATCAAACCCTATCAGAAGTGCCTCACACTCATTGCTTTACAAAATCCCTTCCAAATCTCGAATGCCATTGTGTCCTCGGGGTAATTTTATGAGTCAGGAGCTGTTCTCCTCTATTTTTAGATGAGGAAATTGAGGCGTGGAGAAGCAATATAAGTGCCCACTCAGATTCATATTCTATGTGTGATTCCAACACCACTCTCTCAGCACGCTGCTGGGCCGCCTTTAATTCAGCATCATAGGCACTGCTCCCCTTTTATAGATGAGGAGGTAGAGGCTTCCAGCAGTTGGTAAATAAGTGGCCATGACACCCCTGAGAGTCACCGCCTCCGTGTGCTACAGCATTCATCATGCACTTATTACTTCCTGTGGGTGCTCGTCCATAGCAAAGGCATGGAACAGGCAGCAGCAACACGCCCAGGGCTTTCTTTTAAGGAGGGCCAAGTCATTAAAAATACATCTTTGCAGGTTTTTGCTCTTTTGTTTGTTTGGGTTTAGGTATCATATAAGGATCCATAGATACGGGCAAGAAAAATTTCCTTTCAAGTAGGTAATTCAGAATATGTGCCATCAAGGGGAATAATCTCGCAGTTTGGAGGGAAAAACAAAGAAAGAAAGAGACAAGTACAACCAGCTGGTTTGCGGGCATAATTGCAATGCTCAGAACACTGGCCTCTCCCAGGGACAATGCTGGACCCTGGGGCCAGGGAGAGGAATATTCCAATACCAGTTTCTGCCTGGAAGACCCACCAGATGGATAGCGAGATGGAGGATGGAAACAGAGGGGCTGGGGAGGGAGCCGATAGTGGACTCCTTTCAAAAGGGGGTCTGTTCTTCTCGCATGTTAGGATATTGGGGAAGGTGCCCTTGCTCTTGACTTTCACCTGCCACCCGGAACCAGAGTGATGCATCCTGCTCTTGGTCATGTGACTTGCCAACACTGCCCACTGGCCTGGGAAGAGTTTTACCCTCCTATGGACTTGCGGACTTTGGCCTTTGGAACGCTGAGGAGTGGATGTTGACCCATTTCAACATGAAACGTTCAGAGTTGCCCCTTTTCTTTGTTTCCTTTGCTCTTTTGATGCTCCCGCCACAAGGGGCAGACTCAGCTGTGGGAGGCGACTGGTCCCAGGAGAACGTGACGCTGGAGCAAAGCTGAACTTGACCCCAACCCTACAAATGAGAAATAGAAATATTTGCAGCTTGAAGCCACTGAGGTTTTAGATGTTTATTTTTAGGTGAACCTAAAAAAAAGAAAAAGCTAATCAAGGTGCATACTTTGCTGGCCAGAAGACCCCTGCTCTGTGCTCTGACGTCAAGTTTTGTGTACCCCTTGACCTGGTCCATCCAGGAGGCATGTCTCTTTCTAGGACTGGGCCCCAATTTGCCCAGTCCTGGTGCCAACAGGTGATCAATTCTAGGCGTATTGTTTGCCCTAGGGTGAACCCACACAGTTCACTCATCTGTTTAAGACAATATTGAGGTGGGGGTCCCCTAAAATGTACCTATCGTGGCACTTATTGTGTAGGGGCACTTTACACAATCCACATCATCAACTCTCCTACCCTCTGGAAGAGCAGATATTAGTAAGCTGTGTAATAAGAGCAGCATTATGCATGTCATCCCCCCTTCCCCCACCCCCTGCCCTGAACCAGGTGAGATGAGCAGGGCTGCAGGCACAGCCAGGAGCTCGAGTGGCCGGCCCAGAGCCCCGTGCTGGAGGAAGAAAGTGGCCAAGCTGTTTTGTGGGTCACTTGGCTTAATATGTGGGCACAAGCCAATAGTAGACTCCTCAGTAAATGGGAAAAAATTATACCATGTCATTCTGGGGGTGGTTGTGAAGATTTATTCCGATAACATTGTCAAACACGGACACACAGAGGCAGTCAATCACGGAAGATGTTGGTATGATTCCTGCTGGAATTATTAGCCTCATCACCATAGCGAGGGGGAGTTGGTGGTAAGCACGTCAGGCTACCTGCACCCACCTCCCCTCCTCTCCCCCTGCCCCCTGCCCTTACCTCTGATCTGCTCCCTGTTAACTAACCCACTCCCTCCTGGGTGCTAGTCCTACATCACACAGAGTCCAGGGTGATACACGTAGCTGGAGCAGCACAATTAAAATCCGTCTTCTCTCAGTACACGGTGTCCCCCGTTATCTGAAAGCAGAGTGTTCCTATGAAATCTTTCCTAAGCCAAAATGGTGTAAAGCAAAGAAGCAATTGCCTTAGGACACATCTTGCTAATGGATGCACAACATAAATCAAGGTAAAGCAAAGACACAGTTCAAAGCTTACAGCGGCTCAATGATCAGATGCTGAGTATGGTTCCCGGGAAAGAAGGGAGCTTGGCGGGGCTGCTCTCGCTGCTTTGTGTACTCATTGCCTCTGTAACAGCTTAGCTGCCTGCCAAACAGACATTGAATGTGATTTTCACTCTTGTCTTTTTTCGGAAAAGTGAAAATCCTCTGTTAGCAAAAACAGGTACTACTGTAAGTCTTTCATAAAAGCGAAATGGTGTAAAATGAACTTTCAAAAAGCAGGGGGTACCTGTGCGTAGCCCTCTTAAAGGCCTTCCTAGTGTCAGCCCCCTCCACCCCCCCCCCAGATGCTCTCTGGAGAGACCAAAAGAGTAATTAAACAGCTCTTTGGAAACTAACTGTGGCACTTATGGTAAACACAGGGAAAAGCCAAAATCTCTTTAGCTTGAGTCTGTGCACTGACCTCTCGGGAGGCTATATATACATAGAGACACATGTGCACCCCTGCTCACAACATTCTGGAAGGGCAAAGACAGAAAACAGATGAGCCCCTCGCCACAGGCAGAGTGGACAAGTGGGGGTCATCGAGGGATCTGCTGGCCCCAAAGCAGACTCATCTGTCTTAGTTCAGGCTGCTATAAAAGAATGCCACAGACTGGCCAGCTTAAACAGCAAACACATATTTCTTGGAGTTCTGGAGGCTTGCAGGCCCATGATCAGTGTGCTTGCATGGTCTGGTTCTGGTGAGGGCCCTCTTCCCATTTACAGATGGCCACTTTCTTGCTGTGTCCCTGTGTGGTCGAGAGAGAGGGCTAGTTCTCTTCCTCTTTATATAAGGGCACTAATTCCATCATGGGGGTCCCACCCACATGCCCTAATCACCCCCCCAAAGGTCATACCTACAAATACCATCACATGTGGGGTTAGAGTTTCAGCATATGGGTTTGGGAGGACAAAGCATGCAGTCCTTATTATCACCTTAGCAGAACCTCATTTCTCATCCTCTAGGTCAGAAGTTGAAAACTGGCAGCCTGAAGGTCAAACTAGCCTCCCAGATTATGTCTCATTTGTCCCAGGTATTGAAAGATACATTGATTTAGTGACTGATATTTAATGGTGAAACTATTTCTCAGAAGAATCTAGATGCCAAAGTTTGTCTTTAGAAGCAAGACTCTTTGGGAACACTCTTTGTACTTTCCTATTTGGCCACCGTAGGCTGGAGCTGCTGCCGCTCTAAAAGGGGCACGTGACCCTCCCATTTGCCACCTCCCCTCCCCCTCCCAACCCAGAGTGTCATTTGATATCTAACACCCATATCCAGGGCTGCTTCTCTCATACCTATAACCCAACTAACCTATTTATCATTTGAATTTGTAACCTGCCCTTGAAGACAATCCCCTCTTTTAATAGATAGGGAAACCACAGCCCAGAAATCAGAAGTGTGGTGAGACTGGTGCATGACACATAAACATGGAAAATGCCATTTTCACCAATTCTTTTCCTTCAAGGTCCACATGGTATCTCCAGAAACATTCTGGCACACAAAACTCTCTCTCTTCTGAACTTTAAAGCACTCTGGTGGTGAGGACTTCCAAGCTCTATAGAATGACCAAATAAGGAATGGCACAGACAAAGATATGGGATACCTTTGTCCACTTCCTGTTCCCTGTCCCTTCTCCCTGTGCCAGGGGTTTTGAAACGTGGTCCTGGTAAGGGATACAGGATGAACACACCACCTGTGAGAATTCTGGGGCTGCTCATCAAATTCAGGGCATAATTGATTTGACAGCCATTTCCCAAGTAAGTCCATGGCCCTGTTTCTCTTCTTTTGCAGACAGTGTGTTCCTCAGAAGTAAACCTGACTCCCCAGGGAGATCCTGGAGAAACAAATGTGGTCATTAGACAGGAGTGTCTGCTCAGCCAGAATTCAGAGCAGGACTGGGACTCCTTTTCATTTCAGAAGGTTAAAAAATGGTTCTTCTTTATTTCTCTGTTGAGCCACTGGGGGAGAATTTGGAAAATTTATACAAACAGACAATAAGCTTGCTATCAAAGGGGGACTGGTGTTCCCAGCTGGGAAGAACAATTGGCAACTTCTCCATTCTGGGCTCTGTTTATCCTTTCATTGTGATGCATAATCACAGTTTCCTTAAGAAGTTCTGTGATTCTTAATCAGAGTTGACTTTGATAATCTTGCATTTTCTGGGAGAGAACAAGCAAGCGGTTGCCTTTACCTGCTAGCAGATTAACCCCAATCTTGCTTCTTGCAAAAAGCACAGAAGTTCAGTTGAAGGTGCTGAAACATTACCAGAGAATCCCAGAGAGTGAGAAGCACAGGGATTTTTTTTTTTAATTTTATTTATTTATTTATTTTTGGCTGCGTTGGGTCTTCGTTTCTGTGCGAGGGCTTTCTCTAGTTGCGGCAAGCGGGGGCCACTCGTCATCGTGGTGCGCGGGCCTCTCACTGTCACGGCCTCTCTTGTTGCGGAGCACAGGCTCCAGACACGCAGGCTCAGTAATTGTGGCTCACGGGCCCAGTTGCTCCGCGGCATGTGGGATCCTCCCAGACCAGGGCTCGAACCCATGTCCCCTGCATTAGCAAGCAGACTCGCAACCACTGCGCCACCACGGAAGCCCATGGGACTTTTATCTCCTCTCTGTGGAGCCTCGTCCTCAGCAACCAGCCGGCTCATTTGCTTCCACCTTCGGCATGCATGTCTCTCACGCCGATCACTGAACTGAATCTCAGAGACAGAGTTTTGGGTGAAGTAGAAAAGAACAGCTTTATCGCTTTGCCAGGCAAAGGGGACCACAGCAGGTTAACGCCCTCAAAACTACCTACCCCAACCTGGAGGCAGTAGTGAGGAGTTTTATCCTGTTGGTTCAAAGAGGAGGGCGTGATCAGCTCGTGGACACTCTCCTGATTGGTTGGTGGTGACGTAAGTGGGAGTCGGCATCATCAACCTTCCGGTTCCACCCGGTCTGGGGACTACGTGCTTGTGGGCAGCAGACAGTTAACTTCCCCCACCTGGTGAGAGTTTCAGTACCTGCAAAACAGCTCAAAGGTATTGTTATGTGTATCTCTCTTTTTTTTTTTTTTAACTTTTTAATGTGGGAATTTTCAAATACATTATGTGTATCTCTTGAGGGGAACCAGGACCCTGCCCCAAGGCTGCACTATTGTTTCTTGACTGTTCCTCCCTCATCTCTGCATCCCCTCCCTTCCCTGATTAGCAACTGTTTGAACCTGCCCATTGGAACTCAGGGAAGGTCATGGAGGCCGAATGAAGTCTATTTCCTACAAACAAAAAAATGCGGGACACAGAAAGGCTTTTGTGCCCAGGAGCCCCACAGGGTCCTGGCTCAGTTTCATCTCCACCAGGGATGGGGCGCCCACCCCACTCCCTGAAAGACCATGATCACACTGGGCAACTGCAGCTGCCAGAGACTGTTGTCTTTTGTTTAAAAAAAAACCTAGGTGCTTCTGCCAGTTCTATCCCTGTCCTTCTCCTTCCCTCTGAAGGTCACATCTGCTACACACTCTTCAGGTAGATCCTTCCTTTGCACATTACAAATAACCTCCCTCTCCCAGACCTGTCTCTGAGGATTGGCATAGCTTGTGACCTTGGCCAAGACATTTAACCTCTCTGAGCTTCAATTTCCCCATCAGGAAAACTGGGATAATAATAATAATAATAATAATAATAATACTCATCTATGGGGTTTTCACAATGATTCAGTTAGATAATACATGTACGGTATAGTTTTTATAAGAGTTCCTGGCATAAAATGACTTCTCTGTTAGCTAATGATTCATCGTCATCATCATCAACAGCATCTTTAACATCCTCATCATGCTGCCTGAAAAAAAAATGCACAAACTAAAAGTTGAGAATTCTGTTGTACTTGATGGACATACTGAGGACTTAAGCCCAGGAGACAGCTTCTCAGATGCTCTGAGGGGCTGTTCCGAAGAGGTCAGGGAGGAGCCAGGATACAGAGGAGTGTTTGCAATAAAAACCAGGTGGTTGGAACATCAAAAGATGACTGTTAATTAAGGAAAAAGCAAACATCTCAAGTTAATGAATTTAGCACTTTTCTATGTACGGGAAGATGCAAGAGTCTGGGCTCATTGAAATCATTCCTTTGATGTGCACTTTAACTATCTAGGGCCAGTATCCTGTTCTTTTCTGTCCTGAATCCCCTCAGGGTACACTGTTGGGGACACTGTAGTGACTGATGGATTGATGGCTGCAATATCCTTTGTTTGCTAATATGGCAGGTGTCATTCTTTGTCCACAATCATCATCATCAACAACGTCATTATCATTTTCTTATAAATGGTAATAAACAACCCTGGATCCTTCTACATTTTCTCCTTTGCTTTGGCATATGAACTCTTGATTGTCGCAGTTGCCTTACAGTGAAAATGTTCCTAAGACGAGTCACTCAGCACACTGACCCTTGGTTCCCCCAGCTTTAATTGGGGAAAATAATGTGTAAAAGCACCTTGCATGTCGGCTGACCCAGAGCAGAGGCTGTGACAGCATCAGGCTCCCTGTTGATCTCCACTCTCCTCTGGGGCATTACTTGTTTGGTCTTTGCTTCTTTCAAAGCACTCAGATCACTGCCATGAACACCTAGAGGGACCAACAATTGCTCTTGGGATGGAGTTCACCATATTTTTATTCCTTCTCTGCATAATAACAGTCTGGTGATGTCAGGGTCCATGTGATAGCTCCCATTGAACAAGTAAGGAGGCCATGGGGTGAACTGATTATCTCAAGGCCTCCCTTTAAAGCAAAGCTCCACCTGCCATTCTCAGATAGCAGGATTCCACAGGGTAGTAGGATGGAGCATGGCATTCTTTGACACCTCCACTCTTCCAGCCCCACTCTTCCAGCCAATTGCGTAAAATCACAAGCTACTGAGTTATAGACACAATATCTTTCAGCCTCAGTCTCCTCATCTCATTGAAAGGGGGGTCACAGCAGTTCCCACATCACAGAGCCATGAGTGTTGGATGAGATAACCCGTCTCAGTGCTAGCACAGCCCATCTTAGTAGTAAACACTCAATAAACTGGCCATTTTTCATCTTAAAATGGGCTTAACAACATTCACAACACAGCTCTCATAGAGAGAGTTTTACAGAGCCTGGCGGGCAGAGTCTGGCAGAGACCAAGGGCTGGTTCTGCATCATATCAGCTTTACTAGCATTTTGCTCCAAAGCTCTGGCGCTATGCCCACCACATCTGAGCCACCTGCGGTCAATTCTCTGTTTGATGGGCAGAGTTGGCAGCTTCTCTGACTCTGACAAGCTTCCAAAAAAGTTTTCAAGCTGATTCCAGACAGCAGCTCCGGACTGTCCACTCGGGAACCCAGAGCCACACGTAGGCTGCGCATGCCGGCCCCAGAGCCTTCTCTCTGCCAGCCTGGCACTTCTGTGCTCAAGGCCTGGGGGCTGAAGAGCGCTCAGGTGGTGGATAATTACCCCACATGCTGCTGCCTGCATGTAGATGAGGCATTATTCAAATCCAGCCTCTCTCCAAAGAGCTTTGTCATCTTCCTGGACCCCAGAATGTACGGCCACAGAACACCCACCCCTGGCAGCCTGGGAGTGGGCTGTGTGTGTGTGGTGGCGGGGGGGGAGGTGGGGGGTGGATGCAGTCAGAGAGGCTGTTTCCTGTGATGTTTCAGCCTAGCTGGGGCCCTTGCTCCTGCCTACCCTCTTCTCATGGCCTCTAACCTTGGCACTGGTTCCTTTCAAGGAAGGGACAAGGAAGGGAGGAAGGAGAAAGAAGGAGAAGCAGAGAGGAAGAGACGACAAAGGGAGAGAGGGAGGAAGGAAGGAGGGAGAATTTTCTGCATGCCCACAGATTTCTGTCTGCCCTTGATGCCCTCAGACTTTCCTCCCTTCCTTCTGTAAATGAAAAGTGTTGCCTGTGATATCAGTAAACAAAGGATGTTGCAGCCATCAAGCCATCACATTACAGCAGCCCTGATGGCAGCATCAGGCCCTCAGCCACTGCAGCGCCCCCCAGTGGTGCATCTTGAGCCCAGATTTTCGCATCTTCCCATATATAGAAAGTTGCTAAATTCATTAACTAGAGATGTCTGGTTTTCTTTAACAGTAATCTTTTGATGTTCCGACTACCTGGTTTTGTGACAAAACCCGTATACATCCTGGCTCCTCCCTCACCTCTTCAGATCAGTCCCTCAGAGCTGTCTTGAGAGTCCTGTCTCCTGGGCTGGAAGTCCTCAGAAGGTCCTCCAAATAAAACATAATTCTCAGCTTTTAGGCTGTGTATGTTTTTCAGTCGACACCTCCGTAATGATGGCCAGGAGTGCAGAAGGGGCCCCGGAGTCTGCACCAAGCCTTCCCTCCCTTCCTGTAAACACAGTGTCACCTCCAGTCTGCACCAAGCCTTCCCTCCCTTCCTGTAAACACAGTGTCACCTCCAGTCTCCACCCAAGAGAGCGTCAGTGACACTCAAGCCTGTAAGCGTCCATGTGCCAGGCCACGTGTGCCTTGTGTTCTAGATGCCAGGTACCACGATGATACACGTCATTGTGGAAACTGGGAACTCCGCCACCAGACCCCTTCAGGGCCGGACTTGCTGCCCAGACTTGCTTGCACCGGGGAGCGGGCTCAGCAGGCAGCCTCCAGCTCTCAGCCCCTTCAGGGTCCGGCTCAGCTGCAGAGAGCCTCCGTGTCCGAGGCCATGCCCCTCTGGGGACAGTCCACCCTGGTGACCGAGCAAGGCAGCGGAGGGGTGCGCTGATGGGCCAGCCTCACTCTGGAGCTCCCTGCAGAGGCAGCCGAGGCCCTGTGGGGTGTTCACTGCAGTTTGGCCCCTTCCCACTCCAGGCACCTGCAACTGTGAAGGACTCATAGGATAACGGTGTTGGTTGGTCATTGCTGGGCAATGTAGAAGGGTAACAACGGCTGGGAGTAGGAAGAGGCAGCTGAGAGGCAGGTCTGAATACAGAACGCTCTCTGTACGCCAAGGAGTTCTCAACTCCTGCAGTTGAAAGGTGGAGAAAGCTGAGGACCAAGACATCATAGAGCGGCTGAACTTCCAAGACCTTTGGGGAAAACTGTGACCCTGCCCACGGATGCCCCTCAAAGATTCAAACTTTCCAAACTGCTCAGGGTCTTCTGAAGCCGCAGACTCGGCACCCCTCCCTATCAGGACACAGCACCCCCAAGGCTGGAAGGCAATGCGGAGACCTCTGCTTCTAAGGCTACGCATTTGCCCTCAGGAACTACCCCCCATCTCCTGTTCTGGTCACTGGACCTATAATTAGGGCAAAGGCACAGCATAGCCCAGCAAGGATGGCTCTCAGAAGCCCAGAGAAAATGGTGACCCACACTCAACCAGCTGAAATGTCAGAATGATCACAGCTGACAGAAAAAGAAAGGGTTCAATGGCTCAGGAAGGGGGCGTAAGCTGGAATGGATGTGCTGTATGTGGACGGAAGACTCACCAGGTCCTAACCTTCCAAGAGGCAACCCAGAAGACAGGGCAATTACTAAGGCCATAAGGAATGTGACAGCTAGAGGGTCATCAGTATACTAAAAAATGTCAGAGGTGGTTCTCCTCTCTAAGCCAGGGCTTGTGAAATTCACCCATGATGTTTTCTATAGTTGTGGTTTACTCATTCTCATTGTTAGTATGTAATCTATTTACTGAACATACCACCTTATTTATCCATTCTACTGTAGATAGACATTGGGTGGTTTCCATTTTGGGGCTATTGTAAAAACTGCTGCTTTGAACGTGCTTGTTTGTATGATTTGATAAATATATGTATACAGTTCTTTCAGGAATATACGTAAGAATGGAATTGCTAAGTCTTAGAGCATGCCACTGTCTAAGATGGTTGAAACAGTTCGTACCTCCAGAGTAACATACAAGTTCCATTGCTTCACCTCTTTACCAATACTTCATATTGCCAATATTTATCAACTTAGCCCTTCATGGGCTGGTGTGTGGTATTATGTCATTGTATCTTTAAGTTTTATCCCTTTGGTGACTAATAAAATTGACCACCTTTTCCAAAATTTATCATCCATTGGTGAAGTCTCTGTTCAAGTCTTTTGCACAAATTTCTATTGGATTCCATATGTTTTTCTTTTTTTTTTTTTAATATGCCAGGTATAAGTCCTTTGTAAGATATATAGTTTACAAAGACCTTCTCCCGAGGATTGTGTTTTCACTGACTCAGTGGTGCTTTAGGTGTGTGGTACACAGCCATGGATTTTGTGAAGACATTCTTTTTTAGTCCCATCAGGAAGGACAACTAAAACCGTCTTTTTTTACTTCAGAAGAACACCTGTATATGATTACAGTCTTACCCAGTATGTTAACTTTCTGCTCCCTTAAATATGAGAATCTGATTGTCTGGACATTCTACGTTGATTTAACACATCAGTGGCATCTTGCTAATTGGACAGGATGCCCAAGATAATGGCAAGAACGTTGAAGAAGAAACTCTGTAAAAAATGTGTGCCCCAACATGCGGGAAATAAACCATATTAAATATTTAAGGATCTAGTGCTCTGCGACAGTCTGGGACTAGTGACATTTTTAAGGATCTAGTGGCCTGGGGCATTCTGGAACTTTCCTACCAAAGAAAATGCCAAATTACTGTACCCACACTCCCCTGCACCACTAAGAAGGAAGCATGGTGTCTACTAGCCCTCACCGAGTTCTGTAGGAAGTGCACACCCTGCTCTTGGAATGCCGCTCCAACCTCTTTACCCTGCAACACAGAAGGCTGCCAGCTTTGAATGGGACCAAACCAGGAACAGACTGTGCAGCAGGTCCAAGCTGTAGTGCCGTGCACTGTCACTCAGCCCTATGACCCGACAGACCTTAAGGTACTAGAAATATCTGTGGTGGGAAAAGATACTGCGTGAGGTTTATGACAAAGCCCTAATAAAAGGAGATTCACAACGTGGACCTTATGTGTCTGGAGCAAGGCCATGCCAGTAAACAGCTAGATGTGCATCTAAATTAGCAAGATGCCAGGGTGACACTTGGTCCTGGTAGGGAAGGAACACCTGATCCCAGGGCATCAACTGACCAGGTGGCCAGAATTTCCCCTAAATGTAACCATGGTAAGTAATCTCGGTGGCAGGAACGGAGGCTATGCAGGGACCCAACAGCACGGGTTCTGCTCGCCAAGGGTGCCCTACCTTCTGCAGCCACAGATTTCCATGATGTCAACAACCAAGGTCAACACTGAGCCTCTGAGCCTGCACCATTTCTCAAAGAGATCGACCACCCACTTGGTGTCAAGTATAATTCCACTGGAGCCCTTCCTCCCTGGAAGGGGTGTAAATCATCCTGATTGAAATTGACACGTTTTGATAGGGAGGCCCTCGGCCAGAACCGTTATCACAGGGCTCACGGGACATTTGCTCTTCCTCACCCGGAGAGGGCTGCCTCCGCCAAGACACTCCCCCTCCCCAGCTGCAGCCCACATCCAGTGAGCGGCCGGCGCTGGGGTACCAAGACCTGGCCCCCATGTCTCTAATCCAAGGGCCCATCCTGGGTGCGGAGCACCGCGAGGCCTCTGATCCGACCACACCGCAGGCCAACACCTCACTCTGCGTAGCCCGCCACCCCTCACGCGCTTAGAGGTTCTGTTCCTGAGAGCTGTCTCAGTGGCCCCTGCAAGGAAACCTCCCTCCCAACATCTTTTTCTGGGGAACACGACCTATGACAGGCATTGTCCACACCTGTGAAAGAGCAAAAAGAAGGGAGACAACAGCCCTGCGGATTTGAGAAAGGGTTTTCAGGGGGAGGACACAGCAGGTGGAGGGGACAGAGCTGCCCCAGAGGAGACAGTGAGCCCAGCTTATTCTGGAAGAAAGAAGGAGGCCAGTGAACAAGGATGAACAGAGGAGACAAGGGGAGAGGGTGGGGCATGGGACGGGGAAGCGGGCCGGCTCATGGGAAAGAAAATTAGCTTCTCCGGTGAGAGAGAGAGAGAAGGCGGCATTGGCGGTGTGAACAGAGTTACATGGTATCACACTTGCATTTCACAAAAATAGCTCCGGCTGCCAGGTTGATGCCAGCTGTTGGGGTAAGAGTCCAGCAGGGGCCAGTTAGGCGGCTATCACAAGGATCCAGGAGAGAGAAGGAGTCAAAGTTCTGATCCCTTACCACCCACAGGGTCACTTGTAATACCTTCCCTATGTTACAGACAAGGGACACAGAGTCGGGCGACGCCAAGGACTGGCAGGTAAGAAGTAAGCTAAGACAGAACCCCGCGGGGCTCGCCTCCCGCCTCTGGACCACTTCTCATCGTGTACCAGCATAACTACCGACGCCTGTCACGGTCACCCCTGGGCTGCAGGTGCCAGCCTCTAGGCATCTTTCGAAGCCTGCTTGGCCCACGGTGCGCTCGTCTCGGGTCAGGGGTGGAACTCCATTGCACTTTTCCTTCCATCCTCTTCTCTGGGGAAAAGAGGACCTGAGGAATGAATGAACAAACTAATCAATCATCTCGGTTCATCCCCACCAACACTCTCTAAGGTAGGTTTTCTAATGCTCCCATCTTACAGAGGAGGCTGACGCTCGGGGAGGCTAAGGATCTTGCCTAACTAGGTCAAGACACGACATGAATCCAGATCCAACTCCAAATCCCAAACTTGGTTTTGAATCACAGCTAAATGGGTAACGGGCATAAAAATATTTGGGAAAAAAGGGCTGTGAAAAATATTGTTCTAAACTGAATATATATATGTATATATACCCACACACACACACACATACGTACACACACACACAAACACACACACGGTAACTCTATTCCTTACATGCAAGGTATAAATGTATGTCTTTAAAGTACACATCTCTGTGTGTGTACACATTTAGTAGGTGTCAGTTTCTGTACTAAGGTTTCATGCGCAGCACCTCTTAAAATGCTATCGAACCTATGATTGGCATCCCCATTTTAAAAGCAAGGGCAGGGTCTGGCGATGACAAGCCTTGCATCTAGGGTCACAGAGTTGCTATCTGCGTGATGTTGAAGACAGGCCAGCCTGACGTTTGACCATTATGTGTCTGTAGAACATTTCTAGGTGCTGTGTTCTGTAAGGATAGGATACACCTGTATGTATTATATGCTCTACATGGGAATGTTATATATGAATCCATACGTGTGTGTAGAGATGGTGTGCTACCATCTGCATGTAGGCTTCGTGCTTTCATATCTGTTTAATGCGCAGGGATTGTTATGGGCTGAACGTTTGTTTCCCTCCAAAATTCCTATGCTGAAGCCCTAGCCCCCGGTGTGATGAATGGTATTTGGAGGTCGGGCCTTTGGTAGGCAGTTTGAGATGAGGTGATGAAGGTGGGAACCCCCTGACCGGATTAGTGCCCTTATAAGAAGAGGAAGAGAGAGAGAGAGAGATCCCTCCAGGAGCACACACTGAGGAAAGGCCATGTGAGCACACAGTGAGAAAGTACCTGTCTGCAAGCCAGGAAGAGGGCCCTCACCAGACGCCACATCTGCCAGCACCTGGAGCTCAGATTCCCCAGCCCCCAGAGCTGTGAGAAGTAAATGTTTGTTGTCTAAGCTGCCCAGGCTATGGTATTCTTGTTATAGCAGCCCAAGCTAAGATAGAGATCTATATGATATATACATATGCATATAGGGAGATAACTTTTGCTGGTTTAGGAGTAGAATTATTTTTGTAGTCTTTTAATGTTCCTTTGCATAGCTCACCTGGCATAACATTAATCACGGCAAACTTAAAATGACATTAAATTCAATTTTCTTCCCTCTTGAATGCCAGCCACACAGCTTATTTACAAGGAGCACCAAACAAAAGTGGAGGAAGAGAAAAACAGGTTCAATCAATTTCCCTTTTTGCTAATTGGGGATTTATTGCTGGTTGGTTTGCTCACAATGGCGGGGGGAAGAACCGTCCTTCAGTTTCTGGGCCCCAGATGCCAATTGGAATCTGAGTTTATTCTCTATGGCTGTCTCATAAAGGAACAGAGAGCTGAAGACAAAACAATACTTTCATCTCTTTATTATTTTCTCTGCAGTATGAGAGGCACTTCCTAGGATGTGGTGGGCTTACCCCTCAGTCTGCTGCACTCCGGCAGGGGGGCAGGGTGTGGCTACTCTCAATGTGTATTTTTAGGAGAAATGTCCCATAGACTTGTGTTCAGCTACCT
Source organism: Balaenoptera acutorostrata (assembly GCF_949987535.1). NCBI lineage: Eukaryota > Metazoa > Chordata > Mammalia > Artiodactyla > Balaenopteridae > Balaenoptera > Balaenoptera acutorostrata. The sequence continues at coordinate 4,101,475 of NC_080080.1, read as the reverse complement.
ATTTCTGGACTCACATATTCATATCTTGATGAACTTCTGCAGACTCCCTATTAAGCAGGAGCCCCGTGCTGGGCCCCGTGGGGGACAGGACACCCCCAGCCTGCAGGGAGCTGACCGTGTAGGAGAGAACCAGGCCCTACAGCCTTGTGCATGTTCTACTGGACGTGGCAACAGGGACTGTGGGAGACTGGGGGGAGGGGAGGGACAGATCCATCATCCTAGGGATTCCGAGGAGGTCAATTCACCGAGCTTTGAAGGGCATATAGAAGTCCAGGGGTAAAGAAGAGGGCAAGGGCTCTCCAGAAGGGGGCCTGGGAGCCAGGAGGTGCCACGTGGGGGGAAGCAAATGGCTGGCGAGGATGGAGTGAGATTGGATGGAACTGGGTGGCTTCGGCACCCCCATCCCCCCAGGTGGCCTTCAGTCTCCATGGAGGGTCTTCAACTGTGTTTGCATCCAGGGCAGTTGGAGCCCTACAGGGTCCTAAAGAGGGGAGCAGATCAGGGACCCCAAAGGGGAGGTTTAAAGCCACTGCCGGAGGCGGGTTGAGGAGGGAAGAGTGTGGTGGGGTGGGGGGGCGGTTGAAGGAGAGGCTGGGGCTGGGAGTCAAAAGATGGAGCCAGGTTGGGAGGGGGAGAGAGAGGGAAACGCCTTCCTTTCTGGATTACAGGGCTTCTGGCCCCCAGGGCTCCGAGAGGATGGGTGAGCGCCAGCAGTGCGCTTACTGCCACTCAGGAGATGAATGAGGCTAACTCACCAACAGGTGGGGAAAAAATGGCCGTGCCCACTGCGCTCTACAGCTGACAAAATGTGTTCCCGCTGAGACCCCACTGGAGCCTCACAGCAGCCCTCAGACACATGTGGTACCTGCGTTGAGCAGACAAGGACATACAGCTCCTGATTTGCTGCGTCTGGACCCTCCCCAGCTCAGCTCTGCACTCACCTCCCCCCGCTTGTCCACCCACCCCCCAGCTTCAGGGAGCGCTTCGCTGGACGCACTAGGTCAGCCTCCACTGTGTGTTCCTGGCCTCACCCCTTCCTGATCGGGCCCCGCCTCCCCCTCCTCTTCTTCCCCAGTGAGCTGCGTCGTTGCCATCAGAGTCCAAATGCTCCGGCCTGGTTTCCAATCCCTCCTCCTTCCTGGGGTCCTGGTGTCTGCTGTCCCCACTGCCTGGACCAGTAACCCACCTGCTCCTAACCACTTACAGCTCAGGTCTTCTGTAGCCGAAACGCCCCTGTAACTAAAGTCCACTCCCCATCCATCACCTTTACAACTTGATTCAATTTCAGAAATTACACACTGATCCATGTGATTATTGTTTAGGGTCTCCTACCTACCTTCATAGGCCTAGGGCTGTAGAGTTATTCTGAGGGAACTCACAGAATATACCAAAAATTTGGCCAGCAGTAACTGATCAAAAAGTACTTTAATGAAAACATGAATTTACGAAGGTCACAGAGAGTTGAGGTAGAGGTAAGATTTTAAAAAAAAGGTTCTGGCTCTGGTCTTGTGCTCTTGTGATGATATCACACCACCTTCCTGTTGCCTTGAGCAAATCAGTCTGTGCTCTGGGGTCTAAATCGGCCCACCTGTAACTGGAAGTGTTTACAGTCAATGAACCACCTGGTCTTTTTCTACCTGGCATCCAACAGCCTGTGGAAGGTTACTGCCTGGTGGTCCACTACTATCATTGGCATCCACAGAGTCCATCAGCGGCCGGCCACACAGGAAAGATAATGACTCAGGTACCACTAGTTTATTTGAATAAGCAGTCGGCCTGTTGGCCAGACTGATTAACTCCAGTGTTTTCTTTAGGTCCCTCTGGTCAGGGAAGCTCATCTCTGTCCATAAGTGGGTCCTAGAAGTCTGAGCTGGAAGGGATCTCAGGGACTGATCACCTGGAACAGCCAACATGTGACACTCGTGCCAGGGCTCCCATGCTGTGCACTGACAGGCATCACTAATAGATCACAGCACTCTTTTCTGCTGGGCTAGGACTAAATGCTCACATCTTTCAAAACACAGCGCTGCAGGTAGCCATTAACAATCAATTTGCCACAACCTGTCAGATGAAAGCTGAAACAGTGAGGGTGCCTGGCTGGAACAGATGCCCCCTCAGCTGGAAATGTGGGAGAGACTTTGAATGACGCGAGTCTGTGCGGAAGGGACCCTAACAAAGGATGCCGAGTCGTGGGACCAGCAGCAGTGGGTGGGGGGAGAGATCGCCACCCCTAAAGAAGAAGGGAAAGGGAGGACTTGACATCAAGAACTGGGTTTAAAGCCAGAGCCTGGCAGAGATGGATGCAGGCACGAGAGCCACAACAGGGCAGGGGCAGAGGAGCAAATACCCCAGTACTCTCTCCTCTGCCCCCTCACCTCCAGCCGCCATTGGTCAACTTACCTGCAAGCCAGGAGGCTGTGACTCCTAATGACAGTCTCACTATTGTCACCCAGTATTGCAGGGCACAGAGCAGGACAGGGAGAGACTGAGAATGGTGCATTCTGGATGTGGCCTGGGGAACACGTCTGGTTTGGGGTCAGGTTCCCTTAAAGCAGAGCCTGAGACAGGGATTTGGGATCACGTAACTTGTTAAGGGAGTGATCCCCAGCTCAAATGCTCTCACAGAGAAGCGATCCAGCTCCTAGGAAAGCGAAGATGCATGGTGAAGGGACCTTCAGAAATGCCCTCTGTAAGTTAACAGCAGACCCTAGATAAGAACCCAGAGGCGGACTCCCACTCTAGGGTTTGCTTCTAGAATCCGTGCTGCCAAGAAACCTGGGGGAGTTAGGCCTAAAGACCAACAGAACTCACTGGATGCAAGAATACGCATGTAAATAATGGAAAATCACTCATGACCTAAGTGACTATTTGGGACTGGCTGTGTCCAAGGAATAAGAGCACATGCCCAGGAAGACTTGTAGAAAGGCTGGTACTGTTGAATGCTGGGAACCTGCCATTTGTTTTCTGTTTGTATTTCTTTACCTCATGTTGTGGAAAGAGACAATTAAAAATTCTAAGTGGTGTTTGCATCCTTGGGTACCTTTGTCAACAGTCCTTGAAGATTTGGTATGTTTGGGGTGTGAGTCCATCTGGTGCCCATTTGGAGGCTGGTCTCCACTTTTCCCACTTCCCTCAAATCCCTGTATGGTTAATTAAAAGCAATGGTATCATCTCTGCTGTGACATGGCAGGATCACATCTCTACAATCCATCATCCTAATGAGCAAGGAGAGAAAGGATTTGTCTACTTTCAATTTGTATGTTTTAAACCTAGCAAAATTCACGGGAGATGGGGCTGACTCAATCCAGCATGAAATTCTGTTTGGAAAATTGTTCGTGAATTTTGAAACATGATCTCAGGGCTGTTCAGATTCGGGCTCCCTGTATGATTTCAACTGGTAAATAAGTAATGAAACAACAGTAATAATTCTGAAAATAATACTAAGAGCAGATACTAATTTTAGTGCCTATGGAGGGATTTCTCAGTACTTCCCAAAGTGTGTTCCAAGATCACTAGACCTTCAAGATGTCCCTTGACAAAATGACTGCGTACATTTCACATACGAGGCCCATGACAGACGCCGCTTGGAGACTCATAATATCCAGAGACTATGAGAAGCTCTGAGGAGTTCTGCAGTTTTGTAAAAAAAAAAAGAGTCATCGAAGTTGCCTTATTTGAAAATGGAATTCATTTGTGGAATATTTAATATAAGAGTTCTATTCAACACAACCTTTAACTATAAAAGTTCCCAGCTAGGCAACCACCATATTGCAGGTGAGGAAAATGAGGCCTGGAGTGACCCTGGAAATTGAACCCACTTCTGTCTGACTCCCAGCCCCCCTGACGCCATGCCAGCAGCACGTACTTGGGTCTGTGCCTGCACGGGCAGTTCAAGTTCAAGTTCACTCCTCACCCTCATTGTGTGGCAGCTGTTCACCAGGCCAGCACAGCCAGGGACATCAGGAGGGGAAGAGGGGCAGAGAAGAAAAGAAGCATTTCCTGAACATCTCTGGGTACCAGACACTGTACTCAGCCCAGAGAATACAGAGATGCAAAGATGTGGGTTCCTACTTTTTGGGGGCTCACCATCCAGAAGGAGAAAGAAATGAATAACCCAGCTTGTTATAAAAGCAATTCTTTGGAGCCAGACAGCCCTGAAGTCCACTGAATGCCCACTGTGTGCCTGGCCGTGTGCTGAGCACAACCATTCTGAGTGTCCAAGGGATTCTGATGGTCGTGGAATATTCCAAGTCCAGAACTTCTACAAACAGTACCCGTGAGTCCTCTGAAGGCCAGCTCCCATCCACAGTGCAGAAGTCCTTCCTGCCAGGTGTCCCAAGTAACCTTGGAGCTTCACCAGAGCTGCCTGACTACCTCCCTCCCATTCAAGGAGAAGGAATCGTTCTCTGTTGACTCACAGGCAGCACCGGGCCAGGCCACCTGCTGGCTTTCAGGAGAGGGCAGAGGGGAAGCTCTGGGGAGGTACTCAGGTGACAGCCCCTCCTGGGAAGGGTGCCCGTGCCACATCTGCAGGGGCCTGGGGCTCGTTGTTCAAGCTCCAGTAGGCTCTGTGAGCAGGGGTAAGACCAGATGCCACCATATTAATCAAGGCTGTCACTTTAATGGAAGCAATGATGTTATTACTTTTTTCATCGGTTAACTCATTCACACTTTCCTCCTTTGCAGCTTTCTGTCCATTTCGCTTTTTCTTTTCCAGTACAAAACGGAGGTGATGATACCTATCTTGGTGGGTCATTGTCATGGTAAATGGCGAGGTCAGTGAGAGCCTGCCTCAAGTTCCGCCACCAGAAAGGACTCAGTAGGTTTGATGTTTCTGGATGTTTGCACCTGTCAGGCCTCTAATTGCCCAGACTTGTCTCCAGCTGTCACTAACCAAACTGACCTTTCCTCCAGACTCCACGCTCTTTGCTGGAGGGAGCTGTCAGGAAAATAAGAAATCCAAGGTTGTCCCCATCTGGGATAACAGATGATCCCAATTTGCCCAGGACTGAGGGGTTCCCAGGAAGTGAGACTTTTAGTTCTAAAATAGGAGCTCAAAAAAAAAAAAAAAAAAAGATAGGACTTCCCTGGCGGTCCAGTGGTTAGGACTCTGTGCTTCCAACGCAGGGGGTGCGGGTTCAATCCCTGGTCAGGGAACTAAGATCCCGCATGCCTCGTGGTGTGGCCTAAATAAATAAATAAATAAATAAACAAAAATAGATAAAATAGGAGCAGTCTCAGGCAAGCCGGGAAGAGCTGGTCACCCCACCCCCAATCATCAAATAGGCTGGAAAAGAACCATTCAGAGAAGCCCCAAAGGTACTCAAAGTCCTGTCTACCTGTGGAGGATACACTCATTGCTCTTGATTTGCAAAAGTTTAGACCGCTCAACACCATCCCAATAGTCACATTCAAGCAGAGCCCCCTCTCCAGAGGCAGAGGTTCAGGTAAGACCTGGATCAGCCACCTGCAGTCCCTGAGCTCTGGGACAGAGCACTTCACTTGGCCTCAATTCTTCATCTACATTTACTTTGCGAATATCTTGTTCCAGATTTTGGATCTATATTCATGAGTAGCTTGGCCTGAATTTTTCAGTCTTGTGCTGTCCTTACCTGGTTTGGACATGAAGTTGTATTCATTCACCTCACAAATGAGTTGGGGATGAGTTCTCTTCTATGGAAGCATTTGTACAAAATTGGAATTTTATATATATATTTCCCTCGTGCTTGGGAGGGCCCTAGAGACGTTTGAGTCTTATTTTTCAAGAAAATTTTCATGTATGTCATTTACTGACATACTGCATTCATAAGAGACATATCTTTAATGTCTTAGCATTTGTAGTTAGGTCCCATTTTAATTCCTAATGCTTATGTTTACCCTCTGTCATTTTTTTCTTGATGAGTATTATCAGATGTTGTCTAAAATACTAGCACTTCAAAGAAACAAATATTGCTGTTTTATATTTGTTTTCTAAGTCCTATATTCTAGTCTTATATTTAGGTATTTCATGTACATTAGGGGGTGGTAGGGGAGAACTGTCCTGTCCTTTTTTCAAACTTCTTAATGCTTAACTTATGTTGTAAGGTTTTCTTTTTTCCCAACAAAAAATACCATGGTTTGGTGTATAATACTTTCATTATTAGCAATGTACGAGATATTGACAATTTTCTATTACAATTTCCCCTTTGAACCGTGAGTTCAAATTACACTTGATGTAATTTCAGATTCTTTTGAGGATGTGAAAGATAAAAGCTGTTTGCCCTTCCCAGTCTATTCACCCCTCTTCCACTCTGTTCTCTGCCCAGCAAGCTGACAGATGTGGACCATACAACAGGCTCCAGGACCCCATGGCTTCTCCTTGGAAGGAGCTAAGAGAGATGAAGGAGAGTGATGTCAGATACATACTCTCTGGGCTCTCAGGGCACATTTCACATCCTGAAAGGATGCTGTCTGTGTTTGCCTACCTGCTTCTTTATTTTCTGTCTCCCCAGTAATAAGGTAAGTTCCATGACGGCAAACTCTCCCAGCATCAAGCCTGGAACCTGGCATGGATTGACACTCCTGAGGGTTAAGAGTTGAAGAAGAATTTATAGATCATGGAGCCCGACTCCTTCCTGGCACATGTGAGGAAACTGAGCCCAGAGAGGTGAGAAGGCTTGTCGATGGCCAAGTGTCTCATTAGAGGCAGAGCCTGTACGCACCCCCAGATCCCCGGGCCCTTTCTGATAAAGCATGAGGCGCCTGGAAAGAAGGCAGGAGAGGGATGGGGGCAGGCCACACCCGGACACAGCCCAGAGGAACAGGTGTAGCCGTTCTCCAAGCAAAGGAGGAGGACGCACCTGCATATCTGAATCACTGATGAGTTTTCTCCTCCTAAGTTCCACAAAGAGCCTCTGATTTCTATGCCTCGTGTATCCAGCCTGCACAAACGGTCAGTTAATTAAATGAGGCCACAACAGCCAAATGGCCTGGAAGCTGTCCGTTCCCACTGCCAAACCTCTAACTTCTCCCTGGCTGGGATTTTGAAAATATTCAATAGAAAAACAAAGTTTCCCAAGAAGCTGAGAGAAAGCTATTTTCCTGAGGTCAAATTAAATATGCAGTGACTGCCAGGGACAGATGCCTAACTCACAATCTCAGAGCAGCCAGGGCCACAGACGGTTGTCTTGGAGGCTGGGATGCGCGGCATTCCATTTACCTTCCCCCTCCACTGATCCTCCAGGGACCATCACTAAAGCCCCAAGGTGAAATATACCGACATTTTGCAACAAACCACTGTGAGCTGTAGGAGGGAGGGAGGACCAGCAAACATTGTTGAAAACTTTGATTCATTGTTTTAAAAATATTTAAGACTTTCCAAGGAGGATCTCTCTCATAAATAGATTTTTTTAGCTCATAATTTGTTTTTAAAATGGCTGTTTTTAAAGAACTGGAAGCACTTAACTTTGTGTTCATTTTGTTTGGGGGTTTTTTACTGAAGTAGAGTTGATTTACAATGTTTCAGGTATACAGCAAAGTGATTCAGTTATATAAATGTGTATATATATACTTGTGTGTGTGTATATATATATATATATATTTCAGATTCTTTTCCATTATAGCTTATTACAAGATATTGAATACAGTTTCCTGTGCTATACAGTAGATCTTTATTGTTTATTTTATGTATAGTAGTGGGTATCTGTTAACCCCAAAGTCCTAATTTATCACTCCCCCTTTCCCCTTTGGTAACCATAAGTTTGTATTCTATGTCTGTGAGTCTATTTCTATTTTGTAAATAAGTTCATTTGTATCATATTTTAGATTCCACATATAAGTGACATCATATGATATTTGTCTTTCTCTGTCTGGCTTACTTCACTTAGTATGATCATCTCTAGGTCCATCCATGTGGCTGCAAGTGGCATTATTTCCTTCTTTTTTATGGAGGAAGCACTCAACCTCAGATCAGATGTATGACCACATCCCACTTGTGTTCATTCCCATGCACCGTTCATTCCCATACGACACCAAGACAATAGTGCATCCATCCCTGGTGAGTTCCTCCTTTGTGCTGGGCCCTTGCTTCCTGCTTTATATTCTTTTAAATTTATTTATTTATTTATTTATTTTTAGCTATGTTGGGTCTTCGTTTCTGTGCCAGGGCTTTCTCTAGTTGTGGGGAGTGGGGGCCACTCTTCATTGCGGTGCGCGGGCCGCTCACTATCACGGCCTCTCTTGTTGCGGAGCACAGGCTCCAGACGCGCAGGCTCAGTAGTTGTGGCTCACGGGCCCAGTTGCTCCGCGGCATGTGGGATCTTCCCAGACCAGGGCTCGAACCCGTGTCCCGTGCATTAGCAGGCAGATTCTCAACCACTGCGCCACCAGGGAAGCCCCTGCTTTATATTCTTAATCCTCAAAATGCACCTTCAAGGTAAGTCCCAACCTTGGGAAGCGCCTTACAGTTTTTTTCAAAACCTTTTCATGAGTTTATTTCCCATCCTGTCCTGCCATGAGCTCCACAATTACCAGGCTCATTTTAAGGGGAGAAAAACAGAGGCTCACGGAGGTTGAACTAACCTGCTCAAAGTCTGTCCAGAAATCATCAACAGCCCCCGAATTTGAACCTCCGCCGTCCTGTGCCTTACCCTGGGGCATGTCACATGGTGCTTGTTGTTAGTTGAGTGTGTGTCCGTCTCCCCCAGGAGTCCATAAGTTTCTTGAAATAATGTCTCATTCTCTCTGCTATTGGCCATTTCTGTCTCTACGGATTGCACATCCGTAGATGCCTCATGGTTGTATGTTTGAGATGTCTGCATGCTTGTTTGATTGAATGACCTGAAATTCACCTCAATGGGAAGCCTGAAAAATAGCAACATTATCGTGGCTCTGCTGTGTGACTTTGGACAACTCACTTCCCCTCTCTGGTCCTTGGTTTTTCCACCTGCAATGTAAGTTCTTTAAACCCCGTAGTTTCTCATTTCCCACTTTGTGCCAAAGGTGTTCATCCCTCCCACTGGCGGTCCCCACCCCTGCACCCAAGGAAAGGTAAGAGACAGCAGGTCTAGGAGAGACGACAGTGGTTGGTTAATTTCACAGCCAGCACCACCAGAGGCAGATGCTTTAGCGGCAGAGCCGGAGCTGGTGAGCAGTGAGGCGGCTGGAGATGGAGCCCCGCGCCCAGGGAGGAGGGAAGCCATGAGGGCAGACGAGTCTCCCTCCCAGGACAGCTGCACGGAAGGAGTTCAGTGGCCCAGGAACCCCAGCGTCAAGAGGAAGAAAGTGGATAGCAAGGCCATCCAAGAAACTGAGAAGAAAAATGGCAAAAAAAAAAAAAAAAAAAAAAAATGAGTGAAACAGAAGAACTTGTCATGAAGAAAGCTGAGGAGGAGGGACTTTCAAAATCCTGCCTGGGCAGCAACAGCCTGAAGGCAGCAGAGGGTTGCTGCAAGATGAAGGCAGAGAGCTTTCCGTGAAATGTGAGCCATGATGTTTGCTGTTAGCATGAGGGCAAGCACTGAAGTGAGGATAGGTTTGGGGTTGAAATCCCTCCCCACACCCACTTCAGCTCTGCCACCAACCCCGGCTGTGACTGTAATGTCTCTGACCTGTCAACCTCCAGCTTCACTATTGATGGAAAAAGAGTAATAACATGTGACTTGAAAGGTTTTTGTGATGCTCAAGTGAGAGAGAAAATGAGCAAGTGCTCTTGAAACTGCCCATTTGTTCTTCTAACACGTGGGTTACGGCTCACGTGAGAGATTTGGATTGTTAAGCCGTTGTTAACACCTTCTGGGTATAGCCTGTGACCCTTTTGTTAAGGCTGGATTTTCTCATTTCCAGTAAAGATATCATGAAGCTCAAGCCTATGACGTTGTCCGAGTCAATAAAAAGAGGTCTCTGAAATGCTTCCCAACGTGGATGGGATGACTTTTCAAGCCTTTGCAAGTCACTGTTCTCCATCTGACTCTTCTTGGGGCAGCAGGTGCCCTGCATTTACTTCCGCTTGTTTCTCTCTGTGGTCTGCCCCCTGCTTTTGCTCCCGGCTCTTCAGAAGTGGCAGTTGGGTTTTTTTGGTCTTTTTGTGTCTTGTCCATAATCTGTCCCAACTGCATATGCACGCAGTTATTTTTAGTCCCTTATAGTTTCTCTGTATTTTGTTGCTGGAGCAGACGTTTGTCCAGGTGCAAGCACTGCAGCAAAGGGTCCCAGGTCCCAGGTTCCAGCCTGTCTCACAGTAACCAGCACAGTGCTTAGCAACAAGAAAGAGACCCAAGACCTGTGCCGAATGGCTGGATACCAGGAGAAAGAAGAAAACGCGAGCTAGAAAAACATGAAATCAAGAGAGGTGCATTTGGCCTGAAGAACTGGAATGGTTTCCTGGTGAAAGCAACCATTGACCAGAACTTTGAAAGAAGGAAAGACTGTATGGGCAGGGAGTAGAAAAAATATTGCTGGCCTAGAGGAAAGTGTGAGCACCGCACAGGATATAGCAAATTAGGAATTGTCAGCAGGTCCACCTTGTTCTTTCCAGTTGATCTTGAAAGACATATGTGCTGAGTGCTTGCCATGTGCCAGACACGTGCTGGACATCTCGTCTTGCCATTGGAGTGGAAAGGACCTGAGTTCCAGACACACCCCAGGATGGCAGGTGAGTGGGTGGGCTCTGGGCTCAAACCAATATGTGTTCTAATCCCAGTCTCACCATCTGTGAGAGTGTGACTTTGGGCAATTTAATGAATTTCCGGTAGCCTCTGGTTCCTCATCTACCCAGTGGAGGCAACAGTACTTCCTCAGGGGTGTGCGTGATGATTAAATGATGTCATGATGAGGAACGTGCCCAGCATGGAACATAAAAGAAGCTCAAGCAATGTGGCACCTGCCCCTTCCATCGCAGGCTAGTGGCCCTGGGCAGCCACAGAGCACATCGAGGTCTTCACAGGTTCACGTTTGCTCTTGGACAGGACGTGCTGTGGGAAAGCAAGGCGCCATTCCTACACCAAGAGTGGCGAGAGCATTCTTTTTCTCCCAAGTCAGGTCTTTGCGGTGACCTTCAAATGGTACAACATTTCAGTACCCCAGCTCCCTTCCCCTGCCTCTATTTTTATCTCTTCTCATGTTCCTAGGATGCTGTCTTGCTGTGGTGACAGACATGAGGCTGGGTTGGGAGCAATCAGAGACAGATGGGAAGGACCTCCTGGAAGCATCCTGGCAGGAGGAGCTGGGAGGACGGTGTGTTCTTTGGCTCCACTGCTCCCCGTGGCACGACTCCAAGGCCCTTGTCCGCATGGGGGAGGAGAGCCATCACACCCTCCCTGCATCTGGGTCGGTGATGCCAAGATGCCCACCCAACAAGGCAAATTACTTTTAAGCAAGTATGCTGTTTAATTTGAAAAAATGCTCACACACTTTATAGTCCACTCCAAATATATCAACCCCCATTCTTCACATCGAGGTAATATTTTTAAATTATTTAATTTTTTTCATCAAAATCTATACAAAAGATGGATGCCCCAAGCATGAAACCGCACATGACATTTCTTTCCTTAGCTTCAAGCACTGCTTGGAACACATCCATCTGTCCTGGGTGAAATGTAGACCTCAGGCTGGGAAACTTGAGTAGATCCAAACTTCAAATTATGAAACTAAAGCACTGATATTGGAAATCAATCCTGTCTTTTTGGACTTCATTCTCCACTTATCTTCATCAATGTTACTTACTTAATCCTCACAATAAGCCAGTAAGAGAAGAAGGAAGAACAGGGTTGTTATTATTTCCATTTCATAGATGAGAGGATCATGACTCAGGAAGGTGGCATGATTGGGCTGCAGCCTCCCAAGTTGTCACGGCAAATTCCAGTCTAGAAAAGAAGATTCACGTAACAGCCAAAAGTGAGAGCAGCATGGCGTGTGCTATGAAGGAGGGGCTCTAATGGGAGCACCAAGGAGGCAGGTAATACAGCCTAGAGATTCAGGGAAGATAGTAGTGACCTATGAAAAGAGGATTCACTGCAAATTCAGGTCCAAAATGGACCAGCCAAACACAGAATGCTGTAGAATGAATGATTGTGTCCCCCCAGAATCCCTATGTTGAAACCTTATTCCCAAAATGATGGTATTTGGAGGTGAGGGCTTTAGGTGGTGATTAGGTCATGAAGATGGAACCCTCGTGGATGGGATTAGTGCCTTTATAAAAGAGACCCCAGAGAGCTCCCTTCCCCTTCCAAAATGTGAGGGCACAGTGAGAGGACAGCTGTCTATGAAGCAGGAAGCTGGCTTTCACCGGACACCGAATCTGCTGGTGCCTTGATCTTAGCCTTCCCAGCCTCCAGAACTGTGAGAAATCAGTTTCTGTTGTTTATAAGCCACAGTCCATGGTATTCTGTTACAGCAGCTGAACAGACTAAGACACAAGACCGACTACTTGAATGGGATGACAACTAGACAACCCAAAGATGATCTTGTTGGCAAGATAAAGGCTCAGAAACAAACAAACAAAAAGGAGCAAAACATAGAATGAAGAAGCTCTGTCCACCTTTCTCAAAAAAAAGAAAGGACAAGCAGACAGCTAATTCCCTTCATGCAATGCAGACACCAGTTAAATGAGTCTTAACCAAACCCAAAGCACAGCGCTGAGCAGAAATTCTCCAAAGTCTGGCCTCCAGGTAAGCTTGTAGGAATCCCCGTCTCTACCCCCAGACCCTCTCCGCTCCACCCAGGAAGGGTCCCCAGACTCCGACACCTGGCTGGCAGTAGGCACTGCAGTGAATGTCTCTTATCTGCTGAGTGGCTGTTTAGAGGATTCTGGACCTTGGGGAGGAGCATTTTCTGTTCTGGGGACACCTTCGGGGCAGGGACAGATACTGTTCTGCCAGGGTGAGCACCTACTTTCGAGCAGTCACCCCCGTCTCACCAGAGTAGGAGTAGCTCTGCCTCATGAGGATAATTTACCAAACTGGAAATTGATGAGCAGCCAAAAGCCCTGTAGGAATGAAGTCTCATTTCCTAAAGAGCAGATTGAATGCTTGGACTTCTCATTTGCAAATAAACATGGCTCATTAGCCCACACAACCAAAGGAGTTGGCTGTCTGAACAGCATTAAGAAGAAATAGCGAGATGGCCCTGCTAAGTGGACAGATGGCCCTACTAGGTGAGCCCCCGGACCTGCCATGTAAACACCTGACTGTGTAGCCAAATTCTGCCTCTATACACAGGTACCAAATTGAATCTCGGAGACAAGAGGTTTGTGTGAAGTAGAAAAGAATAGCTTTATTGTTTTGCCAGGCAAAGGGGACCACAGTGGGCTAATGCCCTCAAAACTGTGTGTCCCAACCTGGAGGGGGCAGTGAGGAGTTTTATAGCAATGGTTCAAAGAGGGCGTGGTCAGCTCACAGACATTCTCCTGACTGGTTGGTGGGGAGGTAAGTGGGAGTCGGCATCATCAACCTTCTGGCTCCACCCGGACTGGGGTCTACGTGCTTGTGGGCAGCAGACAGTTAACTCCTCCCACCTGGAGGGGGTTTCAGTATCTGCAAAACAGCTCAAAGGTGTTGTTACGTGTATCCCTTGAGGGGGAACCAGGACCCTGCCCCAAGGCTGCACTATTGTTTCTTGACTGTTCCTCCCTTGTCTCTGCAGCCCCTCCCTTCCCTGATTAGCAACTGTTTGAACCTACCCTTTGGAACTCGGGGAAGGTCATGGAGGATGAATGAAGCCTATTTCCTGCAAAAAGAAATGGGGGGACACAGAGCGTCTTTTGTGCCCAGGAGCCCCGCAGGGTCCCGCTCGGTTTCAACTCCACTACTCAGGGAGATGGTGCTGCTAGCTGAGGGGACCCTACCTCCAAAATGAGGTCTTGCTACACAAGCATATGGTTTAGCTTTTCAGCAGGTGCCCTTAACTTAGGCTGCAGACACTGTAATTTGTCTACTCAACATCCATGTGCTGCCCACACCCCCATATGATCTGGGGAAGGATGAGCGCAGCTGAAAGGAATCCTCCAGGTTCCGTGTAGCAAGATGGTCATGTGACTTAGCTCTGGCCAATTAAACTTGGGACTTTCTCTAATAAAAGGGAGAAACCACACCAGAAGATATCCGTCCTCCTTTGTGTTTTGCCTTCTCACCACCCAGAAAGCAGACGCCATCCTGCAACCCTAGGAAGAAAAGCTAAAAGGAAAGAAATATTCTGGGTTCTTAATGACTAGCTACACTAGCCCTGGATGACCTACCTTCAGGTAAAAATAAGCCTGTATTTGTTTAAGCCTGCTTTTAGCTCAGGCTGCCATCATAAAATTGCTATGGACTCAGGGGCTTTAAACAACAGAAATTAATTTTCTCACAATGATGGAGGCTAGAAGTCTGAGATCAAGGTGTCAGTGGGGTTAGTTTCTTCTGAGGCCTCTCTCCTTGGTTTTGTCGACTGAAAACAAAAAATGCACGACACAAGAGTTGTAAGTTAAGTTTTATTTAGGGCAAAATGAGGACTATAGCCTGGGAGACAGCATTTCAGATAGCTCTGAGAAACTGCTCCGAAGAGGCAGGGGGAAGGTCAGTATAGATGTGATTTCGGTGAACAGGGAGTACATGCAATCAGGCACTTATTTTTTGCAGAAGGTTCTGCTAGTCTCGGGAAGGTTACTGCTAGTCACGAGGAGCAGACGTCACCATGAAGGATTTTAGTGCTTTTCTAGATACGAGGAGATGTAAGAACTGGGCTCATAAAATCTCCCAAGAAGATCTAACTATCTGATGACCTGTTCTGCCAGTTTTTCCCAGAGCGCAGAGAGCCTCATTCCTGATCTCCGCCCAGAACTCCTTCCAGGGGGTGTTGAAGGTCAGCAGCTGCAGCAGCTCCTGACTTAATCCTTGTAGAGGCAGACGGCGAGTACCAGTTTGTAGTTGATGGCCTTCTCCCTGTGTCCTCCCATGGTCTTTCTTCCATGTGTGTCTGTGTCCTAATTCGTCTTTGTATAAGGACACCAGCCATCCTGGATTAGGGCACACCCTTGTGACCTCGATTTAATTAAATTTCCTCTTTAATTAATAATTGGATCCCCTCTCCAAACACAGTCACATTCTGAGGTACTGGGGGGTTAGGGCATTTTGGGGAGGATGCAGTTCAGCCTCCAGTACCACCCATTGTAAGGTTTTCTGTAATTTGCTGTATCCACACAGCTATTTGCAGTGTAATAGGAAAAGAAGACATCGTAGTTTGAGGTGCTGTTTTGTCCAGGACTGGCTTCAAGGGCAGGCAGCCGTTCTGGAAGGCACAGGTGTGTGAGAAGGGGACAAACACAAGCCTTTAGGAGGAGAGGCCCAGGTAAGCCTCCAGCAGGGGGCCGTGTCTTACAAGCAGCTGTGGACTTGGGCAGCCATCAGTGGGGCTGTACCGATGGGTGACCACATTCCAGGGCCAGCACCCACTTGCCACTTGGTGCTCGTGTAACATTTGCATCTGCCCGTGACGCGTGGCCCCGACGCAGTTTACCAGGCCCGGTAATTTGGCACCAATGAAAACAGCTGCTGTGAGTATAATCATGAGCCCTTTACCAGCCCCAGAGAATCTTGGCTAATACTTGCAGGGAGGCCGTGATGCAGTGAGAAACGGTGGCCACAGTAAAGTGAGGACCAGGGCTCAGGCCCCGGAGCCAAATTCAGGCTCTGCTGCTTGCTACTTTGCGACCTTGAGCAATTAATAACCTTCTCTGTGCCTGAGTCCTCGCCTCCAAACAGGGATGACACCACCAGACTCACCTCATTGAGTTACTATAAGGAATAAGCAATTAACATTTACAAAGCCTGCCCAGCACATCATTTAGGCATTTATTTTTTTCTTTTCTTTTTATTCTAGTCCCATCATTTCATCCAACACCACAGGTCCGTGGGCCAATCACTACCCTATTCTCAGCTTCTGACTCCTCATTGTAAATGTTGAGTCAGCAAATGTAGTAGGCAAGTATTTATTAACTACCTACTGTGTACCTCGCACTAAGGTCCCTGCTGGGAGCTGAAGGCTGGTAATGCCAACCTGCTTTCCTGTAAGGTGGGGTTGTGTGGAGTAAATAAAATTGGGGCTGGGGCTTCCCTGATGGTGCAGTGGTTAAGACTCTGCCTGCCAATGCAGGGGACACAGGTTCGAGCCCTGGTCCGGGAAGATCCCACATGCTGCAGAGCAACTAAGCCCGTGTGCCACAACTACTGAGCCTGTGCTCTAGAGCCAGCGAGCCACAACTACTGAGCCCACGTGCCGCAACAACTGAAGCCCGTGCGCCTAGAGCCCATGCTCTGCAACAAGAGAAGCCACCGCAGTGAGAAGCCCTCGCACCGCAACCAAAAGTAGCCCCCACTCTCCACAACTAAAGAAAGCCCGCACACAGCAACGAAGACCCAATGCAGCCAAAAATAAATTTAAAAAAAATTGAGGCTGGTGCTGTGCACAGTTTAAGAGCGGTTACTATTCTCCTCCACTGTGTGTCACTGGTATGTTTTCCAGCAGTCTGGATGGGTCACTCTGGTGGGCAGCAGGGTGGAGGTGGCCCAGAGCAGTGTAGGGACAGGAGGCAGAGAGAGACCAGATGTCAGGAGGGATGGAAGGCCCATCAGGGTCAGGCGGAGAGCACAGGCTTAGCTCAGGCCGACCCGAGTCTGAGTTTTCCCTCTGCCTCTCCGCGTGGGGTTGGCCAAGTTTGCTCACGTCTCTGGCCTTGTTTTCTGGTCTGAAAGATGGAGAAGATGAGGCCCAGTATCTGTCCTGTTCCCTCCGGTAAGGCCTGGTGGCTGGTGTGATTGGCATCTGCTCTGACTGGTTTGTGCAGTGTCATACGAGGACAAAACAAGGCCACCTCTGGGGAAAGCCATCACAGAACCTGGCACAGACCCCTCAGCCAACATTAGACCCTTCCTTTTTTTTTTTTTTTTTTAATAAGAATGTGTTTTTTTACTTTTTTTTTTTAAATAATGAAGCTGCTTTTCTTTTTTTTTTTTTTAATTTAGGGAAGCCTCTTTTATTTATTTATTTTTGGCTGTGTTGGGTCTTCGTTTCTGTGCGAGGGCTTCCTCTAGCTGCGGCAAGCAGGGGCCACTCTTCATCGCGGTGCGCGGGCTTCTCACTATCGCGGCCTCTCTTGTTGCGGAGCACAGGCTCCAGACGCGCAGGCTCAGTAGTTGTGGCCCACGGGCCCAGTTGCTCCGTGGCATGTGGGATCTTCCCAGACCAGGGCTCGAACCCGTGTCCCCTGCATTGGCAGGCAGACTCTCAACCACTGCGCCACCAGGGAAGCCCTAGACCCTTCCTTTAAGATGAGTAATTAATCGTGGATGGCTCGCGACACTGCCCTGGCAGAGATCAACGCACTTTGACAAATGACAGTTAGAAAGGCCTATGTTTAGGTATTAAAGGTTCTTCCTTAATTATGGAATTAGAGGCAGGTGAGCGAGAAGAAATTACCTTAAAGAGTCCCACCTGAATAAAGGACTTTCCACTCATGAAATTTCAGGGATGATCCCATCTCACTGGGAAAGACAGTTTGTGGACAGGAAGATTTGAAGTTAGTTGCTGAGATTTGTGGTTCAATGACACCTTTTCTCTCTCCTGGTAAAAGGTAACCACATGCCAAGGATGCAAGGGCAACAATAGAAGCAATTGAGCAGGTTTGAAAACTCAAAGTTATTTGCTTAGTGTCTTTCTTTGCCCAAGTCAGACTTATCCTTAATACACCTTACCACGCATACACTTTCTAACTTGCTGTGTGATCTTGGGCAAATTGCTCATCCTCTCTGGTTTTGTATCTTGAAGATAATGTGGCTGGAATAGGTACCATCTGAGAGCGAGAAGGAATCTTAGGAAACATCTAGTCCACTTTCTGACCTTACAGACGAGGAAACTAAGTTCTAAAGAGAGCAAAGCATTTACCTTCTTATTCCAGAAGTCGTTGGGCTCTAAATTCTAAACATCTCACACAACACTGCAGAAAGTGCCAATGTTAGACACACAGGGACAGCCTAAGCCAGCAGTTTTAGACTTTTCCTTGGCCTTGGCTGCCAATAATGAAGATGGAAGCTGGATGAAGTGCTGCTTCAAAGCCTGTTCGTCTCCCTCAAATGAGTCTCTGTCAGGCCACGCGGGGTGAGAGGAAGGATAATGGAGTCCAATCCAAATCCCTACCCAGTGGATAAAGACGCTGGCGGCAGAGATCACCACCAGCACAGCTGGGGGTTGGGTGGGAAGAGTTTCCATCTTCCCAAGCCAGACAGCTCCATGACTCTTAAGTGGTGAGATATAGTCTCTTCTGGGTTATTTGCTAAAACCAACTTTAATTCTACCTCTTGAATGGCTGTTTGGGGGCAGGAAGAGGAAATAACGGGGGTCAAGAGAGAGAACCCTGATATCAGGAAACTAGGATCTGTCAGACAAAGAATTGTGGAGCTGAGAGGGGCAAAAATGTCCCTGTGTCGCCCAGCTCCTATGTACCTGGAAATATCTTAACAAATACCTTGGGGTCAAAGAAACTGCTTTTTCTGTATCATTCATAGGTTGCCCTTGCTCTGTCTGATCCTCAGATGCCATTATTCTCCAGGCTTCCAAGCACCGCATTCTTGTCTCCCATTTGGGGGTCATGGATCCTCCCTGGAGGACCTGATTCCCTCACCAAGAAAAGTCCCATAAACAATTATGTGACAATGCAGATCACAATTGCAGGGAGTTCAAAACCCTTGGTCTATATACACTGGCGAGTTGAAGTTACTCCAGGATCTTCTATACCCTATGTTCTTTAATCCAGAACTTTCCTCAAACATCAGCCTTCTGTAAGCCAAGACACCCTCCTCCATCGACACAATAGGAAAATAATTATACCACTTATACACCGCATAAGCTTTTGGTATGAAATGAAATGCCCAAGGGAAAAGGCGATGGTGCTTGACAAAGTGTCCTACAGGTATCTTGGAGAAGTCTGGTCATGGTCTTCAGTGATGAAGACCAGTCACGTAAAAGAGCAGTTATCTTTGTCATTTTCACCCAAAAGAGCAGAATAAGGGATGGAATTTTGTGTGACAGCATATCTTAGATGAATGGAAAGGAAAATTTTCTCACAGTGAGAACTGTCCCAAAACAGAAGTTCCAAACAAGGTAAGATTCAAATATCTGCTTCTTGGCTTCTAGGGTTTATTTTGAAGGTGAGCTCTTGGCTGTCAGTCACGTATTTCCAAACTCCGAGTCTAGCTGGTATGCATTTGGAAATAGGGTTCCCTCATTTCTTGCGGTCTTTAGTGGAGCATTTCCTTAGGTTACAAGTATGTGTGCTGTTTCAGAATACTGTATGGCCTCTACCACTCCGTGGAGCTCGGGAAGTAAAATCTACCCTACAAACTAGCTCATTAGACATATGCTCATGGTGGCAGCACTTGTTTCTCCAAAAGACCTTACTCAGCTCTCTCTCTGGACAGAACAGAGGTCTGGGTAAAAGCCAAAGGTTTGGGGTCAAAGAGATCCCAAATCTTTACATACTGGTTTAATTTGACATCATTTCTAAGAACTCTGTTTTTCTGCCACAGTTTATTCTATAAACCCTTCATTAACATACGTGGAAGCGTCACCAGAACACTCTCCGTGATTTAGAACTAAGATTCATTCTCAGTGTAGGCTCAAAGTTTATAGAAATTACAGCAATGGAGAAACAGAGACGTATTGAGTAAATCATGGGAGGAAAAGAAAATGTTTTATCGTCACAGTGAAGTTAACAAACCATCATTATTGAGTTTTCTTCAGCCATGAGTGTGCTAATTACTAATGTTGATACTTATTTGTTTATTATAACTTTTTTCCAGATCCTTGGAGGTGTTTAATTGAATTGACTCTTTCTCTGCCCCTGATGGATGTGATCCTCCATTTACCTGAGGCTGATAAAATCAAGTCCTTGTGAAAATTGTAAGTGGAAAAAGTCGAGGGTTTTAGAGGCATCCTTCAGTAGGGGTTAGGACCATTGGATGTGGGGAAAGAGGGAACGGGGTTTAAAACTTGAAAGTTATTAAAACTTCTTAACTCTCAATTTTTGCATCCATAAAATGATATTAATAAGAGTACCTATTGTTAGGATTTATTGAAGATTAAATGTGATCATATATTTGAAGTGTCTGGCATATTGTCAAACATGTAGTAATACATCCCAAGAATGTTGGTTATCTATTCATAGTGGGTGCTACTGATTTTATTATTCAGGTGAGAGAAATTGTTTCTAAAATTATAGGAGAATGCCAAGGACCTATAATAGCCAAAACAATCTTGAAGAAAAGTCTGAAGCTCTCACACTACATGATATTACAACTTAATACAAAGCTATGGTATCCAAGAGAGTGTGGCATTGGTGTAACTTGAGACAAACAGATGAATAATGGGTCAAAGGAATAGAGCAAATCATATATATCATCTGTTATTTGACATTTCGATGGAGAGAAGAATAAATTTTCAACAAATGGGACGGGAAGAACTGAATAAATATAAGAAAAAAATATCACACAGCCGGAATATGGTGGGACCAAGATCTAATGCAGAATCTTTACCTCCAAAATCTATGTGCTTAAACCCTTCCCTACACTGCCATCCCAGCGTGGTGATCTGCAGAGCGTTCTCATTAAATAGCCAGCCGTCTTTGTCAAGCTGCTTTCTCAAATCATTATTTACAAGGAGTGAGAGGATAAGGTGAGATGATTTCTAAGATTGCTGTAGATTTGGAGAATCTGTCCCTGAATGGTAGACCAATGACTGGATTCCAGACCTTCCTGGGCACAGCTCCCAACAGAAACTGCTTTCCCTCAGAAACCTCCATCCTGAGGACCTGGAATGAGGGCGGCCTCGGGACTCTCAGAAGCCCTTGTCACTGCAGAATAGAGACAGATCCAAAAATATCTCAAGAGCTTGGCAATGCACTTAATATAATCTCTCGCTTTGCCCCCTGAAATCAATTAGACTAATTTTTTAAACTCCAGAAGTGTGTGCAGACTACAGCCTCTCTCCAAAGTCATCAGAACATATAAAAATGATTCCATGATCAGCCAACCCCCAGACACCCGCACCTTGGTCATTCTGACTTCCTGAGACGTGCCCTTGTGCCTCTCCCTGTTCAGGCATCATAGGCAAATCCCCAATGCCAGTGTTGGAGATCACCTGGCTTTTAGATGATGTGTCCTATTATTGGAGGTTATAAAGAGCTAACTAAAGAGGCTGGCCTGGCGAGGGCTTACCCCTAACCCTACATGTATCCGTGGGAGGGTGGCAGCTCCGTATGGTGGGAGGAAACAATTACGATTTAATTCCATACTGCAAAAACATTTCCTACAACGTACTGGGTGCTGTTTGGAAAATGATGAGGAGACAAAGTAGATCTGCCATTGCCCTCCTGGGTCTTCTAATGCATCTCCCCAGGCTTAATAGTCACAAGGGCACCTGGGGAAAGACAAGTGATTGTACTAGAGACCAAGCATCCTGGTACAGAAAAGACAAAAGCAGTGGGAATTCTACAAGGGGGTGGCATTCAGACAGGTAACAACAGGAATGAGGTCCAGGGCTGAGGCTGCTGGTGGGTGGGGCGGGAGGGATGGCAGTTTCCAGGAGAGTCCAGAAATCAAAGGACACATCCGCTCAGGAAGGTGGATACCCGAGCATGACCTGGGGGACGTGGCACTTCAGCTGAGATCCAAAGTACAGACGTGAGTTAATGATGGGGAGGGAATAGAAGAAGGAGGCTGTCAAGGGAGAGGAAGCACATGTGCAGAAGCCCTGTGTTGGGATGGACCACGGTACTTCCAAGGAACCGAGAGAATGCCGGTGAGGCGGGAGAGGACAGGCAGGGTGAGGTGAAGCTGGGAAGCCAAGTGCTAGGCTTTAGAAAAGATATCTTCCTTCATCCTAAACCAATGCGAAGACACTGGAGTTTTAGTTTTTAATTTATTTTATTGAAGTATAGTTGATTTACAATGTTAATTTCTGCCATACAGCAAAGTGATTCAGTTATACATATATGTATATTCTTTTTCATATTCTTTTCCGTTATGGTTTATCATGGAATATTGAATATAGTCCCCAGTGCTATGTAGTTGGACCATGTTGTTTATCCATTCTATATATAGTAGCTTACATCTGCTACTCCCAAACTCCCAATCTGTTCCTCCCCCACCCCCCTCCCCCTTGGCAACCACACGTCTGTTCTCTATGTCTGTGAGTCTGTTTAGTAAATAAGTTCCTTTGTGTCATATTTTATAGATTCCACACATAAGTGATATCATATGGTATTTGTCTTTCTCTGTGTGACTTACTTCACTTAGTATGATCATCTCTAGGTCCACCCATGTTGCTGCAAATGGCATTATTTCCTTCTTTTTTATGGCGGAGTAGTATTCCATTGTATATATGTACCACATCTTCTTTATCCATTCATCTGTTGGTGGACATTTAGATTGTTTCCATGTCTTGACTATTGTGGCTAGTGCTGTTATGAACATTGGGGTGCATGTATCCTTCTGAATTAGAATTTTGTCTAGTATATGCCCAGGACTGGGATTGCAGGATTTTATGGTAATTCTATAATTTAGTTTCTTAAGGAACCTCCATACTGTTCTCCATAGTGGCTGTACTAACTTAATTCCCATCAACAGTGTAGTGGCTGTACTAATTTACATTCCCACCAACCCACCAGGGCTCTCTTTCCTCCACGCCCTCTCCAGCATTTATTGTTTGTAGACTTTTCAATGATGGCCATTCTGACCAGCGTAAGGTGATACCTCATTGTAATTTTGATTTTCATTTCTCTAACAGTTAGTGATGTTGAACATATTTTCATGTGCCTATTGGCCATCTGTATAAGACACCGGAGGTTTTAAGCAAGGGTAACGATGATGGTCTGTGTTGTAAAATGAGACTGAAATCTGTCTCTCAGAGGGAATCAACAATAGCTTGTTGAATGTGTAAATATGCATAAACAGTGTAAGCACCAAAAATGTGGGAGAAATGGATAGCGAATTGATTAGAGTGGTTTATCTCTCTGAGATGGGATTTCGGGAGGATTTTGCTTTTCCTGTTATGCACTTCTGTATCTTACAAATATTTTACATCAGTACATTTTGTCTCTTCTGAAAGGAAAATAAAGTTTTGTTTTCCTTTTTAAAAGCAAAATCTCTGCAGACAATGCCTTCTTTAGACAATAGGAATAAATTGCAAAGGAAATTGCCCTAATGTGACCCAGACTGGGACTGGGCATGCTTTAGACATAAAAAGAAAGGTCTTTTGATGATGTAATTTTAAAAGTGTCCTTGACATTCTTGAAGGTTTTAGCAGCCCCAAAGAGAAGAGAAAAATAGAATCATGTTGCTGAAAAGGACCTTACAGTTCAAATAATCCAACTTGCATATTTTACCACTGCAGGAAATGAAGCTCTGAGAAACAGATATTTCAAAGAGAAATCCACTCAATAATCAAGAGCATTTCTAAACAACAGTAATAACCCATTAGACATTTAAATTTTTAAAAAAGATTCAGTCACTAAAAGCAACAAAACTTAGGTTAACTAACAGTAGATCTAAGCAAATGTGTGCAAGTTCATCATAAAGAACATAAGAAAAAAAATTTTAAACATAAAATAAGACCTGTACAAATGAGGATCTGTATACCATGGTTAAAGATGGGAGGATTTACCATCAGGACCTACAAA
This sequence comes from Balaenoptera acutorostrata, assembly GCF_949987535.1. Taxonomy (NCBI): domain Eukaryota; kingdom Metazoa; phylum Chordata; class Mammalia; order Artiodactyla; family Balaenopteridae; genus Balaenoptera; species Balaenoptera acutorostrata. Next base: position 4,077,795 of record NC_080080.1, on the reverse strand, counting down.
ATGGACTGACATATAGTAGGTGGTCCAATTATCCTAGTTCAAGTGAATTCATTGGAAATATGTCATTCCTTTCCATACATTAAGCAGACCTTACTTGCCATTCCAGGCCAAATCCTGACAAGGTTAGCTGATTGGTGGGTTGGCTTTTCATTTTAAAATCAATTTATTGAGCTATAATTTACATTAAATAAAATGATCTATTTTCAAGGGTACAGTTTGATGAGTTTTGATAAACATCTACATCAGTGTAACCACCACCCCAATCAAGACTTAGAACATTTCCACTACTCCAAAAAGTCTCACAAGGCTTTTCAGGAACTTGGCAAACTGATCTTAAAATAGACACCGCAGGGTAAAAGGTCAAGGATAGCAGAGACAATTTTCAGGAATAACAAGGGAAGGATTTTTTATCTACCAAATACAAAGATTAATTTTTAAACCACAGTACCTAAGACATAAAGGGTCCAAAGGCACAGTTATAAGTTCCAGAAATAGACACACTCAGATATGAAATCTCTATATATTTTCCAAGCTATATATACCAAGCCAGTTTATTGGAATACAGCCATGTCAATTCACTTACAGATTGTTTGCGGCTGCTTTCCTGCTCTGATGGCAGAGCTGAGCAAGAGACCACATGGCCCGCAAAGCCTAAATAAAGTATTTACTATCTGGCCCTTTCCCGAAAAAGCTGGCCACCCCTGCTCAAGACATTTGCTGAATTCTGAAGCTGCGTGATAGGGGTGGCTAAAATGCTGAATTATTTGTATTCCACTTTCTCATAATCATAGAAATTTAAAATTCTCTCTTTTTACCCCTCCCATCTTTTGCACAGTTTTTAGGAATTTCCGTTCTACACGTATCTATTAAATTTGGGTTCTTCATCTCATCCCACATTTCCTTAACTTTACAGGGGATCACTTTCTTCTGCCTTTGGTATTTAGCGCAGGTCTGATGATATTAAATCATCTCTTATTTCTTTCAAAAGTATTTTTATTTTGCCTTCATCTTTGGATCACCCCTCCATGCAGAATGGCATCTGTTAGCATTCTGGTGGTTACTCCCTGACTCACTACAAATCAAATACAAATTATTACTTTTATCAGTTTTCTCACAATGCTAGGACCTTGGAATATTCAAATTCTAATTACCTTTATTTTGTTGTTGTTGTTGTTTTAGATTATAACATATCAAGGACCCACATTCTAATCACTGAGTAATCACTAAAAGAATAGTAACAGATGCTGGGCTTCCCTGGTGGCACAGTGGTTAAGAATCTGCCTGCCAATGCAGGGGACACAGGTTCGATCCCTGGTCCGGGAAGATCCCACATGCCGCGGAGCAACTAAGCCCGTGCGCTACAACTACTGAACCTGCGCTCTAGAGCCCACGAGCCACAACTACTGAGCCCGTGTGCCACAGCTACTGAAGCCCACGTGCCTAGAGCCCGTGCTCTGCAACAAGAGAAGCCACCACAATGAGAAGCCCACATGCAGCAACGAAGACCCAATGCAGCCAAAAATAAATAAATAAATTTATTTTAAAAAATAAGTAAAAGAATAGTAACAGATGTATAACTAATTTAATGAGAAAGGAAACAACTTTTTTAATCTAAAAGAAGGCAAAAAAATTTACAAAGAATGGAAATAAGAACATAGAATGAGCAGATGGGTCCAGTAGAGAACACATAGTAGGAAGACTGATAGAACCCCACTGTATTAGTGCTTATTTTAATTGTGAATGGATTAAATATTCACTTAAAACACTGAGGTGATCAGAGTAGATACAAAAGCAAATGTAATATTACTTTTGCAGACAGGAGTCATGCTTTTATTATAAGGACACAGAAACACACAAAGCAAAGGATGGAATGTGCATATCATGTGAATACTAACCCTAAGAAAACTGGTTTAGCTATACTAAAAGCAGTTAAGGCAGACTTTAAGGCAAAAACATTACTAAAGAAAAAAAGACATTTCCTTAATGAAAAAGGAGCCAAATAACCTGGAAGAAATAATAATTCCAAGCCTGTATATAGCTTCAAAACACATAGAGCAAAAACTGAGAGAACCAAAATGAGAAGTAAAGAAATTCACAAGGATATTGGAAATTTTACCACACTTCTTACAATAGCTGACAGATCATACAGGAAAAAAAAAAATCCATACAGATAAAGAAAATCAAAACAAAACAACAAACTTAAATTATTTGACGTAGTGAACACTGCACCTATGTATACATTCTTCTCAAGTACACATGACCACTTTCCAAAACTGACTGTATAATGGATTGCAAAACAAGGCCTTCACAAAATTCAAATGATTGCGATTATTCTTATTATATTATCTGACCACAGTAAAATTAAGCTAGAAATATATAACAAAAGGTAAATTTAAAATCACTGAACTATTTATAAGTTAAGCAATATGCTTTTAAATAATGTATGTCAAAGAAAAAAAAATCACAACAAAAAGTAGAAACGTTTTGAACTGAACATTAAAGATACAAGGTAGCAAAACTTTTGCAATGCAACCAAAGCAGTCCCTGGAGAGAAATATATAACCTCAAATTCATATAATATTTGAAAGGCAGTGAAGGTAAAAATTCAATTCTATCTCAAAAAAAATGAAAAAAAAAGGAAAAATTAAAAGGAAGCATAGAAAAGGAAATAAAAAACAAACTGATAGAATAGAAAAAAATGTAAAATAGAGAAAATCATCAAAGCCAAAAATTGATTCTTTGAAAATATCAATAAAATTGGTAATTCTCTAGCAATACCAATCAAAAAAAGAGTGAACATGTTTTACCAAGATCAGGAAATAAAAGGGGGAAATAAGTGCAGATCTTCATACATCACTGATGGGAAAGTAAATTGGGAAAACTACTTTGAAGAGCAGTCTGGTAATGTATACAAAATTTGACAGTTCCATCATTCTGCATGGAGGAATGTGGCTTACGGTGGTGGTTCTGAAAACTGGATGTACCTTAGAATTGCCTGGCATGCTAAAAATCAAATCGAACCAAAAAGATGAATGAAATTGGAATGTCAGGGGGTGGAGTGTGCATCCATTCTCTCTTCTTTTAAATTCTCTCATTTTTAAATTCTTTTAACTGTATAACCAGAGTTGAGATACACTGCCCAGGGGAAATACATGTAAATGTTCATAGAAGATAAGAATGTTCTTTGTACTATCTGTGAGAGAGAGATAAAAAAAAGAAACTGTATAAATATTTATCAACAGAAACATTAATAATAAATTTGGAAATGTTCAATACTGTCATACCAGACAATGTATGAAAATGAATGAATGCCTAAATACATTACATGGATGAGTCTCACAAACACAGTAGGAAGAGTAATTTGCATTATAAGGTCAGTATGATACCACTTTCATACAGTTTGGAAAGATGCAAAAAACAAAGAACACAACTATATGTTTGAAAGTCAGTGGAGCACGGCAGATAAGAACACAGAATCTGGTTCAGATACCAGCTTCCTAGAGACAAGCATGACCTTAGCAATCGCAAGATTTCTGTGTGCCTCACGGTCCCCCTTTATAATGAGGATACTCTTACCGCCCACCTCAGAGGACTGTGGTGAAGGTTGTAAAAGCTGGCAGATGTGAAGGGCCTGGCACAGGGCAAGTGATTGCGGGCTGTCTGTTGTTACTATTTTATTACATCGCAGTACCCACAATGTTTCTTCAGAGTCCTCTTTAAGAGTATGGCAAGATGTTAGAACTGAATAGAACTGGATGGTGAGGGTACACCTGTTTTTATGCTGGTTTCTGTTCTTTCCCTCATGTTTAAAATAGTTCATAAGAAAAGCAATCTGAGGCTCAGAGGCCAAGTTCACAAGTCCCACGGCCCAAGGTCATTCAGCTGCTCACTGAAATCCAAAAGTCACCTCGCCCCAAAGATCTTGCCCCTAATTTAGCACACGTGTTACAAGCAATTAAACTCGTAATGTGTGTAGGAATCATGTCTATTCCAACCACTGAAAACTGGCCTGCTGAAGCCATGGTTTCAAAAATCTATTGTGATTCTTTAATTAGTTATTTTGTTGTTATTGTGTTGGGTTATGCTTTTACTTTGCTCATCTCTCCTTCATTGGCTTGTGACTAGGAAGCTCCATGGTTAAAAACAAACAAGCAAACAAACAACAACAACAACAAAAACACCCCTGTGACTTCCCACATCACTCAGAATAAAAGGCAAAAACTACTTTCCCAAGCCCATATATAATGTCAGGCCCCTGACTACATTTCTCTCCTTATCTCCTACCGCCCTCTCCTTTGTTCCTCTGCCCTGACCGCACTCACTATGGTTTTTGTTTTCTTTCTTTGCTTTCAAATCTGCTAAGCATCCTCACATCTCAGAGTCCTGGGACTTGCTCTGCCAGGGTCCCTTCCTACAGACCCCTCTGTGGCTCACTCCTTCCCTTTCTCTGGGTCTGTGCCCAGAGGGAGAGCACCTCTCTGACCACCATGGCTAAAATAGCCGTTTCCCACCATTACTCTCCACCCAGCCCAGTTTATTTGTCCTCGTGGCTCTTACTCAGGCGGGCTCCCAGCACGCACAAGAGCCAGGGCATGGAGGCAAACAGAGGCCCAGTGATAATCCAGTTATTTACAAACTACAAGCCAAACTGGCAAGCTGTTAGTAAGATGTTTTCTAATCTCCTGCATTGACAAATATGCAATCATAACCACCTACCAGGTTATCTGAGTCTAGAATTTTCAGACTCCTTCGAGGTTTGTACCAGAAAGCAGGGAGGGTGGGCCTCTGGTTCCCAGACTCTGTTTCATTCCCATCTTTTCTATCTCAGCTCATAGAGATCAAGGGAAATAGGCTCCACCAGTGAATTTCAACTGCCCTGTGTCTTTCCTCCTGCCAATTCACAAGGAAAGGGCTCCAGTTTTCTCTGCATGGGCAGAGCCTTTCAAGGTATCAGCTCTTCCTCACATACTGCTGCCCAACAAATGACTCAGTGCCCGGGGTCGTGGGCACAGGCAATCACACTGAAAGAAGTCAGACGCACAGGCAAACTGACAGGCCAGGCACAGATCTGTAGCTCAAAGACATGAAAGAGCTGGTCCAAGTCATACAATCATAATGGACTGTATCAGGCTGCAACCCAGATACGGTGGAGGGCTTAAGAATATGGACTCCTAAATCACTCGGCTTGTGGTCATGTCCTGGCTCTGTCACTTCCCAGCTTTGGGACTTGGAACAAGGTACGGAACCATCCTCTGACTGCTCCAGAGGGTATTTGAAGCGATCGCCTGAGTTAGCACAAGTGAGTAGAATAGGGTCAGGCAGTTATTAAACCTCCAACCGGTGTTCAGCAGTAGATGGTTGTAGCCTTGAACGTCCTCACTCTAACCCTCCACCAAATCCTCGTGGTTTGTAATAGAATCAAAGATGAACAGACATACTAAATATCTCCTTGAAAATAGGTTCTGAGTTGCAGACTTTACGTTTCATAAGATTTCAGAGAGGGGTTTCCCTGGTGGCGCAGTGGTTGAGAATCTGCCTGCCAATGCAGGGGACACGTTCGAGCCCTGGTCTGGGAAGATCCCACATGCCGCGGAGCAGCTGGGCCCGTGAGCCACAATTACTGAGCCTGCACGTCTGGAGCCTGTGCTCCGCAACAAGAGAGGCCCGTGCACTGTGATGAAGAGTGGTCCCCACTTGCCACAACTAGAGAAAGCCCTCGCACAGAAACGAAGACCCAAAACAGCCATAAATAAATAAATAAATATTAAAAAAAAAAAAAAAAAGATTTCAGAGAAAGAAGAGGAAAGTAGGCACTGGAGGCATTCAGAAAACCTCCTAGAGGAGGTGAGACCAAGATGAGCCCAGAGGCTGGGGATGTTTGGCTGGAGAAGGACTTCCCAGGCCTTTCACACCAAGGCCACGTCACTGGAACAGGGAGTGAGTGTCCTAAGGGCAGTATTTTGTTTTTGATTTTTTTTAATAAATTTATTTATTTATTTATTCATTTTTGGTTGTTTTGGGTCATCGTTTCTGTGCGAGGGCTTCCTCTAGTTGTGGCAAGCGGGGGCCACTCTTCATTGCAGTGCGCGGGCCTCTCACTATCGTGGCCTCTCTTGTTGCGGAGCACAGGCTCCAGACGCGCAGGCTCAGTAATTGTGGCTCACGGGCCTAGTTGCTGTGCGGCATGTGGGATCTTCCCGGACCAGGGCTCGAACCCGTGTCCCCTGCATTGGCAGGCAGATTCTCAACCACTGCGCCACCAGGGAAGCCCTTGTTTTTAATTTTAATTTTAATTTTATACAGTTGATGTACAATGTTGTTTTAGTTTCAGTTGCCCAGCAAAGTATATTCCGGTATACAATTTTTTTTTTTCAGATTCTTTTCCCACATAGGTTATTACAGAATACTGAGTAGAGTTCCTTGTGCTATACAGTAGGTCTTGTTGATTATCTTTTTTTTTAATTAATTAATTAATTAATTAATTAATTTTTGGCTGCGTTGGGTCTTCATTGCTGCACGCGGGCTTTCTCTAGTTGCCGCGAGCAGGGGCTACTCTTCGTTGTGGTGTGTGGGCTTCTCATTGCAGTGACTTCTCTTCTTGCGGAGCACGGGCTCTAGAGCGCAGGCTCAGTAGTTGCGGTGGTGCATGGGCTTAGCTGCTCTGCGGCATGTGGGATCTTCCTGGATCAGGGCTTGAACCTGTGTCCCCTGCGTTGGCTGGCAGATTCTTAACCACTGCATCACCAGGGAAGCCCTGATTATCTATTTTATATATAGTAGTGTGTATATGTTTGTCCCAAATTCCTAATTTCTCTCTCTCCCCATCTTTCCCCTTTGGTAACCATAAGTTTGTTTTCTAAGTCTGTGAGTCTATTTCTGTTTTGTAAATAAGTTCATTTGTATCATTTTTTTAGATTCCACATATAAGTGATATCATATATTTGTCTTTCTCTCTCTGAATTACTTCACTTAGTATGATAATCTCTAGGTCCATCCATGTTGATGCAAATGGCATTATTTCATTCTTTTTTATGGCCAAGTAATACTTCATTGTATATATGTGCCACATCTTCTTTATCCATCCGTCAATGGACATTTAAGTTGCTTCCATGTCTTGGCTATTGTAAATAGTGCTGCTATGAACATAGGGGTGTGTGTATCTTTTCAAATTATGGTTTTCTCCAGATATATGCCCAGGAGTGGGATTGCAGGATCATACAGTAGTTCTATTTCTAGTTTTTTAAGGAAACTCCATACTGTTCTCCATAGTGGCTGCACCAATTTACATTCCCACCAGCAGTGTAGGAGGGTTCCCTTTTCTCCACACCCTCTCCAGCATTTGTTATTTGTAGACTTTTTAATGATGACCATCTGACCAGTGTGAGGTGATACTTCATTGTAATTTTGATTTGCATTTCTCTAATAATTACCGATGTTGAGCATCTTTTCGTGTGCTTTTTGGCCATCTGTATGTCTTTTTTGGAGAAATGTCTATTTAGGTCTTCTGCACATTTTTTGGTTGGGTTGTTTGGGTTTTTTTTCTTTTTTTATATTGGGCTGTATGACCTGTTTGTATATTTTGGAGATTAACTCCTTGTAAGTCACATCATTTGCAAATATTTTCTCCCAGTCCGTGGGTTGTCTTCCATTTTGTCTATGGTTTCCTTTGCTGTGCAAAAGCTTTTCCGTTTCATTAGGTCCCATTTGTTTATTTTTGTTTTTATTTTCATTACTCTAGGAGGTGGATCCAAAAAAGATATTGCTGCGATTTATGTCCAAGTGTGTTCTGCCTATGTTTTCCTCTCAGAGTTGTATAGTGTCGGTCTTACCTTTAGGTCTCTAATCCATTTTGAGTTTTATTTTTGTGTATGGTGTTAGGGAGTGTTCTAATTTCATTCTTTTACATGCATCTGTCCAGTTTTCCCAGCACCACTTATTGAAGAGGCTGTCTTTTCTCCACTGTATAATCTTACCTCCTTTGTCATAAGATTAATTGACCACAGACGCATGGCTTTCTATCCTGTTCCTGTGTTTGCGCTAAGGGCAGTATTTTGAAAGACACGTGCATTTGGGTGTTTAAGCGCCAGTTTAAAGAACAATCATATTAGGTTATTGTTGCAATTAAACAAGTTCCCTTCCCTGGTGTGGAGGTGGGACAGGTCTTCTCGATCATTCTGTTGATACTTCCTGCCTTTGACAAGGCTTTCTTTCCATCAGACAGCCTTCTCTTCCAAGTGGTCGTCATCGACTTGTGCTGCTTTCAAGCAAGCCTGTTAGAAACCTTACCTGGAAAGCCCACTGAAGTTTATCTGCAGGGCTTCCCAGCTCTCTCCCTAACTGGAGTTGGCCAACAATATGCTGAGGATTGATGGTCTCTGCACCAGTACCATCTTGATTCCAGTCCAGCCCCAAAGCCTGGCACACCTCACGCCCACATTCTGTTCTCTGCCATTTAACCCCTGGTGTCCTTGGGGTCAAGCTAGATTCAAGAGGATCTCTCTGCTCCTCGACTCCACCACCCCTCATTTCCTGAAGACTGGCCTAGAGAGCCACCCAGAACTTGTGTTTGAGAATTGCTGTTTAAGAACATGGTGAATTTACTATTTCAAAACCGAACCCAAGAACAAGACAGGTGGTTTTTAAAACAGCTAGGGTTCAATTACAGTTTTATATACATATGATTTTTATATATAATATATAGTATATATGTATTTACATTATAATTGAACATATATACACATTATTAGTAAATAATATATATTATTTCAGTCCCTCCCTTCTAACTGATAGTCATTTCCATCTGAAAGTACCTCAGATCCTGGAAGTAAATCCTCCCCCCTGCCCCCCTCCTCCACTTTCCCATGCCCAGACCCTCTTGTTTTGGTTCTGCCATACTTGGTCTTCCAGGTAAATGCTGGTGACTCCCATGCCTTTGTTCTTTATCAGCGGCTTTTCTCACCCTCACACTCCCCAGGGCAGGTCATGGTGTCCATGGTTCTATGTGCTCCACACTATTAACACTTGCCAGGGACACTTGTCGAAACCCTTCAAAAGGAAATAACTTTGTTAACACCTGGGTTTTGAACTTGTAGCCTCCAGAACTACAAGAGAATACATTTCTGTTGTTTCAAGCCACCCAGTTGTGGTACTTGGTTACACAGCCCTCACAGACTAACACAGAACCCACCTATGATTCGTCTTTGACACCACATGAACATCAGGAACTCAGAGGGTGATGGCTGTTGACCTTGCATCCACCAGCCCTGTCTGGAGGGGCCTCTTCGCATATCTGTCTTACTTTTGGTTTTTTTTTTTTTAACTATTTCAACTATGTGTTAAGTTGTTCCTCCTGGATGCAAACTTCTGTAATGCTGGACCAATTGATGTAAACTTCTCACCCACCCTGAGTTTACAGTAAGTACCTGAAGCCTATAGAGGGACAGAGCATCTCACTCAAGTGAGGACAAAAGTTCCCAGGATTGTCCCCAAAGTACCCACCTCAGCAGTCCCAACTGTCTACAGTCAATCTTCTTCCTGAGAATAGACTCCCTTTGACATCAGTAATTCCCCAGAACTGCCTCTTGCAACAACGTTTATTCATTCACCCATTCAACAGATATTTATCAGGGGGAAGGAATTATATTCCAGACATTGCTCTAACTGTTATAACTGCTGGGGATACAGCAGTAGACAAAAGTGACAGAAATCCCAACCTTCATAAAATGTACGTTCTAGAAGGTGAAGCCAAACAATAAACAAACCAAAAATTTGAAAAATATAGTGTACTTTTTATTTAGTATAATATATACTATATTGTAGATATGACATCATATATATTCTATGGAGAATAATAAATCAGAAAAAGAGGATAGGAAGCCCTGAGCGAAGGAGAGGTTTCCATTTGACTGAGTGTTCTAGCCAGCTTCCTCTGCAGTAATAACCAATAGCCAAATCTCACTGACTTATGACAGCAGTCATTTATTTCTCATTATGGGTCTCGAGGTCAGTTGCAGCTCTGGGTTCATTCAGACTTAGCTGGATTCCACTAATCTTCTCAGTTCAGGACTCAGAGTGTGGAGGGCAGCCTCTAAGATGACCCCCAATGACCTCATGTCCTGATATTTACACCCCAGTATAATCTCCCTCTGAGTATAGACTGGACTTAGTGACTCACTTCTAATAAAGGAATAGGGCAAAAACGATGGGATCTCACTCCTGAGATTAGGTTATAAAAAGACTGTATCTTCTGTCTTGCTGGCCTTTTCTTATTCTCTCACTCTGGGTTCTCACTCTGGGGGCTGCCCTATAGAGAGGCCCCCCAACCCCATGTCAAGGAACTGATGTCTCTGGCCAACAGCCAGTGAGATTCTGCATGTCTGGTTCAGGATAAGTCAGTAAATTAATGCTTTGAGTGCCACAGGGCAGAAGACGAGAATAGGAGAGGGTGAGAGTGCCTCTCACTGGGGGTAGAAGGAAGACACCTACCAGAAGGTGGCATCCTACTAGGATGGAGGAAAACATAGAAAACACATATTTTCCACAAATTTATTCCAGGAAATCAGATGCTGTTTTATTTCTTTTTTGGAAAGAGTGAAGTGTGATGAAGACAGGAGATATTTTTTAAGATTCCCCACCATGGAGTTATTATTTCGAGTTGCTTTGCTATTTTTTACTGATCTGATATCTTAGGTGTCTTTTTTCACCATGGTCTTATTATTTTTTTTTCATGTGGAACTAGAAATACAACACTTGCTACTTTCCCAAAAAATCTGGTTTTTATGGTACTCAGGCACAAGACTATTTTGGGATCCCCCCACCCCGCCTTTAAATAAATCTCTGTTGATGCTTTCAGAGTGCCTTTGGGAGGGGAGAGTCAGCCCCTGAGAGGTGCTGAGACCATGCTTGGCTCAGACAGGCTCACCTGAAGGTACAGCATATGCTCCTGCAGTTATTCCCACAAACTGAAACTCAGGATTTTTAATAAGAGAACCTGTGTTCAGATCCCAGCTCTGCCACTTAAAATCTGTGTGGTTTTCAGCAAATTCCTTCATCTCTCTGGTTAATTTCCCTCACCTGAAAATGGATACACGTGATGGTACTGTTTGCATCTCCAAGTTCTGATAGACTTTAAATAACATGGTACAGAAAAAAGAACGTCCTAAGTGGGAAACTAACTTCATATAATGATGGAATGGTCATTAAGTATGAGAAGGTAAGTGAACCTTCTTGGAAAAGTGTAAGATATTGTACATATATTGGATCTTGTTATTGTAACTCTGGAATGATTGGTTCCCACATTCCCAGGGAACACCGTGAAGCTGAGTGGCCAATGAGAGTTTTGGCTCTTGAAGGTAAGAGTTAAAGTTGACTCAGGGGCCTGATAACCTTTGAGATCTGACTGTGAGTCTCAGGATAACCATGTTCCTAGGTCATGCCTAACCCTGTTCACCAACTTCATCTTTCTTCTCCCTCTTCCTTATTTCTGTCTCTTTTATGATTTTGTTCTCCTTTCCTCTTATCTTTCTTCTCTGTGGCCACGATGGGGGTGCACAGCGTGGGGACTGGCCACCGCGAGGGGCAGTCTCCTGACAGTGTCCATCTGAGCGCCTTCAGGGAGCGCTGCACGCCTGAAGGACACCCTGCGATGACCAAGCATGGCAGGGGCAGGGGGTCTGGCCATTTCCACCCAGATCCAGATCAAGGAAGGCAGGACAACTGCCTCGGGATGAAGCTGGGATGGGAGTTTAAGCATTAAAGGGGAGGTACAAGGTCCCCTTCCAGGTAGTCCAGACCAGAGTTTCAGAGTGTCAGGGATCAAGCTCATGAACAGTCCCTCTACTCCTGGGGGTGTAACTGATGACCTGGGCCTGCCCTCTGGAGAAAACCCACCACACTCTGCATCTTTATCCTTCTGCAAAGGCAGAGGGGAGCCAGCAGGAAAGGAAGTGCCTGGGGCTGGGCACCGGATCAGGCATCAGGCGGGTCAGTTCCACCGTCTAGTGAGGGAGGGGCTGTCGAGCTGAGACTTTAGGGAGGTGCAGAGATGTAATCTCAGGATCGAAAATGAAAACCAGGTGGTCATGTCACCGAGCAGTGGGAGGCTGCCGTCAGCTTCCCTTTGCCAACTCCATTCTCATTTCAAGGTGATGATGATCCTCTAGGCACTGAAGTCATTTTCTTGAGATTTAATCTGGAACACAGGTTCTCCGGGACCGACTTGGTCAGGGAGTCAGGAGGAGGTGGAATGGGGCAAGAGTTCCAAGAAGTAGCATCCAGAGTCCCCAGGACCAAGGATCAAGAAAGCAGACATAGGGGTATTTGTCTTGTCTCCTTTCCTAGAGCTTTCCCCAAGGCCCCACATCCACACTCCCCTCCTCCCCCTAGATCTCAAATCAGCCCCAGAGAGAATCTGATTAACACAGCCACGGCTACAGCAAGGACTTTCAAAAATTTCAGGAATTTTTTTCAGTGACAATTGAACTTACCCCCCAGAGGGCATACGCATGTTAACAAGGGTGAAAGAAGATGCCTTCAGCCAAAGAAAAAAATTTCAAGCAGTCTGAGCCCAGATCTTGTGGGACAGGAGGGTTTTGGTGTGTCCTGTTTTGTGGCCCTCAGATTCCAGTTTTTATTCACCCACATCTCTCTCCATCTCTCAAGAGGGTGAGCATTTACTGAATCCTCCAGCTGTGTGTGGGGCACGTTGCTAAGTTTTTAAACATATATGATCAGCAAGCATTTATCCTATTCAAACTTGACAACAATCCTCTGAGGCAGGTTTTAAGAAATCTCGTTTTGGGCTTCCCTGGTGGCGCAGTGGTTGAGGGTCTGCCTGCTAATGCAGGGGACACGGGTTCGAGCCCTGGTCTGGGAAGATCCCACATGCCGCGGAGCAGCTGGGCCCGTGAGCCACAATTGCTGAGCCTGCGCGTCTGGAGCCTGTGCCCCGCGACGGGAGGGGCCGCGATAGAGAGAGGCCCGCGCACCGCGATGAAGAGCGGTCCCCGCACCGCGATGAAGAGTGGCCCCCGCTTGCCGCAGCTGGAGAAAGCCCTCGCACGAACCGAAGACCCAACACAGCCAAAAATAAAATAAATAAATAAATAAAATCAAGTAAAACTTTAAAAAAAAAAAAAAAAGAAATCTCGTTTTGTGTGTGTGTGGGGGGGGGGGGTTGTTTATTTTATTTTTTCAGGTAAAGAGAGAGCTAGGCATTTGTCTTGCCAAGAGTGGCAAGACAGTGGCAGAACAGGAACTGGGACGTGGATCTGGCTGACATCAACCTGCTGGGCGTTCACAAACCTTCCTGAACATAAGGGTCACCTAAGATGTTCACCAAAAATGCAGCTTCTGGAGGCCCGAGCTCAGCCTGCTGATTCAAGTCTGGGAATGATGAGCACAGCCCATCTGCCTCAGGGTAGGGGCCCCGGGCCCAGTTCCTCAGAAGCAGGTGGAAAGAAGGTGCCGGACATTCAGTGGGGAGACGTCTCAGGGTCCGCACCTATGGGGGTAGGGAAGGGTGCAGGTCGGGCGGTAATAAGTCATGACAAGTCTTCAGTGGAACCTACTGGAAACTCTGAAGCTGGGATACCCCTTCAGAACTGGCCTGAGCTGGAAGAAGGGGACCACACCTTACACCACTTCTTGAGCAACCAGTAGGTGTGAGTTTGCCTGGGAAGTGTGGAGGATGTGACCCAGGGCCGGGCAGCCCTCTTCAGAGTGGAGAAGGTAGCCAGCAGCCTCCCCAGCTGGTGAAATGGGTCCTTTGGTGATGAAGGGGAATTGGGGCAGTGCAACACAGCAGGAACGTCTGTATAAAATCCACAGGAATCATGGAGTCCCAAGGGTGATTAGCATGGGGGAAGGCTATAGACTTTCTTGTGCTCACCAATAGCTTATGAGGACCAGTAGGGGGCAGCAAAGAGCTTTCCAGGTGTGACTCTGGAGCAGTAAGGTGAAGTGGGAGCTTGGTGAACAGCATCACCTGGGAAGGAACTGCAGAGTGCCCAGGGGAACCCAAGCAAGCCCAAGACTGAGCCATCAGCAGCAGAATCTGAGAAGGGATAGAAGGGTGGGACTTAGATTACAAGAAGGTATGTCACGCAAAGTAGTTGGGTGTTACCTTACGGCTGTTGGGAGACCCCCGAGTGGTTTGAAGTCCAGGAAGTGATGTATTTAATGGGTTTTAGGAAGTTTTCTGACTGCAAGGAGGATGCAGGCAACAGGAAAGCAGAGGAGAGGATGTCTTATTAAAGGGCTCCACCTCTTTGCAGTCACGCTAGTTACTTATCCTCATCCAGGTCGGAAAAATTGTGGGAGGTAATAGTACTCACCTTATAGGGTTTCTATACCAAGGAAGAGAGAGGAACTATATAAGATGCTTTGCACAATGCCTGATAAATAATACCTCTTCACTAAACCTTATTAGACTTATTATTTTCATTACGATTACAAAGATGTTTGCAATTATTTAAGAGGCTGTGGTGACAAGTGGTACACTTGCTGAGGAGGATAGTGGGGCCATTCATAAAGACCAGGTGTGGAAGTGGAGGAACAAGTTTGCAGGGAGAGGAGGGGCTCTGCCCAGGAGGCAGACAGGTCTGGGGCCACTGTCCAGGTGGGATGGAGATATTAGGGATCTGAAAGTAGATGGTGTATTAGAAGGAACTATTCCTAGAGGGATATATGAGATCACCCAGAGAGAAGACCAGCCAAATAATTAAGCATGCAATCAAAAAAGAGTTTCAGAAAAGAAAAGGACTGCAGAAAGAACCACCAGGATGCTGACATTTTAAAAATGTGAAAGCAGGGGAAGAGCATCCCATTGTAGAGAATGGGCCAGGCAGGTGTGAGGACAGATGAGGGCTAGGAAGGTGTGAGGAGGACAGGTGAGAGTAGCAGCCCAGGAACCAGGAGAGGTGGGTTTTCAAGAAAGAGAAAGTAAACCGCAAAGTAAAAGCACAGCACAGATGTCAGGCAGGATGGGGCTGGAGAGGGGAAGTGATGGGTAACTTTCCCAAGAACAATCTTAGTAAAGGCAGAGGCGCAAGTGCAGTGAGCCCAGGAGCTGGGGGTGGAGGAGGAGGAAGTGGAACACAGTCAAGGGAGACACATGGGTGGTTAGGTGGACAACCTAAAGATTTTATGAAGCTATGGGGATGGAGAGATAGATAGATGGATAGATGAATGGATGATGGATGGATGGGTGGAGGATGGGTGGATAGATAGTCTTAGACAGTCAGTCTACCTCTAGCTATAGTTTAAGTCCCACTTAAAGTCACTCTTCTAAGCACTGACCTGTATTATCTCTCTTAATTGTATGAGATGTGTATTGTTTGTCTATTTTCCTATCTCTGTGCTAATAGAACAATGTCCTAATTGCCCTATCTTTGTAATAAGATTTAATATCTGAAATTCTGCCCTTTTCTCTTCTATATATATTTTTTAGAATAAGCGTAAGTTCCAAGAGAAAAAAAATATGCTATTTGGAGCTAAAATTTTAGATTAATTTAGGCATGATCAGAATCTTACAGTGAATCTACCCTTCCATGAACATAGTATATATCACCATTTATTCTGTCTTCTATTACATCCTTTAATAATGTGTCAGAATTTTCTATATGATGGCCTTGCATATTTTTCCAAGGTATCTAATCATATTACTAGGTCTTTTTTGCCATTACAGTTTCTAAGCAGTTATTATAGCTATGCCATTGATATATGTGGGTTCATGTTGTATCCAGCACCCCTTTGATTAGTTCTATTTTCCTTTAAGAGTTCTTTTAGACTATCCATGTAGACAACCTTATTCACTTACTTGTAAATAAGGGGAAATTTCTCTCTTCCTTTGTACTTGTTTGCAGTTTTTCTCTCTTTCTTTGTAATTCCTATGTCTCATTTTTTATTCTTCTTGTCTTACTGTGCTAAGTAGGATCTCCAGTAAAATGTTAAATAGACATGCTGGTAGGAAGTATTTGGTCCTGTTTTTAATATAATGGAAATGCTTCTAACAGGTCAGCCTAAGTATGATGTTTACTATAATTTTTAAAAATACTCTTCAATCAATTAAGGAGGCTCCCTTTTATTTCTATTTTTTTTCTGTAAGAGTTGTTATCATATATAGGTATTGAATTTTATTTAATACTTTTTTTTCCCATGCCAAGTGATATAACCATATCTTTTCTTAAATATGTTGAGGTTTTGAATTGCCTTAGTGAATGCTCTGGTGTTAAACCATCTTTCTGGGATAAGATGTTGCCATTTGAAATTTATTTAAAAAAAAATTTAAAGCCAATCACCCTAACCTGTTATAATATATGGTTATGTCAAGAGCCTTTATGTGTATTTTCTGAGAGGTATCATTTGTCTTCAAGATGAAACCACATATCCAGTCATCTCATTCCCCAATTTAAATCTTTCAGTGGCTCTCTATTGTCTACTGAAGACAAGATCCTTTGATGTACATGCAAGGTTCTTCATAACATGATCCTCAGATTGTATCTCCAAATTCTCTGCTTATCTATGGCATCTTTCCTTTGCTCATTGCATCTAACCTGGCATCAAAGCCTGTTAACGTTCCTCTTAAAACATATGTATTATATTATATTTAACATATATTTTATACTTTAGTAATATTTAGTATATTTAATATATTATTAATATACGATCTATTTAATAATATATAATAAATCTACTATATGTGCGTGTGTGTGTGTATATATATATATATATATATATATATATATATATGTAACTAAACTAAGAATCTTTCATCTAGATTGTCGCAATGGGCTCTGAAACGGTTACATGGTGATGTTGTAAAATACAAATTGGTTTATGCCACTCTAAAATCCTTCATTTGGCCCAGTGGTGTGCTGGAGTCTGTTCATATCATCTTCTGAGAGTCAATTGTTAATACTCGGGAATTTCACAAGCCAGTTGTTAAACTGTTGTTAGTTTGAAATTGACCATGGTGGGATTATTTACTCTAGGAAAAAAATGGCAAATACTACAAATCAGTGAATTTTTTTTGAAGGCCAATTTTCCAGCACATCACTGAATATACTCCTTTACCCATGACATAAGGACTACAGTCCATGATCAAGTTTCTCTCTACCTTGTGCCCTGGTCAAACCTAGTTCCCAGAACTTTTGTATTTCCTTGATTTTGTAGTACCTTCCTTCTGATTATAATGCATTTCCTCTCCCATCTGTATGCATCTCCTCCCAGACTCAATTCAATGTTCATCCCCTAAGGAAGCACTTACAGGATCCTTCTCTGCATCTCTACAAAAAAGCACTTACATGATTCCCTAGTCATTAGTTTCTGGGCCTGTGTACTCCTTAATCTCTAAACTCCTGAAAGGCATACACTCTTCATTATTCATTCATTTAACCCCATGGTTAGTACACTGTCTAGCACATGACAGGTGGCACATAAATTCTGGCCATCTACGAAAGGAGTAAAGAAAAGATGTTCCCACCTTCCCTTAGTACCCATGTTTCCCTCATTCTCACCCAACTTCCAAGCCATGATTTCCTGCCATCTGCCCCTAGGCCTGTCCTATGAAGAGAACTGCAGCACGGCACCACTTCTAACCCCACCTTCATCCACAGAGCAGAACTGGTGAATCAACCCCAAATCCAGAGGGAAACGAAACTGAATGGAAAAAATTTCTCATCTGACGGAAGAGCACTAGAAAAAATCACTGGGGCAAAATCATTGAAAGAGATTATTCTAGTTATCTATTGCTGCATCACAAACTATCCCCAAATTTGGTGATTTATTTTGCTCTCAGTTTTGTGGGTCAGAGATTCAGAAGGGCCTGGGCTGGGGACTCATATCCACTGGGTGTCCAGGGGTGCGGCTGGGGTTGGAGGACCCACTTCCAAGTTGGCCTCTTTACACACAAGTTCAGCATCTCTATGTTCTTTGGCCCCTCTGTCTCCACGGGACATGTCCTCTGCCAGGGCTTCTCCATGTGGCTTGAGCTTTTCACAGCATGGTGATCTCAGGATAGTTGTCCTTCTTCTACGGTGGCTGTCTTCCAGGAGAACAAGGCAGAAGTTGCCAATCTGAACAGGCAGTCCCAGAGCAAGCATCGGATTATATCCTGTGTAATCTATTGGTAAAAGCAGTCCCAGGCCAGTCTGAATTCGAGGAGAGAGGAAGTAGACCCCGTTTTCAATGGGAAGAGTATCAGATACTTTGTGTTCATCTTTAACCTGCCACAGAGGTGACTTGCTCTTGTCTCTGATGGAAATGAGGATAGCAAAGCTACATTGGCAGGGAAATATGAAGCCCAAAGGTATCCCCCATGGAATGAGTTACTATCTCCAAACAGGTGGAGTAATACTTGGCACCAAACATTTAATCAAATCCCGAAAGGTGGTGCTGAACTTTTTTTTTCTAACATTAACCCCAAATCGATCTCAGCTGACTTAACCTCTCAACTCACCTCTAGCAATTCCCTAAGTCAGAAGAGTAGACAGAATCTGTTCTCCAACTGTAGCCATTAGAGAAAAAGCATTGCCTCACATATGATGAGCAGTGAGTCATGAAGTATTCTCACTACATCACAACAAATGGAAAGGATTGAGCCATCTAGCGATGATCAAAATGAAAAGAAATGGCACGTAAGCCACTCAGGCAGACCATTGGAGGGGAGGCAGCAAAAATAAGCACACACACAAACACAACAAGTTTTTCCCAGACATCTGGATTTCAAGGCTTTAATGCATTTCCTGAGGAATATAAACTTTAATCGCTAAAGGATTTTATGCTTACAGATCATTGCGGTTGAGGTTAAATGGGAAACAGATGGCATACTCAAAAGGGGTGAATGAAAATAATGGAGCAAATAGCCTATTAACAAAGGTGGGGGAAGCATTGCGGAAGCATGAGATGGTGAAGCACAAAGGTACAAGCAACAGCAAGAGGTCATTATGACCCAGGGGCTGAGGGGACACAGGGAAGAAGCTGATGCTGGAAGCCAGTAAGAACCAGAACGGTAGGAAAGGGCTGTCTGATGAGAGCTGTGACATGGGGAGAGGAGCCCAACCACTGCCCAACTGTGGTCCAGCCTGGAGAGAGTCTTGGTAACAAGTACCCAGACCTCCCTCTGCTCCCTTCCGATCTCCTGCTAATACCTCTCTTGCCTGAATGCAACTGGAAGAAAAGGCCCTGGGAGCCAATGGGACATGGCCCACAGAGGGTAGCCTACTGGAACACAGTGCAGAGTGGAAAAGTATGGAAAGTGGGTCTGGAGACACAGAAGCAGATTACACAACTGAGTTGGCCTGGTAACAGTATTTGACTTAAATCTGTAATATTTGAATATATGTCAGCAGCTATATCTCTATGGAAGAAGACTCTGGAATTATCTTTATCTTCCCCCTTTTATGTACAGAGATTTTAAAATGATGAATCCATTTTATTCTTTGTCTTAAGGTATATGGAAGATTTATTAAATTGACATTATAGAACTCATAGGTTTATTAAGCAGAATAAACATGGTTGACTGCTGAACTATCAACATAGAGGATGGGTTTTACCTAATGATTTCTGATGAAAAGGAGAAATATTAAAGCAATTAAAGATGAGCTAATAGATATATAGGACAAAAACAAGCCAAACTAAGTATAATTGGTAGCTCTAAAGTAGAAAAACCAACAAAGGTACAGAAGACAAATTTAAAGGTAAAATACAAGGGAATTTCTCTAAAATATAAAAATGACATATGAAGATTGACATGAATCTGTAACTCAGGGAACTGTTTCAAATTTTTCAACTCCATGGCATTTCTTAGTTGATATATTGAACTCAACAATTAAAAAAAAAAAGGTTCAAGCAGAAAAAATAAATCACATACAAAGGAAGGCAAAACATCAAGCAGGACTCACACATCTCCAGATCCATATTATATGTCATAAAACAAACAAGCAAACAAAAAAACACCTAATTTCCTGACTCAAAATCCATCACCTATAGTTCGTGGCATATGGCAAGGATGTGTCAAGAGAACTGTGTGTGATTGGTTAATAATGTCCATGGAGTACATACCACATGGGTCACATCACATAGAACCAATAGCACCACAGTGTTCTTGCATGTTTCACAAGCATTGTGACTATTCAAAATCATTTAAATGTTTCAGTAGATAGCAATCATTTGAAGACATTACTTTATAATAGTGTATGTCTATGTTTAACACAACATTTCTTTTTTTTTTTTGAATTGAAGTATAGTTGATTTAGAATGTTGTGTTGGTTTCTGGTGTACAGCAAAGTGATTCAGTTATATCTATGTATCTGTCTATCTATCTATCTATCTATACACACACACATATTGTTTTTCAGATTCATTTCCATTATAGGTTATTACAAGACCATGAATATAGTTCCCTATGCCATACAGTAGGGCCTTGTTGTTTATCTATTTTATATATAGTAGTGTGTATCTATTAATCCCAAACTCCTAATTTATCCTCTGCCTCCTTCCCCCATTGGTAACCACAACTCTGTTTTCTATATTGACACATCATTTCTTAATTCCTATAGTTAAAAGAAAACTCAAAAGAATGTATCTAGATGATGTGAGAATATACCTAGATGATTAAATCATCTAATTTAATTTTAGATCACTAAACTCTCTTGTAAACTGATAGGTCTAAACTCTAGAAGTATTATTTGTCCAGAGCAGAGCAGGACACAAGAATTCCAGGAAAAATCATCTTCTCTTGCTCCTTCATGGATATTCCCTGTTGTTTAGAAGAGCTGGTCTCAAATCTGGTGTCAACTCTCTGGTGTATCTCAGTGAGCACAAGCAATCTGAGGTTAATGACCATTAAATAACTGATGTACTTTATAAATAACTTGGGGGGAAATTCAAGGTTACATCTGTGAAAGCATCCCTCTTGCTTGTATTCTCATAGGTTTTCTTAAAGTGTTATGTCGGATATCACCCACATCCTGGGGCTTGCTCTGTGCCCCAGAGGCTGACCTGAATTTCATACATCAATGGATTCTGTGGGAGATTGCAAGCGGTAGCCACAAATCCCTCCCCTCCCTGTATCCGTACCCTTTTACAGCATGGCTTTGTGGTTCTTCTCATCAAGAGGTAGAGTCTATTTCTCCACCTACCCCTCCTCCCTCAGCCCCCAGAGTCTGAACTGTCTTGTGATTTACTTTGACCTTTAGGATAGAGCAAAAGTAAAATTGTGGGAGTTCTGAGCCTGGATCTGAAAAGGCCTTGAACTTCTGCTCTCTCTTAGAACCCCGACAGCACCATACGAGGAAGCCTGGGCTCCCTTCCCTGAGAATCAGAGATCAAATGGAGACAGAGGTCCAGCCGGGAGCCAACACCAACTGCCAGACACGTGGGTGAGGCCACCTGAGCCTATCCTGCCCCAGGTGAATTGCCAGATGATGCAACCGGAGGAGAGAACTTGGGAGTGACATCAGGAGACCCGCCCAGTTGAGCCCATTCCACATTGCTGACCAACAGAATCTTAAATTTCAAGAAAATTCAGTGAAATTTCTAGGGGCCTGGTGGTCTGGGGCATGTTGATATATTCCTTCCAAGGCGAACAACAGGTTGCTGTATCTTGTCCCTCCTACGACCATAAAATAGGCACAATGCCTAGGGGATCTCTTTGGATCTTAGAGGCCACGTATGCCTAACTTTTCAGGCTACTCTGACCCATTTTCCAAGTAACGTGAAGGCTGCCCATGTTGATTAAGAACCAGAGGGAGAAAAGGCATTGGATCAGGTCAAAGCTGTCATTCAAGCTGCTCTGGGCCTTTGGCCAGGTAAGCAGCAGATCTCATGGTGTTTGAAGTCTCCGGTAGGTACAGATGATTTGTGGAGCCCTTGGCAGGCCCCACGGAAGGATCACAACGTAAACCTTGAAAAATTTAGCACTCTATGCCATCCTCTTCAGATCCTATTCTTCTGAGAGTCCCTGGCTTTCTACAAGCCCTAGTGTATAGCAAATGCTTGCACACAACCCACCAAATCACTAGGCAACCTAAGGTCCCCATCATGAACTGGATGTTGTCTGATCCAATACGTTGTATAGTGTATCATGCACTGAAGCACTCCATCATCAAGCGGAAATGGTGTGTACAACATTGGACTAATGGGAACTGAAGGCTCAAGGAAATTGCATGGGCAAGTGGCAATGATTCCCATGACTCATCCTCTGCCTACATCACCTCCCCTCCCTCAAGTTAGTACCCATCGCCTCATGGGCAATTCCCCATGACCAGTTAACTGAGGAAGAAAACAGTCAAGCCTTGTTTACAGAGAGTTCTGCACAAGTTAAGATTCTGGCACTAGCCAAAAATGGACAGAGGCAGGGCCTCAGCCATATTCAGGAGCAGACCCAGAGGAAAATCAAGGCAATAAAGGGAAATCCTTGCAGTGGCCAGAACCTCAAGCAGTGAACCTCTGGCTATCCAATTTGCCTAAAAGAAGAGATGATCAGAGGTCTACATCTACATTGGTTCATGAACGTTGACTAACAGTTTGGCTGGAGAGTCGAGGACTTAAAAGTAAGATGGTTGGGAAATTGATAACGAGGAGGTCTGGGGAAGAGGTATGTGGATAGACCTCTCTGAATGGGCACAACCATGAACGTGTTTGTGTCATGTGTGAATGCGCCCCAAAGAGCAACCTCAGTAGAGGAGAGTCTTAATAATCAGGTGGATGAAATGACCCAATTCTCTGGATGTCTGTTGACCTCTTTCCCCAGTCATCTTGTCTTTAACAAATGGGTCCATGGACACAGGGCATGGCGGCAGGAATGGAGATTATGCATGGGCTCAGTGACATGGACTTACACTCATCAAAGCCAGTCTGGCTGCAGTCACTGGTGAATGCCCCCAACTGCCAACAGCGTAGACCGAAAGCGAGCCCCTGCTGTGCATGGGAGTTGGGTCAAAACACTGTGGGTGGGAAGCTGCACGATTTAATGGAGAGAACCAGGAACTAGGAATGAAGAGTTTCAGGTTTCCATTTCTTCTCCCAATAAACAAAACATGAGCAGCTACATGGATAATGAGGTGAGGACAGAGGAGAAGGTTGAAGCTGGAGTCAAGAGCTGAGGTCCTGGGTGGGCGGGGGTCAGCTGGGAGATCCTCATACAGCTAGGTGCCATTTCATGGGTTGGGGCTCTTGTGGACCGTGTTAGGAAGCCCGGACAACAGTGGCCTGTGGGGTCCTGGAGGCAGCGATGCTGTCTCCTGGGCATCACTCACTAGCTCTGTGACCTTGGCCATGTCTCTGGTCCCCTCAGAACCTCGGTACCCTTATCTGTCAACTGCAGGGCTGCCCAGGAAGGTTAAATGAGATACATCATATGTAAAGTGCATGGCTCAGCATGGGTGCTGGTGTGCTTATGCTGCGATCCCGGGTGAATGTCCTTACCCCATTTCTAGGGCTCTCAAACACCAATGTTGAACTAGGTCAGTGACTATTCAACTGAACAAGCCTCAGAGTCACCCAGGAACTTGTCTAAAATACAGACCCCTGGGGCCAAACCCAGGTCTACTGGTGTAGAATATGCAGGGGCAGGACCTGGGACCTGTACTGTCAAACAAGCACACCAGGGATTCTGATCCAAAGATAGCTCCATGGACAGGGTTGGAAGCCACTGCACAGATGCCCTCCAGGTCCAGGGCCTGCACGCCTCAGGCTCCGGGCTGTATGGTCCTCTGGGGGTCACCTCTGCACACCACCTATTTTCAGATCCACCTCCAGGCTCTGGCTGAGTCAGTGCAGATTACAGTGGATGCCTTCTCTCTCCATCTCTCTGCTTCCTAATCTAATTATCACAACAACCAGATGTGACAGGCTCCCTCTCAAACCCATTTAAACATCTCCAAAGGCACCTCTCAGTATTCAAGCCTTCTCTAATTTCCCCTCTCCCTCCTCTAGTGGGACACCTTGGCTCCTGGCCCTCTCCCTATGCCAATTAGCAGTGAAGTATCCTTCTGCTGAAATAATCTGATTATGGGGCACTGAATCGCAGCCACAGACTGTCACAATCAAATCCTCGTCCCCAGAGAAAAGAAAGTCAACCCTCTCAGCATCCTAAGAGGTCAGCCTCCTGGAATACGACGGCATCTTCCTCGGACAGCTGTACTTCTGAGCCCTTTGGTGAGTCTGTGCCTCTCTCAGTATCTTTGAAGATGGGATGGACATAAAGGGCTCTTTCCCCCAAAAAATGCACATGTGTGCATTGATTCATAGTCAATTTCCAGAGTTCCTGGCCCCTCGGAGACCATCCCTGGACCCCTGGCTCTACTGTGTCTCCTCAGCAGCTGACATGACCTGTCTGGACCCCACCACTCACCATGCACAGTTTATACATCCCCTTCCATACCTTTCCCTATTCCGGAAGTTTCTTTCCAAAATAGTAAGTGAGATCTTACTATTCCCATCATTCCCGTTGTCCTCTTTTCACTTTACAATACTTCCTGGCCACCTTCTCTTGTCAGTAATATCCCTTCATCTATTATTTTTAATGCCCCACCAATCCCATGGTGTGGATTTTTCTTAACCACGGATGGACATTTAAATTTTTCTCCTCCACTTTCAGGCAAATCACACATCCCTAGAAGAGAGAGAATTAAGAAATCAGCATAAACAACATTGATCAGGGAAGGTTTCAGGGAAGAGAAAACAACATTTTAAAACACTGCTGACCACAGATCAAATCCCACTGAAACCAACAGACCTGCCCTAGGTCCCCCTTGCCTAGCAGAGTGCATGGTCCCCAGAATGGCCTGATTAAGGCCACCGCCATCTGGCCTCATCAACCATTCCAACCTACACCAGGAGTACTGCAAACCCTGGCTTATTTATGATTTCCTGAACGTGCTGTGCCTTTCCTCCTGCTATTTCCTTTCTGGAACTCTCCGTCTTTCCCTCTCCCTTAAGCTGGAGCTCAGACTCCCTCCGGGAGCCCCACCAGAGAAATTTACATATTAAAGGCTTAAAGAGGAGCTACAGGAAAGGGACTGATTTAACTCCCATTCACATTCTGCACATTCTCCTGTCTCTTCCTTCTACACCTGGCCTCCCTCTGTGGCAGTTTCAGGGGCAGGAGAGGGAACAGGCAGGCCCAGCTCCTCCCTTCCTGTGACTTGCAAACCCTCCCTCCAGTGGACAGGCCATGGTTCTGAGTATCTGAGCCACGGTCTTTTTTTTTTTTTTTTTTTTTTTTTAAATTTATTTATTTATATTTATTTTATTATTATTTTTTTTGGCTGGGTTGGGTCTTCGTTTCTGTGCGAGGGCTTTCTCCAGTTGTAGCGAGCGGGGGCCACTCTTCATCGCGGTGCGCGGGCCTCTCACTATCGCGGCCTCTCTTGTTGCGGAGCACGGGCTCCAGACGCGCAGGCTCAGTAGTTGTGGCTTGTCGACCACGGTCTTTTTGTGGCTTGGATTTCCTCCGGTCTGTAGTCGTCCTGGACTGTCTTAAAAAACAAAATTCCACTGAGTAGATTTTAAAGATCTTATTGGCTTTATTCAATGATTAAACCCAGCAGTATCCAATGTAGCAAATGGAAAGGAGCTCTGAGGAACGGTACAAAGTGAAAGACTTTTATGGGCAGAAGGAAGCAGGACAGGGATGTTATACTAGACAAAAAAGCAGATTGGTTACGTCAAGGTCACTTTTCTTTAGGGGATGACAGGGGTCTATCCGGCAGATGACCTAACTAGTGCTGATCAGGTGATTCCTGATTGATTTATGATTCCATTTCTGAGTGAGTAATTAAGTTCCATTTCTGAGTGAGTAATTAAGTTCCATTTCTGAGTGAGTAATTCAGGTGAGTCTCCGTTTGGTAACGCAGGACTTAGCATAAGTGACTCCATTCTGGGCCTGTTGTCTTGTTTTTAACAACTGCAACAACGGTCCAGCAAGCCGGCCCATCCTCCTTTCCTGAGGACACACCTTGACTCCCTTCCTTCCTCTCACCAAAGAGCTCTGCACAGGTGGGGCTGATCAATGTTTATCACCTACATCCTGGGATGGGGGTTTGGCTGAGGACAGGTCACATGACCCAAACGGCCAATCCGAATTCGTCCTTGGGGGTTGCTAGTCCAGGTGCTGGAGGAGAGGCTCATTTCCCCTAAGAGTGCCGAGCTGGGACTTGCCCCGCGAAGAGGGGGAAGACGCCGAGGCCGTTGACTGTGTAGAGACCAGCAGAGCTTCCCAGGTACACAGAGAGGAGGGTTGGGTGGGTGTCGGGTCCTCAGATCAAGTCCCTGAGGTGGGTGCTGCCCTTCCCTGATTCTCTGAGCTGCTCCAGACTGCTTTCCAAACCATGGAATGGTAAATTCCTTTTCTTTTTTTTTAAACTTAAATTACTTTGACTCGGGGTCCTGACACTTGAAAATAAGCGTTGGACAATTATATACACAGTTTAGCAGCTAGATTGGTCCTTTGTGTTTAGTTAAAAGGTTCTGCGTTCTCCGAGCCCTTCCGTCTCTCTGAGCTCGTCTTGTTCACCCAAGTCCAGGACAGGCATTTTTTCTGCGCCTCAAAATATGCTCAAGGACTTCTGCAGGCATTTTCCATTCAGCTTAAGATTCTCTCTGCCCAGGTCTTCTCATGGCTAGCTTCACAGCTGTGTTGCCGACGTCCAAATAGTGCCTGGCGATAAATATCTGGCAGATAAATGAATGAGCAAGGTGACAAATTAAGGAATCAATATAGAGAAAAGGGCTCAGATTTTGAAACAGATGCCCTAAAATCACATCAGCTCCACCACTTACAAGCTTAGTTTTCCTTGGGAAAAATAATGTTGTGAGACTCAGTGTTGCTGCTTGCAATGGGGAAAATATTCACACAGACAGTATTGCTTTTTCTATTTTAATAGAGTATTATTGGAGTATAATTGCTTCACATTACTGTGTTAGTTTCTGTTGTACAACAAAGCGAATCAGCCATATGCATACACATGTCCCCATATCCCCTCCTTCTTGAGCCTCCCTCCCCTTCTCCCTATCCCACCCCTCTGGGTCATCGCAAAGCACGGAGCTGGTCTCCCTGTGCTATGAGGTTGCTTCCCACTAGCTATCTACTTTACATTCAGTAGTGTATATAGGTCGATGCTACTCTCACTTCGCCCCAGCTTCCCCCTCCCACCCCATGTCCTCAAGTCCATTCTCTATGTCTACCTCTATTCCTGCCCTGCAACTAGGTTCATCAGTACCATTTTTTTTTTATTCCATATATAGGCGTTAGCATACGGTATTTGTTTTTCTCTTTCTGACTTACTTCACTCTGTATGACAGACTCTAGGTCCATCCACCTCACTACAAATAACTCAGTTTTGTTCCTTTTTATGGCTGAGTAATATTCCATTGTATATATGTGCCACATCTTCTTTATCCAGTCATCTGTCGATGGACACTTAGGTTGCTTCCATGTCCTGGCTATTGTAAATAGTGCTGCAGTGAACATTGTGGTACATGTCTCTTTTTGAATTATGGTTTTCTCAGGGTATATGCCCAGTAGTGGGATTGCTGGGTCGTATGGTAGTTCTATTTTTAGTTTTTAAAAGAACCTCCACACTGTTTTCCGTAGTGGTTGTATCAATTTACATTCCCACCAACAGTGTAGGAGGGTTCCCTTTTCTCCACACTCTTTCCAGCATTTATGGTTTCTAGATTTTTTGATAATGGCCATTCTGACCGGCGTGAGGTGATACCTCATTATAGTTTTGATTTGCATTTCTCTAATAGTGATGTTGAGCATCTTTTCATGTGCCTCTTGGCCATCTGTATGTCTTCCTTGGTGAAATGTCTATTTAGGTCTTCTGCCCATTTTAGTATTGCTTTTTGATTGATTTATTCTTTACTTCCAACAAGACTGGAAGGTGTGAAAGTTCTATGTTAACTGCAATGTGCTGACCGTATGATAATGATGATGATGGCCACAGCCAGCAATTATTTAACTGCATGCTGTATTCTATAGACATTGTGCTGATAGCTTTATTCTGTTAATTAATTTAACCCTCACCAGGACCGTTAGGCAGGCATCAATATACCATCTTAATGATGAGAGGCTGAAGCTTAGTGATACAAGTAGTATCCTGAGGTCAGCTGGAAGTATGGAGCTTGGGATTTGAATTGATCACAATCTACAAGAAGATGCTGAGCAAAGTGCACCAAGCAGCTGGTCGATGGTTGGACTAAGTGACCTAACGGTACCTTTGAACCCTGGGATTCTGTGGACTTTGTGCTCAACCAGCTCCCACTTCTAATCCATTTCTCCAGGGCAGCTGTGCTTCCTCGTGACTGTCATTTAGTCAGTTCATCACGCAGCTGGGACTCAAGCCACGCTGATCATAGATAGACCTTCGGGTGAATTCAGGATGTACCATCACTGGGGAAGAGCGGTGTTGGCTTCACCTGTGGGCACTGGACCCAGGATGCCTGAACTTGAACCAGCTCTGCCTCTAACTAGCCTCACAACCTTGGGCAGGTTACTAACCTCCTTTGCCTCAGTTTCGCCAGGATAAAAGGGAAAAAACAAGAGTCCCTCCTCACAGAGTGTTTGTGAAGATTCCGTGAGTCAACATAACTAAAGCGCTTGGACAGATATCTGGCCCATTGTGAGCATTCGACAAACGTTCACTATTAAAAATAGAGCTATGTAGAAACGGAAAGAAAGTCAGAATTAGCAATTCTGAATTATACAACACCCCCTGGGAAAAGAAAATCAAAGTCATTTCAGGGTCAGCTCACATAGTACAATACTCTTTTGAATCCTTGAATTTCTTTTAATAGCAGTCATCTATTCACACATTCATTCAGGGGAAAAAAAGCCTTATTGAATGTGGATAAGACTCCCACCCCTCCCTGTCTCCCACCTGAGATGCATTCAATTAGTAGCACGCTGAATCAAGATGGAGAAAAGTTTGTTACGCAGAATTCCTCCCAGTAAGACAGGGAGGCAGCCCTGTGTGTAGTCAGGAGAAATGCTATGGTAAGGCTCCTGGGCAGGGGACCAGTCTCTAAAGGTCCTTGTAAATTGCCTTCTAAGAAGGAGGTGCCCTGCTAGGAGGTGGCCCCTTTGTTTGCAGAGCGCCAGGTGGATCTGTACAGGTAAGTCTGGGGAGACTTGCTCATCTTTGCTTAATGGTGGAGGTGGGGGAGACTTTGATGATAGAATAGGGGCCGGAATCTACAAAGAAAGAGGGACTTAGAAGCTTGATGTTACCGAGGGAGCAGGTGGAGAGAACAGAGGGAAAACACACACAACTAAACAATCCCAGAAGATGCACAGATGTTAGAAAGAAATATTCCTTCCACGCTGCTCCAAAGGGTGAGCTATAAGGAACTGGGTGAAATTTCTAAGATGACACTTATTTTTCATATAAGAGAGATTTATTTTTACACACTCACAAGTTCAAAAATGAAAGTTACTACTTGGAGAGGTGATGAACTCTCCAGTAATGGGGGCATTTAAGCAGCAAGGGGTTAGTCTTGGAGGTGGAATTGGCTTGGGATTCACCTGTTTCAAAAAGAGAAAAGTTGACTCGTGATTCTAAATCGTGTGCCGAAGAGGGTGTAATCCTAGGGCCCGTCCTCCATCTCCCCCATGAAATCTTAAGGGGATAATTAAGTTAAAGTGAGGCTACCAGGGTGGGCCCTAATCCAATCTGTCTGGTGTCCTTATAAGAAGAGATTAGGACACAGGCACACAGAGGAAAGACCCTGCGAGGACACACAGAGAAGACGGCCATCTACAAGCCAAGGAGAGAAGCCTCAGGGGAAACCAACCCTGCTGATACCTTGATCTTGGACTCCTAGCTTCCAGAATTATGAGAGAATTAACTTCTGTTGTTTAAACTATCCAGTCTTTGGTATTTTGTTATGGCAGCCCTAGCAAATGAATACAGAGGAGAAGTGACATCTGGGCAACCTTTTTTTGACAGAAGGGGCACCTAAGCCTTGAAGAGATGTAGTGATTTGCCCCAAGGTAAACGATAAAAGGTGATTTCAACGAAGTATGTCTGATTCTAGTGCCTGTACTATTTCTGTTCTTCTGTGTTGCTTCTTAAGTGCAGGATACCATGTTCAACAACTGTAGGAAATAGTTACAGCTGAGACCCTTGAGCAAATTATTCCCTCAGTAAGCATCCCATCCCTGCTTAAATACCTCCATTGCTAGAGAGCTCACCACCTAGTAGAGAAGCCATTTCCTTTTTTTTAAATTAATTTATTTTCTTTTATTTATTTTTGGTCACATTGTGTCTTCATTGCTGCACGCAGGCTTTCTCTAGCTGTGGCGAGCGGGGGCTACTCTTTGTTGTGGTGCGCGGGCTTCTCATTGTGGTGGCTTCTCTTGTTGCGGAGCACAGGCTCTAGGTGCACAGGCTTCAGTAGTTGTGGTGTGTGGGCTCAGTAGTTGTGGTCCACAGGCTCTAGAGCACGAACTCAGTAGTTGTGGTGCATGGGCTTAGTTGCTCTGAGGCATGTGGGATCTTCCCGGACCAGGGCTCGAACCCATGTCCCCTGCATTGGCAGGCAGATTCTTAACCACCGTGCCACCAGGGAAGCCCCATTTCCATTTTTGAACATCTGAGCATGTAAAAATAAATCTTCCTTATGTGGGAAATAAATGTCATCTTAGAATATTCACTCAGTTCTTTACATCTCTCTCTTTGGAGCAGCATGGAAGAAGTATTTCGTTGTGTCCCTGGGAAGTGCTTCAAGTTCCATTACAGCATAGTTATATCCATATTGTCTCTCTCTTCTTAAAACAAAGCAACGACAGTATCATGAAAGAATCCTCATATGACAATAATTCCAAATTCCTTCTTTCTAACACTAAAATTAGGTCACCGGAGAGTTGCCTAGTCCAATTAGTCAAACCATCCTTAAAAAATGGACAAGCATGATTTGAAATGAGTATAATTTGGCATCCTTACCAATTCACGGGCACAGGAAATTATTCACCCCCAGTTTGCCTTCTCCTCGAGCCAAAGACATATTGGGAGTGACCTGGAGCATGGACTTGGGCTGCCAATGGATGAAGCAATGAAGTAAAAACCACCATCTGTTAAGTGGAAATGAGAGCCCCTGAGAGGAGCCTGGAGGAAGTGGCTCGTCTCAATGCAGAACCATGAGATGGGCGCCTGCAGAAACCACAGCGAGGAAGAGTCCCGTAGGAAGCTCCATCCCCACCACGCACTCCAGCACATGGTGTAGACGGGGGAGTGTGCAGCGTGGTGCTGGAGTTCCCGGGAATGCTGGCTCTGGCCAGGATGCTCTACCAGCGGGGAGGGACGTGTGGCAGCTCCTCCCTCTTTCCCATTCCCTGTCACCCCCTTCACTCCAAGGTTCAAGACATTCCAGATAGTTGTCAAGGCCATGTCAAGGTCCCCACCAAGGAGGGAAGGAAGGGTGACGTTCTCTGAGCTAAGCTGGAGCCCAAAGTGCGACCAGTGACCACAGGGGTTATGTAAACATCACTGAAGCATTTTGACTCGATTGAGCCAAAGGACCAGAAGGTACAACCCAGGACCAAAAGATACACTGAAAATGGTTAGGAGTGCCGAGCAGAAAAGAAGAGTTTGGATGACTGATGTGCAGGCATTTAAGGAACATAATATTAGTTGTGGCTATTTGATGACGAGACCTGGGAGTGATGTGTACTTTCAAATACTTTTACGCAATATATAGTTTTCTACTTTCAAATGCATGCAAATATGCAAAGAAAGCTAATAAAGAGATGCAGAGTAAAGAGTCTCAGAGAACTGGCTTTAAGTAAATTACCCCATTAAGTATTTCTTAATGGCTTCTCCGAATGTGCCTGAACATACACTACGAAGTACATTAAAACCTTTTTTCTCTCATGAGAGCAATAAAGAGGATGAAGCACGTCAATGAGCTTAAAATAAATGGACACAACTGACTTGAAAACAAACAAAATAATGAAAACCAAGAGCCGCCCCCCACCACGCACTAAAATCTGACAAAGTTTTATTGGTGGACATAATGCAGATGTGAATAAATAGGGAACTGTTACATGCTCCCAACTAGACACACTCAATATTGTGGAATTATCAGCTCTTCTCAGATTAACTTATGTTTATACAACTCCAACATAAATCTTAGTGTGACACTATGAAATTTCACAAAGGGTTTCTAAAGTTTATCTGGAAAAAAGGAAGCATAGGATACTAGCCAAGATATTTTTTAAAAAAAGAACCCTGGGTGGAAGCTGCCCCTCCAGGTAGCAACTGTAATAAATCTAAGATAATTTGAACAGTATGGTAAGGCAATATTACTAGCCCCTTGGTGCCAATACGGTCATAAACAAAAATGCATGTCAGGCCCTAATATTGCGTGATGGTCTTGAGTAGGGGGCAGCGAAGTTTTCTGTAAAAGGCCAGATAATAAACGTTTAGACTTTGTAGGCCATCCAGTCTCCGTTGAAACTATTAAACTCCACTGTTGTAGCATGAAAGCTGCCATAGACAATATAAAATGTGTGCCTGTGTTCCAATACAACTTTATTTACAAGAACAGGCAGCAGGCTCGGTTTGGCCCACGGACTGTAGTTTGCCACCCCTGGTGTTGGCTCAAAATCTAGAATTCAATTACACGCATGTACAATTGTCATGGAACTCAGAACTTTTCAGACTTCTTAGGTAGAACTCTGTGGTAGATTGCACACAAAAGAAAAAAAAAAAAAGGGCCACAATTCTTTGCAGCATCTCCCAACAAGAGTGTAGTCTACTTTCCCACCCTCTGACTTGCTTTGCTGTGAGGTCATGTCATTTTAAGCCTGGGCCCCAAGAGGAGTTGCAAGCTTTTTCTGTCACTCTTAGAATTCAGTTTCCATGGCAACAGGTCTAGTTTCCCTTGTTGGAGGAGTCTATGTGGAGGAGAACGCTGGTGCCCCAGTTGAGTTTCTGCTGGCCTCCAGCCATTCTGGGAGTTGAACGAATTCACCAATAAGCCCCAGTCAAGGTCAGCTAAGCCTGGATAGATAAGCAGACTACCTAGCTGAGCCCAGCCCAGGTACTGACCCACAGACTCACAACATCCACAAGTGATGTTAGGCTAAACCACTACGTTTTGGGATGGTTTGTATGTAGTAAAAGCTGATTAAAACCATTCTGCCATTGAACATGTGAAACAAACTTATTTCATAATGTAGATTTTCCAAAGGTAAGAACAATTAGAAAATCAACTGTGCTTTTGTTTGTACACTTGTTCTTAATACCTCTTTGCTTAACTAGCTTCTCCTGCTTTGATATCTGATTTGATTGCATGAATATATTTAAGAGGATTAGATTCTTCATCCCAAATATACTATAGGGATACAGGCATGATTTTGAAATACCTAATCTACTAGAACCTGTTATCAAGGCATAATCATTTTTGTTTATGACCATATTGGCACCAAGTGGCTAATAATATTGCATTAATTGCCTCGGACTAATAAAGCAGATTATCATGTGAATAATGTGTTTATGTCTGGACCAGTAGAACAAATGATAGTAAGCTGCATGATACAAGGTTTTTCAATAGTTTAGAATGAGACACGTGAGAGGAAATTAAGTTTCCATGTGGCAAAGAGCAGTAAAGGCATGAAAAATTCAACAAGACTTGTCCTACAGCAGCTGGGATCATCGGTGTTACAATCAGCATTTCATTCCAGCAAAATAACTGCATCTATCATACTCGTGTTGTCATTTTGAATTTCAGTGTTTTCTTGTGGTTTCAGTATTTGCTTTATAAATTTTCTTTGTTTCTGTTGCTGTGTTAGGGAGTTTGTTATTCTCTCAAAGTAAGAGCAGAGCCTTTAACTCTGCTAACTCCACTTCTGATACGATTCAGTGGGATAACCTGGATTAGATGCCAACAGACAGAGGAAATCTCTTCCCTTGTCTGGGCTTCAGTCAATAACTAAAATAAAATACTCTAACTTGAACTGTGGTTCTCAAACTTCAGTGAACCTGTTTAAAATGCATAATTATGAGCTTCATCTCCAGAAAATCTCATTAAGCAGTGGAGGGTAAGACAAAAATAAAACGTGAGGCAAAACCAACAGAATGTAAGGTAGAAATAGACAATTCACCAAAAATGGCTGAATACTTTAATGCCACATTTCAATAATGCAGAGAACAACTAGACAGAAGATAACAAGGAAGTAGAAAACTTGAACATGGTTAACCAAAACTGGACCTAACAGACATCTGTAGAATACTCCTTCCAACCCCAGCAGATACACCACCATCTCAAGCACACATTCTCCAGGATAGACCATGCATTAGGCCATAAAGCAAATCTGAATAAATTTAAAAGAAGTGAAATCATACAAAGTATGTTTTCTGACCACAGTGGAATGAAATTAGAAATCAATAACAGAAGGAAATTTGGGAAATTCACAGATATGTTGAAATGAAACAATACATTCCTAAATAACCAAGAGGTCAAAGAAAAAAATCACAGGGGAAATTAGGAAATACACTGAGATGAGTGAAAACAAAAATACAACATACCAGAGCTTATGGGATTCAGCTAAAGCAGTGTTTAGAGGGAAATTTATACCTATAACTGCTATATTAAAAAAAGAGATCCCTCAAGTTGGTAACCTAACTTCCCACCTTAAGAAAATAGAGAAATAAGTGCTAACTAAACCTGAACCAAGCAAAAGGAAGGAAATTAGATTAGCAGAGATCAATGAAATAGAGAACACAAAAACGATAGAGAAAACCAATAACTCGTTCTTTGAAAAGATCAACAAAATTGACAACCTTCTTTGTTATAAAGCAGAAACTAACACGCCATTGTAAAGCAATTATACTCCAATAAAGATGTTAAAAATAAAAAACTACACATAGTCACAAAAAAAAAATTGACAACCTTTAGGTAGCCTGACCAAGAAAGAGAGAATACTCAAATAACTAAAATCAGAAATGAAAGAGATGTCGCTATAGACTATACAGAAATAAAAAGTATTAAAAGGAAGTACTATGAATGAGTTTATGCCAACAGATTAAACATCCTAGATGAAATGGACAAATTCCTAAAAAGACAGACCCGCTAAAACTGACTCAAGAAGATAGAAATCTGAATAGACCTCTAACAAGAAGAGATTGAATCAGTAATTTAAAAACTTCCAACAAAAAAGTCCAGGACAAGCTCCCTTGGTGAAGTCTACCAGTCATTTAAAGAATTAACACCAATTTTTCTTGAATTCTTGCAGAAAAATAGAAGAGAACACTTACCAACTCATTCAGTGAAGCCAATATTATCCTGATACAAAAATCAAACTACAACATCACAAGAAAACTACAGATCAATATCCTTTATGAACATAGATGCAAAATCTTCAACAAATTACTAGCAAACCAAATCCAGCAACATATAAAAAGGATTATACAAGCCAACCAAGTGGGATTTATCCCAGGAATACAAGATTGGTTCAACATTCAAAAACTATCAATGTAGTACACCATATTAATAGAATAAAGGAAAAAAACCACGTGACCACTGCAACAGATGCAGAAAAAGCATCTGACAAAATTCAACACCGTTTTATGATAAAAACACTCAACTAATCAGAAATAGAAGAGAACATTTTCAATCTGAGAATGAACGTGTGTTTAGCAAGGTTACAAGGATACCAATCAATGTTAAAAAAAACTCCATTTCTTTTTTTTTTCTTTTTAACATCTTTATTGGAGTATAATTGCTTTACAATGGTGTGTTAGTTTCTGCTTTATAACAAAGTGAATCAGCTGTACATATACATATATCCCCATATCTACTCCCTGAAAAAACTCCATTTCGATATACTAGCAAGGAACCATCAAAAATTGTAATTTAAAAAAAAACAATACTATTGGGTCTTTCACTTCCAGGAAGATGGAGAATGAGTTTTTGCCTATTCCTCCCACTAAGTACTACAGAAAAACTTGGACATTATATGCAAGATAAACATAGAAGGACTCTGAACCATGGAGAGAGGGCAGACCAGTTAGGAACCTCAGGACTCCAGGAATGACAAGGTAGTGATCTCCCTGGGCTTTCTTTCTGCCTCATGTATCCCAGACTTGGAGCTGAAGAACACAGCAACTCAGACACCCTAGTGGCTGCAACCAAAAAACCCCAACGAAAGCCTGTTCTCTCTAGCCAAAGGGCCAGGAAAGAGGCAGCCTAGCAAGACAGAAACCTTTTAGAAAATAACCACCCAACTCCATACAGACACCCCAGGAAAAAACTGGCCACCCACCCACGCCAACATGTGGAACTGGATTTCCTCTACCCTTTGGAGGCTGTGATGAGGTTCCCCTCCCTCTCACTGGGATGAAGACCAAGTAGGGAGCCAGGGCTGTCATCCCTGCCCACCTGTAATGAGGCACAAGTACCCCTTCCCCAGGGCAGTGGAGGCCACATGGGCAACCAGAACTCCCATCCCCACCCAGCAGTAAGTAGGAGACCT
This sequence comes from Balaenoptera acutorostrata, assembly GCF_949987535.1. Lineage (NCBI taxonomy): Eukaryota > Metazoa > Chordata > Mammalia > Artiodactyla > Balaenopteridae > Balaenoptera > Balaenoptera acutorostrata. The sequence goes on along the minus strand of NC_080080.1, from coordinate 4,041,314 downwards.
CTTGGGTGTCAGGGAGGATCCTGAACTTGTGCCTGCACCTGATAGAGAAAAGCTGGTGGGAACGTAAAATGGTACAATCATGATAGAAAACAGGCTGTATCTTAAGAAGATTAACATTCACCTGCCTTTTGATCTAGCTGTTCCACCCACAGGTTGCCCCCCAACCCCAAATAAATGGAAGTTTGTGTCCACACAAACACTTGTGTACACACACCCCTAGCCGCTTCGTTTGTAATAGGCAAACACTGGAAAACAGCCCAAATATCCATCAATGGGTGAATGAATAGACACGTTTTGGTATGTCCATGCAATGAAATAGCACTTAGAATAAAGAGAAAGAAACCATTGTTACAGGCAACAACACGGATGAATCTCAAACTAATTATCCTCAGTGAAGGAAAGCCAAATGAAAGAAGTACATACTGCATGATTCCATTTTAAAAATTCACTACTCTAGGATGACAGAAAGCAGATTGGTGGTTGCCTGGGAACCTGAGAATACGAGGAAGCATGTAAGGGAGAGATCACTTAGCGAGACACAGAAAACTTGGGGGAAAGTGTTGGATTTGTTCATTACCTTCATTTTCCGTGTTCATCCTTACGGACTAGAATGGGAGGGTCTGGAATATTGATAAATAATTAGATGCCTTTATTAGTTTTAAAAAAAGATCAATTTCTCCTCTATCTGAATTAAAAAAAAATTATAAAGGTAAGATTTGGGCCGAAATATAGGATCTTATCACTCAACACTCCTGAAAAGCTTTGTACTATGAAAGCAGACCACCTTAATAAATGCGTAGTCCTATTTGCACAGGTCTGCTAGCTGAATCCTGAATGTTTCAATTCAGAAACTAGGGCTGAACACTGGAGCCAACAGAGCTGAAATTCTCTGAATCCAGGGAAACCAATTAACACCTTTGCATGCAATAAACTGAAATGCATAATGGATCATGACTTTAAATTTATTTTGATAAATGGTCCAATAATTTGAAGTTCAAATAAATAATTCATCCTCCTTTCTCCCTCAGCATGACAGCTTGGAAGATATACGATAAGCTGAAATCATGGTGCAATCTTCAGCGGGTCCTTTTACTGGATTCCAGGCTTAAAGGCATGACCGGAATGGCTCCTGAAAGGTAACATTGCCCTGTACTCTCATATTTGCCAAATAAATGAGTAAGCATAGATCTGTGGTATTGCAGTGGCCCCAGAGGTAAGAGCTGAAGCTCTACATCCCTGCTACCTCTTCACTTCCCTCTACTGTATGGAGACCTACGTGGATCATTCAATTTGGAAAACTTGCCATGTTGCTAGACACATCACTCCTGCCTTTTTAACTAGGCCATCTCCCTTTCCAGGAATTTAGCCCAGATGCATCCAAAAGTGGGGCAAAAACATTTCGAGCTGTGTTCTTTCAGTCACACGAGGCAAAATCAAAGAGCATCTTCATCCCAGGAACAGAAGCATCCATCCTCAAGAGCATTTCGTCTTGAAAATAAACCATTTGTTGATTAAATCCTTCCTGAATTAGACTAAATCTACAAAAAAAAAAAAAACATGTTCCAAACAGTATTGTGTTTTTAGAAACCTCTTCTTAACTCTCCTAAAGATGGAGAAGGGGGCAAACAAATTACATTTCATTACCAAAATACATATCCAACTCCTAACACTCATTCTACAAATTTTTATTGACCACCTACTATGTGCTGGTCACTTTTGCAGCACTGGTGATACAACAATGAAAAAAAGAGGCAAGCATTCCTGTCCTTACAGAGGATATTCTAGTGGACACAGAGCTTGTCTGCTATAATTAAAATAAGTAAGTGTTAAAGTATAGGAGAAAATACTCCATTTTAGGGAGAGGCGTGAAGTAGGGGATGGAGCTAGGGGGTGCCAGGAGAGGGAAGGCTGCAATCAAAGAGATAAGGAAAGCCCACATGGAGAAGGTGAACTTGAGCATTGGGTGAAGGAGAGGATCCACACAAATATTGAGGGAAGAGAGTTCCTGGCAGGAGAAACAGTGAGGACGGGGCACAGAAGCAGCCGCAGGGCTGCCATATTGGAGGGACTTCACGGAGGCCCCTATGGCTAAGGAAGACACTAGACTCAGAGAGTTAATGGGGCCAGATCCCTGAGGGCCTTGACCATACGGACTTTGATCTTGCTCTGAGTGAATGTGGGAATCACTAAAAAGCTTTGAGCAAGAAATGACATGATCTGACTTGAGTTGTTTTGTTTTGTTTTGTTAATTGTGATAAAATATACATTATATAAAATTTACTATCTTAACCGTTTCTAAGTGTCCAGTTCAGTAGGGTTAAGTACTTTCCCATTGTTGTGCAGAACTCTTTTCAGAATCTCCAGAACTCTTTTCTTTTTCTAACATCTTTATTGGAGTATAATTGCTTTACAGTGGTGTGTTAATTTCTGCTTTATAACAAGGTGAATCAGCTATACATATACGTATATCCCCATATATCTTCCCTCTTGCGTCTCCCTCCCACCCTCCCTATCCCACCCCTCTCGGTGGTCACAAAGCACCGAGCTGATCTCCCTGTGCTATGCGGCTGCTTCCCACTAGCTAGCTATTTTACATTTGGTAGTGTATATATGTCCATGCCACTCTCTCACTTTGTCCCAGCTTACACTTCCCCCTCCCTCTGTCCTCAAGTCCATTCTCTATGTCTGCGTCTTTATTCCTGTCCTGCCCCTAGGTTCTTCAGAACCTTTTTTTTTTTTTGGATTCCATATATATGCGTTAGCATACGGTATTTGTTTTTCTCTGTCTGACTTCACTCTGTATGACAGACTAGGTCCATCCACCTCACTACAAATAACTCAATTTCGTTTCAGAACTCTTTTCCTCTTGCAAAACTGAAACTCTGTACTCATTAAACAACATCTCCCCATTTCCCCCTTCCCCCAGCCCCTGGCAACCACCATGCTACTTTCTGTCTCTATCAATTTGACTACACAAGGTACTCCGTACTATTGGAATCATACAATATTTGTGGTATTGTGACTGCTTTATTTTGCTTCAAATAATGTCTTCAAGGCTCATCCATGGTATAGCATGCGTCAGAATTTTCTTCCTTTTTGGGGCTGAATTATATTCCATTGTATGTATAGATCACATTCTGTTGATCCATTTATTCATCAATGGACACTTGGGTTGTTTCTACCTTCTGGCTATTGTGAATAATGCTGCTATGAACATGGGTGTACAAACAGTTATTTAAGACCCTGTTTTCAACTCTTTTGGATATATACTCAGAAGTGGAATTGCTGGATTGTATTGCAATTCTATGTTTAATTTTTTGAGGAACTGCCATACTATTGTCCATAGTGTTGCCTTAAGCTTTAAAAGGGCACTCTTGCTGCAGTGTTTAGGGATGGACAACAGGAGGACAAGAGTGATGTCAGGGAGGTGACCAAGAAGCCTTCTTAGATGTTTCCCTGCCAGACTCCAAGATGGAAATCTGCATGCAGAAAACTTACCGGGGATCACATTGGATTTATGTGGGGAGGGAACAAAAAATAGGATTTAGCAGAGGGAGGGTTTGATCAGAGATGCAGGTGAAAAAAGCCTCATCTGATCCCAGGGGACTCAGAAGCTGGGATGGCCCTTTAGTGTTGTCCAGTCTTGAGATAATAGGGCTGGGTCTTTCTGCCCCACAGTGGCCAGTCACTGGATGCATCCTGACTCCAAGATGGAAAAGCAACTTGTACTAGGCAGCTTTCTTCAGTGGAGGACAATTCCCAGTGAGGGACTCACTGAGAGCCTTCAGCCACCAACCTTCAGCAGGGGAAGGAAGGTGGGCTCAGTTCTGAGGGGGCAAGGAGTCTGGGCAGTAGACCACAGCGCCCTCCACAGAGGCTACTGCAACAGTCTGTGTAATTGGCAATGGTGCTTGGCCAAGGATCTTAGCAGTCAAGGTGGGGAGAAGTGCTGAGTTCTTGAACTGTTTTGAACACAGAGTAAAAATTATGTTTTGATGAATTGGATATTTGGTGTGTGATTTAAAAAAATAAAATTAAGCTAGAATGAGCCAAGACTGTTGACCTAGCAACTAGAAAGATCAAATTGCCATGGAGAAGACTATTGGAGGAGCAGATCTGGGGCAGATGCTTAGGGGTTTAATCGTGGACCTGGGAACAAGGGCCACTGTCGAGCAGGCAGTTGAATATACAAGGGTGGGTTTCCAAGCAAAGGTTGATCTGGGGTATAAATGTCAAGGTCATTAGCTTATAGATGGTATTGGAGATCAGGAGATGGTAAAAGATCATGAAGGAAATGTAGATAGAGAAGGGGAGAAGAGGTCTGAGGGCTGACTTGCGGGTTAGTCCAACTTGAGGCGGGGGAGACCCAGCACAGATGGGGAGGGACAGTCAGTGTGTCGTCTGCTCTCCAGTTGCTGCCACCACCCTAGATTCATTCCTTGTCCTCTCCAGCTGCACGTGCCCTGGAAGGCTGTCACCCACTTGATCCATCCCGTGGGCTCCCTTGACCTCTGGCTTCCCTTTGGGTTTAGCTAGTGGGCGTCACTGTCAGGGTGTCAGAGGGTGCAGGCAGAGGGCGGAGGGGGCGCTTGCTCCTCCTGCCGTCCTTCCTCGGAGCAGTTCTGGCAGGGACAGCACCCCTCTAGGACCACACTGCGTGCCTCACACCGCCTTCTTTGGCTCCAACTCCCAAGGAGGTCCCGGTAACAACCTTTGCACCCTTTGCCCCTACAGGTCTGAGAACCGCCGACAGCTTCCTGCGGTGGTTATTCTCTTGGGTGAATAACATCCCTTTGCTCTGTCATACTTCTCTAAACAGTCCATTCATGAAAATGTCTCTTTAAAAATCCCTGCTATTTCATCTGTATCTGCCAAGGCCCCAACTAATGTATGTGCTGTCCTGGAAGAAAAGACAAATTTTTCAAGTTTGAAGGAGAAAAATGAAATCAACAGCGCTACTGACAGTTTAACGAAGAGGCAGACTCTGAAATGACCACAGGGTTTCACAGCAAGGAATAGATGTTGATTTTATCAAGTCATGTCTTTAAAAGAGGTGACAAAGGCTCAGGGTTTGTTTAAGAGAGAAAAGGAAGAAGAAAATTTGACAAAGCAAGAGGAGACAACTATTTTAGGGAGTTTTTCTGTAAACAGGAGTAGAAAATGGAACAGATCTAGGAAGCAAACGTGAGATCGACGCTGGGTTTTTCAGATGGGAGAAATAATAGCCGGCTTTCATGCTCAGGGAAGTGAGTGGGGAAGTGGTGATGCAGAAAGGGGTGGAAAATTACTGTCTCTGTGTCCTTGAGTTGAAGAGAGGGGCACGACCGCATGCACAAGGGGGGGGGGGTGGTGCTGGCTGGCCCCAATATGTTACTTAGAGAATTTGTCTACGGTACCTGGCGAATTTGTCTACGGTACCTGCAGGGACAGATGCTGATAGGTGGGGAGCTGTGGGCGTGAAAACACGTGGAATTTCTTATCAATTCTGTTTTTCAAACTAGAAGCAACACCACCACCCGAGAGTGAGAATGAGGGAGAGATTGTTGGTCTGCGAGGAACAGTGTGCCACTGTGCAGGGCATGGGAGAGTGACCAGACCAGGGGAAGGTGTGAGGACTGTGAGATTACATTAAAGAGCCGCACCTGAGAGATTCAGTCATACATTTTTAAGTAGGACCATGGTCGTTCTGGGTTTCTCCTGCGATATTTAGCTACCTGGATGCAGGCGCACAGCAGGGAAGAACTCTTTTATAGGTCTGGGGTTTTTCCAAGAGAGTACTACAAAGCAAGAAAGGGCGAGAGAACTGGGAGGGGATACAGAAAGAGATTGCTGATAATGATTTTTCAGGAATCGGCATGTCAAGAAGGACGAACAGTGGTGTACCGGTGTGAGGTTAAATACTAGAAGGAATGATCTGGAAATGTAGGTGATGTGTTAAATGTATCACCCCACCCAAGATACACTGTAGGATGCAAAAGGATTTTTGTACACATGCCTTGTTTTCAGGGGGTTTACAGTCTGTTGGGAGGAGATAAGTTTCTCGTAGCGGGAGAAGTATTCACTGGCTGTCTTTGCAGACTTCTGAAATGCAAGGGACTTTGTTTGCCATTTCTGATTTAAGACACTTCACAGAGACATGAGAAGTAGATAGCATTGCTCCATCTTACAGATGAGGAAATTCAAGCTTAGTACCTTGTCTCATATTGGAAGAGCCAGGATAATTCAAACCAAGTGTCTTAGTTCAAGCTGCCATAACAAGATGCCACAGACTGGGTGGTTTAAACAACAGAAATGTATTTTCTCACAGTTCTAGAGGTTGGGAAGTCCAAGATGACAGTGCTGGCCAATTCAGCTCCTGATGGAGACCTTCTTTCTGGTTTTCAGACAGCTGCCTTCTTGCTGGGTCCTCACCTGGCCTTTCCTCAAAGCACGTGCGTGGACAGAGAGAGAGAGAGAGAGAGAGATCGCTTCCTCTTCTTATAAGGGCACCAGTCCTCTTGGATTAAGATCTCACTCTTATGATCTCATTTAACCTTAATTATCTGCTAATAGCCCTACCTTCAAGTGCAATCATATGGGAAGCTAAGGCTTCAACATACGAATTTGTTGGAGGGACATAGTTCATAGCACCAAGCTCTTCTGATTCCAGAATCCCTTGTTCTTGCCACTTGGTCTAAGATAAACAAATGCAAAGAACATTCTAGATGAAATAACAAGTTCACTGGACATGCTGGCCTCAAAATCCTAGCAGTTGTCCTGCTATAAAATAGAGACTTTAATATATTATACTCATACTGACGTATTTAAAAGAACAATGTAACATAGATTTATAAGTCCACCATAGATGTCATTGATAAAGTAAAGTGAAAAAGCAAACCTCAGCAAACAAGTGTGGCATGATACCGTTTGTTTTCAAATCACGTTAGACTAGTTTGCTAGGGCTGCTATGACATAGTGTCCCAGGCCAGACAATTCAAACAACAGAAATGTATTGCCTCACATTTCTGGAAGCTATGAGTCCAAGATCAAGGTGTCCTCAGGGTTGGTTACTTCTGAGGCCTCTCTTCTTGGCTTGTAGATGGCTGTGTTCTCCTCATATCTCACGTGGTCTTCCCTCTGGGCCTGTTTGTGTCCAAATTTCTTCTTCTTCTAAGGACTTGAGTTACACTGCATTAGAGCCCACACTACTGACCTCATTTTAACTCAATTCCCTCTCTAAAGACCCTATCTTCAAATAGTTACATTCTGAAGTACTGGGGGTTAGCATCTCAAATATTCTAAGGATTTTGGAGTTCACAGTGCAGCCCATAACCGACATCAATGCTGCGGATGTAGAGAGCGTCCATGTGTGTGAGCGTGTGTGCTTGTGAAGAATGAGGGTGTGTCTGTAAACGCACAAAGTGATGTTTGGAAAGTTCACTATTAATTAATAGCACTTGCCTTTAGGTTGGGGAAGTGGTTTTGGAGAAAAGATGTAAAGGGGAACTTTTGCTTCTGATTCTTATACAAGTCTTCATTCTTGATTTCTTATCATGAAAATACATTAACTTGTGTTGAAAAGAATGAAATGTTTTAAAACAATAAAGGGAAGTGTACGTACCAAGGGCCATTTTGCACTTCATTATATAAACAAGGCTATATAGACCCCATGCTCGCCCAGTTTAATACTAAAACCGGGTGGCTGAGTTATAGGAACTCACCTTCCTGGGGGGTGGGGTGTCCTCCGTTCCCTTCCCAGGACCTCTGTGCTCCTCTCTACAGAATGAAGGGTCTGGCTGAGATGATGTACAGGCCTTTTCATTTGTAAATGTCTACATTCCATGGTCCCCGTAGGTTGGGATGGGAAACAGTGGGCAGGAAAGAACATTGAGTAGCAAGAGATATGAGTTCCAATCCTCATGTTGGTCCCTATATCACTGAGTGAACTTGTGAAATTCACTTTCCTCTATGGGTCTTGGTCCCACCTTTGGTAAAATAAGAAGATTGATCTAGATCAATGGTTCTTTACTTAGCTCTGGAGTATTCTGATCAGTAGTAACTTCACAGTTGGCTTAAAGGGCCAGTGAGCAGGGGGTCTCTCTCTCCTGCCACAAATGGGCAACTCCCTATTACTCTGTAGAATAATCAAGTTCCGAAGAAGTTTTTACATAGAGAGAGGAGAGGGTTTGATGGCTAAAGGAAGTTTCTCACAGAGAAAGGGATTTGAGTGTTTTAGGTGGCCTGGCAGTTTGAGGCCTTCAAATACTAGGGAAAGGCAGAAACATCTGATGTGTTCAAGCATTTCTATGTGTGGAGTATGGACTGTGCATAAAGATGTAAAACTGGACAGGTTATATCTGGCCAGCTCACAGAGGATATTGTGGGCTACATTAAAGGGCTTGACTCTTGCTGTGCTATATGTATTTAGAGCCTGTGTTATTATGTGCATACTAGTTCATTATTATATCTTGGCAAATTTTTTATCATTATATAATACCCCTTTTCACCTTATCTGATAATAACATTGATACATTCATTTTTTTTTTAATTTTATTTATTTATTTATTTTTTATTTATTTATGGCTGTGTTGGGTCTTCGTTTCTGTGCGAGGGCTTTCTCTAGTTGCGGCAAGTGGGAGCCACTCTTCATCGCGTTGCACAGGCCTCTCACTATCGCGGCCTCTCTTGTTGCGGAGCACAGGCTCCAGACGTGCAGGCTCAGTAATTGTGGCTCACGGGCCTAGTTGCTCCGCGGCATGTGGGATCTTCCCAGACCAGGGCTCGAACCCGTGTCCCCTGCATTGGCAGGCAGATTCTCAACAACTGCGCCACCAGGGAAGCCCCGATACATTCATTTTTGATATTATTTCTCGTCATTTTAATTTCAACTACTTTATTTGTATTTGCTGCTTTTGTTTTAGATGTGACTTTTCTCTTAGAATATTGCTACATTTGCCATCCCACCTATTTTCTAGTTCTGGGAATAATATTAGTTGTATACTAAAACACCTCAATCTGTCCCCAAAGTCTTATAAAATCTCTTTCGTATCTGTCATTATTTTATCCTCCTGTCTGTTCTTAGGGAGTTTGTCACAATTATATTCCAATTCTCAGTTCTCTCTTGATTGTTTCCAGTTTAGAGTTGTTGACTTTTGATTTTATCAATTAAAAATTTTTCTTCTAGAATTTCTAAATGCTTTGATTTCTTACCCACCTGTTTCTCATTTTTCTGTTGTTTTTGTCAGTTAACACATCACAGTTTTATAGACTTTTTCTTCTTTGGTTTCCTCTTATTTTACTTCCAGACAAGTGCACTTTCATTTTTGTTTTCATATATTTTTGTTTTCATATATATATATATATATATTATATATATATATATAATATATATATATATACACAAGCATACACGTATATGTATAGATATGTATATATACATTATATGCAATATATTGATATATGTAATTATATATTCTCAGCAGTTTTTTCTTAGTATTGGTCTCTATTATCTCCTAAGTCCCCATTTGAAAACCACATATAATATCGTCAGCCCAGGACTCCTATCTCCCAGGGATGTTCCTGATCCAGTCCCTGAGTCAGGATGATGTTTTCCGCCTTCTCAGCTTGGGCTGCCTCTGCTCATTTCTGCTCCTCTGGGAAATCAGCATCCTTCTGGCCACAGCCTTGGACCTTGATCCCAACTTTTATCTGCCTCTTTTCAAGGGCAAGTTCACTCCCTACTTTGAGCCCCTTATTTCACGCAGTGATCCTGGATCTCGTGTTATCATGCACTGAACCTGAATCTCCCTTATTGTTAGATCGTGCAAGGTTTGAACACGTGGCTGCACGTGTGTGTCTCTGGCCCAGTGTCCAGTAGGTCTGCATAGCAAGTCCTTATTTACTGCAGGATATATTTGTTTGATTTCTGATTTGTGGAGATGTTTATTTTTATTTCAGTGTCACTAAGTCTACTTATATAAGTGTGTGTGCGCATACACACACACACACACACACACACACACACACACACACACACACACCCCCCACACTGTCATTGTTCCAAATTGCATAAACTCAGCCTTAGTCCTGAGGCCATAGAATAAGGGGATGACAAGGTCAGTTCTTCATTGTAGCAAGCTGCTCTCGCATAGGAAGGAGGAGCTGGGTCTTGCTGGAAAACTACTTCAGAAGCCTCACAGGAAACATAATGGAATAGTAGAGGCTGTGAAGCCCAGGAGCCCGACTTTGTATGTCTGCCCCACCACCTACTTACTACATGACACTGGATCAGTGACTTAACCTCCCTTTAGGTTCATTGTCTTTATCTGTAAGATGGAGATGATAGCACCGTTTACCAGTAATGTTTGGAGGATAAGCTTAAATGCTGTACTTAACAGTTCTGACTGTAATTTACTGGCCAGTTCCTATGCTGAGTACTTTGTATGTATTATTTCAATCAGTGAAATAATTGAAACCCAGCAAGGTAGGTTTCATTACCCAAAAGTACAGATGTAAAATCTGAGGCTTAAGAGAGTTGAAAGCATTTACTTGCCCGAGGTTGAACAGCAAGTAAACGATGGCATTGACATTTGATGCTGCTTCCATCTGGCTTTTAACCACTAGACAGATGAAAGCTTTTATTTCACTGTTCTCATTGATAAGGCCGAGTCTGAAGGGCGACAGGAAGGAAGGTAACAGTAGAACAGAGAGCGGGGATTTGGCAGGTGAGGACAGGAAAGAAGCAAAGGCAATTCAGGGTATGAATTAGAGGCGATACGAAGGGGCTGTATTCGCAAGAACCACGTACACCCATTTGTCTTCTACGGACAAGATCTGAAAACTTGGCTTCAGGTAGACAGACGAAGGTCTCCTCTGGGCACCTCTGCTTCCCAACGCTGGGACCCTGGAAAGCCACTTCTCTCTCTGAGCCTCAAGTTCCAAGGTGAGAATAATACTGCACACACTGCAGGCTTGCTGAGAGGATGTAATGAAGTAGTATAGCATGTGTGAAAACACCTAGAACAGTACTTATTATCAACTAGGATTGCAGCCAGGAGTGAGTCTCCAGCCCAGTTAACTTGGAAGCTCTTGCTTCTTTCACACTCACATCCTGCTTCCCACTGAGGACCAGGCACCTGACCCAGGGCTCCAGAGACAAGCAGAATTTGAACAGCAGAAGGAAGATGGGAGGGGGTTTCAGTTGGGGAGAATGCGCTAAACGAAGGAAAAGCCTTATCTACTCATTTTTTTCAGCAGCTTTTAACCCTAAAAATAATTTCTGTGCTTTGTCAATAAAGCCAAATGTGAAACCGACATAAAAACCTTAAAGGTGAGGGTTACTTCTTCTGTTACTTCCTTTTCTTCTTTTTTAATGCCATTCTTGTAGTTAAACACAAATCTTAAATAATGCAAACCTATAATTCATGCAAATTGATCCCTAATGAGATGGAAACCAGCCAAGTTTTAATTTGTTGAACTTGCAGGAGACAGTATAATGAGTTGGAAAGAACAGATGCAACAATACGTCCCCCTTTCATCTACAAAGAGGCCAAACAGTTCATCTCTGCACTCAGTCTCATAAGCTTTGAATGTCTTCAATCCAATTTAAAATTTTTTGTTAAGGAGACATAACTCATCACAGGCACGTTGAGTTACCTTGTGGACACTTCACGGTTTTTCTAGTTGCCCAGATTCTTCAGTGACCTCACTTCCTAAGACTTATACTCCCTGGAACAGAACTCGATCTATTAATGATCTGTAATCGACAAATGCTCTTAATGCGACCTTACCTAAAGCCTCACAATTTTTTGAAAATGGTCAGTAATTAGTTCTAATGTGGAAAAAGGGGTAAGGCACCCACAAACTCTGTCCTGGTGGGAATGCTGAGAATGGAAGGCAACAGAGAAGAGCATTTCAGGCGCAAGGATGGCATGAGCATAAATGCGGAGTGTGAATATGCGTGATGTGTTTAGCACGTAATGACTGGCCAGCTCATGCTCCTCTCTGTAACGATTCTCCTCAGAGGGACACACAAAAGGAGGTAAACAAACTGAATCTTTCAATGCACCCCTTCTTCACTTACAGTCCTCCCAGTGGTCCAAGTCTTTCCCCTTGACAATAAGTCATACTCCATTCTTTGAACCAAACATGGAAGAAACCAGTAGGACTTGTATGTAACCTTTGCTGGGTAATAAGTAGGGGAGGTGCCAAAAATATGGTCCCTCCCGATGTGAAATTTGCAACTGAACAGAGATGTATCTGAGGTCCGTAAGATGATTCCCTAGGAGGACTCCTGGGACTCAGCCTATAGTCATACTCATGGCTAAGCTGCATTATAGTGAAAGGATATAAAGCAAAATCAGCAGAGAGAACAGGTACACAGGGCAAAATCCAAAGGAAACCAGGTGCAAGCTTCCAAGGGTCTTATCTTAGGGGAGACACGTAAGATGAACTTCGTTCCCACAGTAATGAGATGTGAAGCACATATCCAATGCTGTCTTCCGGGAAAGCTCATTGGAGACTCAGCGCCCAAGGTTTTCACTGGGGGCTGGTGTTGTAGGCACTCTACCTGGCACATACCAAGCTCCAGATTCTCAGGGAGAAAGCAGGACTTCAGCATGAACCACCCTGTACCAACGGTTGAGGCGCAGGGAACCACTCTCATTCATCCCGGGAGTGGTGGAAACCCTCCCCAAACCCAGGTTCCCATCTCCATCCCAGGATCAAGCTGGCAAGAAGGCCTTTCTTAGCAATAGCAGTCCCAGGGCTGCTGTGCGAAATCTTTTCTTCACGGAGGGTATAGGAGGAGCGATTATCATCCAGTGCAGAATGCAGCAAATGATACTGGAGAGGGCAACTTAATCTGAGTAAGAACACAGAAACAAAATGATTTCTACATTAGTGCAATTCAACAAGTATTTATTACAGCTTATAGAGGAGCCTGGTGGAGACAATGTGTTTGGAGCCTCAGATGAGAGAGGAAACTGTGAGCAGGGGTAAGGAGCAAAGTCTTTCCTGCGCTGGGTCTTGAGGATGAAGAAGGTAGATAGAGAGGATGCACGAAGGTCATCCAGATGGAGCAAACGGCCTGAGCAAGTAAATGACCTGGGGAATAAACATGCTGATTAGAACAGGTTCATTCATCCCGCCTGTATTCATTTCCTATTGCTGCTGAAACCAAGTGCTACAAAGGTAGTGGTTTAAAATGACACAGATTTATTCTTGCACAGTTGTGGAGGTCAGAAGTGGGAAGTAAGTCATATAGGGTCAAAACCATGGTGTTGGCAAGACAGAGTTCCTTCTGTAGACTCTGGGAGGGCAGGCTGTTTCCTTGTCTTTTTCTGCCTCTGGTGACTGCGTGCATTCCTTGGCTCACGACTCCTTCCTTACATCACTGCAACCTTTTCCTTCCATCATCGTGTATGCTACAAGGAACTCTTATCCTTCACATCCCTTTTATAAGAACTATCGTGATTATATCAGGCCTACCTGGGCAATCAGGATAATCTCCCCATCTCAAGATTCTTAACGTAATCTCATCTGCAAAGTAGCTTTTGCCATATAAGGGAACATTCACATGTTCTGGGCATCAGGACAAGGACATCTGTGGGGGGGGGGGATTATTCAGGCCACCAGACAGTCATCTACACATTCATTTATTCATTCAAATATATTTATTGATCTATTACATATCATGCACTCTACTAAGAAAGAAAACTTTACCTAAACATACACACACACACACACACACACACACACACACACACACACACACACACACACACACACACACACACACCCCAGTTGATAAGTATGTATGTGTATGTTAGAACTTTTGGTCAAGATCTTCCCTGGGTCTAGTTAGAGTCTATAGGAGGCACATAACCCAGCCTAGGGGTGAAAAGTACTGATCATATACAGAGAATCAGCAAGGAATTTGGAGCACTACAATGAAAGCAGATGAGGAAGGGTCTTAACAATGCAGCAGGGGGTTCATTCCTGACAAGAAAACATACGTCTCCCATGGCAGCTCCAGCCTCAAAAGACAGAGTAGTTAGTTCAGCAAGTCAGAGACTGGATAGAAAACATTTTAGCTCTGAAGCAAAAGGAATTCGTACCCACTGAGGTTAATAGCCTGGGTCAAGCAAAGAGACTATTTTAATATAAAAGCAAAGAAAAATGGTCTCAGATATTCAGATGCCAAATTATGGAACACATTTACTTGGCCAATGCCTAAGTCTATTTTTTTTTTTACAGGGACTTGACCAATTCATTAATGGGTAATGACAATGTGAGTTGAGAATAATTAAAATACTTATATGTGTATAAAATCATATTGGTAGTCAGAACCCCAATATATGACAGCATCGATCAAAATGTTGTTTAAGTCTGGGCTTTAAAACACAAGGTGAGTGTGCCAGGCCTCTCTTCAAGTTATAAGTAAAAATCCTCTCAAGATATATTGAGTGAGCCCTTAGGATGTCCAAGGTACTGAATCAAGACAAGACTCACAGAATCTGATCTCTAGGAGTCTGCCAAAGAAGACACATATGCAAATAACAATGCACAAACCTGACCTTGAAAAATGAAGCCTGTGTAAATGCAAAGTGCCACAAAGACCCAGGAGAAAGTGGACTGACTGGAAGTATAGCACGAAACCCAAAGTGGGCACATTTTAAGTTTAGCCTTGAAACCGATGATGATGATGATGATGGTGGTGATGGAGGTATTAATAGTGATGTTAATAATGATATCAGTTTTTTGAGTTCTTGCGATTTTTTTTTTTTTGAGAGAAAAAGACTTATACCCATGAGGGAAACCCAAAACGGCACTGCTCTAAGTGTGACCTAGTTCTTGCTAATATAGAGAAAAGAGCATGGGTTTTAGATTCACGCACACCAAGATTCAAATGCTAGCTCTCATGCTAATTATCCATGTCTGAGTGATTTACTTAACTCCTGTAAGTCTATCCTCATTTACAGAACAGAAATGTTAATAACACAGAAACTGACAAAGTTATTTCTTTTCATTCCCTCAGCCATTTACTAACAGTGTAAATGTGGACAATTTCTTCATCTTTAATTTCTTCAAATGCAAAATACAATTTATACTATTTAGTTCACAGAAATGCTGTGTTAAGATAGTAATGTATGCAGAATCTGCTCTGTACCTGATAGAATGCCAAACATAAGTTAATATGTCCAATATAAATATCACCCCTAAGGGGATAAAACTGTGGAATTTAGAGGTTTGAGGCATGAAAAATTAGAATAGGGTAATCTTGGAAGGCTTCCTGTAGGAGGTGGGATATGAATTGCTATGTTTATGTGACTTTTGAAGCACTAGCTATACATATCACAATTCAAGACTCTGTGATAGAGTAGGAAATGCTAAGACATCCCCACTGGGCATTTACTCAATGGAATGGACTTCTGCAGTGGGATATGATCATCACGTGTTAGTTTAATTTGCTTTTTATAATACAGTGGGCTTTACTGAAATAGTTTTTTATTCAGGAAGTTGATGAGGGACGGTTTCTAGCGTAAAGGATGTTCAGAATTGACGGTTCCTGGGTCTAGGCAGGAAGGTGAAACTTCAGTTTTTCAGTATCACAGTGGCAAATGAGGGAAGGTTCAACAGAGTTAAGGATAATTAGGGTGACTGCAGGTAGGGACAGAGGTCTCACTTAAAGAGGGAGAGGGGAGTCATGCATGGAGACATAGGGTTCTGGCCAAGGGAAACAGAGAAGGTCAGGCAGAAGAGGACCAGACAGCGCCCGAGGACCTACTTGCTAGAAATACATCACTCTAACATCCAGCTGCAGATCTGAGGAGTCTCTGACCATCACTTCAGTATATGCCAGGAAGAGTTCACTATGTAAATGCCCTGTTTTTTGGCAAAAATGTAATCTAAAAAATATCCATCTCATTCCATGGTAAATATGGAGAAAAATATATATATTGGTCCTATGAAGTATGGCATGAGCAGGGAAATCAAGGTTATCCACAGAGTATTCTGCTGAAAATAATCTATTTCAGTGAAGTGGAAAATTCCAGGATGCTGTTTGGAATTTTCAAAAGGTACAGTGAGAGCTATCCCCCTGCAAAGAGTACCAGAAAACCACAGGATAAAACAAGCTGAGGCAACTAGGCAAAATGGAAAAGAAAATGGATGAGATGAAATAGGAAAGCCCGCAACAAGTATATTTAAAACATACCAGAGTCTGTAAAAATAATTGTTAAAGGGAATATAAAAATGGATAGAATAAAATCAATGACATGGCTGATACATTTGCCAATCCATCCCACATTGCAGAGGAAAAGGATAAAGAGGAAAACACAAAAATTCAAACTAGTATAAATTAGTATCTCAAAACAAAGATACAATAATGGGCTCAGAGGATATTAAAATACTAAAATGTTGCCTTAACTAAAAAATCTGGATATAAATGTTTTTATAATATAAAAATGAGATAAAATATAATAAAATAACTAGGAAACAGAGATAACCTGAATAGGACAGTAACCAGGGACCAAAGTGGAAAACAGGTAATTATAGAATTACTTACGAAAAAGTTCTCAGCCAAGGCAGTTTATGAATGAATATTTTTTCAAAAAATTTTTTTCTTTATAAACAGTGCTAGAACACAGAAATATGGAAACGCTCTCAATTTTATAAATCCAGTATATAATCTTGTTTCCAAACTCTGATGAATATAGCATAAGAAAAAAAATTAAAGTCTAACTGAAATATTGCTATAAAATTCCATAATAAATTACAGACAAATAGAACTCAGCAGTAAATTAAAATTAAAATAATAAAATATTATTTCAGAATGAAAGGATAGATCCTTAATTGAAAACATTAACATTTTCATCATTTCTGGAAGAGGCACAGATACTTTTTTGTTCCTCTTTGTAGTAAAACTCAACATTAGTGTCTGTTATGACCATCTCCATTTCTTCACCTCTGCTTCTCTTCCCAACTAGCTCCATCAGTACCCCAACCTCTCCCCATCTTACAAAGGCCAGCGGCCAACTTTCAGAACTCATCATACTCAGTTTCTCATCAACATTTGACACGGCTGAACACGGCATCCTCCTTGAATTTACTTTTTGGAATAACAGCCTCCCTTGACATCTCCTCTTGCCTTTCTGGTCACTCCTTTGCTTATTCTTCCTCCTTGTTTAAATGTTGGTACCCAGGACTCATCCCTGAAAGCTCATTTCTCTCTAAACACTTGCTGTGTGCTCTCTGTCAGCCCCACAGCTTTGTACACCATTGCTGTGCTGACAACTTCCATATTTATATGTACATACGTTGCTAACTTATGAGCTCCAACTTCTCTATGCCACTGTCTGCTCGACATCTATTTAGATGTCTAGTAGTCAAAGCAAACTTCACAAGGTACACCTCCCGATTCCTCCTTCCCTTGCCTGCTCCTAGAGGCTTACCGAGTCAGTCACTGACACCAGCAATCTACTCCAGCCGAAACCTTAGGTACCATCCTCCACCACTCTCTTTTCCTCATACCCCATGTGCAATCTGTCAGCATGTCTGACGAGCCCTATTTTCAAAACTAATCCCCAGACATAGCACTTTACTTCTCGCCACCTCGACCACAATCACCCTCATAGAGAGACATTTTATAAACAAATCCCATTTGTTTATTTTTGCTTTTGTTGTCTTTGATTTTGGTGTCAAGTCCACAATCGTTGCCAAGACCAACGTCAAGGAGTTTGCCCTTTGTTTTTTCAGGAATATTATGGTTTCAAGTCTTATGTTTAAGTCTTCAATCTATTTTGAATAGATTTCTGTGTATGATGGAAGACAGGGATTCAGTTTCATTCTGTTGCATGTGGATATCCAGTTTTCCCAGCACCATTTATTGAAGAGCCTATTCTTTTCCCATCAAAAATTAATTGATCAAATATGCATGGGTTTATTTCTGGGTTCTCTATTCTGTCCTATTGGTCTCTGTGTCTGATTTTTTTGCCATTACCCTCCTGTTTTGGTCTCTCACAAGCTGGGAGCTTGTGAACGTTCTCAGAATGTACACAAGAACATGTGTATTATTCCACATCCGTTTCTACCCTTTCTCCCTCCCCTCCTACACCAGAATTCTGATCTCTCTTAAAATAAATGGGATAAACAGGATCAGGAAGATTATCTATTCCATTCCAATGTGTTTCCATTTATTTAGAACCAATCAGACTTGGGTGATTGTCCCTCCTCTGCCTTTGCCCAAAACTCTGCACACACCACCATCACAGAACTCGCTTTTTTTCTAGCTTTCTATGAGGTGAGGGGCATGCTTCCATAGTATTAGTGGATATTCCTGGCCCTCCCTCCCTCCCTCTGCTATTTCCTCCCCAACTTGATTCTAAGCATCCATGAGAGGAGGGACTTAGAGCTGACACCCCAAAATAAAGGCTCTCTGTTCAAAAAGAAACCTTGATGAGTGCTTGAGTCAACACTTAGGCACTAAAGTCCTGAGTGGGCAGAGTCGAACACATGAGAAAGCTAAGATGCTCAGTCCTAGAAAAGAACAGAGCACTTGGAGCATTGGAAGAGAAGGGGAAGAGTGGACCTACTAAGCGGTGCGGCTGACTGGCCAGTGCACCTCGCAGCCTGGGAATTGACTATCCAATGTGATCGTGATTGCACTGTGCCGACGTAAACACCCCCCTCCTTCCTCTCAAGCTCTCAGGAAAGTTGACTACATGTATAAATACTGTGCGATTGTGAGTATGTGTGAGCGTGCGTGTGGAAACTGAGAGAGGGGCTGAGTTCCACACCTGGACCAACATGGGAGAAAATCGAGCAAGCAGTGGCACAAAGTAAACTCAGCAGAAGCAGGAGCCTTGAACCAGAGATGACAATGGAAACATGAGTCTACCCACCCCACCTCATCATTGGAAATGTGTGGAATTTTACATACTGGGCTTCCAGAGTATGCAAATAGAGTTATAGCCCATCTCATATGGATCTCAGGGGCAGGGAGACTCCAGTTGCCATGTGGACCATGCACACATATCACTCTCCAATAAGCACTCAAAAATGTATAAGTAAACGTGGTGCTGAAAGACCAGGGTTGTTAATAAGGACAGAGGAGGAACTACTAGACTCTCTTACCTGATATGATGTTTGCAGCCCACGTGTCCATCGACAGAGGAATGGATAAAGAAGATGTGATACATATACACAATGGAATACTACTCAGCCATGAAAAAGAATGGAATAATGCCATTTGCAGCAACACAGATGAACCTAGAGATGGTCATACTGTGAAGTAAGTCAGAGAAAGCCAAATATCATATGATATCTCTTATATGTATGTGGAATCTAAGAAATTACACAAATGAACTTATTTGCAAAACAGAGGCTCACAGACATAGAAAACAAATTTATGGTTACCAAACGGGAAAGGGGGGAAGGGAGGGATAAATTAGGAGTTTGGGATTAAAATATACACACTCCTATATATAAAATAGATACCCAGCAAGGGCCTACTGTATAGCATAGGGAACTATATTCAATATCTTGTAATAACCTATAGTGGAAGAGAGTATAAAAAAAGAATATATATATATATATATATATCTGAATCACTTTGCTGTACACCTGAAATGAACACATTGTAAACCAACTATATTTCAATAAAAAATAAAAGGTATATATCATAAAAATTAAAAAAAAAAAAGATGTTGCAGCTTTGATGGTTCAGTAAAGGATCTCTTGTTTACTCCAAGACCTGGCCTTAACAAATGCTGGCCAAGGTTCAAAGCGAAGGGGGAGATGTGCAAACAGGACTGATCTGCTCTTTATCAAAGGTATAAACAGAGGCTCAGCAAATGGACAAGAAGGGAGACTTGCTTGCTTAGAGCTTTGTAAGGTGGCCACACACACGCACTCCATCAGAAGCTGAGCCTCCAAACACATGCAAAGGCACATCTCCTACCAATTCAGTGCCTGACCCCATTACCACCAGCCCAACTCTATTCGGCAGAGTCGTAGAAGATCAGGGCTGGAAGTCACTGCACTGATTCCCATACTACCCATGACCCAGTGGAGACCATCAGGAAAGTGCTCCTGGTCTATCGTAGAGTGACAAAACTGAGAAGATTAGATTATAAAAGCTAATCTGATCCCAGATATTTCTCTTCTCTCTGTGACATGGCTCAGGCAGTGTTTCCATAGCAGCTCCACATCTTACAGGGCTACACCTCCTAGCAGAGGGTCCGTGGCGGTTCCCACTCTTGTCAAGGAACGCTGGCCACTGGGTCCAGTAACAGTACCTCCTGATGCCAAAAGAATGGAGGTAGTGGATTTGTGGTGTTACTAAATCTGGACTAGCTCAACATCACCTATTCATTTGTCAGCTTTTCTATTACCTGTTTAACCATCTCCCTGCATCAAATTCCCTCTCTTTCAAAATACTCAAACTTGATGGTTTGCAAACTGGCCCCTGTGCATGGAGGGGAAGAAGAGATGGAGGAAAGGGGCAGCCTGTCCAGATGGGAAGGTGGCCGGTTGAATAAGCAGGCAACTTACTTACAAGGCCTGCCTTGAACCTCAAGACAGTAGATGTCTGCATTCACCCACTGGGATCTTCAAAGGTTATAGAGAGGCCTTAACGGGGTTGTCACTTACCCCATCCAGATGGTCGCAGTACCACATTGCTGTCTCAAGACTGCGTCCTTGAACAGGGCTCCCACTGTGGAGCCTGTAGGCCCAGATTATATTCCAAGGACAAGGGAGGGGCCAAGGAGCCTCCCACTGCGTCCCTGGGTCAACTGGGGGTCACATCCTCTCAGTGACCTCCTACCTCACAGGATGGTGTCTGCTTTCCTGGTTTTATCCCCATTGATACAATGCGTTTCTGGCTTTTTGTAAAGTTACGAAGTTAATATATGAATGTATCTACTTACAATGCCAGGTATCAAGTAACGGGCAATCATGAACACTCTGCTTGATAGTGAAGACCCGACTTCATGGATTTGAAGCTATGTGACCTTAAGCAACCTCTTTAAAAGTTCTTTGCTTCTTTTCCAAACCTGCAAAATCAGGATAATAATACCTACGCCAAGGGTTGTCGTGAGGATTAATTGGATTCACGTAAAGCACTTGGACTAGCCCCAGGTATAATAGGTCCAATAAGTGTGGGTTATTTTCATGAGATTTTCACTTTAAAAAAAAAAGTCAGTTGATAAGATTCCAACAGAAAAGCAAATGAGAAATAAAAGTCTTTGAGCATCTAGTCTGAGCTAGTTGGAATCTTACGATTCCAAAAGCAAAACCACTTATCTTTTAAATAAGCTCAAGAGGTAAGAGGCATTACCCTGGGTAAACTAATACTCTCAAAACTGGACTCTCTCATCCCCTATAGAAGTGAAGGGTGTGTATATATACACACATATGTCTATGTGTATATCTGTATGTGTGTCTGTCTTTCTGTCTGTCTTTGTAGTTATCCCACCACAGCTAGAAATGTGCCTGTTGGGTTGCTCCTAGCTTGGCTGGTTATGCAACTTTGGTGGAAAGAGTACTAGACTTGGAGTTAGGAGTTAGAAGTTTGGATTTCCGGTTGTGATTGCATCACATAACACTTATGTGATTGAGAACAAGCTACAAACTCTGAATTTAATTAAACTTACCTATAAAATGGGAATAGTATCTACCTTCATATTGTGTCATACAGTGAAATGGAATTTTGCTTATAAGATAACAGATTATGAAAGGGATACCAGGTGGTCTCCAATCAAAAGCAGAGGTAGAGTATCAGGAAAGCACGGTTGTATCTCTATCCTATGGTTTTTGTTCCATTATTATCCCTTTTTTCAGATAAGAGAACAGATTCCTAGAGAGATTGCTAGTAAGCTGCAGAGCCTGGTTTGAACCCAAAGTGTCTGGAACCAGAGTTCAAGTTAGTAGCCATGATTTTGTCATCCACCTCTAACCAGGCGGGGTGATGGGGCAGGACTGCTTACCCATGTGGAGTAAGGACCATGGCAAAGGCAGCCCAGCGTAAGGTTGGAGAGCCACAGGGTGGGAAAAACCTCTGAGGTCCTTTATAAGATCATCCCCACTGATTCCTCAGGCCCACGGGAAAGTTTTCAACAACACAAGTCTTGAAGGAAATTGTGTTTATTGAGAAAAATCGTGAAGGGCTGGAGTTTGTGTACCAGCTCACTTAGAGTAACTGACACAGACACACACAGATGAGCACACAGGAGTCCACGTGAAAGACACGGTAAGACATGCCAGATGGGAGGAGGCTACAAGCCTCACCCAGCCTCTGATGTGGGAGATTCAGGCCTTTGGGGAGGCCCCATGTCACTTCGGGGCCCCATAATTAGGCGCTAAGAGAACCTACAACAATAGGAAGGACCCTTCCATCAGATACCAGACAGCACACACCTTCATCCATCTCTCTGTGTGCAGGTACTTCATGTGTAATGTAGAAACATTACCTGTCACATCTATGCCAGGCCTACATAAGAGGAAGACAGAACGAGTTAAAATAACAATCGTTATTTACATGTGTTTGCAAAATGTTTCCAAATATGCCTTCCCAGGTACATCTTACACCAATCCAACCTTATCAGTAAAAGCTGATATTTACTGGAAACTGACAATAGACCAGGCATGATAGTGAGCCCTTTACCTGTGTTTTCTAATTTAATCCTCAAAACAACTCCATTTCATTGATGAGAAAACTGAGGCAAGGAGGAGAGGTTAAGTCACTTGTTCAAGGCCTCCCTTCTAGTCATTGTGGGAACACGGATCCCAACCTAGAAAGTCAGCTTCCAGAGGCCCGGATGAGTGGTGAGGTAGATGTACCACCCAACTCACTGATGGAAAAAAAGTAGTTCTAACGCTTGGATGATTGATTGAGAAATGACTTTGAAAAGTCTTTCGTGCTCAGCAAAGGGATCCCTTTGATGCAAACACAGATCTTGCTGTCAGTGGCAAACGTCAGGTGCCAAAGTTTCCTCTGCAGCGTCCGGGCCAGATTGCAGCCCTTCTGGTGCGTCTGCAGTTGGCTGATTCGCCACGCTGGAGTCGAGAAGTCGCTTCCCCAGAGCGGGAGAGCCCTCCCCAGCTCGGACCGCATGGACCGAATGGCAGATCTTCAGGCCTCTGCTTATTCATTTGCATTTCAGGCAGATCAGGCCTACTCCTCTCTGAATATTTTATATTCGTCAGGGCAAGAAGGATGCCTCTTGTTTAATTTCCACCTTAACATTCAGCCTTTAACCGCTTACTACCACCTGAAGCTGGAATTTGGGAAGAGTCTAGACCTGGGTTTAGGAAGGCAGTGGAGACCAGCAGTACTTGCTTTGTGGGATCGTCATGAAATTAATCAAGTCAAGTACGTAAACCGTGGGACCCCTTCAGTAGTGCAGAGGCTGGATGGATAAGGCAAGTCCCAGAGGCCCCCAGAGCCGCTTTGTCAGCACATGTAGCGTCTCCTTCCTGTCCAGGGACTTCTTTGATCTAATGGAGTTAGTCCTGCTTCTAAATACAAGGTAGAGAGTGGGGAGACCCTACCCACCCCCTGCTGGAACCCCTCTTCTGAGTTCTGTGGCCCCCCAGAATTAGGAAGTGACTGTGCCCTGTGCCAAGCACTGTTTTTCTTTTTAAAGACCTTTCTCGTGTGGACCTTTTTTTTTTTTTTTTTAAGAATTTCACTTTATTTATTTATTTATTGGCTGTGTTGGGTCTTCGTTTCTGTGCGAGGGCTTTCTCTAGTTGTGGCAAGCGGGGGCCACTCTTCATCGCAGTGCGCGGGCCTCTCACTATCGCGGCCTCTCTTGTTGCAGAGCACAGGCTCCAGACGCGCAAGCTCAGTAGTTGTGGCTCACGGCCCTAGTTGCTCCGCGGCATGTGGGATCTTCCCAGACCAGGGCTCGAACCCGTGTCCCCTGCATTAGCAGGCAGATTCTCAACTACTGCGCCACCAGGGAAGCCCTCGTGTGGACCATTTTTAAAGTCTTGATTGAACTTGTTGCAGTATTGCTTCTGTTTGATGTTTTGTTTTTTTGGCTGCGAGGCATGTGGGATCTTAGCTCCCCGACCAGGGACTGAACCTGCACCCACTGCACTGGAAGTAGAAGTCTTAACCACTGGACTGCCAGGGACGTCCCCAAGCACTGTTTCTTATGCATTTGCTTCCTGGATGCTCTCACTGTTTGGGCCCACTGCCGGCGCTGGTGGTTCTTCTAGAAAGGATAACCCCAATCCTCTGATGCTAGCCTGGGCCACAGCCCGGCAGCCCTGGGTCAATTAGTTTATATCCACCATCAGTCCCTTTTCTCAGCGCCAGCCCTTGGGGCCAGGTGGCCAGTTAGGGGTTCAGGCTTTCCTGACACAGCCTGTACTGTATCAAAATCCGCCCTCCGCTGAACGTCTGAGCTGGTGCTTCTCACACTGCAGAGTATGTATAATGCAGATTCCGGGCCTGTTTTATTGCTACTTTTAATATTAAAATAACCACTAAAAAGGCTGTCTCGGGACAAATGTTAGAATGAACAGAATGCTGATACAAATGGCATAAGTTGGTCTTTGCAGGGCAAACCAGATCTGTGAGCCATATAAAGTTGAAGGAAATATGGTTCTTGTGCCCAAACAACTTTGGCAAGTGGCTGGGACTCCTTGACCATAACTATTCATGTTATGGCCTATCTGCTTTCTCCCTGGTATCCTAAAGAAGAGTGTAACACAGAGAACAGTATTTAAGTTCCATGGTGGGGATGGAGACGAAAAGAGACCTCAGGAGTGAGCTGGCGTTCGAGCCAAGTCTTGAAGGCTGGTAGAATTGCCGTATCCCGGCTGGAGCGTGTGAATAATAGATGAAGTGCTATGTTGATGAGGTTGATTAGAATGAACAGTTTAACAGTGTGCTTAAATGAAAATTTCAGGGCTGGAGACCCAATTAGGAGTATCATTCGAGGCTCAGCACAAGGGGCTCCAGCTTTGTTCTCTGGGTGATTTTTAGGGAGCAACACAGAGCATTTTAATGTCGATGTCATGATGGGACATGATTCCTGGATGGGTCCTGGAGGGCAGAGATCTGGAGAAAGGCAGCCTCTGCCACAGCAATGCAGATCTGAGGGGACACTGTGATTTAACATCCCTCCTGCACCCGTTTCTGGCAAAAATAATCATAACTGATTTTAGGGTCTTTTTTTGGATCCACTCAAAATAGAACTCATGCATTAGCACTATCATTCCCATTTCATAGGATCCCAAAGCATACTCACCTCAAAAAAGAAGACTTAAGTAATTAGCAAAGGCCCCAATCTGGGCTCTGAAGCTTTTTCTGTGTGTGTTTGTCTTAGGACACACAAACCCAGCAATGTCATGATGGTAATGAGCAGGTGACTTGAACTGAAACTTGAGTCCTTGGTGAAAACTAAAGCCTTGGAAATTTACATTGTAAACTTCATATTAAGCTGTGTTCCATGTTATTTTCAGAAGTAATACTGGTTATATTCAGTAATAATGACTCGTATTTACCAAGCACTTAGCAGAGTCAGGATCTGTGCTACGCGATTTCCACAAGTTAACTCAGTTAATCCTTACAACACCATTGAGGTAGATTCTATTACCCTCATGTAACATACAAAGAAACTAAGGCAGGAAGTGATGGACCCAAGGCTCCCAATAACAAGTGGCAAGTAGGGATCTGATCTCCGTTCCTTTCGACTCTTAAGACTTAGCAAATAGGTATGGTGTTGTAGACCTAACAGACCTTTCACAAGCAGCGATTTTTTTTCAAGACAGCGCAAAGATGTTACTGTCAATAGTCCCTCCTTGCAGCCGAAGAAGCTGAAGCTCAGAGAGCTGAAAGTGACTCACGTAACATTTGTACGGCTCAAGAGCAGCTTGTTGGGGATTTTCAACAAGGTCCCCTGACTCCAAAATACAAGGGTGAGTCAGGTACACAGCCCATCCCATTCTTGCTCTAAACCTATTTCTCTCCCTTTATTTATTCCCTATTTTGGTCCACAGAATTGCCAAGTGACCCCAGCTCAAATCCAGAGCAATCCTCGATTCTTGTCTCCTTTCTCCTCACCCACAACTGCAGTCATCACAGCCTGTTTTCTTTCTTTCCTAAACTCCTCTCTCCTCCTTTTTAGTTTTAACTCCCCTGACTCAAATAAAGCCTTTGTCTATAATTGTTTACTGTCCTTTCCTAGTGCTCTCCTCATTTCCCCCAGTGGTACTCGAGCTTTAGTATACACAAGAGATACTCGGAAAGCTTTTGAAGACACAGATCTAGAGATTCTGATTCAGTGGGTCTGGGGTGGGCCCCACAGATTTGCATTTCTAACAAGTTCCCAGAGGAAGCCGCTGCTTCTGGTCTAAGGACCTCGTTTTGAGAACCGCTGTCCTACTCCATGGCCGCCAGAATGATCGCTTCACTTCTGTGCATATAAACTCCCCATGGCTCCAGAGGGTCTAGGGCAGACAGATGCCCAGCATTGTAAAGCCTTTAGTCCATGTGAGCCTTGGTGACCCAACATCGACCAGAAGCAAGAGCTGGGAAAAGCCACTCTTGCTGATGGGGCTAGTGCATGTATAAGAATTTTCCTCAGCTCAAAGTAAGAAATCAAGCCCTGAGGACTAGGGGTCTGAGTGAGCAGGTCAGGGGTAGCTGATCTTTGTTAAAGGATTTTCCCCAACCTCTTAAAAATCCTGCTGATAAAACTATGGTCTGGATGATGACATTAATCAATGGAATACACTATATTAATAGAATAAAGAACAAAAACCACCTGGTGATCTCAATTAATGCAGAAAAAGCATTTGACAAAAATCCGCTATCCTTTCATAATAAAAACACTCAACAATCTAGGAATAAAGGAGGCTTCTCAGCCAGATGGAAGTCCATCTGTGAGAAACCCACAACTAACATCATCCTTAAGGGTGAAAGACTGAATGTTTGCCCCTAAGATCAGGAACAAGACAAGGACGTCTGCCCTTGCCATCTCTATTCCATGTTTTACTGAAGGTTCTACTTAGTGCAATTAAGCAAGAAACACTTTAAAAGGAAGACATAAAACTATCTCTATTTGCAGATGACATTATCTTTTATATAGAAAATCTAGAGGAACCCACTAAAAAACTGCTAGAGGTAATAAATGAGTCCAGCAACATTGCAGGATACAAGATCAATATACCAACTTCAATTGTATTTCTGTGTACCAGCAATGAACAACCCTAAAGTGAAATTAAGACAGCAACTCCACTTACAATAGCATTAATAAGATTAAAATGTTTAAAAATAAATTTTAAAGAAGATATGCAAGACTTCTACACTGAAAGTATAGAATATTGTGGACACCAATTAAAGATCAATATAACTGTAAGGAAAGCTCATGTTTATGGATCAGAAAACGTAATATTGGTAAAGCAGCAATAATCCCCGAATAATCTATGGATTTTATGTAATCTCTTTCAAAATCCCAGCTGTGTTTATTCTGTAGAAATTGACAAGAAAATACTGAAATTCGGGCTTCCCTGGTGGCGCAGTGGTTGAGAGTCTGCCTGCTAATGCAGGGGACACGGGTTCGAGCCCTGGCCTGGGAAGATCCCACATGCCGCGAAGCGGCTGGGCCCGTGAGCCACAACTTCTGAGCCTGCGCGTCTGGAGCCTGTGCTCCGCGGCGAGAGAGGCCGCGACGGTGAGAGGCCCGCGCATCGCGATGAAGAGTGGCCCCCGCTTGCCACAACTGGAGAAGGCCCTCGCACAGAAACGAAGACCCAACACAGCCAAAATCAATCAATCAATCAATCAATCAATCAATCATACGCATCTGATTCAAGATCCTCATTAAAAAAAAAAAAAAAAAAAAAAAAGAAAATACTGAAATTTATTTGCAGGTGCCAGGGACCCAGAGTAGCCAAAACAATGTTGAAAAAGAACAAAATTGGATGATTCACAATTTTAAAACTTACTACAAAGATATAGTAATGAAGGTAATTAAGAGGTACAAACTACTATGTAATACGGATATACAGTACAGCGTAGGGAATATAGCCAATATTTTATAATAACTATAAATGGAATACGACCTTTAAAAATTATGAATCACTGTGTTGTATACCTGAAACTTATTTAATATCATACATCAACTATACCTCAATTAAAAAAATTATACTAGGTAAAAGAAGCCAGACAAAAAGGCCACATGGTGTATGATTCCATTTACATGAAATATGCAGAACAGGCAGATGTATAGAGACAAAGTAGAGTAGTTCCCTTCAAGGCATCGAAGGCCTGAAGAGAACAGAGAGATGGGGAATGAGTGCAAATGGGCAAGAGATTTCTTTTTGGAGTGATGAAAAAGTTCCAAAGTTAAATGATGGTGATAGTTACGTAACTCCATGAATATACTAAAAAAAATTTTTTAAAAATTGAAATGTACTCTTTAAATGGGTTGAATTGAGGGTACATCAATTATGTAATAATAAAATGATTTTGTAATCCCATTAGGATAAGCTCTTGACTAGATCCAGTAGAACAAATAGGTGGTACATGGGGAGACAGTCCTGAGGAAATTGCCCAGAATGCAATGCAGAGTGATAACATGAACGACGTGAGAAGCAGCACAGAGGATACACTGGGAACCTCCAACATGTACTAATGGTGCCAGAAGAAGGAAATGGATGGATGCTGACAAAGGAGATAGTAACCAAAAATATTGCAGAAGTGAAGATTTCTGACATAGACTCTCACATTAGAAGATGATATTCTGAGCTGTAAGCAAAAGGCATAGATGTCTAGGGAGACTTTAAAACGCAAAGAAAAAGGAGAAAATCCTAGAAGCTTTCCAAAAAGAATAGATCGCTTACCAAAAATCTGTTTCAGAACAGATTTCTCATCAGCGAGAGAACTGATGCAGATGGGAATGAAATAATATCTTCAAGGTGCCAAAGGAAAGCAATTTTCAACCCTAAATTCTAATCCTAACTAAGCTGTAATTTATTTGCAGTGAAAAGTAGTGGTTAAATGCATGACTCTGGAGCTAGAATACATGGATTTGAAACCCAGCTCTGCGACTTATTTACGTGGAGCTGGCCTCAGTTTTCTGACCTGTAACTCAAAAATAACCACCTTATAGGGAGTTGGGAGAATTATATGAATTTGCGTATGTAATCGTGCTCAGAACAATGCTTGACACGTAGACACACTGTTGAAGGGTTAGCTACTGATTCAAGATATATAATTAGATAATAAATACGGAAAACAACTTTCTAGTCATATAATCAAGAAAGTTATTTTAGCAATGTTTAGTATCAGATTAAAAAAAGAACCAAAAGAAAAACATTAAAAGAATAAAAGAATCCTCTCAACAAAAGGATAAACTATCCATCAAAAGGATATCACATGCAGGACCTTGCTTACATCTTTGTGTACAAAACATAGTCTCAAAATATGTACAATAAAAATTAAAGAAAAAATGACAAATCCACAACTAATGGTATACTTTAATGTAAAAGATTAGAAGTATTATGACTAACAAATACAAATACACACATATTCCCCCACAAATCTCATAAAAATGTTTCAACACATTTCAATGAATTGATAAACAGTTCACAATCTCTTGCCATACAGAAATTAAATTCAAAACCAACAAAGAGTAGAACAAAGAGAATCCAAAAAAAGTGTGCTTTGAAATCTCAGAAGGAAAAAACACAAGGAAGAATAAATATAAGCAAGTTAAGTGTTCAACAAACTAGAAAAAAATAGATTAAAGGAATGGAGGAAATAATTAAGAAGTCTGTGGAAAATTCAGAATTCAGAGTCCACTAATATTTTTTTCTAAAATTCCCCTCTTAGTTTCTCTCATTTGTAAAAAAAAATTATAACTTTTATTTATACACATACATTCAAAATGTTATTGAATTCATTAAAATTGTGAGACTCATACCATAAATGGAGTGCCTATGTGTATGTGTTTGTAATGCTTAATAGAGATTATAAATTCCAGGAGGAGAAGTTTTATGACTTATTCACTACTATATCCCCATTCCATGTAATAGTGCTTGGCATCTAGGAGAGTGATAAATATTTATCGAATATTGCAGTTGAATAGGAAGTAAAATGAGTCAAAGCTAACCCTCAGAGAATTTTGCAGTCAAACACAACTAGATTATAATCCTGGTTCTGGAACATTCTGGCTGAACTCTGGGAAAGTTTAATGTCTCCCAGCTACAATTTTCTACAACATAAAATGGAAATGACAATAGCTACTTCACAAGGATCTTGCAGGACCTAGAAATGAGGACCAAGTGCCAGCTATTAACTTATTGGGTCTTAGCCCCATACCCACCTGTTCTAGTACTCTGTTCTATGATGCTGGGGCTGGGACTGCAAACCACATTTCTGCTTGGCCAGCTGGTTCCATGCTGGTTTGCTCTCCAGGGAGGTCCCGTCTACTTCCTGTTCCTGCGAGCATCACAGCACAAGGCTTCTCCACCCTGGCAGTGACTCACTCCTTTCCCTGGGAGTGATGAAATCCAGTTTGCAGTTTTTTCAACACTCAGAGAACCAGCTTCTTCAGGGCACCAGTACCAGCAGAACAGACCCCTGCTCAGAAAGATGAGTTTCAGTTCCATGATCCCTCCTTTATTTTATTTTATTTTTTAAAAATACACCATATTAACAAAATGAAGGAGAAAAACCATATGATCATCTCAATAGATGCAGAGAAAGCTTTTGACAAAATTCAACACCCATTTATGATAAAAGCCCTGCAGAAAGTAGGCATAGAGGGAACTTTCCTCAACATAATAAAGGCCATATATGACAAACCCACAGCCAACATTGTCCTCAATGGTGAAAAACTGAAACCATTTCCACTAAGATCAGGAACAAGACAAGGTTGCCCACTCTCACCACTATTATTCAACATAGTTTTGGAAGTGTTAGCCACAGCAATCAGAGAAGACAAAGAAATAAAAGGAATCCAAATCGGAAAAGAAGAAGTAAAGCTGTCACTATTTGCAGATGACATGATACTATACATAGAGAATCCTAAAGATGCTACCAGAAAACTCCTAGAGCTAATCAATGAATTTGGTAAAGTAGCAGAATACAAAATTAATGCACAGAAATCTCTTGCATTTCTATACACTAATGACGAAAAATCTGAAAGTGAAATTAAGAAAACACTCCCATTTACCATTGCAACAAAAAGAATAAAATATCTAGGAATAAACCTACCTAAGGAGACAAAAGACCTGTATGCAGAAAATTATAAGACACTGATGAAAGAAATTAAAGATGATACAAATAGATGGAGAGATATACCATGTTCCTGGATTGGAAGAATCAACATTGTGAAAATGTCTCTACTACCCAAAGCAATCTACAGATTCAATGCAATCCCTATCAAACTACCACTGGCATTTTTCACAGAACTAGAACAAAATATTTCACAATTTGTATGGAAACACAAAAGACCCCGAATAGCCAAAGCAATCTTGAGAACGAAAAATGGAGCTGGGGGAATCAGGCTCCCTGACTTCAGACTATATTACAAAGCTTCAGTAATCAAGACAGTTTGGTATTGGCACAAAAACAGAAATATAGATCAATGGAACAGGATAGAAAGCCCAGAGATAAACCCACACACATATGGTCAACTTATCTTTGATAAAGGAGGCAAGCATATACAGTGGAGAAAAGACAGCCTCTTCAATAAGTGGTGCTGGGAAAATTGGACAGGAACATGTAAAAGTATGAAATTAGAACACTCCCTGACACCATGCACAAAAATAAACTCAAAATGGATTAAAGACCTAAGTGTAAGGGCAGACACTATCAAACTCTTAGAGGAAAACATAGGCAGAACACTCTATGACATACATCACAGCAAGATTCTTTTTGACCCAGCTCCCAGAGAAATGGAAATAAGAACACAAATAAACAAATGGGACCTAATGAAACTTAAAAGCTTTTGCACAGCAAAGGAAACCATAAACAAGACCAAAAGACAACCCTCAGAATGGGAGAAAATATTTGCAAATGAAGCAACTGACAAAGGATTAATCTCCAAGATTTACAAGCAGCTCATGCAGCTCAATAACAAAAAAACGAACAACCCAATCCAAAAATGGGCAGAAGATCTAAATAGACATTTCTCCAAAGAAGATATACAGATGGCCTACAGACACATGAAAGAATGCTCAACATCATTAATCATTAGAGAAATGCAAATCAAAACTACAATGAGATATCATCTCACACCGGTCAGAATGGCCATCATCAAAAAATCTAGAAACAATAAATGCTGGAGAGGGTGTGGAGGAAAGGGAACACTCTTGCACTGTTGGTGGGAATGTAAATTGATACAGCCACTATGGAGAACAGTATGGAGGTTCCTTAAAAAACTACAAATAGAACTACCATACGACCCAGCAATCCCACTACTGGGCATATACCCTGAGAAAACCATAGGTCAAAAAGAGTCATGTACCAAAATGTTCATTGCAGCTCTATTTACAATAGCCAGGACATGGAAGCAACCTAAGTGTCCATCGACAGATGAATGGATAAAGAAGATGTGGCACATATATACAATGGAATATTACTCAGCCATCAAAAGAAATGAAATGGAGGTATTTGTAATGAGGTGGATGGAGTTAGAGTCTATCATACAGAGTGAAGTAAGTCAGAAAGAGAAAAACAAATACAGTATGCTAACACATATATATGGAATCTAAGGGGAAAAAAAAAAAAAGGCCATGAAGAACCTAGTGGCAAGACGGGAATAAAGACACAGACCTACTAGAAAATGGACTTGAGGATATGGGGAGGGGGTGGGGTGAGATGTGACAGGGTAAGAGAGTGTCATGGACATATATACACTACCAAATGTAAAATAGATAGCTAGTGGGAAGCAGCCGCATAGCACAGGGAGATCAGCTCGGTGCTTTGTGACCACCTAGAGGGGTGGGATGGGGAGGGTGGGAGGGAGGGAGATGCAAGAGGGAAGAGAAATGGGAACATATTGTATATGTATAACTGATTCACTTTGTTATAAAGCGGATGCTAACGCACTATTGTAAGGCAATTATACTTCAATAAAGATGTTTAAAAAAAATTATTATTTAGCTCCTAACTCTTTTTTTTTTTTTAATTAATTAATTAATTAATTAATTTATGGCTGTGTTGGGTCTTCGTTTCTGCGCGAGGGCTTTCTCTAATTGCAGCAAGCGGGGGCCACTCTTCATTGCGGTGCACGGGCCTCTCACTATCGGGGCCTCTCTTGTGGAGCACAGGCTCCAGACGCGCAGGCTCAGTAGTTGTGGCTCACGGGCCCAGTTGCTCCGCGGCATGTGGGATCTTCCCAGACCAGGGCTCGAACCCGTGTCCCCTGCATTGGCAGGCAGATTCTCAACCACTGTGCCACCAGGGAAGCCCCATGACCCCTCCTTTAAATGTCTAAAGTTTACATATCCTTCTAGCCTTTTCTCTTTGATCCTCTACCCCTGAAATTGCTACCTCTGTGATACCTTAGAGTACTCTTTCTACCCTTGTATTACCTAATTAACAATTCTCTGTATTAAATTATCTCTATTTAAATAACTTGTGTGGATTCTGTCTCCTGACTGATCCCAGATTAAGAACGCAAAGCCCCTAACATGGTGGTTCCCATCACCATTCACAAAGCACTTTTGCATCTTAGTTCCCTGACCAGGGATCGAACTGGTGCCCCCTGCAATGTAAGCGTGGAGTCTTAACCACTGGACCGCCAGGGAATTCCCACACTTTTGCATGTATGATCACATTTGATCCTCAGAACAAAGCTGAGAAGAAATCACTATAGGTAGCCAACCCTTTGTCAGATAAGAAAAATAAGACTCACTGAACCCCAAGCTATTTCCAGGATGCAACCTTGCCCCTTGTTAGATATCTTTTTTTCAAAATTTATTGGCCACTATTTTGTTTTATAATAACAATCTGAAATAGATATTGAATGAGTCTTCATTGATTTATTTCAGCAGAATACTGAACTTGATCAAAATTGTTCAATTCTTTTGAATTGTTTTCCATTTATACTCAAAAGGATATAAGCATTGATAAACTGCAAATGTTTGATGTGAAAGTGAAGGACAGAGACCTTATTTAATTCAGCTAATTCACAGGCAGCCCTGGGAATCGGAAAGACCTGGAATCTGAATGCGATCTCCCAAATTATCAGCCATGTGACCTTGCACAAGACACTTGAGTTCTGAACCTCAATTTTCTCATATGTGAAATAGCCAGTGCCTTGCTGGGCTATTTGAAGATTAAATGGCTTCTGTACAATTCCTGGAGCATGGACTGTCTTAAATAAAAATTGAGTCTCATAGGATACAGAGATTGGTCCTATCCTCAGAGCAAAACAACATGTATTGTCTTTAAAAATTTCTACAAAATATAGTTGGATAATTTACACAGTTCTCTGGACCCAGAGAAGAAGTTCTTTTCCGTCTTGTTGCATCTTAAAAAGAAGAGGGGGGGCTTCCCTGGTGGCGCAGTGGTTGAGAATCTGCCTGCTAATGCAGGGGACACGGGTTCGAGCCCTGGTCTGGGAAGATCCCACATGCCACGGAGCAACTGGGCCCGTGAGCCACAGCTACTGAGCCTGCGCATCTGGAGCCTGTGCCCCGCAACGGGAGGGGCCGCGATAGTGAAAGGCCCGCGCACCGCGATGAAGAGCGGTCCCCGCACCGCGATGAAGAGTGGCCCCCACTTGCCGTAACCAGAGAAAGCCCTCGCACGAACCGAAGACCCAACACAGCCAAAAATAAATAAATAAATAAATAAAGTAGAAAAAAAAAAAAAAAAAAAGAAAAGCCTTTTTAAAAAAAAAAAAAAAAGAAGAGGTGTACTCAGTCTGTGGTTTCAAGCTCTTTTATTTGGAGCCTTAAATGGTCCTTGAAGTCACTTAGGGGCTGACATGAAGATCACCAGCAGCAGGACAGAAGACAAGAGACCTCTGGAGAGACTTCAACCAGTCAGGAAGACGCTGGCAGCCGGGAAAGGAATCCAGACAAAATGGCATAAAAAATAAGGAAATCTATCACCTCACATAATATTCAGTCCAGAGGTAATACAGGCTTCAGTGCCTTAAAGATATCTGCAAGAATTGTTGTTGTTCCTTTTTTAATCTTTCCATTTTTGCCATCCTCACTGATTTCACTCTCAGGCCAGAAGGAAGATTGCTTATAATCTTATAAGCTTCACATGTGATCCACTGACACCTTGTGGAAGAAGAGAGTGTCACTTCCTGCTTCTCTATTAGGATCAAGGACTATTTTCCCAGAAGGCTCATCAGACTTTACCTGATAACTCATCAGCCAGGACGAGGCCATATGTTCCTTCCCAAGAAACGAACACATGCCTTGAAGCTGGAGTGGGATCCCTTTCTCTGTGGCAAACTGCTTCCTGGAGAAGGGTGGACACTCAGATAAAAAACCAGGTTTCTACTAGAAAGTGGGACTTGAAAAAGAGATCCCATTTCAAATAACTATTAGGAGACCACTGACCCCAATGACATCAAAAGTTCCTGTTATCCCCTTTAGAGAGGACACCTGTGTGTATTAGTTTCCTAGGGCTGCTGTGATAAATTGTCATAGCTATGTGGCTCAAAACAACAGACGTTTATCACAGTTCTAGAGGCCAGAGTCAAAAATCAAGGTGCTAGCAGAGCTATGCTTCCTCCAGAGGTTCTAGGGGAGAATCCATTCCTTGCGTCTTCCAGCTTCTAGTGGCTCCAGGTGTTCCCGGGCTGGTGGCTCATCCCTCCAATCTCTGCCTTGTTGGTCACCCGGCCTCCTCCTCTTTTCTTTGTGTCAACTCTCCCTGTTCTTCACTCTTAGGAGGACACTTCGCATTGGATTTAGGGCCCACCTGGATAATCCAGGTGATCTCATAACCCAAGATCCTGAACTTAATTACATCTGCAAAGACCCTTTTCCAAATAAGATGTACAGGTTCGTGGGACTAGGACGTGTTGTACATTTTCTGTGGTTGTTGTTGGAGGAGGTATCGCCACTCGGCCCGCTATACTGAACTGCGGGGTTGTTGCGATACCGTGTATCTAAAAGCTCTGGCAAAGGACCAGGTGAGCATGTGATAAGTATTGGTTGAATCTAAATCCATTTATACATCTCTGCAGCCTCAGCTGGCATTTTTCTCACTCCCTATGGCATGACTTCTGGGGTTCTTGGCAAAAGACAGCATTCCCTTGGCCTGAACAAGAAGAATGTGAGCCAGCAGGACAAAGGGAATAACTGCGGGATGGAAAGTCAAATGCGGGGCGAGCAGGTTGACCCAGATGGCAAGGAGAAGGAACAGGATGGCTATGGCAGCGGGAAGCCAGGGGAGGTGAGGGTGCGTGTCTTGGAGCAGTGCAGGCGGGATGCCGGCCCCTCTGTCTCACTGCTTTCCTGAGTCCTGACGTGGGCTAGAAATATCTTCTCTGCCTCAAGTCAAGCAATGACCCCAAGAGTATGTAACTTCTTCCTCTTGAAAAATTCACAATTTCATAAAAGGTACACTTTACAGACCCTACATCCAAGTTTATTTTTCTTCTGGGCAAACACATCAATCTTTCCAATCCCTCATTTGCAAATAATGAGCCAAAGCAGTTTTCTCATTCCTCTATTTTCTATTTTGCAAAGAAAGGTGATGCTGAAATTTCATAGTTCAATTTCATGCTCAGACAGTTTCCCAGCTGGAATGAAGGAAACTTAAGAATCATCTATCTCAGCCCTGCATCTCACAGAGGAGGAGTCCAGGGCCGGGAGACGTTAAGTGACTTGCTTAAAGTCACAGTCGGGACGGGGGGCGGGGGTGGAAGGAAAGGATGCACTGCCAAAAGGAACAGCTGGAGCCAAATCCCACATAGGAAAAAGTTCCTGGAAGTCTGGGTAGTCAAGCAGGAATGGAGCGTGGAGTGGTGACCTTGTCACTTTCCTGGGTCACCAACTCTAGTTGAAAATTTCTGTTTTGGCCCTTAAATTAACCCTAAGATTCTTTATGTAATCTCATTTACCAAATAAAGGTTAGACACTTAAACTGTCAGAGCGTCATTACTCATGTTCTGGAGACTCTGAGCAAGTGAAGAGAATCCAAAGTATGAGATAAGATCTATAACTTTGTCATCGATTGTATTAAATGAATCACTCATCACCCTCCATCGACCTGCAGTTACCGTCCTCATACCAGTCCCTATTATACTCACCTTTTTAAGAATACATTTTTGTTTTTTGGCTTGGCCTGAAATGACATGAAGGATGAAAGAGGTCATTGAAGAAAAGAGCAACCTTGAACCAAGCAAGTGAAATGGCAAAACTGCATCTCTTTCCCCACCTCTGTCCTCTCGCGGACTCTGGCCCAGGGATGGTTCAGCCAACACGGATGCTGCCCACGAGGAAGGACAGACCCGGAGAACTTAAGTGACCTGTCCATGAGCATATACATTCTGGTAGTAAAATGGGTGCGCTGGGAACGTCTGTCTCCTGACGGTAGCGCTTTGCACAACTCCATGTTGTTAAATCAGCAACTCAGAGTATAACTTTGCCTAAAATAAAAGTATCTGCTCAAAGGCTTTGGGGAAATTGCAAGCAGAATAATTGATTTGGCAACAGTAATAGACTAATTGTATCAGTCAAGGCTCAATCAGAGTAATAGAACCAATAGAGTGGGTGTAGAAGGGAGACAGAGAGGGTGACTGGGCCCGATTTATCACAAGGAATTGGGTCACACAATTGTGGGAGCCGGCTATGCAAGTCTGAAGTCTGTAGGGCAGGTCATCAGGAAGGGAAGAGCATAGCATACTAGACACCAGCAGGCATGTGGTCCAAAGGAAAGGGGGAAGGAAAGAGGTTGGTTAGAAAGTGACCACAGCTACACAACTTTGTAAATCAACTATACTTCAATTTTTTAAAAAATCTCTTACTCAGTGATTTAGTAAACATTACTTGCGTATCCTAAAAAAAAAAAAAAGAGAGACCACAACACAGTCTGGAAAAGTCCCGTTCAGGCCACCAGAGTACAGCAGAGCAAAGACCCATCATGAGAGGAATCTGCATCGGGCAAAAATGCCCAGCTCTCGTATTCCCACTGTGCTCTCCATCACCGGGAGCAGCTGGGGGAGCAGGTCCCAAAGATGCAGGAGCTGGAGGCTGACCGCTAATACCCTCCCCAGGGTGGGCTGTCTCGCGAAGGGAGTCCTGAGCCGCGCACTCCCATCGCCGACATGGAGGGAGTGGGGGAAAGCCAGCATTCTGGGATTTAGTACTCCTTGTTCACCCATGAGAAAAGTGTGGCTTAGACGAATTCAGCACACACTGGTGAGTCTTAGGGATGCAGAATTCCAGCCGAGACCCTCTTGGTTCTCCATTCTTCTTTTCCTTCCTGTTACGCCACATTTCCATGCTACAAGTTCTGCACAGACTCCAAATCAAGACGCCTTTGTCACTGTCACCCCATAATAGTGAGAAAACAGGCGTGCCCTTTAAAACGTTCCTCTGTGTGCTGAGCAGCTACAGGAAACTTGAGGAAACGATGTGTTAACGAAGGGAAGGTCCTCTTGGGTTATCTTGCAGACAATCCTCCTCAGAAATTGGTGATAATTAGTATTCTGGCTGTTTTTCTTTTTTTTTTTTTTTTTAAAGAAAAAAAATTCTTTAATGCAAAGAGAAAGAGGCAGCTCCCCTCTTTTTTTCTTAAAGAGTTTTCTTTGAAAATTTGTAACTGTTGATTCTTTCTCTGCCCCTTTGAGATGTAAATCTCAAAGCCACGTACCAGTTTTACTGTCCAAGGCTGTCTTTCTTAAGAAAATAGGTACTGTCCCTTTGAAATGTTTCCCTCATTTCCCAGTCTCTGTCTGGGGGAGGAGCAGAGCTTCTGTGGGCACCTGGCTCCAAGCTATAAAACTACCCTTCTTCATAAAGATAGGAAATGTTTATTTTTCCTAAAACCAATTAGCTAACACAGATGGTCATTCTAATTACGAAGAGAATTAGGATGAGCTATGTGTGACAAATGATGCTATTGAGTCCTTATACTTGAAAACTAGTTATTGTTTATCTTGAGTACATGCTTGGCTATGTAAGAAGGTGAGATTTCTTTGCTTCTGCATCTCTTAGTAAATAATCTGTGATGCACATAACATTCTGGTTAAATGCTTATTCAATAATGCATTTGTTGTCTTTCTCTTCTACCTTTGTGGAAAGTATTTATGGGGTGGAAGGAAATTTTGTTTTTTTGTTTTTTTTTTTGAAATCTTAAAATTAATTTTTTGTTGCAAAAACAATAATGTAAACACAATCATTTCATTTAAAAAAAATCCATACAAAGCTAAAACCCCCCTTTAGTCATTGTTCTCCGTCCCCATTTCCTCTCCTTCTGCCTGTCCTGCGCACCTTCCCAGAGGTGCTAACATGTTGGCATGTGATCTTCAAGATCACACAGACACACACACACACACACATCCCATAAGAAAAATAGAGAATTGTTCTGTGCTGTTTTGATAGGTAGGATTATATTGTGTGTGTGTGTGTGTGTAACATCCTTATTTTTACTCACTAACAGGCCTTAGATATCTTTCCATGTTTACTACATACAGATCTACTACATTTTATATTCTATTCTCCAGTGTTTCTGTAGATAGAGTTAATTTATCCTATTGTAATCTCCTTAGGAAACCCTTCAACTAGTATTCTTTTTTTTTTTTTTTCCACACACACACACTGTATTTTATTTTTACAAGAGATAGATAGACTGACACCAAGCATTGTACATGGATGACCACAACAACAGCAACAATGATTGCAATTACCAAACATGAAACACACTTATACTATGTCATAACATTGACATTCAGTCCAGTAATCCTCCACTGTAACAGCTCCTTTACTTTGCAGTGAAAATTGATTTGTATATTCTTTTCCTCTGAGTCCTTGTGGGATTTTTTTTTATTTTAATTCAGACAGAAAGTCACAAAAATTATACTCATCCTCATCAGTTCACTCAGTCCCATGTAATTAATTTCTTTTTTTTCATCTTGATCTTTTGTTAGCACTTTTATGAGTTCATCAGTTTTTCATTAGAGTTCTGAAAATGCTTATTCATTCAGTTCAGCAGTACAGTCAGTTACCAGAAACCTGTACTTGTCAGAGTCTTTTCCATGAATTTCTTGAAGATGAAACTCTTTTATAGGAACATATTTGCAAAATCATCAGAGTACACCCAGAACTGTCTGTAAATGCCAAAAGACTTAAAAATGACCATGGTTAAAGATTTGATGAAAGTTCATAATAATGCAGTTGACAAGAAAATTAGTTATTTCTGAGATATACATTTTAAAGTAATAACTAGGATTATTACTTATAACATTATACCAGAACATATAAGATTTTTAGACGTTTCCTGTAATGTCTGAAACATTTATATTAACATATTTCCATACATATTTCCATACAAATACAAATATAAGATTTTTAGAAATTTCATGTAATGTCTGAAACATTTATATTAACATATTTCCATACATATTTCCATACAAATACAAATATAAGATTTTTAGAAATTTCATGTAATGTCTGAAACATTTATATTAACATATTTCCATACATATTTCCATACAAATACAAATATAAGATTTTTAGAAATTTCATGTACTGTCTGAAACATTTATATTAACATATTTCCATACATATTTCCATACAAATACAAATATAAGATTCTTAGAAATTTCATGTAATGTCTGAAACATTTATATTAACATATTTCCATACAAATAACCCAATGAAAGTTTAGTATTAGTTGTTTTGTTTGTTTTTTTATACTGCAGGTTCTTATTAGGCATCAGTTTTATACACATCCGTGTATACATGTCAATCCCAATCGCCCAATTCAGCACATCACCATCCCCACCTCATCGCAGTTTTCCCCCCTTGGTGTCCATATGTCCATTCTCTACATCTGTGTCTCAACTTCTGCCCTGCAAACTGGCTCATCTGTACCATTTTTCTACGTTCCACATACATGCATTAACATACGATATTTGTTTTTCTCTTTCTGACTTACTTCACTCTGTATGACAGTCTCTAGATCCATCCACTTCTCAACAAATGACTCAATTTCGTTCCTTTTTATGGCTGAATAATATTCCATCGTATATATGTACCACAACTTCTTTATCCATTCGTCTGTTGATGGGCATTTAGGTTGCTTCCATGACCTGGCTATTGTAAATAGTGCTGCAATGAACATTCGGGTGCACGTGTCTTTTTGAATTACGGTTTTCTCTGGGTATATGCCCAGTAGTGGGATTGCTGGGTCATATGGTAATTCTATTTTTAGTTTTTTAAGGAACCTCCATATTGTTCTCCATAGTGGCTGTATCAATTTACATTCCCACCAACAGTGCAAGAGGGTTCCCTTTTCTCCACACCCTCTCCAGCATTTGTTGTTTGTAGATTTTCTGATGATGCCCATTCTAACAGGAGTGAGGTGATACCTCATTGTAGTTTTGATTTGCATTTCTCTAATAATTAGTGATGTTGAGCATCTTTTCATGTGCTTCGTGGCCGTCTGTATGTCTTCTTTGGAGAAATGTCTATTTAGGTCTTCTGCCCATTTTTGGATTGGGGTGTTTGTTTCTTTGATATTGAGCTGAATGAGCTGTTTATATATTTTGGAGATTAATCCTTTGTCCGTTGATTCATTTGCAAATATTTTCTCCCATTCTGAGGGTTGTCTTTTCGTCTTGTTTATGGTTTCCTTTGCTGTGCAAAAGCTTTGAAGTTTCATTAGGTCCCACTTGTTTATTTTTGTTTTTATTTCCATTACTCTAGGAGGTGGATCGAAAAAGATCTTGCTGTGATTTATGTCAAAGAGTGTTCTTCCTATGTTTTCCTCTAAGAGTTTTATAGTGTCCAGTCTTATATTTAGGTCTCTAATCCATTTTGAGTTTATTTTTGTGTATGGTGTTAGGGAGTATTCTAATTTCATTCTTTTACATGTGGCTGTCCAGTTTTCCCAGCACCACTTATTGAAGAGACTGTCTTTTCTCCATTGTATATCTTTGCCTCCTTTGTCATAGATTAGTTGACCATAGGTGCGTGGGTTAATCTCTGGGCTTTCTATCTTGTTCCATTGATCTATGTTTCTGTTTTTGTGCCAGTACCATATTGTCTTGATTACTGTAGCTTTGTAGTATAGTCTGAAGTCAGGGAGTCTGATTCCTCCAGCTCCATTTTTTTGCCTCAAGACTGCTTTGGCTATTCGGGGTCTTTTGTGTCTCCATACAAATTTTAAGATGATTTGTTCTAGCTCCGTAAAAAATGCCCTTGGTAATTTGATAGGGATTGCATTGAATCTGTAGATTGCTTTGGGTAGTATACTCATTTTCACAATGTTGATTCTTCCAATCCAAGAACATGGTATATCTCTCCATCTGTTGGTATCATCTTTAATTTCTTTCATCAGTGTCTTATAGTTTTCTGCATACAGGTCTTTTGTCTCCCTAGGTAGGTTTATTCCTAGGTATTTTATTCTTTTTGTTGCAATGGTAAATGGGAGTGTTTCCATAATTTCTCTTTCAGATTTTTCATCATTAGTGTATAGGAATGCAAGAGATTTCTGTGCATTAATTTTGTAACCTGCAACTTTACCATATTCATTAATTAGCTCTAGCAGTTTTCTGGTGGCAGTTTTAGGATTCTCTATGTATAGTATCATGTCATCCGCAAACAGTGACAGTTTTACTTCTTCTTTTCCAATTTGTATTCCTTTTATTTCTTTTTCTTCTCTGATTGCCGTGGCTAGGACTTCCAGAACTATGTTGAATAATAGTGGTGAGAGTGGACATCCTTGTCTCGTTCCTGATCTTAGAGGAAATGCTTTCAGTTTTTCACCATTGAGAATGATGTTTGCTGTGGGTTTGTCATATATGGCCTTTATTATGTTGAGGTAGGTTCCCTCTATGCCCACTTTCTGGAGAGTTTTTATCATAAATGGGTGTTGAATTTTGTCAAAAGCTTTTTCTGCATCTATTGAGATGATCATATGGTTTTTATTCTTCAATTTGTTAATATGGTGTATCACATTGATTGATTTGCGTATATTGAAGAATCCTTGCATCCCTGGGATAAATCCCACTTGATTGTGGTGTATGATCCTTTTAATGTGTTGTTGGATTCTGTTTGCTAGTATTTTGTTGAGGATTTTTGCATCTATATTCATCAGTGATATTGGTCTGTAATTTTCTTTTTTTGTAGTGTCTTTGTCTGGTTTTGGTATCAGGGTGATGGTGGCCTCATAGAATGAGTTTGGGAGAGTTCCTTCCTCTGCAATTTTTTGGAAGAGTTTGAGAAGGATGGGTGTTAGCTCTTCTCTAAATGTTTGATAGAATTCACCTGTGAAGCCATCTGGTCCTGGACTTTTGTTTGTTGGAAGATTTTTAATCACAGTTTCAATTTCATTACTTGTGATTGGTCTGTTGATATTTTCTGTTTCTTCCTGGTTCAGTCTTGGAAGGTTATACCTTTCTAAGAATTTGTCCATTTCTTCCAGGTTGTCCATTTTATTGGCATAAAGTTGCTTGTAGTAGTCTCTTAGGATGTTTTGTATTTCTGCGGTGTCTGTTGTAACTTCTCCTTTTTCATTTCTGATTTTATTGATTTGAGTCCTCTCCCTCTTTTTCTTGATGAGTCTGGCTAATGGCTTATCAATTTTGTTTATCTTCTCAAAGAACCAACTTTTAGTTTTATTGATCTTTGCTATTGTTTTCTTTGTTTCTATTTCATTTATTTCTGCTCTGATCTTTATGATTTCTTTCCTTCTGCTAACTTTGGGTTTTGTTTGTTCTTCTTTCTCTAGTTTCTTTAGGTGTAAAGTTAGATTGTTTACTTGAGATTTTTCTTGTTTCTTTAGGTAGGCTTGTATAGCTATAAACTTCCCTCTTAGAACCGCTTTTGCTGCATCCCATAGGTTTTGGGTCGTCGTGTTTTCATTGTCATTTGTCTCTAGGTATTTTTTTATTTCCTGTTTGATTTCTTCAGTGATCTCTTGGTTATTTAGTAACGTATTGTTTAGCCTCCATGTGTTTGTCTTTTTTACGTTTTTTTCCCTGTAATTCATTTCTAATCTCATAGCGTTGTGGTCAGAAAAGATGCTTGATATGATTTCAATTTTCTTAAATTTACTGAGGCTTGATTTGTGACCCAAGATGTGATCTATCCTGGAGAATGTTCCGTGTGCACTTGAGAAGAACGTGTAATCTGCCGTTTTTGGATGGAATGTCCTATATATATCAATTAAATCTATCTGGTCTATTGTGTCATTTAAAGCTTCTGTTTCCTTATTTATTTTCATTTTGGATGATCTGTCCATTGGTGTAAGTGAGGTGTTAAAGTCCCCCACTATTATTGTGTTACTGTCGATTTCCTCTTTTATAGCTGTTAGCAGTTGCCTTATGTATTGAGGTGCTCCTATGTTGGGTGCATATATATTTATAATTGTTATATCTTCTTCTTGGATTGATCCCTGGATCATTATGTAGTGTCCTTCCTTGTCTCTTGTAACATTCTTTATTTTAAAGTCTATTTTATCTGATATGAGTATAGCTACTCCAGCTTTCTTTTGATTTCCATTTGCATGGAATATCTTTTTCCATCCCCTCACTTTCAGTCTGTATGTGTCCCTAGGTCTGAAGTGGGTCTCTTGTAGACAGCATATATATGGGTCTTGTTTTTGTATCCATTCAGCCAGTCTATGTCTTTTGGTTGGGGCATTTAATCCATTCACGTTTAAGGTAATTATCGATATGTATGTTCCTATGACCATTTTCTTAATTGTTTTGGGTTTGTTTTTGTAGGTCCTTTT
The DNA here is from genome assembly GCF_949987535.1 of Balaenoptera acutorostrata. NCBI lineage: Eukaryota > Metazoa > Chordata > Mammalia > Artiodactyla > Balaenopteridae > Balaenoptera > Balaenoptera acutorostrata. The sequence continues at coordinate 3,996,430 of NC_080080.1, read as the reverse complement.
CTTCTCTTGTGTTTCCCACTTAGAGAAGTTCCTTTAGCATTTGTTGTAGAGCTGGTTTGGTGGTGCTGAATTCTCTTAGCTTTTGCTTGTCTGTAAAGCTTTTGATTTCTCCATCAAATCTAAATGAGATCCTTGCTGGGTAGAGTAATCTTGGTTGTAGGTTCTTCCCTTTCATCACTTTAAGTATTTCATGCCACTCCCTTCTGGCTTGCAGAGTTTCTGCTGAGAAATCAGCTGTTAACCTTATGGGGGTTCCCTTGTATGTTATTTGTCGTTTTTCCCTTGCTGCTTTCAATAATTTTTCTTTGTCTTTAATTTTTGCCACTTTGATTACTATGTGTCTCGGCGTGTTTCTCCTTGGGTTTATTCTGTATGGGACTCTCTGCGCTTCCTGGACTTGGGTGGCTATTTCCTTTCCCATGTTAGGGAAGTTTTCGATTATAATCTCTTCAAATATTTTCTCTGGTCCTTTCTCTCTCTCTTCTCCTTCTGGGACCCCTATAATGCGAATGTTGTTGCGTTTAATGTTGTCCCAGAGGTCTCTTAGGCTGTCTTCATTTCTTTTTATTCTTTTTTCTTTAGTCTGTTCCGCAGCAGTGAATTCCACCATTCTGTCTTCCAGGTCACTTATCCGTTCTTCTGCCTCAGTTATTCTGCTATTGATTCCTTCTAGTGTAGTTTTCATTTCAGTTATTGTATTGGTCATCTCTGTTTGTTTGTTCTTTAATTCTTCTAGGTCTTTGTTAATCATTTCTTGCATCTTCTCAATCTTTGCCTCCATTCTTATTCCGAGGTCCTGGATCATCTTCACTATCATTATTCTGAATTCTTTTTCTGGAAGGTTGCCTATCTCCACTTCATTTAGTTGTTTTTCTGGGGTTTTTTCTTGTTCCTTCATCTGGTACATAGCCCTCTGCCTTTTCATCTTCTCTGTCTTTCTGTAACTGTGGTTTTTGGTCCACAGGCTGCAGGATTGTAGTTTTTCTTGCTTCTGTTGTCTGCCCTCTGGTGGTTGAGGCTATCTAAGAGGCTTGATGGGAGGCTCTGGTGGTGGGTAGAGCTGACTGTTGCTGTGGCGGTCAGAGCTCAGTAAAACCTTAATCCACTTGACTGTTGATGGGTGGGGCTGGGTTCCCTCCCTGTTGCTGTGGCGATCAGAGCCCAGTAAAACCTTAATCCACTTGACTGTTGATGGGTGGGGCTGGGTTCCCTCCCTGTTGGTTGTTTTGCCTGAGGCAACCCAACACTGGAGCCTACCCGTGCTCTTTGGTGGGGTTAATGGCAGACTCTGGGAGGGCTCACGCCAAGGAGAACTTCCCAGGACCTCTGCTGCCAGTGTCCTTATCCCCACGGTGAAACAGAGCCACCACTTGCCTCTGCAGGAGACCCCCCAACACCAGCAGGTACGTCTGGTTCAGTCTCCCCCAGGGTCACTGCTCCTTCCCCTGGGTCCCGATGCACACATTACTTTGTGTGTGCCCTCCAAGAGTGGGGTCTCTGTTTCCCCCAGTCCTGTCACAGTCCTGCAATCAATTCCCACTAGACTTCAAAGTCTGATTCTCTAGGAATTCCTCCTCCCTTTGCCGGACCCCCAGGTTGGGAAGCCTGAGGTGGGGCTCAGAACCTTCACTCCAGTAGGTGGACTTCTGTGGTATAAGTGTTCGCCAGTCTGTGAGTCACCCACCCAGCAGTTATGGGATTTGATTTTACTCTGATTGCGCCCCTCCTACCGTCTCACTGTGGCTTCTCCTCTGTCCTTGGACGTGGGGTGTCCTCCTTGGTGAAGTCCAGGGTCTTCCTGTCAATGATTGTCCAGCAGCCAGTTGTGATTCTGGTGCTCTCGCAAGAGGGAGTGAGAGCACGTCCTTCTACTCCGCCATCTTGGTTAATCTCCCCTCTGGCTGTTTTTCTAAGGATGAATTCTTCCAAGGTGAAGCAGTTCAACTCTGCAGTACCTAAAGCAGAAATAATGTGTGTTATGAACACAGGGGACAGTCAAACAGCCACCCCAGGGTCTCCACTTGGAAACCTGGGATCAACCCATTAAGACAACAGAACAAAGCTTCCTCCAGAGGGAAACGAAACTGGAAAGTCCAGGAGAGCTTCTGGGTCAGGCAAGGGCTGCTGACCAGCCTGTTGATGGGGGGAGTAGCCTCTGAGATCAGAAGAGACCAGAGAGGCTCTTCCCTCTGACAGAGTCCTGGGGAGCAGGGCAGGAGGCAGCCCTGGTGCCCGGAATCTGTGTCCTTGCTTCATCTTCTCCTCAGGTGGGAAAAGACACTCTGAGGGGGTCTTCTCCTGGCTCTGTTTCCTATTGCTCTAATAACATGTTACTCCAAATGTAGTGGCTTCAAATAATACAAGTCGTTTCTCTTGCAGTTCTGGAGTCAGAGGTCCTAAGTGCGCCTTCTTCTGGAGGCTCTAGAGGAGAATCTGTTCCCTTAACTTTTCTAGCTTCTAGAGGCTGCCCAGCCACATTCTTTGGCTCATGGCCACGGCACTCTAATCTCTCCTTCTCCAACTCTGATCTACCTTCTGAGGCTTTAGGGGCAAATCCATAAATCCATACCTTTGTCTGTTTCAGCTCCCAGAGGACATCTGCATCAGTGCTCACAGAGGTAGGGGGTAGTGACCCTGGCCAGGTGAAGGGCACCTGGGTGGGTCATCCATAGCTTCTGGTACAGTCGTTCTCAAACTTCAGCGTGCGTGAGAATCATCTGGAGGTAGGGTGAAGAGGTTTAGCAAGTAAAAGCACAGGACACCTCATTAAATGTGAATTTCAGATAAGTACTTTTCTCATATGAGTATGCAGTATTGCGTGGGACATTGTTATACTCAAAAATTGTTCATTGTTTATCAGACGTATACAAATCTAACTGGACATGCTGTATTTTATCTCCTCCCTGGAGGGCTTGGTGAAACACAGTTTACTGCTGTTCCTGATTCATTAGGTCTGGGGTAGGGGCCGTGAATGTGCCCTCCTAACAAACTCCCAGGTTCAGCTGCTTCTGCTGACCCAGGGTCTGCACACATGCTGAAAACCACCGTTACAGTGCGTATATACTTTAAGAATATGTCAGATTGTCCCTTAAAGTCATTTAGGGCTTTTCCAAGTCCTGTAAAGGAAAAGCCAAAGTCCTGACAAAAGCTTTCAAGGGCCCAGGTGCCCTGGCAGTTACCTCCCTGGACTCGTTCCCTAATCCCCTCTCCATTGTCGAGAAACTCTGGCTGCGCAGTTGTTTCTGGAACAAACCAGGCACAGTCCAACCCAAGGGCCTTTGCGCAAATAGATCCCCCCAATTAAATGGGTCTCCCCTAAACAGGTACAGGGGTTCAGTCCTTTACCTCCTCCAGCCTTTGCTTAATTCTGTCTTTTCACCTGATTTTAAATTGCACCGCTCCACCTCCACCAATCTACGTGGCATGTCGATTTCCGCAGCATTGTCTCCACCTGACAAGCAAGAAATGTATCACCGCTTATTATCTACCTGCTCCCGCTAAAACTCAAGTTCCACGAACACAGAGATTTGTGTGTATTGTATTCACTGCTGTTCACAGCAGGGATAGAGTTTCCCAGGATGTAAGAGGTGCTCAACAAACGCGTGCCATGTGTGTGTAAAGAACGGAGATGCCCTAGTCTGACACTGTTTGTTCATGCTGTGGACACAGGCGTTAAGTCACCCTGCGGACAGGGCTTAAAAAACCGTTTGCAGAAAATGTCTCCTTTGCAAATGGGTAAAGCCAAGTCACCCAAGGGTGTGTGTGTCGGGACATGGGGCGGGGTGGGGGGCAGTAGGACTTTAAAAATGCTATTGCAAGATGACTGAGCAATTTGACCATTCCACAGCTGTCAGTTATCTGTTGTTTTTGTGGTTGTTAATCAATAATCAGGCAATAGGGTCAGGTGGAAGATATTCCCCTCTCCATAACCCTTCGTTTGACCAGAGCGTATCACAACCAAGATGAGACTTAGAGCCCATTCTGATAAACATGCAGGCGTTCACCAGCAATCAAGCACCAACCATAGAGTCATATATTTTTATTAGTTCAGGGAGTTCCATATACTTTGTCCCCAAGCTTTCCAAAAACAGAGTGAAAATTTCCTTCTGGGGCAAATGCACTGATATCTACATGGCGGAACAGTTCAAACCTTTCATCTCTTCAGGGATTTGAGACATCCGTGAAGGCAGAGAGGCTGAGGAGGAAGATCCCAGCCCTGCAATTTGCTCTCAGTACCGGGTCCCAGGGAAGGTGCTGGGATGATGGGCTGCTCAGACCCTGTCCACCCAAGGGTGGTGGTATCCATGCAGTTTTCGAGGCAGCCGCGTGGCTTGGCCGTTGCCCATTGTGCCAAAGAGAAATTACTTCTAATGTCCCTTAGAAGAAGAGCAAGGTATTTAAAGTGCTTGGTAGTCCCCTCTGGATACAGAATCTCATTTAAGTTATTGCACTTTGAAGTTAACTGAAGGCCCCTAGGATATAAACTAAAGGTATTCAAACACCTTACACTGTTTCTACCAGAATATTTTAAACTACATGTAAACAATATAATAAGCATCTTTATATATACGCATAAAGTTTAAAATGTTTGCTAAAATCACCAATATGTTACCAATTAAAGTAAAACTTTACAAATGAAATCATTTCAAGATGCTTTGCTTTATCGTCAAAGCTGGCAATGAAACAAAAACCATTTAATTCATTGATCTCACTGGATTTCCCAGTCCTGAGGACAAATAAAATGAAATAAAGAAACTTGCAACCATTGCAGAGTTAAAATTTCAAATTCCTAACTCTAATCATTTACATTCTGTTTGCAGGATCTTCGCCTTTGGAACTAACATCTTTCACGTGCGCAGAATCCTAACGCTAAAAACCTGACATTTAACGCCTCAAATAGGGGACAAGCTTCTTTTAAACATCTCCCTGGAAATTGGTGAGTTTGTTCATAACTAATACACAGAAATACGCGTTTAACAAAGCTCACAAAACTCTTAGCCTTTCTACCCAAAATTAAAACAATTTGAACTGAGAGTAATAGGAAAGGCTTCCTGTCTTTAAATAGGCAGAGTTGAGAGAGGTCTAAGGTAGTTTGTAAATCTGAGCGGTGTAGAAACACTCAAAAGCATTTAATTAAAGCAGAATGTTGCCTTAAAGCTCCCAGCCCAACCCCTGCCAATTGTGGGGAGCCAGTCCGAGTGCTCTGCGTGGTGGAGCTTTGCTCCAAACCCCAGGGGAAGTCGCCACATCTTCCTCTGCCTGGGTGACCAGCTTCTGGTTTGCGCGGGACTGAGGGGTCTCCCGGGATGCAGAACTTTCAGTGCTAAAACGGAGACAGTCCCAGGCAGCAAGCACAAGCTGAACCCTGGCTCCTCTCCAAGAAGGATCCCTTCCCCTTGGCTGTCCCCAAGGCCGGGAGGATCGCCCGTGAGTGTTTTTTTTTTTGTTTTTGTTTTTGTTTTTATTGATTGATTGATTGATTGATTGCTATGTTGGGTCTTCGTTTCTGTGCGAGGGCTTTCTCCAGTTGTGGCAAGCGGGGGCCACTCTTCATCGCGGTGCGCGGGCCTCTCACTATCGCGACCTCTCTTGTTGCGGAGCACAGGCTCCAGACGTGCAGGCTCAGTAATTGTGGCTCACGGGCCCAGTTGCTCTGCGGCATGTGGGATCTTCCCAGACCAGGGCTCGAACCCGTGTCCCCTGCATTGGCAGGCAGACTCTCAACCACTGCGCCACCAGGGAAGCCCACCCGTGAGTGTTTTTTGTGTTCAGAGTAACCTGCTGAGCCTCAGACGACTGTTTCCAAGCTTCATCCCTCCACCCTGTTTAGCTCTGCTCACGGCCTGGGCCCCTGGAGGCCCCAGCTACCCCGCCTCAGCCCCCCAAAGCTGACAGGAGGCTGATGGGGGTGGGGCAGGTGAGGGGCTGCAGGCGCAGGTGGCTGGAGTTGCGTTAACAGGGGGGCGGGAGGACGCAGGCCCGGCGTATAAAGAGGCGGGTCGCAGGGCTTCTTTGGGGATAGCTTTTGGCTGCTCTGGGTTGCGCATGGGTCCGGTTGCTCCCTGACCGGGGGGTGGGGTGGTAGGGTTACTGGAGGTTTTCAAGCTTGTGAGTTTGGCTCTTTCTCTCCTGAAGATGCTCTGCCTGCTTCTCTTTCTCTTTTTCTTTTTCCTGTTAAAACGTGAAGAGGCTGCAGCCAGCAAAAGCCCGTCTGTGGCCTCTACTTTGCACAAAGAACCTCTTTTGTTTTCTAGGCCTTTCCTCCCTCCTCAGAAGAGGGTTAGGGATAGCACGTCCTTGGTCCAGGGCGCTAAGGTGAAGCTCCGTTAGCTTATCTAGAAGAACAGGGTGGGAAGGAGCTGGCTGGGCCCCTGATGACCTGGTCTCGGCGGGCACAGCAGAGCGGGGTTTCAGAAGCTTCCCTCCTCTCCTCCCACCCCCTGCCGACATCACCACAAAGACCAGTGTTGGGAGGGAGAGCCATAGGCAGGGCCTCTGAAAAGCTTGGGAACTGAAAGTTGGGAAACTGAGGGAGTGGGGCTATCGTTGTCTGCCTTCCATGAGAATCAGGCCAGCCTGATCTATTGTGAGCCATCAGGTCAAAGAGAATTGAAATACGAGAGCGTTAAATAGCTGAACCTGAGGCCCTAAACTGAGCTCCGGGCCTTCCTACGTCCATGATACGTACCCTCCCCTCACCCCCCCAACAGTAGGACTAGCAGCTGTGCCTCCAGGGCCCCTGAGCACCAGGGGCCTTCATCCGCTCCTCTTGGGGTTGTGCGAGGGGTAAGCGGCTCCTCAGACCTGACCTGAGAGCTGAGGACTCCCAGCCCAGGCCCCCTCCCCTCGCGCCGAGCCACCCGCCCAGGTGCTGCACACGCAGTGTCAGTCGGAAGGTACTTGGAACTGCGATGGGCAAAGGTCTTGCTGCCGCTCGGCCCAAAGTTCAGGATGCTGGTCCCTGCCCTAGGCGGTGGGTGACTAAAGCAGAGGCTCTGGTCCTTAGGCCCCTTTAATAACTAGATCAGACTGAATGCTCCTGGAATGAGAGGGCTGAGAAGTAGCAAGAGGTCATTATCAGCATACCACTAGAAACCCCTTAGGACCTCATCCCCTAGCTTATGAGGCACGAGGCATGCTGCCTTCTGTCACGGAAGTGCTATCTGGGTACCAGACTGTCAGCAAGTTAGAGCTGTTAGAACTTGGGTATTCATGCAAGTTTAACCGTCACTCTAAGACTTAGTAGTCATAAACTAAACTGACCCCAGTCATTTTTTCCTTAATCTGCAGGCGTTTGACACCCCTTGTCAATTTCATCACTTCTCTGGTCAGCATTCGTGTCACCAAGAGGGAGTGACCCTGATCCCAGTTTCACCATTTCATGGTGACACGCTTCCACACTTGTGTCTAATTCTCCCCTACAGGACACATCCTCCCCATCTTAAGAGATACCTTGTCAGTTGGGTCTTTCTTGAAGCAACATAACTAGTTACTAGTGGAGAAAAGATTTAGACCTAGTTCCACCTAGTCAGCTGGCTTCTATTTCTTGTTGCTGGGGACCACGTGAACTCGGCTGTAGCCTGACCCCTTTCTATTCTCGTAAACCTAGGCTCTCTCAGCTGCTTTGATGCTGGCATCCTAACTAGTAAGACAAGGGAGTAGGTAATAGCTTCTGAGGCTTTCACAGGCTCCCGTTCAGTGTGAGGGAGGCCTAGAGTTGGGGAACACCAGCTAAATACTGTGAGTGCAGGAGTGGAAAGTCAGCTGGCAGTGAAACGTTAACTGGATGGCTCAAGGCAGCCCCCAAAAGCTGCCACAAATAGCCAGCAGGGGCATCTCCTCTTAAAATGCAGGTGAGGTTAATGATCCTCATGGAATGTGGAAATGCACAAGACTAGAAAATGCCTCCTAAGCATGCACCCTGGAGAGCAAACTAACAATGTGGGGCTTTGCCTAGCTCTTGCTATCCTGCTGTGAATATTGATACATCTTTAAGTCCCCTTATGGCAAGAAAATACCGAAGTTCACTGATTATGTGCTTAATTAGAGGAAGCCACTGAAACTCATCCCGTGTTGATCACAAGCCTGGCTTTTCGTTCTAGCTTCTGCAAGCTGCCCTTCCCTCTACTGTCTTTGCTGAGAAAAGTCCCCTTTAGGGTTTTGCCAGTCATTTAGTCATTCCCAAACAATAGTCTAAGGGTTTATGTTGGTGGGTGACTGTTTCTTAGTGAAGTAACAGTACTAAAGATTGTGGCCATTCAAGGCTCAGCTTTATAAACAGTGTATGTGAGGTGTAAGGGTCCAGAGGCTGCTCATCAGATCCATGGTGTGCAGCTGGCAGGGTCACATCACTGGTGACCTGACACTGTCCCATGATGTCTGTGCTGGGACCACTTAGATGTTAGCCTACAGGGCACTAGTGAGCGCAGGTGGCCCCTATGGTGGACATTGGGAGGGTCTAGGTGCCCAGAGGACAGGCTCATTACTCCCCAGGAGAAGTGATACCTGCAACGCCTAGATTAGAGGTCTGAGTGCACAGGCTCAAATGGAGAGAAACTGCTCATTTCTCCATTCCCTACTGAGACTCGTCAGGATGTAAGAATTAAGGGCAAAAACCAAAATCCTTCCAAAACATCACCTGATAGGTATTAGGTCTAAATGTCAGTTCGGGAAGAATACTCGGAGCATGCCAGCGTCCTGAGGGATAAAGAGCGGACTTTGTTGGAGATGGCTCGGTACCAGCCTCTGCTCATAGGTTTAAGGAACAGTGGTTATTTCCAAGACCAGAATCCATTCCTAACGTCAGGTTCGCAGTGGAACAAAACAGATGGACCACGGTCCTGCAGGAAGGGTCTGATGGCCTCATACTAGAATCCAAACGGGAGCTGAGTAGACGGCCTGAGCAACTTTGCACCTGAAGCAGACCCCTTAGACTTGGCTCAGACCTCCATGATTTGGGGTTTATTCACACTCGGTTGTTGCTGCTTTGCCCTCCCCCTTCCAGTAGCCTATGTCTGGTCTTTTTTTTTTTTTTTTTAAGTGATAGCCAAAGATATTCATGGACTCCTTAGAGCTGGGTTTCTTCTGCTTTATAGTTTTCAGCTTGAGTCTCACCTGGTAGGAAATAAGGATTGCGTTTGTGAAAGGAGAAAAGTAAAAATCACCAAAAGCTGGCCCAAATATCACCAAGAGTTGCCCATGGGCTGGGAGCAAGAAGCATGAGATGCAAAGTGAGCTGTTGGTCTGCAGAAATGTTGGCAAGTGCTGGCCTAGTGGCCTAGTTCTGCAAGAAGGGGGGGGGGGGCCGTGGAGAAACCTCCAGATAGGACCATCTTTGTTCTGTCTGACTCTTGTGCGGTCGGAGGTTGGCAAGTGAGTTTGAAGTGTAATGAAGGACACTGACCTTGGAGCTTCACAGGGTTGGGCCTTGCCAAGCCTAACCTCCATCCTGTGAGCCGTGTAGGTGGGGTGGCAAGGGTATGTGAGGTGTAAAGGTTAGGGTTACACCTAACCCTTACATGATAGATGGCTCTATCATCCACACTGAGACCCCCTTGGGAAGGAGGGTGAAGGGAGGGAGATTTCCTCTATTCCTGATTTGAGGGTTAGTATTTGCATGTGGACAACTAAACATGACACTGATATGAAGCTCCAGGCATTCACTAAACTGCGTTACTTGGGGGTTAGTTGCACCTTGGTCAGCATGTGTCCCAGGTAGGCAACTGCCTGCTTTTAAAGTAAATCAAAAATAGTGAAAACCCCAAATCCTGGGGTGTTCTCTCTCTGAGACTGGATGTCAGCGTTTTCTCCGATGCAGGGTCATTAGACCTGAATGAGTAGCCTATCTTCCAGCTATAGCACAAAGACTTGACTTTGTCAAAGCGAAGGGGGAAAGTGGCATCCAAGCCACATGAAATGCTGGTACCAGCTGTGCTTCTGAAAGATGCATTCAGTCAAGACATAGTCGGGAGTTGGGGGGGGGCGGGCAGAAGGTCCCTGTGGGCACTTAGTCTGGGTCACAGATGACATGGCATCCAGCAGACAGTATCCCTGTGGCTGGATTTGGGGGAATGTGAGTACACCTCCCTCTGAAGCTTACTTTCAAGAGCAAAAATGCGCATCTGCTCAGCAGATCCCTAGTGCCATCACAGGATAGCTCTAGAGACGAGGCTCTTTCATGAGCGTGCTGTCTTCCTACCTAGTACTGGAGGGCACCTTTGGGGTGGGCCGTGGATAAGGGGAATAACTTTAAAAAGAAAGTCCTTGTTGACCCCTCTGTTCTGATATCTGACTTCCAGAGCTGTCATCTCTACACGAGAGCTGTTGAGATTAAAGTGCCCAGTTCTTAAGACTGGAACTAACAAAACCAAACTCCCTGTGGCCCAATGGTCGGGGACGGGGGACGGGGAGTAAACAATCTCCCAGGATTAGCATGCTTCTGCTCCTGAGAATTTTGAGTCAAAGGAGAGTAGGTTCCAACGTGAGAAGAGAAGGACCTCCAAGTGAGGTGGTTTACTAACATGGCCAAAAGTACAGTCTCAAGTTTCTGTGTCACCGGCAGGGATGAAAGTCCTAAAACGGGGGGTGAGGGGGCTGGTGGGGTGGATAAGATCATGAAATAACCTTTTTTAAAAAGTGGATCTGCCAACTTTGATTCCTCCATCCCCAGGATGGTTGGTGAAAGCCCAACTTTTGACCTCTATCAAGAGCCACAGATGGCTTCAGATTCTGTTTTAGAGAGGACTATTATTGCTATGAAGTGACATTAGACAACCTGAAGGAGCCAAAAGTAGAATCTGTTGTATCAGTTACTCAGGAGATTTAAAAATTCCATGGCAGTAAATGAGGAACAAGAGAGCCTAAAATATTCCTGCTATGACCCAGTACTTTCCTCTTTCCAAATTAGTGTTGAGCCCATGACACTCTAATACAAATCAAATCTCTCTTCCCTCTTTCATAATTGAGGACTGGGTCATAATCTGAAATAACCAGAACGATCAGACGCGTGGAGAAATCCTCCTCACCATAGGCAACCTGCCTGTAGTGAGGATTTGGGGCAAAATTGTGGCAGAATAGGGCTGTTTCCTTGTGCCGAAGCCCTAGATTCTGTATCGTTCCCCATGAAAGGAAAACTGGACACTTCTGCCCACGTGGGCTTCACCATCTGTTCCAGAGGCAAAACTTGGAAAAGTCTCTATGTGCCATCGGGTCCTAAAGACTGAGTTCTCAGGGCACAGGGGTCCTGAGTGGTTTCTGGGGGAGCCACAGTCTCTCCAAAGGAAACTAGGAGATGAAGGGACAGGTCTGGTGTGGTCCGAAATCCCAGGGACCCAGACAAATCTTGTCTCTTCTTGCTTTGTCTGCCTCTTTCTTTACAAGTATTTGCCTGAATTCTCCCACCTCACCCTCAGGAGACCGTGGCCCCAGGGGTCCTCTCTAGTTTCCTGGGCTCCCCATGCACCCATGTGCCTAGGGAATCTGTCCCATGTTGTTGATGGGACTTCTGGTTGTACAGGTCACTGCACCTGGAAATCCTTTCCGTGGCTGGCCCTCTAAAAGGTGGCTTTCTGGGTTGGATGAACACATAGCCCGTGGATCCCTTCCTAGGAGCAGTGGGAATCCTCCAGGCCACGTTGGTGTTTTCGCCAGCACTTCAGTTGCTTTTAGATTCCCTCAAAAAAGACTTCTCAGTTGTAGAAAGCTTGTTTGAGGGTCTGTCTCACTAACTGGGGTTTCCTCTGTCCTGGAGAAAGGCATTTTCTATCCATTCTGCAGGATTCCCTCCCTTTACCTTTTCCTGGAAATCTTTCATCTCCATCCAGGCCTGGATCTTCTTCCAAGGCCAGGGTCTTCACCCTGGTAACTAATCATTTCCTAAGTAGTATTTGTGACATGGCATGTTGATAAGGTCTCTCTAAACTTCTGGGGTCTGAATGCTCATGTGGTTAGTCGGCCCCAAACAAGTAGATTCCAATCTCTCTTCTAGACCTGCTGTGAGGATTTGGGCTGAGAGGGCTTTGGCCCAGATGCTGCCTGGTCCAGGGGTTGACACATCTCTGGCTACTTTGTTCCTGTCTCCTTTGCAAGCTCTTCTTTGGCCCCCAATGCTCGTACTCCGAGTCTACCTCATAGCTTCACGGCCTCAACTAAGAGCTACGGACTTCTGTTTTTCCCCTCTTCCCATCTTCGCCTCTAGTGGAGCTCTTCTAAGCCTCAACCCAGCATACTCAAATACCTACTACCTGTCCCTATTTGAGTTTCACAGGTGCATCAAACTTAGGTTGTTCTAGGTGGAATTTATCATCTCTCCTAAACTGGCTACATCTCTGCAATTCCCCATCTCACTCTGATGTTTGAAAGGAGAGTAAAATAATCCTTAAGTTTCCAGATGTCATTGTACTTATGGCCTTGGTGGTGTCTCTGATTTAACCAGCTATTCTGAAGTTAAGAGAGGCTGAAAGGGAGATCGTGTTTTCTTCATGTTGGGTTTTAAAGTGGGCCGTGCTGTCACTGCCCTGAGTTCCTTTTAGGGGCAGAGGCAGCTCCTAATTGGGCACCTACCCCCACCCCATCCATCAAAAGACCTGAAATGCATGTCTGAGTGACTGAGGGCCTTGAGCATGGGATCAGCATTCCCAGGGATTAGATGAAGCCTCATGTTTTATTATTTACAGTAAATGAGCAGCTGAGGAGAGTGGGGTCCAAGATGTATCAGCCTTTCTTCAGCCTCTCCCCCAAACCCGAGGGGGCTAAGGGAAGTGGGGCCCAGTGTATGAACTTAGCCTATGGTGAGTTTTATAAGATGACAGAGCCTGGCAAGGTGGTACCTTAGCTTGTAATGATTTATTGGGATGGCAGTCTTTACGATCTGCCAGCTTTTTGGTCATAGTACTTACTCTTAAAAGCTGGGTACACCCATAGGGAGGACTTAAACAATAGAACTTGAGACTGGAGTGGGAGCCCGGAATTCTTTCGGTGCTGGAGAAGAACTGTCTCAGCATCCTCTTATTTTTAGCTATGAAGCTCTAAATCTCAAGAATGGCTGCTGGCAGTGCCCCTTCTCCAGTGGTACCCAGAAGTTCTGCAATGACTTTCCCCGAATGTCTACTTCACTACTGGAGACTGAAGTTACCAACTGCCCCTCAAATTCTTACAAAAAGCTCTCAATGTTTCTAACTTTAGCAAGTGACTATCAAGTGACCAAGGAGTATCAAAATAGCATTAGTCTTCATGTAACAGTTGCTATATTGCTCTCAAAGTGCTAACTTGCACCAGAAGTGATCCCATCTTAGATCCAGAGATGTCTGAATGCCATGGGGTCTTGGTCATGCTTTGCTTTATATACTAAGCATGTACAAAAGCCAAGCTAAGGGGACAGCTGGGTGGTTACCTGTCATGGGACTCAAAACTTGTCCAGGAGGAAGTTAAGGGCAGAGGTCTGCAGTTCTGGGTCTCTCTGGTCCAGCACTCTCCAGAGAGCACTCTACTGAAGTGATCAATCAGGGTTAAGTTAGACTAGTCTAGAAAACGCTGTGAGACCTGCCTGGTAAAGTGTGATGGGTCAGTCCACATGCCCAGTTCTGTGAATATAGCTTTGGGCCAGTCTGGGTGTAAGTCTTTTCTCTCTAGAGCAGTTTTAGGTTCACAGCAAAACTGAGAGGAAGGTAGAGAATTTCCCACGTACCTCTGCCGCTACACATGCACAGCCTCCCCATTATCGACACTCCCCACCAGAGGGGGTGCCTTGGTTACAACCAGTGAACCGCTATTTATACGTGATTTTCACCCAAAGCCCATAGTTTACAGTAGGATTTACTCTTGGTGATGTACATTCTGTGGGTTTAGACAAATGCATAATGACATGTACCCACCATTCTAATACCATACAGCATTCTTACTGCCCTAAAGTTCCTCTGTGGGTGAGTTTTTTCCTCCAGAGCAAACCTAATATGTCTAGGGACCTTGGTTGAAGATTCTCATGTGAGTGTGTGTGAGCTTGTGACAACTTTGATCTGCACAGACCAGGCCATGGGCTTCCTCCACGCTATTACTCTGACCCAGGGGATGAACAGAACCTCAGTGTTAAGTGAGAAGAGAGCACGATGTGAGGCTTGAGGTGGGTGGTCGGGAACTGTGCGCCTGAGACAGTTATCTTAGGGTCTGTGATAGAGAAGAAGGAGGTGAGGGTAAGAGCAAAACTAAATAGAATAGTTGATAGGCGCTGGGTCTTGCATGGCCTGGGGGCAAGCAGGAGCTCCAACAGGCTAAGTCTAACAGGGAATGAGGCCGTGAGCAGCGCTTTCTGCCATCGGAGCTCTCACAGGACCTTGAAACTGAAGACGGAGGAAGTTTCCTCCTGCAGGGCTGTCTGGACACCAGACCCTCAAAGAAGGCTCGTCAGGCCAGATCAGGTGTGTGGAGAACAGGTCATCACTGCTTCTGCTTCTGTGTAATTCGGGCACCCAAACTAACAGCGTCCAAGAAACGTTGTTAATTCAAGTATCTGTGACTGGCTGGCTATGGGGGTTAGGTATGCAGGAAGTGTTTACTGTTATTCTTTCAAATAGCAACAGTTTCTCTTTCTATGAACTTTTATTGGAGTATGGTTGCTTTACACTGTTGTGTTAGCCTCCACTGCACGACGAAATGAATCGGCCATACACATACAGATATCCCTTCTCTTTTGGACTTCCCTCCCATTTAGGTCACCACAGTGCGTTAGGTAGAGTTCCCTGTGCTATACAGTATGTTCCCATCAGCTGTCTATTTTATACATAGTATCAATAGTGTATATGTGTTAATCCCAGCCTCCCAATCCCTCTCACCCTACCCCTTTCCCCCTTGGTATCCGTACATTCATTCTCTAGGTCTGTGTCTCCATTTCTGCTTTGCAAATAAGATCGCATATACCATTTTTCTAGATTCCACATATATGCGTTATTATACGATATTTGTCAAATAGCAGCGGTTTCTTGAGCTCACAAAAATGCCAAAATCTCTAGTTTTCCAGCAAACAAGTAGCCAGAGGACAAAAATACAGGTCCCAGAAGACTGAGCTTCAAGTTTTACTTTAAGCTAATAAACATGAGTGTGGTAAGAAGACAGTCTCTCTGGCAGGTCTGGGAGCCTTAGGAATTCAACCACACTTCCTCCAAGCCAGCCACCCTAGGTCACGTCCATGGTGACTAGCAAGCCCTTTGGGAGATCTGAGTCTGCAGCCACATTCTCCAGGACCCAGCCAGAAAGGTCGTAGTTGCTGGGAATAGGGCAGCAACATTGAGGGACAGACTTGCAAAGTTCTGGACTGAATTCACCAACCTGGGAACTTACTTGTCCTTCACGCTGTTTAATGAAATAACACTGAAGAGTGAGACTGAGGGAAAGTTAAAGTGAACATACTCATGAAACCACAACCCGGGAAGATAGAATATTACCAACAAACCAAAGGCCTGCCTCCTACGCACTATCCTCAAAGAACAAATCAGTGATAAAAATGGGGAAATTTTTTGAAGCTTTTACTGTGTGAGTCCATTTATATACTCTAGTCTTTTCACACTATCGTTGAGACTTGCATATAGCAGTAGTTTGCTCATTTCCATTGCTATGTAGTATTTCATTATGAACATACTTCAACATACTTCATTCTAGTGTTGCTAATATACTCAGGTGGTAGCTCGGGAACTGTTAAAAACTATTGCTTTAGCATAGCATTGTCAGATGTGGCAACTGATATGCATGTGTGTGCTTTCCTGTTGGTGTACCTTGTAGTGAAATCTCTGGGTCATAGACTTTATGTGCTTGGCTTTGGGGGACACACCAGAACAGTCTTCCAAAAGGTCATGCCATTTAACCTGCTATTTTACATTCTTAATGTAAGGAAGTTCTAGTTGCTTCACATGCTAACCAGTGATTAGTAATGTCAGTCTGTAACTTCAGCCCTGCTGGTGACTGGGTAGTAGTACGTTACAGTATTTCAAATTACTGACATCTTATTCAGTCATAGTTACATCTACTGTTTGGGTATCTAAAATATGCAAGGTATTCTTGTCCACATTAGATGATACAACTTATATTTCTTAACATGTTGCTACTTTGTTTCCAAGGATAGCCCAGAGTGGTCACTTTGGCATCAATCTGGGTATATTTATGGGAACAGATATGGCAGAAGGTGGTGGTGTATCAATTCTTGAACTTGTACCTTCCATCTCCACTCTAGGACCTGCTGGAGTCCACTGGGTAGTGGGTCTGCAATAATGCAGAGGTTTAGCTTGGAAAGGAGAGCCCTCTTCCCCAGCCTCCCTCTTCTGTGGTCCTTTCTTTTCCCTTCCCAGGGTTCAGTCCTATAACTACAGCCTTGAGTCACACTGGACCTTTCACTTCAGAGCTAGGCCTGGAACTCACTGTCTGCTGGGTCAATGAGTGCCACTCTCCTCCGGCCTCTGCCTGGGGTTCCTGGGCTCAGTGTGGCCTTGGTGGCACTGGGCATCTTGAGACTTCTTGTCTACCTGGATTGGAAAGCTTCTTATATCTAGTCTTCAAGTGCAGGAGCAGTTGGCCTCTAGATCTCCTTCCAGAAGTGGTTTGTGACTTATGTGTGTGAGGAGAAACTCCTAAGACAATCCTAGAGGCGCACCGTGCTGATGCTTTGCAGGGCTTCTGCAGGAGGTTTGGGGGTCCTCCCTGTCTACTGTGCACGGCTGCTGCTGGTCTTATGTAACCTGTTTCCAGGTCAGTCGTGCTCCTGGGGGTGGTGGCAGCTGGCCTGAGAGACTTAACCCTGATGAGGACAGAGTTGATCACTTGATCTATTTCCTTGTTCTTAAATGAAAGTCCATGGCTTACTCTGGACTTGGTGCTTAGGGCCCTGCAACCTCACTTTGCCTACAAATAGAGTACAGGATGGAGTTTGCAGGCCATCTGTGTGCATGAAAGGGGGCAATCGTCAAATGGCAAATGAAGGTCAAACGTGACCTCAGGAACTGGGAAGCTCTGGGAGCGTTGCAGCTGTAGCTGAGGGAACTTGGCAAGCTGAGGACCAACTTGCATGCCAGCGAGGTGCACTTAACTGTCATTCTGCATAAGAATATTTTGACTTAAAGATCGGAGCCTGTGATCCTTTAATTTGGTGTAGGGGAAGGAGTTTTGATCTGGGTGCCCATATAGTATGGTGACTTTAGTGATCATGGTAAAACTCGAGGTAAAGACCTTGGCCGTTGTGCTAGGTCCTGAGCCTGCTCTGAATATGTGCTTGAGACATCTGAGGGTCCTCCATAATCTAAGACAGAGAGGCCTTGGAATCTCTGAGACGGCTAGGTCTTGAAGGTCAGAAATTAGAGGGTTTTGTTCAGCTTTACTACGTACATTTAATGTATAGAAATTGCACGTACTTAATGTATACATTTTAATGAATTTGGACGTATACATAGACCCATGATACCATCACCACAATCAAGGCAAGAATTTTTTTTTTTTTTAATGAAAGCTTTATTTATTTATTTTTGGCTGTGTTGGGTCTTCGTTTCTGTGCGAGGGCTTTCTCTAGTTGCGGCGAGCGGGGGCCACTTTTCATCATGGTGCGCGGGCCTCTCACCGTTGCAGCCTCTCTTGTTGTGGAGCACAAGCTCCAGACACGCAGGCTCAGTAGTTGTGGCTCACGGGCCTAGTTGCTCCGCGGCATGTGGGATCTTCCCAGACCAGGGCTCAAACCCGTGTCGCCTGCATTGGCAGGCAGATTCTCAACCACTGCGCCACCAGGGAAGCCCAAGAATATTTTTATAAGTGCATACGTACTAAAAACTGACAGCGTTTTACAGGGAACCAAGAGAAAGGAAAGTTATGTGAAGGGGGTATGACAAGGAGTCAGGAGGCTGAGTCAACTGAGACAAGAGCTGACCTGAAGGGCTCTGTCCAGGGACAGAAGCAGGCGGGCTCTGGAATGGGGGAGAGAGGAAGCTGATTGGGAAGGAGATGGGTGGAACTTGCCATATCAGAGGTCCCAAGAAACTTGGAAAAAATGAGCTGGAAAGCTCATGTTAGCAAACTAAGAATGAAGAGGGCTTTGTAGTGAGGACAAAGACCACCTCCTCCAAGGTCCCAGCCAGGCTGGACTTGGCTCCTAGGGCTCTGGCACCAACACTGGGCAACTTGACCTCAAACTCAAGAGCACTCAGTGTTTCAGTGGAATTAAAGATCAGTCCTCCTTTTGAGTGAAAGAGGATTCCTGATGGGCCTCTAGAGATCCAATGCTGCCTGGATTCCAGAGTCACACGGGGCTAAATTTGTGTTCCTTCAAAGAGGTGTACCTGGCCTAGGATAAAGGATGGGATACAAAGAGCTCCTCATCTTAGTTTGAGGGATGTTGGTGGGCCCGCCAGATGGTGGACCCCCTCACAATATGCACAGACAACTGAGTCATCTAGCATTAAGTGCTTCAAACTTTCATTCCAGCTGCTGAGTCCTGTTGCCTATGCACAAATCAAGATATTTGTTATCCATGTGGTGAAGGTTCAAATCAGACCAGAGATTTTTGAATAAGCAGGAAATAATCCTCAAGTGCAAGAAAATACTTGAGACTTCTAGACCTGAGCCAGCTGGTCCTTTAAATATTTCTGTATTTTCTTTATTCTGCTGTGAAGTGCAATCTTATGATACAGATGACATCCAGCTTGTGATAGAGTTCATAAGTACACTAGAAAGTTCCAGGCATTTAGGGAACCATCTTTAGGATTTCAGTATGACCAGGACCCAGGCGCAAGCCAGGAGTTGGCTTTTAAATGTAGAATACTTGCTGGCAGAAGTAGGCATGGCTCTTCTCCTCCAGGAATCTGTTGGTCATCCAACTGGGGCTTTCCAGTGGCTCTGTATAGCAGTTTTCTCTGTCACGATATCCTTTGAGATGTAAGGACAATGTGACATGGAAGCTCATCCTAGCCTTCTTGTGTCCAACTCAGTAATGACAGCTGTAAGGACCGTTCCACGGATCTGAGCAGCATCCCCAAATGTGTGATGTCCCCCAACTCTGAAGACGCCTTTTTCTTCATTAGTGCAAAGGCCGCCACTTGCCTCTCATTTAACGAGGATATCCTGACAAGTTTCACATCACTGAACACAGCAGTGACTCTGGGGCGTGCTTCACCCTAGAGAATCCTCATTCAACGTACTTGAAGCAAAGCCAGGTTCTTAGGCTTTCTGACCCCTAGAAGCAGGGGTCTTCTTCTGGCTTCTCGATATGGACAAAGCAGAGCTCTGACTAGAGAAGGCAACCTGCCCTCAGCAAAGTCTGACCTGCTCACCCAGCGTCTGCACTGTCACTAGCCAGAGGCACCAGCCCCAGGAGCAGGAGCTGCTTGGAAAAGCTCCTGACCCAGTGGTCAGGGCTGCCTTAGGGGCCTCCCTCCCTCAGAGCCTCTAAGCTGCAGCTGTTCTGCCTGATAATGTTCCATCATCTCCTCTTCCGTGTAGAAGAGGGACATTACTGTGCTAGGAAGGGTCCATCTACTTGTCTCCAGGGCTTTAACCAAAACAGTGACATGGGATGCCAGAGTTCAGTGCACGTGTTCTGCCCGGTGAGATCTTCCTCCCTCAACTTGACTGAACTTGAACTAATATCTGTCTTAATATCTGACTCCTATCTCTTTTCATTCAAGCTGAAGTGTTTCTGGATCTTGGTATGAGTGTGTAATTCGGGGCTGTACCTTAGGCTTCTGAATATTGTAAGGCTGATTCCTATTGATCTTTCATTTTAGCAGCTAGTCAGCCTGTTTAGAATGCATATCACACTTAGGAGCTGTAGATCAAGTGTCAGTTCAGTTAATAAAGCTATTCTTGTGGATCTCACCTGTGTTACCCAGATGACAAGACTCTCCCCAGGGCCTCCTCGGGGCAGGGAAGGAGAGCTCCTTCCCACAGGAGGGAAGTGTGCTGGATATCAGCATTCTGTCCGCGGGCTCTGGGAGAGAGGGCCACCCCCTCACCCCTGCAGGAGTGAAGAGAAGTTTCCCCTGCATGAGCTGTGCTGCAGCTGTGCTCACTAAGTTGGGGAAGGGGCTTGACTTTTCTCAACTAAAGAACAGGCAGGTGCAATTAAAGGGCTCCTGTCATGTTGGGTGTCCTTTCCCCAGGCTTTTGGCTAGAGAGAATAGACTTTCCTTGGGGCTGTTTCTCGTCTGTGCCTGTTGGCATTTCCTGGCTTCGGATCTCACTAGTGCCCAGGCAGGGGTGTACAGAAGGTCAGACAAAAACCCAGGAAACTCACTGCTAGGTGGTTCTCACATCCCTGGGTCCCTAGCCAGTATGCCTCCTTCTCTCCTACTTCCAGAACCTTCTGGTAGGTGACTCCTGCAGGGAGTTAGGCAGCTTCCAGCCCAAACTGTCAAATCGAGCTGCTGACTTCAGGGAATAAGGCTGCTTCTCTTGAGACAATGAAATAATACTGGCTTTCTGACTTCCCCAGTATCTCTCCTTATTCCCTTGACATCCACTAACCTTGCCTACTATTGCCTACTACTAGCAGCCAGCTAAACGTGTCTCTGTATGCCTCTTACTTCTGATCCTTTATGTTCATCTTCTGACACTTAAGCAAAAACAGAGCATCGTGGGTGTTCTTTCTCAGACTAAGGCAACTGCTGTGAATTGTGTCTTAATCACCCTCTTCACCCCCACTCTACAGCTGGACAGATGAGAGCCACAGAAGTTTACTTGTCACATACTCAGAGCCTAGGAGAGGACACTGCCACACAGGGCCCCTCGGGGGGACAGGGGGACAGAATGAACAAGGGGTAATTTTTAGACTTTCAGACTTAAAGCCACCTCCCATCCAGTGGACCATTTCTCCTTAAGGACACCCAGAAACCTCCCAAATTAGCAGCTGTGGGCTACTTAGGAGAATTTCCAGTAACTTGCTGTTCATGCATGCTGTGCAAGTTTGGATTCGCATAGTGGGAATAATACACATGGAAAGTGGTCAGTAATGTCTCACCCTAGAAAGACATTCATGACAAGCTCTTCTTTGGAGACCTAGCAATCCAGTTTAAATTCATCAGCCATAACTGGGCAAGGAGGAAATTGGGCTAGCACAAACACTTCTTGCTGGGACTACATAAGTACAACCAATCAGGTACAATGGTCTATAACTTGGCTAAAGGAAAAGCCACCTGGCTGGTCACAACTGACCCAGCTGGATTCCGGGACATGTTTTCCTAACCAGAACCTAGTCCTGTTTTCGAGCACTATTTTGCTATTACAATTGGCTGATGAATCCTTTCCAGAATCTTCAGAGCTACAGTACATCTGTTAAGTCAGATAGTCCTATAATTTATCATGCAATAAAAGGAATATGAGTAAGTCTAACTACAGACTATGTGCCCAGGACAAGCTTCTAACTGGAATTACTGCACTGGTTAGGATCTGGATGGTCTGACTTCCGCCCTTGGCCAAAGGAGACAACAAGAGAGATGGGTGGGGAGCGTTTTGATAGCATTCAATGGGTAGCGGAGCCAAACTTAGTTTCATAGAATACCAGCGTTAATGTTGCCTTATGACAACAGTGGCGTGAGGCATTAACAAGACCCCTCTGCAGTTCTGTCTGAACACAGACAAAAAGAACAGGTGCAAAATGCCAAAATGACCAAGTGTCTTCCGCTTCCTAATACGTATGGTTTTTCTCTGAATCTTGTACTTCTGTTCTCTCTCTCATGGGTTGTGTTCTCCATGAGCAGATGTTGAGAAATGGTCCTACAGAAAGGATGTCTACTAGGCAAAGAAACTGGGTGAAGGAAGAGGGAAGACATAGAATCAGGCAGAGGAAATATTGAACTTGAATCTGGATCCAACAAATCCTTGGGTCAAAGCAACCAGGTCCTTATGCTCCCACCTTTGTCGGTCATTGGCTGTTGATCCCCTGAGAAGGGTATGATCATGGGAAAAGCGGCTCACATGAGGCAGCCCTGAAGGAGCTGACATCTGGAAGTGGCTTGTTAGCCCCACTGCCCACAGCTGGGCAGCAAGACCTTATTTAAAGGGAGATCTAGATTCATGACATTCGGGCTCCTGGAGCTTTACTGGTCTGTGCATTGGCTAGGGAATGGCTTCTCAGGGGTTGTTAGAGAGTTGATATTACTAATCTTTCTAGAGCTTCAGTTTCTCAATGTTAGTTTCTCAATGACAGATCAATCTAGATGCCCAGTTTTTTGAAGTTTCCACTTCATGTTGGCCTCAGTTTATTCTTTCAAAATGAAATTCAAACGTGGAGAGGACTTGGCTGAACTAGTCACACATTAGGGCATGATGAAGCAATGTGATCTGCCAAGACCAGAGGAACTCCAGGGTACAGGTCTTCTAATTAGACCAGATTCCCTCAGGGTATCGCCAAACCTTGGAATAAGTTCTGTTAGATTATGAGGTTTTTAGGGGCTGGAGGTACTGGTAAATGAAGCTGGGTCTTAACTAGGAAGTGAAAAGGAAAGTCAAGGGGACCGAAATGATTGAAGACAAAAAGTAGAACTTACATTTTTCTCAGCTCTCCCTGGAGCATCTATGTCCTGATCTGCATGGGAGACAGACTTGAAGACTTTTATCTAATATGGGGATTGTGACCCATGGAATTTGGGAGGCAAGAGGCAGGGGTCACTATGGACTGAGCTCTCCTTCCTCAGATTTCAATAAGGTATTGAAAAGTTGTGGCTGAGCGATCCATACTAAAGGTATATTTGTAAGAGTTGGTTGAAGGCAGCCAAGCTGAAGGAAGACGCATCTAGAATCTTCTAGCTTGTTCACTAACCCCTCATGGATACATAAATCGTATGAGAACTTGGGTATTATGTCTCCATGGTCAACAGGTCACGTGGTATTACACAGGCGCTGTGATGGATTTTACTCTTTGAAACCAGCAATAAGTTTTTAGGTTCATTAAATTCTCTGATCCCTACCAGCTTTCCAGCTAAACAAGTGGCTAGAGGATAAGCTACTCATGGAAGATTTAAATAAAAATCTATATTAACCCAAAGAAATCAGACCGACCACCTGGGAATAAGGGCAGCCTTAGCAAGGTTGTAAAACTAGAAATCCCTCCACTCTTGCTGCAAAAAAGGTTAAGCTAAGAGCCATGTCCACAGTAACACAGGAGGATTTTAGACCTATGTGCCGTTAATCCAGAAAGGTGCCTGGACACCCATCCTCAAGGGGAAGATCGTGTCCACTTCTACAGCTCAGATAAGTGGATTCTAATTGACATGCCATTAAAATCCATGGTTTGAGATGTATGACTAGCTCTTCCAGCTCTGTCCTCATGGAAATGTTTTGTTCCCTGAAAGTTGTGACCTTCTTAAACACTAAACAAAGTTGTACACTCAGATGCAATTCTCTATTCATAATGACATAGCTATTTCAGAGAGGCGTGCCTCTTCTGTTACCTGAAGAACTAGATAAAAGGATTTTTTTTTCTATGTGAAATATCTAAGAAAAAGCCTAAATGTGTTCAGATATCCAGGTAGCTCAAACTCTTTTTCAAATCATTACCTTGGGGATTCTTTACTAGGAATTGTGGGTATGAATGTGTTGGTTTGAATTTGGTATGGGGGTTTTTCCAACTCTTGGGTTTCCTGACTGCAGCTCTACATCTATAGACGGCCGCTCTCCATGACCATGGTTGACATAAACACGAGAGGGCGTCCAAACCAGGCAAGCTATTTCATGGCTTGGGAGAATCTAAAGGAGTTTAACTGATGGAGTTAGATCATGTGCTAAATTGCAGTACAGCTTATTGGTAACTAAACCTCAAAAGGATACAAAGAACTTAAAATCTCTACACAAAATCTGTTTGCAAGGATAACATTTGACTCTTAAAATACCTCTTCTATGAAGGACATCTCAGGTAGTTTGGTCTTTACTTTTTTTTTTTTTTATAGTTTCTCCTCTCTTTTTTTTTTTTTTATAGCTACTTTATTTATTTATTATTTATTTTTGGCTGTGTTGGGTCTTCGGTTCGTGCGAGGGCTTTCTCTGGTTACGGCAAGTGGGGGCCACTCTTCATCGCGGTGCGCGGACCTTTCACTATTGCGGCCCCTCCCGTTGCGGGGCACAGGCTCCAGACGCGCAGGCTCAGCAGTTGTGGCTCACGGGCCCAGCCGCCCCGCGGCATGTGGGATCCTCCCAGACCCGGGCTCGAACCCGTGTCCCCTGCACTAGCAGGCAGATTCTCAACCACTGCGCCACCAGGGAAGCCCTGGTCTTTACTTTTTAAGCCACTCTTTTCCTTTGCTTTTACACTAAGAATAAAGAGATGTTAAAACAACTTATTCCTTTTTCCTACTCCTTGCAATGCAAATTTTAAAAAGTTGGGGGAAAATGAACTTCTAGAGATGCAAGAGGGTACAAGTTGAGGCAACTGCCCGCGAGGCTAGGAGCTGAATTGGGGTGAGTTACCCAAGAAGAGCAAGACCTTTCTCTTGAGGAACTCCCCTCCTATCTGCCTAAAGTCTTCCTAAATGCTTCTTCTCATTTGAGATTGAAAACTTCCATTCATCAACATCCAGAACTATATACACTGCCTGCCCAGTGGAAGAATTGCCATAAAACTTGATCATTCGGCCACACCTCTTTGTGCCAGCCACATCCCTTGGATACATGGTGAATATCAGAGCAAACAAATCGGGCCATCTTGCAGGCTTCTTGCTATCTACAGTGGCAAAGTGATAAGTTCTAATCAATGACTTTCATTGATCTCAGATATATGGTTCTATGAGTTTCAGAATGGTTCCTACCATAGCAAGCTTAATGGTACTGTTGAGACTAGGAAAATGAAGCTTGCTCTTATTTGGAAGCTCAATTCCCTCATCAAGGAATGGCATTTCACCTGTGTCAATTGGGAAGCTGCTAGTACAGAATGGGTTGTAGAGCCCAGTGGTGTCTCTGATACCTTAGAGGAGGCTGGGGCACTCTTGAAGGGGACAGCCAAAGGAATCATCATCTACCCCTCTTCTGACACCCCTAAGAACCTCAGGGGACAGCAGAAACTCATTGCAGTGGCCCCTTGCTCAGCAAGAGCTTTCCCAGGCTTCTAAGTGAAATGCTTGAGTTGCCCTGGCAGACAGCAGAGAAAGGGATGAAGAGGCCCAGGGAAGTGAGCATGTTGAGGAATGTGTATCATGCGAGTCCAGAGGATGAATGCGAGATGATGCCCTTGCAAAGGCTTCATGAAGGCCACCAGGAATGCACTGATGAGAAGAGCATCGTTAAGTGCATTGGGGGCTCCCCTGCAGGACAGGGGAGCTGGCAGAGGCATTCGTGGAACTCACATCACTGATCAGTGAGGATTACTTCACACCCCCACCCCAGTCCAAGCAATAGAGGCCAGAGGGCAGCACCTAACCACCTAATGGTTGGAAAGGTGACTATTGTAGCCAAGAGGCTATGACCTTCAAAGAACAGTAGAGATGATTTAATAGAATGTCAGATACTAAGCAGTACACTTCTTGGCTAAATATCTATTTTAGCCTATAGATATGATCAAAAGGAAGCGAGAATTAAAAGCAGGAGATAGAGCAGTCATCATAGAAGGGTTAAGATCTCTTGCACAATTCCTGGACCTAAGATGGTTTTTAGACCCAGAACCCGTTGACTAAAGAAGTGGCCAGATGGCCAAAGAATCCACGACACAAATACATATTCTTGTGATTTGACAACACAAGTATATAATCCACAACATAAGTATATATTCCTGAGAAGACTATGGCCATTTATTCAAGACAATACTGTGAGGAAAAGAGAAAACCCAGCCACTTCAAAGATTGTTTAGAGACGAGATTAGATGACGTTGATACCCAAAAACCTCTACCTTCATTGTTTCCTAATTAAAAGGAGGCATTTGGGGCCAAGATTTAAATGGGCACTTGGACAAGGCCCAGCTTTCTCTGGGCTCACTATGCCTGCAGACACACCTGGTTGTCTTTTCTCCAGTCCCTGGATCCACGACTGGGAATGACATCCTTGGTGTGGAATGTGACCCTTACATCGTCCTTGGCCTGTGAAACAAGCTATCATTGTAAGCTAGATCAAGTGGAAGCTGCTTAAGCTGCCCCTTCTCCCAGCAAAATAACAAATCCTGAACAATACTATATCCCAGGGCAATGGCAAAGAGTCAATGCCACCATTAAGGATACTCAGGATGCAGGCGTGGTTGTCCTTATTACATCCCCAGTTTGTTCACTTGTCTTGCCTCTACGGAAATCGGAGAGATTCTGCAGAATGACCATAGACCACCGTGAGCTTCAAAGTAGAAGTCCTGATCCTAGCTGCTGTGGTGGACACAGTATCCTTGGTAGAGCAGGAATTGCTCTCAGGTGCATCAGCTGTGTACTGTATGCCCACTGACTTGGCACATGCATTAACTTATATCCCAATAGGGCAAGAAGATCAGAAGCACTTTGCTCTTCAGCATTCAGTAATACACATTCAGTTTTCTCCCAAGACTATGTAGACTGCTCTGCTCTGTTATATTCTAGTTCGAAAAGACTGAAATGGCCGAGCATCCTGCAGAACAAGAAATCCATTACATCAACAACGCCAACCATCATGCATGATGAATAAGACGGGGCTAGCACGTAGGGGGACTTGGTGAGACACGTGCACCTCAGAAGGTGGGAGAGAAATTCTCCAAGGATTTGGGGAGCGTGCTGTTTCAGTAATGACTTTAGAATCCAGAGGTCAAGACATCCTGGGACATCTCTGCAAAGGAAAAGACATTGTATCTTGCATCTAGAAAGGCAAAGAATCACAGTGCCTACCAAGCCTGTTGGGGTTCTAGAGGACACTCTCCAAATCTAGGTGCATTGTCCCAACCTGTATACCGGATGACATGAAAGAGGCCACCAGCTTTGTGTGAGGCCGAGAGCAGGAATGGGTTCTGCAGCAGGTCTGGGCTGTGGAGCAAATGCCCTGACACTTGGACCAATGATCAGGCAGACCCTAGGGTGTTGGAGATGTGAGCGGTGGGAAAGGGGGCATCGTGGGGCTCATGGTAAGCCACCATGAGAAAATCCCACTGCAGGTTCCCAGGGCTCTAAATCAAGGTGGGCCATCTGCTCACAGCACCATAGAGAGCTGTCCTGATGAAACATAGTAATGGCCTGCTGTATGTACAGCTGAAACACCAGCTCAGGCCAATGCTCCATCAGGCCTGCAGCCTCGGAAAGGTGCGGTATGTGAGGCGCCCACTGGATCCCAGGGTCTCGCCTTCATCGTTCATTGTAAAGTGGCTCCAACAGTCATGCTATGATGTAGCAGTTCATACTGTGGGTCAGGCATTCAGTAAGCCCCCCAAGAGCGCCTCCTGTTTGAGGTTCTGATGGCAAATCCATACCTGGAATATATCTCCGTCAACATAAGAATGAACTGTTGGCCCCTCCAGGAAGGAAAGAACCCACGCAATAGAGTAAATGACACCACGCGGGTAGGTGGTCTTCTTGAGGCACAGTGCCATGTCGGGAGCTCAAGACTGGTCCTCTACTGCTGGCAGAGTGGACACTCGGAGCGAGAGCTGGTTTAGCCTTGAGGGGTGGGCGCCCTGCCACTGGGCCCTTGGGTAGCCTCCATCACTGCCACCATAGCTTCTCTGTTCATATGCCCACTGCACCATCTCTCCCCTGGCTGCTGATAAATGCCAGCTAGTGTATATTTAACAAATTTGAGACATAACTCATACCATAAAATCCAGCCATTTAAAGTATACATTTGAAGGAGTTTGTATATTCGAAGTTGTATAACCATCACTGCTGACTTAAGAACATCAGCCCAAAGAGAAACTCTTACCCATTAGCAGTCATTACTTGTCCCCCCAAGCCACCCACAATCTCTAGGCAAACACTAATCTACTTCCTGCCTCTGTAAACCTGTCTATTCTAGACAATCATATGAATGGAATCATACGAGTGGCCTTTTGTGTCTTGGTTCTCACACTTAGCATAACATTCTCAACGTTGATCCATGTTGTAGCAAGTGTCACTACTTTATTTCTTCATACCAAGGACTGGCTAAGATCAACTAGCCAGAGTCATTTTCTCTACTAGTATATTCCGTGGTTCCTTCATGGTGGGCATTAACATGAGATGCAGGAATCTTTATACTTCTGTACTTCATGTTCACTCCCATATGTTGATCTGAGACCCAGGTCAGGCAGAGAATCATGACTGCTTTGATAGCAACTGAATTCAGCCTACTGTTCATCGTGCTTGCTTTCTAAAGGGGGACGGTGGGTTGGCATTAAGTGTGTATGTAATGTATACACACAGCTCCAGCTTCTGAAGGAAGCGCCACCACCTAGCCTCTGTTGCTTTGGGGTTGATCATTCCCACTGAGGAAACTCCACTGTCATCAGCCATGTCCCACAGAGGGGCCACCACTGAACTTAGTGATGCCATGCCCCTCTCAGGGTACAGTCCTGATGGCCTTCCTGAAGGACGTGACCTATGGACACTGTACACAGAGCCCTCTGGGTTATTCTGGCTTCATGTGTAATATCTACCCTTTCACATGCCCTGAAGTCCCTTCTACCATCTGCTGCAGCAATTCAGAGAGTAGAAGAGAAAGGAAGCAGGAGTGGACAAGGAGGGCTTCAGAGAGGGTGCAGGTATGACAAAGTCTCAGACAACCCAAGTTGGAGCTCAATAGCAAAGATTGCCCATTAGGGAAGTCCTATGTGTGACAGAAGTGGCCAGGCCTTAACACCCCATCATGTGTGGTCATTGGGAAGAAAGTGGCTTCAGCTGAAAAGCTACAGCAGATCCTAAATGCCCCTACAGGTGGAGGCTCCTACCTGAATGACAAATTCATTCTTTTTTTTTTTTTAACATCTTTTTTAGAGTATAATTGCTTTACAATGGTGTGTTAGTTTCTGCTTTATAACAAAGTAATCAGCTATACATATACATATATCCCCATATCTCCTCCCTCTTGCGTCTCCCTCCCACCCTCACTATCCCACCCCTCTAGGTGGTCACAAAGCACCGAGCTGATCTCCCTGTGCTATGCGGCTGCTTCCCACTAGCTATCGATTTTACATTTGGTAATGTATATATGTCCATGCCACTCTCTCACTTCATCCCAGCTTACCCTTCCCCCTTCCCGTGTCCTCAAGCCCATTCTCTAGTAGGTCTGTGTCTTTATTCCCGTCCTGCCCCTAGGTTCTTCATGACTTTTTTTTTTTTTTTTTAGATTCCATATATATGTGTTAGCATACGGTATTTGTTTTTCTCTTTCTGATTTACTTCACTCCGTATGACAGACTCTAGGTCCATCCACCTCACTACAAATAACTCAATTTCGTTTCTTTTTATGGCTGAGTAGTATTCCATTGTATATACGTGCCACATCTTCTTTATCCATTCATCTGTCGATGGACACTTAGGTTGCTTCCATGTCCTGGCTATTGTAAATAGAGCTGCAATGAACGTTTTGGTACATGACTCTTTTTGAATTATGGTTTTCTCAGGGTATATGCCCAGTAGTGGGATTGCTAGGTTGTACGGTAGTTCTAGACAAATTCATTTTTGATTGATTCTTGAAGGGAGGTCCAAGCATCACAACTCTGTCTGCCATGAGAGTTGTAGTTCATGTCTATTCTGGTCTTGTATGTTTCTCAACACCATACTACAGGGATGGTGCTGCTTAGAGCTTTGTTGCTCAAGGTTGCAGGTCATACAGTATGAGACCATGTGGGCTGGGGGAGGGGGTCCAACACAGGCTGTCACGGGTTCTTATTGAGTATATGTAACACTCAGGAAGATTGTTTTCCCCATCTGGAGGATTTGGTTTCTATACATGTTGCAACAAATGAAATTTCTTACCTTACAGTTTGGAGCTGTGGTTGGTGGGATCTGAGTCATGCATGGTTCACGTTAATTTACTTGTGGCTCTGTTTTATGGAAGGAGTCTGAGGATGGCTGGTGTGATTAGTGTCCTGATGACTTGTCCCTCTGACCTCTGGGGCATAGCCCACCATACTTAAGCTCAAGTCTTCTTCCCAGAACTCTTCTGCCACCACCCCCTTGTTAGAAATGAATGAGTGCCTCCCTCTGCTGTGACCTTGAAGACTACAGGCACCTCACAGGGGAACTCCTAGACACAGCCAAGCCCCCAAGGTAGCTCACAATATTTTTAAATTGTCCATAAAATAGTAACTCTTCGTCTGGAAAATGATCCATTCACAACTCAGGCCTCAGACACTGGGCACATTGTTACCCGCATCAGAGGTGACCATGGCCTTCCAGAGAATGGTTCTAAGAAAGTCCAGTGCTGGGCTGGAATCTCTGAACGCTAAGAAGGGGTAGAGATCTTTTCTTTATCACTGGCAGTCCCACTGGCCTGCTGTCTTGCTGCCCTGCTGTCTCCCTCTCATCCTGTTCTTGTCTGGGGACTCATTGGGTCCATATCGCCATGTTGTCAGCAGAACTCACTTTGTTGGCCTCTGTGATGTCAAACATGAACTGAAGTTTTGCCACAGACACTCCCCACCCCGCCACATAGTCTACATTTGTATTTGGTGGCTTTGAGCAAGAGGTGCTTTTCTTCCATGTCATAACAAGCACAAAAGGCCCACTGAGCTGTCTTCCTTCTCAGCTGGAACCTTCTCCCAAAATAAATCACACTGTGTCTGTGACCTCAGCCTACTTTTAGGTATCCTCCAAGGACAAAATGTCACCAAGACAGAACCTTGATTTGTCCCTCAAAAGCAAAAAAGTGGCAATTATTCTTCCAATGCCAACTGATGTCCAGAGATGAAAAGGATTTTGGAGTTTCCAATTAGAGGTCTTTGTACCACAGGCCAGAGGAACCCGTTATAGGTCACAACCAGCACTCTGTCGCCAGGAAGGTCCAGTGTGTTTGTGTCGTGTCCTCAGTGGATGCTGACTCAGAGGGTTCAGATTCTATTATGTTGTTGGGTATCTGAATCGGGCACAGTAGGAAAGAGGCCTGGCAGTGTCTCTGGCTATGAAGATCATATGTCTTGCAATCAACCACAGGATGGTTTTGTGAGGCTAGGAGCAATCAAGCCTGGACCGAAGGTTCCTTTTCAGGGTGCAGCAATCACTGACCTGGATGGTGGTAAGGACACCATAAGTAAAACCCTGCCAGGCCGAGGTGGTGACTAAGGCTGAGGAGTGTGGGCAAGTCTGCATGCACTGAGAATAAAAGGCCAATCTTACTGGTTCCAGGAGTAGAAATCCATCCCTGGGGATGGTTTTGCTCACTTCCAAAACAGGAGGATTTCTCTACCCGTGTGCCCTGGCCACAGCCTTAGCTGCTTCTAGAACCCCTAGAGAATATTCCCATCCAAACCAAATGGTGTAAAATCCCCTGTTTCCAAATGAAGTAGTTCATTGGATGGAGCAATAGCTCTGAGAAGGGGAGTCAGGCTCTTGAGAGAAGTAGAGAGAGAGAACTCTGGTGTCGATGAAACATAGCATGGTTCATGGAGAGCTGCCCCTCTAAAGGGGCCACGTTCTACCTGATTCTCCATCAGGGTGCAAGTTCTGGGACTACCTATCTGACCACTGACCTGAAGGTGAAGTGCAAGGGGCGGGGCAGTCTGGTCCAGAGGAAAATATCACCCTTGGAACTGGATGCTTAGGAGGTTACAGACTTCTTGAGTTCAGGCTAATCTGACTCTCTGCTCTGATGTTCCTCCTCCTTTATCCGCCTCACACATACATGGATGACAAGTGGGGAGGGGACCCCGGGGTGCTTCTGAGTTTTGTGAGGCTGGTTGTCTCTTTCTGTATGGCCCTGAATTTGACACTAACCATCTTCCTTGATGGAAGTTGAAGGGGAAAAAAGGATAGTCACAAAGAGACTGAGTGAAAGACAAATTCATGGTTTCTCTCTTCGATCACATCCCACCTTCTTTCAGTTTCTGATGGATTCCTTTGTGCTGATGTGGGTGTAGGAGAGGAATGTATCCTTTGTAATATAAAAGACCAAATGATATCCCATTTATTTTAAATTAGTGTTTTCTTTAAAAGTGAAGTTATAATTCCTGGTACAACTATTATATCATAGGCTATAAGAATGCCTATTTCAAATATATAATAACTTTTAATAAAAACAGAACATAAAACTATTAAAATGTTCCCAGTGTTCTCACTACCTGTCTCATGAGCTACCTGTGGAACATGGGCCATAATCTGGAAGCAGGGTCACCAGCCACTGCAGACGTATCCTGCTTCCTATTTCATCGTTGGTACTTCACTGCCCCTCTTGTGCCCCAACCCGCAGGAAAGCTTGAGAGGCAGGGAGGCAAGACTTGAGGATGACTCTTGCCGCAGAGCCATCTCAGCTCAAGTCACTCTCCTCCAAGGAGGAAGAGCCCGAGTGGGGCGTGGAGAAAGTGTTTCTCAGACTTTATCGGACCCTGAAGAGCTAGAACAGCCTGTTCAAGGTCCTTATGATACTGGGGGAATCTTTATCTGGAGTGCCACTGATTCTTTCCCAATTTTTAAAAGAAGGTGCTAGACTCAAGGGTTGTTGGGCCACAGAGAGTGAGGTGCTGTGGAGATGCAGCCCCCAGCGTTCTACTGGTATAATTCCGCCAGAGTCGCAAGAATAGCCCGGTTGACCATTGAGTCCAGCTATGACACCTATCTGGTTGGGGGTCCAGTCTAGCAGTGCTTCAGAAAGCTGGAGAACCTAGCAGGGCTCCAGACCTGTTCTCTCGGGGCTCTGCGGGCGAGTGCTCCAGGAAACAATTGGTATCTTGACTGCTTGCTGAGGAATCTAGTTCAAGACCAGGGGAAGACTCTTGGGTTGTGACAGGAATGAAGGTAGAATCCTGTGTCTTGGTTCCAGGCTGGGCACTGCAGACAAAGCCCACTTCAAGTCCCTTGGCTGGCACTGGTCAGGTGCATGGACTGACTTCCCATGGATGGGTACATGTTTAGTGCCCAGATGTAGGTAGTAATTATGCTACACTTAATTCTGATGTTAATGGGGATAAACATGCTATAGGAAGACTATTAATTTCTTACTCCGTTAGCTTGGCGTGCTGCTGTTTTAGAAATGTTCAAAATCTATGACTACCTCCTAAAAGCTCTAAGAAAGTATAGAAATTCCCTATGCTGAGCTTTTTTACAAAGTTTAACATTGATTTTTATTCTCCCTGCTCCCTACCCCTGGTCAGTTGTTAAGCAAAGGGCTCTTTCTGGTTCCTTTCTGATAATTAGCATTTCATATGCTGTTCCTTCCATCTGAGAAATTGTGTAGGGCCAGAGAGTGCGTTGGAGTCGCCTGAAATCCCTGCTTCCCTGTTAGCCAGTACCCTCCGGCCACATCTCCCTCCCTTACCCATCAGGCTCGTTTCTTCATTTCAGGTGCTCAAGGAGTCCTTGTGTGACCCACAGTTGAGCCCTTGAAGTCACAGGAGTCTGTGTTTCCATCTAGTTCATTCTGCTTCATCACTCTCCTTCCGTCATGAGGCCCCCAATCCCCCACTCCCGTAGTCTCCCACCCCCAACAGGCTAGGTCACGGAGCTGAAGAAGAAACCATGGAAACGGCAGTTTCTGTTCCCCAGCACCTCCACTGTGGCAGATACCTCGAGTCACTCCCCTCAGCCCAACACGGATTTCAGCCGCGTCTGTATTGCACAGATCCTCCCACACAGGACAACTTCCACATCAAGCACACTCGCACCCTTCTGCATCAGTACCTTCTCCAGTGCCCAGAGACCGCTAGGGCTTCCGGTTCAGAAAAGCGCAGGTGTTCATGTCTCTGGGCTGACCTTCAAACAAGGGGCAACCAGAGCCAGCAGCTAGAAGCTCCTGACTCCTGTACTTTGTCACTGTTTCCAAGAGGCATCCTGTAGGCTCTGAGAGGTCCTGTTGCCCATGGTGCTGATTCCTTGTTGGCTTTTCCTATTTCCCCTTTCCTTTCCTCCTCTTTCCTCACCTCTGCTTCCTGGAACTAGTTCTCAGATAAACGACAGCACCAAAGTGCTCATCTCAGGATCTGCCTTTAAAGGAAGACAGAGCCAATCACTGCAACATCACAGAGGGATGCAGCCTTTAAATACCTGGACCGCACACTCATCCCTTTCTCTGACATCCTGCTTGGTCTCCCCTTACCCGTCAATAGGCTCCAGTGCCCTCTAGTGCCTATCTGGTTCTCAGTAGGCTGGGCCCTGGAACGAACAGAGTGGAGAAGCACGGAGACTGGATCTGGACAGCCAGTGGAAGATGTCTTGTGTGTTCTTTTTTTAACCCAGACCATAATTTACTTTTAACTGGAACTTATTGCATTTAAACTTAATTATCAGTAATTGACAGTTATATTAACTAACATCATACTATGTGCTTCCTATTTGTCCCATGTGTTCTAAGTTACAATTCTTCTCTTTCTTGCTTACTTTAGGTTGATTTTTTATTTTTCCTGATTTCTCCTCCAAGCTCTAATGTTTAGCCTTTTAGGAGTTATCCTAGGGACTTCTGCAATGTTAGGGATATCAAAATCTAATATAAATTAGGACTCTTACCTCTTTCCCAGAAAATGTGAGACGTCTAGATTACTATGACAGTAGTCAGTCCTGATTCTAATGTCATATTTTTATATCATTTCAATCCATATTTAAACCTTTCATTATTAGTCAATATTTATATTTGTCATTCTTCATTCCTTCATTTGTTCACGCTTCATCTGCAACCATTTACTTCTTCCCGAATAACCTTTTTTAGCTTTGAGATATAATTGACATATAACATGGTGAGTTTACAATGTACAATGTGTTGATTTGATACTTATATTGCAAAATGATAACCACTGTAGTGCTAGTTAATACCACCACCATTTCACATAATTATCATTTTTTTATAGTCAAATGTAAGATCTACTCATAACAACTTCCAAGTATACAATACAACATTAACTATAATCACCATGCTGTGCACTAGATCCCCAGGACTTATTTATCTTCCAACTGGAAGTTTGTACCCTTTGACAAACATCTCCCCATTTCCCTGACCCTCCAGCCCTTGGTAACCACTATTCCACTGTTTCTACAAGTTTGGCTTTTTTAGATTCCACGTATAAGTGATGTCATATAGTATTTTCCTCTGACTTATTTCACTTAGAATAAGGCCCTCAAGGTCCATCCATGCTGTCATAAATGACAGGACTTCCTACTTTCTCTTGGCTGAATAATATTCCATTGTGTGTATCTATACCACATCTTTCCATTCACCCATAATAGACACGTAGGTTGTTTCCACGTCTTGGCTATTTGTGAATTATGCTACAATAAACACAAAGATGCAGATATTGCATTGAGAGAGTGTTTTGATTTCCTCTGGTTATATACCCAGAAGTGGTATAGCTGGATCATACAGTAATTCTACTTTTTTTTTTTTTTTTTTTTTTAAAGAAACCTCCATACTGTTTTCCATCGTGGCTGCACCCATTTACATTCCCACCAACAGTGTACAGGGCTTCCTTTTTCTCCACACCCTCTCCAGCACTTATTTCTTTCTTGAAAGCCATTCTAACAAGTGTGAGGTGATATCTCGTGGTCTTGATTTGCATTTCCCTGATGATTAGTGATGTTGAACATCTTCTCGTGTACCGTTGGCCATTTGCATGTCTGCTTGGAAAAATGTCTATTTAGGTCTTCTGTCCACATCTTAGACTGTTTTTTTTTGCTATTGAGCTGTATAGGTTCTTTATATATTTTGAATACTAACCCTTATCAGATGTGAATTGCAAATATTTTCTCCCATTTCATAGGTTGCCTTTTCATTTTGTTGATTGTTTTTGTTGTGCCTGAAGAACAGTCTTATTTCCCATAGGGCAAGTCTGCTGGTGACAATTTTATTTTCACTAAAAGTGTCTTTATTTTAAAAATAAATTTAAAGTACAACGTACATTCAGAAAAGTGTACCCACACCATACATGAACTTTGAAAATTAATTGCAGCTCTAAACATACCTATGTACTCAGTACTTCTTAGTCCATTTTCTACCACTTATTCTGTGTATAAAAATGCAATTTGGTTTTTTTAAAAAAAACTCATATCCAGAGATTTGTTAAAAACCATATTTATTCTTATAGATTGTAGCTGCTTTTTGATTTTATACATATAGTCATCTATGCATAAGTTTTCTTTCTTTAGAATCCTTAGGCTTTCTACATCTTTCTATTTTATTATACCTCCAGTATATCATTCAGGGAAAGTAGTAGTTTTGGACATCTTCCCAAACTCAGAAGAAATGTTTCCAATATTTCACCATTAAAGTACAATGTTTACCATAGGGTTTTTTATTCCTTATCTGCTGATGCTACTTTATTTAACAACAACAAGTTGTTGTGATTTTTGTCATGCTGTTTCTACATATATCCCAGTGATCATGACTTTTTTCACTTTGTTAATGTGGCGAATTTCACTGAGTTTTTGTCTTTTATGTTTAAAATAGCTCTTGCATTCCTGGGTCGGGGGGAACCTATTTGATCATGCTAAATTATTTTTATAGATCACTGGATCTGATTTACTGAAATAATTCAGGATTTTGAAACTACATGAGAATTGGGGTGTAGCATCCCTTGTCTTGCTAACTCCTTGTCACATTCTTATGCTCATAAAGTAGAAGCAACTGTTCCCATACAAATGGTGAGGGGGAGTCTGAGGGTCCTAGGGGGAACATTGACATCCTTCATAGAGCTAATATCTGGATGGCCAGCAGTTCTACTTAGGTTATCTTTCTTCTTGATTCTTGGCTATATTCTCTCCTTTGTATGTCTAACAATTTGAGCAAATGGCATTGTGAATAAGGCATTGTGAGTAAATAAGTCTAAGAATATCTCCGACCAGAAAGGATCATCTTCCCTGTTGGCTGTGTGGGTTGAGGAGAGTCTCCCCTCACCCTACATCAAAGGCTGAGCTGATCAAGGCCAGGTGTCAGTTTTACTAAGACTCTGGGTTGTCCTTATTTCTGGGCTTTGGTTGAGAGCTTGGGAGGTCCGTTTCTTTCGCCACGAAGGATGGTGGAGATCTCCCTCTGCCCATCAGAGCATCCCATCCCCCTCCACAGCCTCGACACCTGGAAAATGTCTTCAGAGGAGATGGAGCAATGTGCTTGGGGCGGGCCCCTTCCCCAGCACATCTGCGTCCCAAGCATGGCAACACTGCTAATAGTTTCACTCTGTTTATAAGCTTTCAGCCCAAGTCCCAGCCTTCTGTGCAGCCCTAAGGCCTAGAAGATGTCCCCTGGGAAGACTGGCCACACGCTCGGAGCCCTTCAAACTTCCAATTTGTCACAGCAGCCCTGGACGATCAAAAGCTCTGCTGCTTTTGGTCCCAGCAGGGCCCCCAGCCAGGGCCAGTCAGATCCTTAACCCGTGCCCAGAACTGACAGTCGCCACCAGCAAAATGTGACTGGCTGTAAGAAAGTCACCCCCAACAGTTTCCCCATCTCTGGAATTTGGTTTAGTCGTCTGTGGTTCTGATGCCTGTAAAACTGATTTTTTTTTTTTTTTTTTGGTTATTTAACTTTTCCTAGTTTCAGCAGTATGACCTATGTCCTACCCAGAAGTAGACGCAGCTAAAGGTAATTTCTAAAGCTCGATAGTTACTTTAGAAAAACTCAGGATACTCTAATGTAGAAAATGACCTTATGGTGACATGCTGTGTTCTACTGATATTGTTCAGACCCAGCTCAAACGTCCAGGCCTCACAGCAAGTCTCTTAACCTGGTCCAGCTTCATGGACATGTGGCCTGGAAAGTCACACACACACCCTGGGCTCAGAAGAGCCCTGCCCTTGGGTTTCTTGATGATTTAACAAGAGGGCCTGCATATTTTCCTTCGGCACTAGGTCCCACGATTTCAGTGGCCACTCCTACACTTAATCTTTGCTGACATCTCCTGCCTCTGAAACCCTAGCTCTACCCTTGCAAGGTCCCAAAGGATGCTACCTCTTGTTTACCTACAGGCCAAATGTGCCATGAAAACTAGCATTGGGTAGTTTTCTCATTTGAAATAAGACGTAGGAAACAGAACTTTCTCAGGGTTCCTCCCTTCCGCCTGACCAGAGGTGATCACTGTACCCTCCCTCCAGAAATCCTCAAAGGCCCAGGACTCGGGATTCCTTATCCTGGGAAACCCATGAACTTGCAGCTGGCGAGAAAGGGGCTCCAGGTGCACGTGCTCATCATTCCAGTAAATGAAGAGGAAGGAGAAGGCAGAGGAAGCAGGCAGAGGGTGCCCCTCCCCAGAGGGCTATCCTGGGCCAATGGCTCAGTCCTCAGAGGAGGCCCGTAAACCCTGGAAGGTCCAGGCTCTTGGGGCAGGGGAGGGGTGTCTGAAAGTGCTGTGAGACTGCAGTGAGCACAGCTGTGGGGCTGTGTCCCAATGCTCCCTGGCTGCCTCCTTCCCTCCTGCCCTTACCAGCTCTCCTGTCCTCACTCTTCCTCATCCTAAGGGGACAGCGGGCAGGGCTGCAGGCATGCAAGTCCCTAAGGGAATGGAGGGCGTGACAGCCGTTGTCCAATGAGACCCAGAAGGAGACCACGAGGAGGTCCTGCCAGAACCAGGCCCCTTCGAAGAGCCCTTCTTTCCTTTTGAAACCTTCCTCTGTCCTTCAGAAAAGGCTCTTGGAAACTGACTACCCCCAGTTCAGAAAGCCAGGGTGAGGCTTGAGTTACTGACTCCAAAGTACAGGGCAGGGAAGAGATGGCTGAACCCTTGACTGGCCTAACAGCAGCTGAGGGATTCTACATCATCATGGAAACCAGTGCCAGGTGGGAGCTTAGAGGGGGAGCAGTGGAGGGTTGCTAAATACTGGAGAGGTGGAGCCTTGTGCGCATAGGGGAGGGCCACACACTGAAGCCCTTCTTGATGCTCCTTCTTGAACTTCTCTTTGTTAATTTCCATTTAACCTGGCAGTCGGTAGAGACAGCCAAAGTCGTGTGTGGTCCTCTGTTCAATAAAAGCCATCATATCGATCCAAAATATGGGAAGATACAGAATGGTCTCTAATTAAAGACTCCGTAATGAGGAAAACAGCTGCAGTGGCAGTGCCCATGGAGAGCCAGGCCCTGTCCTAGGGATGTTATTGTTTTATTCACTAGCTCTTGTGATCTCTGAGGATTAAATGGTGATGGATGTAGACACTGCTTTATCGACCAGCAGAAATCTGTGTAAAGCTTCAGTGTGTCACTAGCTTGATCCAAATAAACCTATATGGTGGCAGGTGTCCTGTGGGAGTGCAAAAGGCAAGATGCTTACAGTCAAACTTGGCTGAAATTCCTGATGTCAACTCTTCTCCTGAGGAGTAAATGAATTAAAATGAAGCCATTGTCTCTAGGCCCCTCTTCAGTAATAAAACTGCATTAACTGTGCCCAGAATGCAAGACGTGGTTGTGGCCTCAGCAGAAACATAGGAGGCCATTATAGTCTTTGACCCCAGAAAACTTGCAACTAAATTTCATGGATATATTCATGAAGTACTGACTGGGTACCAGACAGTACTATTGTAAAAAATAAATAGCAACCTCAGAATCAGTGTTTGCTAATGTAATTAAGTAAATGTTATTGGTCCATTAAGACACAATTTGACTAGCTGAATTGTGGTTAGTCAATCGTTTTCTTAGCCAAGAACAATGTTTCCATGTGATTCATGGTGACATGAGCCCTATGGCAAACCTGGTAACCTTGTGCTAATCTCCTAAATATGATGTGAGATCTGATAAGACCCCAAGGAGTCGTCCTTGTTTCTGGCTGCAGGAAACCTAGAACCACATCAATGAATGACCTAGTCAATGTAGAAGACACTAGGTAACTGAGCGCTGATGATATAATGGCCATCCCATGGGAAATGGAATGCCAAGTGGACTAACAAGATGCCATTCACCAGCAAACATACTGTATTAGTCAGAGTTCTCCAGAGAAACAGAACCAATAGGAGGGAAGGAGGGAAGATAATAAGGTATTGACTCATGCAGTTATGGAGGTGGGCAAGTCTCAAGATATACAGGGTGAGTCAGCAAGCTGGAGAGCCAGTGGTATAGCTCCTGTCTGAAGGCCAGCAGGTCCAAGACCCAGGAAGAGCCCATTTCCATTTGAGTCCAAAGGCAGGGAAAATGCCAACATCGCCGTTGGGAGAAGATCTGTCTATCATTCTACTCAGACCTTCCACAGATTGCCCTCCCTAATATGGGTGCCCCTCATTCAATCTGCTTAATCTACCAACTTAAATGTTAATCTCCTCCAAAAACACCTGTACAGGCATACCCAGAATGCTTGACCAAATATTGATACTTGGGTACCTGGTAAGCCAATCAAGTGGACATGGAAAACTAACCACACATGCCAGCTATCTTTAAATGTGAGGTTCTGTGTTCTTTGCTGAAAACTTGAAATAAAGAGATGCACTAGAAAATGGCCCATTAAGTCCAAATCTTGGAGATGACTTAACATGGTGTTTCTCGTCGTTGTGTTGTTCTTACATAACATGATAACTGTTATTCACTAAAGCACGCTGATGGAGCAGAAAATACTTCAGTCTAACCCCTTGCCTGTGGCTTAATTGGAAGGCCTTTCTAAAACTCCTCCTGTGATGGTCACAAGCTGGCTCTGGTCTGGTTTCACCATCTCTGCAACTATCACGTTAGAATCGTCAGTGTCCACTTGGGGTGAAATCAGAAGATGTTTACCAGTCAAAACCGTGGTTCCCAAACAACAGGATACAATCCTCTGCCAGTATATAAGAATCTTTCACTCATACTCCACAAAATACAAAATAGGGTGAATTCCGTGACTCTTGACTAAAACAAAACAAAATTTAACTTTTCGGCATTCTTGTTCTGAAATGTTCAGACAGACTAAGAGTATCATTTATTCAGTTTAACTCATAAGTCTACAATCCAGTCTCATCCCAAATTAAAAACATTTTAGCTTTGAAATCTAAAGTCTGAGGCTGCTTATCAACAGAGCATGTATGTTTCTGGAATGTTACACGAATCTTAATTCCGTGTTTTTCTATGAGGTCTATCGAGTATAGTTAAGATGCTGTATTGTAGGGTCCGTGGGGCTAACTGACCCTTAAGGTTGACATAAGACACTTGTCTCCAGGGTGGACAGATGAATGTAAACCTAATACCAGTTTAGGGAGTGACAAAGCTTGACTCTGAGGGTGAATTCTGCCACTATATGTATAGCACTGTGTATGTTCACTTAAAATGAGGCATTGGGAAGAATGGATAAAAACAGGATACTAGGATCAATGCCAGGAACACCCAAACTGTGAGGTGGTCTTACAGTCATGGGTTTATTCTTTTTTTTTTTTTTAAATTATTAGCACCTTTAATTATTATTTTATTTATTTTTTTGGCTGTGTTGGATCTTCGTTTCTGTGCGAGGGCTTTCTCCAGTTGCGGCAACCGGGGCCACTCTTCATCGCGGTGCGCGGGCCTCTCACTATCGTGGCCTCTCTTGTTGCGGAGCACAGGCTCCAGACGCGCAGGCTCAGTAGCTGTGGCTCACGGGCCCAGTTGCTCCGCGGCATGTGGGATCTTCCCAGACCAGGGCTCGAACCCGTGTCCCCTGCATTGGCAGGCAGATTCTCAACCACTGCGCCACCAGGGAAGCCCCCATGGGTTTATTCTTAAAGCTCATGTGGCAACCAGATCAAGAATATGAAAATAATACATATATATGTAACTGAGTCCGTTTGCTATATAGCAGTAACTGATACAACATTGTAATTCAACTTTTTTTTTAAAAATTTATTAAAGTAATCATGAGGAAAGCAATGATAATTGACTTCCTGGTCACTTAAGCATTGAATCAAGAATGAACCATCTGGCTCCAGGCATGAATATGATTCAGTGTTCTAGAACTTATTCCTTCTGGGGACTAGCTTATATTGGGACTGTTTAGTCTTGAAGGTTTAGGGACTATGAGAATACTCATACTTAAAGAACACTATCTAATATGAGATGAGTTGGTACTGGTCACTAGATCAGGAATAGGATCTGTGGATATTTACAGCAAAGGCAGGCTTTGGCTCAATAAGGAAGACGTCTCTAGCCAGCCGTCAACAGGTGGAATGAATTGACGAGGGTAGCTCAGCAGATGCTCATTGTCACCTTGTGTATGCCTCGGGTAGGTGCTGTGTATGATAAAACAGACAAACATAATGCTAGAAGCTCAGAGCCTTCAACACTGAATTCCCTAGTCACTGGGTAAGCCACGTGGCTGTTAGCAAAATGTTGCATTGCTAGTGACCTTCTTGTTTCACATTGTACTCATCTCCTTCCAGAAGACAAGGGGAGCCTTTGAAAGCCGTGTGTTTGCCATGGGCTAGTGAGAGACACCACTGGCTGAAGTGAAGAGTTCTCTGCTCATGTGCAGTCTTCCTCCCTGAAATGAGTTAATTCCATTTTTCTAGAGGTGGGAACATAGCAGTTCGACATCCCTCTTCACCTTGATGCTGATTCTAGCACTCCCCT
The DNA here is from genome assembly GCF_949987535.1 of Balaenoptera acutorostrata. Taxonomy (NCBI): domain Eukaryota; kingdom Metazoa; phylum Chordata; class Mammalia; order Artiodactyla; family Balaenopteridae; genus Balaenoptera; species Balaenoptera acutorostrata. The sequence goes on along the minus strand of NC_080080.1, from coordinate 3,953,953 downwards.
CCATCTGGGGAGTTCCATTTTCATCTTGCAGTTGTCTACACAACTGACCTCTAGATTCTCCTTTGTTGACCAAGGGTGGATGCCTGCTATTTATGTACCAGGCATTGTTCTGGGTATAAGGGATGCAGCAGTGAACAAGATGGACAAGGTTCCTGCCCTGGTGGAGCTTCTAGTGGGAAGAGACTAATCAGAGCTGTCAAAAAAGCATGTCAGGGCAACAGGAGTTAATGAAGTCGAGTAGGGTGGGCTTCCGTTAGCCTTAACATCGTTCTTTCCCTTCATAAATTTCAACTTCCCTTTGCCTCTATTCAAATTCGGTAATTCACACCTGATATCAATCAATATCAAATTGATATTCACACCTCAACTGAGGTGGGCTTCTTCCTTCCTCCTCCTTCCTCCAAGTTTGCTTCCTCCACAGCTAAGGACCAATCCAGTTCTGATTTACTTGTAACCAGACCTGAGCTTTGATCATGCTCCTTAGCGGAAGCAATTTTCCCATAGCTTTCCCTACTTCGTTGTCACTTCACAACATGTGACATTTGAAAAAACAGCAGTATCTAAGGCGAAAGACATCAGTGGCCAGGACCAAATATTTGGCTATGTTTCAATGGAATTTTCTCCCATAGTCTTTGCTGGGTTCCCCCCAGATCAGACCTTGAGAAAAGCATATCCTTAGAACAAGGGTCCACTTCGAGTGTTTGGAATTGCTGACAAGGCAGTGCGGAGGTGATGGGGTGGGTGAGGGAAGGCAGACAGTAAGAGACATCTTACTAAGCCAGCTGCTACAGTACGTGACTAGAGATTAGCCCTTCAGGAAAGCTCTAGGAACTAGTACTTCAAAATGATCCTAGATTTTGAGAAAGCTGGGTTATGTATACTCCTGCCATTTGTTAGGGTATCCCATAGGTGTCTGGGGGGATGTTAATTCTGAGGCAATTTCAGCCTTTTATGTTGCAGGCAAAGTGGGTTCTACCAGCCTGAGGACAGCCTCCAGAGAAGATGCAGGTGTTCTGATGCAGGCTGTGGGAAGTGAGCCTGGGGTGCACAGAACTGGTGGTGTGGGGCTTCAAGGGGCATGGTGGAGGATTGACAGTGTGGAGTAGCAGGTATTAAGATGAAGATTTAGTTTTAAGAACTGTCCGTAATGCAGAATAAGAGCTAGTAACAGTGGATGGTAAAGACAGAGGTGGGTTTTTCCATCTTCTTTGCATTAAAATGGTATTTTAAAAATGTTAACAGTATCCAAGTGCTTTGGGTTGTACTTTTCCCTATTAAATATTTTTTCCTACTCTCTCAAATACTTTCAATGTGAACTATCAGTTGAACTTGAATTTTTCTAAGATGGAAAAGGGTGGGTGGTGGTTTGGGACTTGTTCTATCTTGGATCAAGCCAGCCCTTCATGGAAACCTCTTAACCTAAATTCAGTCTTGGATCTGTGGAAACCATGGGAAACATCTGGTCACAGAATCCTCAGGCCTGGTCACTGACAGTGTCTTTGCTTAAGATACCAAGACACACATAGGAGAGAGAGAAGAAAGGGATAGAAAATATTTGATGAAAAAATGACCCTCAAATCCCCAAATTTGATGAAAAACATAAATCTCCACATCAAGACATATTACAGTCAAATAGTCGAAAGACAAAGATGGCCTCATGAGAGCAGCAAAGAGAAGCAACTTGTTGTGTACAAGGGACTCAAAGATAACTTATTTCTCATCAGATCACGGAGGCCAGAAGGCAGTGGGATGATGTATTTAAAGTATTGAAGGAAAAAAAATCTCAAAGAATTCTAGATCTGGCAAAGCTATCCTCCAAAACTGAAGAAATTAAAATATTCCCAGAAAAACAAAACGGAAGAAGTCTGTCACTAGTAGAACTGTCCTATAGGAAGTGCTAGAAGGAGTCCTTCAGACTTCAGTGAAAAGGACACTAGACAGCAACTCAAGTCCATATAAAAATAGTGGGTATGAGGTTTCCTTTCGGAATGATGAAAATATTCTGGAACTAGATAGTGACGACGGCTGTAAAACATTGTGAATATACTAAATGCCACTGAATAGTATACTTTAAAATGGTTAAAATGGTGAATTTTATGTTATGTGAATTTTATGTCAATTTAAAAGTCTCCTGGGAGACATAGAATAAACTGAATAACTGCATAGGACCCATCTGACTGAGCGGGTGCACTTCCAGAGGGTCTCATGTCAGCAAAGCCAGGATGTGTTTGTCAGAATCACACAGTCTTAACTGTGAACAGCTGAGAATATTGGGAGGTGTTTGGCAACCCATATCCACAGATTAGGCTACCTTGGTGGAACTGGCTTCAGCTCTCAACCTTAATGAGCCAATAGTAGAGTTTGGTTTAATAAGCACATGAAATAGATGGCAGTCATGACCCAGGCTGAGAGGGACTTCCCCTGAAAATCCCTGGTAATTGAAAAGTGTATGTCAGATGCTGTCCTGTTCATCTTTTCCTCAGATCTGATTAATCTCAGGATTTAGGAATGAAGTGTGGACCTTCTCCCAGGATATGAGTTACTCCTTCTTTGGGTTGTGTTGGCTCTTCTGTCAAAGCAAGACAAGCCCCTCTTGAAGATCATCTATTCCTTAGCAGTTATGGTCTCATGATTTTCCACACCTGAACCTCTGAAGATGGGGTCCATTTCTCCTCTCATGCCAGGTCCTCCAGGATTAATTCTCTATGGCCATCACTGTGGCTTCTCTGTCATGGATCATTCCCGAAGAGAAATACCTGCCATCTAAGGCAGTGTTTCTGGGGTCACACAGATTTTTGTCAGTCTGAACTTGTTACAGACTGAGCTCAGGAGGTTGAATAAGCCCAGCCACAGTCCTTAAGGGCAGAAGCTGTTGCATACTGAGCTACTCAGGAATCTGTTTTGTACAAGGAGATTAATGTGTAAGTAGTAGTACAGAGTGCTATCGGAATCCATACCTGCAGGAGGGTTGGACGGGGAATAGCTGACCAATGACACGTTCCAGTGGGGAGAGCATCACTGACCCTACAGAGAATTCTGAAGCTGGGGTGATGATTCGGAGCCATCTCAAGAGGGGGTGAGAGGGTTGACACCCTGGGAATGGTACATGAGCTTAGACAAAGAAGTTCGCCTCAGCTGAGGCAACCCCACAGAGTAGTAATGGCTCAGGGCTTTCTTCAGGGAGCACTTTTCCTCAGGTAGCACTTCAAGTAGCATCGGGGCAGGAGCCCTTTGTTCCTGGAGAGGAGTTTGGGCAGTGTATGCCAGTGTGCACTGCAGCCCCTGCACCACTCAGATCTACTTCTTGGTGTAAGTTCCAGAAGTTTCCTTAGGATTCCAGGGAGGGGTGGGTGTCTTTTCCTGAGGGATATATAGAATAAGGAAGAATAGAAGAAGAAGGTTGGAGAGAGAAGCTATATCCCATGAAGCAGCTGGTGTTGGGGATACAGCAAATACACAGCATCCCCTTCCTCTACATTCTGCATTTCCTGCACCCTTGTACACCTCTGCTGGTCTTGGTGGATTTCCTGCTGGTATGAACAAGATCCTCATCATTCATGGACCTGAGTCTGAAGTCACGTTCTTCCCAGGTCAGGGATGCTGTGCACTTGCCCCGTTATGATGAGAGCAGAGCAAGGGATTACCAAGAAGCCTGGGTGCTAAACATCCTTTCCTGCCCCTGTGGATAAAAGCACCCCTACCTCCTCCTGGTCAAGATGGTGTTCTTTCTTGTCTGCCAGTTCCTTCTCTCAAGGAGCCTTGAGTGCTAGGGCATCAACCATGGGCCATTCTGAAGTAGGTCTTTTGCCGTGTTCCCTGGCACAAGGGTGCCCCTTTGGGGAACCAGTGGCTCTAAATCTAAAAGGCCCAGAGTTGTATGATCAGGAAGAGGGACAAATCCTCAGGTGGGTCACTGGGAGTGATGGCAAATGAGAGCCACACCAACTTGAAGCCCTTGGTTCCCAGGCCCATGTCAACCATAACCCATTCTTTTTTACAGAGGACACGGGGAGGGGGAAGGGTAAGCTGGGACAAAGTGAGAGAGTGGCATGGACTTAAATATACCAAATGTAAAACAGATAGCTAGTGGGAAGCAGCCGCATAGCACAGGGAGATCAGGTCAGTGCTTTGTGACCACCTAGAGGGATGGGATAGGGAGGGTGGGAAGGAGGAGATATGGGAATATACGTATGCATATAGCTGATGCACTTTGTGATACAGCAGAAACTAACACACCATTGTAAAGCAATTATACTCCAAAAAAGATGTTTAAAAAAATAAAAAGAATAAAACCACTTCTTCGTATGAATGGTATACCACTATGAAAGGGTCTCTGATTTAAAGTATTTTTGCATCAGAATACTTTATTAGAATACTTAGAATGTTTAGAATATTCTGGCTGGGTCAGCCACTTACATTCTTAAGGCCCAGTGTAAACGTTGAAAGGACCCTGTGGTGCTTGTTTAAAATGACCTGCAACTCCTACAGCCCTGTTTCGTGTGGTGAGCCTGGCATATATGATTCGACTCATGTAGGGTCTAGGGCCCCGTTACCTACAGATTTTAGACTCCTGGCTAAATCCTCCTGTTTCCAAACTCGACACCCAGCAGGCCACAGCCTCACCCCCAGCTTTTGGCACGTTGCTATGTCACTTTTAAATATATTTCTATTTTCTATTTTGGGATCATGAGAATTAAAGAATATATTTACCATACCATATTGACTGTTTGGGATCTATTTTAAAAATAAAAATAAAAAGGCTGGATGTCTGGCCTGACGATGGCTCCAAGCCCAATAACTTAAAGTCTAGAAATTGCTTGGAAAGGGCTTTTTCACTCCAGCAGTCTGGTTTCTGATGACTGCACATAATTGGTCACCAATTTAGATACTACATTTGCTTTGTTGGCTGTATTAAATTTTCTTGCTACGTTGGATTCACTTCTGTTAGCACTAATTAAGTTGCAGTTTGGTTTGGTATCAACATTAACAGAATCTCCAAACAGAAGTGTCCAATTTAGCGTAGCCCTTCGGACTCAGATGGTATCTCTGGATTTTTGCATATTTTACCCCAAACAGTCTATTCTGAAATATAACCTTCTCTAGGTTTGCCAGATAAAACACAGGGGTGCCCAGTTAAATCTGGATTTCAGAAAAAACTTTTAAAATGTGTGTATATACCAATTATTGCATGGGACATAGTTATGCTAAAAAATCACTTATTTAAACTTGACATCCTGTGTTTTATTTGCTAACTCTGGCAAACTTACCTTTAGATAATAAAGCAATAAAAACAATTAGGATCTTGTCAGCCTGCACACAGTGCTTTCCTTGAACCAATATTCCAATTTTTTTAGTATTTTCTACCAATAACAAAGCCAGACAGCTCTATGCCTCTAAGTATAAACAGGATGCTGAGATCAGAGGCTATGCTGACAGATGCGGTGACTCTATGGGTGACATCTGTGCCCCCGCATGGGGGACCCAGGCAAGCCTTAACACCCCGGAATCTGTCATTCTATGCCCACAGTTCCGTTGGCACCGGTTATGTAGATGGTCATGTCCACCCTAGACCGTGAAATAGGATCCTGACTCCTACTTTAACATCAGCAACAAAAATATGAAGAGCCAGGCACTAGGGTCCATCCTAGGACCAGAGAAATCACCTGGAGGCCTCTTAATTTTCAATAATTTGGGGACCTTAAATTATTCCTAAGCCTTCGTTCAGTATTTGCAACACGATGCCCTTCTCATCTGTCTGCTGGACAATTAACTAAGACTTTGCCCCTACGCAGTTGGCTGAATTGGGGTGTTTTAGCATTTCTCTTCATGGATGTCTTTCAATGGGTTATTTCAGATGACCCCCATATATTGTAATAATACAATATTTTTTTTACTTTAGGGCTATGTTTGTTTTTCCCAAACTCATTCAGCTTTTTTCCGTGCTTCTTATTTCATCATACTCCAATATGCAAGGCATGACCAAATATACCTCGAGGTAGGGCCTGCGTGGTTCTCTCTTGTCCTCACTGCTCCTTGGTCTTGTAACCCTAGTGGCCAGAAATCAGGAAGTCTGCCTGTCAGGGCTGGAGTTGGGGATCCCAAGCTTGTGCCTGCGTTTATTTAGCATAAATCATTTAGTCTACCCCTGTTGACTGTAGTGACACAAAATAGATCTTCCAACTTTCTTACTAATGCTCTAGTTATTTCCAATTTTTCTGTATAGACCTATGGATTGCAAAAGAAGTACAATCTACAGCATACTAGGTTTTTCCTATTTCTCTAAAGGGGATTCTGATCACTTCTGCAGTTATTTGACCTGATTTGTAGCTTCAGTCCTTTGAGCAAAAACTGGAGATGGGACAACATGCCGTACATAGGTAGAGCTCACCTGGGGATGATGTGTTCCCTTGCACTTAGTTTTTTACTTCTTACAAACCTTTTTACGTAAGCACTCAACATCACACCTTGATCAGTTGCGCTGTGAAATGGTCCAGTTGATTTTCTCTGATGGTGTCATCTGGGGACAGCCAGGCCGTCTGAAAACAAAGGTATGCCAGGACTCACCAGGGAACACAGTGCAGCAAAAGATAGAATCGATACGTCTAGATAAAACTATAAGGAGAGCTCAGGCAGAAACTAGTTCTTGGAATTTTTCTTAAATTTCCCTTTAGCTCTTTGTTCTGCAAGCCAAAATATAGATCTTTTTTCATGAATATTTACAGCTGGCCTTGAACAATGTGGCGGTTAGAGACACTGACCCACCATACAGCTAAAAATCCATGTATAACTTTTGACTCCCCCAAAACTTAATAGCCTACTGTTGACCAGAAGCCTTACTGATAGCAAGCAGTTGATCAACACATTTTGTATGTTTCATGTCCTATAGACTGTATTCTTAAAGTAATCTAGAGAAAAAGTTAGTCATGAAAGAAAATACATTTACAGTGCTCTATTTATTGATACCATAAGTTTATATTGTCCTTTACAAGGTGGTCTGTCAGTACCTATATCATTATTGTCTTCTACAGTACAAAACTGTATGTTATATGTATTACTAACACTGTATATCAAAAATGAAAAGATAATGTGAAAAATTCATTTACAGGTATAATGATCCATGCATTGATAAGAAGCAGCAGTATGACTGCTTTATGGTAAGCTAGTGTAGTCGATACAGTTGCTTCAAGGTAGCCTAGCCTGTACACTAATGAATGAATTGTTATAAAATCTTTATGGCATACAGTATTACAGTCATATTTATAATACAGTATTGGAAACATAGTTACATCTTTTAAAAAGCCACTTACCTGTGATGATAGGCTGATGTGCAGTTTCTCCAGTTACAAGAGAGGCATAATGTTCAGTAATGTAATTCTTTGAAAGCAAAGTTATAAAACGGTAAGAACTGATACATTAATTTTACATTAAATATCACTTCCCTTATGCCTATATAAGTATAGGCTATCCACTTCTATTCAAGTCTTGCACACGATGTTCCACACGTATATTTGTGTATAATTATTGAAAAAAAAATCCAACTATAAGTGGACCCATGTTGCTCAAGTCTCAACTGTATTTAAAATATTTAAAAATATATTTTCCCTAGATTTTCTTGAACACTTTCAAAGCTGTTTTAAAAACTGAAAGAATAATACATCCTTCACCCAGATCACCAATTGTCAATATTTTTACTTGCATTTGATCTCTCTCATATTTATTTATAAAATATTGTCTATAAAGAACCCTAACACAATAGTATACAAAACTTTTGCTCCAATATAACTGTACTCTCCCTTCTTTGTGCTATTACTGTCATACAAATTACATCCTTGTACATTAGAAGTTCATCAGTAGTTTTATAATTGATTTATGTAGCTGTCCTTTTAAAAATACTTTTATTATTAGACCTTAACATTTTAGGCCAGTTTATGTATGGGAATATTGTAGCACATAGGAAGAGAGTCCCCATATACTCCCATACAATGTTTTCCCTTCTATTAACTTATGACATTAGAATCGCATATTTGTTACAATTAATGAACAATATTGATACACTACTAACTAAAGTTCATGGTTTATTCAGATTTCCTTATTTTACCTACTGTCCTTCTCCTGTTCCAGTATCACATGCAGAATAAATCACATGTACTTGCCATGTCTCCTTGGGCTCTTCTTGGCTGTGACAGTCGTGGAAAGTACTAGTTTCTAAGGACATTAGCAGGTCAGGTATATTGTACCGTGTCCCTCTATTGGAATTCATATGATGGTTTTCTCATGATTTGACTGGATTTACGGATTTTAGGGGAGGAAGATCACAAAAGTAAGTTGCTGTTTTACCACAGGAAGAGTACATACTATCAACATGATTTGACTGTTAATGTTGACCTGATCAGCTGGTTGATCAGGTGTTTGTCAAGTTTCTCTACTACAAAATTTCTCCTCTCCTTTCTATACTGTCCTCTTTGGGAGGAAGTCACTATGCACAACCCACATTTAAGGAGGGAGGAATTCTGGTCCATCTCTTTTAGTGTGAAGTACCTTAGTTTAAATTTAAATCTAGTTTAAATTCTTCATGGGGGACTCATGGATATCTATTTTATAATTTGAGTTCTAATCCAATACTAATTTGTTGCCCAAATCGTTCCATCTTTGGCCATTGGAAGCTCATTAAGTTGGCTCCTGTGACCCTCTGACATTCCCCCATCAATGTGTTTGTTGTTTTGTATTGTTTGTATCTTTGTTTTTGTACACTTCCTTACTTTCTGACACTATAAGGTGCTACAGACTCATCTTGTACATCTTCTGTTCCAGTCTCAGGATCAGCCATTTCTCCAATTTGCCCTGGTTCCTTTTATTGGAGACTGGTCTTAGAAACCAAGGTCTAGGCACTAGAGGTTCTTGTTGCTACTTGGGTGACATTTCTTTTAGGCCCTCTCAGCTGATGGAGGAAAGAAATATATGTGTATATGCTAACCCAAGTATATATGCATATCTAAGTATTTCTGTATGTATTCATCTGCATTTACATTAAGCTAAACATGAATTCACACTGATGTCTCCAACTTTCATTACCGCGTGGAGAATTCCAGCTTCCTCCCCTTGCTGATCTGTAAATTTCCACTCCAACAGTGAGAAATCTGGCTCCCATCAACCACCATCCATTTACTTAATTGTTCAATTCCAGTAAACATATGCAGCCATATTAGAATTGACGCATGTCCCCACTGGAATCAACTTTCTTGCCTAGGGGGTGCTTAAGTGTGGTTCCTTTTAACTTAATCCTTACAGGCCCCATTCATTTCTAATCTTATTTGGGGCATCACCTTTCCCCTCACCCTCTCCAGAGAGGTTGTTTCACAAACAAACTACAGTTGGATTCTGTTTTCACAGTCTGCCTTCTTTCCTGGGATTCACTGGGCTCTTAAGTGATTTTCTGATTTGCGTTCATTAAGGTTTACTCTTTGTGTTTTAAAGTTCTATAGGTTCTGACAAATACACTTAATGTCGTGTATCCACTATTATGGTATCATACTGAATAGTTTCACTTCCCCCAAATCCCCTGTGTTCCATATATTTCTCCCAAACTGGAAACCCTTGATCTTCTTACTGTCTCTATAGTCTTGTCCTTTAATGAATGTCATATAATCGGAATCATACAGTCTATAACCTTTTAAGATTGGCTTCTTAACCTAGCAACATGCATTTAAGTGTGCTCCATGACTTGTAGTGGCTTGATAGATCATTCATTTTTATTCCTGGATAATATTCTATTGAATGGATGTACCAGTTTGTTTATTCATTCATTTATTGAATAATACCATGGTTGCTTCTAGTCTTTGGCAATTGTGAATAAAGTTGCTGTGAACATATATGTGCAGGTTTTTGTGTGCACTCAAATCAATGGGGTGGAAAGACCTAGGAACCCAATTGCTGAATTGTATGTTTAGACTATGCTAACCTTTGTAAGAAACTGCCAAACTCTCTTCCAAAGTGTGCCGTTTTGCATCCTCAACCAACAATGAATGAGAGGTTCTAATGTTCTGCATCTTTGTTGACATTTGATGTTGTCAGGTTTAGATTTTAATCATTCTCATAGGTGTGTCGTGCATCACGTTATTTTAATTTGCGATTCCCTAATGGCAAGTGATGTTGAGCATCTTTTCATATGCTTATTTGCCATTTGTATATCTTCCTTGCTGAAATATCTGTTCAGATCTTTGGCCCATTTTTGAATTGAGTTGACTTTCTTGTTGAGTTTTAAGAGTTGTTCTTATATTTTGCATACAAGTCCTTTACTAGATGTGTTTTGCAAATATTTTCTCCCAGTCTGTGACTCTTCATTCTCTTAACAGCAACTTTCACAAAGCAGTTTTAAAATTTAATAGAGTACAACTTATCTATTTTTTCATGGACTGTGCTTTTTGTTAAAATCTCATCACCAAGCCCAGTATCACCTATTTTATCAGCTAGAAGTTCTATAGTTTTGCATTTAGGTCCATGATCCACTCTGAATTTTTGTGAAAGGTGTAAGATCTGTGTCTAAATTTACTTTTTTGCATATGGACATCTAATTGTTATAGTACCTTTTGTTGAAAAGACTACCCTTTCTCCTTTGCCTTTGCTCTCTTGTCAAAGATGAATAGACTGTATTTGTGTGGATCTGTTTCTGGGGTTTCTATTCTGTTCCATTGATCTGTGAGTCTGTTTCTTCCACAGAGACCACACTGTCTTGATCACAGTAGTTACATAGTAAGTCTTGAAAGTGGGGAATATCAGACCTCCAGCTTTGTTCATTCTCCTTCAGTGTTATGTTGGCTGTTCTGTATTTTTTGTTACAATCAGTTTGTCAGTATCCACCAAAGTGCTTACTGGGATTTTGAAAAAGGACCCTGTCCTCCAAACATCAGGGACCTGTGCTCTTATCACTGTCTGCACCTCTGTGATCTGCAGCAAAGAGGCTTTGTCCTTCCACCTCCCCCGACCCGCATTGTTTCAAGACCCTCCCCCTCTGGCTGAAGTGACTTCCAGGGGATTTAAAGACTGGTGCCCCTTTTTCTCCCCTTATTTTTCTTTTTTCCCCTTGGCAGAGCCAGGCATTAAAGACTAGGGCGGGGCATTCAAAAGCAACTTGAATATACAGGGAAAATTAGAAAGTGACTACGTATGTGCACTGATATGGTCCCAGAAAAACCCTGAAAGGCCCCTAGGCTCACACCTCAGTCTGATCCTTAGCACAGAGACAGCCTACAATAATCAGTAAAACTGAATCAATTAACAAAACAATAAAAAGCAAACTCTGAGGGAAGGTGGACAATCTGATTTCCAGAGTTACCACATTATCAGATGTTCAGTTTTCAAGAAAACCACCAGGCATACAAAGAGACAGGAAATTATGGCCCACTCAAAGGATAAAAAATCAACAGAAACTGCTCCTGACAGGACCTCATGTCAGATCTAGTAGAATAGATCTAGCAGTTCTATTTTTCAACTCCACAATTTTGTTCCCTTCATAATTTTCATCTTTTTCTTAATATTCTCTATTTGGGGAGATGTTCTCATTTCTTTAGTTTCTAGACATGGCTACTTTTCTCTGAACGTATTTATAAAAGCTGATTAAAAGAGTTTATCTAGTACGTCCAACATCTTTGCTTCCTTAGGGACAGTTTTTACTGGCTGCCTTTTTTTCTTATATAAATCATACTCCCATATTTCTCATGGGTCTTGCAATTTTTTGTTAAGTTAGACATTTTAACTGAAAGTCGGATCTTCCCCTCCCCCCAGTCCTGTTGCTTTTTGCGGCTGCTGTTTTTGTTTTCCTAGGGTGCATTTGTAGAATCTGTACTCTTTGTCATGCACAGCCACTGAAGTCTCTGCTCAGTGGTCAGCTAATGATTGGACAGGGCCTTCCTTAAATGTCTGAGCCTGTAAGTCACCCAGGCTTTGCTCAGTGAATCTGTGTGTTGGAACAAGCCATCAGTGCCCTGGCAGGTGGTTTATAACTGTTTCTCAGCCTTCACTTCTCGTTAGCACAGAGCCTCAAGGTCAACTAGAGGTGAGATATTAGGGCCTTCTCAGGACTTTTCTGGCTTTGCAACAGCTCTCACTTGTGTGTGGCCATCTATATTCCCAGGAGTATGTTGGACCTTTTCAAATCATCCTATAAACATCTCATTCCCCAGTTTTTCTCCTTTTAAGTTTTCGGGTCAGCCTTTTTTTATCCCCAACTGGTAATGCTACCTCAGACATCTACGATGATGAACAATTGCCTCTGATTGTTTTTAACAAACACCCTGGCATAGGACTGATTATAGTTAGTCCTGAGAATGGAGCTTCTCAAGTCAAATAGTGAAAATTCTCTGTGGATGGGGCTTTTGAAGAGCTCCAAGCTGTTCTGTTCCTTCCGGTGGCTACCAGGCTGCTGATTCTCACAGCTACCATAGTTGTAAGGCTATTGTAGTTTTCAGGGCTACTATGAGGCTGGGGAGATAGGGGAAGGGATGGGGCAAGTTAAAATGCACTGAAGCTCACTGTGACAGCTGAGATTGGGCCAGTTTCCTTGAAAAAATGCTCCTCAGATTGTTGCAAGTCTGGCTAATTTCAAAAGTTCTAAAAAAGTTGATTTACAAATTTTGCCAGTGTTCTCATTGCTTTTATGGAGGACTGAATCTTCAGAGACTGTTCCTCAGCCATCGCAGGAGTGCATCTCTCTTTAGGCTGGTTTGGTCTCAACTTTTCTCACTTTTTAAAATGACGTTGGTATCTTTGAAGGGTCTCGGTCAATTATCTATAGATAATCCCATATTATGGACAAAATTTATACATTATTACTTCAAATATGTTATTCTTTTCCACATGAAGTTCCAGTATTAAACTAAAATTTCTCAGTGTTCTCTGGAGGAGGGAAGATGGGGAGATGGAGAAATTAAGACTATCAAGAAATTTAACAGTATTGAAACTTTTTAAGGGAAAAAATGGCAAATCTTGCCATCTAAAAAATCACCCAAAGTTCACATGCCCATCTACCACTTATAATATTAGGACCACAGAAAAACAAATATCATCCAATAGCACTTGTAGTATTATGTCAGTACATAAATGGCATATTAACGTTGTATTCAGATACTCCAAATAACAAACCAAGTAATGATCTATATAAACTGGGGTTTCTATAGAAAGAAAGTCACAAAATTTCTGAAACACACATCAGAGTTATTTCACCATTAGTGCAAATATCTGAATTTCACTTTACGTGCATTTATTTAAATTTTTGCATCGTTTATAATAGAATATACCTACAATTCAGTCTTGAATTTTTAGCAATTTCATAGGTATTATAGAGGTGAAACATGAATCACCATTAAATTGTTGAAGCCTATTAGCACTTTACTATAAAGAAATATTTTCCCTAATCCCATTAGCAACATCTGCCAAATTTGACAAGTGTTAAAGTGAAATCTAAAATTTTGCACTTGTATTATACTACATTTCTTTCAACCACTTCCTGATTATTTAAATTTGTGGCATTTAATAACTACTTGTACAGAACTCCTAAAAAGTTAGGAGAACTGAACTAACCTCCCCTTCCCTTTCCACTGAGAGGTAATTGCCTCACACAAGAGTTTAAAGGCTTACAAATATTTTTTCTTGTTTGTTTTTGTTTTATATTAATCCCAAAGCTTTATCTCTTGATGATTTCTAAGCACATAGTCATTCTAGCCTGATTGTTTTATTAAAAGTTTCCTTTTCCTAAAAGGGAAATTAAAATTAAAAGTTAAATCATATACTTTATATCGAATACCTAATATTCAATAATTCAGCCTTTATTTTGCTCTAGGATACTTAAACCATAAATCAATGATTTTTTTCTGAGTAAATAGTTAAACTCTAAGATTTATTAAACTTTCCACTTGGCCGAGACACAAACTTATTATAAATAGGAGACTCTAAAATAAGCATCTGACAAATTTAGCAATGGAAATTTCATGTCTTCAGTTAAGTATCATAATTGATTGTTGAGAAGGCATCTTTCCAAACAATTACTTTCCAAACTTTGCAAATGCTGAGCACCAATTTCAACCCAATTATCTCTACATATATTTGAACAAATCAATGTCCAAAATCATTTCTTTAGTAGAAACTGTGCTTATCCAATCCTCTTGCCATAACTGAGATTTCTTTTCCCCTCACCATTTCAGAACCTCTACATTTTTAAAGCCAACAATTTCAGGAACATATTTCTTGTTTGTGTGTGTGTGCTGGCTATTTAAGTTTGTTTTGGGGAAAGAACAAACTCTGGAAGAAACCAGAGTTTATTCTGTTTTCCCCTGTGCCATGGAGGTTAGAAGTCCAGGTACCATATTTGCCGGACACTTACCTCCAGGGTCCAAGATGTTACTTACATTCTGCTAATGAGAAATTCTCATGGAAGCCTGGAAAAATGAAACTGAAACAGAATCCATTTCTGCACCTCTAATGCATGTGCTTGCCAAATTCAAACTTAAGCAGTGCCCTCCGACATCCCCTGTTGTCCTGCCTCAGGCCTGCAGGAGAGCCGTGAAGTTTGATTTCTATAAGCATCCTAATTCTGGGTAGCAGCTGCCATCTGACTCTGTAGCACAGAACCTGAAAGATAGATTTGGTTCCTCTAACTTTTGTCCCTTAGTTGTTCCAGTGATTTTATAAGTAGGTGATTCCCTGAATTAGACCATTTCTGCTTGAAATACCTACAGTGGTTCTTCTCTTTTCCTGTACCCTGAATTATATGGCATTTGACACCAAAAAAATGAGGTGGCCTGCCTACTTTGGACTGTACTAAAGAGATCACAGAACAAAAATGACAAGTTCAGGCCTCTACGTTTTCAGTGCAAGGCATTGTCAGAATTGAAGAGCTAGTAAAAATCCCTAAAAGAATGTCTCATCTGTTGTAGCTATAGGGTCAGCATATTATAACAGCAAACTCAAATTTTGATCCTCAAGTGGTAAAAGAATTACAAAACTTAGCTTCCCATCCACATCAGGGCTCAATTCGTGAAAGTCAGATTCATTCAAATGTCCCCATTCCGGTTTTCAGAATACTATTTTAAAATCAATCGTGAACCTCCAAATCCCACTGACTTTCATTTCTGCCAAAGTAGAAAGTAGCTCCTCCTCCCTGGTCTTGAGGATTCAGACGTCCCCTTGTATAGGATCCTGTACTGACTTTACCTGAGGAAGTTACCTTGCAGAGGGCTCTGCAAAGTATCTCTCCAAGGCCCACCTCCACCAACCCTCATTCCTTCCAGATCAGCAACTACAGTTAGATCTAAACATACCCAAGGGACAGGTTGAAAACTAGGAAGCAAGCATTTACACGCTGTCAGAATTGTAACTTTTGGTGGTTTTATCAGCCAAAACCTAGGTATGCGTGTGGAAATAGACCATAAGGGTGTTAGACCAGGGAAGAAGAAACGTAAAATTGCATTGGTCCAAAATTATCAGCAATAGATCTGAACCTTTATAGTAAGCACTCTAATGCATTAAGCAGCTAGGAGTAAAGTTGTGGGTTTAAACAGGAGTTCAGTGTTGGCTTATATTAAGTGAAATCAAGATGCCAAAACTTCTTTCATAAAATGTAGAAGGAAGAATCCAAAGACTTGGAAAGATGTAAATGTGGATGTAGATGTAAATGTGTGGATTTAGCAATCTTTGATGCCCCATCTCACACCCTCTTGGTCTACCTTTATGCTCCAGCATTGCTGCAGCAATTATGGAACTGTAGTCTGACACCTCTCTTTATTGCACACCTGTCTTACTTTCTGCCCCAGGCCTTCTGGTGCTACCACATGAATACCTGTGGGAGCCCATGTCTCCATTCTGGCTCGGCCACAGACCTGGAATTGCAAGGTAGTTACCATTTGGCCAAAGGGTAATGGAATATTGTAGAATTATACTCCCCTATTCCATGCCTTGTACAGCACATTCTACGTGTGGTTCCTCAGAGGGTTCCAGAAACTCTTAGCCCTAGATTCCAGTAGTAATCAGGACCCCAATAATTCCCTTCCTGTTATAATGTGTGTGGTGACTGTCAGCATCTTCCCCTCTCCATCCCGCAGCTTTTTCTGACCACTGGAACCTACTCTGTTTGCACACATGCAGACCTGGGTGCCTGAGAATTTGTACCTCCTGGAAGCCACCCTAGCCAGGGGCTGACAGAAAGTTGTACGTAAATATCTCACCTCCCTCACATCTTGGGTGGGCTAATCCTAAATCACATGTTCTGGGTTGGTTCCCAGAGTTCTCCTATGGCATCCATCTCTGGTTCCCACAGCGTTAACTTGTCTCAGGATGTACCGTTGATTGGGAAGATGATCCCAGGAAATGCTGGTGAAGGAATGGGGAAGTGAGAGAAAGGCAGTGAACTTGCACTTGAATCCTTGACCCAGGATCTGCTCTAGGGGCACCATAACTACGAGAGTTGTTACTACAAGTGGCCTTAGGAGGCAGATGCTCAGAATGGGAATCTAGCATTAAACTCAGGCACATTAAAAAAATGTTAAGGGTTTATTTAAGCCAAAGTCGATTTGAATCACACAGCACCAAACCGGAAGTGGTTGGAGCACTCAGCCAACAGGAGCTGGGGAAAGACATACATACAGAGAAGGTGCAGAGGCAAAGAAAGGAAATTGATTGGCTATAGCTTAAAGCCTACTGTCGGTCTGTGATTGGTTGTCCTCAGGTTTCAATTTTGTAACCTTGAGGCATTTATAGGCTTAGATTTTGGTTTGGTTAAGGGAGCCACCATGGCAATAGAGTTTAATTAAACACTAGAATTGGGTCACTCACTGGCCAGACTGCAAGAAGGACCCCATTACTGAAGAGACAGTCTTGGTTATCAAACGGGGTGGGGAAGAGGATTGTTTTTGTTTTGTTTTTGTTTTATAAATTTATTTATTTTTGGCTGTGTTGGATCTCCGTTGCTGCGCGTGGACTTTCTCTAGTTGCGTCGAGCAGGACCTACTCTTCATTGTGATGCGCGGGTTTCTCGTTGCGGTGGCTTCTCTTGTTCTGGAGCACGGGCTCTAGGCGCGCGGGCTTCAGTAGTTGTGGCATGTGGGCTCAGGAGTTGTGGCTGGTGGGCTCTGGAGTGCAGGCTGAGTAGTTGTGGCGCACGGGCTTAGTTGCTCCGCGGCACGTGGGATCTTCCTGGACCAGGGCTCAAACCCGTGTCCCCTGAGTTGGCAGGCGGATTCCTAACCACTGCGCCACCAGGGAAGTCCAAGTGGATTGTTAATGGCAACTAGTGGGTAGAGGCCAGGATGCTGCTAAATGACCCATAATGCACAGGACCGCCCATCTGCCCCAACTATACAGAATTATCTGGCCCGCTGTCACCTACTGGGGATTAGAAACCCAGGTACCTTTCAAGTCTTTGATTATACTAATCTCTGAGGGTTATTCTTTTTTTTACTTTAAAACATTTAATTTTTAGTAAAACTCAAATTAATCTCACAAAAATGTTTTAAACCCGTGCGCCAGTCAAACAAAAATGCCTAATTTTAGGGAACACTTACAAATCAGTAAGAAAAGATGAACACTTTAAAATCCCCAAATAAGCCTTGCATGTGTCATTTGCTCTTTCTTAATAAAAACAACACAAACGCCAACAAATCTGTGAAAGAATAACCTCATCAGTAACAAAAAAAAATGCAAAGGGATCAGTCTGGATTCAATTAGGAAAACAGAAACCACTCTTGGCATTTCAAGTAGGTAGGGATTTAAAACAGGAAGTTAGGCGTTGACAAAACAGCTGGAAAAGTTTGGAAGGAGGAAATTGACGAAGGGCCTCTGCTAGCTCTCTGGTTTTCCACCAAGGAATCTGGAAGTTGTTCCTGCCCCCAGGCCTGGACCAGCAGGAAAGCACTGAGGGTCAGAGCTGCCGGCAACAAAGAGGCCCACCTTCCCCCTCCCCCCTCCCACAGAGGCCACTGCAAAGCTCAAGGTCAGCCAAGGCCATGCCTTTGCCTCCGACTTCCAGGAGAAGAATAATGGCTTTTGCTTTGGGGCACTTTCCAGCTCTTGCCTGAGGACCTCATCATGACAGAGGCTAAACCAGTATACTACTGAAAAAGGGTTCTGGAAAATGTGGGTTCCAGGCACCAGCCCTGTAAAATAAGGAGGGAGAAAAAAGCGTCGGAGGAAAAGAATGCTGCTGAATGCAACAGACAACAAAAATGGACAGATGATGAAATACCAATGCCACTCAGGTCCATGAGGTTGGTTACCTCCAGAAAGACGGTACGAATTTACACTTCTACCAGCACGGTTTCCAGTTTGATACAATGTGACCACATAAAATACGCATATTAACTGACCCACCAACCCAATTCAAGGGTGGTAATCACACAAATTTACAAAAACGTAGATATGCAGATACTCAACACGCTATGTTTAAGGTAGCAAAAACTGACCAGTAAAATATCCATTAATAGGATTTTGATCAAATGCTTCTACATCTTACGAGTATCACAGCCATTAAACATAATGAGGCACATTTGTATTTATTGATATGTTATTTTTGTGTGACCTCCATAGTCCTTAGGTAAGGATTTTGCATTTTATCCTACAGAGCTCTGGGTACCGTGGCCCCTACTTGCTTCCCTAACTGCATCTCCTGCTACCTCTCCCCACACCAGCTAAGCCTCCGCCATGTGGCTACCTTCCGGTGCTGCTTTCCCTTCCGAGGTCCCCCTTCGCACTGTTGCTCTGCCCAGAACACTCTATATGCTGTATATCATCCGATTTAGGCATTTATGTAAAAGCACATGTGAATATATGCATAGAGGAACCGGATTTAAAAAGGAAGATATTCTTGTATTTCTGTATCTATGGTTATATTTGCAGCTCTATGGGAGCTTATTAAATTACTTTGCAACTCCAAGACAGCTAGTTTGAAAATCTAACGGAAATGATACTTGCAACTTTGTGAAGAATTTGAAAACCTAGTGGAAGCAGACGCTCTTCTCGCAAAAGGTTTAAAAAAGAATGACTCACCAAGAGGTAGAAAATTTGACCAACCCCGTAACCATAGAAAACCTTTCCGTCATTAAGTTTACAAGTTTCTCTTGAAATATTATGCAGGTAGATTTTGTTTTATAAACCAGTTTAAGAATGTATTATACGTGTAGAAGGGTGTTTACAACATTTAAGGGTACTTGCCTTATTTTTCTTTGAACATACATTTACTAACCAGATTAATAAAACATTTCCAATACCTTAGAAGCCCTCTGCATGCCTCCTTCATATCACCCCCTTTTCCTCCCAGCACCCAAAGATTAACACAAAAGTTAGAAATATGATCACAATTTCCTTATTTTTAATAAATGTAAATGTTATAATAATACCAAAACATATATACACTAATATGTATAAAGTAGATAACTAAGAAGAACCTGCTGTATAAAAAATAAATAAATTTTTTTAAAAAGTACCAAAACAATAAATTGGATAGCTGTTTTAGAAACTGAATAACAAGCCTAAACCTAGCTAAGAAAAGGGCACTGTTACCTCTGTTAGACAAAGGCTCCTGTGAGAAGAAAAACTAAACAGACTCCTTGGGTTTTAGCCTGCGGTCAGCTCCAACCATTTACAAGAGCCCATCCTGGTCCAGCTAGTAGACAAACTCATGAATGAGTTGTGAGAGACAAGAAAACCACAGCTGGGGCATTTAGAGATTGCAAGAAGAAAGAGGCTGCTCTTCTGCTTTTAAGATCTCCTTTGCCTACCTCCAGTTCTGAAGAATACGTCAAAACAGAACTGTTCTGTTCAGAAATTAGTGTCCTCTGGTGTTTCCAGCATTGGGACCTAGAGAGCAGAGCAAGAACTCCATCAACATAAGCTCAAGACAAACCAAATACAGAAAAGAAGAGGGCTTATCTAGAGAAATCATCCTTTGATGAAAGAAATGTGTCTTGGATTGCTCACCCTTGGGACACTCCTTTCGGGAACCCAGCCACCAAGCTGTGAGAAGTTCAAGCTCCATGAAGAGGCCATGTGCCTGTCCCAGGGGATTGCTGAGCACTCACTAAGCCAGCAACCACTGCCAACCATGTGTGTGAACCACCTTAACATCTAACTTAGTGGAGCCTTCCAATGACTCCAGACTCCATGTGGTGGTAAATCTCATGTTTCACCTTGGCTAAGCTGTGGTGCCCAGTTAGTTGTTTGGCCAAACACCAGCCTAGATGTTGCCATAAAGGCATTTTTTTTAGATGGGATTTACCATTTAAATCAGGAGACTTTGAATAAAGAAGATTACCCTTCATAACAGGGGGTGGGCATCATCCAATCAGTGGAAGGTCTTAAGAGCAAAGTTGAGGTCTCCCAAAAAGGAAGAAATTCTGCTTCCAGGCTGCAGTATAGAAGTTCTGCCTGAGTTTCCAGCCTTTGGACTCAAGACTGCAACTGCAACTCTTGCCTGAATTTCCAGGATGCTGGCCTGCCCTGAGAATTGATGTTTTACATGTCAACTTGGCTGAGCCACGGTGCCCAGACATTTGGCCGAACGTTATTCCATATGTTTGGATGTCTCTGTAAGAGTGTCTTGGGATGAGATTAACATTTAACTCAGTGGAATTGAAGTAAATCAGATTGCCTTCAGTCCTGTGGGTGGGCTTCATGTAAGCAGCTGAAGGCCCGAATGGAACAAAAGACTGACCTCCCCCGAAGAAGAGGGAATTCAGCCAGAAGACAGGCTTTGGACTTGAACTGCAATATCAGTTCTCCCCTGTATCTTCAGTCTGCAGGTCCACCCTGAAGATTTTGGACTTCCCAGCCTCCGTAATTACATAAGCCAATTCCTTGAAATAAATCTCTCTCGGGCTTCCCTGGTGGCGCAGTGGTTGAGAATCTGCCTGCCAATGCAGGGGACGCGGGTTCGAGCCCTGGTCTGGGAAGATCCCACATGCCGCGGAGCGGCTAGGCCCGTGAGTCGCAATTGCTGAGCCTGCGTGTCTGGAGCCTGTGCTCCGCAACAAGAGAGGCCGCGATAGTGAGAGGCCCGCGCACCGCGATAAAGAGTGGCGCCCGCTCGCCACAACTAGAGAAAGCCCTGCACAGAAACGAAGACCCAACACAGCCAAAAATAAATAAATAAATAACCCCCCCCCCAAAAAAGTAAAAAAACACATGTTAAAAAAAAAAATCTCTCTGTCTCTCATATATATATATGTATCTCCTACTGGTTCTCTTTCTCTGGAGAGCCCTAACACATACATCCAGTACAGCTACAAATACACAAACACAGGTACAATCACATTAACACTCCTGAGCAAGAACCACCCAGCTGAGTCCAGTCAACCCACAGAACCATGAGAGAGATAATGAACTGTTGTTTTGAGCCACTAAGAATTTGGATGGTTTGTTACACAGCAATAGGTAGCTGGACCACTAAGCATTTTTCACTCACAACCAAAAGAATCTTCACAAACACATTGTCTATCCTTTCTTTTACAGTTTTTCCTGTGAGGTCTTGACATTTGAGGCTTGTTTCTTCTCTCCAATTTCCCCTAGTGACTACTTCATCGGAGAGTATTTGCTTTTTGTTCAGACTAATTATCTATTTTGACTTTAAGCCTTTCAAATTTCTGTAAAGAATCTCAGTCCATGTGGAAGAGAAGACAGACAAAAAGCAAGTCCTTCTCAACACTGGTTCTGCAGTGATTCCTGCTGTTTTCATTGGACTCGTCCCAAGAATGCGCTAACACTGCATAATTTTCACTGTTTTATTAGACTGGTCGTTTCAGCAGGATTTGGGGAAAAGGAGTCATGTATGTGAGCATAATTAGGTATTCTTAGAACTTTGAATAATTATTGTGGACCTATGTACTGAACCTATAAGCAAACTATTTTCTCTCCATTGTGAATTGGATCATTTATCAATATAAAATAGACCGTTCCATTTCATACTGTGTCTGAGATCAATATCTCCATGCCACTTTTCTGTTTGTTTGCATCGCCCTGAAACAAAAACAGAAGGTTAAAGATAGAAGGATAAACAAGTTTATGTGAGCTTCTTGTTAAGCAAAATGTAGGTAAATTTTTTTGTAGCCCAATTGGAGAGTTGGGCACTTTTGTTTTTAATAAATGAGCTTAAATTCATCTTTCCTTATATGGGGCTCTTTTGCAATATCATATGGTGCTTTCAATTCTGGCTGTTCATATATGAAGGCAAGTCAAGTTCAATGATGTCTGGCCTTAGAGGTTTACTTCCCAGAGAGCTTGCTCCAAAGAAGGGAAGTAGTGGTGCAAAAGAACTGAAAGTATTTATGCCAGTTAAGTGTTGCTGTAGTGTGATTAATCACAGCATCTGAACTATAGTACTGTTGCAAAGATTAAATGTGATCAGGTATGTATACGAACTTTAACTCCACTTATATACGGGCTAAATCTAGATAGTCTTGATGCTTGAATGAGTTTAACTCTATCCACTGTTCAGAGAATATACTGTTAGATGGACTTGTTTTAGTAACAGTCATTTGGAATCTAAAAAGTGATCTGGATCCTATTATCACAAAGGCTTGAGCTTTGAGTTTCATTGTAAGAGTAGAAAAAGCAAACTAAATTTTTAGAGGGCATACCTGATAAATGCCCCCGACCCTCCCATTCTCCACTGGTTTCAGAACACACTTAGAGAACCTATGAAGGAGCGGCAGATGAAACGCCAACATATTAGCTTTATTATTGATAAAGGTGGAGCTGGGGGTTGTAACTTCTTGTGAGAGCCATGCAGGGCCCAGGCCTGGCCCGAGGGAACTAGGAGGATGGTGTTCTCTCTGGCCGGCTGGTACCCAGAGGAGGAGAGGAAAGGGCTGAGCTGGGCATGCCCAGTTTATTCTTCCTGAGCTTGCCAGCTGGTCAAGTTACTCTCTTTCCCTGATGCAAAATGAATGAAGAGGTGGCACAGAGCCAGGAGTTAACATTAATTGAACTCTTCCCACCTAGAAGGAAGCATCTGGCGTAAAGAAGAAAGTTACCCCCGTACTATTCATCTTATGGAGGAAAGTCAAGTGACAGGCACTGCGGAGCCTCGGGAACCCGGCACCACAGTGGTGGTTTCCTCCTACCTCCTCCGCCTCTTCTCAGTCTCCTTCACTGTGTCCTCTTCCTTGACCCCGCCTTTGAGTGTCAGAGTCCCAGGGTCTGCTCCTTGCTCCTCTCCTCTCCTCATACCCAGCCTCCTAGGTGAGCTCATTTAGGACTTTAAATACCAGAAACAGATGGAAAGCTCACCACTTAATTTTCTAGAACTAATGTAACCTTAATATCAGAATCTAATCAAAATAAAACCAAAAATATTGATTGTCTTCTGAATATAAATGCAAATCATGCAACCTGCGGGCATATCAATGTATCAATTGTAGTAGATGATACAGCACATCACACAGATCTCGCCCCACCCCTTTTGTTGATGGAATTACTACCAGTGGACGGGAGTGTTAGTGGCTGATAGCTCTCAGCTGAGACCCTCCCTGGGCATTGACCTTGACTGGACAGAGTGTCTCCCCAAGGTCCAAGGCTATACTCCCTTCCTGGTGGATGCAGGGGGTACAAAGGCCCAACCACCTCGCCTCAATCCAAGACAACTCATGATCCATCAGTCGGTCCCAGCATTCCCTGTGGGGTTAGCTGTTCAACATCCCCTTCTGTCCAATCCTGGTTCCTTCTCTCCCTCCGTTGTTGCTGCACATAACTCTCCGTCTAAGAACCTG
Source organism: Balaenoptera acutorostrata (assembly GCF_949987535.1). Classification (NCBI taxonomy): domain Eukaryota; kingdom Metazoa; phylum Chordata; class Mammalia; order Artiodactyla; family Balaenopteridae; genus Balaenoptera; species Balaenoptera acutorostrata. The sequence continues at coordinate 3,930,209 of NC_080080.1, read as the reverse complement.
TTTCCATGGAACCCAACCTGCAGCATCAATAGACAGTGACCAAGTCAGTTTTAGTCTGAGAATACAGAGAGAATTCAACCTCAGGAGTTCTAACCTGTGAAAGTAATGAATTACATGATAAAGGAGGTTTAAAAATTGCATCAATGGCTACCAAATTGACATTTCATACAATTCAGCAGTAATTCCTAATAAAAATTATGTGTGAAATAGGATTAAATAGAAACTACTACTTATTAAGGGAATTTTCATTAAAATCTAGAACATTTTTCCATGTTATGTCTTGATTAGACATTATTAAGACTATTCACCAAAAACTATTACTTAATATTTTCAGAGCTATTAACAAGCATAATAAGGTATACAAAGTAAATGCGCAAAACAAATGTTTGAAAAGGAGACATCTTTATTTACAGATGCTATAATTGCATAACTATAAATCCAGGAAACCTTAGAGACATAGGTTAAAAAAAAATACAAATAAAAAATTTAGACGTAACTTTTGATTTCTTAAGGTGAGGAATAGCAGATATGTATTTAAAAATCTTTTCTCTAGCAATAAAAAGCTAGAAATGAAATTGGAATAAAACTCCATTCACAATAACAATAAATCTGAATAGGTCCAAAGCTGAAACAACCCAGAGGTCCATCACCTGATGAATATATAATACAAAGTGTGGTCTATCCATACACTGGAATTCCACTAAGCAATAAGAAAGAATGAAGTACTGATCCATGCTAGAACACTGATAAACCTAAAAAACACTGTGCTAAATAAGGGAAGCCAGACACAAAAGACAGCATGTTGTATGTTTCCAGTAATATGAACTGTCCATAATGGACAAATCAGTGGAGACAAAGTGGATTAATGGCTGTCTAGGGCTGATGGAAGTGTCTCCTTTTAGGGGTGATGGAAACATTCTAAAATTAGATTGCAGTGATTTTTTTTTTTTGACAACTTATAAAAATAACCCCCCAAATTGAATTTTACACTTAAAGCTGAATTTTATGTTGTGCATATTATATCTCAATATGGCTATTTTTAAAAGTCAACTCATATTTTAAGAGTTCAAGCACACAGAATTGAGCATAAATCTTTGGCAAATAAGCTTAATATTTTTAGCTCAGTGAAAACAGAGCTGTATCTTCTCTGATTTGTCAGTGTTAAATCTTCTCTCATCTGTCAATGTTAAGTATAATACAAGCATATGTTTTTATTCTACTTGGGGATGTTCTTCCTAAATGGATTCAGGTTTACTGATCAAAGGAGCTAACACTACTCCTACATGTTTAATATTATGAAAAATGTAAATTTGCATTTACCTAAATTAATTTATTCTTGTGATGAACTTGTATGTCAACATTGTTTTGTAATTTGTCAGCTTGAAGATAATTTCCAAGATCTTTAGATAACTTAAAACCTTGGACTAATGTTAAATTGAGTTAATTAGTGATACTCATTGGATGCCTGGATAAATTTTAAGTGAAATAGAATTGTGAAACCCAGATCACAAAGAATGACTTTAAGGTTATGTGATTTTGCTTCTTATTTTTATACACTACAGAGAGGCTATATCTTTGGGTCTGTTAAGAACAGTTTCATTTTGCCACTGAGAATTTGTGTAAGGAAGGTGTGTGGCTGTAGGGAGCTGTGTTGTGCGTTTCCATGAGCTCTGATAGCTCAAATGCTGGTGTGTGACATGCGGTTCTCAATTACCCCCGAGTTTTCTCTGTAAAATATTACTAACTACTTTGATTTTAAATAACTAATATAGTGAATATACTAATTATTATACGTGGTTGAGACTATACTTGGGAGCAGTGGTTTCAGAGAAATATAACAATGCACGTGCTTCTGTTGCACAAGGAAGAGTAGTTTTGTCCTAAAGCAGCAGTGTTGAGGGTATTTTTGTTATCCAAACCCCTTTTGCATTCTTCAAAGTTCTTGTGGACTCGTTAGTTAAAAATCCAACCTGAGATTCCTTATGAAAACTTCTAGCAAAGCAAGCTTAGGGCCTTTATGGTAAATTAACACTCTTGGTGTACCTATGTACATAATCAGGGCCAAACTAATGAGACCAGCCTTACTCTGTGATCAAGAATAATTTTTTTTTTTTTTTTTTTTTTTTTAATTTTTGGCTGTGTTGGGTCTTCATTTCTGTGCGAGGTCTTTCTCTAGTTGCGGCGAGCGGGGGCCACTCTTCATCGCGGTGCACAGGCCTGTCACTATCGCGGCCTCTCTTGTTGCGGAGCACGGGCTCCGGACGCGCAGGCTCAGTAGTTGTGGCTCACGGGCCTAGTTGCTCCACAGCATGTGGGATCTTCCCAGACCAGGGCTCGAACCCATGTCCCCTGCATTGGCAGGCAGACTCTCAACCACTGTGCTACCAGGGAAGCCCAGGAATAATTTTTTTTTAACTTTGAGTAGAAGTGGAGATACAAGGGAGAAAAATGTATGCTTCAATGGAAAATGATGGTGTATCTATAGCGCTCCCTCCCGTGTGTGATTCTGAGTTTATAGAAGCTATTTGACACCTCTGGAAGTTGTAGATAACTGATAGCAATGCAAAATCATTCTTGTTGTGAAATGCAAATGAACCCTCCACTGCCCCCAACCCACCAAAAAAATCCATTTCGGCTCCATTGGCACGTCTCTATCAATATTTCTCATCTATAAATATGTGTTCTTTGGATTCTCCTTTGAACTGGTTGTACCACCTCACCAGTTTTCTCATTATTTAGTTAAACAAAATATTTAATGTTTTATCTTTATATCTGTGTGAGAATCATGATCTTACCTTTTTTTGGAAAATTCTGATCTACTGACTTGCGTACCTTGGAGAGCTCACTCTACGACAAAGGCTGCATTTCAATTCAATGAGAAAATAACTGTCTAGTTTGTAAATGTTGCTGGAATAATTGGCTCTCCATTTGGAACAGAGCAAAGCCAGACCCCCACATCATACCATATACAAAAATGAGCACCAGGGGGATTAAAAATTGAAGTGTACATATGTGAAAAATACATGTAAAAGTGTAAAGATTTAAGTAATAACAAATGTGCATAATAAAACTCCTAAAAGAACATTTAGGAAAAAATGTAATAAGCTTGGTGCGCTGGAGGCCTTCCTGAGCAGGACAGAAAAGTGTGCTGCTTGAATATTAAAAATGCTAATTTTTATCTTTCGTATGGGTTACATCAGACTCCTACCTATTAAGTTGGTGTTATAAGGATAAACATTTCCTCAGGCTGTTATGTCTTTTGACTGTATAGTGCTTATTTTTATTCAAAATTTTAATCTTCTTAGTCAAATTTCTCTTGCTGTCCAGCTTCTGGGTTTCTTGTCTTGCTTTTGGAAAGTTGTTTTTATATTACTATTTTATATTATTATTTTTTATGAAGTTTTATATTATTGTTATACCAAAGTTATTTTCCTAGCTATATGTAGAGAGAGTTCTCCATAGATTTTTTTTTAACATCTTTATTGGAGTATAATTGCTTTACAATGGTGTGTTAGTTTCTGCTGTATAACAAAGTGAATCAGCTATACGTATACATACATCCTCATATCCCCTCCCTCTTGCATCTTCCTCCCACCCTCCCTATCCCACCCCTCTAGCTGGTCACAAAGCACCGAGCTGATCTCCCTGTGCTATGCGGCTGCTTCCCACTAGCTATCTATTTTACATTTGGTAGTGTGTATATGTCAATGCCACTCTCTCACTTCGTCCCAGCTTACCCTTCCCCCTCCCCGTGTCCTCAAATCCATTCTCTATGTCTGTGTCTTTATTCCTATCCTGCCCCTAGGTTCTTCAGAACCTTTTTTTTTTTTTAGATTCCGTATATATGTGTTAGCATACGGTATTTGTTTTTCTCTTTCTGACTTCACTCTGTATGACAGTCTCTAGGTCCGTCCAACCCACTACAAATAACTCAATTTCGTTCCTTTTTATGGCTAAGTAATATTCCATTGTATATATGTGCCACATCTTCTTTATCCATTCATCTGTTGATGGACACTTAGGTTGCTTCCATGTCCTGGCTATTGTAAATAGAGCTGCAATGAACATTGTGGTACATCTCCATAGGTTTTTGAATAGAAAACACATCTGGACATTTATACACCAAAGCATGCATGGTGATCTTTTTTTTTTAATGTATTTATTTATTTATTTTTGGCTGTGTTGGGTCTTTGTTTCTGTGCAAGGGCCTTCTCTAGTTGTAGCAAGCGGGGGCCACTCTTCATCGCAGTGCGCGGGCCTCTCACTATCGCGGCCTCTCTTGTTGCGGAGCACAGGCTCCAGACGCGCAGGCTCAGTAGTTGTGGCTCACGGGCCTAGTTGCTCCGCGGCATGTGGGATCTTCCCAGACCAGGGCTCGAACCCGTGTCCCCTGAATTAGGAGGCAGATTCTCAACCACTGCGCCACCAGGGAAGCCCTATGGTGACTTTTTTGTGGAGTAGGATTATGGATAATTTTATTCTCTTGGTTTCTGTTTGCTTATCCTCATTAAACAAGCAATACATATTCACTGTAAAAACAAAAACAAAAAAACAAAAGCAGCTTAATTTTCTAAGAAAACTTAAGTGCCTTATCTCTAGAAGGATGTTTAAAAAAAAAAAAACTGTCTACATTGGCTGTCCGTGTGGCTGGGGACTGGGTAGATGGGGGACAGGAGTGGGAGAGAAACTTTCACTGAGTCCTCTTTTGTACCTTTTGAATTCTGAACCATGTGAATAAATAGTCTATTCAAAAAATTAAAACTGTGATTCCTCCAGCGCCAAGGGAAACACCGTAGCCCACGCACTGTCTCAGGCACCAAGTTGCCCGCGATCGTATCCTCCCAGCAGTGGCATCTTCCCACCAGATCGTAAGCACAGCCCACCCTGTCGATTTGCAGCCAGGTCTGGGCATCAAAGGCCTGGGCTTTGGAGTCAAACCAACCTCAGTTTGAATCCATGCCCCAGGCCCTTAGGGACAGGACACCAGGGGGAATTTGATTTTCCCTCTCTGGTCGTTCCTCATCTCCAGAGTGAAGGTATTAACCTCAGCAAGCCTCCGAGTCTGGAGTTGAGATACTGAACGTAACGTGCCTCATTGTAGTAGATACTCAATAAATGGCGGCTAGGATTGATTTCCGATCAGACATCTTCTAGAGCAGGGTTTCAGAGCAGGCGTTGTTGATGTTTCAGGTAAGGTAGTTCGTTTTTGGGGGGCGGGGTAGGGGCTCTGCCCTGCACATTATAGGATTCTTACCAGCATCCCTGGCCTCCGCTCACTAGATGCCAGTAGCACCCACACCCCCATCACCCAGGAGCTGCGGCAACCAAAACTGTCTCCAGACTTGGCCAAATATCCCTTGCAGGCTAATCAGCCCCAAGTGAGAACCACTGATCTAGACAGCCCAGTAAAGTCCTCAATTAAGCGGACAGGTACTAAGCATTCATACACAGGCTGGTCCATTCTCAGCTTCGGGCAGCCCAGCCTTGCATTCCGGGGTGGGTGGACAAATGCCTCCATCTAGAGACAAGGATGACTGTTCACATGGGCCAGGCTGGGACCTCCTCTACACCTGCCTCATGAGAGTATTTCTCCCGTTTTCCTGTGACTGGGCCAGGCCCCAGAACCAGGATGAAGGTTCTGCACTCTCACGTTGCCTGATCAGCACGTTACCTGCCTCTGCTTTCCAGGGCTTCTAGGGACATATGGAGAGAAAGAGCAAAGTAATAAAAATCAAGGCTCCCGTTGCTTCTCTGCTTACAGTTAGAGCTTAAAATAATAATAATGATATTGATGATAATAATAATCCTGTGTTTTCACTGGAAAACTAGTGGCCAGACAGCATCCAGGATTACACACACCCTGACTTCCTTGGGCAACTGAGGAATGAGTGAATGTCCCTGGACAGATGGGCTTTGGATGTTCCAGCTGGAGGCCGCCTGACCTTCTCACGGTCACAGGGGCTTCCCATGCCCACTGGCTGCCTCTGCCATTTTCACCATCCTCAGGCCTGAGGAGCAGCTGGGCATCCAGGAATTGGGGCCGCAGTTCGCCTGTAAGATCAGGAGGCCTTCCTGAAAACTGCAAAGGGCCAGTGAGATGGATCTGAGAGGCAAGAGACTCCAAGAAAATCTCTTCCTGGCTAGTATTTCCAGGGCCTCCATGCAAGCTGTCTTGAGTGTGGGTGTTGGTCAGCCTGAGGGGAAAGACTAGCCCTGTGAGGTGGGATCATCAGGTGAGCAGGAAGTAACCCCCTTGCTCTCAATGGAAGGTCCTTCAGCCTTTGCACAGGGCTGTCCCCGTCCTGAAAATGGGACATGCAGGGCTTCGGAGAGCCTTGCCCTCCCCCTCAGGTGGGCAAGCAGGGGAGAGAGGACGGTGAGGCTAGCTCCTGTTGCCTCCTGTCTCCTCCATCCCCATGAGCCGCGGAGACGTAGCCCCGGCTCTCCCTTCAAGAAAGGACTTGCCCTTCAGCTGTAAATAGTGCTGTACCCTGGCAGCTTCCAGCTGTTCGTGTTTTTAGAGCCCATCTCAGCTTTTGACCTGTGTCTACACTCTTCCCAGGCAGCCACTGGGACTGAACAACATGAGGGGTGTGAGGGGGCGGGTACCAGGGCCTGGCCATTTCTGTCCAACACAGATTCCTCTAAGGAGCCGTCTTTGCTCTGGAGCTCCGGGTCGAGCTGACCGAGACTTTGTCAGATCTACTAGTGATCTGATGGTGTCCTCTACCCAGTGCTGCTTCCTCGCTGCTTTATCTGTCACACACATCATCCCCCAGTAACCTCTTGCAGTCCTCTCTTTGTCTTGTGGTCAGCTTCCGGAAGTCTCCATCCACACAGCCCCTTAGCCAATGCTGTCTCGGGTATGTCTGAGGAAGAGGCTGCCCCCTGCAGGCCTCCGTCTCCCCATGTGGAAGTGGAGGAGTTGGCCTTGCAGAGCTCCGGGTCTCTTAGCTTGGCCATCGCTGAACTTAGCCTCATTAGGAGGCCATATTTAGAAAGCTTTACTCATCATGTGCTGACATCATATCATTGGCTTTAGCACTCCAGGACGACTTCAGCCCTCAGGCACAAACCGCTCCTGCTGTTTTCTCTTTTGGACACACTTTTAAAGCCCCTCGGTTGACCCTACTCTTCCCCACAAGCCTCCACGGTCTTGGTTCCCATCCAGGGGGCAAAACCTATATCACCATGGATTTGTGAGAAACGCACAGAGTTCCCCAGTGTTAATCTCTTCATCTGGACAAAGAGGCCAGAGATTGGCCTAGAGAGACAAGTCACACAGCTGGCTGTGGTCAGATATGGGCAAGAAAAGTGTGTTCTGAGGATCTTTTACCTGAAACATTGTCTGTCCTAAAGATGACACATTGTGCAAGCATATCTGATTTCATTTTCTCTAAATCTCCACTAAAACTGCAGAAAAGGGAATTTTTAATCTCATATGCAGAAGAACAGGAAGAAAAGAGTAGTGGACAGCAACAGATTTCAGTAACAGGAAAGCAGACAGGATAGTCATACTTATTATCTCAGCCGCCCTGAGAAATTCAAGTGCTAGTCAGGCAGTGGGGAAAGCCAAGAGCCAACTGGCGGTACAGAGTCCTCAGAAGACTCAGGAACTGATGGTACCAGGTACTTGCAGAGGTGGAGGGTGAAACGGGAGGCTAAAATAAGGAGCATTCAACGATAGCAATTTAGAAGCAGCCTTAGAAAGCCCTCTCATCCCACCCCCCCCTTCAGGGTTTCCCCTCCCTCACCCTGGCAGAAGCCTGGAAATTTATTCACTGGAGTGAGTAAAACAGAGAATCTCTAATCTAGAGGATCCCTGGACACTTAGGGGCAGAAGTACTGTTAGAAAAGCAGGGCATTAAATTGTCACATGCACAATGAACAGTGAGATGTTCCAGTTCTTTTCCTTTCTTAGCTCCTAACTACTGGCAGCCCAACCTCAATCCTTCAGACACAAGTTGGAAAGAGTACTCTTTGTGAACCTCTGACCAACCTCAAGGACTCCTCCCAAAAAAAGGCCCTACTAGATCACCCTACACTGACGATCACCCTACACTGAAGTTCACAGTCAGCAAGTTCAACCCTGTGCTCAGAGACCCCATCAGCTCCTTTGTTCCCCACTCTTAAACATAAGCAGACAACCAAAGATTACCAGAAATATGAGGGGAAAGTCTAACATAAAAAGCAGAAACCAAAAAAAGCAGGAAAAACAAAGTTGAAATAATGGAGACAAAGCAGGAAAAAAGGTGGGGGAAAAAACTTATTAATATCCTCAGAGACGCTGCATCCATGACATAAAACAGGATGCAATTTTTTTTAGGGAAAAAAAAAAAAGAACTTTTGGAGTTTGAAAATAAAGGCAGACATGAAAAACTCAGTGGGAGGGCTGTAGAACAATTTTTGAAGAAATCTCTAGGAAGTAAGCAAAGAACAAAGGGATGAATAAAAGAAGGCAAAACATGAGAATATTAAAAGACCATCCTAGGGGATACAAGATGTAAATAATAGGAGTTCCAGAAAGGGAAACCAGAGAAGAGGAAATCATTAATGAAATAAGTTTTTAAAATTGTTTTCCCAGATATGGCAATTTAGAAGCAGCCTTAGAAACCCCTCTCACCCCACCCCTCTTCAGGGTTTCCCCTGACTTTAAAGACAAAAAGGGATTACCAAGTTCCCTGCATATCAATCCTTACACATTATCATGAAATTAAAGAACAACAGAGATGAAAAAGATTGTATACTTTACTTCCAGAAAAAAAAAACTTGGTATCAAAGGATCAGATATTAGAATGTCTTTAGACTTTCCAACATCAACACTAGGAGACAGAATTCTAAAGCAATACCTTTAAGAATTTGAAGGAAAATCATTTCCAAACCAAAATTCTATTCCTTTTCAAACTATTAATCAAATATAATGGTAAAATAAAGACAGTTTTTTACAGAAAAGTTCTTCCAAGAATTTACCCCCCAAGCAAACTTTTTGCAGAAAGCTCCTGGAAGATATGCTCCAACAAAACAATGGAGTACATGGGGAAGTGGGATAGAGGAAGCAAGAGATGAAAAACATAAAATGATGAAAGATCCAGGATGACTGCTGTGTACCAGGCAGTTAGTCTGGACTGGAAAAGAGTAAATCAGGGACAAAGTTTTGGTAACTGCCATTACCAAGAGACCTACTGCCAACTTTAGTAAGATCCAGGACACACTTTGTCTGAGTTTTTATACTGTATCGTCACATATGATAGTTTTGCTTGGTATAGAATTCTAAGTTGTAGTCATTTTCCTTCAGAACTTTATGATGACATATACAGAGCAAGTGTAGCTTAAATCTAAATGTTATAGACACTACTGTGTAAAAACTTGCCAAATCTTTTCTTTCTTTCCAAACAAAAGCTGATGACTGGCTAACCCAGTGCTTTGTGTTCTCAAAACACTTGTGCAATCAGCTTCATTATAAAAGTTATTTTTAAAAGGTATTCTCATTAACCGATACGTGAATTTTGTGGTCTACGGCTTTAACCAAATTTTAACTAAGATAAAATCAAAGAAACTTGGGGCTTATGATGATACATTTCTACCAAAAGCAAGCACATGAGATTTGCAATCCAACAATTGCCCAAAAGGAAAAAAAAAGAAGAGATTCGTGTCTAAGAAGACACCTGAACTCCTAAAGAAGTCAGATACCCAAAAAAAAGTTTGGATTTTTGACTCTGTCTTCAGACAAGATGAGCCTACCCCTTCTCTCCATATTTATGATCACTGAATTGAAGACCTAAAGAAATTACAGTCTTATCCCACTGGGATTATCTCTGCAGCCTTCTTAGCTGCTTAAGATTATTTAAGCTTTCTGTGCCCCAGTTTCCTCCTACGTCAATTGTGGATAATAATAGTATCCACCTCATAGAGTGGTGACCATTAAATGAGATGACGTATGTAAGGCACTTAGAAGACTGCTTGGCACACAGTAAGTGCTATAGAAGTGTTTGCTCTGCAAGAGGTTCTGGAGTGGATGAAGCAAGAGAGGAAAACCCACTCTCTGTAGAGGATGATTCCCCAAATGTCTACATTTCTTTTCCAAGAGGAAGTCGTACTTTATTCATTTAAATCAGCAAACACTTATTGAGAGCCTGCTGTGTGATAGGTACCCTGATGCTTGGCCCTGAGGACACAGCAATGACAATGTTGTAGATTCTGCTCTCAGAGCTGGGGGAGGCATATTTAGTTGTCCAGTTATTCGGTTACTGTCTTCTTGCAAGTTTTCACAAGTGCTATGAAAGGAAAGTCCAGGGCATTATGAGAGTACAAGAGAAACCTGGAGTTTATGTTGAGGGGGCAGAGGAGGTATGGCCAAGGAAGCCATCTCTGAGGCCTGAAGGATGAGTAGGAATTGACCAAGCCCCAGGAGGGGGGCCTTCCATGCAGACCAAAGAGTGAGGCCCAGGCCGTGAGCCAGGAGAACACAAGGTGCCCTGAGCATGCCAGGAGAAGGCAACTGTTACTGGAGGGCAGGGGGCAGGGAGGAGGCTGGGCAGGACTTCTGGGGTCTTGTAGTCCAGGGCAAGTAATTCAGACAACGGCCTTCCTCTGCCCAGAACCTATTCATGGCTTCTCATCGGCTGAGGACAACAGTAGCCTACTGGTGGGCTGTTGTCATCAACCAGGGAAGGTGGACACGAGTGTTGAGAGGCTCCGATTTGATTCAGAACAGACAGAGATCAGTGGCTCCCTTCTGAGATTTGACACATCCATGATGGGTGGGATCAGAGCTTGACAAATGCCTCAAAGTCACCCGCAGGCCTCAGGGCCTGGACCCCCGAAGAGGGGTGTCTCCACGTGACACTGTTCTAATTGCTCTGGTCCAGCTGGAGACAATGGGAGGGTGACAGGCACAGGGCGAGCCCTGGAACTACTACTCTGCTCCACTGGTCTGGTTCAGTGCTGTCTGCTCGGCGCCTAAGGATGCCCGGCAAGGAGTGAGCACTGTATGGGGTGTTTGCTGAGCCAGGGAAGGTAGGCACCAGGCTTATCGGTGAGGGGAGGGCTGCCCAGGCAAAGGGAACAACATGTGTAAACGAAGGCGATGTAACCCCATCCCCTGCCTGGCATCACTGATCCAGCACAAACTTCTGCTCATCCTTCCCTGTCAGGACTTTAAGAGGCTGTGGCTTGTACGTTGACATTGTCATTACAGCAATTAAGCGTGCCTAGGGGAATATAGACCCCACAGTGAGAGGTACAGAGGAGAAGCTTATCCCACTGTCTTTTAATTATTATTAAATACTCAGTGATTGTGCTGGACCCTGGGGTTCCAGCTGCCAAGCAATTAGACCCAGCCAGGCCTCAGGGAGAACCGCTGAAGGAAGTGACACTTCCGGGCTGCAAGCTCCCCGGTGAGGCAGGATGGACAGAGGGCCTGCCGAGCTGCCCCGCTCCCTCTGGGCCTCGGTCTCCGCACGTTGAGCTTCTCTCCTCCTCCGTGGAGCCCAGGCTAGGGCTCCTGGGGATGAGTCTGGGCACCTCCCTGAGCGGTGAGGCCAGTGAGAGTCGTGCACGGCAAAAGAGGGGTAACTTCACTCTGGGGTGACCGCCTGTCCCCATCTGCCTGGGACTGGGGGTGTCCGAGAAGGAGGGGACATTTAACGTTAAAGCCAGGAATGTCCCCGGCAAATCGGAATGACTTTGGCACCCTGCTTCTCCCTCACACATCCAGGGGGCCAGACTCAGCTGATCCTACCAAAGGCTCATAAAGCATGTTGTCCTTTTGCAGAGGTTGGAGTGGCCCTGCCCTCCCCCTGCCTCAATTCCTGCAGACACCTTCCATCACCCAAGGTGGGCTGCCAGCTAGCAGTTCCCAGATCTGCCAGTTTGTCGGGGCTCCAGCAGGAGGCAGATGGAGTGCCCAGAGGTTTCCTTGGAGGGAGTGTAATGAAGGTACTATCAGTAGAGATGAGGGCAGGGCCAGGGGAACCAGGAAGGGATGGTGAGGTACCAGTGGTCTGAGAACTGTGGGAAACCTTTGCCACTCTGCGGCCTGAAGGGTCTAGGGGAAAGGAGGCGGGTGTGTTGCCAGGTGCAGAGAGGGATGGGCCACTACGGGTGCCACGGCAAGGCAGGGAGGAGTCAAGGTCAGTGTATGTCCTAATCTCTCTCTTCCCACCCTCCCACCTCCTACCAGTGTCTCCCATTGACCAAGTCCCCCGAGAAGCCAGAGGGAACCTGGATGATGCAGCTCAGAGGGTCAGCCTCCCAGGGCATAGAGCAGGGAAGGGGTGGGCAGAGAACAGATCTGGAGAATGGCCAGCACATCATCCGTAAGGAAGTTATCCCAGATCCGAGGCTTGAAGCTTGAGTTCAAGAGCCCCGGGGGCCAAACCAGGCACTTCTTCCAACAATGCCAAGTATCCAAGAGGCACAGCCTCAAAGTCACACAGACCTCAATTCAACTCCTCACCTTACCTACGGTCTCTGCGTCTTCAATGACCACACGAGGATAATAACGTCACTATACAGGGAGGCACCAAGGGCTAGGTGAGAAGACAGGTAAAGCATGCAGTGGGGGCCTGCCGCCTGTTTGAAGAACGAGGGGAGAATGAGTGAACACAAAGGGTATTTCTTCGCTCTTATCAGATTGAGTTGAATCCCCTCACAGCACTCTCCAATGTAAAGTGTCCAGCATAGCACCTGGTTTAAAATATGCCTTTCTTTGGCTTCTGGATCCTGCAGATCTTAGACTCGGGTAAAGTAACCTCTTTGGTCCATGGGGATCAAAAGGCACCTGCCAGATATGCTCATTGAGAGGATTAAATAGGTACTTAGGATATGCCTGGCACGCAGTGAGATTCCGGTTGGCTACGGTTAATGCTTTTGTAATTATTGCTAGTATTAGGCTTAAATAAGATAAGCACTTATAAATCACGTAGTAAGTTCCCCCAAAAGCCCACTGGCCCCACTTTACAGAGGAGCCACTTGTCATGGTCTTCTTGTGTGTCAAACAGTCCCCAGTTTCTCAACCAAACATTAATCTAGGTGCTGCGGGGAAGGTATTTTTGTAGATGTGAATAAGGCCGTAATCAGTTGACTTCCAAGCAAGAACGGTCATCCTAGATAATCTGGGTGGGCCTCATTCAGTCCGTTGAAAGGCCTTTAAAGCAGAGCTGAGGGCTCCCTGATAAAGAAAAGAATTCCACCTGTGGAGAGCAGCTTCAGCCCCTGCTGGAGATGTGCGGTCTGCCCTTCCTGATGCTCTGCCCTGTGGACTCCAGACTTACTGAGCCAGACCCCACAATCACGTAAACCAGCTCCTTGCAATAAACCTCCTAATGCACATCTCCTCCTGGTTCTGCTTCTCTGGTGGATCCCTGCCCGACTGCAGCACTGAGCCTTTGAGAGGTTAAGGGACTTGCCTGGGGCTTGCTCAGCACGAAGTGGAGACCCAGGCTGAGGACCCAGGCCCCTCTGACCCCAAGCTCTGAGCTTTGCCTTTAACTGTGGAAGGCCATGTGGCCCACGGTGGGCCCTGGCCTCCAGGACTCAGGGATGAGTGGGTCTTGGTTATACCCCCGTCAGCCCCTGTGCCTCGTACCTCACTCCCCCTCGTGCCCAGCACCGCCACCAGCACTCCATGCCAGCAGCTGGCGTTTGTCTCAAAAATGAAAGGAGGAGCTGCTTGCTGGCAGGACAGGGTGGAAGTGGGCAGCCCTGAACTGGGGGGGCAGCCAAGGCCCCTGCGCCCACTCAAAGAAGTCCCTCCCCCTCAACTGCTCACACTTCTTTCAAGATGCCACCCACCCACCCCCCTTTAAAAAACCATCTATTCCTGGTGCGGCACTGGGGCATTGCCATGGCAACAGGGCAACGCGGGAGGCTCAGTAAGCCGGCGTGCTTCTCTGATGGTTCTGTGGGGACCTCACGGTTCGCAGAGCAGCTGTACAAGCCAGCACCACCTGCTCTCAGCGGTGCACACACACCCTCCCTTCCTACGCCCCTTCAATGAGCTTGCCTCACATCGGGCCCAGGGGCCAAACACCCTGGCAGAGGGGCCATAGAAGGGTTGGCTGAGAAATGCAGAAAACCAGGGTCCTGTTCTAGTGCTGAAGCTAGGAGCGGGGCGGGCTGTATGGGCCAAGCGCGTGGGAGGTGTGTTCCTCCAGGGAAAAATCAACCCTGTTACCCCGTGAAGGGGAACACTGGGTGGGCGGCGCTCCCTAGGAGGACAGTAGAGGAAAGATCCCACGTAAGCAGTGTCCTGTCCCTTTAGCCCAGAGCTGGGTTGGAGATGGCCATCCTGAACCCTGGCAAGTGAGGGGGCAGCTGGACCACTGGGGGTAGAAGTAAGGCTGAGGCTCACCGAGTAGTGCTTCTGTGTCCAAGCAAAGGAAGGAGAGACTATGTCTTCCATGTCTTCCTGTGCCCACTGCATCTCAGTTTAACAGACATGTCACATGGGCTGGGGAAGCATTATTCCCATTTGCAGGTGAGCATTGATGTGACTGCTGGGAAACCCCTGGTCCTCTCCACCGTCCTCCCCCACCCGCTCCCCCATCCATTCCCCCACTGCCAATCTCAGCCTATTCGCCTTTCTCTTAGCAGATAATAGGTTCTGGTTTTGAAGGAGGCATGGCCACATAATCCTGGACAGATGATCGATCACGATCCTCATGTCCTAATTGCTCATATACTAAGCAATTGCTTTCCTTTCCTGGACAACAGAAGTTAACTTCCCTGAGATCTTTGCCTGGGCAGAGATACGCACCCAGCTCTCAGGATGCAATGATCCCCATGATGATATTTTGTCCACTTAGGCTGAGTCGTCTGGGTGTAGCAATCATGTAGTGTACGTAGCTGGCAGAGTCTGCCGGGAGACAGATAGCATACTCACATTGGGTGATTTGAGAACCGTTTAATGAAGGGACTATTTTCAAAAACTTAGGGTATAAAGAAACCGTAAAGGGTAGTGCAGTACCGGAAGCTAATAATGTCAGGGCACCATTACCCCCTGCGCCAGGGTAAGAGGGGCACTTCCGAGCCTGGAAGCAGAGGCTGTGCGGAGAAGGCTAGCTGGGAGAGGCTGGGACCCTTGCTTAGGAAACACGCAGACCCCAGGGTCTCCACGACTCAAACGGAGGGAAGAAATGCTCCCCCTCCCTTTCCTCAAACCTCCTGACTTTGTGCCAGAGCTCCCCATTGGCCGAATCTAAGTGGAAGCCACACAGGTTTGTTTCCATGGACACAGAGCAGAGTGGATAAAGGTGGAGAGAGATTTGGAGGGGAAAATAGAAGATTCCCAGCACAGCATTTGTCTTGGGGCACTAGAGTCAACTCCAAGCTCTCACTGGCTCACTGAAAGTGATTAGCTTGTACCATCAGCCAGTAGAAAGTGCAAGGGTGGATCTCGTCTCAGATACAACTTGATTCAAGACTTAAATGCTCTTGGGCTCTGTGAGATGTGTCAGCCCACCTGCTTCAAGGGGCCCCAGACACAGCTCTTCCCTACCAAGTCCTGCCGGGGAAAAAAAGGGAGGGCTCCCACTGGCTGATTTGGGTCACGTGGTCATCCCTGGAGCAATCACCGTGGTGGCCCAGGGGACATGGTGCTGTAATTAGCCCAGCCTGGCTGACAGACCACACCTGTGGCTGGGAGCAAGGTCTGTTGCCAGCGCAGGGGCCCTGCCATTGCTGAGTGTGACTGCCCAGTGGTGCAGCCCAGAACTTGAAACAAGAAACACAGGATGACTTGGGGGACCCACTGTGAGACAGACTTGATATCGTTGATCACCTGACCTCTATAAGCTCCTACTCTGACGGGCGGACCACGGTGACGTCTTGGGTCTCCTGGAATTAGTGTCAGCTCAGAGCCAGTGTCCAGGAATCCCCCCAAAAGTCTGATTATTTCCCTTTCCCCACGGCACAGTCACCCTGGTAAACAGCCTTCAGAGAAGGCTGGGAGAAAGGTTAATAATATACACTTTAGGCGCTGTGCCCGGGTCCTTCCTCAAGGGCACCCGGCCTCCCCTTCATTCAAAGGGTTCTGAGTCAGTCATCTGGCTCAAGTCTGAACAATTACCAGAAGAAAGAGCAACAGGGGGCAGGCACCAGACGCATAGACACCCTGGAAGCCGCTTTTCCTAGTAGACACACAGCCCACGGTAGACAAATAGTCAAAGGGAATGTGTGTGGAATGCACACAGCGGAACCGAAAACAATAACCACGAAATCAGGGTCTCAGAACAGTGCTGGCACACAGCTAGCTTTTACTATGAGCATTGAATATATTATCTCAGTAGGTACCTTGACTCAGGGGGTGATGTTAATAATCATAATTCCTCAAAAGAGCCCTGTTTTACACACAGGAAACCTGTGGTGTAGTAAGCTACCTAAGCATTGCTACCTAAGACTGTGAGCGCTGAGCTGGGAGGCTGACCCCAGAGCTCCCACCCTCCCTGCCACTGTGCCCAGCCCTGCAGGTGGGCCAGGGGACAGAGCCCTGCATCCTCAGGCTGTTTGGGTTTTGGTTTTCAATGCAATTCTTGGTCTGGCTGAGGCTGAGTTGATCGGAGCTGCTAAGACAGCGGACTTGAGCTTCTCAGGCAATTTAATAGCTGAATCCACGGACTTACTAACTCCTCGGCAGGGACTTGGAAAGGCCGCCCAGGCTGTGTCACTGACCCTGTGCCTGGAGCTCCCTCCACCCATCTGTGTTCTCTCTTTGGATGACTGATTTGGGCTCTCGGGAGGGCTTGGCAGGGCTGGAATCACAGCTAGGCTGAGGTTTATGCCCTGCTGCCATCAGCTCTGGACACATCATGAAAACCAAGATCTGGATTTTTATCCACAGCCAGTGCTTCTTGATCCAACGTCTTCCACTGCTGATTGAAGGATGCTGAGGGTCCAGGAAAGGAAGTGGCTTTCTCAGTGTCCTCATTTGTAGAGGGTGTCACTACCCCCTGACATGGGCTCTTCTGCACATGAGGGAAATGCTGGACATGACAAAGATTCTTTTGAAGTCCCAAAAATGGGAATGGGACTGGAGTGGCTTATGCTTAACCCAGATGAGTAAGACCCTGACGTGGAATTGATTTCAGTGCATGCAACTGTCTCCAGGAAGATGCTTTGGGCTGATCGTTAACTCATAGATATTCTTTACTGTTACCGAACCAAACTCGGGTCCACTTGCCTGCAGGCAGTAAAGTCAATCTACTGACACTGGGTTGTGGTGAAGGAAAGTGCAGCATTTATCGCAGGGTGCCAAGCAAGGAGAATGCGCAGCTCATGCTCAACTGCCAAGCAAGGAGAATGCGCAGCTCATGCTCAACTCCCTGACGGCTTTCAGGGAAGGGGGTCTTAAGGCAATGCGAGGGAGGGGCTGCAGGGTACGTGATCAGCTCATGCACAGTTCTCAGATTGGTTGGCATCAAGGTGAAGTTTCAAGTATCATCAGATCTCTGGTTTCAATGGTCTATGGTCTATGTGCTTGTGGTCAGCAGTTGTCATCTGGTGGGGGTCTGGTTCCTATGAAAAACAACTTAGGACCGTGTGTCAGGCCTTTATCTATATCTTTCAGAGAACTGGGAGTTCGGCCACTCTGCCACGTGACGTATTTATAGTCTAAATTGTTACCAGTTTCCTGGCCCAACAGCTATTCTTGGTTTCTACATCTTCACATTTCTAATCATTAACTCTTGAGCCAGCCTTTGAGACTCAGGGGAGGCCTGAGAGACTAAAGCAAAAGCCTTTTATTTCCAAGGACAGGGACATGGAGGCTTGTATAAGGTTTCAACGGTGAACCACAAACTCGGCAGAGGAACTTGGTTTTGGGAGACTTGGTTTCGTTATGAACCAAACATGTGCCAGGCACCACAGGCCTGAGAAACCAGTGTCCCAAGGGGTGCGGTTCCGTCAGGATATAGGCTGCGGATAGTCCGAACCCCAGCATCTTAGTGGTGTAAAGGTATTTTTCCCCCTCACTTTCTGTGTCCGCTGTGGGCCAGCTGGGGACTCTATGCCCCACCTCTTCACTTCAGGACCTGGACTCAGCAGCCTCTATCTTGAAACCTGACTGTCAGCATGATGTTCTGGAGGGTCTCACGTCGACAATTGATGCTCCAGCCAAGAAGGGACCAATGTCACTTCACTCAGGATTCATTGGCCAGACCTAGCCCCATGATTCCACCCACCCAGGGGACCAGGAAGTGCCACCTGCCTGTGCCTGGTGCACGGGGAGCGGGAAGAACGGGTGCCCCAGCGCACGTGGGGTAGGGTTCTGACGGTTGTAAACAGGTGCGCTGGGGAGCAAGGACCCCTTTACCCATTATGCTCAGGCGTCGCTGGGCTATCAGAGCTCTGGGTTTCTTCATATAGCAAAGGCTATGAGGTGCTGTGGTGTGGTGGCTTGTCAATCTCCAGGAAGGGGACACAGGATACGGCAACGCACATAACCTGTGTTGGCGGGTGGGGCTGGGGACAAGCATTCCACGGAACGTATTTTGGGAAAGGCTATGAGTTATTACGTGAGAAGGACTCAGCAGATGAATAGGCAGAGCACAGAGGATTTTTTAGGGCAGTGAAACTGCTCTGTATGACATGGTGGACACATGTCATTACACATTTGCCTGAACCCACAGAATGTACAACAGCAACAGTGAACCCTAATGTAAACTGTGGGCTCCGTTACTGTATCGTGTGGTTAGATTTTCACCAAGTTTGTTAGGTATGTTTGTGAAGGCCTGGCACTGAATACAGGTATACACAACATTCGCTTTGGGGGTCCCTTAAGAGGACCCCAGGGGGAAGTGCAGTTATACTCCAGTGCAGCTGAAACCAAAGTGACAAAGAGGCCTGTGACTCCTGATTGGGGGCGACAGGCCACAGCATGAAGAGCACGCTGGGCAGTGGTGCCCAGGTACAGCCTCGGAGGCCAGCAGGGCTGCAAGGGGGTCAGGGGAGCAGGTCTGGGAGGGCCTTGTCAGCTGGGGTGGATGGGAACCACCGGGAGGGTGGAGCAGGGAAAGTGACCCGACCTTATTTACACTCTAGAAGGATTGTTTTAAGTCCCTGTGTGTTGTCAGGATTCAGAGAACTCTACACCCAGAAAGGGTGACTTGTTCTGTATGTGAGTTATGCCTCACTAACCCTGAGTTTAAAATGCAAAAGCATGCATTGGCTTCTGTATTGAAAGCGGACGGGAGGAAAGGGGGAGGAGAGGTGCGGGGGGAGGGCTGACGCAATAATCCAGGCGAGACCTGGTACTGTGGACCCAGGGCGGGTTGGTGGAGGTGAGGAGAAGGGGTCAGATTCTGGATAAATGTTGAAGGTAGACCCAACGGGACTTTCTGAGGGCTTGAATTTGGGGTAGGTAGAAAACAGAAGTTGAGGATAATTCCAGAGTTCTTTGGCCTGAACAGCTAGAAGGATGGCACTGACTTAACTGAGATGAGAAGCCCTTCAAGAGAAGCAGGGGTCTGGGGAGGTGGGGGGAGGGAGGTGATCAGGAGTTCACGTTGGACCCGTGAAGTTGGAGATGCCCGTTGGAAACCCAAGTGAACACGTGTAACGGGCAGGTGGATGTACAGACCGGAGATTTTTAATGAATGGTTGCTGGATGGAAGGGAGGGAGGTGGGGAAGAGGGGGAGGAAGAGGGAGGAAGGGGAGAGGGGGCAGGAAGTGGGAGAGAGGGAAGGAGAGAAGGAGGGAGGGGGGAGAGCAGGAGGAATCCACACCCGACTGTTGTCCCGTCCGAGACCTGCCGTGCTCTCAGCAGCCTGGCCGGCTGACACTAGATGGAGGTCTGTCACCGCACACTGAGACTCATGGATCAGAGTGAGGCCTTCGTCTCTAAAATGTCAACACAGATTGTAAATCCTCTTCCAGATGCTGCCTGTGATCTCCTTGGGAACCTCCCAGAGGCAGGACGAGGAGACCCAGCCTGAAGAGGTTCTCTGTGGGGCGACAGTGCCAGGGACAATGGCCTGGGCTCCCTGACCTCACCTGGGGGAGGGACGTGGCATCTGGCCCTTAACTGTACTTGCTGGGTTCCAGCAGTGTCTTCGCTGATGCTTGATGTTCAGGCGGGGCTGGGGTGGTACGGAGCGAGGAGAGGAACCACGGTCAGGGGAGGCTGGCCTGGGCTGGCCGGGCTGATGATCTCTCTGAACCCTCCCAAAGGTGGACGTCCATGAAGGATGGACAAAATAAAGCCTCCTCTGACCTGTGAACTGATTTTTAGCCCTTGCTGCTATTGTGAGAAACCCTGGCTCAGATGAGAACACTTAGTGGTGAAAACAGTACCAGGCTCGGAGGTTGTGGGAAGATGAAACGAGTCCATATCTGGAGAAGAGCTTAGGACAGGGGTCTGCACACTGTGGCCTCCAGGCCACACCCGGCCCCTGGTCTCTGCGTGGCCCACCAGCTAAGAGTGAGTTTTACATTATTAAATGGTGCGGGGGGTGGATACCAAAGACGAAGATATTTTGTGACCCATGAAAATGCTGTGACATTCAAATTTCAGTCTCCATAAATACAGGTGTATCGGACACAGCTGTGCCCGTTCATTTACGTATTATCTCTGGCTGCTCTCCTGCTACAGCGGCAGAGTTGGGGTCTGGCATTAAGTCTAAGATAGGTACCGTCTGGCTCTTTATTGTCAAAGTTGTCTAACCCCTGGCTTAGAAGACCCGGCTCCCGAAACAAGGTGTTCTATCGAGGAACAAACTGTGGTGATGTGACGTTGATCATTGAGAGTCAAGGTTCTTACCAGGGTCAGGCCCGTTCCCTGTATGAGCCTCTGTTCTGGGGGAGCAGAGCAGAGCAGGCAGCAGGTACCCCATGAATGAGTACACTTCCGACAGGACCGGCAGAAAGGAGCCTGGCTTCCGTGGGGCTCCACCTGTGGCCATGATGCGCTTTGGTCCAGAATCTCCCCTTAATCTCAGAGCTGGGACAGCACGGAGAAGACCACGGTCCTCAAGGTGTGGTCCCCACCCTAGCAGCCTCAGGACCCCTGAGGCCTTGCTAGAAACGCACAGTTGTGGCCCCACCCTGGACCCACAGTGAGGATGGGGCCTGGCAACCTGTGTTTTCAGGAGCCTTCTGGATGCGGGCAAGATCGGAGCATACCACCCCTTCAGGAAGCTCTGACACTGGCACCCCCAGAGCTCCGTGATGCCCAGGCCCCTGGAACATGAATGAAGTCAGAAGCCCCTAACCTTTCAGCAGCTACTGTGGGTTGCCGGGAGCAGAGTTGACCTTTGACGCAGAGATCACAGAGCCTCTTTGTCTGCCTGTTTCTCCTTTTTTCCACACACACGCAGAGACAGGTAGAAGAGGGCAAAAGGGGTTGTCTCATGTTTTGAACTCAAATTCCTCAGCCAGAAAAACAAAAATTGGCAAATCGGGGGCTCTCGGTTGATTTGAAGTCCTTGCCAAGGTTTTTAGAGGCAAGGCTTCTTCGCGGGCCTGCCTGCAGTGAGGAAGACCGGTGACAACCGGTGCCCAATTTTGACTCTGTCCACCTTGCTTGAGAAAGTTTTCCGAACGTGGCTTAAGGCAGGAGAGCCTGGACAAAGACAGCTCTTAATTCCCCTTTCTCAGTGAAGGAAGACCAAGACACATTTGCAAACGTGCCATAGAGATTTTAATGAAAAAATTAGAAAAGTGCATTATTTTACAACACTACAGTAAATGATTTTCTTTTTTCTGTAAAGACATTGTAAAATATATACAGGGCTGCTTAGTGCATTCGTTACAAAAGAAAGATGCAATCCCTTGCATAAATTACATATTTTACATGGGCTGGATGTCTACTTGGACTTGTAAACATTGGTGATACAGTTTTGTTTTGTTTTTGTTTTTCATTCTTCAGATAAGCTGCGATAGTAAATACCTCTGATATTCATTTGATGGTTGTCTCATTCTGTTAAACTTCAGAACGGCATTCTAAGGCCATTTGTGAAGGCGCCCTCTCCACAGGTGGAGAAGGCCAGAGAAGATAAACGAAAGGAAAACGAACAGGAACAGTAGGCTTCTTTGAAACGGGTTCACTGTGGTCCAGTTGGGATCACTGAATCTGCCAAATCTGGTGCGGCTTCCCACCCAAGGTCTGATGCCTTGACCACAGTTGGGCCTGTCATCCAAATCCCAAACGCCCACCAACGTGGGAAGGGAGGGCCCTGCTAGGGGTTCGGGACAAACCGTTCCATCCTCCTGGCATGTGGCCAGGCTGACCCAGCTTCTGCTAGAAACTTCCTGATCTCCATCACTCCTCGGGAGTGTTCTGGAAGCCTTCCAGCAGCAGCATCGCCATCAGAACAAACCCAGGTCCTTTTAGCATGCAGTCATGAAAATGTCCAGCCGTGCCAAGAAGAAAGAAAAAAATCCAGAGACCCAAAGATACCCGGTCAGTGCATACACGCGCGCGCCCCAGATGAATAAGTGAGGATCACACCTCTTTGCCCCCAACTCCCAGAATGAACTCCCTGTGCATAGAGGCCAATCATTTTAATGGGTGTGAGTTTGAACCTAATTCAAGCTTAACCTCTTCTATGCCTAGGGTCACAAATGACACTTTTTTAAATGTTTAATGTTTGAGGTACAAGGATACACAGTTGGCTGAAGTTAAAAAGGGTACATGGTAGAGGGAGTATCAGCAATTTCTTGGCCTGCTGGGAATAGACTAGAAATTCTTCCTTCTTGTTAAGCGGTTCAGTGACTTTTAAAATCTCCTCATCCTCTTTGACATCTTTCCTGTGTCTCCTCTGTTTGTTCAATTACAAGCCTTCTGATTAACATTACAGACAAACGAGAGAGCCTCAGACCTTCCAGGTGGGGTTAGTCTGTTTTCCTATTTAAATTTCACTCAATAAGGCCAACAGCGTCACCTAATCCAATGCATTTTCTGTTCCCTGGAGATTTCTGATAAAGCACAGTGTGGGCTGAGATGGCCTCTGGAGGTCCCTTCCAGCCCCCAACGGCCGTCAAAATGCTATTTGTGGGCTGAATAAACAAATATGTAATTAGCCTTTTTCAGGACCATGTTCTTCTCTGAGGAGCCATCAAATTATAGAGAAATCTGGTTAATTGTGGGTTCTGCTTCGTTGGATTCCCACTAATCGTGTTTTGCCTCTCATTCAATTTTTACTTTTCTACCCAGCTTCTAAAATTCAGCTCAAGAAAATGCAGCAATAGCTGAGCCATGTTCTGATTCCAAGAAGTGCTCATCTGACTCTCTTTCTAGAACGTGTGCATCTTGGGAGCATGTGATCCAGTGGAATTTTAGCCTTATGAGGCCACGGAATTCGACCGTCCAGTTCACCACAATGGCCTCTCACTGAGGTTGATGGCAGATGCCCAAAAGCTCTATAAATAATCGCTGGGTAAGTGAATCAATCAGCAGGGAATACTGCTCCGAGGGGGCCCTGCAGAGCCACTGCTGCAGCTCATGTCAGTAGCTGCTTTGATCTCTCAGGTTAAGGAAAGGTAGGACTTTCCCCAAGGTTTGTCAGGGAAAGGGGGGCTTTGGTTCACTGGGCAATGTCCCCCCCCCCATTGCCAAGCATTTGGTCCACTGGGGACTGAGCAGGGCCACAAAGGAGAACCCGTCAACAGAAGGGTCAGAGGAGCTGGGTAAAGACATGATTCTTTGGTGCGAGGAGGGTTATAGAACAGCTCTACCTGGAAAATGTGACGTTCCCCAGGGGAAAGGAGCTGGCCCTGCTCAGGAACCCTATGCTTGGGAGGACTTGGCCATCCCGCCTCCAAAGCCCCCCTCCCACCCACCCCCCCAAGGAAATGTCAACCAAGAGTGTGGAACATAATGACACTTATCTCCTGTCATCTTCACCAGCATCTGCCTCTCCCCTGGCCATTCCATTCTTTGTCTGAGAGGAAGTGACTTGCCCAAGGCCACTTGGCCTGATTACAAAGAGGAAGGAAAGAAAGCTGGGGCGGGTGCTTACGAAGGCCCTGAGGTCTCCACCTCCCAATGCTCAGGAGCTGGAAGGGGCAAAGCTGAGGTTTTATGTTTTTAGTGGTCGAGGCTTATAGTTAAACTTCACAAGACCTCCCTCTTCAAGATCAAGAGCTGCTCTCTGGATGGTAGGAGTCCCCAGGCAACTCGACTGGAGCCTCCAAGAGGCTGGAGTTAGGATCCAAGAGTGAATGGGATGATGTGAAGGATAAAAACTCCCCAAGTAAAAAGTTACCTTGCCCTCAAATGCGTCCTCTTCTCCTCTCTCCATCCCTGATTCCTGGTCACAGGCAGTCACAAAATCTGTTGCTCCCAGAGTCTCAGGAAACAGCGAATTCTTCACGCCAAGAAAGCCCAAGAATTATACATTTTCCTTTTAGTGGTTTCATGCTAATCTTTGGTCAAGCTGTTGGAAGCCTTCACCAGAACAAGCCCCCAGGATGCTTAAATGAAAGACCAAGTAGATCTTATCCAGAAATATTCCCATATGCAAATTAGAGCTAATGTCCAGAAGAAGGAAGAAAACCTCCACTTGAAGAATAGGACGCCATAGAATTCAAACTGGGTGAGACTCCAGGATCTAGTTTCAGACTTTTGTAATCAGAGGAGAACCCAGTAGGGATATCAGGATGGATAACTCCTCCGTCAGAGCCCAAGACTCAGGCTGTGGGTGTTAGCGCGAAGGACCTTGAAATAAAATGTGTGGGCACTGGGGAGCCATGGAAGGTTCTTGAGCAGGAGAATAGCCTGGATGACTTAAGCCGTGACCAGCTTGTGAAGGGCCTTGACAGCTCACTGACTCATCTTTCAGGTGTGGCTCTGTGGGAGGGAGTCACTGAGCACTGGATGAAATCGCTGCTCCCTGCCCTTTCACACGCCTGGGCCTCTGCTCATGCGGCAGTGCCCACTTGCTCCTTCAAGGCTCTCCTCAAAGATTACCAAAAGCCAATTCCTCCCTGAAGCCCTGCCTGCGTTCCTCCACCAGACTGATCACCTCTTTCCATAGCTGGACTTCAAGTGCCCAGGAGTAATCTTGCAGGAGCCTTGGACTGACTGGCCTTTACGAGAAATGCAAACGGCGTTAAGAACTCTAGCTTGGCACTCTGCTCAGAATAGGCGCCCGACATTGTCACATGCTGTTCTTGCAGCCTCCCTATGCAATGGGGTTTATCTGAAATCTCCAACTTTAAAGGCTGGAGCACTGAGGCTCAGAGAGGCAAAACCACCACCTGCCTGGGAACGGCAGAAGCCGGTCCCAAGTGCGCGTGCAGCTTTATTCCCTCACGCTGCTCTGCGGAGAAAGAGAAGCCCGCCCTGTCCTGTCTCAGGGCCCCAGAGCAGGCACTGGGCAGGCGCAGAGCTGAGGCCGGGGATCCCGTCACTCGCTGTGTGCGCCCCACACTGCTCAGCCTCTACCAGAAGTACTCCCGTGAGAAAACGGTGCTGCCCTGGCTCCTGGTGACATGCGCATCTCAGGGCTCACTCACTCCAGGGCAGAATGTCACTAGCGTGCCCCTGGTACATCTGAAGATGTACCGATCACCTGCTTTATGGGAAATGCCCAGCTGTGGACAGCTTGTGGCCCTATTGCACACGGCCCACCCGACTCTGCCGCGCAAATGCCTCTGAATCGCCAACGGTGGGGTGATGGTTTTCGTCCCGTGGATGTGCATCAGTTTCCAGGGATGGAACAAAGGCCTGCAGTGAAGTTAAGACGTGCCTTGATGACAGGGGCGAGTGGCCATTTAGGCAAGATGCTGGAAGTCTGATTGTCTTTACGCCCTGCTGTGGGCGCTGCCCAGAACGTATAGCTCCTATGGCCGGGTCACTGGAGGTTTGCTTCCCAGTGTATTTGTCCATGATAGAAAGAAGGACTGGGAACCCCAGAGGAAGGCATCATTGAGTCCCTCATGGAACAAATAGAAGGAGCTTTTAAAGTATGCATGAGATGCTCCCATCTCCACCGCCATGCTGGAGAGCAGCAGGGATACCTTCCAAGTAGTGGGAACAGAATGGGCAAAGGCTCAGAGGCGGGAATCTGTATGGACATATTTTCTTGATCAAAATTAAAGGGACCGAGCCTCAGCCAGTGGGTTGCTCTATGTTACCAGAACTGAGAAGGCCATGCTGTAGAACTTGCCAGTGCAAACACAAATCTCAAACAGAGATGAGAAGCAACTGGGTGCCGAGTACCCCACTGGCTTACACGGGCATCCTTCCAACCACCCTACTGGGCTACACTTGCTAGCCCTTTACAATCCATGAACGAATGTCTTGGTGCTTTGTGTCTATTTACAGCTGGATCATCCCCACAGGTGTTTAGGGGAAAGACTGCTGACTCTCAGCAGAGAAGAGAGATCCATGTGAGAAGTTAGAAATAGCAGAGCCTTGCTCGGCTTTGGTGACGAGACCCAGCATCCAGGGGCTCCTGGACACCTTTCCTACAGCTTCAGTTCGTGTCTCCGGCAAAAGAGAACAGCATTTAATATGCCTTATTTATCTACGATGAAAGAGATGATCACAGAGGTCTCCAGAGAGTCAAATTTCTCAAATGCATTCATCGTAACAACATCACCTTTAATTCCTTAACCTGAGGAAACAGAGGCAGATTGTGGGCCCGCCCACAAGAGAACTGGCCCAGCCTCCAAAGTGGCAACGTCATGACAAACAAAAACGGAGAAAATGTCCTAGACTGGGGGAGTCTGGGGTGAGCAGACAAGCAATGTGGGATGCGATCTTGGATTGTCTCTCAGATTCACAAAAACGCCCTGGAGGACATTTTTGGGACGACGTGAGAAATGTGAATATGGGTTGCGTCTTAGACAATATTATTGTATGACTGCCAAACTTAAGGGTGATAACAGCACCGCTACCAAAGAGAATGCTTTTGTTCCTGGGAGAGAAACAATTTTTCCCTTTGGCCGAACCACCTAAAAGTTGCAGACGTCACTTCATCCTCCAAATGTCCCTGGGTATGAATGTCGGGGGTGTGGAGGGGTTTAAGCAAATGTGGCAAAGTTCTGAAGGCTGGTGAGTCTGGGTGAAAGGGATATGGAAGTTTTCTGTAAATCTGGAATTTTCACAACAGAAAGTTGGGGCAATAGGGAGGAATCATGGTAATAGGTTTCCCTCCCCCCCTCAAAACAGCAATCTCTACTGAGGTGTGCTCAAGAAATAACCACATAAAATGGATGTATGCCCAGGGCCTTGGGGAACCCAGCACGCACGGGGCCTTGGTTTGCACGACGACCACCCTTCCTGATGCCTCTGCCTACTTACTCGCCATCTTCCCAGCTCCCAGGATGCTGGCAAATAAAACGATTTTGGGTTTTCCTTTTTGTGGCTCAAGCCTCACATGTGCCCAGTGACCAGGACATCAGGCCAGATGTCTTCATCGGTCAAACTGATTTTGTGCTAAACGCTCACAAATTCAGCCCAAATTGGCCCACTGTGAGGATGAGGAAGCTACAGAGGCCCAGGGAGGGGAACGGATTTCCAGGAGCCCAGTGAAGCTGGAGGTGAGAGCCGGGTCCCTGTCCTGCCAAACCTTCCTTGCCTGGGATGCCTCCGGGGTCCCACACAAACCATGACTCTGTAAGAAACACACGGTAGCCACTCCCAGGCAGCAGGCCTGCAGGTGACAGACCCCACATCCCACCCCTTTCAGGGCGAAGATACAGTTCATTGGAGTGTTGGACAGATGATACCGCCCATCCCACCAAGAGAACGGACATAGTCCGGCACAGGCCTCAGACCCCACGCCTCTGTGGATGCCCTTAACAGGTACCCTAATTAGGGCCTATTATTTAAGAAGAAGTTTACATAAAGAAATAGGGCCGAAAACCTCAGTGATGGGTGGTTTCCCTTCTTTAATCATTTTTACCTCTCTCACCTTCCCCTCCAAACTCAGTGTGCACAACGAATGCCTCTAAAGCATTCTTCCCTCCAGCTTCAAACCGCTAGTGACCAGGAATCACTAAGAATCACTAGGAATCAAGGCTTTCAGATCTGGAGGCAGAGAAAAATGACCTGCCTGGGCTTATCTGCAGGTTTCCAAGTCACCATCCAGATATTCTCCCAAGCGAGGCCCCGTGTGCAGAGACCAAACGGTGCACCGAGATTAAGCAGTCAACTCACCCTTTTCTACAGATGGGTTTTAACGAGCACCTGCAAAGCCAGGCCTCCTGGGCAGCAGTCTGCATCCATCTGCTTCCTCTGCTGGAAGGATTAGGGACCCAGTGGGGATTCCTGGGCTGCAAGTGATCTGCTGCGATCATTCCAAAGCGCAGGTACCCTCCTCCCAACTGGTGATGCACAGTGGAGCACAACAGATGCTTCAGAGAGAGTATTTAAATTTAGAGCACCAGGCAGCCTGCTGTGTTTAAGAGGCTGCTGCCTGAGTTTCAGGACAGAGTGGTGTGGATGGAAAGAAGCGCTCCGATCCCAGCTCTGGGGCTAACTGGGTACCTCAAAAGCCAAACAGGTTGGTTCACTCCTATGTAAAGAATCTAGTAGACCAATGGCATGACAGCACCTTCCACCCAGGATGGATGTCATAAAGATCAAAATGGGATGGTCTCTAGAAAGCACGGCACTCAGAGCTGCTGGGATAATCGGTACCACTGCCTACCTTCCTTTTGTCTTTGATGGAGGGGATGGATTGAGATCTCCTAGTTGGAAAGCATTCAAGTGAGAGTCCAAAATCTCTTTGAGTATCTATGTGGCATGTTGATTTCTAGACCCCCACCAGGGACCACGTGGCAGGCCAACCTCCTGTGATGCTGGTGGAATGTGGCTCTTCTTCAGCTCATTCTAACAGAAGTTGGGGCCCAAATTCAAACAACCTGGTGAGATTTCTTCCCCATCCCTGAGTGGGTGTGGTCAACTGGAAGAACGGTGTGGGAAACCTGGGCTGAAAGAAAGAAATCCGCTGTGAGTGGGGAAGAGAGACCTGGGTCCGAGATGCTAAAAAGTCCAGCAACAAGGACTGTTTGGAGGGTGTAAGTGACAGAGCAGCCAAGAAAGCAGCAGCAGGATAAACAAGTGGGAAGACCTAGGTTCTGGCTGTGGGGCCTCAGATTCGTGTCCAGCCTTTCTGGACCTCGATTTCCTTTCCTGAAGATGAGGGACCTCAGCGAGGTGACTCAGACTAAGTTTCCCCCTGGCTTTTGAGGATTCCAATGCTGATGGGGTGGGCCAAGCTCTAGGTGGAGATGCCCCAGGCCTGCTTTATCAAGAAAGGAGAACCCTGGAGAACTCCTGACTCAGCGCCCCCATCAGAGCACCTCACTGGATGCACCTGAGGACTCCTTGGCCAGAGAGCGCAGTAGGGAAGAGCTGGACCATCTGAGAAAAAGAAGGACATCACAAGGGAAGCAAACCAAGGTTCCCCTCCACCCCCGACCACTCTGAGCATAAACAAGGATGTTTACCTTCGGAACAGAAGACTCGGTACATGTCCTTCAGGGGCTGAGCTGGTAGCAGAGGGCAGGGGGTGGGTGGGGGAGGATATGGAACCAAGAGAAATTCCAAGTTGCTTCAGACACTTAAAAGTTGGTGGTCATCCCACAAACAGAAAAGACTTCATCTTACCATCCTTAATCCTACAAAGAAGAGTCAGCTCTGTGGAAAGAGAGATTATGGGATGTTTTCTAAACTTCCCTGCGAAGGGAGGAGCTCCCTGTCACTGGAAGCATTCAAGCAGAAGTAGGTCACTTTATGACCACTGTACACTGGTGAGGGGACCAGTTCTGAGTGAAGGGTTGAATCCATGTTCCTCTAGCTGACTCTAAGAGCCTGGTGCACTTACCTGCGGAGAAAGAGATGCAGGTTCCCTCATCTGAGGGCTGAATGAGGGTGTCATAGTGTGGTGGGGTCAGCTTCTTGGACCCTTTTGGGGTCCAGACTGAGACTAATGTCTCAGTTCTAGCAAAGACCAGCTCTCTGACGTTGAGCAAATCTCTCACCCTCTCAGTGCCTCTCTCCCTTTAATAGATCAAAGATTATCACACATACCCCCATTTGAGGTCAAGTCTTAACTGTACAAAGGTTTTGCTGAGAAACCCCACACTTACTACAAGCAGCCTTCTCCAGAGCATGAAGCACTCTGCAAATATGCACTAGTACTTTTGCACCTGTGACCCGCTAAAGCCAACAATCTCTTCCAAGAGAAAAAAAAATTAAAGAGCAACTGCTTCTATTCTCTAGACAGATTTTAGAGCCCTAAAAAAAAATTTTTTTAAGTCTTAAAAATGAGTTAATCGATATGACCTTGAAGATCAATAACTGTCCTCTTTGGCCTAGAGAATCTGAGGTTCCCAGACTCATTCCACAGGCCCTGTGTCCTAGATGAAGGGGCCATTTCAACATGGGATGTAACATTAAAGTGCTTGCCTTTTCAGAGGAATCTTGAGGGCTGTGGTCACTCCAATGGCCCAGATGCTTGGGAGGGGTGCACTTGGGGCCGTCTCTTAGGAAATCTTGTAGGTCTCCTCTTGCTTGGGAGCAGATCCTCCGTCCTGGGAGATCCCACTGGGGCCCCCACTGCTCCTGCTGAGCAGCCCAGCCAAAGCCAGAGCTGGAAGAACTGGAAGAACTTCCAGGTTTTGAAAAAGGGCCATGAGGATGGCTGATTTTTAGAAATGGCCGAGACAGTGATGAGGGAAATGAAGGTCCCCCCGTGAATCTGGAGGTGAGACTTTCCTTTATTCCTGTCATGGAAAGGGCCTCCAATATGCCATGTTCTATAGGCCCCCCAGGATGTTAGCAGGCCTTCCCTTTGGGGTCATCCCCTATTGAGAGTGGGGAGGAATTTCTCCATTATTCAGAAAAAAATCACCCCCTGAGATTGACAAGTTCCCAGCAGGCCAAGACACAGCTCCTTGCCTCTAAACTCTTCCTGAGACCAACATCAACATTCCCTATTTACAAATCAAATGCAGTTAGAGACAATCTTTCTTAAAATACATTATATATATTCTTTAAAATGAGGAATGCCCTGTCATTTTTCATTAGGAAAAGAAACCACATCCACTTACTAATACCCATTCTCATCCAAGCATCCTGAACTGTAATTCTTATTCACGTAGGTAGATGCTACACAAATCATCATCATCACACAAATAAGAGAGAATAAAATACTCTGTGGTTGCAACAATTTTCCAGTTTCCCCCAACACGTCCAGTTACATGGAAAATTGTTGGAACTAGAGATGGTAAAATTAAAAATGTCTCTAATAAATTAATATTATTGGCTTTTGATTATTCCATTGCTAGTTTTGTTTTCTTGTGTTGATAACGCATACCAGTTTAACAAAGTGCATGCTTGTTTAAAAAATTTTTGAACTGGCAAGCTAAAAATGATCCGTGTCGGCTTGCCCACCCACCCCCTAAAAAGAAGTTTTAATATAATTTAGAACCTAGCACTTTAAAAATGTGGTCATGACATATCATCTGGGATAAAGACTGCTTGTGGAACATGCTTGATTTGGCAAGATGATAAATCAAAAACCTTGTGGGTTTTGTTTTCCCGTTTTGTTTGGAAGCAGCCGAAAGCAGGCTATTAACAAAATTGTGTGACGGAAAAGAAAGATGAATACCTGATACTTTCCATTTTGTCACATCAAGCACACAGAAGCACACTGGTGTGTGCACGCATTCACACACACTCAGACCACACACATTCGGCCACCCACTGCTTGAGGAGGAAAAGAGAAAGGAGTTGGGTCAGAGACACCACCGTGGGTGGGCACTCGAGGCTCTCAGCCGCGTGTGCAACTTTGGGTCGGGTATCCTCCGGGCTCTGTCTCCTTGTCTGGGTCTCACACCTGTCCTGGGAAAGCCACCCCAGAGATGGGGCGGGCTGGGGAGAAATGTAAGGCATACTTTGCTGGGAAGAAGGAAGAAATCCATGCTTCATGCTCAGATGCGAGTTTCACAGGAAGACGGGCCTTTCTTTTTTCCCTTTGGCCTGCTCTGTCTCGCTGGAAAGGTGGGGAAGAAATGAAACTGAGAAAGAAAAGGAAGGAGAGAAAGAAAAAAATGATGACAATAATCGTAACAATAAAGGATAACCATAATAAATAAATAAGACAAGGTGGGCCAATGAGACTGAACGTCCGATATGACAAATGACTTCTGTTTGTTTGCATTTCCCTCCCCAGACCCTAGATGGACTTCCGCCGTCTCATCAGCCTGTGGTTGTCGGTAAAGCTGTGTAACCCGGGAGAAATGGAGCTAATAGGGGACGGGAAGAGGCTGTTTTTTAATGTGCTTGGTGAGATCTCCTCGATCTTGTAAGAGATGGGGTGGAAGTACTGGGGGGCGAGCTTGGCGCTGAAGGAGTTCTGCTGTGCCGCCGAGCGGCCACCGTATTCCTGCGGGCGGTAGCAGGTGCAGGAGCACACGGACTGCAGGTCCGCCACGTCCGCCTTGTACCGGGGCCGGCCCTGCCGTGCCTCCTCGGGGATGTGGATGGCCATGCTGTTGCGGTTGCCGGCGAGGGACGCCCGCTCCTCGGCGTCCCGCCGCTCGTCCTCGCTGTTCATGGTCAGGAACCTGAGGACCACCAGGTTGAGGAAGGCCCCGATGACCGTCAGCCCCACCAGGATATACATGAAGCTAAAGGCCACGTAGAGCGGCTTCTTTTGCAGGGCGCCCTTGGTCTGCAGGGCCACGTAATCCCCAAACCCAATGGTAGTCAACGTGATGAAGCAGTAGTAGTAGGCGTGGAAGAAGCTCCACTCCTCGCACTGGGAGAAGGCGGCCGCCCCGATGCACAGCGTCCCCATGCAGGAGAAGAAGCCCACGGTCACCATGTTCTCCATGGACACCTCCGTGTTGCGCATGCCGCAGCACCTCTTGATGCGCTTCAGCAGGTAGCGCACGAACGTGTTCATCCGCTCGCCCAGGCTCTGGAACATGACCAGGGTCAGCGGGATGCCCAGCACCGCGTAGAACATGCAGAAGGCCTTGCCCGCGTCCGTGCCGGGAGCGGCGTGCCCGTAACCTGCGGGGGGAGGTGAGAGGACAGGGAAAGGGAGTCAGTCAGCTGGGGTCTCCTGAGGTTTGGGGTGGGCGGGGAGGTGGGCGCGGCCGTTGCGATGGAGCTGGGGGCAGGGCCAGCGCCTGAGGGGGTGGGGCGAAGAACAGGGAGGAATCAATGAAGAAATAGCCTTTGAAGTTTGGGGACGGGGGAGGTGGTCTGGGGCATTTGGTCACAAGAGGAGCTTGGGGGTCATTTCACTGTTCTTCCAGTAACACAAAGTTTTTGCAAAGAAAAGCAGCATATTCACTCATAATATTTTGCAGAAAACTCCAGAAGTAGCCAGCCCAAGGGAGAAAATTAAATATCCCAACATGGATCAACATTAAGAGTGAAGAGTCAAAGAATGCTAACTA
Organism: Balaenoptera acutorostrata; assembly: GCF_949987535.1. Taxonomy (NCBI): domain Eukaryota; kingdom Metazoa; phylum Chordata; class Mammalia; order Artiodactyla; family Balaenopteridae; genus Balaenoptera; species Balaenoptera acutorostrata. The sequence goes on along the minus strand of NC_080080.1, from coordinate 3,896,845 downwards.
ACTGGGTTTTGTTGTTGCTGTTCTTGTTTTTGACCGCCATGATTTTATTCTTAGATAAATGCTCCGTCCAAGGCCAGGTAGGGCGGACAGGTGGGCGGACGGACGGACAGCCAAGGAGGTGTGGCTCCCGGCACCTCCCCCGCCGGGAGCTGTGGGGCTGCCCAGGGAGGTGGGGACACCACGGAAGGTAAGAGGGGTGCACGGGGTGGGAGGGGATGATGGATCCCCTGGAGTCCTTTCTGCGTGTGCTGGGTAAGGGGAGAAAGAACCCCGGTTTCCACGTTCTCAGCAGTGGTGCCAGAAAGCTCAGCATGGAGCAAAGACGACTTGCCTTCTGCCCCAGGCTGCCCGTGCCCCCAGCTCAGGCATCGGGGATCCGCCAGCCCACAGCTAGTCTGTGTGGACTCCTTGTCATACGTCACCTCCTTCTACCCTCGTGACGACCCTATAAAACAGGCACGATGCATCTGACACCACTGGCTAGGAAACCGAGTTAGTTACTTAGTAGCAGGGTAGCTTGGTTTCTTCAGAGTTGGTGGCTGAAAAGTCTGGGTTCAAATCCCAAGAATGAGGCTTTTTTAAAAGCAGACGTCTTGACTTGAGAGAGGTCATTGCAGGGTGGCGCATGAACACCACGAGGGCAAAGATTGTTACCTGTTCTGTTCCCTGCTGTATCCTCACACCTAGAGAAACACCGAGCACATAAAATACCGCTTTAACAAAGGACAGAATAAATTTATGCCACTGTGTGAATGCGGCCTTGTCAGAATCAAGGGAACGAATAATCCTTAGAGACCTCATGTGTGTAAGTGCTTTTGAAACTCTTCACGCAGCTGCACAGACCATCACTTCGTTGATCCCCTGCATCAACTGTGCAAAGCCGAGCCTGTATATCCTCACATTCACATGAGGACAGTGGTGCTGGAAAGGTGAAGTTACCTGCCGGCGTCACCCAGCTGGTCAGTGATCATATCAGAGCCAGGATAGGGTCTGCACAACATGGCAGAAGAAACCTAAGACTAGTTCAAGTTCCGGGACTGATACTGCCCAGAAAAATACCAGGATCATGGGCAGTATTTGGACTGAGAACTTGGAGGATGAACATGGCCTATCCAACAACTCAACTCTTGCCCCATCAAAAAAGGCTTCCCTGGCGCTCCCCTGAGCCACACGCGCATGGTCATTTAACCAGCTGCGCTACCTTGGGCCCCTGACTACCTCTCCCAGGCTGGGTTTCCTCATCTGTTACGTGGGACGATGATAATTTTGAGGTGGGGATGTTGTGCAGATCTGCTGAGGTCAGAGAGCAGCTAGCCCAGGGCCTAGGACTCAGGAGGGACCTGCACCCCGGCCACTGCGTCCCCCAGGAAGACCACCCTGACTGCCCTAGCCCAGGTCTCTCTCCCAGAGACTCATCACTTCCGTTCAGGCTGCCTGCCTCTCCCCTGGCATGAACTTGTGCCACGTCCTGCCTGCCCCGGGGGCCACACTTTCACGGCAGAGATGACATCACACGTTTGTATCCTCTCTGGCCCTCAGCCCACTGAGCCAGTGCAGAGCTCTGACCCCTCAGCAACCCCATAGCTCTTACGAAAGAGCAGAAATGGCAGGTCAACACTGGAGTTGGGCCAGAAAGGACAGAACAGGGAAACAGCAAGAAGGAGAGGACAACAGGCATATCAATAGAAATCATCCAATCTGAAGAGAGGAATAAAGGTCAAAAATTAATAAATTTTAAAAGCCTCAGAGACATGTAGGACAGTGTCACCAGGTGTCCTAGAAGAAAGAGAACGAGACCAAAAAATTGAAGAAATAATAGCCAAAATTAACCAAATTTGGTGGAAGACAAATTTACAGATTCAAGAAACTCGGTAAGCCTCAAGCAAGATAAATACAACGAAAACCACACACATTCCACATCGGAATCAAGCTGCTGAAAACCAGAGAGGGAAGATCTTGAAAGCACCAGAGAGAAACCATGTATCACATACAGGAAAACAACTATTTGAACAGCACTTACTTCCAATCGTAAACAACAGGGGCCAGGAAACAGTGGAATAACATCTTTAAAGAGCTTTTTAAAAAAGACGGTAACCCAGAACTGTCTACCCAGGGAAAGTATTCTTTAAGAATGAAGGTAAAATCCACTTTCAGACTTGTTTCCTGCTGCTCTGCATAGCGTGATTACTAAGGAAGTTCTTCTGCCTGGAGGGAAATGGCACCAGATGGAGACTTAGGTCTTCAGGAAAGAATGAAGTGCATCTTGGTAAACAAGTGGGTTCATATTTATACAAAGTTCAGGGGTGGGAATCCCGCGACATCGCCATATAGCTCACCCGTGTGGCTGGTATAAAACCCAGATGGATGCTGGAAGACAGTAGATTGCTGGCAACTTAATAAGGCGGTAAATTAGCTAACGGTTCCGGATGGGATATATTTACTGGAGGAAACCAGCACAGCATTTGCTGGCTCAAACCCAGGTGCTCAGGCCCCCGCCTCCTGTAAGTAAAAATGATCAGAAGCGGTGTCCCTTCACAGGGCCTGGACGGCAGTATGCCCGTGTATCCTGTCCCGGGGTGGTGTCAATTTTCCCGCGGCCCGTCATACTACAGAAAGAACTCCATCGTTTTGACATCCCACAGTATATCTCACTGATCCGTTACAGCAATGACATCCCTTAGCAAGACACGTGCACAAGCGAGTGTGGGCCGGGAACACCCCCAAAGTTCAGGGCCTTCCAAAGTTCAGGCCCTAGAATAAATCTCCTGGGGCCCCAGTGGTCCAGGACACAGGACCATTCCCACTGCAGCGAGAAAGAAGCTGCCCAACTTGCAGAGCCTTTCAGGAAGACAGAGGCCTGGCCGGATATCTTCAAATTTCCCCATCTAGACGCACCCATCTCCACCCTGCTCTCCACTGGGGAGGCTAAGTCTGCATAAGCCACCTCAAGGGGTTCTTGGCCCTCTGGTGTCCAGCTGAGTTCATCCAAGGCACAGCCCCAGCAGGAGGTCAGAGGACGGGAGGAAGATGAGGACCTTGGTAATGAATCTGCCAGCAGGTTCACGCCATTGAGCAGCTCTACAAGCGCTAGCAGCTACATCCCAGGCATGTTGACTGACAGCTCTCCACAGTTGCTCATCCCAGGCTACCACACCTTCCCTCGTTGCTTTCCCTCCAACCTACCCACCCTCCCACACTATAAATAGCCATTAATTAACTGTTCAAGTTGAGAGTGCCACCTCCTGCAAAGACTCTGGCTGATATACCACACGTATTCTCCACTGGATCTGCTTCCCAGGTCTCCTTATGATGCAACACGGTGGCACTGCATGCAAACGGGTCAACACATATCAAGTCTACATATAGAATATTCATAAAGTATCAATGGAACACACAGACATAGCAGGGATGCTTTATACAAATACACATGGTATACACTTGGAACTTTGTGAAAGATGGATGTGTTGGGTAGAGTAACTGCACGTGGATGTGAAACATGTGGGCAAAAGCCACATACCATATATGTATTAGACCAACACACAAAGCATCTACAGTATACCCACCGCACACCTAGAGTCACACACTTTGTGTAGGATGTGCGTGTGCACGGAAAGTGCACTCAAGACACAGGATGTGTGCACCACATGTATGCATAGGCTGCAGGGATTGTACGTACCCATATCTCAATAGCATCCATGATATCTACAGATAACAGGTATATGCAGTGGAGAACATACAAAATACACATATGCCAGACACACGAGAGAAGACAGCTTCTCCTTCCCAAGAGGAGAATGGAATTAATATACAGAAATCTGTTATGTTTCTATAACAACGAAAGATCAGAAAGAGAAATTAAGGAAACAGCCCCATTGACCAGCACATCAAAGAGAATAAAATACCTAGGAATAAAGCTACCTAAGGAGGCAAAAGACCTACTACACTCTGAAAACTATAAGATGCTGATGAAAGAAACTGAAGATGACACAAACAGATGGAAAGATATACCATGTTCTTGGAATGGAAGAATCAATATTGTTAAAATGACTATACTATCCAAGGCAATCTACAGATTCAGTGCAAGCTCTGTCAAATTACCAATGGTATTTTTTAGAGAACTAGCACACAAAAAAATTTTAATTTGTATAGAAACACAAAAGACCCCGAAGAGCCAAAGCAATATTGAGAAAGAAAAATGGAGCCGGAGGAATCAGGCTTCCTGACTTCAGACTATACTACAAAGCTACAGTAATCAAAACAGTATGGTACTGACACAAAAACAGAAATATAGATCAGTGGAACAGGGTGGAGAGCCCAAGAGGAGAACAAGCTACAAATCTTCAATGCTCTCAGAGAACCTGTGTGACAACTCAGATCCTAGAAGACTGTGGGTGGTTTTTTTTTTTTTTTTTTTTTTAATCTGTGAGTGAATGAAGGCAGCCTGGCCTTCCTGGGCTGGGAGCCGGATTTATGCATCTACTCATATGTTACCCATTGAGACTCATCCAGAGCCTTGACTATGCACCATGACCTGTGCCTGGCACAGGGGATCCACGGGGGCTTTTCATATTCCCCCGAGATCTCCAGAGGGGCACCAGCCAGCCCGTGCTCAGAGCCCCACCCAGTGCCTGGACAAGGGGACCTTAGGTGGAGGGCATGGGTGTCGCAATGCCACTGAGGACTCCCAGGCTGGTGCCTGTTCTCCTGGGTTGCCTCCCACCCCACCTGTGAGGACCAGTCCCTTGAGCTCAGAGCCACATCCCTGTCCAGGTTTTCCCTTTGAGATCCTGGGCTCCCCCTGCCCCCCATCTTCCCAGGCACTGGGAGCCAGTTTCTCCTCCACCGACAAAACCTCAGGAATCCCACCTAGGACCATACTGCTCATCCTTCCATCATCATAAACAATTCATCCTTTTGGCAAAGAGACATCTAAAATTGATTTATACGGGGCTCAGGAGGTGTGCTTGGGGTGCAGAAGATATGCTGAAACCTCTGGGCTGCTGCTCTGTGACCTCAGCAGAGTTATTCAGTTCCCTGGACAGATGTGAGAAATGAGGCTGGAAAGGGGAGATCAGACCAGTTCACGGCCACTCTGCAAGAGACAGGGTCATCCTTCCCCAGCCCTGCAGGAGCCCAGCAGCGACCAACATGACCGTCACCCAGACCGCCACAAACGGGGGAACATGAAGACCACCAGCCACCAGATGCGAAGCTCCCTACACAGAGGGGACACAGTGACTCACACTGTCCCTCTGCACCCAGCCCTGCCGCCCCCTTTCTGCTGACTTTTCCACGTGTGCAGAGCCAGAGACTCAGACTTGCTCGTGGCCCCGATGGGCTGCTCAGGTGGCCACAAGGGGCCAGGCCCCTGGGTGTGAGGCCAGCCGTGGGGACCACTGACATGGATGGCGATGGCGGTGACAGCCTGAAAAGCCACCCCCAGTGTGCACACATGGCAGCTGCGTCTCCAACACTGTGCACCCTGGGCCAGGGTTCTCTTTGTCAGCAGGTGGCAGGGCCCAGGACCAGGCTAAGGGCAGAGGCAGGTGGACATATGGGCTTCTGCTTAGCACCTGAGCCCAGGACCCTGGCCTCCCCACCAGGAGTGCTAAGAGCAGGGCAGGTGGACATATGCGGTGAAGGAGGTTTAGCAGAACAGAAAGGAAGACCGCAAGCCCAGCCCCACATCCCAGCCCGTGCACGTGCACCCACGCGCTAAGCCCAGGGGTAGGGATGGAGCATTCGAAGAGCTGCAAGGCTATTTGTTAAGAGGAATACACAAAGTCAGCCTTGCAAAGAACCTCCACTTTGCCCGGCCGACCTCCCCACCCAGAAAGGGCTGCAGATCCCAGCGCCACACCACAGGCCAGCATGGGCTTCCTAACCTACAAATCCCAAAAGGGGACAGAACTGTTCAAATAACAAGCCCCACCTTGAAAAGCTGATCTGGACTCCTGAGCATCCCAGAAAGACACCTCGGTTTCCTAATCTGTGAAATGGGGCCAAGGACAGGGAGCAGAAACTGACAGAGATGCAATGGGAATTGACCTCTTATCAGGTCCCTGCTACGGACTAAATGTTTGTCCCCCACAAATTCATACGTTGAAGCCCTACCTCACCAGTGATATGACATTTGGAGGTCATCCCTCCCTCCTTTCCTCCCTTCCACTGCCTTCTTGCCAGACTCTGAGCTCCCAGGAGGGCAGAGCCCACCCCTGGCTCACCCCTGTGGACCCCAGAGCCCAGCACGGAACAGGCACTCAGAATTTAGAGGGTGGCATCACCATGCATATGACCTCCGTCTTCCAGGCCTGCCTTGAAGTCCTGGCCCATCCCCAAGCCCAGCACGGCTGAGGGCAGCTTTGCCCAAGACACTGCATCATCCAGCCCGATTTTCATGGCCCCTTTAATATACTTAGTGGGTCTCTTTGATCTGTCCTGGGAGAGGCTTTGCAGAGAAGAGGCCTGCATCTCTGGACTGCAGCTGGCTAACAAATAAAACAAATGAATAGGCTCTGTCTTCCCGGAGGGGAATGAGGCAGGGAAGGAGGGTAATAAAACTAATCATTTCTATTGGGTTGGGGGCTCCCCAAAGAGCCAGCTGCAGCTAGAAGGCAGCGCTCCCTTGCAAGACACCCTGTGCTCCCCCGGCTCCTACTAGATTTCCCAGAAGCTGACAACCGCCGGGTCCGAGACGTTCCCAGGCCCAGCTCCTGCCCTGGGCAGCATTTCATTAAGATGTCATGAGTGTCCAGCGGGCTGTCCTCACTGTGAGAAGTAAGTAAGGCAACTGGGCAGTGTGGGTCGTAGACCAGCCTCACTCCTGACACTCCGGGACTGTCCATGGCTCCCTCCTTTTCCCTGGGAATCTAGGCCTATAAACAGTTGGCCGTGAAAGCCCTTTCCAGACTCTCACAGCACTTCACAGTTTGCAAAGCCTCCCCCGCCGTGGAGTGCCCCTCCATGAAGCATGCCCTGATCCCTCTGCCAGAAACGACCAATCCAGCTTTGAATTCCCCTCCAGGACACTTCAGCGGGCGGGACAAGGCTGGCCCCTGGCATCAGGACAACCTGGCATCAGAAGCCCTGACTGACTCCGCCCCTTAGGGACCATGGGTGCCCAGGCCTCCTCATTCTCTTCAGTCAAGTTCACTGCGATCCCAACCTCCCAGGGATACTCTGCTGCTCACTGAGCAGAAGTGGCCATCAAGGCCAGGTGCCAGGTGAGAGCGGTCACGGGCATCTCTTCCAGCCCAGAGGCTGCCCGGCCCAGGGAAGGAGATGGCCACCCAGGCATTTGGGCATCAGGAAATTTGCTGCTGGAAGAGAATGAAATATTTATAAAGGACACGCAAGGATTTTGTGCCTGTACGACTTAAAATAGGCACAAATTCCATTAAAGAATGACTCAACGTGGCTTTGTGGAGAGAGGTGCCGGAGAAGGGGGCTGCCCTCAGCCCCCCGTGCTTTCTGGCTGGCTCCCCACTTCAGCCTGCAACAAGCATCCCACTCATCCGTCCTCCAACTGTGCTGGCCCGGCTCCAGCCCCCGCATGGGCTCTGCGTGATTATTAAGACCCAGGTGTCTGCAGACACCAAAAAGGAAAATGATTCACGGGCCCCGTGGGGCTTGGGGAGTGGGGGTGAGGGTGGGCAGGAAGGGTCCTCCAGAGGTTCCTGGATGGAAATCAGTAAGTCCCAAGGACTACATCTGGCTCCATCTCCTACTTTACCAACCATGACCTTGGGAAAGCCACCTAGACTCTAAGCCTTTACTCTCTTCTGTAGAGGGGAGTGAGGAACGAGGCGTCCCTTCCAGTCAGTTCCACAGCACTCTACAGTCTGCAAAGCTTTTCTGCATTCATTCTTTCATCTGAAAGGGCCATCCCTTGTGGCAGCCCCAGGTCAAGCCACCCTTCTCACATTATAACCGAACCTGAATTTCTCCCGGGTCCCACCACGGGGGCTTGGGCTAATGTGCAGGACTGCCGTTCAGCCCCCGAGAGGGGAGGATGCTTCCTGTGGGCTCCGATTGGGTCTCCGGCCAAGCCCTGAACCAATGAGCCTTTTGTTCTTTCCTGCCAGACTTGAAGGGGCCAGAGTGTGATGTCCGGAGCCTCTGAAGTCATTTCACCACCATGAGGATGAGCCCAACCATGCAGGAGACTATCCTGAGAAACGGGGGCTATTGCTCCACCCCCAGGTCTGAGCCCAGTCTCCAGTCAGCCCTTCTCAGGCACTCCTGTCTGTGTCCCAGTAATCTGGCTTCAGCCAGTGTTTTGACTGCAGTGGATTAACACTCAACATGTCCTACACCTCAGCATGACTACAAATAACGAAGAGCAGTTTGGGATGGATAACAAAGCACTTTGCAATTCACACACCCCTGCACCCCACACAGTTTCTCTTACAGCCACTAGGTCTGTCTGAGGGGAAGTGGGCAGGTGAGGCCAACCAGGCCTGTGGGCAGCCGGCGGCCAGCTGGAGACCCACGTCCCCGGAAAGAGCAGCTGCTCCCCGAGCCCAGCAACCGGGGCTGCAGGCCAGGGTGACCCAATGTCCTGATTTTTAAAGAGAAGCTGGAAACACTGGATATTGAAAATGTGGGCTCTAACTGGTATCTAATGAAACATTTTAAAACGTGGCACAGGCCAAGCACAGTAAGAGAAAACTGACCATCTGTTTGTCCAACGGATAAGTCACGATGCTCAAGAACTGGAGGAGAAGGAGGAGAGGACAGAAGGGACTTGAGGAAAGGGAGGGCAGGGGCAGCAGAGGGAGCAGGAGGGGGCAGTGAGAGGCCAGCCAGGCCCGTGGCTCCCCACCCCTGAGCCCCATCTCACACCCCCCATTCACCTTCCCCCATCACAGTGAGGTCCCTGCTGCAAGAGTCATCTGCTGGTTCCATTTCACAGATGCACAAATAAAGGCCATAGACGCGCCTGCCCCGCTCAGAGCAGCAAGCAGAGCCACGGCCAGGTGAGTGTGACCATCCTGGGCACCATTCCCAAGGGGACTCAGCCCACAGGACCACGACCCCATCTCACAGACGAGAACCCTGAGGCTTTCTGTCCAGGGCCGGGGATTCCAAGGCCTGAGCCCTGGCCCCTGTCAGCGGCGCCTGGAGGCCTGGTGACTTGCTCAGTCACCAGTTTGGCACTGTGATCCCTGGAAGAAAACCTGGCAGATTTGGTGTTTTATTTAATGACAGAGCAATTCCCTCATTAATTTCCCGAAATGTTCTCTTTTGGTTTCGCTTCATTGTTTTGATATGTCTTAAGAGGGAAAGAAGACCTAAAAATATATTTTTAAAAATATGCAAGCTCACAAGGCACAGATTTCTAACAACAGCTCATGATAGGTCTTTCTCTTCTGTCTGGAGGGAGGCCTCATGTGAGGATGCCCTGGGGAGAGACCGGTGAGCCCCTTCCTGGGAGGGCTGGGAAGGCCGGGGTGAGGGGTGTCAGGTGAGGCCAGAGCCCGCTCGGCCTCAGGGACCTTCCCATGCATATCCACCTGGCACCCACTCCCCCGCCTGTGCTAAATGGACACTGCGTCTCTCGCTCGGCCTGTGCTATCACTGAGGAGCGCCTGGCAGATGAGACGGTGGGCTCCTAGAAACCCTGGTCCAGACTCCAGCTGGGCCTCTTCCCAGCTCTGGGCTGCACCTCCCTGGGTCCTGTTTCCTTTGTGTTATGAGGATCCAGTGGGATCCAGTCACGTGTCGTTATCCCTATCTTACGGAGGAGGAAACTGAGCCTGGGCAGCCCCGTGTGCTTCTCCTTTAGTCCCACAAAGACCTCGGGAGGCTGGCATCAGGAGACCCCACAGATGGGGGCAGAGATGCATCCCAGGGGTCCCTGAGGGTGCTGAGAATGACGCCCACAGCTGATGGTGGTGACCACCCAGAAGTCAGCAGGGAAGTAAAAGGCAAGACTTTACAGTTTGCTCAAGACTGTTCTCTACTCTTAGCGCAGACCAAAGTAACAAAAAATACTTCCTTTAAAAACCCTTTTGGGCTTCCCTGGTGGCGCAGTGGTTGGGAATCCGCCTGCCAATGCAGGGGACACGGGTTCAATCCCTGATCCGGGAGGATCCCACATGCCGCGGAGCAGCTGGGCCCGTGAGCCACAACTGCTGAGCCTGCGCGTCTGGAGCCTGTGCTCCGCAACGGGAGGGGCCGCAACAGTGAGAGGCCCGCGCACTGCGATGAAGGGTGGCCCCCACTTGCCCCAACTAGAGAAAGCCCTCGCACAGAAACGAAGACCCAACACAGCCAAAAATAAAATAAATAAATTTATAAAAACCCTTTTTAGCAACTCTACTCCTAGTTATACAGCCAAAAGAATTTAAAATAGGTATTCAAATACTCGTACACGCATGTTCATAGCAGCACTATTCACAACAGCCAAAAGGTGGAGATGGCCCAAATGTCCATCAGCAGATGAATGGATTAGCAAAATGTGGTCTATCCCTGCAATGGGATATTATTCAGCCTTAAAAAAAAAAAAGGAATGGAAACAACCTAAGTGTCCACTGATAGATGAATGGATAAAGAAAACGTGGTGTGGGACCTAATTAAACTCAAAAGCTTTTGCACAGCAAAGGAAAACATAAACAAGATGAAAAGACAACCTACGGAATGGGAGAAACTATTTGCACATGATTCAACCAACAAGGGATTAATTTCCAAAATACACAAGCAGCTCATACGGCTCAATATCAAAAAAAGAACCCAATCAAAAAATGGGCAGAAGACCTAAATAGACATTTCTCCAAAGAAGACATACAGATGGCCAACAGGCACATGAAAAGATGCTCAACATCGCTAATTATCAGAGAAATGCAAATCAAAATTACAATGAAGTATCACCTCACGCTGCTCAAAATGGCCATCATCAAAAAGTCTACAAATAATAAATGCTGGAGAGGGTGTGGAGAAAAGGGAACCCTCTTGCACTGTTGGTGGGAATGTAAACTGGTGCAGCCAATATGGAGAACAGTATGGAGGTTCCTTAGAAAACTAAAAGTAGAACTACCATATGACCCAGTGATCCCACTCCTGGGCATGTATCTGGAGAAAACTGTAATTCAAAAAGATACATGCACCCTTATGTTCATTGCAGCACTATTTACAATAGCCAAGACATGGAAGCAACCTAAATGCCCGTCGACGGATGAATGGATAAAGAAGGTGTGGTATTTTGATGCAATGGAATATTACTCAGCCATAAAAAAGAATGAAATAATACCATTTGCAGCAACACTGATGGACCTAAAGATGATCATACTAAGTGAAGTAAGTTAGACAAAGACAAGTATCATGATATCACTTATACGTGGAATCTAAAACAATGATACAAATGAACCTGTTTACAAAACAGAAATAGACTCACAGACACCGAAAACAAATTTATGGTTACCAAAGGGGGAAGGGGTGTCAGGGGAGGGATAAATTAAGAATTTGGGATTAAAATATACACACTACTATATATAAAATAGATTACCAACAAGGACCTACTGTATAGCACAGGGAACTATACTCAGTATCTTGTAATAACCTATAATGGAAAAGAATCTAAAAATATATATATATGCATATATATATAAAATCTGAATCACTTTGCTGTACACCTGAAACTAACACAACATTGTAAATCAACTATACTTCAATAAAAATTTTAAAAAGAAAAAAAATAAATGAATGAACCAAACGAAAACAAGCACACAGATACTGAGAACCAGGGTAGTGGTTACCAGGGTGACGGAGGTCGGGGGAGGGCGAAATGGGTAAAGGGGGTCCACAGTGTGGGGACAGATGGAAACTAAACTTTCAGGGGTAAGCGTGCGGTGCTGTGTCCAGAAGTAGAAATATAACACTGTACACATGAAACATATAATGCTACAAACCAATTTAAAAAACTAATTAAAAAAAAAGAAAAGCTGGTGCATGTATACAATGGAACATTACTCAGCCATAAAAGAGAAGGAAATCTTGCCATTTGTGACAACACAAATAGACATCACGCTAAGTAAAATGAGTCTGGGAAAGACAAATACTGTATTATCTCACTTATATATAGAATCATAAAAAAAAAAATCAAGCTCATAGAGAAAAGATTGACAGCTGCTGGAGGTGGGACTCGGGGACGGTGGGCAAAATGGGTGCAGGGGGTCAAAGGAGCAAACTTCCAGGTGTAAAATAAATAAGTCCTGGGGACGTAATGTACAGCACAGCGACCGTAGTTCATAACACTCTATTGCATATTTGAAAGTTGCTAAGAGAACAGATCTTAAAAGTTCTCACCACAAGAAAAAAAACGGTAACTGTGTGTGGTGATGGATGTATTGTGGTGATCATTTCACAATGTAAACAAATATAAAATCGTTATGTCATACACCTGAAACTACTATGTTATGGTTCAATTATATCTCAATAAAAAATGTTTTTAAAAGGAAGGAATCTCCGACACACATTACAATGTGGCTGAGCCTCGAAAACATTATTCAAAGAGAAAGAAGCCGGACACAACAGGTAACACTGTATGATTCCATTTGTATGAAATATCCAGAATGGGCAAGCCTACAGAAGCAGAAAGCAGATTAGGGGTTCCCGGGGCTGGGGGAGGGGACAACACAGCGACTGCTTGATGAGACGGGGGTTTCCTTTTGGGGTCATGGAAATGTCCTGGAACTAGATTGATAAAGTGGTGGTTTGCAAAAATTATTTATGCACTAAATGCCATTGAACTATACACTTGAAAATGGTTAATTTTATATTATGCCTATTGTACCTCAAGCAGTGGGGGGAAAAAAACATTATTTTTAAAGCCAAACGCTTCCCATTTTCCGGGGGTCCCGGCTCTGACCCGAACAGGAGAGACATCGGGAGCAGGACTGGGTCAAGGCATACCCCCTCCCAGACCCCAGCCCCTCAAATATCTCAAGCTTGGACCCTCAGAGGCACGGAACCTCACTGCTGGAAGAGGTTCAAGGCCCTCCATCCGCCAATTAAGTTTGCTCTTGAAGAGGATCATATAAAATGTGGCCAGTAAAGAGTTCAAGGGGCTGAAGTGATGGTTAAAGCCTACAACTCTCAGTATTTTCAGGCCCACTTGCTGAAGAGCCTCGGACCGCCAGTCAGCGACCAAAATGCAAGGGCGCCCTCTGGCGGGCACACGGACAACTGCAGAGCCGGAACTCGGCCGCATGGGCCACCAGCCCTGGGTTCCCCTGGGACAGCATCCAGAACCAGGGAGTCAGGGAAAAGCCATTCATCTTTTTCACAGAGGACGTGTGCCGTGTGGTGAACTTCTCATAAGTTACCACCAACCAACGGCATCACTGACGAAACATAATAATAGATGATGGTGGTCACACCACTGTCTACAGAGGGCATGCACTGCACCAGGGACCGAGCTAGCATGTTTCACGTTCCTTAACTCATTCGCTCTGCGGGGAGAGGGAACGCCCTCTGCGTAGTGGGTGGTGTTCTCTCGGGGGGCATGGATGGGAAGCCCCAGAGTCAGACGGAGCTGGTGCCCATCCTAACTCCCCGCTCTCAGCCAGCCACATACTGAAGAAGAGGTGTTTTCCTTCTGTCTCCTCCAGCCCTCTGCAAGAAAATCCTCCTCCCTCTCCCATTCTACTCTCCTTCCCTCGCTGCCCACGGTCCATAACGCCCCCCCATCCCAAAACAAAAAAAACTGCAAGGAAATCTGGGGAAACAAACCTAAATTTAAAAATTAAGTTCATAAAAATTATATAAAATCAGGCTGACTTTTGAAAAGTCTAGGGTAGACTAAGACAATTTTAAGACAGGCTTAATACCCAAGAATACCCACTCATTCGGTAATCATTGATACTTGTGTTTTTAAAGAAGTAAAACCAAGTCACAACTATTCAAACTCGTGCTTTGTTTCTGTTTGAGGTGGAGACGCTCCTTCAGGGCCTGGAGGGCAGGAGAAGGAGGGAGCAGGCGAATTTATGGAGGAAAGATCCGTGGGGGCCGAACAGAGAGAGCCCTGGATGCCAAGGTACTCAGCCTCTGAGTGCCAGCTCCCCAAAGCCCCCAACCCCCCAGGTGCGGCCTGCCCTTCCCCCCCGGAAGCTTCTGCCCCATCTCAGGGCCCGGCTCAAAGGCCACCTCCTCCAGGGAGGCCCTCTTCTCCTCACCCCCAAACCCCAAAGGCGCTCTGGGCACACAGGGACCTAAGGGACACGGCGTTAGGTGGCCTGTCTTCAAGCCTGGCTCCCCTCTCGGTGAAAGGAGCGTGATTCCCGCCGCTGAGGGCAAAGACACGCTGCTTTCACAGCTGAAAATGCTAAAATGCAAATGCCTCTGCCTCTGGGACACCCGATGAGCTGAAGTGAAGGTAAAAGGTAGACAGCTCGGCTTCCCAAACCGCCCGTGCTCACGGGGATCGGCCGCCCTGGGGTCTTGTTCCAGGGCAGGTCCTGAGGCAGGGGGTCCGGGCCTGGGACTCTGCATTTCCCTCCAGCTCCACCACTAGGGAGGGATCTGAAGGGAAGCAGGGGCCTGTCGGAGCTGAGGGGGTCAGCGCCCGGCCTCAGGGGATGTCACCCGGCCTGGTCCCAAGTGTGTGGTGATGGTTAGAACTGAGCTCATGTCGCGTGCACGACTCAGCACCCGCCGAGGGTCTGACAGCAGCAGACTTGCTCCCCGTGGTGAGAGAGGCTCACTTCCTCAAGCAGCAGCGGAAGCTGGGGGGCTCTAGCCGAGAGCGCTGGTGCCCACCCAGATGTGGGCCCTCTCCTGCTCCGCGCACGGCGGGCCACACGGCCCTCGGGCCTCCTGCAGGGCTCCAGGCCTGGCCCGTAAACCCGGCCTCGGGACTCCCGTTCTCTCTCCTGTGTCCCCTCCCTCCTTCCTCTTCCCCGCTCTGCCTGAACAGCAGCTGTTTGGAGCCCGGGTTCCTGAATGACCGTGCGCAACAGAGGCCCTGACGATCCCCGGTGACTGGGACACAAGGGGTAAAGGAGCTGGGGTCGCATGAAGCCAGGGATGAGGGGAGGTGCTTGCTGCGCCCCCGGCTCACAACAAGCGCTTAGTGGAGATCAGGGTTTACCAGCACAGGGGCCACACTCAAGGGGCAGGTACGCACAGGCCGTCATCGCCGACCCTGCTGTCCAACAGGATCCCCCTGACTTGGGTGCAGACACGGATGAGCCCTTCTGTACCTGTTTCCACATCTGCCAGGGGCGGCCAGGCAGGGATGGCCATGTCCATTTCACAGGTGAGAAAACTTGGTCTCCAGGACATGATTAGCTGTGCGACCTCAGGGACATCCCATATGTAGTGGGGCGAGGCGTGGGACATGGCCGTGACTACACAGCGCAGCCTGCTGTACGATGCTGACAGCCCCCGTGCATGTGTATGTGAATACACACACACGCATGCACACACATACACAGAGACCTGGGCACATACACATGCACACAGAGATACACACACACGCATGCACACACAGACATACACAGAGACCTGGGCACATACACATGCAGAGATACACACACACGCATGCACACACAGACATACACAGAGACCTGGGCACATACACATGCACACAGAGATACACACACACGCATGCACACACAGACATACACAGAGACCTGGGCACATACACATGCACACAGAGATACACACACACGCATGCACACACAGACATACACAGAGACCTGGGCACATACACATGCACACAGAGATACACACACACGCATGCACACACAGACATACACAGAGACCTGGGCACATACACATGCACACAGAGATACACACACACGCATGCACACACAGACATACACAGAGACCTGGGCACATACACATGCACACAGAGATACACACACACGCATGCACACACAGACATACACAGAGACCTGGGCACATACACATGCACACAGAGATACACACACACGCAGACACCACATACACACACACACACACATGTATGTGTACACTCACAGGCAGACACAGGCATACACAGATACACATGCACATATACATAGGAACACAGAGATGCACCTGTAGACACACACCACATACACGCACACATACGTGTGCACACACAGATACACACACATACACAGAGACGTACACAGATATATATGCACACACGTATGCCCACACACGCACACACGCAGAGACGTACACAGATATATATGCACACACGTATGCCCACACACGCACACACGCAGAGACGTACAGATATATATGCACACACGTATGCCCACACACGCAGAGACGTACACAGATATATGTGCACACACACATGCCCACACACGCACACACACACATATGCACCTCTGGGGCCCAAGACACTCTGGAGAGCAACAGAAAAGCAGCGAGATAAAGCTGAGGAGCACAGCAAGCCCCTCACCCCCTCTCCAGTTATTAAGCGTGAGCGTGTGCTACACGTGAGCACTCACAAAAGCCGAGGGGCTGCGCTCGGCACACAGCCTCTGTGCTCGGTCCCCTTGCTGGAAAATGGAGAGTAACAAGAGCACCAGCCTCGCGGAGCGGGGAGGCCTCAAGGATTCCAGCCAAGCCACGTGCCCAAGTGCGCACAGCTAATACGCGGGCCACCGCGGCCGCATACGACCGCCCTGTGTTCACCTCCTTCCCGCGGCTGCAGCCCCTGCGGGAAGACGCGCGCGCGCGCACGGCCCGGACCTCGGCTCTCCCAGACCCTCGCTCGCACAACGGCAGCCCGAGGTGTCTCCAGGTCGAGTGGAAACAGCCCGGCGTGAGCCACACCAGCTCGGCCTGCTTGCTCGTCTGTGGGACTCTGGGAACGTGCTCCAGCACCTCGCGCCCGGGTCTGTCCTGGAGGCCATGTCAACCCGCGCCTCCCCCAAGGCTTGCTGTGAGCATTGAAGAAGGTGACAGACACGAAACACCGGCACTGGCCTCCCTAAGGGCAGGGGCCTCTCCCTGGACCCTTCTGGCCTGTGATTTTTGCCTTTTAACCAAGGCAGACACCCTGCAAACGTTGTAAATGAGCTTGTCCCAGGCGCACATGAGTCTCCTTTCTTCTACTTTATGCCCAGGGACTTTGCACGTGCTGTGCTGCCAGCCATGGGCGCCGGCATCCTCCTCGGCTCCACCTTGCCTACAGGTTCACCCCTGGGCCCTCAGCCTCAGGCTGGGATGGCTCAGCGGAGGGACCCGGTGCAGAGCCAAGGTGCCCCTGCCTCGTGGCTCCCTTAGGCTGGTGGCCTCACGGGACCGGGTAAGTGCCAGTCCCGAGGGAGCAGGACTTGTCCCAGAGGTCAGTGGGAGGAGACCCTGAGGAAGGGGACAGCACGTGGGCAGTCCCAGCCAGTTACTGCTCTGCAGGGTCACAGCCCAGGGGGCCCGACCTCCTTCTCAGAAAGGGAGGCGTCCAGATGCACAGACCGAACGTTTGCAAAGCCTCTGCCTCATCGATGTCTTCCCTACCCTCTCGGCAAGGAGGCGTTGGTGTCTGGGTGCCAGGGGTCTGCCAGGTGCCCTCCCCGGAGCCCTCACTCCCCTCGGCCCGAGGGTTGCAGGGGCGGCACGTCCACCGTCACTAGCCCTGCAGGACGGCACCATCTCCCCCGTATCTCGAGGTTTCCCACTCCCTCCCATCTCCTGGAGGGGCCAGCTCACCCGTGCTGGACCATCTGTCCTCCCCAGACCAGCAGGAACACCTCAAGGGCAGCCTCTGACTTTTTTCTGGAGCCCCAGGACCAAGCCTGGCATGACGAACGGCCAGACAAGGGAGGTCTCCTCTGGTGCGTCGCTTCCAGGTATGATTCCACTCAGGACTGACACTGGGTGTCAGCGGGATCCTTGGGTGAAGGCAGAGGATACAGATAGAAATTGGCCGAGGCATGCCAGGCCTCTCGTGGTGTGCACGGGAATTGTGTTTCACCAAGGACTCTGTAGGAGGGGCGCTGCCTGGGGTACAGGGGTGGTCGGTGGGTGAGGAGGAATCACCTGTAACACTGGCCAGGGAGGCAGGGCAGCCTCGCGCTGCTCCCTGCCTCAGGTCACCATCCGATCATTCCCCTGCGGCCTGCAGAGCCCTGGAAGAGGGGGCTGGGCGGCCAGGCTGTGGGCAGAGTTGGGGGCAGGCAGTGTCCCTCACACAGCTCTCTAAAGTCCATCTTATTCACGGCCATAAGTATCCCCAGTGCCTGGTACACAGAACCTCAATAAAACATTTGTGAAATGAATGAATAAGTGAACAAATACAAACCATCAAGTATATAACATATCAGCCACGTGCCAGCCACTGTTCTAAACACCCACAGGAGGTACAGTTACTACACCCATATTTTAAACAAGAAAACTGAGGCTTAGGGGCCAGTAACTAGCACAGCCATCACCCAGCTGTCAACACGGCCAAGAGGGAATTCAAACCCAGAACCCTGCTCCCTCAAACCCCTGTCCCCGAGGCCACCTTGCTGCCAGGGTGGGGTCAGATTGTCACATACGACAAAGCAGTGCCCCCTGTCCCATGGGGAGGTACAGGGCAGGGCCTTGGGAAGGAGGCCAGGGCAGGAGGAGGGAAGGCAGCAAAGAGGCAGGTGGGGAGTGTCGAAGTGGACGAGAGGAAGGTTGAGGGCTCTGACATCAGGGCCAAATGGCTCAAAAGTCTCCAAGGGTGACACCTGCCTTTATGTGAACAGACTGCCACAGGGCAGGGTGGGAGCATCTCCTTCTTTCCTGCCTCAGCGGGTGAAATGCCTGTGTCTTTCCTCTCTGCACTCCCAGTACCTGGGACATGCAGGCACTTATTTCATCCCTTCATTCATCCAACAGGTAACTATTGAGCACCCACCCACCATGTGCTGGACATGGGGAAGGCCAAGAGAGTGATGACAGCAGTGATGGGGATGATGATGGGGAGGGGGAGGAGGATGGTGGTGAGGATGACTTGAGTGATGATCACACAATGGTGATAATAATGATCATGACAATGAAGATGATGATAATGAGGAGGAGGATGACGATGATGACAAGGACAACAGCGATGATGATGGTGATGGTGGTGATGATGGTGATGGTGATGATGGTGATGATGGTGATGGTGATGATGGTGATGGTGGTGATGGTGATGATGGTGATGATGGTGATGGTGATGATGGTGATGATGGTGATGATGATGGTGGTGGTGATGATGGTGATGGTGGTGGTGATGATGGTGATGATGATGATGATGATGGTGATGATGGTGATGATGATGGTGATGGTGGTGATGATGGTGGTGATGATGGTGATGGTGATGGTGATGGTGATGATGATGGTGATGGTGATGGTGATGATGGTGATGGTGGTGATGGTGACGGTGACAATGGTGATGGTGATGGTGGTGACGGTGATGATGGTGATGGTGGTGACGGTGATGATGGTGATGGTGATGGTGATGATGATGGTGATGATGGTGGTGATGGTGATGATGGTGATGGTGATGATGGTGATGATGGTGATGGTGATGGTGATGATGGTGGTGATGGTGATGGTGACGGTGATGATGGTGATGGTGATGATGGTGACAGTGGTGACGGTGGTGATGGTGATGGTGATGGTGATGGTGATGGTGGTGATGGTGATGATGGTGATGGTGATGATGATGATGATGGTGATGGTGATGATGGTGATGGTGATGATGGTGATGGTGATGGTGATGATGATGGTGATGGTGATGATGGTGATGGTGGTGATGGTGATGGTGGTGATGGTGATGGTGGTGGTGGTGATGGTGATGGTGATGGTGGTGATGGTGACGGTGACGATGGTGACGGTGACGATGGTGATGATGGTGATGATGGTGATGATGGGAAGGAAGAAGAGGAGGAGGAGGAGGATGGAGACGAGGCCGATGAGGATTATAATGACAGCAGCAATATGATGATAATGATGACAAGGATACAATGATGACGATGATGACGGTGACACTATGTGTCGGGCACTGTGCTAGGCACTGGGAAGGTCAAGCTAGTGATGACGATGATGAGAGTGGTGAGGATGATGAGGGCAACACCACGAGGATGATGAGGGGGAGATGCTCTGTGTCGGGCACTGTTCTAAAGGCTGTAAGTCAGTGGCATTGTCACAGAAGGCACAGCAGCCACTAGGGTGTTGTGAAGGATGTGAGACAGAAGGGCTCTCAGATAAGCCTACTGTATCCTCAGTTCACGCTGTCACTTCCCCAGGACCTCACATGCTAAGCCACCCACCCGGCCCCTGGCTGTAAATGAGGAAGCCAGCCCTGGGCTCAGCATCTGAGAAGGGCAGGGTACCTGCTTACCCACCCACCCATCCCCATGGAGAAGAGCCTGCCCAGAACCTCCAGCCCTGCTGCAGGAAGCGTTTACAAACAGAAGCTGGCCTCAATTCATCTCTCCAGAGCCACAGAGCCCTTTTAATTAAAGAGCCTGCCCAGCTGTCTGTGGATGAGGGATGGCCCTTGGACCGTGAGAGCGGCCCTGTATCAGTCTTGTTAGTGGCTTGGTGTCCTGGAGCTGCTTGTGCAGGCCTGGAGACTCAGCCTCAGCCAAGGGAGCCAGGCCAGAGAGGACCGCCCCATATCCTCCTGCCCACACGGCCGTGCTGTCTGCCAGGATGGGCTCCACCCCACTCAGCCCCCAGGGAAAATGAGGACGGGCTCCGCTTCTGAGGCTGCCCTGGGTGAGGTCCCCTTCTGACTGCACCGCGCTCCTCTGGAGATCCCCAGATGCTGGCCACAGGGAGAAGCACTGGACACCGGTTACAGGAAGAGTGCTGGCCTCTCTGGGACCCAGTTTCCCCTCTGCCACACGGAACAAGATTGGTCCTGCTGCCTGGGGTGGCTGGGAGGGCTCAGTGGGGTAACTTGAACTCTGATCGGACAGGGCCAGGTATTTAGAAACTGCTGCATTACCACTAAAAACAACACAACGTCGCCATCTGTTACTGACCTTCCTGAGAACACCGCAGTTGACGTGAAATGACATTGCAGACACACAGTAGGCCCTCAACAAATGTGAGTGGAAACCTAGCCCCCTTCCCATCCCCATCGTTCCCCCAATCAAAACCCGCCCCAGAACACTATTCCCCCGGGACAGTCTGCTGGAAGAGCCAGGTGGGTATTGCAGCAGGAAAGCTGTCCAACCTTTTGCCTACAAGATGGAGGTGACATTCAGGGAGCCCTGTACTGGCTGGTCTAAAGTTGGACTTGCACGTGCTCACATGGGTCACGTGACTGAGCAAGTCACTTAGCCTCTCTGAGCCTCCATTTCCTCATCTGTCAAAGGGAAAGGAACCCCCCAAATGGGGGGTGGACATTGTGTGTGATTCCTGCCCAGGGGCAGGTAGGTACTCACAAGTCCCAACGGTGGTCATCTTCTCCCCCAGCCAGCCCTGGGCCACCCCCATGTGTCTTTCCGCAAAATCCCACATCCCGTCCTTTTGAGGCACCAACCATTCAGGTGCTCCCCAGCCCAGTGTTTTGCAAAGCATGGCCACAGACCATTCATGGGACTCCCTAGTGCAACGGTCAAAATGCAGATTCTGGGCCCTGCCCCTGACCCATGGAACCAGGACCCTGGGAGCAGGCCCTGGAATCTACCTTATAAAACTACCCAAACCGGGTTCTGAGAGCCAGAGCCCTAACCTGAGCTGGGCTCTGGGTTGGGTGCCCATTTCTGAGCCTGGTGTGAGGTGGAAAGTTGGATGGATCTCCGAGGGTTTGGATGCAGCTTGGATGGATGCTCGCAGGGCCCCCAAAGGCAGATACCCACTGTTTTAGGCTTCTCTGTACCAGCCCCACAGGGAGAAAATCCTGCCCACCCAGAGGACTGCCCTTAATACCCTTCCCGAAAAAGCCAAGGGCGACAGTCACTGGGGTGGACTCTCTCCTGAATCTGTCACCATCAATTCCCATCACCATGTGATGCTGGAGCATCAGACACCACCAGCAAGGCGAGCAGGCTGGCATCTCTGAGCGGGGTGCACTATATTCGTAATCACTCTGTCATAACTATGAGAGAAGACCCGGGTCCCGGCGCCACCTCCTCCGTGTCTCAGCCGTGTAACCTTGGACAAGTCACCTAACCTTGCAGAAGTCAAACACTGAGATGCAAAACAAGAGATGGAAAAATCCCCACCGACCTAATCCTTCTTAATTTATCTCCTGGACTTCCAGCCACTTCTCTCTGTTTTCTACTTTTGAGATTTTTCCATTTTGTAAATTGCTAATTGTAGGAATAATACTTGCTTACTGAAGAGCATCGCAAAGTTAAAAAAAAAAAAAGTCTACAGAAGCAGGAAAGAATTACCCACAATCCCACCACTCAAGAGGCAGCCCTGTGAACATTTTGTTATATTTCCTCCAGCCTTTTCCTAAATACATCTTCCATGGCTGAGAGCAAACTGTATCTAAGCAATTATGTAGCCTTCTTTCTTCTACTTATAAGAAAATGCTTATGCCACTATATTGCCAATAAAAATTTTCATAAACATTTTTAATTCTTCATACACTTCAAGTAGACATGCCATAATTTCTTCACCTAAATAGGCTAAATAGGGAATCCATTGATCTCCAGTTTGTCTCTGTTGCTAATGACCATTTGTGTTTTAGCCAAAACCACACTGTTTCTGGCCCTTGGTATTTTATTCATACCACATTAAAAAGACCAGAAACCAAAGAAATGCCTGAACCTGGGCTGAGCACAGCAAGAGATTCAAAGCTGAAAAGGATCCCTCGTTGTCCCCTTTCCTGAGGGCCGCATCTAATGAGAACCTTCTTCCCACGGCATGCCCATCTTCTAGGAACAATCACCCCCATTTTCCTGGATGAAGACACATGCTTAGAGAGGTCAAGTGATTTGCCCCAGGTCATACGGCTAGTATGACCCCAAAGTTCCAGCTATTCCCATGCTGATGGTCACAGCCAGGGCTGGAGACATCCAGGCTGGGATGAACAGGGCCGGCCCTGTGCCCCAGGGTAGGGTCAATTCCTGAGCCTCTCACCCGGCCAGATCCAGAGTCTCTCTTTTCCCCTCACTGTGGCCCTTTTCTTTCAGCAGAGGTGGGTCTCACCTACTGCTGATGAACCCAAACCGTAATGTGCTTTCTGAGGTCACAGAACTTCACTGCTGGACAGCCAGCTTCCAGAATGGCAGAGTAAGGACCTCCAAAAATCTGCTCTGCCAGATAAACAGAGCACTGGGAAAAGTGTCAACATCAACTTTTTCAAATTCTGGAAATTAACAAAAGGCGTTCAATAATTCAAGATGTTTATTCAAGAAAAATGACTAAATTACAGTAAGAAAGGAAAGCTTTATGGTATTTTAACTTTTCCTAGTCTCATCTCCCTGTCCCCAGCTCCATGGTAGCCTTGAAAGCCAACAGCCCAGCAATCGTGACAGCTGTGAAAACAGCATCCCAGCAGCCATGGGAGGGGGCAGAGGAGGGTTGGAGCTCCGAAAAAAACCTATACCCAGAGAACTGCCACTATTTGACCTGTCTGGCAGCTTCTTGAAAAGTTCCATTCCCATGGCTAGTCTTTATTTGATCTGACTCAGAGCCTTCTCTGTGAGAAACCATATACCCAGGGCATTTGCTGAAAACAGTCAGAGGAAAATTCTTTAACAGTGCAGCTGCCTGAATTGGAGTTACCAGTTGGGGCTAACAAGAGGCTGACCAAAAAATTTAAAAACTGGGGAATGGAAGACTTTGAAAAGCTCTGACATGTTCCTGGGAATCTAGAAGGTGCACATTACCAGGGAACACTTTAGATGGCCCTAATCCCCCACTTTCGGATGACCATGAGACTCTACCCAAGCAGGAAGTGAAGGCTAAGATGAAGTGGTAAACTGCCTGCCAGAGCACTGTGTACCCCAACCCACACATAGATTCCCTCAGCAAAGACGGGGAGACTTATCTGCTCAAGGCATCTAAGGAAATCTCCGTCCAACAATTAGATGACCACTAAGCTAACCAGGCAGAGACTTCATGGCCACATGTGACAAAGAATATAGACTTTACAGAATTCATCCAGGAAAGTTGCTAAGCCAGCAAACAGCAGCATCAACAACAACAAAAAATAACAACATTAAATCCTGGAGGTTAAGGAGCAATTTGATTTCCAGAGTTTCCATATTATATCATTGTAAACGTCTAGTTTTCAACAGAAAATTCCAAGGCACACAAAGACACAGGACAGTATGGCCCATACACAGGGAAAAAAAGGGGGGGGGACAGTCAATAGACACTGTCTCTGAGGAAGCCAGAGATTAGTAGTGATGCTAAATCGGGTTTTATAAATATGTTCAAAGACTAAAAGAAACCATGTCTAAAGAAATAAAGGAAAGCATGAGAATGATGTCTCACTAAATAGTAAAGAGATAGAAATTATTCCTTAATAAAAATTCTGGGATTGAAAAGTACAATAAGTGAAAGGGAAAATCCTCCAGAGGGTCCAACATCAAATATGAACTGACAGAAGAAAAAAACAGTGAACCTGAAGACAGGTTAATTGAGATTACCAAGTCTGAGGAACAGAAAAAAAAAAAATGGAAAAAAGATAAACAGAGCCCTCAGAGACCCATGAGACTGTAATAAAAGATCTACCATTTATTTCATTATGGTCCTGGAAGGAAAAGAGAAAAAAGGGGCAGAAAGAATATACAAAGAAATAATGACCCAAATCTACCAAAATTTGATGAAAACATTAATCTGCACATCAAAGAAGACTAACAAATCCCAAATAGGACAAAGTCAAAGAGATCCACACCTAGACACATAATAGTTAAGCTATTGAGTCATAAACAAGGATAAACTCTTGAAAGAAGCAAGAGAAGAATAACCCAAAATGCACAGGGAATCTTCAATAAGATCACAACTGACTTCTCATCTGACACCACGGAGGCCAGAAGGCTCTGGTGACATGTTCAAAGTGTTGAAAGACAAAGACTGTTAACCAAAAATTCTATACCCAGCAAAACTACCCTTCAAAAACAAAGGAGAAATTTAGACATTCCCAGATAAACAAAAACTCAAGACTGAGCTCTGACCGCCACAGCAACAGTCAGCTCTACCCACCACCAGAGCCTCACATCAAGCCTCTTAGATAGCCTCAACCACCAGAGGGCAGACAACAGAAGCAAGAAAAACTACAATCCTGCAGCCTGTGGACCAAAAACCACAGTTACAGAAAGACAGAGAAGATGAAAAGGCAGAGGGCTATGTACCAGATGAAGGAACAAGAAAAAACCCCAGAAAAACAACTAAATGAAGTGGAGATAGGCAACCTTCCAGAAAAAGAATTCAGAATAATGATAGTGAAGATGATCCAGGACCTCGGAATAAGAATGGAGGCAAAGATTGAGAAGATGCAAGAAATGATTAACAAAGACCTAGAAGAATTAAAGAACAAACAAACAGAGATGACCAATACAATAACGGAAATGAAAACTACACTAGAAGGAATCAATAGCAGAATAACTGAGGCAGAAGAACGGATAAGTGACCTGGAAGACAGAATGGTGGAATTCACTGCTGCGGAACAGACTAAAGAAAAAAGAATGAAAAGAAATGAAGACAGCCTAAGAGACCTCTGGGACAACATTAAACGCAACAACATTCGCATTATAAGGGTCCCAGAAGGAGAAGAGAGAGAGAAAGGACCAGAGAAAATATTTGAAGAGATTATAGTCGAAAACTTCCCTAACATGGGAAAGGAAATAGCCACCCAAGTCCAGGAAGCGCAGAGAGTCCCATACAGAATAAACCCAAGGAGAAACACGCCGAGACACATAGTAATCAAAGTGGCAAAAATTAAAGACAAAGAAAAATTACTGAAAGCAGCAAGGGAAAAACGACAAATAACATACAAGGGAACTCCCATAAGGTTAACAGCTGATTTCTCAGCAGAAACTCTGCAAGCCAGAAGGGAGTGGCATGATATACTTAAAGTGATGAAAGGGAAGAACCTACAACCAAGATTACTCTACCCAGCAAGGATCTCATTTAGATTTGATGGAGAAATCAAAAGCTTTACAGACAAGCAAAAGCTAAGAGAATTCAGCACCACCAAACCAGCTCTACAACAAATGCTAAAGGAACTTCTCTAAGTGGGAAACACAAGAGAAGAAAAGGACCTACAAAAACAAACCCAAAACAATTAAGAAAATGGTCATAGGAACATACATATCGATAATTACCTTAAACGTGAATGGATTAAATGCCCCAACCAAAAGACATAGACTGGCTGAATGGATACAAAAACAAGACCCATATATATGCTGTCTACAAGAGACCCACTTCAGACCTAGGGACACATACAGACTGAAAGTGAGGGGATGGAAAAAGATATTCCATGCAAATGGAAATCAAAAGAAAGCTGGAGTAGCTATACTCATATCAGATAAAATAGACTTTAAAATAAAGAATGTTACAAGAGACAAGGAAGGACACTACATAATGATCCAGGGATCAATCCAAGAAGAAGATATAACAATTATAAATATATATGCACCCAACATAGGAGCACCTCAATACATAAGGCAACTGCTAACAGCTATAAAAGAGGAAATCGACAGTAACACAATAATAGTGGGGGACTTTAACACCTCACTTACACCAATGGACAGATCATCCAAAATGAAAATAAATAAGGAAACAGAAGCTTTAAATGACACAATAGACCAGATAGATTTAATTGATATATATAGGACATTCCATCCAAAAACGGCAGATTACACGTTCTTCTCAAGTGCGCACGGAACATTCTCCAGGATAGATCACATCTTGGGTCACAAATCAAGCCTCAGTAAATTTAAGAAAATTGAAATCATATCAAGCATCTTTTCTGACCACAACGCTATGAGATTAGAAATGAATTACAGGGAAAAAAACGTAAAAAAGACAAACACATGGAGGCTAAACAATACGTTATTAAATAACCAAGAGATCACTGAAGAAATCAAACAGGAAATAAAAAAATACCTAGAGACAAATGACAATGAAAACACGACGACCCAAAACCTATGGGATGCAGCAAAAGCGGTTCTAAGAGGGAAGTTTATAGCTATACAAGCCTACCTAAAGAAACAAGAAAAATCTCAAGTAAACAATCTAACCTTACACCTAAAGAAACTAGAGAAAGAAGAACAAACAAAACCCAAAGTTAGCAGAAGGAAAGAAATCATAAAGATCAGAGCAGAAATAAATGAAATAGAAACAAAGAAAACAATAGCAAAGATCAATAAAACTAAAAGTTGGTTCTTTGAGAACATAAACAAAATTGATAAGCCATTAGCCAGACTCATCAAGAAAAAGAGGGAGAGGACTCAAATCAATAAAATCAGAAATGAAAAAGGAGAAGTTACAACAGACACCGCAGAAATACAAAACATCCTAAGAGACTACTACAAGCAACTTTATGCCAATAAAATGGACAACCTGGAAGAAATGGACAAATTCTTAGAAAGGTATAACCTTCCAAGACTGAATCAGGAAGAAACAGAAAATATCAACAGACCAATCACAAGTAATGAAATTGAAACTGTGATTAAAAATCTTCCAACAAACGAAAGTCCAGGACCAGATGGCTTCACAGGTGAATTCTATCAAACATTTAGAGAAGAGCTAACACCTATCCTTCTCAAACTCTTCCAAAAAATTGCAGAGGAAGGAACACTCCCAAACTCATTCTATGAGGCCACCATCACCCTGATACCAAAACCAGACAAAGACACTACAAAAAAAGAAAATTACAGACCAATATCACTGATGAATATAGATGCAAAAATCCTCAACAAAATACTAGCAAACAGAATCCAACAACACATTAAAAGGATCATACACCATGATCAAGTGGGATTTATCCCAGGGATGCAAGGATTCTTCAATATACGCAAATCAATCAATGTGATACACCATATTAACAAACTGAAGTATAAAAACCATATGATCATCTCAATAGATGCAGAAAAAGCTTTTGACAAAATTCAACACCCATTTATGATAAAAACTCTCCAGAAAGTGGGCATAGAGGGAACCTACCTCAACATAATAAAGGCCATATATGACAAACCCACAGCAAACATCATTCTCAATGGTGAAAAACTGAAAGCATTTCCTCTAAGATCAGGAACGAGACAAGGATGTCCACTCTCACCACTATTATTCAACATAGTTCTGGAAGTCCTAGCCACGGCAATCAGAGAAGAAAAAGAAATAAAAGGAATACAAATTGGAAAAGAAGAAGTAAAACTGTCACTGTTTGCGGATGACATGATACTATACATAGAGAATCCTAAAACTGCCACCAGAAAACTGCTAGAGCTAATTAATGAATATGGTAAAGTTGCAGGCTACAAAATTAATGCACAGAAATCTCTTGCATTCCTATACACTAATGATGAAAAATCTGAAAGAGAAATTATGGAAACACTCCCATTTACCATTGCAACAAAAAGAATAAAATACCTAGGAATAAACCTACCTAGGGAGACAAAAGACCTGTATGCAGAAAACTATAAGACACTGATGAAAGAAATTAAAGATGATACCAACAGATGGAGAGATATACCATGTTCTTGGATTGGAAGAATCAACATTGTGAAAATGAGTATACTACCCAAAGCAATCTACAGATTCAATGCAATCCCTATCAAATTACCAAGGGCATTTTTTACGGAGCTAGAACAAATCATCTTAAAATTTGTATGGAGACACAAAAGACCCCGAATAGCCAAAGCAGTCTTGAGGCAAAAAAATGGAGCTGGAGGAATCAGACTCCCTGACTTCAGACTATACTACAAAGCTACAGTAATCAAGACAATATGGTACTGGCACAAAAACAGAAACATAGATCAATGGAACAAGACAGAAAGCCCAGAGATTAACCCACGCACCTATGGTCAACTAATCTATGACAAAGGAGGCAAAGATATACAATGGAGAAAAGACAGTCTCTTCAATAAGTGGTGCTGGGAAAACTGGACAGCTACATGTAAAAGAATGAAATTAGAATACTCCCTAACACCATACACAAAAATAAACTCAAAATGGATTAGAGACCTAAATATAAGACTGGACACTATAAAACTCTTAGAGGAAAACATAGGAAGAACACTCTTTGACATAAATCACAGCAAGATCTTTTTTGATCCACCTCCTAGAGTAATGGAAATAAAAGCAAAAATAAACAAGTGGGACCTAATGAAACTTCAAAGCTTTTGCACAGCAAAGGAAACCATAAACAAGACGAAAAGACAACCCTCAGAATGGGAGAAAATATTTGCAAATGAATCAACGGACAAAGGATTAATCTCCAAAATATATAAACAGCTCATTCAGCTCAATATCAAAGAAACAAACACCCCAATCCAAAAATGGGCAGAAGACCTAAATAGACATTTCTCCAAAGAAGACATACAGACGGCCACGAAGCACATGAAAAGATGCTCAACATCACTAATTATTAGAGAAATGCAAATCGAAACTACAATGAGGTATCACCTCACTCCTGTTAGAATGGGCATCATCAGAAAATCTACAAACAACAAATGCTGGAGAGGGTGTGGAGAAAAGGGAACCCTCTTGCACTGTTGGTGGGAATGTAAATTGATACAGCCACTATGGAGAACAATATGGAGGTGCCTTAAAAAACTAAAAATAGAATTACCATATGACCCAGCAATCCCACTACTGGGCATATACCCAGAGAAAACCGTAATTCAAAAAGACACATGCACCCGAATGTTCATTGCAGCACTATTTACAATAGCCAGGTCATGGAAGCAACCTAAATGCCCATCAACAGACGAATGGATAAAGAAGTTGTGGTACATATATACAATGGAATATTACTCAGCCCTAAAAAGGAACGAAATTGAGTCATTTGTTGAGACGTGGATGGATCTAGAGACTGTCATACAGAGTGAAGTAAGTCAGAAAGAGAAAAACAAATATCATATATTAATGCATGTATGTGGAACCTAGAAAAATGGTACAGATGAGCCAGTTTGCAGGGCAGAAGTTGAGACACAGATGTAGAGAATGGACATATGGACACCAAGGGAGGAAAACTGCGGTGAGGTGGGGATGGTGGTGTGCTGAATTGGGCGATTGGGATTGACATGTATACACTGATGTGTATAAAACTGATGCCTAATAAGAACCTGCAGTATAAAAAAACAAACAAAACAACTAATACTAAACTTTCATTGGGTTATTTGTATGGAAATATGTTAATATAAATGTTTCAGACATTACATGAAATTTCTAAAAATCTTATATTTGTATTTCTATGGAAATATGTATGGAAATATGTTAATATAAATGTTTCAGACATAAAAAAAAAAAAAACTCAAAGAAGTCATTGCTAGCAGACCTACCCTACAAAAAATATTAAAAGAAGTCCTTCAGGATTAAATGAAAGGACATTCGACAGTAACTCAAATCCACAGAAAGAAATAAAGAATGCCAGTAAAGTTAACAACTTTACATAGGTAAATGTATGAATACATATGTATTTTATTTGTAACCCTTTTCTTCTATCTGATTTAAGACAATTGAATAAAGCAATAATAATAAAACAGTGTTGAAGGGCTTATAATGTGTAAAGATGTAATTTTTTTTTTTTTTTTTGGCCAGGCTGCACAGCTTGCGGGATCTTAGTTCCTCGACCAGAGATTGAACCCAGGCCCTTGGCAGTGAAAGCGCTAAGTCCTAAACACTGGACCTCCAGGAAATTCCCAAAGATGTAATTTTTTTTTACAATAATAGTGCAAAGGAAGAGAGAGGGAATGGAGTTATAGTGAAGCAGTTTTTACATACCATTGAAATTAAGTGAGTATCCATCAAAACTAGACTTTTTAAAGTTAAGATGTTAATTATAATCTCCAGGGAAACTTAAGAAAATAATTCAAAAAATATATATAGTAAAACAAACAACAAAGAAATCAAAATTATATACTAGAAAATATCTATTTAAACACAGTAATGGAGGAATCAAGGCACAAAAAAGAATACATACAGAAAACAAATAGCAAAATGATAGACTTAAGCCCTACATTATCAATAACTACATTAAATATAAATTTACTACATACTACAATTAACAGGCAGAAATTGGCAGATTGGACAAAGAACAAAAACATGATCCAACTATAGGCTGTCTATGAAAGACACTTTAGATTCAAGGACACAAACAGGTTTAAAGCAAAAGGATGGAAAATATAGATCATGCAAACTTGCCAAAAGAGCTGGAGTGTGGCTATACTATCAGACCAAATAAACTTTAAGGCAAAGATTTTTAATAGAGACAAAGAGGGACATTTTAGAAGCATAAGAGGTTCAATCTATCAGGAAGGCATCATAATTATAAACATACATTTACCTAATAACAGAGGCCCAAAATGCATGAAACAGAACTTCACTGATGTAAGGACTGGTTCAATTTTTTTCCCAGTCAACTGCCATCAACCACACCCTGTCCCATCAACCCTTCAGGATACCTGGGGAAGATTCCAAAACTGTCCAGTCCCTTTCAGTTATTCAAATCTCAAGAAAGTCTACAGTGCCATCTCAAATTCAATTTAAATCTTGTCTCCTCCTCTACTTCCAGTGCAGAATGGAGCTGGCATCCTGACTGGGAACAGGAAGAAATGGAAGGGGACCCGCAGCCTGGCGATGACACCTGCTACCATCCCCTCGTAGACTCAGTCTTGCGTGAGTGGCAGAGCAGGGGGAGGGGACTCAGCTCCCTCCCGTGGCCTCAGCTGTCTCCCACGACGTATTCTGGGCACTTGCTCCAAAGCTAACTGCACCCAAATATCAAAGCCCAGTATTCACGTGGAGCTCTACGGTTGATAGACGCATCCCATATGTGCTGCTAATTAATGTAAGTGAGAGGGGCATGGAGAGGATGAAACCTGAGCTTTGAAGCTAGTAGCCAGCCGTGCCACCTTGGGCACGTTACTTCATCCCTCCGAGCTCCACTTTTCTCATAAAATATTGGCTGCTGATATGCACTGAACACTATCTCCATGCCAAGTGATGCTAAATGGATAAGCCCACTAACCCCCATCATAGTCCCCCAGCAGGTCCTAGTGTTATCCCCACTCTGCAGAAGCAGAAACGGAGGCACAGGGAAGGTGAAGGACCTCACCAGAGGCCAGGCCACTAGCAAGCAGCAACGCTGGGGTTTGACCCCAGGCGGTGCGACTACGCGCGTTTGTTCATTTTGCAGGTGTGTCTGGCACCATGCCTGGCATATAGTAGTTGACCAACAAATGCCAGCTACTCTCCCTTCTCTGTCCGAAAGTGCCAACGAGCCCCGAGGCCACGGGGTGAATAAACGCCCTGTGCCAAGCAACTGGGGAAGGATGAGAACCCAGTTACAGAGCAGTTTGCCCTGCGTTGGCCTGTGGCTGCATCCCCACAGCTCTGAGTACGTGGAGTCTGGGCCTGGCCACGAGGCTCGTTTTAGCCAAAGGGACAGTAGAAAATGCGATGCAAGAAAGGCTAGGAAGGGGGCTTCCCTGGTGGCGCAGTGGTTGGGAATCTGCCTGCCAATGCAGGGGACACGGGTTCGAGCCCTGGTCTGGGAAGATCCCACATGCCGCGGAGCAACTAAGCCCGTGAGCCACAGCTACTGAGCCTGCGCGTCTTGAGCCTGTGCTCCGCAACAAGAGAGGCCGCGACAGTGAGAGGCCCGCGCACCGCGATGAAGAGTGGCCCCTGCTCGCCGCAACTAGAGAAAGCCCTCGCACAGAAACGAAGACCCAACATAGGAATCAATCAATCAATCAATCAATCAATCTTTAAAAAAAAAGAGTCTCCTATAGACAGCATAGAGGTGGGACTATTTTAAGAAAGGCTAGGAAAGTGCTTCTGCTTCAGGGCTGGCCTCTCTGACTGCTTTTGAAGCCCAGCCTCCGTGTGTGTGACAAGACCCCAGCTTCCCTACGGGAGAGAGACCACGTGGAGAAGCCAGCCCAGCCGGGTCCCCCAAACCAACCAGCCCCCGGCTCGCCGGCACTGCACAAGCAAGCTGTGGCCAGACCACAGGGCCACCCGGCTGGGCCTCAGACATAACCTCTCTGAGGTCAGCGTCCACATCTGCAAGAAGAGGTAAGGACCCCAGCTCTGCCCCATCCAACCCAGAGATTGCATCAGGGGACAGCTTGCCTGTGCTGGGGCTGAGTGGCAGCCTCATGCCTCACCTGGTCCCTGCACGAGCCTCCAGCGGGTCACGAAGCCTCTGAGCCTGCTAATCACACCTCCATCCATCCCGAGCCCCGCCTCTTCCTGCTCTTCTGGGCAAGGCGCAGAGCGTGGGGCCTCCTGTGCTCGGCACGCCCCCCCAGCCCCAGAAGAGCCGTAAAACCAGCCAAGCTCAGCTAACGCTTAGGAGCGGGCCCCAGGCACTGTGCTCAGCTCCACGCAGCACAGAGAGGTGGTGTGCAACCTAAATGAAATAACGCCCACGGCCTTCGCATCTGCAAAGCATCCCTGCTTGAGCATGTCAGCAGTCGAGCTGGGGACTTGAACCCTAGTCTGTCACCTAACCCACCTCCTTAAATGTCTTTCTCCTTTGCTCTACCCCAGAATACCTGCCAAGCTCCTGCTATGCTGTACACTTCCCACTCCCAGAACAAGTTGTTGATGCCACTGGGATGATGGATGGGCTAGTACCCCAGCCTGTGACACCTCACACCTCTTTTTCTCCAAGACGGCAGTCAGGGCTCATCTGCGGGGCCCTTATAAACTGGTTTGGGGTCCTCCCCGTGCTCCTGCAGCCCCGTGCTGGCCATGGTCAGAACCCTCAGTCAGAGGGATGTATTTCTTCAATGCTGTTCATCCTGGTCACAGACCTGCACCCAGAACCACTTGGGGCTCACTAGGGCCTCCTCGAACCATGAGCCCATCTGCCCTCGGGTCTGCCAAGGACAACCTTGGACAGGGACCCTGAACCCTGCAGGGGTGGGTCTGTGGATAGAATTCAGGGGTGTCCAAAACTTGGATGTGGAAAAATACACCATCTTCAATTTCACCACCCTCTGGCTGAAATTTAGCGATTCCTTCTGTTACACTTATGAACAACAAACCACAAAGAGGGGTCAGTAGTGGCTATTGCTGTGACGTCAACAGAAATGAGACGTGTTTCCCTCCCATGTGTGCAGCTGGGGACATTTTGAAACATCGCAGACATGCATCATCGCTGGGGGCTCATGGTAGTCGCTGGGCCCACCATGGTCCCTGTTATTGAACGCGTCGGTCAGAAAGCACACTTATCAGTGGGTCACCCACTTTTAAAAATTAGTTTCAGGGCTTCCCTGGTGGCGCAGTGGTTGAGATTCTGCCTGCCAATGCAGGGGACACGGGTTCGAGCCCTGGTCTGGGAGGATCCCACATGCTGTGGAGCAACTAGGCCCGTGTGCCACAACTACTGAGCCTGCGTGTCTGCAGCCTGTGCCCCGCAACAAGAGAGGCCACGATAGTGACAGGCCTGCGCACCGCGATGAAGAGTGGCCCCCGCTTGCCGCAACTAGAGAAAGCCCTCGCACAGAAACGAAGACCCAACACAGCCAAAAATTAAAAAAAAAAAAAAAAATTAGTTTCATACCTGTGTTTCAGTTTTACTGGCTTCTAGAGAGGATTAAGGGAGGCGACCGGGGAATCGCCCTGCCCGGGGCCTGACACCAGGTAGGGGCTGTCTCTCCTGGTGGTTTGGGGCACCCTGTGACCTGTACTTCTGGGGGTGGCAGCGGATGCCTGGGCCCCCCTGCAGGGAGAGTTCACCCACTCCCTGCAGCTGCACCCCAGCCCCACCCCAGGGTGCCCTCGGGGCACAGGACACGTCCCTCTCCATCTTCTGTCTCCTAAAAC
Organism: Balaenoptera acutorostrata; assembly: GCF_949987535.1. Lineage (NCBI taxonomy): Eukaryota > Metazoa > Chordata > Mammalia > Artiodactyla > Balaenopteridae > Balaenoptera > Balaenoptera acutorostrata. Next base: position 3,861,973 of record NC_080080.1, on the reverse strand, counting down.
TACCCGGCTTTCCCCAGCCTGTGGCAGAAAGGCCACCCGTCAGCATGCCGAGCTCGGCACGGACCACACAGCCTGCTGCAGATTACCCGAGGGACACTGGGCCCTGGCCTCCTCAGACCGCCTCAGCCCCCAGGAAATGGGCATCGTGACCTCTCTTCTCCTGGAGGTGGAGTGGCACGTGAGGGTCACCCCAAATAACAGTGTCCTCACCCACTCTGACCCACACCTACCTCTCCAGCCTGCCCCCGGCGGCACACCCAATTCTAATACACCACGTTACCCCCTCGTCCGTGAGCAGGCAGAGCCCCTTCTCACCAGCAGCCTTGCCCCTGCCACGCCCTCTGTCTGGTCTGACCCCCGATCGTAGGACGAGCTGACCTTGGCCACCCATCCATCACAACTTTCCTGATGCCACTTCTGCCCAGTGCCCAGCCTCTGTGCCCGGTCAGGGCCATGATCCCCTGGTGATATGCTTCTCTCCCCTCCTCGCCCATCCCCCAGCCAGCCCACACCTGACCAGGAGCTCCCTGAGGGCAAGGCCTGTGCTGCAGGAGATAAAAGACGAGAACTCTGGAAGGGCCCACTGGAGGACCTGTCCCGCTGGCAGGGCTCACCCTGTGCAATGAACAGGTCTCCTCCCAGACTCTGCCAGACAGATGTCCATTGCCGCGCTGCATCAGGGACCAGCCATAGCCCGGTGAGCCAGTGAAGTGCCCATGGCTGAGCGTATGAAGCTAGGGCTGGACAGCCACTCACCCAAGGTGGTCCGGAACAGACCCCTGCATCAGAGGAGGAACGCTGAAGTGTCCTTACTCCAGCTCAGGTGCTCCTATAACCCCAAGTGGCATCTATGGCTCGGGGACAGCCCTTTCCCCACCTAAAACTGAAATCAACTAAATTCCATCCCCCACCGAGAGCAGGTTTTAGTGCAAATCTAGCGGCTCCTTCAGAGACAGCCGCCCAGGCTCAGGAGACGCTAAGTACGGGGCTGGAACCAGAGGTCTTTGAACAAAGGCGATTCAACCCCTGCTGAAAAAATTGGGAACAGCACCAAAACAATTAAATTGATTGAAAAAGAAGAACTCTAATTCACTCGTTTGCTGTAATCAAAACCAATAAACAATTTTAGTGAGCTTAAAAGCATGTTTTTTTTAAAAGTCTGAGTTTTTTTTTTTTTAAAGTGAGGCTCTTGTAGAACGCCATGGGTGTGAACTAGCCCCCAGCCTTGTGAAGTGACAAGTGACTTTGCAAGTCAACATGCCCTCCCTGGGATCCACTGGGATCTCTCCCCACCTGGCTTAGCCTGGTGGCCAAAAGGCCCGGAGCACAGACAATTCTCGACAGGTCGCCCCCCAGAAGGCACCCTGGGAGAAGCTCCTTTCTCTGGGTAGAACCCCCCCCCCTCACAGGACTTTGAGGAGCGAGGGTGAGGTCGGCAGCCCCAAGCTGGATCCCACACCTGAGGGACACAGGACGGGGGGCTGGGGGTGGGAGCAAAGAACATTCCAGAACCCAGACCCCGGAGGCCAAGGGGTGGTTTCTGAATCTGTTGTGTGATGGTGATGCCAACCCCTGAGCTCCAGCTGCTCCCCCCACCGTGAGATCACCAAGCAGGACGCCTCCTCCAGCCTCCTTCCTTGCCATACCCACTCCCCAAAGAGAAACACTAAGCCCCTGGAGTGGCACCCCCATGTGGGCAGAGGACGCCAGCCAGCCGGCTCCGGGCCCTGGGTGAGTATGTAATCCACGCCGGGACACCAGGATCCTCTCTGTCCGGTAGGAGAGCAGGTTTGGGGGTCGATGGCTGATGAACATGAGCTGTGTACTGTGGTCAGAAAGGGGACCATCCACCTCCTGCTCAAATACCCCAGGGACGCCCCAGACACTCCAACAAAGCCCAGACCCCTAATAGTCGAGACCTCTCCCAACCCGCCCCAAACTCGGCTAGGCCTCCAAGAGCCCCCCTACGCCCTCGGCCTCATCCCTCTACCTCTCATCCTTGCAGCGGGTGAGCCAGCTTGCCGAGGTCACAGGTGTTCTCATCTGGCAAGTGGAGATCCTAACGCCCCCTCATCCCACCCTGTCACTGTCCCGCAAAGCAGGGACTTGCTGCCGGCACCACGCTCAGCAAACAGTTCAGACTCCATGGAACCAGCCAAGCCGGATCCCCTCCACCTCTGTGTCTCCAAGCTGCTCCCGTTCCACAAAGCCCCCCCTTACAGGAAGTCCTCCTGATATTCCAACAGGAAGCACTTTGGAGAAGCTGGGGGAGAAGCATCCCTTCCCTGACTCATTCATCTCACGGCTGAACACCCACTGTGTGCGGGTTTCATGGGAGCCCAGAGAGCTCGCGGTGGACAATTCGGGCTGATCAGGGAAAAGCCAGGGCCCCCAACTCTGGAAGCCAGGTTCAAGGTCCACCCTGGTCAGTCCCTGGGCTGTGGGAGGAGATGAGGAGGAGACCCTGGGAGCCGGCAGGAGGTGTCCCTCACCCGGACCGGGGTCCAGAGAGGCTCCCTGGAGGAGAGGACTTCAAACCCGTCCCCCTGCAGGACTCAGCTGCAGCTGGACAAAACCCTGCACATGGAGGGGCGGAAAAGAGGGGGGGAACTGGGTCCCAGACAGAAGGACTGCCTGAGCCAAAACCTGGGTGAGACCAAGCGGGTGCTTCTAAGAAAGGCCCTAGAGAGCCGGGCCAGGGAGCGGGGGCCAGGGACCACACCCTGTGCCCCCTGAGCTGGGAGCTTAGGGAGGGAGATCACTGGAGGGGAGGGCTCGCGTGGGGAGCCGGGGCTCCAGGGACTGAGAGGGCCTAGCAGGGAGGAGGGACACAGGGGCCCTAAGAATTCCGACGACACCTCCACCTGGCACCGCGCATCATGCAGCAGGCAGAAAGGTGAGCCTGGACCCCAGCTCTCCGGGCCTGGGGTCTTCTCGGCATCAACACGGGCCCCGGCAGGGTGGTGGCTGTGGTCCCCACCCTCCCATGGCATCTTCGCTCGGGAGCTAGTAGCTGCTGCTGAAGTAACAGTAATCCCAGCTTTAATACTCTTGCCATTAGGAAGGGCCAGGGCCGTGCAAAGCGTTCTGCAAATAAAGGGATTCTGGGGACTGTGGGGTGCGGGTACTATCATTATCCTTATTATCCTGTCTGACCGACGAGGGGCAGAGGGGGAGGAGCTAACCAGCATCTCCTGCTGGCAGGTGGCAGGGCCAACAGACCCAGCCAGGCTGAAACCGACGTGGCCAGAAATGTATTTCACGCAGTGTGGCAGCAGCCAGCGTGTGAAGCTGAGTCTCAGAGCAGGCTCTCCTGACGGCACGGCTCCCTCCCTATCCTACTATTTGATTCCCTTCTATTCTAGTTTGTGTTTTAATATGCTGGCTGTGACCCACTAACTTGATTTCATGATCCACTAATGGATCACAGCCCACGGTTTAGACGATATTCCTGGGCAGGGCTTTGCAGCCTGAGGCGGGCGGGATGGGCTTGGGAGCGAGCGGCTGGAACACTCAGGTGGGTCCAGAGGCTCAGACTCCCATTCGTCCGTGGGCATCATTGCCCCTGATTCGGAGCTGCGGCAACAGGCTCGGGAGGCCTGCTCCGCGGCCCCAGCGGGCACAGGGTGCCTACCTGGGTCCACACCAGGCGGGAGGAGGCTGCAGAAACAGAAGGCTGGCACCAGACTGAAACACGAGGCTGCTTCCCTCCCCACGCCGCGGGCCGTTTTGTCATCTCAGAATTAAGAATGTGGAGTGGGAACCATGGGCCGTGGCCCCCCAAGCAGGGGCTACCCCTCAGGGCTCCAGAGGGTCCCAGGGAAGCATTCCACAGGTGCTCATGGGGCCCTGAGCATCAAGGTTGAGCGGAAGATTGATGCTGTGTGACTTTAGGTGTCTCACTCACCCTCTCTGGGCTCTTGTGGAACCACCTACATGAAGAGGTCAGGATTCTTTCACCTTCCAAAGGCTGGGGCTGCCCTGTAAGCCCAAGGCCCATCCCACTCAAGGATTTGGCTGCAGAGGGCAAAAGCCCCTGCCCCTCCCTGCCCAGGCCTACCTGCCCTCAGCACTGGAAAGGGCAGGGGCCAACAGAGTCCAGGCTGGGCGGTCAGGAGGTTGGCAAAGCCAGGCAGTGGAAGAGCTGGGAGCCTCCCCAGTTCTGGGCTTCCCTGTCTGTAAATCAAGGCCTGAACTGCCCCCCCGCACAGGGTATGTAAAACGTTACAAGAGAAGGTATCTCAGAAAACACTGAACTTGTTTGATGCCCAGAGCAGGTGCTCCAGGGAAGCCAGTCCTCTGCCCTCCTGCCCATCCCCCAGCCTCCTGGCACCTGGGACCCGCCACCGCCAGCCTGGTCCACGTTTGTCTTGGGGACAGCTTCAGCCAGACACTCTCTCACATCACCTGGAGCCAATTAGCCATCCATTTTGAGCACCTGCTTTTGAAGCCCCGAGAGGTATATGGGGGAATTTGTTGTCACTGCCTGGGGCCTCCCACTCCTCCACCTACGCCCCAGCCTCCACCCCGGCGGCAGCAAGAGGGGCCTCCTGAACCTCAGACCAGATGCTGCCCTGCCCCTGCAGGGGACCCCAAAGACTCCCCCAACACTGCTCAGCACCCCACCACCTTAGCCTGGCGCCCCAACTTCTCCCAGTTCTTACCCACCTGCCCCTCCTGGCATGCTGAGAGCTCCCAGGAAAAGCCTGCTGCTTCCGCACTGCCCATCCTCTGACACCTCCACCCCGTGGCCCTGCCGCTCACCAAAAGGATCCCTCCCGCCCCCTTCTCAGGTCGGAACTGTACCCAGTGTTCAAGGCCCAGGTGGATGTCACCTCCCCTGGGACGCCCTGCCTGGGTCCAGCGAGCAGGAGGACCCCTGGGGCCAGCGCCTATCGGGAAAGGCTGTGAGCACGGCACATTGGCAGCCCCGCTGAGATGCAGCCCTATGGTACACACGCCTTGTGGCATGTCCCCTGCCGGCCCTGTGCTGGCTCCTGCAGAGGTACAGTGCTGGTTCCGTTTGCAAAGACCAAGACCAATAACGATAGACATTTTGCCAAATTCATCAGTTTCTGCATCTCTTCCAGTAACCCGTGGAGAAGACGGGTGAACATGTGCAGATGAGGCAGTGGCATCTGAACTTCTGTTAATAATAGCACAACAGGGATTCTAGTGACCAGGTCAACATGGAACGAGGTCTCTAGTGGCTGGCCACAGGGCTCTATCTCGGACTTGACCTGAGCAATATTTTTCATTAATGACTCAGATAATGACCCAGAAGCAGCCTCTCAGACAGAACAATGAGGGACAGCCCACTGTAAATGGATGGGTGCCCTCAAGGACGGTACCATGTCTTTGTGTCAAGCAGTATCTGAGACATGGGAATAATAGGTATTCCAGGGACACTTGCTAACTGAATGAATGAATGAATGAATGGTATTTTGGATGGTAGTTCTGGCCATCTTTCCAGCATTTTAAAATCTTGACCCTAACAAGATAAAATAAATCGTGATAAACAAGAATTCCCAGAAATGGGCTCTAAGTTTATGGCGCAAACATAGACTTGACGTTAACGGGTAACTCTTAGTTGAATACAGTAAACTGCCGTGACCGCCCCAAAAGAGGTCTCTGACATCTCTAACAGGGGGACCCTGACTCACTGCCCTGAAACTGGTCACCAGCCCTAACACATCCACATAGTAGGTGTGCTATGCATGTAAAGGCGAATCGGTCCCTCTGTGCACTGGGCACACAGGTCCCTAACCAAGCATCCCCTCCCACCCTCTGTTGGCAGCAGGATTCTCTGCAAGTCTGAGGTTCAAAGGCACAAGAAGGGGTGCTAGGGCTGTGTCCCGGTGAGCGTGGGTTTTTGAGGGGGCACTAACACAGTGGGATGGGCCCAGGGACAGAAGTCTGAAGAAGGGGTCCTGGTCTCCCCAAACCCATAGCCCCGAGAAGCTGGTGGGAGGTCTAAGGAAAAAGCTCATCTGTGTCCTCACCTTCATTCATTCACTCAGCAAATATTTACTGAGCACTTAACCGGTAGGCACAGTTGTAGACATTTGGATTCTTTTGTGGGGAGAGGAAGGAAGGGAGACAGACAATGATTACCAAACACAATAAATAAGTAAATTATACAACAGGAGAGAGGGTGGTAAGGGCACATGTCACTGTCTTCTGCAGCAACCCCCATGGCTACAGGACAGCCGTGCAAAGGCCCTGAGACACAGGCATGCTGGCCATTGGAGGACAGCAGAGGGGCCGGGGTGGCTGGTGAGGGGGAAGAGGGAATGACAGGGACAGTCGCAGGGACCCGACGGGCAGGGCTGTGGACCATTTTAAGGGCTTTGGTTTTTCCTCCAACAGACACAGGAAGGTCTAGAAGGTTCTGAACCCACAGTGTTCTGCCCTGGCTTCCACTCTAAAAGGTAGGTCTCCAAATCCTTTGCCCCCTCTCCAGAGGCTACTGCAGAATATAAAACGGGGCGGCCACGTACAAACAGTTTGGCGGTTCCTCCAAAAGTTAAACCTAGAATGACAACATGAGCCAGCAATTCCCCTCCTAAGTATGTACGCCAAAGAACTGACAACAGAACTCAGACAAACACATGTTCATAAGCGATGCTATTCACAACAGCCAAAAGGCAGAGACAACCCAAGTGTCCATCAACACACGAACGTGTGTGTCCTCACAATGGCACATTGCCCAGCCGTGGACACACGCTACAGAGAATGAAGGTCTGACACAGGCTGCAACGTGGACGAACCTCGAAAACATTCTGCTGAGGGAAAGGGGCCAGACACAAAAGACTTCACACTAGATGATTCCGCGAAATATCCAGAATAGGCAAAGCCATAGGAACAGAAAGCAGATGACAGGCACACCTCAGAGAGACCGTGGGTTGGGTTCCAGACCACCATAACAAAGCAAATATGGCAATAAAGCCAGTCACATGAACTTTTTGGTTTCCCAGTGCATGTAAAAGTTATGTTTATATTATACTGTCTCCTATTAAGTGTGCAATCGCATTATGTCTAACAAAATGGACGTACCTTAATTTTAAAATACTTTGTTGGACTTCCCCGGTGGCACAGTGGTTAAGAATCCGCCTGCCAATGCAGGGGACACGGGTTCGAGCCCTGGTCCGGGAAGATCCCACATGCCGCAGAGCAACTAAGCCTGTGCGCCACAACTACTGAGCCTGCACTCTAGAGCCTGCGAGTCACAACTACTGAGCCCACGGGCCACAGTGACTGAAGCCTGCGCCCCTAGAGCCCGTGCACTGCAACGAAGAGTAGCTGCCGCTCGCCACAACCAGAGAAAGCCCGCGTGCAGCAGTGAAGACCCAATTCAGCCAAAAAATAAATTAATTAATTTAATTAAATTACTAAAAAAAAAAAATCCAAAGGTATTTTTAAAAAATAAAAATAAAAACTTTGTTGCAAAAAAAAAAATGCTCAGTTATCATAGAAACGCCAAAGATCGCTGATCACAGATCACTGTAACAAATATAACAATAATGAAGACGATTGAAATATTATGAGAATTACCGAAATGTGACAGATACACGAAGTGAGCCAATGCTGTTGGAAAAAATAGCACCAATAGACTTGCCTGATGCAGGGTTGTCACAAACCTTCAATATGCAACAACCAGTATCTGCGAAGCACAGTAAAACAAGTTATGTCCATCTGATGGTTTTGAGAGCTGGGAGGAGTGGGGATGGAGAGTTAGTGTTTAACGGGTACGGGGTGTCCTTTTGGGAGGATGAAAATGTTTTGGAACCAGATAGAGGTGATGGTTACATTACACAACACTGAATGTACCAAATGCCACTGAATTGTACACTTTACAATTACTGATTTTATGGGATGTATTTTACCTTAATTGGAGATGGGGGCCACACAAGCCCAACTCAAGATGGTAGCGGCTGCAGTATCGACCCCGACTTGGGGCTCCTGCCTCCTACACCCTCCCCCCACCAAGGGGGCGGCCACTAGCTCAGCACACAAATTCAGGAACTCGCCGTCACCAGCTAGTGACCATAAACACCTGCTGGCATCAGCCCATCCAGAGCAGCCGTGTTTCAACCCAGAGCCTGGTGCAAACAGGGTTAACCAGTGAAAAGCACATGCTGGCCTGCAGACAGGTAAGGACAGGGCGCCTGCCCCCAGGGAGCCACCCCCCCGGGCTATGTGGATGGGAGAGACAGACGTCCCACGGGCTGCCCCACTGCCGGGAACTCCGTCCTGGGGACTGGGCGGGGGGCTGCTGCTGCCCCGCCCATCTTTCCCAGTTTCAATCTCCACCTCACGTCTCCCCCGTGGCAGGAAGTCATCTGCCTATAAGAGGGAAGGAGCCTCCCGAAGCCTAAAGAATTCTTTCCATGGGTTTTCATAATTCACTTCTGTGAAATGTCCCCCCCAAATAATCAAAGATGGCTGAGCTGCTGTTTGCCCTCCAGGAAGTGTTCTCTTTCCTTCCACACCCCAGATTTCAGGCCCTTCACCTGCAGACGGGGTCCAATTGCTCACTTGCATTGAAGATGGATGCACTCCGGTTAAATTCTCCTTTTTCACTGTAACTCAGCTGGTGGAAAATGACAGGATTTTCAAGTAGACACGATCTGGAAAATTGGCCAGAGTGGCGTGTCAGAAGCGCGTGTTTAATTATGCAAACGCTGGCGCTGGGGGCGCAGGAGGCCTGTGATGAACTCGCTGTTGGATTTGGGGGTTGGCGGCAAATGGACATCGTGGGTGTAGAAAGAGGGTGGGCTGAGCAAAAACAGAGTCACAGGGTAGGCCAAATCCACTCCCCAACATGTCCCACGCACATGCCACGCTCCCTGGGTTCCTGCCGTGGACTCTGCATCCCACCCTGGTCGAACTCCCACTCCCCATCCTCCTCCTGCACTGTGCCCAAGGGGGCACCCCCTGCTCAAGTACCTTTGATGGCTCCCCAGCACCTGCAAGGCAACCGGGGTCTGGTTCCAGGGCTGCGCTGCCTGGCTTCCAATCCCAGCCCTTCCACTTCTCAGCTGTGTGACCCTGGACAAATTACTTAACCTCTCTGCCTCAATCACTCATTAAGAGAATATTCACTGAGCACCTAGCATGTTCTAAGGTCTGGGGATACAGCAGAGAACAAAGCAGCGCTGACAGAGAGGCAGTAAACAAAGTCTCCCCACCAGAACGGAGGATCCAAAGAAACTGAGAGGAAACTCTCCGTTCACTGGGGGAAGAGACAATGTGGGGAGGGCCCCTCTATTTCATCTTACGAAAGGCAGTGAGCGAGCAAGCCAGGCAGATACCTGAGGGGTGGAGAGAACGGCATGTACAAAGGCCCTGGGGCAGAAGCAGCCAACCCAGGCAAATTAAGGTCCCGAGGCCATGGGAGGAGCTTGGCGCAAAACTCCCCATGGCTTCTCATTTCACCCAGAATAAGCTCCAGCGTCCTGAATCTGAGTTCAGTTTTCAGTGGATCATTCTGGCTACTGTGTGAAGCGTAGACTGTTGAGGGCAAAGGTGGGGCACCTTTGGTTAATCATGTCACCCCCGTGGCAGCTCTATGAGTACCAGTAACTCCCCCCGCCCCCGCCAGCCCAGCCTCAAGTCTCACCGTGAACCCTGAAGCAGCCTGGCACACACACCACTGGTTAATTCAGTGCTTATTATGACTGTTAACAGGGCACCGAAGAGCCCGAGGGTGGGCAGTGGAGGCAGATGCTGCCTTAGGACAGGGGAAGGGGCTGAGCCGAGGTGCCCCTGTGCCCACCCTGGTGCTTGTGGCTGCTCTCCCCCCCCCCCCACCTCCTCCCTGTCCTCCCCACTGAGAGGCGACCCCCAGGAGGGAGGGGAAGGAGGGTGAACAGAGGACCCACGTCCCCTCCCCACCTCAGGTCCTTGCCATCTGACCATAGCAGGAAGGGACTGGCTTTGGACTGGATACAGACTGAAAGTTTGCAACTGGCCCAGAGTGAATTTCAACAACCAGAAGTCCCTGGGAAAGGCAACACTCTGCCCCAGATGTGGGTGAGGTGGCCTGCGCCCAGTGAGGGGTGCAGCCCTGCCACAGCTGGTGCCGTCGCAGCGGAGGAAGGAAGCGGCCTCCCATCAGCCCTCAACGGGCTGGGCCCGGAGACTCTCCGAGACTCCCCCAGCCCCTCGTCCCCTCGCAAGTGATGCTGGGTGGGGGCCTTGGAGCCCCAGCCAACCGCAAGAACCTCTGCTCCTACTAATATCGAGAGTTCCAGAATCTCTGGATTAGGCTGCGGGTCAAGAGAATGCGTTTTAAATTCCATTCCACTTCTTCCTGGCTGCCAGGCCAAGGCTGGATGACCCGTGAGCAGTTCACCAAACGTTCGAGGAGGGGCTGGAGCCAGAGGGAGGCCTGGAGGGGGTGTGAATGCGGGACAATCTGCAATCGCAACTCAGCCCCTATCAACGGGCACCAACGACCACACAGTCAGAGACACAGGCATCTGGTCCACCTCCAGGATCAACACCCCACCATACACACACACCCAGTCTGTGGTCCTGGGGCGGGGGGGCTTCCAAGCACAGCCCCATCCCACCCTCGGCCCGAGTCTTTCCCTGGCGTCGCATATAAGGATGCGGTCTCCGCTCCGGCTAAGGCTGCGGTTTGAGCCCCACTCACCCTCGGCGTCCTCCCCCCTCAGAGAGAAACACCTGGGCTCCTCTCTTAGCTCTGACAGCATCACCTGAGCCCTCAGATCCCCAACCAAAGCACCTAAAATCCGTTCTGTGCCTGAACTTCCCCATCTTGTGAACCCCCCATGTCACCAGTTTGAGTCTCCAATGTCCTCACTCTCAACCCCCTGTGACCTGGGTAACATGATCCCAGCTTTTTGCAAAATTAAATGAAATGGTAGGATAGGCGGGCACAGGCTAGTGGCCAGCAGATGAAAAACACCCACAGCAGAGGTTCCACACGGCGCCGAGCCCTCCCAGTAGACCGGCAACAAAACCACCCAGGATCAGACACACAGGAAGCTTCAGACCTGATTTTCCGAAAGCACCACCACGCTGGAGTCATCCACAGCTCGCCTGGCTTCAAGCCCGACACGCACTTCTCAGCCCACGACGGCTCCAGAGCTCTGTGTCCTCGTTTGCGAGAAAAACGCTTCTCCACTTAAATGCATTTAAGGACCAACACCTGAGCAACCTGGGCGTGGCGAGCTGATCACATGCAGGTGGGGCGGCCGATTTGGGAGAACCGCCCTCCCTACCCTACCTTGGCTGTCCCAGGGGCTCAGGGTTCAAGCCCCTGTCCTGCCACTGGCCTGCTGCCTGCATCAGCACCCCTCCCTGTAAAAAGCTGGGGGGAGGCTTCCCCTGATATTCATCAGGTGAGGGGCGGGAAGAGGTGGAGGCTGCCGGCCCTGGAGTCCTCCAAAGGCACGATTCTCGTGCCGAGAGCTGGGGGTTAATTAAATGGTTATTTGTTCTGCCTTCCAGATAGGGGAAATATGCACCCTAAAGAGCTTTCAGGAGAAAAAGTGCTGCGTGATGATTATTTAATATTTTATGGGTCCATAAATACACCAAGCGCTGTGCAGCCAAGCGCTGTCAGCCGCTGGCTGCCGGGAGCACCCGTCAGCAGGTGGCATGCTCTGGGCGCCCCTGACACCCGGTTCCCGGCTGGCAGCGGCCCAGGGTCCCTCTGAGTTCAAAGCCGCCAAGACCAGGCAGGGGCTCCCAACCCCGGCTGCAGCCTCACCCTCCCTCCTGGAGTCAGAACTTGGCATCTTGGGGGCCGGGGATGGTGCGCTGTGTGCCGTGATGGCAGTTTGCGGCTGCTCCCTGGGGGCTACGCAGGGGCCCTCCTTCCACGTGTGGCCGATGGGGGTGCAGAAGCGCTGGCCTGCCTGTGCCCTGCCGCCCAGTGTTCACTGCAGGAAGCGGTGCAGAACCATCACACAAGCCACCGGCCCTATCGGCCTCTGATCCCAGACCCGTTTCCAAGCAGCTGAGACCACTCTTCTAAAAAGTATTGTATTATGAGAGATCACAAATGCCTGGCCAGGAATAAATGTTTGGACGTACTTTATACACATTGGCTTTACCTTAGCATAATTAGAAGAGTACCTGAAATGTCTGCTTTCTTGGTGTCATATTTGCTTTGAATCAAATTGAGGTCTCCCACCCCGAGACCCTGCCTGATCTAGTCCCCCCGCCCCCCCACAGATGAGCCTCCTTCCAATCTCAGGGTCCATCGTTCTGGTGGTCCACACTCAGAACCCCCCACCAGAGACCTACCCTTCTTCCTGCTCTCTCCAGAGATTTCTGGGGTGGGCCTGGGGCCCCCGTGGGAATGTGAGCCCCCGGGGGCAGAGCCATCCCCAGGGCCCCACAGGGCCCGGCTTCCCCTTGTCCACTATATGCAAACACTTGTTCGACAGACACTCAAAACTCAACTCAGATGACACAAGGGAAAGTGCTTTCAAAATCCATAAATCGCTCTACAAACACAAGGCGGTATTATTGGCTCAGAAAGAATCCGTCTTCCACGCTGTCCAGAGGCCCACAAGCTCACTCCTCCCCACGCCAGCCCGGCTCAGCTCTCGGCAGCACCCTCCCGAGAATGTCTGCTCCATGCTGCCCAAGGCCTCACGGCCCCCAAGTCCCCCAACCCCAGAGCCTCAGAGCAGAAGTGGCAGGCTCTGATCCCCACGTTCCTTTTAGCCAGGAGGAAGTGGAGGCCCAGAGTGGGCAAGCGAGTGCTCGAAGGCCACACAGCAAGTCAGTGCCCACACAGCAATCCAGTGCCAGGACGCTGAGCCTCATGCCCAAGGCCTTGTCCACTCAATTTTCTCAGGAACAGAGCTTTCCAGGTTAACACACCTGATGAGAAAAAGGAAGATGCTTTCATTTAAGAAAGAGAAAACTCTAAGTCCAAGCATAACCTAGGAATAGCTGAGGTTTATCTGAATTTTCAGCTTATATAGCCAGGGAAAGCTCGGGGAGGGTTTTTAACACTTACTTGTAAAACATAAGGCACCAAATCGCTTGGGTGCCCCAGTGTCCAGCTGCCCCAGCCCCCTTCATCTGGGGACAGCTCTGCCTGATCAAAGAAGACAGTTTCTCAACAGGAAGCTGGCCTCAGAGCGTGTGCCCATGTGCCCAGGCCCGTCCAGGTGTGCCCCGGACTATATCAGATGGCCAGACAGACAGACACTCTCCAGCCCTCAGGGCCCCTCCCCCTCTCCCTCGCTGAGCTGCAGACCCTCCCACCTCGGGGAGGCTCCCTGACAACAAGCCCCTCCCACCTCGGGGAGGCTCCCTGACAACAAGCCCCTCCCACCTCGGGGCCTCGCTGGCTCCCCGCTCAGCTGAGTGTGCTGGGCAGACACCTGGACTCTGCCTGGGTCGAAGCTGGGACACCACCCCTCCAGGAGCCTTTCAGTTTGGCCCCCAGTGGTTCCCTCACACAGTACCTGGTTCAAATCTTCCAGACCCCTCGGGATACTGTAAGGTCCAGAAAGATAAGCACTAAATGCCAGGTTAGTTGTTTAATCATGGCCTCTAGTGGGGAAGGCGGGTGGCAATAGTGTGTCTTGTTTACCATTCTATCCTGGAGCCTTGTACAAGACAAAGCACAGATTTATGGAGCACCTGTAGTATCTGCTGAAAAAGGATGGATGGGTGGGTGGGTGGATGGATGGATGGACGACTGGATAGGTGGATGGATGGATGGATGGATGGATGATTGGATAGGTGGATGGATGGATGGATGATTGGATAGGTGGATGGATGGATGGATGGATAGATGGGTGGGTGATTGGACAGATGGATGGATGGATGTATGGATGGATGGATGGATGGATGGATGGATGGATGGATGGGTGCGTGAGTGGATGGATGGGTGGATGGATGGATGGATGGATGATTGGATAGGTAGATGGATGGATGGACGATTGGATAGGTGGATGGATGGATGGATAGATGGGTGGGTGATTGGATAGATGGATGGATGGATGGATGGATAACTGTTTCAATGAATAGATGGTTCATATGGACGGATGATTGGATAGGTGGATGGATGGATGGATGGATAGATGGGTGGGTGATTGGACAGATGGATGGATGGATGTATGGATGGATGGATGGATGGATGGATGGATGGATGGATGGATGGGTGCGTGAGTGGATGGATGGGTGGATGGATGGATGGATGGATGATTGGATAGGTAGATGGATGGATGGACGATTGGATAGGTGGATGGATGGATGGATAGATGGGTGGGTGATTGGATAGATGGATGGATGGATGGATGGATAACTGTTTCAATGAATAGATGGTTCATATGGACAAATGGATGGATGGATGGATGGATGGATGGATGGGTGGGTGATTGGATGGATGGATGGATGGATGGATGGATGGATGGATGGATGGGTGGGTGATTGGATAGATGGATGGATGGATGGATGGATGGATGGATGGATGGATGGGTGGGTGATTGGATAGATGGATGGATGGATGGATGGATGGATGGATGGATGGATGGATGGATAACTGTTTCAATGAATAGATGGTTCATATGGACAAATGGATGGATGGGTGGGTGCATGGTTGGGGATGAATGGGGGGTAGATAAATGGGTGGATGGGTGAATGGGTAAGAGGACGGTTTGTTGCAAATGGACAGGTCAGTGGGTGGATGGGTGGACGCACGAGCAGATGGCAGAGCTGGAAACAAAACTCTGGTGTGGCAGGATCTGAGTTCCCTGCTTTCTCAACCCTCCCCTCCTCCACTCCTCTTCTCTCAGACACTGCTTGGGGACAAGACGACAGTGACAAGTGACGGAGGTTAGGCTGCAGACCCATGTGGCCTCCAGTTGTCAGGAAGTCTGACAGTCCATCTCGCTGAGAGCCATGCCCTCCTTCCCTTCCCCATCCCTTGCTCAGCCCTCACTTGGTGTCCAGGGGAGGAGAGGCAGAACTCTGCCACCTCTTGTAATCACAAGGAGCAAACAAAACAAAACACTCCTTCCCCGCTCGTTCCCAAAATAGCCTCTCTCGCCACCCAGACACGCTGGCTGGCTGGCTCTCCCTCATTCAAACCTGACTAGGCAGATTTTCTAGAGCCCTGAGCTGGGGATGGGGGAGGGAAGGGGCAGGAGAGGCTGGACTCCCACCAGGTCCAGAAGGGAAGCAGGGAGCTGACTGGCGTCAGGCCCTGTGCTGTAGTGTCACGACGTGGAGAATCCCCAGTCCACCCTTCCAGGAAGGCACTGTGGCCCCCATTTCTCATACAAGTAAACTGAGGCCGAGAGGAGGGAAGTAACTGCTTAAACTCGCACAAGCAGGTGTGGCTAACTCCACCAGCCTGCTTCCCCCACACCCTGAGCCTCCTCATCCTGGGGCTCTGCCAAAGAGTCGGAGGGGAGAAAGCAGATGTGGCAGGCCAACGCAGGGTAGTCAGGGAGGGCTTCCTGGAGGAGAAGACAGGATTCAAAAGAGGATTTCAACCTACAGCAAATGAAAGGCAGAGCAATGTTGGGGGGACCTTGGGAAAGTTCCTGGAGCCCTGTTAGCCTCAGCTTCCTCATCTGTGTAATGGGAACAAGAACCCTGGGAGGGAGGTGGAGTGAAGTTCAAATCAGATAAAGAGCTAGGGTCGCCTTCTGATGGGCACTGAGCCACATGGCTCGGTGGACACTCAGGTGACTCAGGGGCCCTCTGCTCCACTCTTCTCACAGGCCCAGCGAGGGAGGTTCAGAGGAGCCAAGGTCAGGGGCTGCTGATGCCCCCAGATGCAGGTGAATGAACCCCACTGGGGCTCTGATCTGAGCTGAGAGGCAGCTGTCAGCTCTCCCCGCTGCCAGCCTGGCCCTCAAGAGCGCAGGAAGCAAAATGGGAGCAGCCTGAGAGGGGAGCTGGAAGTGGCTCGGCCCCAGACCCTGACCTTCCAGCCTCCTCCAGTGCACACCTCCCTGCCACGCCTGCTGTCCAGAGGCAACAAGCACGTTCTCACCTCTGGGCCTCCGCCCACGCTGTTCCTCCTGCCCAAAGCGCCCTTCCCCATTCTCCTTGGTATGCTTCCCCCCCACCGTCATCTCAGGTGGGACCACACTGACTTCTCCCTCACCATCTCAGGCCGGTTCTCCCCAAGGGGCTCCCAGCCCCGAGGAGCACAGAGACAAACAAGCGGCTGGGTGCACAGAGCCTTGTCAGATGGCCTCTCCTCCAGGAAGCCTCCAGCCTCCTTGCCCTCACCTTCCCGGAAACAGTTGATTACTTCCTCCTTTAAGCCAAACTTTGGAGGGGCTCAAACTCACACAATGCTCCATCTACTGCCGCAGAGACTTCCCGAACGATCATGAGCCTCTCCCAGACCCGTCGCTTCTCTCGGGCTCCACGCACTGGCCAGGTACAGGCCACCATCATCTCTCACCTGGACACAGGCCACAACCTCCTCATGGCCTCCCCATCCCTGGCACAAGGGACGGACCATCCAGTGGCCAGAACGGTCCTCTCCAACACAAATCAGATCATGCCCTAGCCCTGCTCGACCCCCCAGCGCCAGGGCTCTACCCCACCCCGACCCACCTCTGCACAGCCTGTGCTTCCCCCTTCCAGCCCCATCTTCCTGCAGCCTTCCTGGCCTCGGGATCCATTCTAAACCCACCACCTTGCCCCTCCACTCCACTGCACGTGCTGTGTCCTCCAAGGAACAGCCATCTCCATCCTGCTAGGTCCTCCCGACTAAGTCCTGCTCCTCCCCAAGGCTCAGCTCTAACGTCACCACCTCCAGGAAGCCTGCCCTTGTGTACCCAGGGAAGCCAGGCTGCACTGAGCAGCGGAAAGGCAGGTGCTGGTTTGAGCTAGGACTGAACTCAGGCATCCTGGTGTGCCTAACCTGCTGTGTGACCTTAGGCAGGTCGCTGAGCCTCTCTGAGTGTAATCCTCTTAGGAGTCTAACCAGGAAACGAGGACCCACTTGAAAAATTTAGAACAGAGGGAATTCCACCCAGTCATGGGGGTGACAAGAAAGCTGAAGCAGCCCAGAGTGGGGACCAGAAGCTGCCACCAGGCTTGGGCAGTGAGAGCAGGCAGGCCAGGGTCAGGTCACTGGCCAGAGCAGGAGCCATGGCACTCTCCACCAGGAGCTGGGGCCGCTGCCAGGGATGCGGGGGAAGGGAGGGTGCAGTGTGCACCCTCTCAGCACCCTGCCGTTTGAATTTCTGCCGCTGCCTGCCCTGGGCTAAAATCCCCCAGACCAGAGCGCAAGGGAGCCTGGGAATGAGTTCCCTGCCGTCCACCGCAGGAGAAGGGGGCAAGTGCGTCTGCGAGCACAGCCCTTCTCCCACCTGCCAAGCGGAGCTGATGGCATGGTCACGGCTAGCAAGGCCGTGTTCCAGGAGCTCTGCGTGACTTAGCTTCCGTCTCCCCGCAGAGTCCCAGGCTTGTCAGGGGCCTGGACCAGCTCTCTAGGTTCCCGCTGGCTCGGGCGCTGTCCGAGGTGCTGAGACCCCCAAGTTCAGAGGGTAACACAGCGTGGAGAGAACTAATGTTCTCTGGGGGGTTGTGGAGGGGGCGGCCCTGGGAAGCTCCTTGAGGGGACAAGATCAGAAGTGATCTGAAAGTAAAAATTAAAATACTGAGTCAGGGCAAGTTACCAAGGGAGGCATTCCCGGGGGGGAGGAACAGCACATGCAAAGCCACTGGGGGCCCTGTGGGTACCAAATGAGTTCATAGGCCAGAAAGTGCTTGTGCCCCAAGGCACCCCATGTGGATGGGGGCCCTGACTGTCATAGGGGACTGGCCCAAGGCCCCCCGCCTCCTAGGGACATAGCTACAGGCTAGGTTTTCCTTACTGGTCCCAGGGGTCCCCTTCAAATTTCTGAAGCAAAGCTCATGCCTAGGATTGAGGGCACAGGCTGGGTTTCTCTCCTCTTTGCTCTCTGCCTCAGGCACATTGATTAAAAATGGAGAATGCGGGCTTCCCTGGTGGCGCAGTGGTTGAGAATCTGCCTGCCAATGCAGGGGACACGGGTTCGAGCCCTGGTCTGGGAAGATCCCACATGCCGCGGAGCAGCTGGGCCCGTGAGCCACAATTACTGAGCCTGCGCGTCTGGAGCCTGTGCTCCGCAACAAGGGAGCCCGCAATAATGAGAGGCCCGCGCACCGCAATGAAGAGTGGCCCCCACTTGCCGCAACTAGAGAAAGCCCTCGCACAGAAACGAAGACCCAACACAGCCATAAAAAAAAAAAAAAAAAAAAAAAAAAAAAAAAATGGAGAATGCTGCCCTGTCCTGCCCTCTGGCACTGGGCCCCAAGCCCCTGGAAGCACAGACCTGGCCCCGGTGCCAGGTTCAAGGCACCCGCCTGCTGCCTATCCAACAGCAGTGGCCAAGTGATCAGCAAGGGGAGAGGGTGGGCTCCTTCCCTGGGGGCCTGTTTCTTAAAGGTTCCCCCTCCTCTTTTTATTATTATTCCCCTATTTCTTCTCAAGTTCTGGAGAGCTGGAATTTGAACCTGGGGGGTCAAAACTGAGAGCCTGGGCAAATGACCTGAACAGACAATTTCCTGAGGAAAAAAAAAACCCACAAATAACCACTCAACATAGGAAAAGATACTCAACCTCACGCTCAAGCTACACCAAACTACCATTTCCCACTAATAGGTTGCTGGTGGGCAGGCACAATAGTACAACCCCATGGAGGGGAATTTCTACATCTACCAAGTTTACAAATGCATTTGCAATTCCACTTCTGCACATTTATCCTCAAGGTACACCTGCACACGTATGAAATGACGTTGGTACAAAGTTATTCATTCACGAGTTGTTTCCAGTCCTTTTCTATCAGGAATAGAACATCAATTAGTAGAGACCTCACTGAATTCTGGTACATTCGCACAATGGAATACTATGCCTATGTCAAACAAAAAAAAAGGGGGGGGGGGAAGTTACGTACTGGTATGCAAAGATCTCTGGGATTTATTGTTATGAGAAAGCAAGAGAGAGAACAGTGATAGAGATGCTGCCTTCTGTGTTAAGAAAGGGGAGATAATAATAGATGTTTGTGTCTCCATCAGAAACACAAGATATTAATAAAAATGATTCCTACTTTATTAGTAAGAACAAGGAAAAACAGATGCAGATGGGATGGAAAAAACAGGATGGGAGTGAGTTATTTCAATGAACACCTTCGTATCTTGGCTTAATATCTGAACTATGGAAATGTATCAATATTACCTACTGGATCAAATAGCTGGTCAGAGCGGTTTTATTTATTTTTATGTGACCCTGGGCGAGTAACACATTTCCGAAGGTGCTAGTGTTAGCAATAAAACTGAGCCTTAGCCTCTCTGTAATATTATTATATTGATGAAATGTGAGAATCGCTAAAAAGCACTTAGACCGCCAAATCGCAGGTAGCAATCACTCGGTAATAACAGCTGACAAGGAAGAATGGGGCTATTATGACCCAACTCCTTCATATAAAGCACAAAAATGACTGGGTGAAACCTACATATTGGATATATTTTTCATTCAGTTAACAGACATTTATTGATTATCAATGATACATGCTGCTGGCCATTAAGGGGCTTAGTGCGCTAGACAGTCGCTCGCACCCAGGCTGTTTTGAGACTTTCTGTGTCTATGACCATCCCCATATTCCAGATGGAAAAACTAAGGCTTAGAGAGGTCAAGCCATCTGCCTAAGGAGGTCTCAGAGCCAGTCAGTAAAAGGAGCCCAGTTCCCTCAGCTTCAAAACCCCCATTGCTGCCCCACTGCTGGGGGGGGGCATCCTCAACCCCCAGCTCCCAACAAGCACCGGCACCTTCCATGCATCTTTGGTAGAAATGCAATGACAATGCTCAGATCCAAATAACTTTCCTGGGGCCCCACTTAGAACGTGGCAGAGCCAGGGCCGAGGGCGGTGGACGACAGAGCACCAGCCATGCCCGGGCCTCCAGCCACACAGCGGGGACCACGCGTGCCACAAACATGCCCTGAGCTCCTACTATGCGCCAGCCCTGTTCTAGCCACTGAGGACAGTGAGCTGGGGACAGCCTCTCTCCCACTGGAATGTAAGCTCCCTGAGGAGGGGAGGTGACCATTTAGTTTGTGAGACGGAGTGAGGCGGGGCCAGGGCACAGGTGATAACGCAGGAGGGGTGTCAGGGCTAGGAGAGAGCACGGCCAGGCAGCCAGCTGGGCTTTGAGCAGATCTCGGAGGACGTAGAGGTGTCCAAGGGGACAGCATCTCTGCTGGAGGAAGATGAAGTGTCAGGGAGCAGGGTGACCGAATTCCTGCTCTCCTCCTGCTTCCTGGGGTTAGTACAAGGCGGGACAGGGGACCTAAGGCTTTGTGGTCTACTGTGAGGACTTGACTCAAACCTTCCAGAAGTTTCCATCTCCTTCCAAATGAAAGCCGGAACCATGCAATCAGACCCCGTCTTTAGCGGATCGCCCTCAGTCTAGCTGTGTCGTGGGGGATGAAGGGCCAGCGGGGCAGCTGCAGGGTGAGGGGAGGCCAGGCTAGCGTCAGTGGCCTGTCCAGGGTGTGGCCAAGGTGACAGGAGGAGGGCTGGATGCTGGGTCGCTTCTGCAGGTGGGCCACAAGCCTGGGTGTTGGGTTGAACGGAGCCGAGGTTTCTAGCCTGAACCACTGGAAGGACGGAGGAGCCAACACCCGGCAAGGCGGGCGCTGCTGGAGGCACCGGGTGGGGCAACTATGAGGATGACTGCTAACAGCACTCACATTTTGCAGATGAGGAAACTGAGGCACACAGAGGTTAGACTTGCCCTTTGCAGAACCAGGGCTCAGCAGAAGTCCTCCCACCAGGCTGCTGCCTCAGCACCCAGGCCTGCCAGGCGCCGCCGGACGTAGGCACAGCCGCTTTCCTTCATGGGGAAACTGAGGCTCAGAGCTCCCCAGGTCTTCCTTGGGACTGAGGCCTGGGCCCCACCGCCCAGGCAGGCTGAGCCCGCAGACTCCAGCCCTCTGGGAGCCTGCCCCACCCTGCTTCCCCGTTGCCATGACAATCGCCTTATAATTCCTCACCGCCCAAGTGGCAGGGTGGACACAGCGTCTGGAGTATCCCAGCTGAGGCTACCAGGGGCTCAGGACTGGACAGTGCTGGCCTGGGCGGGCAGCTTTGCCCTCCTCCAGCACCGGCCCAGGGCCTGCCGTGCTCTGAGCCCCCTCTCTCCCCGCTGCTGGGGGTCCGGACCACAGAGCTGTCCCATGCCCTGTGGCCTGTCTGGTGTCCTCCCCTCTTCGGGCCGGCCTGGGGTCTCCCCCAGTCCCTTGGCTCCTGAGTTTCCACTGCGGGCAGGAAGGGGCGAGTGGGGAGGCCGGTGGTTCCCCCTCCCTGCCCAGGGCTCAGCAAGTGAAGGCAGGAGGAGGACTCAGAGGGGCCAAAGGCACAGGCGTGGCCGAGTGAGACAGGCACTCGGTCAGGGATGGCCTTACCCTGAGTCTCCAACCAAGGCAGGCCCAGGGGGCTGTGTGCACACATCTGGCTTAAGGCCTCGACCAGTGCCCCCCTCCCCCCAACCCCTGCTCACCCAGCTGCTCCTGGCCTTGAGGAAGGGTCAAGCCCGGGGGGCCGTAACTGGGCACCATTGTTCCAGCAACTCAATATCTCACGAGGGCCTACGCTGAGCCGGACACGGCTGGGCACGGCCTTGCTGGTGCACTGGTAGGAGAGGGGGCCAGGGGACCAACCTCAGGCCGGGAGTGGACCACAGGGATGGGTCACCATGGCAATAGGCTGGGAGCCAGCGTGGCTGGGGTGACCCCTCAGTGTGAGGAGTTTAAAAGGAAGCTCCCCTGCCCCCAGCTTCTCACCAGGCTGGCCCCCACCTCCCCACACCCAGGGGTCTTCGGCAGTTCTACCTGAGGGATTTGGAGGATGTTTCCTTCCCAAAACAAGGATGGGCAGACCCCAGTACCAGCACAGTTCTACACAAAGTACTCAGGCCGACGCAAACTATTATATAGAGAATGGATAAACCACAAGGTCCTACTGTAGAGCGCAGGGAACTATAGTCAATATCCTGGGATAAACCACAATGGAAAAGAATATGAAAAAGAATAAATATATGTATAACTGAATCACTTTGCTGAACAGCAGAAATTAACACAACACTGTAAATCAACTACACTTCAATAAAATTTAAACAACAACAACAAAAAAAAAGTAATCAAGACGACATCCGCTCTGTGTATCGGCTTCTTACAGTGGCTATAACGGATTGCCACAAACTTGGTGGCTTAAAACAGCACAGCTTTATTTGTGTGCAGATTGAGAGGTCAGATGCTGAACTGTGTCTCATTAGACTAAAGCCAAGGCATCAGCAGGACTGCACTCCTTCTGGAGGCTGTCGGATGCCATGGCCCCTTCCTCCACTTTCCAAGCCTCTTCCCATCTCTCCCTCTCTCACCTCTGCTCGCATCACGACGTGCCGTCTGTGACTCCGGGCCTCTGTCTCGCTCTTTCAAGGACCCTGTGATTACCCTGGGCCCTGGACAATCCGGGACACTCTCCCATCTCAGGGTCAGCTGGCTAGCAACCTCGGCTCCACCTGCTGCCTTAATTCTCCCTGCTGTGCAAGGTAACATGTTCACAGGTGTGTGGACGTTTCTGGGTGAGGGGCACATTTATTCTGCAACTGCCAGGTGCCCACCCTGCCTGGAACATTTCACAGGTGGTCCCCCGGAGCTTGGCTCCTTCCCCCCACCCCTCCCCTAACAACATCCCCTTTTGTAAAATGGGACGAGGAGGCGCAAAGGGGGGTGAGGGGCACTACCCCAAGATGCACTCCAGAACAGCTGAGGCAGGATGACCCCCAGCCCGCCATCCAGACCAGGCTTCTCGAACTTGAACATGCACAGTCCCCTGGCTGGGGGTGGGGGGGGGCGGGGGTCGCATCAGAAGGCAGCCTTGAATGACGAAGGTCTGGCTGAGACTCACCTGTCCGCCCAGCTGCCAGTGAGGCCAGCGCTGCTGGCCCCAGACAACACTGAGCGTGGCCAAGTGGGAGGATCTCGGCTCTACCCCATCTCACCGGAGCTAAGCTCATCAATGCCCACGTTCTACTCCATCACCACCACACCTGGGATGCACTAAGGGGTCGTAACCCAAAGCTGAATCTTGCAAGGGAAGAACTGGGGACACATCTGGGATCTGATCCCAGCTACCCGGCTACCAGCCATGCATCGTGTGGCAGTTAGGCATCTCGCGTCTAGAGCAGAGAAAACTGGGGGCCAATAACAGTGACTAATAGGAAGAGAGGTGCAAATCCTGCTTTTACCAAGTACTGCCCGGGTGACCAGAGGCAAGTTCCTAATATTCCTGAGTCTTGGTTTCCCTACCTGTAAAATGGGAATAAAGCCTGTTGTGCAGGGTGGTTAAAACAATATGCAATAGTATCTTAAGCCCTGCTATATGCCCTTTCTATGAAGTGCAAAATAAATATAGACACATGAGTACCTACCTCTTGGGTGTTGGCAGGTTTGAATGGGTCAGCTCCTCGCTGGCAATCTCTACAAGCTGGATCATCCCATTTTACAGATGAGGAAACTGATGTGAGGGAGGCCCCATTCATCAGCCAGCTCTGGAGGCTGATGAGCGGCACAGCCAGCCCTTGAACCTGGCAGCCGGCCCGAGTGTGTGCTCTGAGCCACAGCGTTGCATACAGCAGGTGATCAAATGCCTGCTGTCTGAAAAGGCTCCACAGAAAAGTCCAGATCCACATCAAACCGTATCTGATACCTGAAAGCCCACCACCTCTTCACCAACATGCACTGTGGTTTTTATTTCTTCCCACTTAGGTTTCCCCCACCTGTTTTTCGACCTTCAGCCACGTGCCTCCTTGGGCACTGATGCCCGTGGCCTTGACCTGGCCTGGAGGGCTGGGTCTCGCCCTTGAGCAAAGGCCCCCCACCTCCGCCCACGGCAGCATCACTGGGGCTGCATGTGAGGCTGGCGCAACACCCACCCGCCCGGCACCCGACGGCTCGGTGGTCGAGGGCCCAGTGGGGACGCGTGGCCTGGCTCGGGCCAAGGCCCACAGCCACAGAGGCGCCTGAGTGAGGTGGGAGTCAGGCCCCAGGCCTACGTTCCACAAGCAGCCGTGCGACACGAGAGAGAACACAGCACACACCCGGCACACAATGGTTCCCGCACTGCTGACGCGGAGACGGAGGACCTTTCGACACGATGAATCTACAGCAGAGGGGGGAGCGTCCACCGACGGAACACCAACCGCCAAACCTTAAAACACCTCTACGCAACGGGTCCACACCAGCAACACGCCGCAGCTTCTGGAAGGTCTCCAACGGGTCAGGCATTTAATACCTCTGCTCCAGAGGCGACAGGAGAGGAGACACGGCTGGGGTCCGGCTGTGCAGCCTCTCACTAGGACTCGGCACTCCGTCCTACGGGGGCGGAGTCAGAGGCCAGAGGTGGGGGAGGAGCCCAGCCAAGGGTGATGGAAGCTCCCAGAACGAGGGCCACACTGTACCCCGTGTGGGACATGTGTTCTCTCTCTGAATCCTGGCCAGGACCCCAGAGGCCGGGGCCCCCGTACACACCCCACAACTGGGAAAAGCCGAGGCCTCCAAGGCCAAGGGGCTCGTCCAAGGTTCTGTGCTAAGCGTTCAGAGCAGCCTGACTCCAAAGTCAAGGCCAGGACCCTGGAGAGAGCTTGCTCCCTTCGGACGCTGCCCCTAGGGAGTGTCCACTGACTTAAAAAAATAAACTAATAAAGGTCCCATCTTTAGGATGTCTTCCCAGTTCTGCTGGGGTCTCCGTGGGCATCCAGAAGGGGAGAGGGGCAGGGCGGGGAGAGGCCTGGCCCAGCAGAGCCTGTACCAGAGACCCACAGACGACGGCAGTGGACGGAGAACCGATTTCGCGGCTGTGATCCTCATCTTTTTCTGATCATGGAAAAGAAATGAAGAGAGAGAGGAGATGAGAGGGGCAGGGAGAGGAGGGGGGAGACGGGGAGGAAGGGAGAGAGAGGCAGGACCAGGAGCGCCCAGCGCAGCTTGGGTGGCACTGCCCTCCCTGCTTCACGGAACTGTCAGTTTTCCAGGAAAGAGGGGGGCGGGCGAGCGGGCAGGCGCTGGGCCACAGGGTAAACGTGTCCCTCACCCCTCTCAGCCTGCAGTCTCACGAGCCACTGGCTGGCCCGTCCATTCTCTGCAGACAACATCGAGGACCCACAGAGAGTCCTGCCCACAAGGCCACCCAGCCAGGGGGGGCCGAGACCAGCCAGCCCGCAGACCCTGGCTCTCACCACGCCAGCCCGGACCTGTGGATAAAACAAAGAGGGCCCGCGGGGCCAGCAGCCCTCCTGCCCATCACGTCCCACCACCCATGCCTGCGCCAGGCTGATGGGCCACACACACCCGCTGGACAATGCACCAGCCGAGGCGGTCCCGATGCAAACCCGCGGCAGCCGCCTGGGCCATCGGTTCCCCCTCAGGAGCCTGGGCTGGGGTAGGGGGCGTGGGGACAGCACCACCTCTGGATCACGCGGGGTGGCAGGTGGCGCCGGGCGGGAGTCTATGGCCATGGGGCCCTTAGCACGATCCTAACGTCACCTCTCCGCTCCACAGCCCCGAAGGGAGCCAGGAGGCCCAGACAGCTCTGGAGGTGTCCCCCAGGGAGACAAGGCGACCAAAGTCAGCCTGCGCCCCACCTGCTTGGATCCTGAGACACTGGCTCCATTCCGGAACCTCCGTTAAAAGGATTTTTCACCAAGGCCCAGGCGACCTGTGAGCAGCTGCTCAGGGAAACCACTCCCTTGGGGACCCTTCACGGCCCCTCCCCACTCATCCCCCTGCCCGGAGCCAACGCAAGCGCCTCCGCCATCGCCCTCAACGTCCCTCTGCGTCTCTGACTGCAGCCCTCCTGATGGCCTCCCTGGCACCGTGACCTGAGCGGGACAAGGATTCAGTCAGGGGCCAAGGAGCAGCGGCACGCAGACCGACCGAGGCAGGCGACGCGGGCCCGGGTCCCTGGCCTCCTCCCAGCCTCGCCTCGAAGCTGCCTTATACCCCTTCCCCAAGGCAGGGCTGCAACTGGCATCCACTGAAAACAGTTCTGGCCCCCAAATCACAGCTGAACTGCCTTCTCAGGCACAAGAACGTCCCCTGGTGCCCAGAGCCCCCTTCCTGGGTTCTGGGCAAGGTAGGACCCAAAGACAGGCTCACGAGGCGGGCGGGATCACGTGAAGGGCCGCCAGCCACGGGCTGCGGAGGCCGAGGGAGCGTGGGAACCACAGAGCCCTGCCGCCTGCAGGACACATCCCACCTGCCTTGACGCCCTTCCCCGCTTCGGGAATCGCTAGGCTAACGGACGAAGCCTTTGTCAGGACAACCCCCAGCCCACCAACCCCTCCCGAAGCGGGGCTGCTCAGAGACCCCAGACACACCACATCCCTCAGTCTGACACCTCTGACCCACCACGCCGGAACTGTTTTTTAGCAATTATGCCAATCACTCACCTGGACCCCATTTCCTCTCCTCCCTAAACGACCTGCAGGAGACTCAAGGGGCCCTGAAAGTGGCAGAGGAGGACGCTGGCTCTCCCCCGTTCATGCCCACCCCCGCTCTGTCATCCCTACAAAAACTTGTCCCTTTGTAAAATCGATCCCAAACACCACGGGACCCAGAGGGTGAAGTGATTCACTCCTGGGTAGGTCCTGCTGACGTGTGCGGCTCTCCTGTGACCTCGCCCTGCCCGGGGATGGAGAGAATGAAGACCCAGATGCCACCCGGCCACAGGCACCATCCACGCATTTCCTTAGAACGGCCAGCGCCCAACACCACGAGGGACCCGGTACCATGAGATTTCACCTACAGGAAGATGCAGAGAGGTGAACTGCGTTATCGCCGTTGCAAAGGTGAGAAGCCCGAGGCTCTTGGTCACGTGCATAACTGCCGTGTAAGCGAAGAGGGCTTAGCAGCTCCGGGGGAGGACGTCAGCCGCCGTCCACGCCCTCCAGCAAGGACCCCCCAGCACGGGCTCCACCTTCACAACCCAGGCAGCTTTTGTGAGGATGGAGCAGAGTGGGTTGTAGATGACGACACTGCAATTGTACTCACAGGACTGCATCCTAAGGGGACAATTGGACACGTGTACAAAGGGCTGTGAACAAGACAGTCATCACAGCGTTCCTTATAGCAGCAAAACTTGAAAGGATCTGAATCTCCAACACCGGAGAGCAGTTCATTATGGCTTGTTACGATTCCACCGCACAAAAAAGAAATGAAATTGAGTTATTTGTAGTGAGGTGGATGGAGTTAGAGTCTGTCATACAGAGTGAAGTAAGTCAGAAAGAGAAAAACAAGTACAGTATGCTAACACATATATATGGAATCTAAGGGAAAAAAAAAAAAAGGTCATGAAGAACCTAGTGGCCGGACGGGAATAAAGACACAGACCTACTAGAGAATGGACTTGAGGATATGGGGAGGGGGAAGGGTAAGCTGGGACAAAGCGAGAGAGTGGCATGGACATATATACACTACCAAACGTAAAATAGATAGCTAGTGGGAAGCAGCCGCATAGCACAGGGAGATCAGCTCGGTGCTTTGTGACCACCTAGAGGGGTGGGATAGGGAGGGTGGGAGGGAGGGAGATGCAAGAGGGAAGAGATATGGGAACATATGTATATGTATAACTGATTCACTTTGTTATAAAGCAGAAACTAACACACCATTGTAAAGCAATTATACTCCAATAAAGATGTTAAAAAAAAAAAAAAAGGATTCCACCGCAAAGATGGACCATTAAAGCAGGGCTAGAGATGTCCACTATTATACTTAGATCCATGAGAGTAGGTTCTGGATACGCTAAATGGCAAACACCAAAGGTCCAGGAAAGTAAGTATAGTACAATCCTGTTTTCTTGCAAAATAAATAAAAATAAGAATAAGAACAGTTAACAGATGCCGGCTGTATATGTATTTGAAAAGTGTGGACCAATACACTAGAAACCGTAGATTCAGCGGGTAGGAAATCAGATCTTTTTCCTCACCTGTACTTTCTAACGTTGCTTACAATGATCATGTATTGCTGACCTGATTATAATGTTTTGCTTTTTAAAGTTAGAAACACCGCAACAGGACACGTTTGGGCGGCCTGACCTCCCACTGAGAGTCTTCCCGGCTCCGGGGCTGGATGATGGCCCCGGGGACGCCCCCATCACCGAGCAGGGGCTCTGTGGCCGTATCACCCTGACCCCGGCCCCCACCCAGCCACGTGGAGCAGGAGTGGGAGTGTCCCCTGCTCATCCCATGGGCTTCCTTCCCGGATCCATGTCTGCTTTAATCACAACATCAGTAAGAGAATATCCAGATAAGAGCAGCAGCTGGCCTGCACGCGTGCAGGCAGGTCACCTGCCAGGCCCCTCCTGGAAGCAGAGGCAGCAAAGAGAGCCCATGTGCAGAGAACGTCTGGGCTCCAGGTGGCCTGACCCCAAAGACAGGCTCTCCACGGTCAGCACCTCCCTCCCTCCCTTTCCTGGCTCATCCCTCCTAGGGGTCACCCTCCCGGACCCCTTCTGGCCGACGTCCTCACGTCTTTGCTCTGTAGCCCCAGAGGCAGGACCCCGAAGCCTGCCCAGGGGAGGTGACATGCCGCCAGGAGCTCCCGCAGGCAAGAGGCTTGGCCAGCATCGAGCCCCTTCCTGAGGCCTCTCGCTTACATCCATTCTCTTATTCACAAGTATTTATTCACGGTTCCCTTGTGCTAGGCGCACCGCGGGGATGGCGGGAGGAGCACGGCCCCCGGCTTTCCCCTTGGGGCCTGCAGCCCAGTGGGAGAGGCAGACGTTGAGGGAATACACTCTCAGCTCACAGGTCAAGCTCCGATGCATGATGAATGCCATGCGGGGGAGGCCGGGGGCCCCGGGAGCCAGCAGTGGGCGAGACCCCGCATCAGGCCAGGCCGCAGCTGGAGCTCCCGTGAATGTCAGCCGCTCATCACGGTACCGGCCATAGTCAGTCCCTCACCCCCGGCCTCTCATCAAATTCCCAGAGCCCGGGGGGTGACTCCCTCCTGGGTTCCTCATCTGTCCCACACGGCACGGGCCCCGCCCACTGATGCCCCGGTTGGCCAGAGGCCGGGGGAGGGACGCCACGTCGCGTCCTCTGAAGGGGGTCCTCGCAAGGCCGCTGCCCCCCTGTTACTAATTGCTCAGACCGTGCTCTGGGCAATGCCGCAGCCAGAAACAAACCCGGCCCAACCTACTGGCCAGTCAAAACCCGCTCACTTGGGAAAAACAGAGAAAAACCAACAGCCAACACCAGGCAGTAATAAAAATCATGCTACAAGATGGTCTCAAAATAGATCCCAATACACAATTCCCATGGCAACTGCCCCACGCCTGAGGGCTGCCTCCGGAGGAGTATGGCCATGGGGCAGGTGGGCTCAGGCGCTCCGGGACACGGCGCACCTCGGGGGCAGAGGGCCCGGCCCCCTTTCCAGTCCTGTGTCTTCTCCAGGGACATGGTGAGTCAGGAGCTTGGGCTCCAGAAACAGCCTAGAACGTGTGGACTGGGACGGGCCACAGAGAAGCTGCTGCCCAAGCCTGCAGGGCCTTCACAGCTCCCCCGAGCCCAGCTCCCCAGCAACACCTCCCGCGAGGCAAGGTGCCAGGCCCCACAGGGTGGGCGAGGTGGGCAGCGGCCAGTCCAGCGGGGGGACACGACAAGGGGGAGAAATAAACAAACAGCCATGGGTCCAGCCACAGAGCCCCCGCCTCACCCCCTGCAGAATGGGGTGTGGGCCCAGAGAGTGACAGCGAGGAAGCCCTGGGTCCTCGGCTTCAGGACCTAATCCCCGCTGAGCGGCCAAACCAACACCCAGCAGACACGACCCCAAAGCCTTGCCTGAAAGAGGCAGCAAGGTGATCAGCGCTTGCTTCGAGCTGGTGGAAGGGGGACGGGGTGATGGTTAAAGGGCGCAGGGTTTCTTTTTGAGGTGATGAATGGCTCTAAAAGTGACCGTGGACAGTTGCACAATCTGTAAATATGCTGAAAACCATGGAATTGTACACCTTGAATGAGGAAATTGTACGGTCTATGAACTGTATATCTCAATAAAGCTGCTACAAAGAAGAAAGAAAACCCCACCAGACCTGTGCCAACAATCAGGAGGGGCACCTTAGCAGGACCTGGCCGATGCCAGGTGAGCAGCGGGGACGCCAAACATTCCACCGATCACCTCGACAGTCAATATCTCACTTGACAGCCCTGATAATCTGACCTGCTAAACGCCAGTAGCCCACTTTTCAGGTGGGGACAGTCGGGTTACGAGAGCTTCAGGAGCTCACCAGGGCCACAGAGCTGGCAAACACAGGCTGGAGAGAGAACTCGTGGAGACAAGCGAAACGCCAGCCATCCACGTTTGAGACAGTGGGCTAAACACCTCTGCAGGTGGTGAAGATACCACCCAGGAGGCGGCCCAGCCTCCCATTTCCTTCCACGGTGGTGGGACCTCAGGATCCCACAGAGAGAAGAGAACCCATTCCAGCATTACACTGAGTGCACAGCCTACCCAGTGCCCCGGCTGCCTCCAAGGCCGGATTTGGGGCACCCTCCTCCCAAAGCTGGACCCCACTGCTCCAGCCCAAGGCAGCTCTGCCCTCCCTGCCGCCTTGGCTGTCTGGCCTGTCTTTGGATCCTTCCAGCTCTAGACCACTGTACCCACCAGGGAGACAAAACCCCAAGCTTGTTTCCCACAGCCCATTTGGGGTGTGTTATGTACTGAATGCTTGTGTCTCCCCAACGTCCATATGTTGAAACCCTAACACCCAATGCAATGGTATTTGGAGGTGGGGCCTTTGGGAGGTAACATTATAGATGGGGTCATGGGGGTGGAGCCCCATGATGGGATTCATGTCCTTATAGGAAGAGGAAGGGACCAGAGCTCTCTCTCTCCAACACAGAAGGATACAGCGAGGAGGCGGCCATCTGCAAACCAGGAAGGGGGCCCTCACCCAACAGGCTGGCACCTTGATCTCAGACTTTCCAGCCTCCAGAGCTGAGAGAAATGAATTTCTGTTGTTTAAGCCACCCAGCTTGAGGCATTTTGTTATGGTCACTGAGCTGACCAAGACAGGGTGCCAGGGCCAGGTGGACAGACAGCAGTGCCCCCAGTACTGTGTCTGTGAGGCAGGGGACCCGGCACTCCCATTTCACAGATGAGGAGCCTGATGCGCTTTCTCGTACAAAGCACACAGCTATGGAGCAGGGAGCCAGGACTCGAACCCAGGGCCTCATGCCCCGGCGCCCAGCGCTGCCCAGAAACCTGTGCCACCCCCACCCGGCCAGACGGCCTCCCTCCCCCACTTCTGCTCTGCTTGAGGCCCTCCTCCTTCGCCGACATGTTCATGGGAATAACGACACTGTGACGGACCCATGCGGTCAGGGTCACAAGAGCTCAGACACCCGGTGGCCCTGAGTCCAAGCAGCAGATGGGGATTCAGCACAGGGTGTGGCCTTCAGAGGCCCCTGTGCACGGAACGTGCTTCCCTGAAAGCCACACCCAAGGGCCATGTCCATGGGCTGGCATGTCAGCCCAGAGGCTTCCCCACGCTGGGTGCCCGCATGCACTCCTGGCCCGGTGACACAGATGCGGTGTGGAGCACCAGAAACAGCACTGACTGCACACTGGGATTCGAATCCTGGCTCCACGCTACTTGTCTGAGTGAGCTACAGGAAAATGACTTCATGTCCCGGAGCCCTGGGTGTCCACCAGCCCCAAAGGGACCAGAGGCGGCAGGACTGAATGAGGTAATAATGTTCACGGCGGGGCCTGCTCGGGGCACAGGCAGTGCCTCAACCGGAAACGAACACCAAAACCCTGAAGGACTGGGGGATGAGGGGAGACATCCCATGATCCCCTGCACGCCTTTCCACGCACCCCATCCCCTGGGCTTCCTGTCTCCCCTACATGTGCTGGGCTCTCTCAGCCCTCACCCAAGCTGCCCCCCTGCCTGGAGGTCCTGTCTCCCCTCCCCACTCCCAGGCATCTTCCACGGCCCGGGCCAGCCTTAGCTTCTCCCAGAAGCCTCTTGGGACAGACCCGCTGGTGTTCGCCAAACCTGGCACACCTCACACGCTTCCTCCCAGGCACACAGCTGGACTACATCTCCCAGACTTCTTTGCAGCTAGGCAGGACCACATGACTGTGTGCTGGCCAATGGGATGTAGGCAGGCATAAAACACACCAATTCCAGGTCTGTCTCTGCACACACCTCCAAGCTGTCTTTCCCCATTGGCTAGCCGAACAGAGAGCACTCCAAGGACCTAGAAGAAGGCACAGCCACAAGATGGAAGAAGCCTGGGGCCCTGAGTGACCTGGTGGAGCAGAGTCTCTAACCTGCATTAACTTGAGCAAAATAAACTTGTATTGTGCTAAGTCACTGGGACGCGGGAGTGTCTGTTACAGCAGTCAGCCTGTGCTGACGAATACACAGCCCCGACTCCTCTCCAACAACAAAGATGTCCAGTGGTGGCTCCCTCCTCAGGCCCCCTCCTGGCCCTTGGTCCTCTGCACCACCACTAGCCAGGTTCTTGTCTGTCTCCCACCCTGGTCTATGACCAAGGTACAACCTGTCACTTCCTCATTTCCGTTTCCCTAGCTGGGGCTGGTGCAGAGTCGGCAATCCTAAATTTTGCCTGATGAAGACACCAGAATTCCTCAGGATAGGATCACCTGGAAAATGAGAGGTTTGTTCCCAGAGGGCCTTCCAGTCTCAGCTTGTGCCTGATTCTCCAAGAGTAAGCAATGACTAGGGATCAGCCCCACGTCAGGCACCGTGCTAAGCTCTTCCCAAGTACATGCTCACTTTCTCCTTCCCCAAACCGAGGTAAGTCACTTGTCCACGGCCCATGGCAGGCAGGTTGCAAGAACTGGATAAAAGACAGGCCGTGGGGCCCCGGAATGTACATGCTTCCCCCAGACGCAGGCCAGCATCACGTTTGTCCCCCCTCCGGCCCCACCTCCTGCTGAGGACACACATCCAGGCCGTGACAGTCTGGCCCAAGGGTCAATCGTCCCCAGGGCTGCCCTCATAAGCTGCTCACCCCCAGCTCAGCTGAGTGCAAATTCCGGGCACTCAGGGCAAAGGAATCAAGAGGGACAGACACTGTCCACCAGCTGAGTGGAAGTGAGGCGTCAGAGAGGGACAGTGGCCCGCGAGAGTGGGCCTCCCTGCCCAGGAGCCTACTTGGGCTTGAGAAGGAGGAACCTATCCCAGGGGCCCAGAGACCGAAGGGAACCAAAAGGGACACCGCACTCTGCACACGAGGTGCCTCACAGACGCCACGATCCCTTGCGAGGTGGGCGCACATGTCACTAGCACTTCTCACCAACACAGGGAGCCCACGTCGCTGAAACACCCCCATGCTCCCCACCAGCTGGGAGACAGACACCCCCTCACATGCCATCCTGTACCCCACTGCCCTGTCCCTCATACCTACCAGCTGAAGGCTGATGCTGGGCAGCGGGCCCTGCCGCAGCTGTGCCGGGCGTCAGATGCTTTGCCTGCCACCTCTGGGTGTGCAAACCCCATGTGGCAGATGGGGAAACCGAGGCCGAGACACTGAGTCACGCCGGGGAGGAGGGACAGCGCTGGGCTCACGAGCAGGCCTGCCTAACCCCAGGGCCTGTGGCTCTGTGCACAGCACGTGTCCTGCAGGCTAGTCTGACCCCAAATGCCAAGAAGCGTTCATCACCCAGCCCGCCTGGCCTGCTGGTCTGTTCCAACCCCAAGAGACAGCTCGGGGTCAAGAGAGAACATAATTCCTCTAAACACTGAGCAGTCAGCAAAGGGGGAAAAGTGAGTTGGAACCCTTGACAAGAAGAGAAAGAAGCGGGATGCTCCGAAGTCCAGCGCAGGACCTGGCACCCCAGCCCGGAGGCCCAGCACCCTGGCCAGCCCAGGGCCACCCAGCTGCCCCCCCTGCTTGGCCTGGCACCCCAGCCTGGAGGCCCAGCGCCCTGGCCAGCCCAGGGCCACCCAGCTGCCCCCCTGCTTGGCCTGGAGCCTCCTGGACTCGGGAGCCCAACCTTCCTCCCCAGGCTCTGCAGGGCCGCAACAACTCCTGGGAAGTTCTGGAAGCGGGATTCCCGCCCAAGTGTGGGCCCCCCTCTTTCAGGTGGAAGGATTCCGCAGGGTCGCGGAGAGGCCTCTCCTGGCAGGTATGCCCCTCGGGCCTCCCCTCCTGGATTCAGAATTTGAGCCCGCCTCCCCTCTGTGGGCTGAGAGCCCCGAGGTCTCTGTCCCTCTGGAACCACTGCCCCGTGCTCACCCGGGCTCTCCGGACACCCCTCTCCACGTCACTTCAAAGTGCGTCTGGATCTTAGTCCGCAGCCAGCTTGGCCCTTCCACGGGGGCCTCCAGCTCTGCTGGGATGAGGCTCTGGGGAGCAGGGCCCTCACACCCCTGGGGTGGCCTCTGGCGTCCGCACGGGCGTCCGAGCCCGCTGTGGGCAAGGTCACTGGTTCAGCTGCACGGCCACTTCCAATGCCACACAGACACTATTCCCTTTGGGAGTCTGGGGCCTGCTGGCTTGGGGGCGTCGTGGCCAGGCTGAGGGCCATCACTGGGCCTTTAGGGACATATGGGCTCCCGTTCTGGACCCAGGGCCTTGCTCTAAGATGCAGCAATGAACGGCCTCTCCCCAGGCATTAAGTGGGCAAGAAAGCTGCACCCTCCCTCACGGGGCACGGCTACACCCCGCGTTACATTCGCACGGCCGCAGAGACGCAGCGGCTACTGCAGGGGCCCGGGTCTACGCTGACCTGAAAGACTACCCCTGACGCATCTGCAGGTTTTTTCTTTTTAAGCCCATTTCAGAGGAGTAAGCGTTCAATGTGGGGCCTGCACGTGGGTTGGCCACTCCATACCGTACTCCCTTTTTCCTCACTGAGAGAACCCCAGTTTTACTTGGCACAGCCATGGGCCCAGCTAGAAACACCAGAGGTGGGCACGGGCCCCTGATCTGCCCAGTGACAGCGGAAGCGCCTGCCAGGCAGGGCTCTGGCGGACCCCATGTCCCCGATACACAAGGGCAGCCCCAACAGACACCCACCTTCACTCCTCCCCTTCCTCCCACCGAGGAGGCAGGATAAAAGCTGCTCGCTAAGATGGGGGCACAGGGGGCCAGAAGGGCCTGGGTCCTTGATGACTTCCCCAAGGAGCTGGCCTGCTGACACCCAAACTTCCTGTTCTAGGGAAAATCCCAAACTGGTTAAGCTGCTGTGGTCAGATTTTTACAAGACTCACAAGAAGTCAACCCATTCCTCACTGACACAGGTAGCGATCATTCCGTCCAGGATCTCTGGGTACACACATGCCTGGGTAAGACTGAGGGATTGTTAGCAGGAACCAGCCAAAGTCACCAAGAGGTTACCACGCACCAGCCTTTTCTCCATTAGTCCTCACACTGGCAGTCCCATTTTACAGATGCGAAAACTGCTCAGAGAGGTTAATGAACTCACCCAAGGTCACACAGCCTGTGAGGGCACAGGTCAGGATCTGAACCCAGGTCTTTTCAGAGACGCTCAGTTTCCTCCTTCACAGAAGGGGAGATTGAAGCCAGAGCCGGGAAGCAGCTCCACGCCTGGGGGCAGAGCAGGACTCCAAGAGGACTCACTCGTTAATAAGCAAGTACTGAGTTAGGACATGGGGACAAGGATGAAACAAGGACAGAGGCCGCAGCCCCACTACCTTCCCACCTCCGCTCTGGCCCTGGACCCCACACTTCGCGTGCAGCCGGAGGCTCTTTCTCAGCCTCGCTTCGAACCACATCACAGCTGTTATTATTCACCAAGTGATGCAGTGACCCTGGCGGGGTGAGCCTGGGGCACATGGCCTGGGGGCCTGCAGCTCCTGGGTCCTGTCCTCCGAGCTACCTGGGCCCACCCATGCCTGCGGGGACTTGGGGAGTCATGCCCGAGGCCAGCAGGAGCTGGCAGAGACTCTTCCGGCTGGCACAGCCTCTGCCCAGGGCCAGCCAAGTGCAGGCTCCTGACCTGGCCTGGGTCAGCAGCGGCAGAGGTGGAGGGACCGGAAGTTCCAGTGCCCAATCCTGCAGGGGTGTCACAGGGGACAGGGCAGGTCCCAGCTTCAGGAAGGAGCCTTCCCCTTCAGCTGCCCACCCTGACCTCCTGCTTCACTGGCCTCAGGAATCAGAGCAAGGGCCTCGTCCAGGGCCTGCAGTGGCAGCTCCTGAGGCCAGCTGGGCCCTGCATACCTCCAAGGGGCTAGAGTTGGACAGCACTGAGGGCCACCTCGGGGACAGTCCTGGGGCTGGGGGAGGGGCAGAAGGGAGGGATCCTTCCCATGGAGGAAGCTGCCCTCCTGCGACGTCAGCGTCTCAGGTCTGCCTCTCCCCTTCCCTGAGGCTACCACCCCACCCAGAGCCTCCCTCTGCACCCGGAAGGCATGAAGGCTGCATCCCACCGCTCCCCCCTCTCCCCTCCACACCCTGCAGCCCACCCTTCCCCTGCAGCCAGAGGTCTTTCTCAAGTGCACCTTGCAACCCCTTGCACTCAAGGGCATGCAGTGGTTTATTTAGCCGAGGGAGTGTCTGGAAGTTAGGTGAGCTCCCACTGCGTGCCGGGATTGGCACTTGTACTCTCACTCTGAATCTACACACAGCCTTTTGAGGTTGACACTCACGACCCCTACTCTGGAGCCGAGAAAACGAGGGCGCAGAGAGGTTAAGGAACGTGGGCAAGAAAGCCACACACTAGTAAATGGCTAAGCCAGGATTTGAGCCCCACTGGCCCAATTCTCCAATTCCAGAGCTCTGCCACCTCCCTCAACTCTTCCAGGCCCCACCCACCCAGCCCGGGGCACTCGCTCTGGCCTCATCGCCAGCCTTCTTTCAGTCCCTCTCCTGCCACAGGGCCTTTGCACATGCCGCGCTGTTCCCTCGACCTGGGCAAGTAACTTCTCCCGACGTCAAGTCTCAGCTTAAATGGCACTTCCGGGGGACGCTGCCCCTGACCACCTAATCGGAGTTGAGTCCCCAGCACTCACTCTCATAGCACCCACTTCTTGCCCTTCTCAGCACATCCCACGACTTGGAGCTTCAGATTTGTGTCTTCACTTGTTTAACAACTATCTCCCGGAGCAGACATGTGGCTTTCGTGTCTGTTTCATTCACCTCTGAGCCAACCGCATCTGGCAGAGTCCAGCACATCAACATCACAGCATCCACCGTCCGTCCATCACGGACCACATGCCAGGTACCAGGCCAAGCACTTTACCCACTTTCTCTTAATTCTCAGAAAACCTCTCAGAAGCAGCCACTGGTCTACCCATTTTACATACGAAAACACTGAGCTGCTCAAGAGAAAGGCCAGGACAAGCACCGACAAAGCCTGAGTCCACAGCGGTTCTAACCACGGAGCAGGGCTCCTCTCACTAACAAGCTGCTTCACGCGTGCGCATTGGATGAAGAGACAGCAGGGCAGCCTGGAAGGATGTGGGCCAGAGGGACCAGCCTGAGCAAAGGTGGGAAGCAGGAGGCACAGACCACAGTGTGAAGGACAGAGGATGCTGGCAGAGATGGGTAGAGTCGTCGTGGGGGGAGGTCCACACATCTCCGAGGTTTGGACTTGACCCTGCAGACTTCCCAGAGCCCCTGAGGGTTTGGGGGCGGGACAAGGGCCACAGGCTTTAGGAAGCTCACCCCACACCACAGGGGATATCAGGCTGACTGCTCCCTTTGCTGGAAGGTACTAGAGTCCCAGAGGCTTCCGTGGTGAGGCCAGCGGTGGGTTGATCCTACGTCAGGGGGTGGGGCACTGGCCACCTGCAGTGGACGCCTGGACCCAGCACCCTACTTAGAGAGGTCTGCACGTGGACCAGTGCACAGAGTGACACTGTGGAGAAATTTATTTAACTGACTGGCAGCTTGCCTGGCCCATGGTCAGAGCCGCACTCGGGGCTCAAGCCACCTGGGAAAGTGGCCCAGCCTCAGGTGGACGAAGGAAGGCCCTCTTCCTTCCCATGGCCTGCTCATACAAAAGCTCCCGGCAACCCCAAGGGAACCAGACCAGGCCCTGCAGGTACCCTGGGATTTGGAGGAAAAACAGCAAAGTCAGCAGGCTCCTGAGAGTGAGCCGGGAGGGTGAGGGGTGCAGGGAGAACCCCACTCCCACGGAAAGCGGGGCTGCCCTCCCAACGGGACTACCCACCACTTCGTGCAAACACCTGCCATTCAGATTCGTGGGCTGTGGTTTTTCAAGGATTTGCTTTTCTGAAAGACTTGGAGAATATTCTAGAACAATTAAATATAGCTCCTGTGGAAGCTGTTCCATTTCCATGCCTATATTCATTCAACAAACATTCTCCGAAGGCTTGCTCAGCGCCAGACACTGGCGGACAAATGCCTCAGTCCCTGCTGGGAAGGCAGCGGGCAGGGGAGGAAGTCAGACTTGGGAGGAGCTGGGTATGACACGGGGTGACAGGGGCTGAGCTGGCGGGGGCCCTGAGCTACAGGGACAACAG
Organism: Balaenoptera acutorostrata; assembly: GCF_949987535.1. NCBI lineage: Eukaryota > Metazoa > Chordata > Mammalia > Artiodactyla > Balaenopteridae > Balaenoptera > Balaenoptera acutorostrata. The sequence continues at coordinate 3,823,441 of NC_080080.1, read as the reverse complement.
GAGGGACACCTAACCAGCCAGAGACGAGCGGTCTTTAGTGGTTAGGGACTCCGTCTACATGGCACAGGGTGCGGTGCTGAATGGCGCTGAGTGGTAGGCAACAGCTCAGACTCCAAGGGCCGTGGTGGGCAATGCCTGTGCGCTGCAGGCAGCTGGGAGCCATCGACAGCTTTGGAGCAGGGGAGTGACTCGATCTGATTTGATGGCCTGTGGCCAGCTTGATGCATATCAGCACAGGCCTTGAGCCATCTCAGAAATGCATGCATTGGGACAAGGCCGAGTGGGTAACGTGGTCTCAGTGCAGTGTTGCATGATGCCCCGTGGCCCCCCGCCAGCCCTTTAAAAACAAATGCTTAGGTCATCCCCAGAGCAAGCCAAAAATTAGAGAGGGCTCCTCTGTGTGCCCAGAAAAGACTGAGGCTGAGCTGGAAAACAAAACCCAAAGGAAAAAACCCAGAACATTTCCGATGGCTGGGTCTCCTGGGTCTGGTGGGAGGCAGGACTTCAGCCAGGGGCATCAGGGGCTGGGGGAGGCGACAGTGACAGGACAAGGTCCTGGCTGATTGCCAATGCCCACTGGATAGGAAGAAGCGAGTAAAAGGTACCAACAGCACCTAAAACCCCACCTTGTAAAGGTCACTGATGGGCCCAGCAAGACGTAAGAGGAGGGCACTGGCCTGCCAGCATCTCCCCTGCCAGAGGGGTGGAGAGCAGGTGTCTGGACACCAGGCGTGAGAAGAAGGCAGCCAGGGAAAGCATCACCGGCCAGCAGCTTCCTCTGCTCACCTCTCCCACCCCTGCTCCTCCCACGAAGTGATCCCCTGCCGACAGCATTCCCCATCTCAGCTGCATCTTCTCTTCTGACCCCTTTACGACGGGACTCTCGGGACACCCTGAGACGCCAAACAACGCAGCCAGTGGCCTGTGTCTTCAGCAGCAGGTCCAAGGGTTTCCATCGCCAGCCACCAGAGACCTCAGAGCCAACCTCGTCTGCGGGCTCACTTCGCACTCAGGAGATAAAGCCCAGACAGGGAAGGGAAACCTGCCCGAGGGGTCGGAGCTGACCACGTGGTACCAGATCACATACCAGGACACGTGGTAGCTGACCATGGCCCAGGGCTCAGAGAGCTGTCCCTGGTACAAGGGGTGTACAGGCGGAATCTGCAAGGCCTCTGAACAGGCTGCCAGGAGGTGCCTTCCACCCCAGAAGTCCGGGCTTCGTGTTCCCTAGGCCTTCAGGCATGTGCGAAATCGGGCACGCAGCCACACCCCCTTCTCCATCATCTTCCAATGACTGGTCTAAGTGTGGCCACAGGATCCACCCCTGGCCAATGAGGGAGAAGCGAAAGTTGCTGGGTGGGGCTTCCAGGAAAGTTTGTTCAAAGGGCAATCTCAGCTGGCATACCCCTTCTGACCTTTGGCCCACCCTTCTTCTTCCTGCCTGGGACATAGATATGATCAACACGGGTATAGATGGCAACAAGTAAAGAAAGCAAAGCAGGAAAATCAAAGGAACTGGGAGCCCAGATGGCCCTGGACAGAGTACCGCACAGACTAGCACCGTCACTCCCCGGATGTTCCACCCAGACGTCCCCCGGGAACTCCAGGTCCTCCGGTTGTCTCCAGGTCAGCCACATCTCAGCACAGCCCCATCGATGTTCGTGACACCAACACATTACTCCGCGAGCCCTTCTTGTGCAATTTAGTGTCAAACACTCTACAGTAGGAGTTATAACATTTGACACGTTTTCTTTTTGTCCTTTATCCTAGGAAACTCCATGTAAATTTGAACTTCTATCATGGCCATCATGAGGGTTAATATACGTGAAACACATGCACACAGCCCAGATTCCTGGACCTTTGTACCTTATTTTTAGGCATTTTGTTATAAGCCATATCAAAATCTTCCTAGAAGAGAAAGGGTAAAAATAAGCTCAAAACATGTGTGTGTATATATATACACACACACACACACACATATATAACAAATGCTAATAAAAGAAAGCAGTCACAGAAATAATATCAGGAAAAAAAGAACCCAAGGCAAAAAATATCAAACACATTAAAAAAAAAAAGCATGTTTTATAAAGGCAAGCTTATCTCCCCACCAAGAAGGAATGAGAAACACGAACCTTTATGCATCTAACCAGATAGCTTCAAAATACATAAAACTAAAATTGACAGAAATACAAGGAGAAAGTGACAAACCACAGTGACGAAGCACTGAAAGAGACACTAACAATCTCCTTCAAAAATAAAGTAGACCTAATAATAATGACAATCAGATGATTATAAGGCAAGGGCACAAGCAGAAATGTCTGTAGAGCTAGGCAGCTGAAGTAAATGAGTGAGGTGACCTGATGTGATGATGGTGGGGACTGTGGCAAACTGGACAGAGCACGTGCTCCATGAAAGGCATGAGAATTAACAAAATAATGATCATTTAAAACAGTATAGAAGCACAGGTGTGCAGGCTGATTTAGCCAATAATCACTAGTTTCAACCCTTGAAAAGGCTTTGAACAACATAATAAACAAGTTTGACTTAGATTTATATAGAACTTCATGCACAACAAAGAGATAAGTTCTTTTCAAATATACATGGAACGCTATAAAAAGTAATCATTGAGCTACAAAGAAAAATTATAGTAAATCTTAGAATATAGAAATTATGCTTTAGAAATGTGCCTACAGATAGTGAACACTCAGTAAACATTAGCTCTCTTAAACTTCCGGAATGCAATAGCTAACAATTTTCTCAACAACTTGAGGGCTATTATTATTATTATTTATTATTCCTATTACTACTATCATTATCCTCAATTTTATAGATGGGAAAAGTCCAAGGTCACAGTTAGTAAATGGCCAAGAAAGAATAATACCCAGGCAGTCTGGCTCCAAAGCTTATGCTTGTAACCAACTATGCTAACTTTATGTGTGTGTCTGTGTGTGTGCATAATTTTAAAACACATACACACACTTCAAATAATTCTTGGATTAAATAAAACACTAATTTGCAAGTTATTTACAAATAAGTGATAATGAGAGACCTATGGGATATAGCCAAAGTGGCATGCAGAGGAACATGTATAGCCTTTGATACATTTATTTAAGGAACAGAAACTGTCAGTGTGTGAAGGGTGGAAAAGAAAAATAAAACTAAAGAATGTAAAATAAGTATTTAACAAATACAAAAGCAAAAATCAATAAGATAGATAACCTTACTATACTATAATAAAACCAAGAGCTGGTTCTTTTGAAAGATCAATATATGTTGGCAACTAATTCAAAATATTTTCAAGCAATTGCAAGGGCCAAAGAAAACTTGTGAGCAGGCCAGAGCCTGCATAGGAGCCAACTGTTTCATCCTCTTCTACACAGCAACCTGCTGGCAGCTGTTACCTGGAAGTGGGGCTAAGGGGCTAGACTGTGATGGGAGACTTCCACTTTTACTTTACGTTTTGTTCAAATATATACTAAGGTAGAGGTTAGAAGTATAATAAACCCCCAAACACAAATAATCAAACTTCAATAATTAACAACCTATGGCCAATTGCATTTCATCTAAACCTCCACCCACTTCCCCTGCAATTCAGATAACTTTGAAGCAAATCCCAGACATTTCATCTCATCTCTAAACGTTTCAGTATATATCTCTAAAAGATAAGGACTCACTTATTATATATAACCATAATAAAATAATCACACCAAAAACTTAACATTAGTATGTACGTGTGTTTAATTACGGAAGTACTACACGCTACCTGTTAGAAAATCCAATTAAGAAAGAAGTTTAAAAGAAGCACAGTAGACCTCATATACCCCAAAACATGCTGAAGGATCACCCGGAGTGAACAAATGGGGACACTGAGGCTGAGACCAGGGAAGGGGTTTGCCCACCGTCTCCCAGCCAGTAAGAGGTGGAGCAGGGATTTGAGCTCGGGCCTCTTGATGACACATCCCAGGCTGGGTCCGCTCTACCGTGGCAGCCTTTTGACCGAACATATAACGAGATTTTGAAAATAATGATAGGATAATTAATACATCGGGGCAACAAAAGCTCCTTGGCCGTAGGGATATATGCTCACACTCTTACATGTGATAGGGCAGAGACCAACATTTATGGAGGCAATTCTGCACGACAGGCCTGGATAGGTACTTTCATTTCCATTTTTCTGCTCATAGCAGTCCTAGGAAGATACTATGGGCTGAATTGTGTCCCCCAAATTCATATGTTGAAGTCCCAACCCCCCCCCACCTCAGAATGGGACCAAATTTGGAGATGGGGGTATTTAAAGTGGTGATTAAGTTAACATGAGGTCAGTAGGGTAGCCCTAATCCAGTGTGACTGATGTCCTTATAAGAAGAGACTAGGACACAGACACCCATAGAGGGACAACCATGCGAAGACACAGAGAGAAGGTGGCCATCTCTAAGCCAAGGATTGAGGCCTCAGGAGGAACCAAACCTGCCAACACCTTGATCTCAGACTACTGGTCTCCAGAATTGCAAAAAAAATAAAGTTCTGTTGTTTAAGCTACCCAGTCCATGGTGCTTTGTTATGGCAGCCTGAGCTTGATACAGAGGTAGATGATACACTGTCTATTTCACAGATAAGAGAACAGCACATCTTAGAGCTATGAAGTGGGCAGCATTTGAACCCAGATGAAAGTCCAAAGCTATGCTCTCTCCACTGCACCAGGCAGCTAAGCATGGAGAGCAGGAAAGGCTCAGCAAGGGGCGTGGACAAACTGTTGGTCAGCCAGGAGGATGAGTAGACTTCACCCCTGCCTTGGCCTCATCGTGGGCAGGTGTATCTCCTGCCCTTACGCTCTGGACTTTGTCAGTGACTTGCTTCAGACAACGGTATGTGGAAGAAATGACAGCACGGTAGCAGGGTCATGGCATAAGACACCTCACTTGCTTTCACTGCCCTCTTGCACCTCTGCCATCACCAAGAGGAAAACACACAGTGGCTTGGAACAGAGCTGCCCCGTCAGCTTCAGACCAGCAATGAGAAAAAAGCTGCCCAGCTGAGTGCTCTGGAGCGGTCAAGCCCATCTGAGCCACAGTCTGTGAGCAATAATAAGCGGTCATTGTTTTAAGCCTCTGTATTTGTGGGTGATTTGTTACACGTCACTAGCTAACTGATATAGAAGGTCAAAAGAAGCAGTATTTAATGAAAGAGTAACAAGCACAGACTCTGAAGTCAGACTGCCTGGGTGTAACTCCTGACTCTGACATTATTTTGCTGTGTAACCTTGGAAAAATTGCTTGACCTCTCTGATCTTCCATAGCCACATCTGTAAAATGGGACTACATGAAAATATCTATCTGATAGGGTTGTTGAGAGGATAAAGTTAATTGAGATGGTATCTGTAGAAAAACAAAACCCCATGAGTGATAGCTCTATTGTTGTGACAGGGACTAGAGATTAAGCTTGCCCTGGGGTGCTCTGGTCAGCATGACCAAGACAAGCAGATGAGAACCTTTTGTCTTCTTTTGTTTTAACATCAGTCCCACATCTGCCTTTCCCTACTAATTTAGTGAGGCAGTGAGCTCCCTGTCACTGGAAGGTCAAGCAACGATGCCATCCTGAAAGGGTAGGACCAGATGACCTTTGAATCCTCTTGACTGTCAGACAGTAATCACCGAGGCAGGTCTTCTGCCCTGTATCCAACCCATGATCCCAGGAAGGTGAACAGTGGTATAAAGAAGAGAATGTTGGGCTTGAGGGCAGGAGACCTGGGTTCAAGTCCCAAACTCCACTGTGTGACCTTGGGAAGCCACTGGACGTGTCTGGCCTCGCTGGCATAACAGAGTTAATCCTAACCATGCCTATTTCACAGGGTTGTTATGTGGATGAGAGATGGTAGTGGATGGGACCCTGCTTTGTGAATGAGATAATAGCGGGGACAAACCACATCCATATCCATAGAGTCCTCCACAGAGATGTCATTCCAGGCGTATTGAGGGAAAAGCCCTCCACCTCTGAAGTTATGTCTTTCGCTAGCTTGGGGTGGGCAAGCACATGGCAGGCATACTGCCATTGCCCATTCTATACCCGTGGCACACATGACTAATCAATCACAGCACTCCTCCCCACTGGAGCTGCTTCTCAGCTCAGAGTTCCAGTGACCAAGCCAACGGGCTGGACCAGACTGATCAGGCAAAAGCTCCGACCCTGGGAGCCAGACCAGGGCCCACTGGCTCCCCTGCCTCCACCTGGCTCCGGGGTTTCCAGGAGGTTGTGGGTTCCAGGTGTCAACTGCCCCCGCAAGACTCCCTTGGACTAGCTGAGTCTGGGATGACGATGGGTTCTCACAGCTGTGGACACCAGCCCTCTAGCCCCACATGACCTGGTCCAGGCCACATAAAGATTGCTAAGAGAATGTCCTAAAATAGTAAGAACATCCAAAACACGTCTTCAACATTGCTGAGGGCTGCTGAAATTGCAGTGAGACTAGAAGCCCTGCACCATATGCTGTTGTTTACAAGACAACACACATCACTCCCAAGTGCTCGTGCCCTCTGACCTGGGAATCCCACCACCACAGCAAACCCTTAAGTAATAACCCAGCACACACACACACACACACACACACACACACACACACACATTCAATAAAGCACTATCTATAACTGGCAAAAAAAAAAGGAAAGACACATTAAAACACTATAAATAGAGAAGTGGTTAAATAGATGACCATACATTCATTTAGTGGATATGGAGCTGTGAAAATATATTTCCCTTAAGACTGCAGAAACACAAGGTATGTTTGATATAAACTTAAAGAGAAAAAGACTCTGAAATGCCTAGACACCATGGGGGCCTACCAATACCTATCTCCACTCCTTCCTCACCTTCAGAACCCATTTGGCTTGAAAAGCAACATGCTACATTTTCCCAGACTTCCTTGCAGATAGGGTTGGCCATAAGACAAAGTCCTGGCCAATGACGTGTAAGTAGAAGTCCTTAGGTGGACCGTGTAGGCAAGCTGTTTAGAAAGGAGCAGGCTCAGCTGATACACGCCTTTGTCTTTTGTTCTTTTTTCCTGCCAGGAAAGGATGCTGGAGGTGATGCTGGAGTTAGGGTAGCCATCTTGGAACCAAGAGGCACCAGCCTGAGAACTGAAGCCAAGCTAAGACGGCTGAGCAGAAAGAGAGAAGGAGCCTGAGTCTCTGCAGGCATCGTGGAGCCGCCTGTCAGCCCATCTACCTGCCCCAGACTCCTTCGTTGCTGTTTGGTCCGGTCACGGTTACCTGGGTTCTCTGCTACAGGCAGCGGAACATAGTCGCTTACAGATTCATCCTGATGAAAGGATAAAAACAGTGAGCGCAGTTGGGCAACGAGGAGACTGGGAACATGAAAAGCTAAAGCCATTCCTGCATGTGACCACGAGACCACAGGGGAGTGGTGGGGACTTTCCTCCCCTCTTTATGAAACGATCTCTGCCACGGCTCACTACTTCCCCTTTTCCGTGATGTAGGAGCTACTTTGTGAACCAACACACACTGGGCATCCACTCCGTCGGCGTTCGAATCCCTCTGGCCTAAACACTTGTCCCACATAGATGCTAGACCAATTGTGCCAACTGCCAGGGCCCCTCAGCACTCGGGGCGCAGTCAAAGAGGTCATTATCTCCCTGGAAATGGCGCTCACACTGGGAAACCCTTCATTACAACCAAACTCAAAGGGAACGTTCCCCGACAGCCTGCGGCAGCCCTGGGCGAGGCCCTTTCCTGGGGCCCAGACGAGCCTCGTGGTTAGAGCCCAGCCAGGCCAGCTCTGCATCACGAGCAGTCATTTCCAACCAGAGTCCAAGAGAGAAAAGGCCCCGACACTGCAAGTGCAGCCCGTGGGACACCGAGCTGCCTCCAGACGTACCTGGGGCCTCGCAGCTGGGCTGGAGCAGAAACCACACCCTCCGTGCTCCCTGCAACACAACAACGCTGCCTAGAGCTTCTGCTTGAGGTGGGGAAGCCAAGCGCCCTCCTACGGTTCCCCCCAACACCTCCAAGCTCACCCCACCCGCCCGGAGTGAGCGAGCTCGCCTCAGCCCCACCTGAGCGACTTATCCCAATCCCACCTGGGCTCCCGCCCCCCATCCACATGGGACTGTGCCTGAAAGATCAACGCCAGAGTCACCTTCTTCCCGACATGTGGCTGTGAGGCCTCCTCTGGGCAGGAGGAGGGGGCAGGTAGAGGGAAGGAACCCACCTCCCAGGCCCCGACTGCGCACACGCACACGCCACACCGCTCGGCCCCCTCTGGCCATGATTTGGAAGGTGGCTTTTGCTCCCAGTCTGCAGAAGAGGCTCAGGGAAGGGAAGTCACCAGGCCAGGGGACATTTTGCACTTCGGGGGATATCTGGCAACGTCTAGAGACATTTTTATTTGTCACTACTGGGTGGGGGAGGGGGGTTGCCACTGGCAACTAGAGGATGGAGACCAGGGATGCTGCTCCGTGTCCTACGACGCACAGGACGGTCCCCACTGCAAAGAGTGATCAGCCCCGAATGTCAACGGTGCACGGGGAGAACCCTGCCCCAGCCCGAGGTCCCCCGGTGACCAGAGCCGGGGCCCCGCGTACAGCCCGCGCTCTTTCCCGCCCTCATGCCGGCATCCTCACTGTGGTTCATGAGCAATCACGGTCTCCTGCCCACGGAAGTGAGGACACTGCCAGTGGGCACCACGGAAGTACCTAATGGAATCCCCAAGAGTCAGCAGGGAGATCCTCACCAAGCTCCCGTGTGCACGAAGACCACGGCTCGAAGGTGTGGGAGAGGGACAGCAAGGGGGGCAGGCGTGCACACGGGGAGGGTCCAGGGAGCAGCTGTGCCCAGCCTGGACACCTCAGGGCTGCAGCTCCCAAAGTGGCTGCCGGCGCCAGGCTCTGCCCCTCACTCCCAGCAGGCCTCACCCGCCCCTGAAACCCACAGCACCCCAGATGTGTGCCACCCTGCACGCCTCCAACAAATGGCCAACAGGGACCAAAGACACCACTGCCGCGTGCTTCACAGTTACTGGCATTTTGGTCCCTGTGTACAACATCTTGTTCCTGACGGGCCATCGGGCAGTCAATCATCAAACACCTTCTGGGGCCCGGTATGTGCCCGGTGCTCGGGACACTGGGATAAAAAGCCTGAGCCCAGCCCTCAAGCGCCTTTCATGCGAGCAGACCTAGCACAGTGCAGGCCCCTGCTGTCACCTACTGACCAGCGCCCAGAGGACACACACGAGTACAGTCTCAGGATCTTGTGCGTGCACGGGGCCAGGCTGGGTGGAGGGGACAGCACGGGCAAGGTCCCAGGCGGGAACTGCCCGGCAGCGGTGTCCCAGGGGGCGTGGGGAGAGGGGGAGGGAGGTTCGGGGGCCCACAGGGCAGGAGGGGCAGGCAGGGCGCAGCAGGGCGGAGGGCTGGGTGCCTTGACAACACACTGAACGCCTCAGCCCCGGGCAAAGGCCTGGTGAGGCTGCCCGCTGGGAACCTCTCGCCTTCCCCGTACCTCACGTCTGGCAGGGCTGGTGACAGCCCAAGGCTGTTTCACAGGTGAGTGTCTCTTCCTGCCAGGCGCCTGACAGACTCACACGAGCCTGTCACTAGCGGTGGCCTTGGGGACCAAGATCACACATCTAAGGCGTGGGAGTGAGAAGCTCCTCATTTGGCAAGACGGGTCCCTAACCTGCTGTCCTCCCTTACAACCAACAGCTGAAGTTCAAACGGCCAGGCCTCTGCCCTGCACATGCCCAGTGGCCCCGAGGCTCATCCGAGCGGGTACATGGCCCCAAACCACTCAAAGTCCCCCCAGCTCTCAGGGCCGGGCGCGCACCTCGGCCTCCGGCAGGTGCCCTGAGCGGCCCTGGGGACTCAGGTGCCCCCTGTGGAGGCTGTGGCACACACACACCCGGGGCGCCCTGCAGGAGGCATGGTGGGCCTGGCTCTGACCCGAGAAGTTGGGGGTGCAGGGGTGTCGGTGGCAGAGGAAGATGGTGGCGTGGGCTTCAGAAAGGTCACCGTGGCTGCAGGGTGGAAGGCGGCCTCCCGGAAAGCCACATTTTCCCAACAGGCCTGGGCTGAGAAAACCTACTGCCCGGGGTTGGACCTCACAGCCCCAGAAGCCCCCGAGGCCCCCAGCCTGGCATCCCACCACGGGAGCCTCCTTCCGCTGGATGCCAGAAGCTTTTCCATCTCCGGGGTTGCTCTCTCAGTACAGAGTGGGCATGGGGCAGCCCCCCAACGAGGGTCAGGGCCACGGGACCCAGCAGGGGTGGGGGCTGGAGACAGGCAGGGGATGGGATGTCCCCCAGGGGGGGCAGGAGAGCAGGGCTGGGAAGCTGCAAATGACGACGCTCCAATTTGCCAAGAGCCGGCGGAGTGCAAGGAGGTGCGAGGCACCTGGCAACCACGGTCAGCACAGCAAAGCCCCGGGGCTGTGACAGGAGGCCTTCCACGGTTGTTCTGGCACGTTCTCTGATGCTCGAGAGCCACCAAGCTCTACGTCCCCATTTCACAGATGAGAAAGCCCCAGGCTAAAGGGGCGTGCCTAGGATCAGGCCTCCAGGACAGGCAGACGTGAGCAGTCCTGCCCACGGCTACGGGACCCCCCGTGATCTGCCTGCCGCCCCCGGCCCCGAGTCCCTTGGACTCAGGCTCTGGAGGCAAGCGGCACCATGACCCGCTCCTGCGGATGGAAGACCAAGGCCAGCGGTAGGGCCTGGCCCCGGCCCCCTCCGCTCTCCATACGCCCAGCCCGGCACGCCCCTTGCCACCCAAGGGCACCTGCACCCTCACGCCAGCCACAGCTCATCCACCTCTGGTCTGGCCCCATCCTTCACCTCATTGCCACCCAGGGCTCCTCCCAGGGCTGGGGACACGACGAGGGTGAGGGCAGTTCAGGGCAAGCCCAACGCACGGGGCAGCCCCGCCTTTGAGCAGCTGTTTCCCGGCCAGGCCCGTCATCGCTCAGGACCCCAGGAAGGAGCACGGTTGCGGAGGTGGCTGAGGGCAGCAGATGGTCCTCAGCTGGGGACTCCCTGTTTCTCCCAGGCCCCGGGGCAGACATCTCACAGAGTCCTGGCAAGCCGGGCCAATGCACTCACAGACGCTCCTAAATGTTCTCATCTTCCCCTGCTGCAAATTTTTCCATCAACCATCCCTTCTTCTCTGGGTCCACAGCACATAGTTGTTTTGCGCTCCGAGATCAACGTCAGGGCCTGGATTCACCCCAGTCCAAGACAGAGAATAACAGAAGTTCACGTGAGCCAGAAGCTGGAAACATGTCAATGCAGGGAGGGGGCTGCCCAGAAACGCTGGGGTACTGACTGGGAGCGTGAACAGAAGTCCAGTGCAGACCAGCGCAGGCGACTCTCTGCTCTCCCACACATGTGCTCTCCCTGCGTGATCAGACCCGACCGGGAGGGCGCACGTGTGCACCAGAGCTGCTCAGAGGAGAGCGGCTGGCGTACAAAGGCGTTATCAAAAGAAACTCAGGGGTCCTGGGGCCATCTCCAAATTCCCTAGACTGTTACAGGACAGGAAGTGAACCAAGCTCGACTCAGCCCTTCTGCTGGAGAACTGTAAGCCACAGGGTGGGTGCCTTCAGCTTAAAAGGGAGAACCTTCTACAGATGGAGATCCCAGAGTTGGGACAGGCAAAAGAAGGGAACTTTGAACAAAATCCCTTAAGAAAATGAACACCGGACCTCGACATCGCCCGCCGCACATGGGTGGCCTGGAGGAGGATATCCCCGAGGTGGAGGGGAAGACCCTCAACCAGACTCTCACGTCCCAGATTCCACTGCCCATGGACTCTTTTTTTTTTATTTGGCTGCACTGGGTCTTCATTGCTGCGCGCGGGCTTTCTCTAGTTGCGGCGAGCGGGGGCTACTCTTCGTTGCGGTGCGCGGGCTTCTCATTGCAGTGGCTTCTCTTGTTGCGGAGCACGGGCTCTAGGCACACGGGTTTCAGTACTTGTGGCTCGTGGGCTCTAGAGCTCAGGCTCAGTAGTTGTGGCGTACAGGCTTAGCTGCTCCGCGGCATGTGGGATCTTCCGGGACCAGGGATCAAACCTGGATCCCCTGCATTGGCAGGCGGATTCTTAACCACTGCGCCACCAGGGAATTCCAGGGTCCTTGCCTCCTAACTCCCTCCCAGAGCACTGCCAGGACCAGCGTTACATTCATCTCCTCCGGCATTTTCCCTGGTCCTCTGGCGCGGCTGGTGTGAAGGCAGTGCGGGGCTGCTCTGTGTTCTGACTCACAGGGGCAGGTGCCCAGGGCTGGACCACTCCACACACATCCCACTCCAGACTCACCTGCACTCTGGGTGCTGAGTTCCCTCTCCTTTCCTGGGCCTGGGCCCCCGAGTTCCACTTTCTAAATGGAAACCTTCTGGCCCCTCCTCAGGTGACCACCATAGAGGCTGGCCAGCCCTTTAAGAGAAGACCCCCCCCCAGTACACACACCCCCTTCCACATGGAAGCCCACAGATCAGAACTTCACACAATAACCTCAACATTCATCTAAGCACACACACTTCATCACATGTGAAGTGATGAGCTCCCTGTCACTAGAGGCGTTCAAGAAAAGGCTGGCTGATGAGGTAGGATCGCAGGTGCTGGTAATGTTCTGTTTCTTGATCTGAGTGCTGGTTGCATGGCAGAGTTTGTTTATCGGAATCACTGAGCAATACACTTGTGACATGTGCGCTTCTCCATACGAACATTCTACTCTCTTAAAAATTAAAAATTAAAAGTGACTGGGATCGGCTGACCATTTGGCAGGAAGGAGATGAGGCTGGAACAACTTGAAGATCCCCCGCCATCGAGGCATTAACACTCACTGAGCCCTGCCGGGGTGCCGTGCGCCTCCTCCTCACCACCGTGCACCCACCCTGACCCGTCCATGGGAGGAACCGGGTAACATCCCACTGACGAGGAAAGACGGAAAGACGAACGACGCATGGAGCTGAGTGAGTGCTCCGAGCAATGAGGAGTGAGTGAACGAGTAAGTGAACGACAGCGCGGAGGGAAGAACGGACGGATGCGCGGATGTGTGGAGCCTGACACACAGGTGCGGGGAGGGCTGGCTGAGGGGCAGAGTGGGGGATGGATGGGTGCAGGTGCGAACGCAGGTCCACAGGGGAAGAGATGTACACGGAAGCCTGGCTCACCTCCCGCTCTGACCTCCCTGGACTTAGCAGATGAAAGTCCAGGCCGTCCGGAAAGAGCAGGTGAAGGCAATAGGTGTCTGCACACGGGGTCTCAAGTGATCCCTGCCGTCTCAGAGCCCTCAGCGTGGTGTCTCATATGCCTCGGGAGAGCCGTCTCTCTCAGGTCACCCCGAGTCAAGGAACCCACCCCTTTGCCTCCCCCAGGACATCTATAAATAGTCCGTGCTTGCTGGAGGGCCAGGGCCACGTCGAGCAAGGCCAGGTCCGGGCAGGCCTGGGAGGAGGAGCTGAACACGGCACCTCATGCTCCTGCACCCGACCAGCTGCCATACTGAAAGTCACAAGGAGACCCCAGCCTTCCCGTCCAGCCCACCGTGTGCTGGGTGGCCGGGTCCTTCACTCGGGCCTGGCTGAGCAGGTTTCCTGAACCGTGAAGGTAAAAGGAGAAGCAGAAAGACACAGATGGAACATTCCACAGGCCCATCCCTGGCTCCTGGGTGGAATCCATCCTTGGAGCCTGCGGTAAGGAGATCCCGACTGCAGAGTTCCAGGCCCTCGGCCTCAGTGGGCACTGCCTTCTCTGGGCCTCAGTTTCCCCATCTGTAAAGTGGGGCAACACCTCCTCCCGCCTCGGGGGTGACGTGAGCGCATGTGCGTAGAAGTGGTGCTTCCATCCTCGGTCCTTCTGGAGGTGACCACTCTGTGTGGGGCTCTGTGCGGGCCCCGCCGGTGCCCGGAGGAGACACGGTTCCTCCAGGGGCAGAATAAATGGCACCAACAATGCTGGAGCTGGGAGGTGCGGAGGGCAGGGGGCACAGCTCGGGGGCAGTGAGGGGCAGAGGGCAAGCCGCGCCGTCCTGGAGGGCGAGGGCCCACCGGGATCCCCCAGCCCAGCCCCTGGGCTGTCTGCCGGCGGCTCGGGAAGGGTTAACTGAGTTTAGCTGTCCCCACGCTTCACGCTGGACTGCACCCAACTGTTTGGGTTTCCAGCTCCCCTCCTGCCTCAAGGCCAGGCCTTATCTTGTCATCTAGACGGTCCCCAGAGCCTCAGAGGCAGCACAGGCCAGGCAGGGGCTGGCACGCAGCGAGAGTGTAAACCGTGGATCGAAACCTGCACCCCAGCGCGCGAGAAGAGGACATGGGAGACGCTTTCCACTTGGTGAGAAGTCTCTTCAAGGTCCTGCGGATGAGCGAGAAAAGGGGGTGCCCCACCGCATGCTGGGGCGGGGGACCTTGAGCAGGGAGCCCGCAGGAGCGCAGAACCTTCTCGGACTGTGCCCCACCCCCTGCCAGGGACCCACCTCCTGAGCCGGGGCCCTCATCAGCCGGGCCCAAAGGGCCTGACGTCAGCCTGCTCCTCCTCCAAACAGCAGCACAAACAAAACCCAGGGCCCTTCTTTCCCTCCTTTCCCTGTGAGGCCCAGTTTTTAAATCGTCCTCTTAGATCCTCCAAATGAGATCTGAATTCTAAGCACAGCTTCCTCTTTAATGATCCTGAAGGTGGTAACTACTTGCAACACAGATGTTAGAGTCGAAAGAGAAGTGTCTGGAGATTCCCGCTGTTGTCAGAAGTAGTCGCTGATGGCGGGACACAATTTTGGCCTCAAGCGCCTCCTGTAGGAAGAGCCCCAGTGTGCTGGGGGTTCCTTCCCACCCAGGCCTTAGCCCTGAGCAGAGCAATTCAGAGCAGGCGCTCTACAGCCCCTGGCCGCCGGGACTCCTGACTGCCACCACTCCTACCAACAGCTCAGGGAGGCAGGTGGGAGGGTTTCCAACCCGCCTGCTAATCAGATGGGCACGGCAGGGGATGCAGAAGGAGTTTTCATCTTGAACATGATGGAGAGTTCCGAAGGCCTCGGGCTCGCCAAATTTAGAACGCAACAATACCATCTCCTGGGCAGCAGCTACAAGTGGCACAGACATCAGAAGCAGCGAGCGGGGACGGATGGCCCCCAGAACTGGAGCAGCGATGGGAGTGAATCTGCCTTCTTGGAGCCAGTGGGACCTGTGCTCATCCCGCCTTAGGACAAAGCTGTCTGTGCCTGGGCTCCCGGGAGAGCTGGGCGGCGGTCAGCGTGAGAGCCCGACAAAGCCTCTGACGGAAACGGCGGCCACAGATCCAAGGCAAAGTGGCAATTATATATGTTCTTAAGATCCCGTTCACCGAGTGCGCTACTAACTGCATCCGGGAAGCAGCGTCCACTAGCAGAGGGCGTGAGGGTGGTTCCTGCCCCACCTTGGAGACTCGAGCTCAAAGTTGAAGCACGCATGCTCAAGAAACCGCTCAAGGTTAGATTAAAAAGAAGAACGCCCGTGAAGATGCACCTGACTCATTAATATCACTGCCCGATAGGAGGAGGTTCCTTGGAGGGCCTGGCTTGGGGCTGGGTTTTGGTCTAGGCCTAGGAGCACCTTAATTTGCATTTATATTAAAAAAGAAGAAAACAAACAGAATTAACTAGAAAGGTGCTTGGTTTCCCGTAAATCTGAGCTCTTCAGAGCTCAACAGCTTCCTAGGGCAGAGTCCGAGGCTCAGCCGATGTGAAAATTCATGGATTCTCACCTACGAAGTGCACACAGCGCTGTACCAGGCGGCTGCAGGCACGAGGGATCCCACTGGCCCTTCAGAGTCACCCTGGCGGGAGGTTACCGTGTCACGCCCCTTCTACAGGTGGGGAAACAGGCTGGGAGTCAGCACACCACCCTCCCCTTCGTGGTCTTCCCATTTGACAGGACTCAGGTTCCAAGCCTGGTCAGCGGGCTCCAGGTTTGCATCTTTCCACCGCAGGGCAGCTGAGTTAGGACAGTCTTTTCTTCCTAGCCTTACACATATATTCCACCCTTTCTTTCTCGAAAATCAGCTGGAAACTCAACAAAAGTGAGGAATAAGTCGGCACAGTCACCAACTGCCCCTCCACATGCTTCACCTGGCCACCCTGCCTTGACCCTTTCTCTTTGGAGCCCTAACCGTCAGAGGCACATGCCCAGAACTGCCAATCAGGATCAATAAACGCAATCAATAAGAACCTTATCAGGTAAATGGAACATCTCTGGGTTTGATTTTAACTCCAACCGTCTCTTCAATGCTGCAGTTCAACTCTTGGGACCAGCCCAAGGTTTCCTGTGCTCATTTCACTACTGGTGGCCAGCCTGCTCGCAGATTTCATCTGATTTGGGTCTACATCACTCAAGGCACTTTAGGAAGTGATGAGTTCTTCCCCTCCCCAGGGGTGGTCAGTTTTGGAGGCATATCCCCGGCTCTCTGGCTCTCCCGCAAGCAGGCCCCTGCCCCGCAGGATGGACGCCCCGTGCATGTGTGTCATGGCCACAGCTCACACTGGAAGTGTAAAGAACAGAAACGATGGTTATGACTGGCTGGCCCTTTCAGGAGCTGGAAGCACAGGGTGGGAAAGGAAGGACTTTACTGTGTTTTGGCCCCTGGGCCAAGGGCGTGTGGCAAGAGGAGCAAAGCTGCTTCCACAGACAACAGAAGGACAATTTCCTCCTGAAAACATAAAAACCTACACCAATGAATTAAACATTTCAAACAAGATGACTCTCTAAAAACTCTTTTCAACCAAGAAGGAAAGACAAGCCGTCCTGTGCTGGCGCTTCCTGTTGCATATGGCACTGAGAAATCCTGTTTTTTCAGCACGCAGAGCTTTCCAGAGAAGGAAAAATATCAAGGGGAAAATCAGAGAAGGAGGTCCAGAGAAGTCAGGCAGGAGGGACGGAGAGAAGGATGGGGAAGAAGAGGCCTCTTCTCAGGGCACAGGGGCACAAAGAACTGGAGGGGAGCAAACTAGAGGTGGCCCCGAGCCAATACAGTGGCCCTGACAGGTCCAAGGAGGTGGCCATGAGAGGCCGGGTGCCACGCTGGGACAAGGTGCACACCACAGGGACACCACCCTGCCTCCTGCAGCCGTGGGGAGGGCAGCCCCAAACCCACTGGGATGAAGTGACCTGCTCTATTCCCCACAGGTCTCCAAGTATGATGGACTCAAGTTGCCCGAACCCCTTGGCCTCAGTGGGGGTCCTGCCCTAGGTGCCCACCAGAGGCTGCTTCACGGGCAGCACCTTTGGGCTCAGACCCCCAGAAATCCCCAGGGTGTACCAACTGGACTCTCTCCCCGGACCGGAGCTGAACTTCCCCGGCTTCTGGGCAATACGCACACGTGCCTTACCCACCGGCACAGCCTGGGGGTGGGCTGGTCCTGCCCCCCCCACGGGCCCTCCGCCGCGCTCCTAGAGCCTCTCACCAGGCTGCCACCGCCCCGCCCCCCCATCACCAAAGAGCAAACCCTCTCCTCCCAGGGGCCTGGCACGACCAGGTTCCAGCATGGAAGAAGAGGAGCCAGGAGGCAGGAAAACTGAAACCTGGGCTCGGAGAAGGCTGGAGGCTGGCGAGGGTCAGCGCCTGCCTCGCTCCGAGAGCCGTCCGCGGCCACCTGAGTCGGTCTCCGCGCCGCAGGTGCCAGGCCAGCCCTCTCCAACTCCCGGAGAGGTAGTAAGTGTAAGGCTTGGAGGCCCGCGCAGCCCAGCCCGCGCCGGGGCGGTGGGTGGGTGGGTGTCTGCTGTGGGATTATTCTTAGCGCTCCACTCTCTTCGCAAAAGTGGCGCCTCCGCCCTCCAGGCTCCGGCACGCTCGCTCCGGGCTCGCACGCCCGGCCCAGACACCGGCGCGGAGGAGAGCACCGGGTGGGGTCCGCGAGGGGTGAGACGGCGCGGAGGCGCAGGAGAGGCGGGGGCTCCCGGAGAGGAGGGGGCGCTGCGGGAGGGGCCCCGGCGACAGGCTGCGTTTAACCCTCGGCGCCCCGCACCCAGCCCTGCGCCGCGCGCTCAGCCGCCTCCCCGGACTCCTCCCGGGACGCGGGGAGCCGGGCGGCGGCGCGCCCAGCCCTTACCTATGGTGGTGATGACCGTGATGGCAAAGTAGAAGGAGCCGGCGAATTTCCACTGGACGCCAGCGCGGTGTGGCTCCGACTGCAGGATCACCAGCTCCAGCTGCCGGTAGTCCTCGCTGCTGATGTTGTACTTGCCCTTGATCCGGATCTCCTCGGCTTTGAGTTTTTCCTCCTCGCGCATCTCGTGGTCCGACTCGAGGGCGTCGAAGACGGCGGCGCCCACCAGCAGGTAGGTGAAGGTGCAGACGATGAGGGACAGAGTCCGCACGTTCTGCCTCTTCATGGCCGCCAGCAAGGAGCCGGCGCGGGGGGCATGTCCCGCAGGCTCGCAGCCGCGCGCGTCCCACTGCAGCGCCCGGCGGCCGCCGCCGCCTCCTCCGCCGCCGCCGCCGCCGCCTCCAAGTTGTAAGCGGCGGCGGCAGCAGCAGCAGCAGCAGCAGCAGCGGGGAGGCGGGGGGCGGGGAGGCTGGGGGGGCCCCCCTCCGCCGGGGCCGCCACAGCCGCCGCCACCGCGAGGCGGCTGGCGGGGCAGGGGCGGCGCGGGCCCGGGCTCCGGCGAGAAGGCGGACAGGCACAGGAGGCTGCTCGAGCGCCGGGGCCAGGCGTCCGGGAGCCCCGACACCCTGCGCCAGACCCGGCCGAAACAGCCCGCCCCACTGCGCAGGGCCATGCACGGCGGCCCCGCCGGGCACCGCGCGGGCCTCGCTGCCCTCCGCACCCCGCCCCCAGCTCCCGCCGGAAAAGCAGGGGCGGGAGCGGGAGCCGGAGCGCGGCCGCCGGGGCCCGCGCCCCTCCGGGTCCGGCTCCGGGGAGGCGGCGCCCAGCTAGGAGACCACAGGTCCGCCCGCGCCCCGCGGGACCTCCTGCCCCTTTTACCCCTCCGCGTTCCCCTTCGAGGGGGGGTGAAAAAGTTTGCGAAGTGGCGGCGTCTCCGGAGTCCCCAGCGAGCGGGGAGGGGGCCGAGCAGGTGCAGCGGTTGGGGCGGCCGGGTGCCCGAAGGTCCGAGCGCGCTGCGTCCACCCGGGCGAGCCGGGACGCGGCGGGGTCCCAGCCAGGCGTCGGCCGGTCCACGAAGTTTGCTCGGCTCAGCCCCCGAGGCGCGGGAGCGGGGCGCGGCCCCCGGGTGGCAGGGCCCGCGGCGGAGCGGCCTCGGGGGCGGCCGGGGAACGGCGCGGCGGCGGTCGCCCAGCCCGCTCCTCCGGGGGCGGCGGGCGCGGCGGAGGCGGTGGCGGGAGGGGTCCCGCGGGCCTCGCGGAGATGCGGGGTGGGCGCGGGCGCATGAGCCGCGCGGGGGTCGGGGCCCTCCGGCGTCCGGGCGTCCGGGGAGGCGGCCGCAGCGCCGCTCTGCCTGGAGCGCTGCGTGCGTGCGCGCCGGAGGGAGCCCGAGTGTGTGTGCGTGTGTCTGTGCGTATGTGTGCCTGTGTGTGTGTATATGTGTGTGTGTGTGTGTATGTGTGTATGCGCGCGCGGACGCGCGCCTGTGCGCGCGGGCGTGCGTGTGTGTGTGTGTGCGCGCGCGCGCGCGCGGCAGCCCTGCTCCAGCGGGAGGGCCACGGGGGGCGGGGGCCGGGCTAAGCCGAGGCCCGGCCTCCCTCCTTCCCTCCCTCCTTCCCTCCCTCCCGCAGCCTCCCGGACGCGCCACCTCCCGCCTGGTCACCAGCCAGCTGGAGAGGCTGCCGCGGCGGCTCCCGCTGCAGACCGAACGCGGCGCAGGGCGCACGCGAAGAGAGCTCGGGAGGGGCGGCCGGTGCAGCCGGGGAGGGGGCGGAGGCGGGCCGAGGACTGGGTGTCGCCCGAGAGGGGGTGGGGGGCGGAGCCACCAGCAGGTTTTGGCGGGGGATGGGAGGATAAATGAGGCTGCTTGGGCCGTTCTAGGCCAGCTCCCCGAGAGCACATGCAACCACGAGAGGCGGAGAGTTTGAGGGACCCGGGGTTGGGAGAAGAAACGGGATGCAGCCCAGCCGGAGAAGGCAGACAGGCAGCTTAAGGGGAGAGGGGAAATCCGGCGGAGGGTGGGAGCACGAGGGGAGGGTCGGTGGGCTCCCGGGAGCGCGGCGGCTCACGCGGCTCCCCCGGGGTCAGCCACCTGGCCCGGGCGCGGGTGCGTGTCATTGGCCTGGGGCACCTCCTCGTCGCGTGCTGGGGTCCCAAGGGCCGCGTCAGACCCGGAGAGCATCGCCGGCCGGTTGGCCCAGCACCGGCCGACCTGAGCCATTCCCAGGGAGAGCGCTGAGGATGGCAGGAGCCGCCACTCTTGGGATCGGGGCCGCTGGGGAGGACGCCGCATTCCCCTTTCCCTGTCTGCTTCCTGTTGCTTTTCCGAGAAACACTCCTTGGTCCCCCGAGGTTGGGCGCGGGGTGCACCCAGAACTCAACCCTGACCCTCCCCCCTGCTCCCCGCACCGCGCGACGGCGCCTCTCGGGACCAGCCTGGGGAGGAAACCCGAGGCTCGGCCTGGGCGTAGCTACTCCCTGAGTCCAGAGAGGGGTCCTCGCTCGGCTTTACCCCCTTTCTATTTCAGCCTCCTTTGCCCTCTTCCCCCCATCTCCCTTCAGGTCGTCGAGGGGGTTTCCCTCAACCACCGGCCCCTTTAATTGCCTCTTGAGCAATGGAGCCCGAAAGCGGCAAGCGCAAGTGGCGGAGACCCCCGAGCTCCACTTCCCTGGGTCAGGCGATCTCCCTTGGACCCCAGCCAAGAAAGAGATGGAGACTTGGGGAAAGGGGCGCCCCACCCCGGCGGCGGGCTGAAAAACGGGGCAGAGGCTAGCCATGGGCTATGAGGGGTAGGCCAGGGAATTACACTCAACCCTCGCGCAGCTCGCTCCGGGAGCCCTGACCCCTCTGCGTCGCCCCCTCGGGCCGTGCTTGGGCTCCCCGCCCACGGGACTCTGTCTGGGTCGAGCGAGTCTAGGGACCCACGGAGGCTCCCCGGCGGGGATGCTCTCCATCACATTTTGGGGACTCGCGGGTGCTTGCGCCCCGGGCGCACCAGGGAAGGGGGCGCCCGCTGTGGGCGACGTCTGGGCCGCCCGGTCTCCACTGGGTCTGAGCTCGCCCGCGGGGGCGGGGAGCCCCACCCCTAGCAGGCGCTCTCCTCAGAATTCATTTTGGAAACCGAGGCCCCCGCGCTCGGCGAATGAGCCTGGCCGCCCGGTGAGTCACCGCGAGCGGGCGACAAGGATTCCCAGCAGCTGGTAATTAATTGCGCCGTGGCTCGGCCCACGACGGAACCCCAGTCGG
This sequence comes from Balaenoptera acutorostrata, assembly GCF_949987535.1. Lineage (NCBI taxonomy): Eukaryota > Metazoa > Chordata > Mammalia > Artiodactyla > Balaenopteridae > Balaenoptera > Balaenoptera acutorostrata. The sequence continues at coordinate 3,802,123 of NC_080080.1, read as the reverse complement.
GCCTCCCGCCGCCCTGCAGCGGCGCCACCCCTGAGTCACAGCCGTCGGGCCTACGCCGTCCGGAAGCAGCCTGCCCGCCTGGACGCCACCAGGGGGCACTGGACTCCGACCCACAGGTCGCCCCGCTTTGAGTCAACCCCTCGTAGGGAAGTCCAAGCTGTCCCCGCTGGCAGGTGCGGGAGCGGGGGATGGGGTGCGCTCCACCCACAGATTCCAAGCTTTGTAGGGAGCCACTTTTATTCAGTTTACATACAACCTTTCAGGAAAACGGAGCCGCTTTGTGTGAGTATTGGAAGGGACCTCAGAGATAAACTAGTCCAAACCGCTTGTTTTACAGATGGGAACACTTCCAACCGGAGAGGATCACGTGCCCAGGGACACAGGCAATTTGGATCCAGAACCAGCACTGAACCTCCTCCTGGCTTCTGTCCTGCGTTCCTTCAAGGACCCAGCTGCCTTCTGACCCCAAGTTCACAGTGCCACGAATAGCCACAGACCACTCCCAAACGCCGGTTCTTCCTTTACTTCCCCCCCCCCCCCCAGTATGGCCTTTGGACTCAAGAGAAACAAGCCTGGGAGCCGGGCCTCTGGAGGGTTCTTGGTCGGGGAGGGGGGTAAAAGGAGGGTTTCCTGGTCTGTCCATCCAGCACCCACACTCCTCTCCTCACCCTACACTCTCCTTCCATGGTCTTGACCTGCAGCTGGAAGTGAACTCCTTGAAGCAGAGCCTGGGTCTTGACATCTTCCCTGTGTCCCCAGCACTCATCCCCAAGGCAGGTGCTCAGCTAGCACTGTGGGTTGCTGCCGCATGACAGTCCAGAAAGCGGTTAGGCTGGTGGCAGTGTGTCTGGGGAGACCACCTCCCTCTCTGCCCCTGTGGTCTGGGAGCACCAACTCCAGCTCAGGCTAGAGGTGGATTCAGAGCTCAGGTGTGGCCAATCAGAGCCAGGTTCCCCCAGCCACGGTGATTGGCTGGGCGTGGCTCACCTCTCAACCAATGAGAACCCTGGGAAAGCATTTCTTTGAGGAGGCGTGGGAGGGAGGCAGGTACTGAGGCTGCAGGCCACTCCCCTACAGGGAGCAAATACATTCACTTTTTGGTTTAGGCCGCTGTGAGTTGGTTCCAAGCAGACCGGTGCTGCTGGTGCCTGTGAGCTGGCAGCCTGTCTGTGCTCCTCCAGTGATCTGTCCCTGGGCCTACCTGGACCTCAGTGTCTTCTTTAGCAAAAACAGATGTATCTGATAATAGAGAACATCATGGTTTTATAACGCTATCTACCACCTAGTTGTTTGCTAGTTTCTTTACACACAGTGGGCGTGTCCGTAGCCCCTGGGGCTAAGAATCACTACCCTGTGTTACCCAGAGAGGCCGACCAGCTTATTCGGGCCCCTCAGTGAGTCAGAGTGGACCTCACTCCCAGTCTAGTGCTGCTTCTACATCAGCGCTATGTGTCTGTGAAAGACTCAGCTGCGGGCGGGAAGCAGGGAGGTACCGTGCTCCAGGCCAGCTACCCAGTGCAGCACATCACACCTCCGTGCCTTTGCTCATGCTGTTCCCTCTGCCTATATACCTTTCCCTGTCCTCTTCAGGCTTCCGTCTCCTCATCTTTCAAGATTCAGCTCTGGCAGCATCTCCTCCAGAAGCTTCCCCTGTCCCCAGCCTGGATGAGGCGCCTGTGTCCCTGCACATACTTCTATCCTGTGACCCCTTTGGTGCCAGTCACACCTCCCCTGCCAGACTGTGAGCTACTTGAGGGCAGGGGCCATGCCGGCCTCAACTTGGTCATGCAGGACCTGCCACACAGTAGGTGCACAATAAATGTTTGTTAAAAACTAAAGAGCAGAGTTGAGTTCACGTGCCAGTGTGTCTGAAGTCATCACCCCAAGTGAGATCTCTCAAGAGGTAGATGCAGAAGAGTGAGAGAAAAAAAAAATTAGCTGTGCAGATGGCAAAGGTGGTTGCCTGCCAGGACCCCGAGAGTCTCTGAGGTTTAGGCCTTGACTCTGATGTCCCTGGGGGTCCAACACAATGAAGAAGGAGGAGAAAGAACATGAAACGCAGAGGTGGAAGAGAGGGCAGAAAGCAACAAGAGCTCAGACAGTGGAAGGAGTGAGGAGTGAGCCTGGAGAGGGAGTGGGTCCAAGGGTGAGCTCACCAATATTGACACACAGGCTGCCTTCCCTTGGCCTGGGCCCACGGCAGACATTGCTAATCAACCCCAGCCCTGTCTTTGGTCGAGATCTGTTACAGCCTGAGAATCTTGAACACAGGGGTCCACACAGGGCTCATCCTGGGCTCAATGCTCACCTGTTTCCTTTCAAGGCCATCACCAATCTGGCCCCAGCTGAGATGGCAAAGAAGTGTTTACACCCATCGTGAGAGGACGTAGGGAGCCGTGAGCAAGTGGCACCGTGATGGTGGTGTATGGTGCCCTGGTGGGCCGGTCCTGAGTGAGCCTTTCTTGAGCACCTGCTGGGTGTTCAGCCTGAGCTGGGCATTGAGCACTCATGATGACTCTGTGAGGCCATCGTCATCCCCTTGGCCGGAGATGAAGCCAAGGCTCTAAGCTTAGGACAGTGACCATGACTGCAGATCCTTCGTGGGGTGGGGTGGGAGCTGGGGGGCTGCATCCTTCTCTCCAGGCACAGGCAACCAGGCTAGGCCAGTGTGATGGCGAAAAGGCTGAGAAGGAAAGGGAGAGTCAGCCCAGCCCCTGGTACACAGGAGGTGCTAAAAGTTGTTTCATTGCCTCCGTGATTGAATCCCAAATATGCTAAGGCTGGTCCCAGGGCTGATGTGGTGAGAGTCGGGGGAGGGAAGCAGGAAAATGGCCCAGGGCTTCCAAGACACAAGAGGCAGAGCCAATGCCAGAAAAGGGAAACTGAGGCCGGCCAGGCTTAGTCTGCCCAGAGGGTTCCAGAATGTCATGTCAGGGGCAGGGGAAGTAGTTCATAGGGTGGACAGTCAGAGCCTGTGACCTGGGGCTGCTGGACCTCCAGCTGCCCCCAAAGTCCATCAACAGGTGATGTGAGGACACAAAGCCCCAGATGGGTGGGCCTCCTCCCTGAGATGTGAAGCCCAAGGGGGGTCTTACTTGGAATTTCTGAGCCCCAGAGTTCTCCTTGTGCGGTGATGTCTCCAATTGTGACCACGTGGGCAAAGACGCCTGGGAGATTCACACTCTAAACTGTTGCAGGAACGATCGGTGTGCAGATTCGAGGCTCAGGGAGGATCCGATCTGCCCCCGGAGTTAGAGGACTCAAGAGTGGGAAGTTCATCTAGCATGTGAGGAGCCAGCCAGCCCTCTCTGGGACTCAGGGTGACATGCGAACGAGGGCAGAGGCAAGGCCAGGGGCCCCGCCTTCGAGCCAAGGGCGGCCCCCAACCCCCCCCACCCCCGACACACACACACACAAGCCCTTGATTTACTGCAGGAAATATGATTAGTGGATTTCAGGCTTCTTGAGGCAGCCTGAACCCCTGCCCAGCTCCACACCTGGTCCATAAATAGCTCCATCGTGTTCCCCACGGAGCCCCAGTGCGGCCAGGATCAATCAGGCCATCGGCAGAGGCTTCACCAGCTGACAGCTCCTGAGGGGGGCTGCTGGAGGGGCACGAACCCTGTGCCCACCAGGAGGGTCTCATTAACCGAGGCCAGAGCGGCAGGGCCAACCCCTGAGGGAGGCTGTTCGAAAGCCAGGCCCAGGAGATGGGAGGGCAGCACGTCTACACCCCCAGCGGGACTCCTGGGCCGTGGGGAGGGCACCCTGTCCCCAGCCTCCGCTTCTGGGTACGCGGGGCTTGGCAGAGCAGAGGCTCCTGGGCAGTTGCTGACTAGATTAATGAAATGGATTCAAGAACGACATACCGGTGGCCAGGAAATGGCATTGGTGACCTTTCTCTCAGTCACCTCCTCATCACCACCCAGTACGTAAAATAATTAGGCGCCCATAGAGAGGGGACATTTGTTGAACCCAGCTCTTCTCCTTTGTAATACTAATGCTGATGTAAATAAGAATAATTAAAAATAAAAAATCTTCCGCTCTTGAAAACAAACAATAGCTTATGGAAAACGCTCTAAACGCGGGACGTGGGGAAGCTTGCACTCGGGAGTGAGACGGGCTGACCCGCGGTTGTTGATGCGGCTGTGGACAGAAACGCCTGGAAGTTGTCCAGCACGGGCGCGGGGCAGAGCCGGGGCGCGGGGGCTGCTCTGCGGACCCCCCCCCCCCACCCCCCCGCCCGAAGCAGCGTGTCCCTAAAGCGCACACGGGCTGTGAGCAGGCTCTCCATCACCAGCAGATCAGTTCTCCCAGACGGACCCCGACTGGCACTCGGGCTGTGGGATAAGTACCGGCTTCTGAGTCAGGCGGCCGGGATCCAAATCCCAAGCTTGTCGTTTCCACCCGGCGTGACCGTGGGCGAGTGGGCGACCCGCTCCGTGCCCCTGCCCCCCACCCCACCGGTTGGCTGGCAAGGGCAGAAGAGGGCTCTCCGTCCATCCGGATGAAGCGCGGGGAGGCGTCTGCGGCTCCCGGGCGGAGGCCTGGCCCGCACGCGGTGCGGGAGCTCGTCCCGCCCGCCCCGCGGAGGACACGCTGCCCTCCTCCCCCCACCTCCCCGGCCGGGAGCCAGCTTCGTCCGGTTGGGAGCTAACTTTAGTCCGGTCACGTGGCGCCATCGTTGTCCCTGTGCCGAGAGTTTACAGATCCCCGCGGAAGGTGTTTAAATATTTTTCCTTTTCAGAAGCCTGGTTCTCGCCTCTGCCATTTTCACCGTTGTGTGGCAGAAGGTATTTTTGCAAACGCACCCGAGGTGGCAGCGATTTCGCAGCGAGACACGGCATCCCTGTACACACTGCTGCTATTTTGGGGGCCCGCAGGTGTATCGTTTGTATCATCACGGGCCTGTCACCTCCCAGGGGGAGGGAAGAGAGGGTGCGGTGCTTCCAGAGGCTCCTCTTCCACGGGAGCCTTCCCCTGGAAGCCCTCCTGGCCCAGGTGGGGTCTGGGCGTGGCCCACGTGCCCCGGTGCGAACAGCCCGTCCTCTGCTCTGTTGCTCCATCCCCGGCTCCGGTCCAGGCCTCGAGATTCCTAGGACAGGGCCTGTCCGATCTGTCTGTGTCCCCAGCACAGAGTAGGGATCAGGAAACATCCACTGAGTTGATGGGAGCTCTGCAAGGGTCTGGGGCTTGAGAGAGGCTTTCTCTGCCCCTGAGCTGCTCTCTGCCCCAACATCACCTGCCGGGCTCGGGGCCACCGTGCCAGGCAGGGGCTGGGAGTTTGTGACACAAGATAGATGGGAGATGGCCATGGCAGGTCTGGAGCTGGAGACCCGTGAGTCACGGGGGCTGTGGGAGCCCAGACCAGCCTAGACTGCGGGACCCCAAAGGGCTTCCTCCTGGCCAGTCCCCAGGCCGTGGGATGGGCTGATCCCAGCTCTCTGGTTGCTATGGACGTGAAGCAGGCACAACTACACTCTGAGGATGCACACATCGTGGGGCCCCATCCAGGGTTTAAGTCTCTTCCCACAGGGCCAGAAGGTACACTGGCAATTAGGTCTCCTTCCTCGTTTGATGAATAAGGAGACCGCAGCCCGGAGAAGTCCAGGGACTTATGCGAGGTCACAGAGTCACCATTGTCTGCAGAGCTGGGACACCATCCACCTCCCAGGCCCCTAAGCCCAGGTCCAGGGCCTCCCAGAGGGTCTCCAGGGAGTCCACATAGCTTGGCAATCCAGCCCTTGCCTCGAGGAGTATTGGGGAGCCAGCAGCAAGGTCTCTGCTGTCACGGAGCAATCGTCCTGCTGGGAAAGTGAACAGCAAACCAGTTAACCATCAGGGAAAAGCCAGAGACAGGTGATTGCAGGAAGATGAGAAACACGGGATGGTGAAAAGTGTACTGGGCAGAGAGAGATTTGAGGTGCAGTGGTCAGGGATGGCCACCCCGTGGAGATGACACTGGAACTGAGACTTGAATGACGACATGTTTGGACCCAGGAAAGGGTGTCTAAGCAGAGGGAACAGCCTGTGCAAGGGCCCTGGGGCCAGGGGAGGGACACTGGCTTATTCAGGGAAGAGCCAGAAGGCAAATGTGGCTGGGATGCTGGCCCAGAGGAAGTTGGCACAAGATGAGGTCAGAGGTCAGGGCTCCGAGCCCCCCCACCCCAGGAGGACGGGAGGCAGGGCCAGATCACGGAGGTTCTCGCAGCCCATGGGAGGAAGATGGATTTCACTTGTGCATTCACGGAAGTCCACGCGTGCACTGTGTGGGGAGGGAAAGGAGGCATATCTGCTTCACTGGACAGCGTGGGGCACCCACATCCTGCAGAATCAGCACCACAGGGCACCTGGGGAGCTCTCCAACCTGGAAGAAGAAAGGTCCCCAAGAAATGGGTGGTCAATTAAAACAATGACGACTCCAATTCTGATGACTGTGAAGGGGCGGGGCCTGCAGTGCACACAGCCCACGGCCCCAGCCTCCCAGGGGCCACTGCTGAGCGTCTCTCGTCGGGGCTGGGGTCCACTCACAGGGGACCAGGCGCCCCGGGGGTGAGTTGGGTGAAATCACTGCAGCCTCTGATGCTGTCTGGTCTCCAACGACCTAGGACAGGCCTAGTGGACAAGGTGTGATTTCCGCAGCAACAGGAAGAGACCCCAATTCCCCAAATCCCTCCCACACCTCCACTCAGATGCCTAAAATCTCTTTAATGGTGGCAGGTTGAATTACTGACTCTTTATAATCATTGTACCCTTTTAATTTATTTATTCTTGATCACAAACAATACTTTTTGCATAAAATATAAAAAGTAGAGAGAAATATAAAGAAACAAAATCCTAAGGATTTTCCCCAGGGAAGTTAGCACCATTTCAGCAACGGGTCCGGCCCTGGGAAACACTGACTTTTACACCCTGAAGTCCACGGATGCTGATGTAAGACCTTCCTTAAGTGTCAAGTGCAAGGGAGCAGGTGAGAACGCAAAGGGGATGGATGTTCAAGAAGGTTCGAGGATACGGTTAGAGAGGAGAACGCCCAGGAGAGAAGGCTGGGCTGAGAAGGACCACATCACAGGTTGCACTCCTGTTTTCCTCACGCTCAGTTGCCGCTGTGCAGCTTGGATGGAGCCAGCCAGAGATTCCGTCCCTTCAGTATGTGACAACCGTGCAGTCCTAACACAGCGCAAGTGAATAGCCCCGGATCAAGGCCGGCTGGAGCATGGGCGCATCAGGACCACGATGCTGGGGGTGGAGGAGGGCTGGAGGGGACACCTTGTGCAAGGAGGTGGCCCATAATGGTCAAGGACTCAGTCTGCGTGTGCACTAGGGCCAACCTGGCTCAGATCTGGGCACTGACTTCCTGGGTGAACCCCCGGACTTCAAGCCTCAGGCCCGTCCCTTGCAGAATGGGTGGAATGAGGGCTCCTGGCTTATTGGATGGTGGGGAGGATGAAAAGCCAGGTACCACACTGGCACAGTCTCCAAGCTTGGGGTGGAGGTAGTGCAAACAGGTGGGCTTTGGAGTCAGATGGTCCTGGGTTTGAACCCTGGCTCCACCATATATTGGCTGATTGACCTTGGGCCTGTCGCTTCACCCAAGTCTCAATTTCCTCATCTGTGAAATGGGGACGTGGTGTGTTTTGCACTTAGCAGAGTGCCTGGCACAGGTAAGCACTGAAGGAAGGCGAGCTGGTTGTGTTTGTCTCTGCCCCTAGCTTTGAATTTCACTCCCTCATGAGCTACTGGTGCTTCTCCAAATGCAGGGTCACCGGTGACTCCTGCACAACAGTCCTGAGATTTTGAACCCAGCAGAGCAGGGGCAGGAGCGGGAGAATTGGGACATCGGAAAGAGGAAGGGAAAGTGGAGGACCAGAGAGAAGGGTGGAGAGACTGGGGGGATCAGAGAGAAGAAGGAGAGATGCAGGAACCAAAGAGGAGGGAGAATGTGGGGTGCAGACGAGGTAGAAGGGGGGAGCAATGACAGGCGGGGGTGAGACGATCAGGGTAAGTTTCCCTGACTGGTCCTGGTGGACACCTCCTTGGTGCTTCCACCCAAAGTCTCTCTCTCCCAGACTATGTCTTAGAAACTGAGACCAGAGTAGAGATACAGGTCTTCATTCTTTCTTGACACGAATGTCTGTTCAGCATCTACTCGGCCAGTTCCTGGTCCAGGCCCTGGAGGCTGCAAAGGTGAGGTCAGGAGGCTTACACGTCACAGACCAAGGTACTGTGTACATGTTGGCTTCCATGATCCTTCATCAGCAATACTGTCCACGATTCAGTCCCAAATGCACCCCACGCCCCTTTCTCTCCTGTGCAGCCCATGCTTGGCCATACTGACCTGTGTTCTGGCCTGCACCTCAGCTGCCGTGGAAAGCATCAGGAAAAGGGTCAGGCCAGACTCTGGGGCCAGGCCTCACTTCACCTCCTGCCTATTTGCCTTTTCTGAGCAGTAGCCTTTTGGCAGCTAAATTTAACTGAGTATTCGGTTTCCACCCTACTATCCTTCCTTCCCTCCCTCTTTCACTTGGGTCAGATCACGGTGTGATGGCTCTCCCAGCTCCCTCCCCGTTTCCTCTCTTACGTGTCCTCCCTAGTAAACTTCTTGTGTGTTTAGCTGCATCTCAACATCTGCTTCTTGGAGGACCCAGATTAACACAGGGGCACTCAGCTATCAGATCTGAGCCTCCAAAGAGCTGACAAAGAAAAATCATGGCATCTGGGTGGGGGGGCCCAGAGCCAGACAGGACGGGGAGAGTTGTACCTGGAGAGTGAGAACTCTCCCCGCATCCTATCGGTTTCTGAATCAGTCAGGATGGGATAGATTATACAGCATGTGATGGACTGAATGTCTGTGTCCCCCACGTTCATATGTTGAAACCCTAACCCTCAGTGTGATGGCATTTGGTGGTGGGGCCTTTGAGGGGTGATCAGGTTTAGATGAGGTCATGAGAGTGTGGTCCCGTAATGGGATTAGGGTTCTTATAGTAAGAGGAAGAGATCAGAGCCCTCTCTCTCTCACTATCTCTCGGCCACGTGAGGACACAGTGAGAAAGGGCATCTGCAAACCAGGAAGAGGGCTCTTGCCAGGTGCCCAATCTGCCAGCACCCAGTCTTGGACACTCCAGCCTCCAGAACTGTGAGAAATAAATGTCTGTTGTTTAAATCACCCCCCCATCCCCACCACTGTCTGCAGTATTTTGTCACAGCAGCCTGCGCTGACTGAGACATAGCAGTACCAGAAAAATTTTTAAATAAAAAAATCAGTGGTTCAAATTACAAAGGCTTATTTCCTGCTCATGTGAGTTGATAGTAGCTCTGTTCACTGGCCCCCTGAGACCCAGGCTGACAGACGCTCCCCTGCCCTAGGCTTCCACCATCCCCGACAGGGAGACAGAACCTGACAGATTTCACCGTGGTCCCAAAAGCTTCTGCCCAGAAACATCCTCCATCACTTCTGAATGCACTGTGTTGGCCAAAGCAGGCCACATGGCCAAGCCTGGGGTCTTCTGTCCACCCTCATACCCGGCAAAGACCTTCACCCAAGAATCCTGTCCCTAGGCAAGTTCCCACTCACCTGTGAAGGCAAAAGGAAGATTCTGAGAGTACACTTCCCAAATTCTCTTCTATCTCCTGCATCCTTCATTTGAAGAAAAGACTCAAGGGAAGACCCAAACCTGAAAATAAAGAAGACAGAACAGAGCCCACGAAATGAAGAAAGATGAAAAGGGAAAGACATAACGGTGAGCAATGGAACTCGCTATGTGGTAAATTAAATTAAAATGAATAAGGATAGACCTGTCTTGCACTGTATCATCTAACTGCTAAGTAAGGGTTCCTAAAATTGAAGGTCCGTACTGAAAGGAAAAATTGTAATGATAGTCTATTTATAAAAGTCATAGCTCAGCAATAGCTACAAGTTACGGCCAGGAAGGAAATTTATAAACTTTGCAAGGATCTCATCTTGGAGGGAGAGGGGAAAGGAAGAAAATAAAAGATGTCTAGAAGTGTCATCTTATTAGACTGGGGAGGAATAATCAAGGGAAAAATAGAATATCTTATTGTGTGGAATAGGTGGTATCTTATTTTCAAAGTAGAGAGATCTGGCAAACAGGGAAGAGAGAATGGCCATCAGTGCAATGGAAGGGGTCTTAGGGTCTATCTGCTTGGGCGATCATAACAAAATACCACAGTCTGGGGGGCTTACACAACTCATATTTGTTTCTCACAGTTCTGGAGGCTGGAAGTCCAACACAACATTGTAAAGCAATTATACTCCAGTAAAGATGTTAAAGAAAAAACATTAAAAAAAATAATAATAAAATAAAATAAGTTGCTGGGAAAATATCTACAAGGATAAAGCAAATGAAAATAAAGTAGGACGGGTAGATAGTAATCTCAAAAAGGTTTAAAATATTTATATGTGATAAATTAGAATGTTATACAGTGAAATGCTATACAGTCATAAGCCTGTATTTAAAAAGAAAAAAAGAGTTAAATATATAAGCAAAACCTATTAGGAAAGGAAAGAGAACCTGATAAAAATATAACTAGAGTGAGAGACCATTGCACGATCTCTGTGAGAAATGGACAAGAGTATTAGAAATTAAGAAACTGTTAGAAGTTAAGAGGCAATCAAATTTATTGCATGGCCATTGATTAGATCCTAGTTTGAACAAATCAGATTTTTAAAAGCCGTTTTAGGGACAATTAGGGAAATTTGATATGGATGGAGTTTTAGAAGATTATAGAACATCACTGTTATTTTCTCAGGTGCAGTAATGGTATCATGGTTAAGTAGGGAAGCATCCTTCTTTAGTAAAGAGATAAACTGAAGTATCTAGGGGTGGAATGCCATGAAGCCTATAATTTAATTCTAAATACCTCAGTAAAAAACAAACATAGCAAAATGTACACAGTTATTGAATCTTGATGATGGATGTATAGTATACGTTATCTCTCTGCTTTTATGTGTATTTGAAATTCAAAAACAACAAATAACACCAGAACTGAATAATGCAACCAATAACTGTGACTGTATATATAATATATATATATATATATATATATATATATATTTTCAAATAGTGAATCCCTTTTTTTTTTTTTTTAAAGGATTTTCTTATTTATTTATTTATTTATTTATTTTTGGCTGTGTTGGGTCTTCGGTTCGTGAGAGGGCTTTCTCCAGTTGCGGCAAGCGGGGGCCACTCTTCATCGCGGTGCGGGGACCGCTCTTCATCGCGGTGCGCGGGCCTTTCTCTATCGCGGCCCCTCCCGTCGCGGGGCACAGGCTCCAGACGCGCAGGCTCAGCAATTGTGGCTCACGGGCCCAGCTGCTCCGTGGCATGTGGGATCTTCCCAGACCAGGGCTCGAACCCGTGTCCCCTGCATTAGCAGGCAGATTCTCAACCACTGCGCCACCAGGGAAGCCCCGTGAATCCCTTTTTATGTGCCCAAATGTCACTGAGGAAAATCAGTATATATATAATAGGCTGACAAGAAAACATTACCAAATTCAAGAACCCAAGAATGAAGTTTTCACAGGCCTCATGCTCCAGCCATATTCAATACAAGTAGTAATTAATAATAAAATGGGAGCCAAACACTTTACTTGCAAATTTAAAACATTCATGCATAACTCTTGGATCAAAGAGAAAAATCAAGGGAGAAATTATATATCATCTGGAAAACAAAGAAAAAGAAAATGCTTCATGTTAAAACATATGGAGTAAAGTTAACAGCTTAGAAACACACAGCCTAAATGCCTTCATTTGAAGGGGCAAAGGCTAAACATAACATCATTTTTAGTACTTGTCTCAAGCAATTAGGAAAAGAAACAACAAAAGAAACAAGAAAAGGGGAATTCATAAAGAACTGAAATTGATGAAATAGAAAAAAAATTTAAATAGTGGGAAGAATATGTAAATGCAAAAGCTTATTCTTTGAAATTGCTAATAAAATAGAAAAAAACCCTCATGAGTCCAATTATGGAGAATGAAGAGAGAGAGTAAAATTAGACAAGATTAGGAGTAAGAAGGCAGACATACCAATATAACTACAGATACAGGAGAGATAAAAATAATTATGAGAGAATATTACATGCAACTCTGTGATAACAAATTGAAAACCTCAGGGAAATGGATGATTTCCTAGTAAATTACCAAAATCAGTCCAAGAAAAAATGGAAAATTTTAATAGACCAATTACCATAGAAGAGATTAGAAGGTGACTGGAGATCTATCAGTGAAAAGACAGCAGAATCAGACAGGCTCACAGCTGAGTTTTATCTAATTTCTAAAGAATGAATCATTTTAATACTGTTTAAACTATTTGAGGCCATAGAAAAGGATAGGAGAGAAATACCCTTATTCATTCTATGCATCTAGAATATCTTTAATACAAATAATACAAAATAAGGGGAACTATAGACTGATGGCACACATATAGGTGAACATTTCTAAATAAAATACTAGCAAATAGAATCTAGCGACTAATCAAGAGAACAATATATTACCCTTCAGGTTCATTGTGGGAAAGCAGTGTGTGGTTTAGGACCCTTAGCCTTGGGGACATTTTGTAGGCATATTTTCACCCCTCTTCTCTGAGCGTCTCTTGGCATGACAAAGTAAGGACATATTAGGCAACGATCAGGGGGCTCTAATGAACCAGACTGGACAAAACGAAGACATCGACATCCAAGGGAGCCTTAATATCTGTTAGCAAATGCCAAGATTTTATATGGAGATTTTGTGGGGTTTATTTCCAAAACAGCCTCTAGTTGTTTCAGCATCTTTTAAATGTTCCAAAGAACCAATTTTTTTTTTTCTATATGAAATCCACTGAGGGAAAGGGAATTTTCTTGGTTTTAAATGCACACCAGAGCACAAGATCTAATACTACTGAATTCTCGCAGCAACTCTGTGGGGAGTTGATATGATTGACACTGAGGCTTGGAGAGGTGAAGAGACTTCCGAGAGCACTCAGATGATGCAGGCAGAGTCAGATCTCAACCCTGCTGAGACTGACTGCAAAGCCCAAGCTTTCAATGGCATATGTGAACGCCACATGTGGAAGTCCCCTGGCGACTTCTTGGTTTAGGGAGGAGTTGCAGTTCATTTAGCCAAAGCCAGGAGAGATGGAATGAAGACTAGATTAGGTATCAGGAGACCTGGGTTCTACTTCATCCTCTGCCCTTCTGCAACATTCTGAATCCCTACATAGCTGGTCTCAGAAGGGCCAGCTGTGGGTTGCTGTCCGTGGTGCTGAAGGTGCTCTTGTCCAAGGGCTCCCACTTCACCTATTTTCAGAGGAGCTGGTCTGGGCAGCTGCCAGGAACACACTGTGATTAATCAGCAGGTTTGAAATGGCAAACTAAAGGTGGAAGGAAAGAATTTCTTTATTGGTTTGCTGAATCTGTGCCAAAGGAGCTTTCTTTCTTTTTTTCTTTTTTTTTTTTTTTTTTTTTTACCGAAAGCCATGTCTTTGACAATTCTCATCACCTGGGCCTGAATTGAACATCTCAATTTTTGGAGAGAGGAATAGAACTAAGTTTTCACTGCCCAGGTGAATAAATGGAATATTACCTGATTCCCAGAGCCCCGTTTCCCCTCTCAGGTCCCATGAGGGATCTGAGGGAATCCAGAGGGAATCTATGCTAAATTTTGTGTCAGTTACTCACTTGTCTCTATTGTCTTTTTTTTTTTTTTTGTAACAACTTGGTATGTATCCTTAACAAATACACTGATTTGCTTTTTGGACTTCATGTAATTAGAATCATATTGCATGTGCTTTTCTGTTGTCTGCTTTCTTCCATCAACGTTATGTTTTGGAAGTGGATCCACATTGTTGCATATTCATAATTGTATACTATTCTGCTATATGAATATGCTAAAACGGATCTGTACATTCCATTCTTACTATGGAATGTGAACTTATGTCCTTTTTTTCCCACTATGAACAATTCTGCTATAAACATTCTGGCACACAGCTCATGTTACACAAGCCACTGTACATTCATTACGTTATGTACATGGTAGTAGAATCGTTGGGTCCTAGGTTATGAACAGTTCAACTTCACTAGGTGTGGCAGAAACTTCTGGTGCTCATTCTCCCCTCCTCCCTAAAAGAGACATGCCTTGTTTGCAGTCAGGCGAGGCCATTTCCAGGTTGAATAATCTCATTATGGTGTAAGAACCTCTTCATATTTCTCCCAGTTTGTGACTTGTCTTTCCATCTTCTTTATGGTCTTTTGATGAATGGAAGTTCTTAGTTTTAATATAGTGAAACTTATCATTTTTATGGCTTGTGCTTTTTGTGTCTTATTTAGGATATCTATCCCTACCCCAAGATCGTAAGATATCTTTAATGTCTTCTAAATGTTTTATACTTTGCCTTTCACATTTAGGTCTTAACCTAGAATAATTTTTATGTATGGTGTGTAGCAGGGCCCAGTATCTCTCTTTCCCAATGGCTACTCACTTACTTTCTGAGCACTATTTAAGGAAAAGTCCATCCTCTTCCCACTGGCATGTGACAGCAATATTTCATACATCGTCGGTCTCTATATGCATAGGTCTGTTTCTGGGCTTTCCATTGACCCATTCTTCTATTCCACAGTGTGTACTTGTTTAGCATTATAATACATTTTGACTTTTCTTCAAGAGTATGTTGGCTATTATTGGGCCTTTGCATTTACATATGAATTTTAGAATCACCTTGCCAATCTTCACCACCCCACAAAAAAATTAAGATTTTTACTGGCGTTGCATTGAACCTATAGATCAATTTAGTGAGAAGTTACATCTTTATGAAAGAGAGTCTTCCAACCATTTACTTAGATCTCCTTTAATGTCTTCCAATAAATTTTTATAACTTCCTTCATAATGGTCTTACACATTAAAGATTTATTCCTGGATTCTGTGTTTGTTTCCTATTGTTTCTGTAACAAGTTACTACAAACTTGGTGGCTTAAACAACACAAACTGATTATCTTACAGTTCTTGAAGTCAGAGTCCAAAATGAGTCTTGCTGAGCAAAAGTCAAGATGTGGGCAGGGCTTTGTTCTTGTGGAGGCTCTAGGGGGACAATCTGTTTCCTTGCCTTTTCCAGCTCCTAGAGGTTGAGGCACCTCTTGGCTCACGGCCCCTTCCTCCATCTTCAAAGCCAGCAACATCGGGCTAAATTCTTCTCATGCTGTCATCTCTCTGGTTCTCTTTTGTTTCTCTCTTTCCCTTTTAAGAAACCTTGTGAATATATTGGACCCACACGGATAATCCAGGATAATCTCCCTATTTTAAAGTCAGGTGATTAGCAACTTCAATTTTATCTGTACTCATAATTACTCTTTGCCATGAACCCATCATTTTCACAAGTTCTGGGAATTAGGACGTGGACATGTGTGGAATGTCATTATTCTGCCTACCACAGATTCTTTATATTTTTTGTAGTTCTATAAATGGTAATGTTTATGATTTTATTTTCTAGCTGGTTTTTGTTGTGGTACCAAAATGCTGTGAATTTTCTATATTGATTTTGTATCCAACAACAGTGCTTAAGCACTTACTAATTCTGATAAACCTGAAGATTCTTTAGGATTTTTTAGTGTAATTGATGATATAATGTGCAAATAATGACAGTTTTGCTTCTTCCTTTCCAGCCCTTGTGCCTTTTATTTGCTCTTGTATCTAAGTTTCTGTGCTGGCATGGACCAATTATACAATGTTGAATAAAAGTGGAGATAATGAGCATCCTTGTTTTGTTCCTGATCTTAAAGAGAGTGCTTACATTTCAACATTAAGAATAATGTTTTCTTTACCGCAATGTTCATTGCAGCTCTATTTACAATAGCCAGGACATGGAAGCAACCTAAGTGTCCATCGACAGATGAATGGATAAAGAAGGTGTGGCACATATATACAATGGAATATTACTCAGCCATAAAAAGGAACGAAATTGAGTTATTTGTAGTGAGGTGGATGGACCTAGAGTCTGTCATACAGAGTGAAGTAAGTCAGAAAGAGAAAAACAAATACTGTATGCTAACACATATATATGGAATTTAAAAAAAAAAAAGGTCATGAAGAACCTAGGGGCAAGATGAGAATAAAGATGCAGACCTACTACAGAATGGACTTGAGGACACGGGGAGGGGGACGGGTAAGCTGGGACAAAGTGAAAGAGTGGCATGGACATATCTACACTACCAAATGTAAAATAGATAGCTAGTGGGAAGCAGCCGCATAACACAGGGAGATCAGCTTGGTGCTTTGTGACCACCTAGAGGGGTGGGATAGGGAGGGTGGGAGGCAGGGAGATGCAAGAGGGAAGAGATAAGGGAATATATGTATATTCCCATCAATGTATAGCTGATTCACTTTGTTATAAAACAGAATCTAACACAGTGTAGTTATACACTACACTAAATCAGTGTATAGCTGATTCACTTTGTTATAAAACAGAAACTAACACACCATTGTAAAGCAATTATACTCCAATAAAGATGTTTAAAAAAATAAAACAAGTACCCTAAAAAAAAAAGAATTATGTTTTCTGTATGTATACTTTTAATAGATATCCTTTTATTAGGTTAAAGAAACTCTTCTAGACCTAGATTACTAAAAGGTTTTTGCAGGGTTTTGGGGCTTTTTTGAAAGTCATAAAAGGATGTTGACTCTTATCAAAGACTTTTCCCACATCTATAAGAATGATATGATTTTTCTTCTTTAATTTGTTAGAGTGGTGGATTCATTACTATCTTTTCCAATGTAAAATCAACCTTGTATTCTCTGAATAAATACAGCTTGATCATAGTATTCTTCTTTTTGCTTTTTGCTGTGAAAAATAATTTTTATTTTATTTTTTTTAACATCTTTATTGGAGTATAATTGCTTTACAATGTGTTAGTTTCTGCTGTATAACAAAGTGAATCAGTTATATGTATACATATATCCCCATATCCCCTCCCTCTTGCATCTCCCTCCCACCCTCCCTATCCCACCCCTCTAGGTAGTCACAAAGCACTGAGCTGATCTCCCCGTGCTATGCAGCTGCTTCCCACTAGCTGTCTATTTTACATTTGGTAGTGTATATAGGTCGATGCTACTCTTTTACTTTGTCCCAGCTTCCCCTTCCCCCTCCCCGTCCTCAAGTCCATTCTCTACGTCTGCGTCTTTATTCCTGTCCTGTCCCTAGTTTCATCACAACCATTTTTTTTTTAAGATCCCATATATATGCGTCAGCATACAGTATTTGTTTTTCTCTTTCTGACTTACTTCACTCTGTATGACAGACTCTAGGTCCATCCACCTCACTACAAATAACTCAATTTCATTTCTTTTTATGGCTGAGTAATATTCCATTGTATGTATGTGCCACATCTTCTTTATCCATTCATCTGTCGATGGACACTTAGGTTGCTTCCATGTCCTGGCTATTGTAAACAGTGCTGCGATGAACACTGTGGTACATGTCTCTTTTGGAATTATGGTTTTCTCAGGATATATGCCCAGTAGTGGGATTGCTGGGTCATATGGTAGTTCTATTTTTAGTTTTTTAAGGAACCTCCATACTGTTCTCCATAGCGGCTGTACCAATTTACATTCCCACCAACAAGGCAAGAGGGTTCCCTTTTCACCACACCCTCTCCAGCATCTATTGTTTGTAGATTTTTTGATGATGGCCATTCTGACAGGTGTGAGGTGATACCTTGTGGTTTTTGATTTTTTTTTTAACATCTTTATTGGAGTATAATTGCTTTACAGTTTTGTGTTAGTTTCTGCTGTATAACAAAGTGAATTGGCTATATGCATACATATATCCCCATATCCCCTCCCTCTTGCGTCTCCCTCTCACCTTCCTTATCCCACCCCTCTAGGTGGTCGCAAAGCACCGAGCTGATCTCCCTGATGAATGGATAAAGAAGATGTGGCACATATATACAATGGAATATTACTCAGCCTCATTGTGGTTTTGATTTGCATTTCTCTAACGATTAGTGATGCTGATCATCCTTTCAAAACGAAGCAACTGACAAAGGATTAATCTCCAAAATATACAAGCAGCTCATGCAGCTCAATATCAAAAAAACAAACAACCCAATCCAAAAATGGGCGGAAGACCTAAATAGACATTTCTCCAAAGAAGATATACAGATTGCCAACAAACACTTGATGATGGTATTCTTTTACACATATCACTGAATCTGTTTGCTAACATTTAGATTCAAATTTTTTGCATCTACGTTGATGCAAAATTTTAGGATTTAGCCTAAAATTTTCTTTTCTTATGCTGTGTTTGTTAGAGTTTGATATCAAGGTTATACCAGCCTCATAAAATATACCTGAGTGTTTCACCTCTTTTCCCATGTTCAGAAATATTTTGTGTAGCAATAGAATTTTTTGTTCCTTGAATTAGAATTCACTGGTAAAAAACCATCTGGGCCTGGAGTTTTCTTTTTGAAAAGATTTTTAAGATTTTTAACTACAGATTTGATTTCTTTAATGGTTTTAGGATTATTCATCCTATTTATTACCAGACATTTTAATTATTATACTTATTAGAAAATTTATATTTCATTTACATTTTCAAGTTTATTGTTATGAATTTCTTCATAATTTCCTCTTATAATAGTCTCCTATTATTGTCTGCAGTATCCGACGTCCCCTCTTCACTTGTAGTGTGGCTATTTGTGCCTTTTCTTTTTTCTTTATTAATCTACTCAGAGGTTTCTCAATTTTATTAGCTTTTTCAAGAAACAACCTTTGGCTTTTTGTTATCGTGTGTCTCTTTCTTATTTTATTAATTTATGATCTTATGTTTATTATAGTCTTCTATTTTCTTTGATTTCTTATGCCATCTTTTTTAGCTCCTGGATATGGTGCTTTGTTCATTAACTTTCACACTTTCTTCTTTTGAATGTAAGCATTTAAGTTTATAAAACCTTCTTCTAAATACTGATTTATGTGCATCACACAAGTTCTGATATACTTTTATTAATTGTTCAATTTCAGTATTTCCTACTTTCCATGGTTACTTCCTCTCTCAACTCTGAGTTATCTAGAAGTGTTTACTAGATTTCAAACACATGAGAATTTTATAATCATCTTTTTCTGATTTCTAAGTTAAGTATATTGGGTTCAGATAATGTATCTGTATGTTAACAGTCCTTCAACTACTTACTGGGCCATAAAGCAAATCTTTAACATATGCCCTTGATAAAAATGTCTTTCTAAGCTGCTGAGTATTCTATATAAATCCATTAAATCAAATTTAATGATGGTATTTTACAAATCTTTTATGTCCTTAACAATTTTTATCTTCTTGATCTTTTAGTTACTGTGAGAGGTTTGTCTATTTCTCCTTTTAGTTCTACCAAGTTTTTCTTTATGTATTGAAGGCAGTATTATTGGCTGCATACATATTTGGAGTTATTATAGGCCTCCTGATGTTATTACTTTTGTCATGATGTTATTGTTTTTATTTCTTAAAGTAATTTATTTTTTGCTTTAGACTTACTTTTTAATTAGGATTTTTCTGGTACATTTTTTCCAACATTTCATTTCAACCTACTATATCTTTAGGTTGTAGTGTCTCTTGTAAATATCATAAATATGATTTTGTGGGTTTTGTCTAGTCTTTTATCTGGGATATTTAGTTTAATTTACTCTAAGTATGGATATGCTTTATTTCTACAACTTATTTTATAATCACTTCTAGGTGTTACTTAATTGCTCTGTGCCTCATTTTTTTCACCTGTAATATGGGGATAATACCGTTATGGTTGTCATTTTGTTCTATTTGTTCTGTCATTTCCATTAATTTCTTTGGTCATTTTCTTTTCTTTCTTTCCTACTTTGTGATTGAATAATTAATTTTCCTTATTCCATTTTTTTGGAGCATCTAGTTCAGAAGTTGTTCACGTTATTTCTCATTTTCTTCGTGCTTATCCCAGAAATGGAAGCTTCCATAAACAAAGCACCAAAGCTTAAGTCTAAATTACTCAATATCTTTACCCTCCTCCTGAACCTTTAAAATTGAAATTAAAGCATTTTAGAATACTTTAATTCCAATCATCCCCTTACCAACACTTGTGTTGTTTTGCTATATGTTAATTCTGCTTTGTTAATAATTATTACTATACAGTAAATGTTTGTTTAGATTTATCCACATGTGTACCACTCAATCTGTTGTTCCTTCTTCCTTGCATCTCTGACTTTCTATCTGGCATCAATTTCTTTCTGCCTGAGATTCATTCTTCAGAACTCCCTTTAATGAGGTTTTGGTGGTGGAACCCCTATTTTTGTTTATATGAAAATATAATCATTTTATCTATTGAAAAATATTTGCATCACTCAGCACATTCTCTGATACTATACCACTGACTTCTGGACTTTGTTTTTGCTGATGGAAAGTCAGCTGTCAATCAAATTGCCACTTCTTTGAAGGTAATCTGTCTTTTCTTTCCAGCTCCTTTTAAATCATCCCTTTGTATCTGGTCCTTGAAATTGTATTATGACGTGTCTATTGTGTCTTTTAAATGTTATGCTACTTGGAATTTATCAGGCTTGTTAAAATATGTGGACTTTTGTCTTTATCAGTTCTGAGAAGTTCTCAGTCATCATCCCTTCAAATACTGCCTTTTCTCTAGTCTCTTTACCCACTTCTCCAGGAACTTGATTAGATGTATGAGAGAGTGTCTCACTCTGTCCTCTGTGTTTAAGTCTCTTTCATATTTTTTGGCCTTTCTGGGCTGCATTTTTTCCCTTAACATCTTCAGCTCTATCTTTCATTCACTAGTTCTCCTCCAAGCTGGGTTTAATCTGCTCTTCAACCTATTTGTTAAGTATTTAATTTCAGCTCTATTTTCCAATTATAGGAGTTCCATTTGATTATTTTATGATGTTCTAGGTCTTTACCCATTTTAATCTTCTTCCTCATTTCTCAAAATATATAAAGCATACTTATTTTGTAGTCTATGTCTGATAAAGCCAATGTCCGATTCCTTTTCAAGCCCAAGTTTGCTGCTTTTGTTTCTTCTGGCTCTCACACATGATGCATTGTTTCCTTGTGTATTTAATGACTTTCTTTTGAAACTCTGAATTATTCATTTTCCTTGTAGAAACCCTTGGAGCTTGGGACAAGAGTAGATTCCTCCAGAAAGGATGCATTTACTTCTGTAAAATGTCTGGTATGTGGTGGTAGGGGTGTGTATATTTAGGGTCATTTTCAAATTAATGAATGACTTGAAGTTTGGGGGCGGCTTTCAGGGAGTGTGTCTTGGGACTGCAGATTCAAGGGAAGGCCAATGTGGGTTGGAATCAAAGGGTTGAGACAGTAGTTTTTTTAATTAAATTAAATTAATTAATTAATTAATTTATGACTGTGTTCGGTCTTCGTCTCTGTGCGAGGGCTTTCTCTAGTTGCAGCAAGCGGGGGCCACTCTTCATCGTGGTGCGCGGGCCTCTCACTATCGCGGCCTCTCTTGTTGCGGAGCACAGGCTCCAGACGCGCAGGCTCAGTAATTGTGGTCACGGGCCCAGTTGCTCCACGGCATGTGGGATCCTCCCAGACCAGGGCTCGAACCCGTGTCCCCTGCACTAGCAGGCAGACTCTCAACCACTGCACCACCAGGGAAGCCCAGAGACAGAGTAGTTTTATTTCCACTCTCTAAGTATGGTAGGGCTCCCCAGTTATTGGGGAGTGGTCTTCTATTAGACTTCCCACCTGACGGGTCCTAGGATTTGTCTTCCTCCTTCTTGTTTTGTGAGACTGCAAAAAACTGATGCTCCTGCTTTGGCAAAAACCCTCAAAATGAAAGTTGGCATCAGTTCACTGCTTGCCTTTTTGGATTCTGCCTACACACAGGTACTGGACTGAGTATTTCTTACTCCCCTGCCAGCTTTGTGGATGCACTCACAAATGTGTTTTTATATAATTACCATCATTTTTAGTCGTTTTCAATAGGAGCTTAGTCTGGGCCCCTACTCCATCATGTTGACACCCTCTTTTGATCTTTACTTATTATTTGTCTTAATCCCTTAAGACATTGCTCAGAGGCCCCAGGAGCCAGGTGATCACATGCACCTCACTCTCTTCTCTGCTTACTGGGACCAGGCTGGCTCTTAAGACATCTAATGACAGTGGCTTCTGGGCTCACAGGCCTCATCCGACACCTGCATCTTTTGAAACCATCCACAGTTCCAGCTTTTACTTGACTACAAAGAGTCACAGAGCTCACCCCTTTGTCAGACAATCCCTTTCCCATTTGAGCATTTGTGTTAGAAATACCTGCCTTATATTATTTCATGTTACCTAATAAATTAACCTGTGCAGGGGTCTAATGGGAAACAGCAATATCCCTTGTTAAGCTTCCCAGGGGAATGGTGGAATTCCAGGCACACGCCGGGGATGTGGATGGGAGCACACAGGCGACGGGAGGGGTACGAGGAGGGAACCAGTATTCACGAGGAGTTGCCCTCATGTGTAGGAATGTTGAGGAGATCAAACCAAACTCTTAGCGCAGAAATGCCCATGAAATAAGTATTTTTATCTCCATTTATTCGGATGAAAAGAAATGGAGTCTTAAGTGACGTGTCTGAGGTCGCAGAGTTGACAAGTGGCTGAGTTGGAGTTCAGTTCCTCAGACCCCCTCCCATGGATCCAGGCTCTGCTTGGTGAATTTCGGATGACAAGAGTGTGATGGCTGGGTGATTACGGGGTCATTGCAGGCCTGTCCTGGCCAAAGGGAACAATGTCAGGAGGCAAAACCAAGCCAGCTCAGCTAGTGAAATGAAAAGGACACAGTCTATTCCGGGCTTAGCCTCCTCTGGCCTTGCGGGGGGAGGAGGGTTGCAGACACAGCAGCTGTAGGACTGTCGTGCTCAGGAGCCGACAGCATGGGACCTGAAGAACCAGGACGCCGAGCTGTCACCCAGACACCTGCGCCTGGGTTCTCTGCCTCGGCCACACACCTCCACGCTGGAACGATCCAGCCGTGCCAAGGTCGACAGTAACATCCCTGCTCTACACGGTTCCCAGGCTCCCGCTGACCCTCCGAGAAAGCTCCAAATGCTCCCGGTCCACACAGGGTGTCCTTGGACCAGATGCAGCTCATCTCCTCCGCCGTGGGGGGCATTTGGGACACAGGCCTCACATGGGTCACCATTCAGGGTGCCCGGGTTAGTTCCAACACCCCCTCCCCCAAGAAGCCCTTTGAGACTTCTCTCTCGGTGCATTCAGTAACTGGCAACTGTTGTATTTGTTTTGGAAACTAAAAAACACATGGGGTTCCCATGACCCCCTCCTCGGGTTTGATAATTTGCTAGAACAGATCACAGAACTCAGGAAGACACTTTACTTACGGCTTATGTTGACCAATTGATGATAAATGACGTCATAAAGGATACAGATGAATGGCCAGATGAAGAGGTGCCCAGGGTGAGGTCTGGGAGGATCCTGGGTGCAGGAACTTCTGTCCCCGTGGAGGTGGGGTGCACGACCTCCAGCTCGTGGGCGTGTTCACCAACCAGGAAGCTCTCCACACCCCACAGCCGAGGGAATTTTACGGGGGCTTCATCTTGTAGGCGTGATCAATTAACTCGATTTCCAGTCCCCCTCCCCTCCCCGGAGGATGAGGTGGGAGAGGGGGGCCCAAGCTTCCGGTCGCGCTGGGCCTTTCCGGTGACCGGCCCCCATCCTGAAGCCATCTAGGAGCCCACCCAGAGCCGCCTTTTTTCGAACAAAAGATACTCCCGTCACCCAGGAAGTTCCAAGGGATGGAACAGCTCTGTCAGGAACTGAGGGCAGAGACCAAACTCCTACCGTGTTACACTCGGCCAGTCCCCGAACATGGCTGTGGACGACCCCTCACTCCCAGCCCCCAAGATTCCTTGGAATGTCCAGCATCCCTGGGGCTCCCAAGGCTGGCATCTGACCTGTTCAGGTCTGAGAACAGCTGGCATGGCGGGAATGAACCCCTGAGGTTGGGGGACACGCGGGCCAGCTCTTGCCGCCGGTAGCAGGAGTCTGAGGCTGTGTTCTCACTCCCCGCAAGTCCCGCCAGGATTTCAGCCCAGGGGCCCAACAATGCTTCCGCACTGGCTCGTCCCCACCCCTGACCCCTCACTCCCCGCGGAGGACCCCCCATCTCCCAGATGAACTTGTGCTCAGATTCAGGGTTTGCCGTGGGGCACTCAAACGAAGAGCCTCCCTGGGCCAGCCTCTGCGAGGAACCAGGTGTGTGCGCCCTGGGCAGAAGGGAGGGCCGGCTAAGGGCAGGGCTCTGGGAGAAGCAAGGTCCGTGAGGGTGGAGGCTGATGGAGTGGGGAGAACGGGCCACCCCAGGCCACGTGGCAGCTTGTGCAGTTTGAATAAGCACCCCCCGCCCAACCCAGGCGGCACAGCCCCACGAGGGGCAAGACAGGGCTCTGGCCCTCACTCGACCTCCCCGTGGGCGACAAGCAGCCTGCAAAGCCACGGGTGGCAGCCTGGCCCCTGAGGCCTGGACTTGGGCCCTGAGAGCCTGCGAGGGGCCATAAGCATCGCCAGAGAGGTGGAGTGTGGGAGAAGGCGGCTCCTGCCAGGTGTCTCCGGGGTGACCCTGCCAGGGCAGCAGGATTCTGCTCAGCCGCCTCTGGCTCTGTGCTCCGGGCACCTGGAGACCCAGTCCCCCAGGCCCCGAGATGGGGCAGTGCCCCAGGGCCCAGAGGGTTTGAGGACTGCACAGCAGGGCGAAGTCCCGGCACTGGGAGGCGTGCCAGGAACATGTGCAGCCCATGTGAGGCGGGCCTGGGAGGTTCTTCGCTGCCCTGAGCCCAGAGCTTTCGTTGAGATGTTTTCTAATCGGAGTGTGCCGGTACGCGTGGAAGGGCACCCATCTCTGAAGTCGTAGGGATCCCACGGGCCATGCGTCCCAGGCCCACAACAGCCCGCTCACTGCCCATCCTCCTCTGTCCCTGTGTGTGGGCTGGTCACGCGCCTGCTGCCCGGGTAGCCTCGTTTAAACGGGGTGACCCGGGAGCCTTGGACACCTCCGGCCTCACCCCACCCTGCTCTGTGCCTTGGGACCCTCGCCCTCTCTCTGGCCCCAGAACTCTGCTCAGGAGGTGGAGTTCGCTAGACAGGGCCTGAGGATGTCTGGGCAGAGGTGGTCTGAACCTCCAGGGCTGGGAGTGAGGCTGCAGGGGGGCAGGGGGCTGGGCGACCCGGAGGGGAGCGAGGAGGGAGTAGGGGCGAGGCAGCCCTCGCGGTGGGTGGGTAGGTGGGTCCGAGGGTGGCTGCGGAACGCCCACCTCCAATCTGCACCTCGACTTCTGGACGCGTGTGTCACCCCCAAACATCTTCCCGAGTGTGTGTGGACCTCAGGAGAGAAAGTGAGAGGCTGAGATGGCCAGAGCCATCGCGGGGGCTGAGGACCATGGTGTGGGACTCGAGACGGTGTTCTGAGAGGGGCGGCATAGAGGCCCAAAGAGCACACGCATGGGAGGGGCCTGGGGGGGGCCACAGGGACAGACAGACACAGGCCCGACCCTGCCGGCCACCAGCCGTGTGTGCTGTGTGGGGTCGTGGGAGTCCCTACCTGCGCTGGGGGCTGACGAGCTGGGGGGCGGCCCCCTGACCGCACCGGACCAGCAGAGGCAGGGATGCAGGCAGACCAGCAGAGAAGCGAGGCAGGCCCTTTATTGGAGAATCTGCCACCGACACGCAGACACACACAGGCCGTGGCCCCCCAGAGCCCAGCCTGGAACCAGCCCAGGGGCCAGAACAGCTGACACAGGTGACCGTCTACCCACCGGGGGCAGGTGGCTCCTCTTGGAGCCAACCACAGTGCCATCTCTCCTGGCTGGGCTGCCTCGGGGCCCCTGGGAGAAGAGCCAGCCCTCGGGGGATTCCAAGGGCCGAGGGGCCAAGGGAGGCTTCCCAGACCCACCCCGGCTGTGCCCCTCCCTCACGCTCACCTTTTCTTCCTGCTGGCTGGGCTGTGAACCCCAGGTCACAGAACAGGTGCAGGGACCCAGGGCCACACTCTGGGGTTTGGTCAGCATTCACCCTAGCAGCGGCCTCTTGCAGGGGATCCCTGATGGCCAGTGTGGGAAGGGGCACGGCTGCCAAGTCTGGGGGCCCCTGCAAAGCCCAGAGAGGACGCCGCAGGTAGGAGGGGAGGGGAGGGGTGGGAGGAGTGGACAGGAGTTGCAGCAAAGGCCTGTCCCCTGCCCGGGGGCACTCTGGTCACCTCTCCCCGCGGGAGCAGCGGCTCAGGCCGGGGCCCCCAGGGCGCGCACGTGCACGCTGGGCAGGCGGAACCAGGAGGGGGGCAGCCCCTTGCTGGAGCTGTCCTCGTGGAAGCGGATGCGGAGGAAGAAGTCGCCCGTGCAGAGGAACAGAAGGGCCCCGAGGCAGGCTGACTGGCCTGACGGCCGCACCTGAGGGGAGGAAGAGGGGCATCAGCCGGGAGCAGCGTGGACCCCCAGAGCCTCCAGGAGACCCCTGAACCTACCTAGATACGGGCGTGGGCGGGCCCCCAGGACTTGCTCCTGTGGCCCTCCAGGGCTTCCCTGCTGTGCTGCCCCAGGCGAGTCACTGCACCTCTCTGGGCCTCAGCTCCTATCCTAGGATGGCGCTAATCATACTTCCCTCCCTGGGCCGTCTGGGGGTCGGGGAGCGTGGGAAGCATCTGGGGCAAAGGCGCCATCTCAACAGGTAAGTGGAGAATGAGTACTGTGCCTCGTGACCCCATCAGCCCCTCGGGCCTGCGTGCCGTGACCGTGAGCAGGGAGGAGCCGGCCACGTGGGCCAGGGCAACGGTGCCAGTGGCACAGAGATCTGACGCTGCCCTGCCGCTCCCCCGACACACTCGTCTCGGCTCCTTAACAACCCTCGGGGGCCGGTGTCCCCATCCTAGCTCTGCTCCCAGGACTCAGGGACAGAGACATGAACTCGTCTGAGGTCTCAGGGCGAGTCAGGGGGACGAGGGTCAACGCAGAGAGGCCGCCCGCCACGTCTACCAACCCCTAAGTCTGCCACTGGGGGAGGGGTGGGACGGGGGACAGTGACCGGGGCCACACGCACCTTGTCCAGGTAGAAGGTGCCGGAGCCCACGAAGGAGACGGCATGGCGCAGGTCGTAGGTGTGCACGCCGTTCTGGTGGTCCTGGAAGGGCACCACGCCCAGCGCGAAGGGCCCCACGCTGCGCGGGCTCCGGTTGGTCAGCCTCACCTCCAGGCGCACGGGGTCGCCCACCCGGCAGGCCGCCGCCTCGCGGTCACAGGGCTGTCCGTCCACCAGCACGTCTGCGAGGGACACGGGGCACGAGACTGTCAGGGCACCGCCCAGCCGGCCTCCCTCCCTCCATTCATTCATTCATTCATTCCCCGCTCCTTCACCCACCAAGGCTGCCTCCTGGAAAACAGATGAAGGGCCCCGGTTCCTGCTCTCCCGACGTGCAGGCCAGCGGAGACAGGCGTCGGGGCCGGAGCTGTACCCCGGGGGGGTCTATGCCACGCTGGAGAGGCCGAGAGGGCCCCAGGGTCAGCTGGGGGTCCTGAAGGGCCTCCTAGCTGCCCCCGCCTGGAAGGGCTGAGCTCTGGCCCGGACCCCAGGGGCTCCTGCAGGTGGAGGCCAGCCAGGGGAGGGACTAAGAACTGGCGGGGAGCGTGCACAGGCCGGGGCCGAGGAGCCAACCGGCATGTGGCTGGGCCTCTACCGAGTCACCCGCAGGCCGACCCGCCCAGATTGCCGCAGTGAGGGCCGGGGTGGCCCTGGGGCGCCACGGAGGCGGGACGCCAGCTGGGGGAAGGTCTGGGAGTCACGGAGCAGGGCGAGCGCCTGTCAGGCAGGGAACAGGGAACGAGGGGCAGCAAGGGGGTGGGGTGATGGGGCAGGTAGACTGGAGAGGCTGTGCTGTGACCCCCACTCTCCTCAGACCACCAGACACCCCAGCAGGACGGCAGGGTGGGTAGTCTGGGGGACCCGCCTTCAAGCATGGGTGCGAGGCATGGGCTGGGATTTGAGAGTGACAAGTGTCCTTAAAAGAGGCAGAAGAGGAGAAAACTGACTCAGAGGGGAGCCCAGGTGAAGACAGAGGCAGAGACTGCAGTGACGCAGCCGCAGCTCCAGGAGCTGGGGGTCCTGCCCCAGAGCACCGCCCGCACCTTGAATGTGGACTTCCAGCCTCCAGAACGGTGAGAGAGTCAGTCAAGCCCCGTTGTCTCGAGGCCCCCAGTCTGTGGTAATTTGCTACGGCAGTGCTGGATGCTGACTCGGTCAGTAAGGGTCCTTCCTGACACCAGAAGGTCACCGGCTTGTTGATCGGGCCACGGAGGCCAGGGAAGGGGGTCCTAGACCTGCAATGGGACTTCACACCACACGGTACTGGCCGTGGGGCTACCAAGCGCCAACTCTGAGCCCTGGCCTCGTCACATCTGCAGGCCCAGGAGTAATGATGTGACGGTGTCACCTGTGTACTTCCTCACGCCTGCCCACCTTGCTGTTTAAGGACTCGTCACGTGTGTCTCAACCTTGACCCCGCCATTACCAGCATCCCGCAGTGGAGGCTAGTCGGGGACACCCCCTAAGTCACTGACACTGCTCTAGACACCAGGCGACTGCACAGAAGACCCTCCTGCCCAACAGCTATGGGGCCTCGGTGCCCATGGGAGGAGGCCAGCGCCTCACTGGGGTTCCTGGAAGGCACGGGTCTGGAGAGTGGCCAGCCCTGGACTGGCCATGCAGACCCTCCCTCCAAGGCAGGTGGATATCCCCAAGGAGTGCTGGAATCTCTTCAGCTGACCTTTCCATAGCACATCCAGGGCTCGGAGTGAGAGAGTGCGTGTGTGTGTGAGTGTGTAGAGAGGATATATCAGGAACAAGAGACACCGGCTTCTGTCCTGGGCCTGTTTCAAACCTGGGAAGTGGGCATAATGACAGTCCTTGGTCCCTCTCCTGCTCAGGCTGGGCCCCAGTAATGCGTGCTGAACAATGAACCCAGCCAGGCAAGTCTGAGCCTCGTGTGGAGAGAGCAGGTGTAGGAGAGCCTTGGTTGATGGTTCCATTAAGGGGAAGACAGGATTACCTGCAAATCAGCGGAGGGTGGCCGGCTCGCTGCATCTCTGCCCCCTCTGTCCTCCCTTGTAGAGAACCCCATGGGCCACAGGCACTGGCCTATGGCTCATCTGCAGAGCAGCCCCCAGCTCACCTGGTGGTGCCCGTTTAACCCTTCCCTGATGCCCAGCTCTACTTGGCCCCTGGGGCAATGAAGAGGGGAAATGAGGCTGTGGACACAGTTCCCAGTGGGACTCTTTCCTTGGCATTCTCTAAATGAGGGGCAGGGGCATGGTCCCGAGGTCAGCCCAGGGTGGCAGGGATGGGGGACGGAGCTGGCCCCTGGCTCAGCAGCAGGCCGGGCTGGGATCTTGGCTTTGCCCCAACCCTTCACCCTGGAGGAGGCCCTCTGCCGAACTGAGCCTCCTTCACTTCATCTGCAAAACCGGGGTGATGATCCAGAGGCAGACAGAAGACCCAGCCAGGCCTGCCCTGCCCTAGTCTGGGGAGAGCTGCTTGCTTCCTCGTCTGCCTCCCTGGGGAGGAGGGCGACCCTCAAGAGGGGCAGGACCCACCTGTCTTGCTCCCTGATGTGTCCCCAGTCACAGGTGACCAACTGTCATGGTTCATCCACCCTGGCTCTTTAGTCCTGAAACTTCTGCGTCCCGGGAACCCCTCAGTGCCAGGCACACTGGGAGAGTTGGTCACGCCACACCCATGCCTGGCACCCACAATAACTGCCTGCCAAACTCACGACTTTCTGGGCTCAGCAAGCAGCTGTCTCCTTCCACCCTGCAGCTCCAGCACCTCCAACCTGGGTCCGAGAGCACCAAACCTTCCCACGTCCCTCACTGGGAGGAAGCAGCAGAGGCCCGTTTTCTCCGAGAATATGACATGCTTCCTGAATTGAAAAGGATGCCAGGGCTGGGCTCTCCTGGGACCCACGGGGTACTGGGCGAGAAGTCTAGTGAAAATGCACCTGAGATAACAGTGTTGACGGTGACCGTGACGGCTGTGCTCAGGCTGGGGGTCGTAACTCCACCGGCACTCATGTCCCAGCACACCCCTTGCTATAGTGAATTCGCTTCTCTGACTCTGGACCAGGGCAGCTGCGCCCCATGCTGGGGAGAGGGGACCCTTCTTGTGTGGAAGCCCCGCTGCGCCAGGCTGGAAGGAGCAGCTGAGACCAGCAAGGAGAAGCCCCAGCCGTCCACCAGAGAGTCACAGAACTCACCAGGAAGGAGCAGGGAAGAAATAATTAACAATTTCTCAAAGGCAAGCTGTGTCGGAGCCGTTTCTAAATTGCCCAGAGGAATGAGAACCACATGTTAAATCGCGGCACGGCCGGGAGTTCAGTCGCCCTGTGGCACGTGCAGGGCTCAGCTCGACTTCCGGTCCACCGTCCCCGGGGGGGCGCCTGGCCCGGCCCCTCCACCCTCAGGTGGGGAAGGTGGGCGCCGCGTCCACTCGATCACCAGACCGGGGCCCCTGCCAGGGACGGCGGGTTAGCACTCCCTCTGTGTCCGCAGCAGGCTGGCCAGCTGCAGGGAGGGGGTGGGCACACCTGTCCGAGTGTGTCCCGCGCAGCTGGCGCCTCCCCGCCCCGAGGATTCCTCACAATCACCCGGAGCCTTCCCGCAGCATCCAGGGTGGGCTCGTTAAGACCCCCGTGGGAACCCCAGGTCTGATGTCTGGGTGTGCGGGGTCTAGTTGCTGCCCTTGGCCTCCAGGGTCGGCCCGTCAGGCCGCTGCCACTGTCCACTTCCTGGGGTGGTGACCCCCCTGCCCGTCTCCAGGCTGGGGTAGAGGAATCCCTGCTGCTGCGCAGTTTTGAGTAGTTTCTCCTTGACTCCCCCCCGCTTGCCCTCTCTGAGCCTCAGTTTCCTCACCTTTACAAGGGCTGATAGGAAAGCCCACCTCAAAGAGGTTCTGTGAGAACTGGAAACGCGCACGCAGAGGGGGCGGGGCACACAGCGGTGCAGCAGGATGGCTGGATCATTATCACCATCACGCTCACATCCACCCTGGGCAGTGGAGAATGCGCAGGGCGGGCCAGGTCCCTGACCAGCTCTAATCCCCAGCTGAAGAGGACGCTTTGCATTTATATAGCTTCTCCAGGGCCGCTCCTCACCCGCAGGCTGGCCGTGAATGCTGATGGGGAAAGATGACCAGCACGGCGCTGATGCGATGGACAGAGGGGACCGAGGCAGCAGGACAAGTCCCTTCAGCCTCTCCCGGCCACTCTGTCCAGGAGGGATGCAGACCCACAGCCAAGCTGCAGGTGGGCCACATCGCGACCTGGAACGTCCCAGCCTCAGAGGAGAGGCAGCCCCCCACCCCCCCGGGGAGGCAGGGAGGGGGGCCCCAGCCTGGAAGCCCATCTCCTGACCCCCAGGCTGCCGGGGAGCTATGCACGGGGGACCTCGACCTGGGGGCTCCTCGGGAGCGGTGGGCGGGAGAGACAGAACTCTGGCTCTGTGAGGTCCAGCCTTGTCCCCGAGAAGCTCCCGGAACCCTGAGTCTGTGCCGCCAGAGGGGGTGGTGTGCTAGACAGAATGACACCCCCAAAGACGTCCACGTCCTAATCCCTGGGTCCCGTGCAGCGTGTTTCCACACACAGTAAAGGGACTCTGCAGGTGACATTCAGTTAAGGACCTTGAGACGGCAAGTATCTTGGAGAGTCTGGGTGGGCCCAATGTCGTCACAAAGGTCCTTATAAGGGCAAGAGGGGGCAGGAGAGCGCCTGGAAGGCTGCGTGACCATGGGGGCGGAGGGAGGCTGGGAGGAGCTGCACGGCTGGCTTTGAAGACAGGATGGGGCCAAGGGGTGCAGGCGTCCCTGGAGCCCAGAAGGCGGGAACCGGGGTCTCCCCAGCCCGCAGCCTGCCGCCACCTCTTAGACAGGCCTACAGGACCGTGGGGTAGTAGTTCGTGTTGTTCTCAGCCACTAGGCTGGCGCTCACTTGTCAGAGTGGCTGAGGAGCCCAACCCGGCAGCGCTCAGGGACCAAAGAGCTGCCGCCGCCTCCCAGGCCCAAGGGGAGGGCGGGTGGACCGCGAGGTCTGAACCCTGCCTGTGTCCCTCATCTGGAAACGCAGCGAGTGTCACACTCTCTGTGAAAAGCGCCAAAGGGAAGTGCTCAAAGGTTCGGGTTCGTTTCTGCCCGACCTGCCCCCAAGCCCCCAGTTTCTGAAACCCGAGGCCCGAGGCCAAGGCCACAGCACTCGTTATCTTAACGAGCGTCTGTGGAACACCCTGGATGTGGCCCTGCCCTCCAGCAGCTCCAGGTGGGAGGGACTCCTGTACAGGAAAGGTGGCCACCCTGCAGGACGGAGCAGGAGGGGCTCAGGACCCAGTGAGGGCCGCAACCAGGCGTCGGCTC
Organism: Balaenoptera acutorostrata; assembly: GCF_949987535.1. Classification (NCBI taxonomy): domain Eukaryota; kingdom Metazoa; phylum Chordata; class Mammalia; order Artiodactyla; family Balaenopteridae; genus Balaenoptera; species Balaenoptera acutorostrata. The sequence goes on along the minus strand of NC_080080.1, from coordinate 3,769,708 downwards.
CTCTGGGCAGCCCTGACCTCCTCTCCCAGGTGTCCAGCGGGATCTCACCCTTAACTTGGCCCAAACGAAACCCTCCCACTTTCTCCCTGAAACCCTGTCTCCCCAGGGTTTTCCGTGCAGAAGGGGCCCTACCCAGCAGGCCCGCCTGGCACCCGGAGGTCACACTGAGGTGTTCCCCGGGCACCCACACCCAGCCCACCGGCCCGCCCGGCGGCCATCCCCATCTCCACCCCGACCCACTCCATCCTAGCCCAGGCCAGCTTCCCGCATGGCAGCCAACGGTTCACAGCGGCGTGAACCGTGGTCCCACCTTGTCACGTCCTCGCTCGCCCCTTGCCCGGTCCCAGAATAAGAGGGAGTTTTGATCACACTACGGCCACTGACCCTGGTCTCCAGGGCCCTGCACGGCCCTGAGCCAAGTTCCCCCATCCACGCGCTCCAACCACGTGGCCTCCCTCCTCCCTGTTCCGCCAGCAGGCCCAGCACATCCCTGCCCCAGGACCTTTGCACCTGCTGTTCGCACTACCTTGGCCCTCTCCTCAGGGAGGTTGTCTCTGACCACACAGTAAAGAGCCTTCCTGCCCCATCACTCTTCCACTCTTTTCATTTTCTCGTGACCCTCAGCATCTTATCTGAAGTTCTTCTTTACCCATTTGTTTGTTAACCATTGTGTGTCCCTCCCTCCTCGCCCCAACACCCAGGCCAGGCAGGCACTCTTCTAGTTCATATTTGTTGAGTGAATGAGTGGATGAATGAAGGAGTAGGTGAGTGGGCTTTGGGGCTGGGGTACCTGGGCTCAAATCCTGGCCGTGCCCTGCCCCCTTCGGGCCCCCTGGGACTCGAGGGGACTGGGCCACGTCCCCGAAGCGCCCCTGCAGAGAGGATGTTAGGACCAAGCTGCCACTGCCCGGCTCTGGTCCTGACTCGCAGACCCGGCTTTCGTGGAGATTATTTATGTGGGAGAATCTCATATTGTAAGAAATCTCCAGGGAGCGGATTAGTCTTCCCTCAAAGCGTTAAACTGGGCCACAGTCCATCTTCTCCCGCCGCCCCCGGCCCTGCTTCTCCTTCACTTTTAATACCAGCCAGAGTCACGGACTTAATTTTATCTGGCCCAGAATGGCTCCTGAAACGGCTGCCACGTTTATGCTATAGCACGTTGACAGGCTCTGGCAGGAACCCATGCTATAAATAGAAGGCACGATGAGGGAAGGGCCTGCGGGGCCCACGCTGGCGAGGAAGGCACGAGGGGGAAGGCAGCCGGCGGTGCCAGCCTGCGCTCTGGCCAAGGGCAGCCACCCTGCGGCCAGCGGGCGGGGCTTCACGCAGTGAGAGCGCGCTGAGAAAGGGGCGCTGCCCGCACCCCGAGGCGCCACCAGGAGGTCAGGCGAGTCTTCCGCTGCCCACTCCCTCCCCCCCACCCTCATGTGCTCCTGGAGGGCAGAGAGAACAGGGGCGGGTTTAGCGGGTTTTGAGCAGGGAGGCTGAGGTCCGGGAAGTGATGGGGCTGCCGGGGCCCGGGGCCTCTGGCCCGCCCCAGACGCTGCCCTGACGGAGTGCCCGTCATCCGGGGCTTGGCAGCGGCATGGGGGCTGGAGCCCTGCTTCTGGAGGGGGCGGCTCTGTCCTCCAGCCTCGGTCTCCCCTCTTGCCCCAGGACGGGCTGCAACAGCTCCGCTTTCCCATGCGGGGCCGATTTAGACCCCCGCCTGGCCTCGCCAAATGCCGCCCCTACTGCACGCTGCGCCTGGAGGGGGCCGGCCTTTCTCGGTGCCCAGGACACAGGCAGACACAGCCCTGGGGACCTGCCAACCTCTCATGCCCACTGCACTCCAGAGGGTTCCGGGCCCACGTGAGCCCGGGAGCAGGTGGAGAGCACGGTGGAAGGGGCCTGTCCTGGCGCGGCCCTCTGCACCCAGGCGCCCCCCTCGCCCTCCCCCGCGGGCACTAGCCCGCTGCGCTTCTCACTGTTATTAGTCTTGTTGGTGACAGGAGCTCCCAGTGGCACCCTGGCCACTGTTCTAAGCCTTCACAGGCACTGCCTCACACGGTCCTCAGACCAACCCCATCAGGCTGGCGCTGTCACTGCCCCACGTTACAGGTGAACCTGCCCCGGTGTGGAGAGGCGCCCAGCCAAGCGCCCAGCTCCCACCCGAACCCTGGGCACAGGGGCTTGTGTTATTTTTTAAACAGCTTTACTGGGATTTAGTTCACAAACAACACAGCTCACCTACTAAAGTGTACAATTCCATGGCTTTCCATAGGTTCCCAGATCTGTGCAACCATCACTACGGGCAATGTGAGGGCATTTTCATCACGTCAAAAAGAAACCTCATACGCCTTCACCATCCCTGCCCCTCTCCCCGTCCCCCAGCCCTGAACAGCCACGAATCGAGTTTCTAGCTCTCCAGACGCCCCAGATCTGGACTTTCACATGAGTACCATCATATATATTCGGTCTTTAAGGACTGGCTTCCCTCCCTGAGCGTGACGTTGTCAAGGTTCAGCCCTGTGGGAGCCCGCACTTCCCTCCTCTTCACGCTGGAGTGATGTTCCGTCGTGTGGCCACGCCACAGCTTGTCTTCATTTGTGGATGGGCCCTCGGGTGCTTCCACCCTTGTCTGTCGTAAGCAGTGCTGCTGTGGACACTACGGGACAAGTGTCTGTACGGACTCAGGTTTTCACTTCTCGAGGACACACACCTCAGGGCAGAACTGCCAGGTCGTGTGAGTCTGCGTTTAACCTGCTGAGGAACCCCCAGGCTGTGTTCTGAAGCAGCTGCGTTATCTCACAGCCCTACTCGCAGCGTTCAGGTTCTCCACGTCCCTCCCAGCGCTTGTAGCGCCTGCCTTTCTTTGTCCCGGCCATCCTAGTGCGGGTGCGGTAGCGTCTCCCTGCTGTGCCCATGCCCGGCCAGGCAGCTGCGGCCCTCAGCGCCCCACAGGGTGGACGTGCGCCTCTGCCTGCCGGGACAGGAGTCTGCAAAGGCCCTTTTGTCCGGTCTTCTTTACTCATCTATCCCTGGCTGAGAACCTTCTGGAATCCCAAGCCTCTAACCCCACTCGTCCTCCTGGAGCCTGGGGCCGGGCAGAGGGCTGGGGCATAGTGTGGGCTCCTCTCCCCTTGTGCATGGCAGAGAATAGGGGGCTGGGCGAGTCTGAGGCCAGCAGAGAGCATCAGGACCCCGACTTCAGAGGCGCAGGTGGGAGCAGGGCCTCTGGAGCCAAGACGAGGGCTGGGTAGAGATCGGAGCCAGAGGACGAGGTCAGGGATGGGCCAGTGGTCAGGCCGGCCCTGCGGCGTCCACAGCCGTCTCTAGTCTGCTCCACTGAGTGGGAGGGCGTGAAGGTCAGGGGCGGGCAGACGGTCCTGGCACTTGGGAGACACTTGCCAAATGGCTGTGGACAGCCCAGCGGTTCTAAACCACTGTGGACTTTTCAAAAGGGACCTGCTTGGCGGCTCCCGGGAGTCTGGCCTCCTAGGTCGATTCTGACGTGTGCGTGTGTGTGTGCACGCACACGTGTGTGTCCCGGGCCACGGTCTCGCTCTGAGAGGCACTGGAAGACGGGTGAGGTGGGACCTCGGGTGGAGCCTGCACAGCACAGTTCCCTTGGGGGCTGAAGGAAACACGGAAAATATCAGCAGGCCCCCCCCAAGGTCACGCGCAAGTCACTTTTCAGTGGCAAAGAGGGGTGACTCGTGGACGGCCGGCTCGTTCCTCCTTTAGGACACAGCTCCCAGGGCCGGCAGTGGAAGGCTTATTCTTCCCCGGAGCCCAAACCCCCATCAAAGACACCCTCTCGGCCTCACCCCAGAGCTCCACCTTCCTTGCCTTTCATTTCTTTGATAAAACTGGACGGCTAAGCAGACTCTAGGTCTAATTTTGGACAAAACATTTTAAAGACTTGGGAACAATGCAGTAGGAATTAATGAGGTGAAGACTCCAAAACAGCCAGAGTGAGTCAAGTTTTCAAGGCTCTACCAAGCCTGCTTCAGCTAAAGCACATTTAAATTTCAAATTTCACAAGACACACACATTTTTCTAGTTGACATAAATCTTGGGTGGGCCTAAATTTTAGAGCCAAATTTGATTCAGGCGAGGCTAGGTTCGGGAATTTATCAAGGAGCTTTGTCACCCTTTAAATGAAGCAAAAAAGAAGCTCAAGTGGGAACGAAATACAATAGCTGAGCCTCGGGGATGCGGAAGAGAACCAAGGCCAGGGGCCCCGGCCTGCTGGTGCTGCCCACTCCCCCCAGCGCTGGCTGTCCTTTGGGAGAAGGCACAGGCAGGTCCAGTAGAAAACCCTGCAGTTCCCGACTAGCCAGTAAAAAGTGGTGAACTTTCTCTAATGCCAACGTAGCCAGTCGCTAGGTACGCAACCAAGGCGGCAGGTTTTCCCTCGCTACCGACGAGAGCCAAGTAACTGACCTTTTCTCTGTGGCTGTTAGGGAGCTCAGAGCCAAGAGTGTACCAACCTAGGGCACCATGCGGGCCCTCAGCAGCCGTATTTCAGTCTACACACACACACACGCACACACGCACGCACGCACGCACACACGGCCTCTCCTGCATGCCCACTCCTCCAAGTCTTGACCACCTGTGCCAAACATGGTTTCCCTTAGTCCAAATGTTTCAAATCTTATTTTGCTGCTTTACTGACAGAGAGTTTGCAAAAGAGGTCAGGAGCACGGAGATGCCCCGGAGGGGGGAGCGACGGTGTTCTGGGCAAGGGTCTTACACGCAAAGAGGCAGTGGGCATCTGGGGAGGTGGCATCAAGCCCCACAGCCGCCTCCCGCCTCCCCGCACGTTCCGAGCCTCCCGCACTGCGGGGAAGGGGGTCTTTCTGTCGGCCGTGCTGGCGCAGGCCGGGGGGTGCGACAGGAGAGTGACGGGCCGGGAGAAGGGCTGCTCCCGAGAGCTCGGCTCGGCTGCCCGGGCTCCTCCGGGTCCCGCGCCGGGCGCCCGTCAAGGCGGGCACCACATGAGGCCCGAGCCCTGCTCTCAACGTGCTAAATGGTGCGCGTTTTTAACAGTTACTGAGGTAGCTAATTAGTTCATAAGCCAGGACGCCTCCTCCCCAGCATCGGGGAGGGAGACCGCGCAAGACCCACACGTGTAATTACCCTCCAGTCGAGAACAGCTCCTGAGGAGCCATTTGGCTCTCCTGGGTAAATACTTTACTTTTACAACTTTTCATTAAAGATGAAAGGAAATTAGATTAAAATGAAGGCGAGCTGGAGTGGGAGGGGAGATGCGTGTGGCTTGGAGCTCACTCGTGGAATGTCCTCTGGCTTCCCGGGTACGTCCACCCGGGGGCCAGCACCCGCGGGGCGGGCGGGGACCAGGCCGGTGGAGGGGAGGCCCCGGCGGCTGTGTCCTGCGGCCCTGTGGCTGCCTGTGGGCCGTGCAAACCCGCTTCAACGACGGGGGGAGACGCACACGGCCAACACCACCCACCAGGTCAGGGGTCCCCCTGCCCACGGTCGCCCTGGTTCTCGGGCCAGGCGAGCAGGGTGGCGGAGCTCAGACCAAGTCCAGGTTCCGGGAGAGCCCCTTGAGAAGCCAGAGCCTCTGCTTCCTCGCCTGCAAGGGTGATGCAGCCGGAGGGCTGGTGTGCAGAGCCGGGGCAGAGAAGTGCCCGACAAACGCGAGGGCTCACGACGGGGACCAGAGGCAGCGGTGCAGGCGGAGCTACAGGTCGGTTCAGTTTGAAGAGACTGAGTTCGGGGCGGCCACATTCGAACCCGGGTCTCGACAGAGGGTTCCGTGCCGGTGGCTGGCCCTCTGCTGTCCTCTCCCTAGCAGTGTCCCCCTGCCCCAGGTCTCAAGGCCCTGCTCACGCGTCCCCTCCACCCGGGGGCCCGCCCTGCTCTTCCCTCATGGAACACTTGAACTCGGGAGGCTCTGGCGGCAGAGGCTGGCTGCGTGTTCACCAGACCATTCCCTTGCCTCCTGGGCACACAGCCAGAGTGCAGTGCCCGCAGTGGTGAGGCGTGAATGCAGGACTAAGGCCCGGCCAGTGGACAGCTGGGGGGAAAATGACATCCCCCCAAAGCTGGCCCACAAACACATCCCTCCTACAATCCCCCATCTGCCTGCTGCCAGAACTAAAGCAGCTGAGAAGGGTCCAGGGAGGAGCCGTGGGATAAAGGAAGCTGGGGGATGGGCAGGGCCCCAGGGTGGGCGGGGCCAGGGTCCCCCAGTGGGCTCCAGACAGGCCCCACCACCAACACCATGAGAACATAAAGTAAGGCTGCTGTGTTGGGCCCCTGAAATTTGGGGCTGTTTGTTATGGCATTTAGCTATGACGTTTACCGGCCTCCGGGGCTCATCTCTCCAAACTGTTCCCTTTCAGAAGCGACACTGGAACCCAGTGCGGAGCTGACGTGCTCAGGACCATGGTGTGAATCAGCGGTGGCGTGGGCACCAGAGCCCGGGTGCCCTTCCCTTCCCAAAGGGACCGGAACTGCTTTTGCACAGGAAGCACCTTGCTTAGCGGAGACAATGCCTCTCTTAGGCCCTCTGCTTCAACCTTCTCTTTTTGGACAAGCACTTCAGACAACTGAAGATAAACCAGGAAAAAAACGGAAGAATGAAAGCTATGCCTGCTGGCTGGTAGCATTATGCAAAGACATCATTCTGAGAACAGCAGAGAATTTGAAATGACTTCTCTGTCTCCGAGCAGTGTCCCTACGTTTTCAATCTCTCAGTTTTCCTCTTCACTCAGGACTTTCTAAATAAAGATTGCTGCCACCCAGGCAGCCCCCCCCGCTGCTCCTGTGGCTCTGCGTCCAGGCTGGTCCTCACCACACAAGGTCGTCCCAGCCGCAGACCTTCTCACCCACAGGGTCAGGTCACACGGCTGGCACTGCTGCCACCAGGAGGACATGCAGGAATCTCAGGACCCTCCTTTCCTAGATGAGGAAGCTGAGCGCCAGAGGGGAAGGAGCATGGGAGGGCCCCAGCGGACACGGGAAGGGGCTGTGCAGTTGGTTTCATGCCGCTGGACCTTGGCGCAGGCGGATCGTTGCCTGGGCCTGGGAGCCTGCCCTGTCCGCCTGTCCAGCCCAGTCTCCCCTCCCCGGTGCCTCGGGGGCTGCACTCGGCATCCTGCGTTTACCCGGGGTCCTGCCACCACCACGGACTCCGGAGGGCGGGACATGGGCACTCCTCCCTCCATCCCCTGGCGCCCAGCAGGGCCTGAGTACCTGGGGCCGCCCCCAGGATTGGCAGACCTTCTGCTGGCCGGTAGTGGGGCCAGGCCTAGGAGCCAGGTCTCTGGACTCCGGGGTCTGTCCAGGCGGGGAGACAGCCAAGGAGAAGAAAAAGGGTTCCCAGAGAGAAAATGTAAAAGGATGTCGATATAGGATTGGTGCCCTCGACTGCTCCTCCAGAGTTTTCTAGACCCAATTGAAGGCCATCTGCCTCTCTCCTCTGCTCACTCTCCCCCAGCACCCTGTGACACACCTCCTGCCATCCATCACCCCCTCATAGCCACACACAATGCCCCTCATACTCTCTGCCTTGCCAGCTCCTCTAGGCCTTTCCAAAACTCAGCTCAAGCAGCACATCCTCCAGGAAGACTTCCTGAATCATACCCAGCCCTGCACAAGCCCCCTGTCATATCATGTACAGCCTCATGCCGGAATTTTCCGTTGACAAAATGTCTCCCTGATAGAGGTGAGCTCTTCTGAGGGCAGGGCTCACGGTTCACTCGCTGAACTAACCGACGAATGAACAGGGCCCGACTATGGCTTGCTATGTGACCTTAGGGAAATCACTTAACTTCTCTGAGCCTCTGCTTTCCCATCTATAACTTGAGAGGAACGAGCTGGATGATTTCAGAACGGGCTACTACTTCATGGTGCTCGTGCCTGGGCTCAGCCCTCTAAGTCCATACTCACACCGTTCTTTCTACTGATCCAAGGTGGCATGTTGGCCCCCTCGGCATCCGGACACCGTGCCAGGACCGTCCCCTCACCCCCCCACACACAGCCCAGGGCCTGACACCTGCCTGGTGCTCGGTCAACGTTTACCACGTCAAGCTGACTCTTGAAGTGGTGGCAGCTGAAGCTTCCCGTAGAAGTGGAACACCCCAGAGCACACTCAGATCACTCAGGAAGGACACGGGCCACGAGAGAAGCTTCCGAGCGGCCCGTGCGCCCGAACCATGGGAGCCGGGCAGCTGGACAAACAGGCTGGTGATGAACCCGCTGCCCTGTGCTTAACTGGGGTCACTCCCGGCCGTGAGAAAGGGCACCCTTTGAGCCCCCAGAGAGCACTGCCCTGCCGAGACTTTGCCGCTGGCCCTTTGGAAGGTGGGCTAGAGGCTCGTGAGGATGCAGTAAGGGGGCCCCTCACGGCCCCTCTGCCCTGGGCGAGCACCGCGCAGCAGGCCCCACGGTGGAGCCCACGGCACAGGGCAGGGGCGGGGCGGAGGCGGAGGCCCGCACAAACCCAGGACGGAGTGAGGAGCGGCCCCGCTGCACCCACCCTGGGCGCAGGACGCCGGATGCGGGAGGGCGTCAGAGCAGAGCAGCCCCAGGGAAACGGGCCCTGGCTGTCCGTGCGGCGCGGGCTGTGCCCTGGGCCCGCAGACCCTCACCAGAGGTGACCCTGCTGAATGAGAAGCCCGCCTGGGCTTCTCTGACAGGGGCTTGAGCGTCGCAGAGGCTCCAGGGGGCCCGACCCACACGAGAGTCCACACTCTCCCAGACTCAGGCGGGCTCCCTGCAAACGAGTGTGGACGGAGCAGCTCCTGGAGGGCCGCCTCCCCGGGGCCCGCGCCAGCTCCCGTCTGCTGCCCTCCGTGCTGCCCTCTACCTGAGCTGCTCCCGGCACAGGGGACAGGTGCCCTCGTGCCGCCGCCTTTGCACTGGCTGGGTCCTCTGTTTGCAGAGGAAGAGCTCGGGGCCAGGCAGCAGCCCTGCAATGCACGGTGAGTGTGAAAGGCGCCGGGGCCGTGCCGGGCACAGGCTGAGGGGCTGTCTGGGCAGCCCTGAGCCAGAAAAGAAGGCCCTTGCCCAGGGCCCCGCAGCTGGCTCGTGGCCTTCTGCTCTCGGGGACGGGCCTCTTGCCTCTCTGCAAGGACCGGTGGCTTCTCTAAAAGTACTTTCCAGCCAGAGAGGGCCAGATCGAGGAGCCCTGGGATGAGTCCCCAGGGGCCACTCAAACCGCACCTGTCACCCAGGTGCCTGTCCCCTGCAGCACTCGGGCAGTGTGCCCCGGGGGGCCCTGTCCTAACACACGAGGTGGCTGCCGCATGTCACGCACTCCTGTCCTCCCGACCGACACGGTGCCGACGTGAGAGAGCACTGACCCCCGAGCAAGCACGCAGAGTCCTTCCAGGCCGACCCGGCTTCCAAACTGAGCCTCCTGCAGAGACACCAAGACTGCCCCAGCTGTCCCTTGTCCTGTGACTGTACAGATGACACACCTGAGGCAGGTGCAGGTTTGGGGGGAACGCTCAGGAGGAACGATGCACCGCGAGGGCCCAGGACTGGAGTCGGCACGAGGCGGGGAGGCTGGCTGACGGGGGGGGCCCTGGGGACGGGGGGCTGCCAGGCCACTAACTCGTGGGGCCCTCACCCAGCCTCAGCCTCTCACCTGTAAGATGAGACGGTGATGCCTGCCCGGCAGGGTTGCTGAAAGACAGAGGGCGCAGGAGCATTGCAACGTCCCTCGTGAGCGCGCTGTGCCGCGAGCTCGGGTGGCCCACCCTCCCGGAAGCCCTCAGAACTGCAGCCACGCCTGTACCCAGCCCGGACCCCCCTGCGCTGTCACTACCCGTCCCTGCTGCTCCCCCTACGCGCTGGGAGCCCAGAGGGCAGGGGCTGAGGTCTATCTGCGTCTTGCCCAGAGGGTGTCTGTGAATGAACAGTGCACGGGGTGAGCGGCGGTGGCCCCTTCTGCAGCGACACTGGGCCTTCCAGCTCCCAGCGACCCCTGGCACCAGCAGCGCCAGCACCATTAACTCCCCGCCCCTGAGCACTCCCCACGCGCCTGCACTGCTCTCGGTGCTTTGCGCGGATGGTCCCGTTCCTCCTCACCAGGGCCCTGTGACAAAGGGTATCACCGTTCCCATTTTATGGACAAGGTACACAGAGCTCAGGTCCTTGCCTGAGCTGGGATTTGGCTGCAGAGCTCACAGTCTTTTAACTGCTTCCTTCCACACGAGTTCCTTTGTCCCCTGCAGTAGCAGCAAGTGACATCGGCAGGACGGATGACCCCAGCGGACACGGAGAAACCAAGTGCAGCTCCAGCACAAGGGACAAGAGCTCCTGCCGCCCCACCAGGCAGTCTGGCCAGGTCGCTGCCTGCTTGCGGGTTGCAGAGGGCTGAGTGCGAGGGGCGGAGGGGAGGAAGCCTGCCCTGCTGCCCGCTGAGCCGATCAATATGCCCTTTGAAACAAGCCCAGCCCAGCCCAGCCCAGCCCAGCCTAGCCCAGCCCAGCCCAGCCCAGGGAAAGGTTAATTTAAGGGCAGCCCACCCAGTCGGCCTACCCGGCTGCACATCTGAATCTCTGGCCCGATTCTGTCAGATGTTCGATGGAAATCACAGTGGAGTCTCCCTCCCACAGGGGCTGACGTGAGAACGCCAAGTGCCAGTCCCCACCCGAGCGTCTCCCAGGGACCCCAACCTGTGGCGCGAGCTGAACAGTACACCCCCCTCCCCGCTGAAGAGGCCTCCTGCTGTTAAAAACCCGCCTTCAGTTTCGGGTCAGAGAGACTTAAACCCTGGCTGCACCACTTACAGAGCTGGATGAGTTTCCGAGCCTCCACTTCCCCATCTGCAAAATGGGCTTAAGCACTAAGCAGAGACAGCGTGGCTGCAATGAGTAAGTGAGATGAAGCCCGAGAGCTTCCTGGCACGTGGTGCTGTCACTGCCTGGGGTTCTGGGGAGGAGACTGAACCCGAGATGCCGTGCACTCAAGCGGGGCCTCTTTCAACTCTGAGCGAACAGAGCTGCCGCTGCCCGTGACAGCAGCTGCATTTACCGGGACCTTCCATGGGCCTGGCCCTGCTCTAATCCTCACAGCTACCTTCCGCATTACGAGCCCTTACTGCCCTCATTTTACAGATGAGGAAACTGAGGTGCAGAGAAGTTGGTCATTTGTCCAGGCTGCACAGTAAGTGGCAGAGCTGGAGGCTGGACCCAGGTGGCTCTTTAAAACCTCCGCAGCAGGCTGTGGCATGGGGAAGGGAAGGAAAGATGGCGGGCCAGCGCTCACTGAGTATTTACGGTGTTCCTGGCGCTGCACTGGGCGTCTCCATGCCTGGGCCCATGGAAGCCACGCACAGTCATCTGAGCTGGGTTCTGTGTTCGTGAGGAAGGTGAGGGGTAGAGGCCGAAAGGCCAGCTGCAGGCTCGTGACTCCGGGCCCTTGACGGCCACCCTGGCAGTGCTGGGAGGCTGAGAGCAGGAACGCTGGGACAGCACTCTCAGAACTTGGCCTTGCCGGCCGGCGTCCCCCAGTTCTGGCAAGAATCCTGCCCAGTCGGTTCAGCCTGAGAATCCCCGCCCGTGATGTCCGGTCGCCTGGCCTGCCTTCAGCAAGAATCCGCCACCTTTGATGTCTCCTCTTAGTGACTTTCCACCCACTGACCCCTCACTCTGCTCGTTGGCTCTAAACCCCCAGCCGTCTTTGCTGCATTTACAGCAGAGTCTGACCTCTCTCTGCTACTGGACAGGCTTGACCCCTGTCACAACAGTCCTGAATAAAGTCCCCTTACTGTTTGAACAAGCGTCAGAATCATTTTTTGACAGCACAAAGCTTCCTGTCCCCACCGCAGACGCTGGTTGAAGGATTAATGCATGCTGTCCCCAGGCCTAGAGAGGACACGGGGCCACTTTGGGATGCTGGGAAGGGATCCAGATCCCAACCCAGCCTCTGCACGTGCAGGCCACCTGGACCTCCACGCTGCACGGGGCTGACCCCGGGTCTTCCTCACAACTTGAAGCCTGCACGTGTGTGCGCGTGGGCAGGTGTGTGGGGTGAGTTCACATAATCCGCTCCAGAGGCTTCTGAGGCTAAAGGGAGGCCATGCCTGTGCGGGAAGGGCAGGGCCAGGGCTCGGGGTTGGGGGTCAACGTGGATCCTTTCCTCCTCTGTCCCCGCAGTACCAGACGGAGAGAGCAAGAGCAGGGAAGGAGAGAGAGGATGGGGGCAGGAAGACGGCCCGGGGAGGGCCCACCCGAGTGGGGGGCTCGGGGGGCGGGGCGCCCTCTGCCTGGCCCCTCCCTCCCCAGGGTGATCTGTCTCAAGGCAGGCACAACATGGCCTTTTGCTCAGAAGGCTCCCACGGCCCAGCACCCACAGGACACCAGCACCCACAGGACACCAGCACCCACAGGACACCAGCTTCCGGGCAAAGCTCCCAGGGTGCCCCTGGAGGCCCCATGGCAAAGAGGGTTTCCTTCCTCACCCTGCAGGCCCCTGTGCCCCTGCTCCCTCCTCCGAGAAGCCCTCCTGGACCTGCGCAAGTAGAGCAGGAGCCCCCAAAGCCCCCTCCTCCCCATCCCTGGCCCTGTCTCTGAGCACAAAGCTCTGAGCCGTGACTGTTTCTTTCTCAGCGCCAGGCAGGGCGTGAGCATCTCCAGGGTCGGCCAGGGCACCGTGAACACGCTGGGCTCAGTGACCCCTCGGGGGGGAAGCTCCCGACCCTCAGTCCCTGCTCAGACCTCCAGGCGGCCTTGATCAGTGCCTGCTGATGGAATGGATGAGCACACGAATCTCTTCCGGGTCACAGTGCTTCTCAGCTTTTTGCTGGCGACCCCTGCAGCTGTGGCCCGGCCACAGAAAGCAGCAGGCCTTTCCCTAGCCCCCAGCCCTGCATTTAGTTTGCGGTGAGCAAGCTGCTCGTTCCCAGGCTGGGGGCTCCTAGAGAAGGCCTCTCGGTACAGTTGCTACATCTACGCCCTCTGCTCCAATAAACGGGGCTGAGCCTGCGGTAAAAGCTGATGGGGCCTCACTGGTTGTTTGCCCAGTGGTTTCTCATTAACTGAAAATAAAAAATTAAAGACAGAAAGTCCCCAGAGATGCAGGAGGGGTAGGGGTGGGGCTGAGGGACTTGCGGATGCCCCCTGGGGGCTGCGCCCCAACCATTCCACGGACACAGTCACCTCCTTACACCCCGTGCCAGGGTCTGCAGCCAGGGCGGGGCAGGGCTGGAGCAAGGCCAGGCCCGTATGACGCCCCCAGACTCCACCCCTGCCCCCTCGCACCGGGCCGTGTCTCTCCTCAACCTTCACTACCCACCGGCAAAGGCCCAGCGAGGCCGGGAGCGGGTCTGCTTGCTCCTGTGTCCCCGGGGCCCAGGGAGGGCCTGGCCCAGCAGGTGCCCAGGAAATCCCTGCTGATGACCAGCAACCGGCCCTCGCTGCCCTGCAGCAGCGGGTGCACATCTGCCCGCCTGCGAGGGGCTCGCCAGGCTGCCATCTGCCCAGGGCCACTTACCCTCCCTAATCGGGCTCGGGAGACAGGCCGCAGTTTGCGGAACAGCCTCCTCCATGGGGCGCTGGGGGGGATGACAACCAGGAGATTTAATTAGAGCCCTGAGTTCCTGCCGGTCTCCTCTGGGGGGTCACACCTCACCTGCAGGGGCTGTCAGATCCCTGTCTCCCTGGGGGATCTCTGGTCTGGGAGCCGGCACGGGGCGGGGGGGCCCTTTGTGAGCTCTGGCTGAGCCTGAGAAGCTCCACGTTCACTGGTTCAGCGAGTGTCACCAGCATCCCAAGGTCGGCACAGAAGAAACCCGGGTCACTTGCTCTCTCCCTCACCCCTCACCACCAGGGCCTGCGGCGTCTACGGCCTAAATCTCACTCCAACCGCCCCAAGGTGTGAGGGCCCAGAAGCTCAGGGTGTGGGTCCGGGGACCCCAGGCCTGGGTTCAAAGCCCCATGCCAGCCCTCGCCAGACGGGTGTCCTGGACACGTGTCCCTGTGCTCGAGAGCGTGGATGGGCGCGCACGGCTCCGCCCCAGAACCCTGGCCCCGTGCCCAGGAGTGGGCGCCGCCCTCCACCGGGAGCCCCACGGTGCCTCTGTCCCACCAGCTCCCACCCTGCCCACGCAGCAAACCTCTCTGCATCTTTCAACCCCCCCTCGCGCCCCCAGCGCTCCCCTCTTCTGCGCACGCGTCTGCCCTAGGTACCCCGGGAGCCCTGTCTGCCGTAGACGGTAGGTGGCGTCTCTCAGGGCCGGGCCCACCGAAATCAGAGCCCGAGCCCCTCAACCCTGAACAGCAAGTCTGCGGACTCACAGCCCCTCAGCCCCAAAGCCCAGAGACAAGGAGCTCCCTGTGCTTCCCGGCTCAGCTCACTGTCCACAGGGCCAGAGACCAGGAAGCAGCTGGCAAACGAATTCGCTCAGCACTGGGTGTTGGGGAGCCCCGGAGCCCGGGCCCGGGTGGCAGGGAGGGCACTCAGCAGGGTGATGGCACTGCAGAGCTCGCTGTGGGTTCTGGAGCCCCCGGGGCTGTTGTGCCAACTATCCTGGCGCTATTCCTAGCGTGGTATGGCTCCCTGTTCACTTCCGCTGCGCTAGGCGCCTGTTAGAAACTCGGGGACACATCGCGCATGTTCCCTTAATCCCGGTCTCCGTGCTGCAGAGAAGGTATAAATGTTGCCATTCTGCAGGTGAGAAAGCTGAGGCTCGGGAAAGGAAAGGAAAGGCTGACATCACCAGGTCCGCAGCCCTGGGCGGCCCCCACCTGCGTCTGTGCTCGAAACACCTTTGCTGAGTCCCGGTGGCCCATCAGACTCAGCGCACCTCTGGGAAGTCTGACCTGGCCTCCGGGCTGGGCTCTCGATGCTCACCTGAGCCCCAGACAGGGACACGGCTGCCATTCGCTTGCAGAACCGCCTCCTCTAGGCTGTAAGCCCCTCAGTCCGTCCCCTCTGAAGCCTGGCCTCCACACCAAGTTCCTTCCAGGACCCCCCATTCTGCTCGAGCTCACACAGCCCGCCGCCTCCCTGGCAGCCCCACATGGGCGTCTGATGGACCTGCAGACATGACCGGACGCTCCTCTGCACTCCCACCTCCACCCAACCCCACGCCACGCCACCTCGAGAGGCCCCGATGATGGGGGGTAAGTGCAGCCCCCAGGCTGGGGTCAGGGCGGGGTGGGGTAAGTGCGCTGGGAGAGGAGGCCGTGCAGGGCGTGGACCCCTGGCAGGAGGGCTTTGGGGGCGGTTTTCGGGGAAGCGCGGAGGAGGTGACTTCCGGCCCAGTGAACACATGTGAAGGAGCTAGTGTGGGATCCTTGAACCGCTGAGTCGGGGAGACTGGGGGGTTACATCAGTCTTTCTGCCCCACCCGGCACCCTCCCGGTTTGGCTGATCAGCCTCCTACTGTCACATGAGAAGGAGCACGTACCTCTCTGGGCCAACAACATCGCTTCCAGGAGAAAAATGGAATTTTTAAAAGCAACGTGGAAGCTGACTGCCTGCCATGTTGTCCGCTTAATTAGCAGGAAAGCAATTTCAGTCACAGAGCAGCACCCTGGGCAGGGGACCAAGGTTCCCGACACGAGGGAGCTGGCCGCGGCGGCCTCTGCGGGTGAGGGCTGCGGAGAGACCAGCCAGCCGGGCCCACCCACGTCCTGAGCTGCGGGACTCAGGACGAGAGCACAAGGGGAGACCACCTGCCGCAGGGCCAGATATTCAGGAGCCATAGACCGAGCTAACAAACAAGGACTTAAGACACTTTTCATCCTCCTAGCGTGACAAACACACCTCCATCATGGCTGGGAGGCCGAGTCCAAATGTAGAATTGTGGCCCCTTGGAGTTCCAGGCTGGGATGTGATGCCGTGGGAGCACCAGTACCCTGGAGGTTCTCCTCCCTGCTCACCCTCACAGGGGATTTCATTCCCTCCCATGCCTTCCACCACCTCTGGGGCTGGTGAGCCCCATTCTGAGTCCAGACCCATGGATCCCGGGCCTCTGTAGCTCCGCCAGGTGACTTGCTGGCCAGCCCTCAATCCCCCCCAGCTCTCTGGGCGGGGCCGCCCCTCGGCTCCACAGGGACGCCCCCGACAGTCACCCTGGCCCTGAACCCAGAGCCGCCGAGCTCCGCCCTCGCTCCCACGGTGCACGGCCCCTCTCCAAAGCCGGGGGCCATCACCCCTGCGGTTTCCAGCTCTAGGCCCTCCCCGCCCCACCCTGCCTGTCCCCCCCCGTGCACCTTGGCTTCCTTTGCTCGTCTCCCCTTCCTACCTGCCCCCTCTGCCTATGCTCTGGTGCCAAGTTCAGATGAAGGCTCCTGACTGAGGGAAACGGATTCTGCGGCGGCACAAAGCCGTGAGGAGCCATAGACGGGAGGCTCCTGGCCGCACCCTGACACATGCTACTCGGAAGGGGAGACCCAGGTCTGAAGAGGCTGGGTTACGGCTGAGGATGCCTCTGCGGTACCCCTACTGCACACAGGGCAGCCCCCTTGAGGGCTGGCTGGAGGGCCGTTGCTTTAGAGAACCCGGAAGAATGGCTGTAATGAGCACATTAGGATCTGGTATGCAAATCAGGGCGCTCAAAACAGTTTGTTCTCTTGAATAATTTAATCATCTCCACCACCATCTCCTTCTCCTTCTAAGCAGCATGTATTTGCTTAGGAAGTGGGTGGGCAAGTCAGGACAGGGTCCCTGGGGCCAGAAGCCCCGGGGCGGCCCCTCTTCTCTGTGGGACTTGGCCTCCCCTGGAGGCCTGAGCTGCACCCCATCTGGAAAATGGGGATGAAAACCCCAGCCCCAGGCTCCTGGGGTCATGGGGCTGCACAGCTGGGGCGGAACCCTGAGCCCACCAGGGGCCATCTCAACAGCTGGCTTCCTGAAAGCAGGACGGGTCTCAGTAACGGGACTGGCGGGGACTTCTCTTCATTCCTTGATCAAATAGGAAAGAGAATAGTATTTACTGAGGGCCTTGATCTGACACTAACGGGGTGTAGACCTATGGCAATAGGCGTATTTCAAACAACTCTTTTGTCTTCTCAGTAACCTTGTAAGCAAGGCTTGAGAGAGGGAAAAAAATCAAGGCTCAGAGAGGTTAAGTAATTTGATTAAAGCCATCGAGTAGTGCTGGGATTGAAACATGGCTCTGTCTGAGCACACAGCTCATGATCTTTCACCAAAACCACACTAAGGCCTGGTCTTCCAGAGGAATGAGAAATGTCGTGGATTCATCTAGGAAAACGACCCTTCGCTGAAATGCCCTTACAGAGTCCTGAGGAAACAGAATCTGATGGAAGCTACAGCCTGTCTTCCCCACCAGAGAGCCCTTTAGGTCCATCCTTCCACGCATCTGTCCATCCAGCTCAGATGTTCTCACTGAGCACCCACAGGAAAGCAGCAAACAAGTGAACACACACACACGTGCATACACACACGTCTCAGTCGGTCGCAGGCGGTCCTGAGGCGTGAAGGATGAGGGCGGGATGGGAGGCTGTTTTACGTCGGACAGTCTCTGCGAGGTGGCATTTAAGTCGAGTCCTGAAGGAGCCAGACAGACACCTGGAGAGCAAGTGCCGGCAGAGCAAGCAGGTGCGGAGGCCTGAGGGACCAGGCAGAGACGTGCTGGGAGATGGGTCGGGCTGCATCCGGGAGGTGAGGTGCTTGGCCTTTCCATCGGGTGAGACGGAAACCCCGGAGGGCCTTGGGCAGAGAGACTGGGCAGCTGGCCTCGGCTCTGCGGGCTCGCTGGGGCTACTGGGGAGCAGGCAGCGAGGAATCGGGACGTGAGTCAGGAGGCTCCGCGGGCGGCTCGGGGAGAGGAAGGAGCAGTGGTGATGTACGATGCGGTGCAGTCAGACCCGGCCATGTTCTGGAGGCTTCGCGGGGCACGGGAGCGGTGGGGAAGGCAGCAGGTGCTGGGCCTGTGCCCTGGGAGAGCTGACCATGAACTGCGGGTCGGGGTGCCAGCGAGTCTGGGGTAAGAAGAACGTGATCTCGGCCTGTTGAGCTGAAGTGCCCACGAGACACCCAGGGAGGTGTGCGAGGAGGCTGAGGACAGGCGTGGAGCACGGACACGTGCCCCGGTGCGGACGGGCCTCGAAAACGCCACGCTCAGTGAGAGCTGGCCGCAAAGGCCACTGCTGGGTGATCCATTGATATGAATTGCCCAGAACAGACAGACGGTGGGGAGAGGAAGCAGATCGGGGGCTGGGGGAGGAGACTGGGAGCGACAGCTAGTGGGTATGGACCCTCTTTGTGGGGTGAGGAAAACGTTCCAGAACTAGACAGTGGTGATGGTTGCGTGACTTTGTGACAACACCAAAACCACTGAATCGAACTCTTTGAAAAGGGTAAATTTTATGACACATGAATCATATCTCCATTTTAAGAAAGAAATTGAGGGCATGGAATTGAAACTGCACTGGATGAGAACCCGGGCGCAGGTCAGAGCAGGCAGACGTCGGCACCTGAGGACAGAGCCCAGGGGCCCGACGACGCGTGGAAGTGGGGTTCGAGGAGAGACGGCAGAGGAGTGGACGGCGTGACCCTAGGACGCAAGGTGTCCCAGGAGCCAAGTGGACAAGGTGTCAGGAGGAGGGCGTGATCAACGGTGACAATGTAGTGACAGGAGAGGTGACAGCGGTGGGGACGCTAGCGGTGGGCCTGGGGAGGGAGGGAGGGGTGAGCTAGGACAGCTCGTTAGAGTGACGGCTGCGAAGGAGGAGGACGAGGGTCACAGGAGGCCATGACACTGCAGACGCCACAGCATCTCTGCAGATGGGCACGATTCGGGAGGGAGGGGTGGGCGGGTGACGCCAGGCAGTGAGGGGGATGGCACTCAGAGCAGAAGAGAGCCGCGTCACAGAGGGATGGCCCCGTGAGGAGGTGAGTCTCAGAGAGGACACCCATTGCCCAGGCCCCCGGCCGCACTTCAAACACAGACACGAGCACAGCCCTTGTCTTGGGGCTGTTGCCCCCCCTTTCCCAGCACTGGGTTAGACACCTGGGCTGCTCACCCCCCCAGTGTGTGTACTTCCCGGAGACTAAGTGCCCAGGACACAGCAGTCCCACGGCTGGCATTGCGGAGAAGCCCTCGTCCCCTGGGGTTCTGTGCGGAGAGCAGGAAGGACGGCAGGATCTGAGTCCATCAGGCACGCGTTCCCTCGTTCAGGAGGGCTGCGGGCGTCGGATCCTTCAGATGGGCTCAAAGAACCTCGGAGTGAAGGGAAGGAGACGCCAACGCCTGGCAGAAAGCGCGCTGGGTTCTGGTCCCACAGCTGCATTCCGCTGCCTCCCCCGTGAGACGGCGCCCCTCCAGGGGTTCTGTCTTCTCTCCCCGCTCATCTCTAGCACCTGGCACATGGCGGGTCTTCAGCAATGGAAGACCAATGGCACCTGTTCGTAATAAAAGGTGCCCTCTGTGGTCAGTCTCTGCCAGTGAATGCCTCGGTTCCCTTGTGAGGACTTACTGAGCCCCTGCTCAGGGCAGCCCAGATGCACCCAGGAGCTGCAGGAGGGCAGATCCCTGCTGCAGCATCACTCCCACGTCCAGTGCACACTTCCCAGTGCCCGGCCGGCCCTCCCTCCCTCCGGCTGGTTCATCTGTTCTCCATCCCATTGCTCCTGGCTCACTGACCATGCTCAGAAGTAGCATGGTCAGTGAGCCAGGAGCAATGAGGCCCCGGGTAGATGCCCAAGTTCTGGGAGCAGGAGGGAGGGAAGGCCGGGCAAAGTTGGTTAGACTCCACGGGAGGGAGGGGCTTCCAAAAGCTCAGCCCACCTCCACAGGGTCCTGGACGCCCTGGAAGGACAGGCATGTTGTGTGTACTTATGTGAGTTTACACTTTCCTGAACAGATGGTTCGAAGCTTCCATTGGATCCTTGAGACACTCTGGGGCCCCAAGGGGTTAACAGCCAGTATCTTAAAGGATGGGCTGGACCCAGGCAGGAGGAGGAGAGGCGAGGGAAAGAGTTTCTGAGTTAAGAGGAAGAGACAGGAAAAGAAAATGAAGGAGGGCTCAAGATTCGTTCATGGGTCAGAATCCCCATCAAGTGCTGGCAGGAGAAATGGCGGATACTGAAGGCCCTCGGGAAAGGTGAGGAGCCGGGATCCCCATGGGTGAGGGCAGGCCCTGTGTGCTGAGTCGGGGGGAGATTCTGGGGGCTGAATGCAAGAGTTGTGGGCATGGGTATGAGAGACATGTGTCCTTGAAATGCAAAGCCCACACCGATCTGCTTGTGAATTACACCAAAGAGAGCTCTTTTCCCACAAGCGAATTTGTAACCACAGGATGAAGACGACCCGCCTGGATCACACTCCTCCCTGCACTGCTCCCAGCAGGGACCCTGGCAGGGCCAGGAGTGGGAGACTCGCTTAGCCGGGCTCTCCGGCATCTGATCCGGAGCCTGGAGACTGCCAGTGGCCCCCTTTAAGGACACAGAACTCTTTATCCCCAAAAGGGTTACAAGTACAAAAATAATCACGGAGCAATTTTCATAGACACAACATCTATCGCACAAAGCAATTCAATAGCGGAATGTTTTGCTTTTTTCTTCTTTTTCACAAGGCCCCAGGGAACCTGCCAAATCCCTTTGGTCCCAAACATCAAGGAATAGCGATGGAAAAGAGGAGGAGCTTCCCTGCCTTATGGAGGGGGTGGGGGGCAGTTATCCCTGGGCAGGTGGCCTCTCAGGCTCCACCCCCAGCTGTGAACAGAGGGGGCCAGAGTCCTAAGGGCCCCGCCCCGCCAGACTGGGATCTGGCACCTGCAGCACCCCAGTGGCCCCTCGCTGGGCCAGGCCTCCTCCCCAGCCCACCTCTGAGCTCCCGTCCCCACGGTGAGCGTGACGGCTGTATGCTTGTGAGTCCCCAAAGTGAC
Organism: Balaenoptera acutorostrata; assembly: GCF_949987535.1. Taxonomy (NCBI): domain Eukaryota; kingdom Metazoa; phylum Chordata; class Mammalia; order Artiodactyla; family Balaenopteridae; genus Balaenoptera; species Balaenoptera acutorostrata. The sequence goes on along the minus strand of NC_080080.1, from coordinate 3,748,886 downwards.
AACTTCTTCTCCAAATGCGAACTGTGGTCCCACCTAAAGCCTTCCTTCAACAAATATGTACTGACTCCTGGACCAGGGCCTCTGGTATCAGGCAGACACTCAAAACAGGGCTCTCACATTTACCAAGAACTGGACTTTGGAGAGGTCACGCCACTTTGGGGCACTTCCGTTTCCTTCTCTGTGACATGCTTACCTGGCAGCATGTGGGGACTTGCAAGCTAGTCCCTGCAAAGGCACTCAACCCACAGTGTTTGTTCTTGGGGTCTCCGCTCCCAAGCTCCCCGCCAGAGGAGACCACAGAGGGGTCTCAGGGCTGGGGCTCTGCCTGGCCCAGCGTCCCTGCCTGGCTCCTCCCGAGAGCACCTTCCTCAAGGGGAAAGGCCGAGCCTGCGTCACATCCTCGGGGAGCGTCCTCTTCTCCAGAGGAGACGGCCTGTCTGGGCGTCCCACGCGTTCGTTGTTTCAGCACTGTCACATGTCCTGAGTCCCTACTCCACGTGTGTGTCCCCTACACGACTGCGAGACCCCGGCACAAGCCTGCCCACAGTCACAGCACTGTCCCCACTGCTGCCGCCCCTCCTGAGGCCGCTGAGGACCACGGTGATGACCATGGCCTCAACTGCCTCCGGGGGCTTTACACATCACCTGTCTCACTTCTCACAACAGCGGCACGAGGTGGGAAGGACGAGTCCTCAGATCACAGATGGAAGGCAGCCTCTGAGAGGCTCCAGGACCAAACCACACAGCAACACCTGCTCTGCCCGATTCCAAAGCCCTGCTTTCCCCACTCCGGCCACGTGTTCTGAGGTGTGCGGTCAGTCAACTCCACACAGGGAGAAATGCAAGGTGTCATGAGACGAAGGCTGGGCTAGACAGATGGACCCAGGTGGGAATTCGGGCAGGTGCGGGTGGGAGGACGGGGAGAAGCTTCCAGATGGAGGAGACGCGGGAGCCGAGTGCAGAGGTGGGCAGGTGGTATGAGCTGGCCGGGCCCAGATCCCGCACAGAGACAGGGACATAGCAGACACGACGGGGCTTCATCCAAGAAGAAACGCAAGCAGCTGACGCACACACAGCGAGAAGCCGAGCCTGGCCAGTGATCAAAGAAGCGAAGTGGAGGCCCGCAGTGCCTTTCCTTGCTGACCCAGTGGGCTGGCAAAGGTTTCTATGGAAAATGAAAGCTACTGCTGGCAAGAGTCAAGGGAAATGGGTATTTACATACACGGTTGGTTATCACCTCGAAGCTGTAATATGGATGCAGGGCGATCTCGAAGTAGGTAGCAAACAGACACACTCTGACTCGGTGGTTTCAGTTCTAGGGGGTTATCGGTGTGGGTAGGTTTGGATAATAACACCGAGAAACCAGAAACTACCTCCAGTCCAAAACCAGAGGGGACGGACTACATAGGTTAGGAGACACCGGAATAAAAGAACATCACGCAGCCATGAAAAATCACGTTTTAGATGTACCTCTGGTACGGAAAGACAGGACTATGTACATGAAGGAAACGCGTACTTATATACCTATATTTTCAGGTATATCTCATTTTTATAAAAGATGTACGTAAGAAATAATCTAGACAACTACAAACCTCTTTGTTAATAGTTAATGCCTCTGGATGATGGGATGACTGCTACCATGTAACTTCCTTGTGTTCACCTATTATTGTTATTTCTCTACAACAAGCATACTTTTTTTGTTTAATTTGTCAGTAAGGGTTATCTGAACAGAGAGCTCATAGCCCACTTTAATTCTTATCTTTGTACAATCTGTGTTAAGTGTACGCCAATGTAGGCCACATCTAAGGCTACAGGCTAAATTGTGTCTCCCCAAATTCATATATTGAAACTCTACCACCTGCAGCTCAGAATGTGACTTATTTGGAAATGGCCCTTAAGAGGTGATTAAATTAAAAGGGGGTCCTGAGGGTAGGCCCCAGTCCGGCATGACCAGTGGAAGTAAGCTATGCGCCAGTTGAAGAAACAGCAGGCGGCTGAAGTCAGGGGCCAAACTGGACCCGGGGGCTTCTGGGCCTCCTTCATCTGAGCCTCAGGGACGCACAGGCCCCGCCTAGGGTGGGAAAGTAACAGATTTCAATAGAGGCACGGCAGCAATCCTTATGTGCCCGCTCTTCTGAAATAGGGGCTTAAGTACATGCTTTCCAATAAAAAACGCACAAGGAGAGAAAACGGAACTCTGCCCGGGCCACTGAGGACTGGACTGGGGCAGCTGGGAGGGACCTCGCTGACCACCTCACCCACTTCCTCCGGGAGGTGGGGTGACCGCCTCAAAGTACCCCCTTCAAGAGCGGCAGGCGAGGAGGACACACGTCTCCTGATTCGGACCCCAGGGCCCAGCGTGAGGACCACGGGACATTCGTGACGTGTGCACATGAGTGACCCCAGCCTGGGTGTGTGCAGATGGCCGACCCCACCTGCCCCTGCAGCTTCAACATCCGGGCCAGGCAGGTCCCGGGACACAGTTCCCGCAGCCCCCTTGCCTGCCGAGAGCTGGGGTCTGGGAAGTCTCCCCCGGGCACGAGTCCAGACGGCTGCCCGGGTGGCTTGGGTAGGAAGGTGACTCCGCTATCGGTGACAGCCCCGTCGGTGGAAACATGATTATGCTGCAGCCTGGCCTGGAGGGACAGCAGGGGCCCTGGCTGCCCGGACGTTGCTAATGGCTATCGATTTGTCCTGCCAGCCTCCGAGGCCTATATATAGCCTGCTCACAAAATCACTTGGGATCCAAACGGAAAGTGACCGTTGATCAAGCCAAATGGCCCTCGTGCATGTGCACGAGCACAGGTGAGCACGGCCGCGGGTAGGTCTGTGCACTCGGGGGACAGGGGAGAGGACTCGATGGGGCGCCCTCGTGGGGCCTGGCATTGCGTGTATGTCACCTCCCCCCACGGGGACCCAGCCTGGCAAAGGGGCTTTGATAGTTTTATAGATGAGGAAGTGGAGGCTCAGGGCTCAGCGACCTGCCCACAGGCTCCTGCCCTGCCAGGAAGTGGCCGAGGAGAAGAGTGGACAGCCAGTCTCTGGGAGGAGAGACTCGGCCCAGCCACTCCTGGCTCTAGAAGGCGGCCGGGGGCCCAGAGGGGCCTTGGTGCCCTTCTCCGTGGGTGAAGGAGAGGGATCGGGCGCCCACGGGGGGCTCAGGGACTCAGAGCACGCGGCGCAGTCCCCGCCCCCAGGAGCTACCGTCGTGCTGGAGAAGAAAGCGGAGGGTGTCGGGAAAGACAGCCAGGTAGCCTAGGCCGGGGCCTCACGAGGGGTCCACCCAACAGTCCCCAAAGCCCTCCACTCCAGCCATCTCCATGGCCACCGCATCTCAGCCCCAGGCTCCCAGGGTCCCGTGAGCTCCCCTGGGATCTGTCCCACGTCCCGATGACGCTCAGGGGGTCCCAGGGCCACGGCCGAGCCCAAGTGAGTCTCTGCAGAGTGGCGTCGTGCAAGAGGTAGGGCCAGGGCTGAGGTGACCACGTCTCCTCCAGCCTGAAGTCCGCGTCCCCAGCATGGCATGTCCCAGGAGCCCTGTGGCTACGGGCCGGGGTCTGGCTCTGGATGGAGCGCTGGCTCCATCAGCAGCGCCCACGCTCGCTCTGTGCCCACCTAGCAGGCAGCGTGGTGAGGTCGGCCATGCCAGCCCAGGCCTGGCACACCCAGGTCCTTGCCTCCATCTTTCCACGTGCTGGTGGCTTGAATAGGTTTTAACTAAAATCCAAAGTAAACGCTAGACAGTACTTAGTGCTAATTGGGATCATTAAAATTAAAGTAAATGAAGATAAAGCTCCCAGTGGCAGCCAGAGGCCCTGACTACAACAGAGGAGTTTGTCCTGAGGGTAAATCGCCCCCTGGCATCAGGCAAAGCAGCAGATGGAGGTCGATGGGAATCAGAGACCCGAAAGGCACCATCCACCAGTGGGAAACGGAGGCGGGGATGGGACGACAGCTTTCCGCTCACGCACCCCTTTGCCCCGTGGTTGCCCTCTCCCAGCCCAGCCATGCCAGTGCCCCCAGGTGCCCGTCACCACCCACTCGGCTGGATGCCCGCCCTCTCTGTGGACCTGTGGCCACGGCAGCCCTGTCGCCTGCAACCAACCGATTAATGCATTCATTCTTCCGATTACCCTTCACTCAGCTCCCCCTACCTGTCAGGTAGTCTTCTAGAAAGAAAAGAAATCTCTAGAAAGAAATAAAACAGAAAGGCAAACCAAGGGCCTGCTTTCCTGAAGCACAGGTTCTCATGGGGAAGGAGGGCAGAAACACTGGGCTGGTACATCCCGCGTTGGTGAGGGATCAGCTCTAGGAAGGAAATGGGACGGGTGAGGGGGAGACGGACGTGGGCTGTGCTGGAAAGGGTGCTAGGGGAGGGCGGGCAGCTGCAGGACGGGCTGCTGGATGGGCTGCTAGACGGGCAGGCGAGGGCTCGCCTGGGCAGGCAGGACAGAGGAGGGAAAGAGGCGGCCGGAGAGGCCTGACGGGGGCTGGAGGGAGATGGGAGGTGACTGGGGGTTTCAGCAGAAGAGTGACAGCCTGATGCACGGGTGTAGAGGGTCACCCGGCTGCCGTGAGGAGAGACGGTGGCAGTGATGCGAAGAGGCCAGAGGAAGGCCTTAGAAGGGGCCCAAGAGAAGCACGATGCCGGCGGCCTGGACTTGGCGGGGTGGGGGGTGGGGGGGACGACTGGGAAAGCTGCCAGCCTTGGGGCTGCACATGTGTGCACGCGCGCATGTGAGCACGTGTGTTTGCAAACTGGGTGCCTCTCCCTCTTGCCTGCACAGGGCCCCAGCCGGCGTGACCTCTGATGTCCACCCAAAGATGTCACCATCCAGCTGGGCACCGCCTCCCCCCCGGGGCCGTCAGCAAGGCGGGTGCTCCCCCCCTCCCCGGGCCCTGACCTTGCCCACCTCGGGACAGCACTGCACTCCCTCGTCTCCCCAGGCCAGAAACAGGCAGGGGAGGTGCTTCAGAACATTTACCGAAGGAACATGGTCTTCCTGTCAACCCCAGAGTAGCGGCTCATTACCATTAATTATTGAGAAGATTATTCCCGATAAGGACACGGATGGCTCGGTAAGGGGAGGGGATTTGCCTGACTGACAAGTGAGGGACAGAGCTGGGAAGTGACCTCAGCTGCTAGAGCCCAACCCCCATTCCCGTCCATAGCACACACTCTGGGGATCCTGGGAGCGACGGGGAACACGCAGTTAACAGCAGAGTCTGCTGGGCACGGAGGGAAACGACCCAATGGCATCGCGCGACCTTAGGGTAACGCTTGGTGAAGAGGCAGGTTGAAGGCTGTGATCCAAGGGCCAACAGGGGCTTCGTCCCCAACACACCCAAGGCCAGAGTGGGCCCAGGGGCATCTTGGTGCCTGCCGCGCCTGGGGCTGGACTCCTGGGAGAGCTGGGATTGCCCCCCATCCTACAGGGAGGGACCCGGCGGGAGGCCCTCAGGGCCCCTTCCCACCCCTCAGCCCAGGAGTAGGGGGGTCGGTTCCCAGTTCTCTAGAGGAGCTCTCTCTTTGGTTCACTTTTCTAATAAAAGCAAGAGACTAGAATATGGGTCTCTGGGGACCAGGAATGGGGCTGCAATTATTCATTCATTTTGTGTCTTCCTTTCCTGTAAACATTTCCCCTTTTCACGAGCTGATAAATTTGCTTTTCCCAGAAACTGAGAGGAGGGCCTTTGGCCCAGGCTGGGCACTGAGCATGCCGCGCAGGCTAGAAATTACCAGCTGCCCTCCTGGGTGCTGGCAGGTCGAGGGCCGAGGTCACATCTTAGAGGGAGGGCGCAGCTGGCGCGGGCAGGGGGTCACCCCGAGGGCAGTACGGCCCGGCCCCAGCCGGGTGTGAGCACAGCCTGGGCTGTGAGTCTGACAGGCTGGGTCCCCCTGCCCGCCTTGTGGGACCCGATGAAGCCCCAGTCAGGACCAAACGCTCTGTCTTGCCCTCCATGGCAGTCTGTCCTTCTGGCCCTGAAGCCTGGGCCTCGACATGGTGGGGCCCACATGGAACGTCCTCTCCATTTAGGCCCCTGACATTCAGCTCTGCCTTTGGGGGTCTACCCAAAGGCAGGTCTCTTCCTGACCCCTCCCTACCATGGTGTCTCGGCGACACGCACCTGACATGCGGCCACCCCGGCCCCTGCCCCCCGAGTTACGCTGCTCCGGTCCCCTGACACGCCCCCGCCCCCCCCCCCCCAACCAGGCACTCTCAGGGGACTTGGGCGCTTTTTGGCCACCAGCCTGGCCACTGCCTTACTGAGTACAAGAGGACCAGGCTGGGGAGACGTGGCAGGACCACAGTCAGTTCAGTGGGGACTCGGGATCCAGACGTATGTCCTCGGCTCCCAGGTGAAGTGCTCTCTACCCTACGAGGCTACTGACCTGCACACAAATGCCGGGCCTGGCGGGCCAGACGTCGGAGTACACGGTCACTCAGCTGCACAAGCAAAGCCTGCTGCTCGGGGCCACCAAGCAGGGGAACTAAACTGCCAGCTGACGTCACCCCGTTTTCCCAACACAGCGCTGACCAGTGTGCCCTCTGTGGCCCAAGGAGAGGCGGGGCTACTGGAAAGGTTGGTGGCACGGAGGTAAGGACGGCAAGGCGGCTCGTTTACAGAAAGGGGACGTATAACCACTTATTCAGGAAACAGGATCTTAATTACCAGATCGATCACCTGGTCAGGAAAGCGCAGCTGACCACGCAGCAGCCAAGCTGCCTTGAAACCTTCAGGTTTCTCCCTGAACCCGGCCTCCAAAGTGGCTTCCGTCAGGCAGGCCTGTCTGCCCCATCCGTCTGCCTGTGTGCACGCACGCATGCGTGGAAAGGCACATGTCTGTGTCATGGAAAGGCACTTGTGGTGCTGCCTTCAAGTAAAGTAATTATAAATTTTACTTGAGAAATTACCATAAAGTTCCTTTAGGGAAACCAGAAATGATTTGGTTTTGGTTTTGGTTTTGGCAATAAAACCAAAAGTCCATCATGCCTTGGAATCCTTATGAAATGACGATACAGTCATTTCTTCTTAAGCCACAGATCTGGTATGCCTTAGGCCCTCTGCAGCTCCCGCAGCGCCAGCCCTGAGCCTGCATGTGACCCCCACCAGCCTCGTCGCTGAGCCCCGAATGCTCTGCTTCCCGCCACCTGAACATGCCACCTTGATCCTTCCCCTTCCAACGCCCCCGCCTTGATCATCTTTCAAAGTTCAGTTCCACCGCCACCTTTTCTGGGAAAGGTCCTCTTTCCACCCCATGGTCGAAAGCAGCACCTTCACCTTTTCTCTGGATTTCTGTCTCAGCGTTCAGCAGATTGTTTTCCGATTGTACATCTACCACTCAGCCTATGTGCTCCTTGGGGCCACACCGAGATGGTCTGGCAGATGCCAGGCACTTAGTAAATGCCAGCTGAATGAATGATGGAAGGCTTTATTCTTCTTAAGTTTTCCCACGGGAGTTGTTAAAAGTGGTTCCAAATAAGCCCCACAGGTGTGCCTGTTTTCTTCCTGGGTTCTCCTCCCGGCCTCGCAGGGAGTAGGTAAACATTTCCTGAATGAGCAAATGAATGAATGAATGATTTTCTCCTTGATAATAACAAATAAGTTATTCACGCTGGCCATGAGACTTCTCACATATTAACGTGCACTTTGGTGAAACAAAATCACATGAAAACAACTAGAGTGAAAGAGACTTTCGCTTCCAGCCAAGGAACAACAGGGACAAGTTTACCCTCCCCCAGCACAACGCGGCACAACAAAAGCTGGACAGAAGGCATGAAACCATGGTTTTCAACATGCTGGTCATTAAGCAACAAAGTACAGTGACCCCTGAGAGACGAAGTGAGCCTACGATACCTCAGCTTACTGCCTTGAGCGGTTTCTGGGTCAGGACACAGGGAATGGGGACCTTAGGGGGACCCTGAAGATTCTGTGAGTTGAGAAGATGGAGCTGAGAGTCCAGGGAGGTGAAGGCAGCTGGAGCTTATCGGACAGAACACTGGCGAGAAGAGAGCAAGGGCAAGCGAGAGACTGCAGAGGTCCAGAGGGGCCCCTTAGGAGTCAGTGACATCCAGAAAGTACCCAAGGCTGGGGAAAGGAGCACCTAAAAGGTTCGTAGGGAAAAGTGTCTGTTGCTCACGTAGACCCAGGAACAAGACCTGTTCCCACCAGCCAGACAACAAAACATCAGAATTCATAAGGTGTTAGCCTAGTTGGAGAGTTCTTGCCTTCGTAGTGGGGAAAAATTAGCCCTAGACTAAACGCTGTTCTGGTCTTGCCTAAAAGATCTTGAAAGCAAAAACCTAATATGATATAACCTTTTCTAAGTAATAAAACTGTGTCCCAGAATCTCAAGAGTATTTATATCCTGCACCCGAAAAGGCAAAATTGATCATGTTTGCCATCCAATGGAAGATTACTAGGCATTCAAAGAAGCAGAAAAATATGACTCACAATGAGAAGAAAAAAACCCCAACAATCAAAACACGTCCAGAACTAACACTAGAATTAGCAAATGAGGACATTAAAACAATTGTCATAATCCCAGATGTTCAAAAAGTTAAGCTATGACATGGAAGGTACAAAAAAGACCCAATTCAAACTTCTGTCAATGAAATGTACAATATCTGAGATGAAAATAAACAGGATGGACTTAACAGCAGGCTACACTGCAGAAGAAAAAAATAAGTGTACTTGAAGGCACAGCCATAGAAAAGATCCAAAATGAAATATGCAGATTAAAAATTTTACAGAAAGAAGAGCATCGGTAAGTTCTTGGAAAATTTCAAGTGGCCAAACCTATCTGCAGGTGGAGTCCCCTGAAGGAGAGGAGCATGGAGGGACACAGAAAAAGCAAATGAGAAACAATGGCCAGTTTTTTCCCAAAACTGATAAAAACAATAAACTCCAAGATCCAAGAAGCCAAACAAACCCCAAGCACAAAAATTATGAGGTAAACTACACCAAGGCACACTATAACCGTATTGCTCAAACCCAGTGATAAAGAAAAGAATTCTTAAAAGCAGCCAGAGAACAAATACTACATATAGAGGAACAAAGGTAAGGATGACAGTGGTTTCTTATCAGAAACAATGTAAAGGAGGAGACGGTGCAGCAACATCTTAAATGCTGGATGGGGTGGTGCGCAGAACTGCTAAACTAGAATTCGAAACCAGGCAGAAAACAACTTTTTCAAAAACTAAGGTGAAACAAAGACTTTTTCAGAAAAACAGAAAGCAGAAAGAATTTAGCAAAAGCAGACCTGCATTTTCAGAATGCTAAAACAAAGTCTTCCAAGTACAAAGAAAATGACACCAGATGGAGACGTGGATTGATAAGAAGAAACAAAGGCACAGGAAAAGGTAACTACATGGGTAAATAGATAAGATTTTGTTTTTATTGAAAACTCTATAAAATAATAAAAACATTTTGTGGGGTTTATAATTTATATACAAATAGGATGCATGATAATAGTGGTATTAAAACTCAGAGAGGAGAATTGGAACTATGCTATTATAAGGTCCTTGAAGTATATATAAAGTTTATAATGTCACTTTAAGATAAGTTAAAGATGTATACTATAAACCCTAAACCAGCCACTAACATAATACAGTAAATGAGGCATAGTTATAGCCAAAAGAGGAGATAAACTGTCTTTGTTCACAGATGACATGATGGTCTATGTAGAAAATCCAAAAAAACTAACCAAAAAAACCTCCTGGAACCAAGTGATTATAGCTAGGTTGGAGGATACAAGGTAAACATACAAAAGTCAATTAGCACCCCCCAAAAATGAAATACTTAGGTAGAAATCTAACAAAATAGTTTAAGATCTATGTGAGGAAATGAACAAAACTCTGATAAAAGTAAACAAAGTAATAATAAATATATAGAGAGATATTCCATGTTTGTGAATAGACTCAATATTGTCAAGATGTCAGTTTTTCCCAATCTGATTTATAGAGTCACTGCAATCAAAATCCCAGAAGGTAATTTTGTGGACATTGGCAAACTGATTCTAAAGTTTATACGGAGTGGCAAAAACAAACAAACAAACAAAAAACCCAAAGACAGAATAGCCAACACAATATTGAAGGAAAAGAACAAAGCTGAAGAACTGACACTACCTGACTTCAAGACTTACTAAAATCTACAGTAATTAAGACAGTGTAGTATCAGTGAAAGAACAGACAAACAGATCAATGAAAAGACTAGAGAGCCCAGAAACAGATTCAGGTAGATATAGTCCACCAATCTTTGATAAAGTAACAAAAGCAATACAATGGAGAAAAGACAGTCTTTTCAACAAATGGTGCTGGAACAACTGGACATCCACATGCCAAAAAAAAAAAAAAGGATCTAGGCACAGACCTTATACCTTTCATAGAAATTAGATTAAAATGGATCATGTAAATACAAAATGTAAAACTATACAATTTCTAGAAGATAACATAAGAGAAAAATCTAGATGACCTTGGGTATGGTGATAAATTTTAAAATACATCAAAGGCACTATCCATAAGATAAAGAACTGGTAAGCTGGAATGCATTACAATTAAAAACTCCTCTCTGCAGAAGACACCATCAAGGGAATGAGAAGACAAAACCTGGGATAAAATATTTGCAGAACACATATCTGGTAGAAGACTCTTATCTAAAATATACAAAGAACTCTTAAAACTCAATGATAAGAAAACAAACAACTCAAAAAAAAAAAAAAAACGTGCAAAAGACCTGAACTGACATCTCACCAAAGAAGACAACATTTGGCAAATAAGCGTATAAAAAGATGCTCAACATCATATGTCATTAGGGAGTTGCAATTTAAAACAAGACACAGCTACATACCTGTTAAAACACCCAAATTCTAAAGCACTGACAACACCAAATGATGATGAGAATATGGAGCAACTGGAACTCTCACTCACTGCTGATAGGAATGCAAAATGTACAATCATTTTGGAAGACAGTTGGGTGAATTCTTACAAAAGTAAACTCTTACCATATGATCCAATAATCGTGCCCTTTGTTATTTACCCAAATGATTTGAAAACGTATGTCCAAAGAAAACATGCATGTGGATATTTATAGCAGCTTTATTCACAAGGGCCAAAACTTGGAAGTAACCAAGATGCCCTTTAGTGGGTGAATGCATAAATAAACTGTGGTACATCCAGACAATGGAATATTATTCAGCACTAAAAGGAAATGAGCTATCATGCCATGAAAAGATATGGGGGACACTTAAATGAATATTACTAAGTGAAAGAAGCCAATCTGAAAAGGCTACACACCATATGATTCCAACTACATGACATTTTGGAAAAGGCAGAACTATGGAGACAGTAAAAAGATCAGTAGTTGTCACGGGTCTTGGGGGAGATGCATAAGGGAGCACAGAAGATTTTTAGGGCACTGAAACTACTCTTTCTGTATGATACTCTAACAGTGGATATATGTCATTATACATTTGCCAAAATCCATAGAATGAGCCACACCAAAACTGAATCCTAACGTAAACTGTAGATTCTGGGTAATTCTCAAGTGTCAGTGCAGGTTCATTGATGGTGAGGAATGTACCACTCCGGTGGGGGATACTGACAATGGGGAAGACTGTGGGGTGGTGGGTATACAGGAACTCTCTGTACTTTCCACTCAATGTTGCTGTGAACCTAAAACTGTTGTAAAAAATAAAGTCTACTTTTAAAAATGGAATCATAAAAAATACTTAACAAATCCAAAGGAAGTCAGTAAAATAGGAAAATGGAACAAAGAACAGTTGGAATAGACAGACAGCAAACAGAATACCACAGACTTAAAGCTAAACTTAATAATAATCACATTAAATGTTAATAGACTAAATGTAAATGGACCCAAATAAAAGGCAAAGATTGCCAGGATAAAAGCAAAATAAAACCAAACTAAACAAGACCTAACCATATGTTGCTTAAAAGAAATGTGCTTTAAATATAAAGAAACAAATACACTGAAATTGAAAGTATGGAAAAAGGTATATCATGAAATCACTAATGTAAAAGTGGCTGGGGTGGCTATGTTAATATCAGTGCAAGTGATATTATGAAGTTATGAATGTTATTTCACAGTTATAAAGGGGTCAATTCATGAAAAGGACATAAGAATCCTAAATGTTTATGTATTGATACCTAGTAACAGAGCTTCGAAGTTTGTAAAGTAAAATCTGATAGAGCTGCCAATAGAAACAGCAAAATCCACAATTACAGGTGTGTATTTCAATACCTCTTTCTCAATAATTGATACAAGTGAACAGAAAATCAGCCAGTGCATAAAAGACTTGAACAACACCGTCAATAACTTGACCTAATTAACATTTCTAGAACATACTACCCAAACAGAACATACATTACTTTCAAGTGCACATGAAATATTTATCAATACAGACCATATTCCCAACTGTAAGTTTAAGAAGACTGTCATACAAAGTATATTCTCTGACAACAATGGTATTATATTAGCATTTAATAACAGAAAGAGATCTGGAAAATCCCCAACTATTTAGAAACTAAACAACACACTTCCAAATAACCCTCAGGTCAAGAAAGAAATTAAATGGGAAATTAGAAATTATTTTGAACTGAGTGAAAATGGAAACATATCAAAATTTGTGAGATGTCAATAAAGCAATGCTTACTGGAAATTTATAGCACTAATCACCTATTAGAGGAAAAGAAAAACCTCAAATTTAGGATTTCAGCTTCTAACACTAAGAAATTAGAAACAGAAGAACAAATTAAATCCAAAGTAAAAACTAAAAAAAGGAAGGAAACAAACAGCAAAGTGGAAATCAATGAAATGGAAAACAGGAAATCAATAGAGAAAAATCGATGAAACCAAAAGCTGGTTCTTTGAGAAGCTCAATAGAATTAGAAAACCTCTAGCCACACTGATCAGGAAAAAACAGAGAAAATGCAAATGACCAGTATCAGGAATGAGAAGGGTGAAAAGATGAACAAACACCTATCACGTGACCCAACAACTCCACTCCTAGGCAGTGACGCCAAATAAGTGAGAGCACACGTCCGTACAAAGACTTTTACAGGAATGGTTGTGGCTGCTTTCTTTTTAACAGCTCCAAACTGGAAGCAAACCAAGTGTCTATGAAGTGAGCGGATAAGGAGTATAACGTAAGTGCATCTGATGGGATGCCGCCCAGCAACAAAAAGGAGCAAACTCCTGATATACACAACATGGAGGAATCTCGACACGGTCATTCTGGATGAAAGAAGCCAGTCACAAGAGAGTATGTAGTGCAAGAATCCACTTGTATAAAACGAACCTACAGTGACAGAAAGCAGATCAGCGATGGGAGGGCTGGTGAGGGGTGGGGGTGAGCCAGAAACGAGGCATTCTGCAGAGCAAGAGGCAACTCGGGGGGACGATGGCTTCACCTGCGCGTACATGTGTACACTTTAGATATGTTTAGTTTACTGTGTGTCAACTAGACCTCAACAAAGCTGCGCAAAATCCGGAACCTGACTCAACCAGGGCGCACCGGGAGGCCACGGCTCTTCCATGCAGAGCACTGACGTGACGGGATGAGGAGTACAGTCACAGCCTGGGGGAACGTCTAGTCACTGCTCAATGTAAGTTTGAGGAGGAAAACTCTGGTTCAGAGTGATTGAGCTGCTTCACGCCTGTGTTACAGCCCACGCAGAGAGGGGAGAAGGGTACCAGCGCTGGCTGGGCCCCGCCGTGCACACGGCTGTCAGGAGTGTCTTCCATCTTATCACAGCCCCAAAGCAGAGCTACTGGGCCCGCTCTGAGGGTGAGGACCTTGGTTCTGAGCTGACTTATTCCCTGGGGCCTCACTGTCAACCCCCAAAACAGGAAAGGGCCTTGCTGAAAACTTCAGTGTAGGTGGATCAAGTCAAAGACATTGATATATGTCTTAAGTTTTTTTCTAAATCTTTACGAGGTTACTACCTAAGAATTGGTGACTGTTTAATGTCCACTTTAAATTTATTTTTCAAATCAATTCCGCTGTATTTCAAGCTGTGAATCTAACACTTCCCTGCTTGTTTGCGCCTGCGCCAGCTCCTGCCCGGGGACCCCTGTATGTTGGCCGGGCCCCACAGCAAAGCTGCTCCGGGATGTGACTGGGAGTGACCTGTGACCCCATGGCTGGGCCTCAAGGTTGGCTGGTAATGTGGGGGTGACACCTGGACGCCGCCTCGCTCCCAGGGCTACTGTCAGCACCACAGAAGCTGGGAGCAGAAGCGCTTTGGAAGGCACAGAGGGCTGCTCAGAAGTGAGAGGGGGACCCACCTGCAGTGGGCACTGCCCCCCCTCCCCACGGGGTTCCCCTTTGCTGCCAACCCACTCCCAGGTACAACACAGGGCACTGGACTCAGAGTCAGGCAGCTCAGTTCCAGCCGGGCCCCGGCCCTCCCGGCCGTGTGACCCGACAAGCTGCTCCCCGTCCCTGAGCCGCACCATGGTGATGGCTGCGTGGGCACCAGACAGGACAGCACCACCCGATCTCGGACGCAGGTGCCCCTCACCGAGCCTGGTGGGCAGAGGAGCCTCTGCAAACGCCCCCTCCCCCCTGCCCCTCCTGCAGGGCCCACCCCCCGGGTGGCCACCGGGTGTGCTGCAGGAGGGCCGGGGTGGTGGGTTAATTTAAAATTTAACTTGCTTTGCTTTTCCCACTGGCAAAAGATGTGGGAACAGGTTTCTAAAAATAGCCTGGCCTGTCAGAACTGTTAACCATCAGGCCGGGCACAGACGCCGGGCTGCTGGGGAAGGAGCGGCGAGGACTCCCAGCTCTGGGCCTCCCGCTGCTGACACCTGCTGGGCCCGGCGGCCAGTGGGCAGCGCGCTGTCCTGGGGCCGAGACCACCCCTCGGGCGCTTCCAGACAACCACCACCGTGGAGGTAACAGCAAGGACCACCCGTGTCAAACGCTTGCCCCCCGTGCTGCCTGGCCAGGGGCGCATGCTTTACGAGCTCTCCGTCGCTCCCCCTCACAGGCCTACAAGGACCCCACCTTCATCGGAGCTGACAGAGGCTCAGAGACACTGGGGGCAGGCTGGAACCCAGCTGGACCGAGGCCGAGTGACCGCAAACCCAGCCCGTCTGTGAGGTCTGTGGTCACTGGTAGCGATGGCTCCCGTGTACCAGGGTCCCTGGAGCTTGTGGAAATGGGTTCTGGCTCCCCCCAAAGGTCCTGGGGTGGCCATCCACGCACAGAGTGGGTGGCTGTGGACACTCCAGCCTGGGCCTAGGCTCCGTCTGCTACCCACCTTCCTTTCCGGGGAAAGAGCAGACCCGGCAGAGAGGGGAGTGGGAAGAGACGTAAGGAAACCCAGGGCAGCTTCAAACCGCTGAGCCTAGAGGCAGAGCTCACCCCACGGCACCCGCCCAACCCAAGGTCAACCCACCACGTTTCTGAGCAGACAAAGTCGCACCCAGGCTGCCTGCCTTCCAGGGGCACTGATCCTGGGCTCTGCAAGGGACACAACTAGATCTGGGGGCCCCTCTGCCAGCAGTCTTGGGTCAGAGCAGAAGGGTTTGGAAGAGAAGTCCAAGTGAAGGGCGCCTATGTTTTAAAAGAGCCAAAAGACAAACACTTGACTGTCTCTAATATGAGAAACTTTCTACACACTAAGATGCAAATAAATCCCAGGAGTTAAGAGAGCAGTGCAGCTAAGATCATCAGCATGGACGTTAATCCAAACGTCGTGAAATGATAAAAACGTGCCAGAAACATGACGTCTGCAGCTCTTGCCTGGGAAAGTGCAGGGCTCACTTAAGCACTGGTTCCCCATACCTCCCCTCTTCTCTCCCCTCCAGGTGGGCGCCTCAGCTGGAGGGGAGACCCGCGGAGGGGAGAGCCCAGGACCGCAGGTGTACTGTGCTGCCCTCAGGGAGATGGGGTGCTCGGGGTGAGGTCACAGTCTCCCCTGCCCGCCCCCCAGGCTGGCCGGGCTGTGCACGCTGCCCAGTGTGCACAGGGCCCTCACCTGACCTGCCCTCACACGCTTGTTCACACTCGGCCTCATCATCCCCAGGCTGCTTGAATTTTAGCCCAGCTGAGCCACACTTTACAGCGGGAGAGGCTGTGTGTCTCACTGAGGGCTTCCTAGAGGCCCCGAGCTTGGTGCCTGTCATCTCACGTGACCTGGAAGTATGTCTGCGGGGCCAGGATCCTCGTGCCCATCCTCGGTGGCCGGAGATGGAGGCGACGGGTGAGTCAATACCGCGCCACAGCTCACCCAGCGTGGGGGGTGGGTGGTGTGGGGGGTGACGGCCCTGGAGCCCAGGGCACCCAGACCTCCCCGACTTTTGACCGTCCACGCGGCCTCCTGCCCTGGCCGGACGCAGCACGTGCTCCTGGCTGTTTGCTCCCTGGTGTCCGGGGCTGGGATAAAAGGCAAGCACACCTCTGACCCTGAACCAGAGGGAGGCAGGCAATGGTGGGTGGTAGAGGTTAGCAAAACGGAGAGAACCGTGTTGATGGGGGAGGACGGAAAGGTAGCCTTGTTGAGGGAGAGCGCATCCATTTTGCTGACGGGCCTCAACTGGAACACTGAAGTGGGTAATCTGGTTAAGGAGGGCTTGGCCCGGGCCTTCTCCCGCTCCCTCCCCCCTGCCGCCCCTCCCGGCTGCAGGCAGCACATTTGGTACGGATCATCTTTCTCGGTAATGGGGTTATTCGGGGCCTGGCCGGGCTGGGGAACATTACGACGTGTCGCCACTGAACTGGGACAGCAGGTGTTTGTCGATGCATCTGTGGAAAATGCTCGCAGCACAATCTCTGCATCAGGACACACACGGGCAAGGACACTGGGAAATTGAATCTTATTACTAATTAATGGCTTTAATGCCTATGATTAGGCCTCAAACACACTCTATTTTCCCAAAGATAAGGTTAGCCCTGTTTGAACCAGGAACCCAAGAGCTCTGCTAACGCTGACGCGAGAGAGCTCAGCTCCACTAATCAAATTCAGACGTTCCGAATCGACCGCCTAGATTTTCAAAACTGTGACCTGAGAATAAATGACACCAGGAGGCCTGCTTTGTTCTCCAGCAAGAGGTGCCACGTGGGGAGAGTGAAGGAGCAGGGGAGGGGGTGCAAAGGCCCGGGAGCCAACACTCACCGAGCGCCACCGGTGGACAGGCCCCGCCGCCAGGGCGCTGGGAGCACAGAGCGAGGGTTCTAGACACGGGGCGGCTCTGCCTGCCCCCACCCTGGGACACGCTAACGTCTAGAGACAGTTCCGGTTGTCGCACCTGGGGGAGGGGTGCCACGGGCATCCAGTGGGTGGAGGCCACAGCGCGCGGATTGCCGACAGAGACACATACGGCCCCGTACGTCCACGGCGCCCAGGTGGGCAGCCCTCGCCACAGGAGATGGACACGGGGCTTGGAGGAGGGCAGCAACACACCCTGCGAGAAAGGGGTCTCAAACCTTCGGGGGCTGCCCGTCCGTGTCTCCAGCTGGCCAGCCACAGGCACCCTCTGCAGCCTGCGTGCACACACACACACACACAGGCACACGTGCTCACGTGTGGTGATGTGTATTTGTTGGATAGACAGCAAGGTGCCACGGCCCCTGAGCAGAGCAGCGGTCTGCTGGCAGGAACCTGGATGCGGGGCCTGGCCACAGGGGCCCTGCTTCTCCTGTGAAGATGCCCCACTCCAGACCCCCAAGGGAGCAAGTGCTCGGCACATTGGCACCCACTTGGGAGGTACAGGAGCTCAGTGGATGCAGGCCTGAGCGCCCCACCTCCCGCCGCACAGTGCCCTGCAGAGCTGACATCCAAAGGCCAGCGAGGGTGGGCCTCTGCCTGTACCACCTCTGGGGCAAAGTGACACTGTTTGGTGGGACTTTAAATCCTATTCGTCCAGAGTCGACAATCAACAGCAGTTGAATACAACCATCATTCACAGGAAAGCAGAGTGACAAAGGGCTTCCTTGGGCCGTCGTGTGTCAGGAGGACGGGAGCTGGCTGTTGGCAGGGCAGCTCTGGGCAGTCTCAGAGCCAACCCGACAGGCTTGCTGGCCAAATGACTCACTGGGTCTGGCTTTGCGGTGTGCGGCACGCCCAGCCGGGGGTCCAAGGCAGCCAGGCTGTCAGGGGCCGAGGAGCCAAGTTCAAAATCAGCCTGTGCCGTGCCACTTACTAGGCTGTGTGCCCTGGGCGAGACGCTTAACTTCTCTGAGCCTCGGTTTCCTCGCCTTTTAAAATGGGATAGAATCCCCGCCTCCTAAGGAAGCGGGGCGATGGCGCAGGGGGCCCAGCACAGGGGGGGCATCTCCCGGACAGTGACTCTCCTGGCCTAGAGCTGGTTCCAGGGCAGAGGAGCTTCCTAAAGGCCAGCTCGACTCTGCTCCATCCCTACCACGTCCACCTGCGTGGTGCCCGCCTCTGCAGAGTGCCCCTGACCCCGCGCGGTGGCATCACCTGACTGCCGCCCAGCCAGCCCCCTCTGCTGCCGAGCTTGTCACTCTATGGCTGGTCCCATCAGACAGGGTCCGCACACTGTGGATCCCTGGAGGGAAGAGACCGCGCTCCCCCTCAAGGCTGCAGACGGGCAGAGGGTCAGCTTGCGGATAGGGAGGCAGCGGCCAAGGGGAGGGGCCTCAAGCTCGGGAGCCGCGGCGACGGGGCTCAGAGGCTGGTTCGGGAGCCCCGCCCCCACTGGCACCAGGCCCTGTCCACCACCCACCCTGCCCTCCCCGGCTGCCCGCAGCTCCCACCAGCGTGGCTGCCACGGGGCTCTCACCACCCAGGGGGTCCCCAAACTACTGCATGACCCAGGCACTGTTGCCCAAGGTTGCTGTCAGACAGGCGGACAGGAAAAGAGGGTTCCAAGGCCAAAGGGCGACACCCGTAACACGGGGGACCTCTCGGAGCCACGACTGTGCGCAGGGGCAGCGTGTCCCCACGAGGGGCTCGGTCGACGTGCAGCACCGCAAACACAGCTCTCCAGGCCAGGCCCACCTGGGGCACGCGCTTTGGGACCCCCAGTGCGAAAGCTGCCTGACGCCCGTGCACTCCCCAGGAGCAGGACAAAGAGCCGGCAGTCCTCTCCGGCCCCGGTCCTGGCCCACGGCCCACAGACCGCACTCGCCCCCCTATTCTCTGGCGGGGCTGGGGCCGCAGAGGGCAAGCTCATGCACGTCGCTGGGCGGACGCTGCTTCTGCCTGCGGGCTCCCCTGGCTGAGCCTCGGGGGGGTCTGGCAGGGATAAGTGCTAAATAGAGACCCGCAAACTGACCGCAACCCCGCGTTCCAAACAAGCAGCAGCGGTTGCTGGGAATTCATCGCACTTCAAAGCTGTTCATGTGACAGAGGCCGCATCCATCCCGAGAGGGAGCTGACCTCAGGCGCACGGCCCGAGAAAGCACACTGTTCCTTTTCTAAGCCTGGGCGAAGACAGCAAGGGAATAAAAAGACAGGAAGCAGGATTTATGAAGCCCTTACTATGTGCCAAGCATGTCTCATACCCTAACTCCTTTAGTCCTCTCAGAGCCCTGGGAAGAAAGAACCGGCTGGGTTCTTGATGGGAGACATGAGATGCGCTATGGACAGGCACAAAAGTTGATCCTTTGCACCGTGTCGGGCTCTTCATACTGGAGACTCAGGGCCCGGCCCAGGTCCCCACAGGCCATGGTGAAACAGGGATGGGGGCCCAGGTGTCCTGGCTCCAGTGCAGAGCCTATTCTTCTTTGCCATGTTTGCATGCTGCCCATGGCTCCACCCACCCAGCACTTGCGGTAGGAGAAAGGCCACTGCTGACAAGTTGGAAGAGCCAGGCTGCCACCCTGTGTCGGCAGTGACCTCTCCGTGGGCCCTTCAGCGAGACGCCAGGCTTCTCCTGGACACAGAGATCTCAAAACACTACCTAGAAGACAGGGGAGTTGGCCAGATCCTCCCCAGGGACCCTTCTAGCTTGAGTAGCTATGTTTTCATGATTCAGACACAGCTTTCCCCTAGGGCTCACCTGGCTTCATGGCCAGGCAATGTGGCTGATAGGATCTGCGATCAACGCTGGGTAGGAGTGTGGTGAAGGCGGTGGGAGAGGTGAAGCCACCAGCAAGTGGACACTTTGATGAGCACTTACAAGCATCTGAAAGCATCCTTTTCAATTATGTGAAAAACAATCCACGACTAACCTGAAACCCAGAGTACACAACTGAAGTGTCGGGAAGCGATCAGAGATCACGATGCTCGCCCAGCCAGGGAGACGCAAGAGGTGGGAAGCAGACCTTTGGAATTGAAAACGAGCCAAGCATGAGCCAATTAGCAGCTCGAGACCCCTCCGCAAAACAGCACGGGGAGGGAACAGGGGCCCCGGCACGTGATGCTCAGGGTCACCAGCCGTGGCGAACAGTCACTGAGCAAACCCAACACAGGAGAAGGCGGTGGGGCTCAAACCGCATCAGTAAGAGCCTGACATCCTCAGTACAAGCAGAGATGGATGGGGGAGGAGGCCTGCTCAGGACGCTCCCTCTCCTTTCCGTGCTGCTCACGGTGATATTCACAGAGTCAGCCCGTGGGCAGAGCCCTGGGCTTCTCCGTGTGCTCAGAGCCCAGCTCTGCACTGTTGGGGCGTTGCCACAGGTCACTCAGTGATGCTGGGGCTCAGGGAGAGGAGTCAACCTCAGTCACCTGGTAGGTCTGTTCCAGCCCCAGGACCCCGATTCTGAGACGCATGCTCAGGAGCTGGGTGACAGGAGTCACTTCCCAGACGGTTCCCATCCTCCCCCCACCCCCCGGCCCCTCCCTGGCCAGGCAATCATTAATCTACTTCTGTCTCTATAGATTTGCCTATTCTGGACATCTCATATGAATGGAATTAGACAACAGGTGAGCACGTGTGTCTGGCCGCTTTCATTCAGCACAATGTCCTCCAGGTTCACCCATGTTGCAGCATGGATCAGGACTCCATTCCTTTTCACGGCTGAGTAATATTCCCTTGCATGGATGATCCACATTTATTGGTATCTATTCATAAGTTGACTGACATTTGTGTTGTCTCCAGTTTTTGGCTGTTATGAAAATGCTGCCGTGAACATTCGTGTACAAGTTTTTGTGTGAACATGTTTTCAGTTCCCTTGGGTATACACATCTCAGAGTGGAACTGCTGGGTCATACAGTAACCTTATGTTTAACTCTGTGGAACTGCCAGACTGCTTTCCAAAGCAGCTGCACCATTTTACACTCCTACTGGCAGCAGTGCATCTGGGTTCCAATTCCCCCACATCATTGTCAACACTGGCTATCCTAGCGTGTGAGAAGTGGCATCTTATCGTAATTTTGACTTGCGTTTCCCAAATGACTAACGAATGATGTTGGAAATCTTTTCGTGTGCTGTTGGCCATTTGATTTCTCTTTGAAGAAATGTCTACTCGAGTCCTTTGTCTATTTTTAAACTGGCTTATTTATCCTTTCTATTGCTGAATTGTAAGAGTTCTTTACACACTCTGGATACCAGTCCCTTATTTGCACATATTTTCTTCCATTCTGTGGCTTCTCTTTTCATTTTCTTGATAGAGTCCTTAAGAGCACGAAAGTTTTTAATTTTGATGAAGTGCAAGTTATCTTTTCTTGTTGTTGTTATTGTTGTACTCTTGGTGTCCTACCTAGGAAAAGATCGCCAAATCTAAGGTCATAAAGATTTACCCCTATGTTTTCTTCTAAGTGTTTTATAGTTTTAGCTTTTATTTTTAGGTATTTGACTCATTTGGAATTAATCTTGACGTATGGTGTGAAGGGGTCCAATTTCATTCTTTTGCTTATGGATATCCAGTTGTCCTAGCAACATTTGTTGAAAATACAGTTGACCCTTGAACAATACGGGTTTGAATCCACGCATGTGGATTTTCTTCAGTAAATAGGTGCTACGGTACCATATGACCCGAGGCTGGTTGAATCCACAGATGCGGAACCGTGGATATGGAGGGCCAAGTATGAAGTTTTATGCTGATTTTTGGCTGCGCAGGGGGTTCTTGCCCCAACCTTTGTGTTGTTCAAGGGTCAACTAGACTATTCTTTCTTTATTGAACTGTCTTGGCACCCTTACTGAAAATCAATTCATTAATGCGAAGGTTTATTTCTGGACACTCAATTTTATTTCATTGATCTGTATGTCCATTCTTATGCCAGTGTCACATTGTCTTGATTGCTGTAACGTTATAATAAGTTTGAAATTGGGAAGTGTGAGTTGTCCAAATTTGTTCCTTTTTTTTTTTTTTTTCCTTCTTCGAGATTATTTTGGCTATTCTGGGTCCCTTGACCTAGAATTTGAATTCTAGGATCAGCTTGTCAATTTCTGCCAAGAGACCATCTGGGATTTTGATAGGGATTGTGTTGAATCTGTAGATCATTTTGGGGAGTATTGATTCAATCAAATTAAGTCTTCTGATCTATGAATAAAGGATTTCTTCCTAAAGATTTAGGGTTTTAAACATTTTAATTTCTTTCAAGGATATTTTATAATTTTCAGCACATAAATCATACACTTCTCATGTTAGGTTTATTCCTAATATTTTATTCTTTGTGCTGCTATTATAGATGGAGTTGTGCTCTTAATTTCACTTTGGGGTTGTTCATTGCTAGTGTATAGCAATATAATTGATATACCAATCTTGCACGGAAACAGAGACTTTCAATCAGAGCTCCTATTTAGAAATATTACCTTACCATCCTAAAGAGAAGCTTCTGCAGATACAGAAGACCAGAAGAGGGCTGTTGTGCTAACCCAGGAGAAGGTGCGGACCTGAACTATAGCGGTAGATGCTACTGATTGTTTATTTGTTTGGTTTCTTCAGAGAGAGGGGTGGTAGGGAGGCCTGGAGGGGTGCCGCCCAAGGTATGGCTACATCAGGATCTGTGCTCTAGAAAGGGTATAATTAACTCCGATCCATGGGAGACTGTGTGAGCTGCTGCTCCAAATGGTTATCTTCCGAAACTCTGGACCCTGGCCATCACTTCAACAAGCCAATATGGAAACACATAATGGGATCCCAGCAATACTGCTTGGAAGAGTTTCCTGCAGCTGCTTTAACAAATTACCTCAAACTGAGTGGCTTAGAACAATAGAAATTTATTCTCCTACAGTTCTGGAGCCAGAAGTCTGAAATCAGTATCACTGGGCTGAAGTCAAGGTGCTGGCAGAGCCGCACTCCCTCCAGAGGCCCTCGGGGAGATTCTGTTCCGTGTTCTCTCCAGCTTTTGGTGGCTGCTGGCAACCCTTGGCTTGTAGCCACACTGCTCCAATCTCTGCCTCTGGGGTCACATGGCCCCCTCTTCTGCATGTCACATCTTCTTTGGCCTCCCTCTTATAACAACACACATGACTGCATTTAGGGCTTATGCATATTATCCAGGATAATCTCAAGTTCCTTAACTTACTCACATCTACAAAGACCCCCTTTTGGCCATGTACAGTCACATTCACAAGTTCCCGGGGATTAGAACTTGGATCTCTTTTGGAGAGTTTTTTTTTTTTTTTTTTCTCTTCCTGGCCGCGCTGCTTGGCTTGCGGGATCTTAGTTCCCCAACCAGGGATGGAAACCAGGCCCTGGCAGTGAACGCACCGAGTCCTAACCACTGGACCACCAGAGAATTCCCCGGAGAGCCGTTTCTTAGCCTACCCCCTGCCGTGTGTGCAGACAAGTGGAACCCTCATAACCACATCCATCAATCTGCTGGAACCACCCCCTTCACTGGCTTCCAGAAGTGTCCATTTCCCCACAGTTGCTATTTCTGTCCAATCTCAGGGGGCTCTATCAGAACCTGTGCTCCTTGTTCCATGTCGTCACCATGGCAGTTCCACTCTGTCTCCCACCATCCACACTGAGGCCCTGGATGAGGGACCTGGGTGGGCTCCTGGGAGCTCTTCCTTACAGCAGCAGCCAGAACCTCCTGCGGGGACTTTCAGTGGAAGGAGCAGGGCCAGGCAGCCTCGGAAGGCCCTGCAGTTCCACGGGCTGGGGCTCAGGCAGTCACTTGTCAAATGTTTACTGAGACTGGCCCTGTGCAGGGCACAGGGACACCCTCACGGTACAATCCCACTTATTCAGCACCCTCTGCCACCTGCACCCTTATGGGCCGTGGAGCCTCAAGCATGTCACTCGTCCCCTCTAGACCTCTGTCCTCTCGTGACCACCTGCTCCGCTGTCTGTGGACTGAGTGGTTGGTGCCGAGTGGCAAGAATGTGCCCGAAGGCCTTCAGGGAGCTCTGGTGCTTACACGGGGCTTCTGGGAAAATCCTCTCATTTCATCCCCACAACATCCGTCCTCGTAGCCGAGAGTCCCTCTTCTGGAAGGCCTGCCCGGTGACCCTCTCTGGGCTCCCGGGGCCCCTGAGCGCTGTTTCGCCGTCTCTTTATTTCTCTCTCCCTCCCAGCTGCATCCGACTCTCCCGCACTCGGAAGCCCCAGCCTGGTGCACACAGTAGGCCCTCAGCAACAGCTGGCTGAGCTTTCTCAAAACCCGGCCCCAAAGCCCCTTCTTCTTCTCTTAGAGATGTGTTGAAGGAGAATTACAGTCAAAGCCCGAACACTAACCCATCCTCAGAGGCCCCCAGTGGCCGGCCCGCTCCCCAGCCCCCGTGACTCTGCTCCAGCCCAAGGGTCCCCTGCCGGCCCCTGAACGTGGTCGGCTGTTTCCACCCAGACACCTGGCACTGCGTCCTCCTCAGCCTTGAATGTCCCTCCTGTAACAGCCCCTGGCTTGGCCCCCCTCCCTTGGGGTCTTTGTGGGTGTCACCCCTCAGCCAGGCCCTCCCTGCCCACCCGCCTCCGGCCCCCGCCTGACTCTTGGCACCAACCAGCGTTTGTCTTGGGCCATCTTCCCCGATGGAAAGTGGGCTCCGGAGGGCGGAGCTGTGCCTGCCGTGCTCCCTGCTCTACCCCTGGCACGCAGTAGGTGTTTAATACACAGCAAAAGAATGAATTAAATGACTCCAAGAATGGAAAATGTATCCGTCCTCGGTGCATGGGGACACGTGCAGGGAGTGACTCGCAGTCAGGGCTGGCTCCCTGGCTGGAGGATGACGGCGGGATTTACCACTGAGATGAAAGCTCAGCGCGTCGTTATTTTCACTGAAAGAACAGAGCATAAAAGTAATGCTGTCAGATGATTAAGCCTCACGTTTAGGAATCATGCCGTCTTGTCTCTGAGAGGCCAGATAAGCAGCAGGACCAGGAGGAGGGGCTCCGCTCACTGGGTGGGTGTCGGGGAGGCAGGGCCCCCCTCCTCGCCTGGCTGTGCGCCCAGCCGGCCCCTCCGTCCTGGGCCTTGGTCGCGCTGCTAACGCTGGGGGCACGGCCACCTTCCTTCCGCACAGCGCCTGGCCCCCGGGGGGCACGGGACGTGCAGGCAGCCTAGTCCTTCCCCTTCTGTGAAGTCACCCCTGGCAGGGCTGGCACCAAGTCGGCCTGGAATAATCCAAATAACTAACAAACGCCACACCTTGCCATCCCAGGGGGTAAGGTTTGTTACTTATGTAACAGAGGTCCAGGGGCAGAGGCTGTTACTTATACCTGTATCAACACACACACCTTGGACACACCGCCCACGGAGATTCGAAACGGCCTGAAGGCAGTCTCATCAGCTCAGGAGTGGGCACTTGATACATGTTTGCTACAATGTGTGTGGCAGAAGCAGAAGCAACCCAGGTGTCCACGGAAGGACGGATGGACAAAGTGCAGTGTATCCCTACAAGGGAATGCCATTCAGCCGTAGAAGGGAAGGAAACTCTGACGCTGGCTATGATATGGATGAGCCTTAAAGACAACAGGCTAAGTGAGATATAAGCCAGTCACTAAAGGACAAATACCGTATGACTCCACTTCCATAAGGTCCCTAAAGCAGAATGGGGCTCACCAGGGGCTTGGGGGAGGGGGAATGGGGAGTCGTTTCATGGAAACAGTTTCAATTTTACAATACGAAAAGTTCTGCAGACGGACGGCGGTGGCGGTTGCACAAAAAAGTGAATGCGCTTAATGGCACAGGATGGAGTAAGATTGGATGGACAAGGTCTGGATGTTCTCACAGGGGACGCAGGAGCCCAGGCTGTCGCGTCTGGCCGGCGTAGTGAAGAGGCCGTAAGAGGAAGGCACATCCCCACGTGGCCGGGCCACCAGGAGCGCGTGGATGCCGTGCACGGGGCGGGGGGTGCTTCTGCGGGGCGTCCCCCGCCCGGCCTGGGCTGTGCCCGCCGTCAGGTGAACGAGGCAGGGGTGCGACGGCGCCGCGAGCTGCGACAAGCTCTGTGGGGACGGCGTAGGGGTCCGAGCCAGGAGGCGGCGTCCTCCCCAGAAAGCACCATGGAGTCAGGAGTCCTGGCTCCCAAATGCACAGCCGCCAGCTGTGGCCCAGGGACCCGCCAGGAATCCACGCTAGCTACCCCGTCAGCTGTGCCGCGTTACCTCCTTTCCTCCGTCTGTCCTGTGTCCTGAAACCTTTCAAGTGCCGACTGCCCAAGACACGGGGTTTGGGGGCGTGCAAGCAGGAAGCGGCAGTTCTGCCTTTGAGCACCAGCATCTCGGCGGCCTCCCAACCCGGCACCGGCCTGCAGGGCCCAGTGGCAGCCCCCGAGGCCCGCAGACGTGCCTCGCGGACACCCCCCTGCCAAGCCCTGGGCCTCTGCTGGGACCCCCTGTACCCCACAGTCTGGCTGAGACCCACGTGGGCTTGCTGGGCGCCCACCCTGCCGGGCACTGATTCTCCCACTGGGCACAGATGCACCAACAGGAGCACGACTGCCCAGCTCACCCCAGGAGGGCAGGGATGCCCTCCTGCTGGCTTCTGGGCATGCCTCCTGTGGGCCGGCCCTGGGGGAGGCTTTAGGGCTTGACGGGACCAGCGGGCAGGGGGCTGGCCCTCAGGAAGGGGTGGGGGGAACAGGGAGAGGGGCTGTTGTTGGGAGAAGAGGGCGATATGAGATCCTGGTCACGTGAGGGGCCGCTGGGCAGCAGCAGGACATCAAGTGTGGTCAGAGGGATGACCCTCCCCGCCCCCGCTCCCACCCCGCCCCAGCCAGGCCTCTGGCGGCCCCTGGCCCTCAGACTCAGTTTCTTCACCTTTAAAATGGGGATGGCCTCATATCATTCACAGGAGTGCTGTGAAGAAGAAATGTAATAGTAATGTGTAAGCTATCAAATCCTGTAAGATGCTTCCATTAGCCCCATGGAGAAAGACTGAGGAACAGCCTTTCTTACAGGCAACATGTCAACTAGTATTTATTTCTGATGATGATGGGAATATATTCGAAGCAGAACACGCTGCTTGGAAAACAATGACTGTCTTTGCCTCTAGAATAAGGAGCTGGCCTCTGACTTGGGAACTGAAGCGTCGCACTCGAAGTGTTAGAGGGCTTAGAACGTGGGGCGTGCCTGGGCATCTGTCTCTGTGCTGCGCGGTGTCTGAGTGGTGTGTCTGTGTCTCTGTGCGAGTTCGAGTGTCTGAGCGCTGCTGTGTGTATTTGTGTATCTGTCTGTTCTGTGTGAGTGTGAGAGTCTGCATGCTGTTGTGTGCTTGTGCATCCGTGTTGTGTGAGGGTGTGTGTCTCTGCATGCGTGTGTGCTGCTAGGGCCCTTCCCAGGTTCTCACCAAGGTCACGGCCTCTTAGCAGGCAGCGTCAGAAGGAAACTTCAGCCCACCTAGCCCATATTCTGCCCGTGACCCCGACCCCTCGTGCAGAGATCGACGCCACTGCCCCTGGGGGAGGTGGCCAGGGCACCCCATCCGTGCTGGACCACATGCAGGGCCAGCGCGTGGCCACCTCACCCAGGAGCCCACCGCAGGCGGTGCCAATGCAGGGGACCCTCAGGCCCCAAAGCCTCTCTGAGAGGGCCCTCGGACCGGGGGACGTGGCCTCTGCCTTCTAGCGGCCCACAGTCACACGCGAGGCCCCCCGACACAGCTGAGCACCCACCCTTCCCAGGGGCCATCCTCGTGACCTGCACACTCAACCCGTCGACAAAGGCTAATTCCCCTCCGCATTCACTGGTGGAAGGTTTTCCAAAGAACTTCAAGCCCTTTCTCCCCAGAGGAGGCGTTTCAAGGCCCACCGAGCAGCTGGGAGCCCGGGCCCGTCTCTCCAGGTGTGTGCAGCGCCCTTCGGCTCCAGTTCCCCATCTCAGAACCGCAGCTCCCCATCACCCCTCGCCCGGGGCACGCACCTCAGCGGGGATTTTTATCTCAGTCGCTTGGGCAACAACCCGAAGTAAATGCCATCCAAACATGTGGTCTGAACGGTCAGCGAGTTCACCCTCTGTGAAGCCTAGATGTGCCCGTGTGCCTTTCCCCGGGGAGCCCGTCAGCAAACAGAGCACCACCAGCCCACGGGGGCAGCAGCGGCTCCTGCCCAGGGCTCGCACACGTGTGCTCCACGGACACCCCTAGCCCTCAGACCACCCCTCGTGTGGGGCGGGAGCCTGAAGTTCAACCAGCAAAGGTCTCGGCCAGCCCCACCGGCTGGGCGGCAGGAGCTGGGTCGGCAGCCGTTCCTCTGACTGCCTGCCCGTGCCCATCTGGAGCAGTGGCGCTCCCGGCGTGTCTCGTGCAGGAACTCGCGCATCACGCATCACACATCACGCACTGAGCATCCCTGTAGGCCCTCACCCCGTCCAGGGAGGGCTCCTCTCATGCTGGGGGCCCAGAGGCACCTCCTAACTGGGTACGCACTTGGGTGGGTGGTGAGTCAGGCCCAGGCTCTCTCCCTGCCTCCTTCAAGCTGTCAAACCCCCACTGAACTCTCCAGAGACGCCCCCAGGCCTCGCCAGGTGGGCAGGGTTCCTGGCTCTCGGCCCAGATGCAGAGCAGACGCCCCCCCCCCCAAAGGTGTGCCTTCCCTTGGGAGTTTCTGCGGGTCTGGGGAACGTGGAGCTGGTGGGAGTAGCGGTGATCGTGCCGCCTTCCTGCCCGAATGTTTGTAAACTCCAGGCCGTGCAGAGGCTTGGAGAACGAGCGTTCCACGGAGACTGAGGTGGGCCCCACACGATTGGGTGAGGTGCCCCCAGCAGGGCTCCTGTCTCCCAGCTCCCTCCGTCTGACGCCCAGGAAAGCCTCTGATGGCAAGCAGGCTGGGAACAGCCCGCAGCAGGCGCACAGCAGAACTGCTGGGTGGAAGACGTGCCGGCACGGGTCGGTGGCTCCTGCGGCTGGGGACTGAGTTCTGGCTTTGCCCTCATGGGCTGGGATTGCCCCACGCACAGGCGGGTGTCACGAGTCTCATTTTACACAAGAGGAGGGCAAGACACAGAAAGTTTAAGGAGCTTAGCTAAGGTCGCAGAGCCCGAGGGTGGCAAAGGCAGGGTTCTGCTGACTCTTAAAAAAAATTATTATTTTTGAACATCTTTGAGACCTACGTCACACACAACACAATTCGCCCCTTTAAGGTGAATAATTCCAGAGTGTTTAGTACGTTCACAGTGTGCAACCATCACCACCATCTAATTCCAGAGCACTTCATCACCCAAACAGGAACCCCGCACCCACTAGCTGTCACTCCCACCCCCTCGCCCCCGAAAACCACTGATCTACCTTCTGCCTCTATGGATTTCCCTATTCCGGACGTTTCACATAAATGGAACCCGACATATATAACTTTTTACATCTGGCTTCTTTCACTTTGCATGATATGTTAAACACTCGTCCACGTTTCAGCATATATCAGTACTCTGTTCCTTTCACTGGCGATCAACGTTCCCTCGTACAGAGACCCCGAGTCGCTGAGCCATCCGCCAGTGGACACCTAGCTTGGCTGTTCCCACTTCCAGCTGTTACAACTCATGCACAGGTTTGGCTGGTCCTTCACATGTTTTCATTTCTCTTTGCCAAGGAGAGGCTGTGCCTGCTTTAGACCCCTGTGCTCTTGTACCCAGCCTAGTTCAAAACGAGAATAAACCTCCATAGACTGTAATATCTCATCACTAAAAACATCTAACTTGATAACCCTCTGAGAACAGGGAGACAAATGCAAAGCCCAGATAATCTACCTAACTTGTCCCACTCAGCATTTACCCCCAAAGCAAAACAGTGTTACCTCGAATTGTACAGAAGCCGCTTCTAAAACTGACTTTACAGTACAGTCTTCTCCAAAGGCGGACTCAGCACTTTGCCCCGCGTTGCATCAGCAACATTTGGACGAAACGGGCACAGGGAGGGGAGTGAGGCCGCCCCGTAAGCGTGCCTAAAGGACGGCAGTGTCAGGGCGGGAGCTGAGAAGCTGCGCTAAACGCCCCAAGAGCCACCGGGCGATGTCCTGCTCCAGAAGGGAGGCTGGCCGTGAAGTCGGTCGGTGCTGATGAGACAGGCAGGCGGCGGTCGCTCTGGGGAATGAATCCTGGGCCGCCGTCGCCTTACACTTCTGTCTCTTCCCCACTGTGACGCCCTTCCACTGTCTTGGGCAAATCTGAGTTCGCCCGCGGGCACCCGGGGTCCTCCACACACCAGCCCGCCTGCCGTTCCAGCCCTGTGCTTCCTCATTTCCCCGCTGGGGCTTCCCTCCTCTGTCACCAGAGAACACCAGCATCACGCCCACTAGCACGCTCATACCTGAAACCACCACGGCCCCCAGCACACGGCAGCCCTGACTGCCTCCTCCACAGCACGGCACAGCCACAGACAAGCGGCTCGACACCCTACGTGCCAGCCCCGAGGCGGACCGAGCGCGCTCCCCCGCAGGCACCACCGAGCACCCTCCCAATCCCTCCCGCCTTCCCCGACCCCTGCGCACCCCAACTCCTCCAGCACTCCCAGAGCAGAGGTTGCCGCAGGTGCGCCCGGCACCTGAGCACACCTGCCCTGGGTGCAGAGTCACTGGGGAACTGGAAAGACAGGGGTGGTGGGAGAGTCTGTGTAGATGGGCTGAAGAATACAAGTGATTGTCTGTTCCCTCCTGAAACCCACGGAAAGGACAGAGATGGAACAGATATGGCATGAGGCCACGAGGAAAGAGGCCATGACAGCTGGGGGAAGAGGGCGGTCATCCTGGGAAGAAGTGAAGAGTAGTGGACAGAGCCCCGCAGATGCCAAGGACAAAGGAGCAGCTGCTGGGAGGCGAGGGTTCAGGAGGACCAGCGTGGGGAGGGATGGGCAGGAACTGCCCAGTGAACAACGCCCGAGGATAATGCAACCTCGGGCCCAGCGGCAGGGGCGCTGCCCTGGGAGCTGCGGAACACACGAATGAGAGCCTGGAGTCTGGATCCTTAGGGGAGCTTTGTCCCCTGGGGTGCCTGTTGTCGCTGGTCTGAACTATGAAATGGGACCAAAATGAGCTCCTCTCCCGGCTAGCTGGGAGACGTGGGGAAGGAAGCGCCGCAGGCCTGCCGTGCCTGGCTGCGCAGACCCCTGCCGGGTGGTGGCACCGCAGGAGAGCGGGTCCCTGGCAGGCGGCCGTCTCCCCTCGTCTGGCCTCACTCCCGCCGTCTTCTCTGTTGCTCAACAAGAGGAGCGCAGCTTGGCGAGGACAGAAAAGCAGAGGATGGGGACTCACGCCGACGAGCTTTCACACCTGTTTGACCTGCGGTAAGTCGACCTCGGAGCCTCACCGGGAGCTGAGCTTGATGTCCGTGTTTAGTTCCCAGGTCTTGGTCCAGACAGACATGAAACGGAGGCTCAGAACACTCACTCTTCCAGGGTTTTCTGCTAACAAGTAGCAGAGCTAGACTCTGAACCCACATCTGAATGTAAACTCCACTCCCCCCTAAACTCTGCTAGCTGGCCTAGAAAGAAAGAGAACAGTCACTGAGAACTCCGAGTGTTCCTACGCTGAACACGTGGAGAGGTGCAGAAGACGGCCAGAAAGCGGGCACTGCTTCTGCAGGGGAGCAGCTGCGGGCGGGCGCGGCCCGGCCACTTGCGCCGCAAAACCCCACGTGCTCCGGCTGCCGCTGGCGGCTCCCACACCTCTCAGCCTGGGGCAGCTTCAAAACCAGGGTCAGGCTGGCAAAAGCTGTGCTGCCAACTGGCTTCATCTTCCCGCCGACAGAAAGGGGAGGCAGCTGTGAGAGGAGGCAGAGCGTCCACAGCCGTGCTTCCAGCCCTCGGACGGCCCCTCAGGCTCCAGGGTCCTCGCTCTCCCAGCGCAGAGGCAAATATTATCACCCCGCGTCAGGGACGAGATTGGAGTGCAGAGGAGGTAAGCACTTGCTCAAGGTCACACAGCTGACCCGAGATTCAAATGCTCTCCATCTCTAGACCACCAAGACTACCCAGTGCTTCGCTCACGGGCGACACCCATTCACCCGCTAGACGTCCCCGAGCCGGGCGCTGGCTGCCTGCCGGAAGCCCCCCGCCAGGAGAAGGCCGCGCTGGGCATGGCCCAAGGGAGCTGCCAGCAGGAGACACACAGTGAGGGCAATGGTGGACCCTGTTCTCATTAATCACCACTCCTGTCCCTCACTGAACCGCCTCAGACACCCTTCGAGACAAGACGGAGAAACAGGCCAGGGAGGCTCCGGAACATGGGCCAGGTGATGCCAGCGGGCGGCCCAGCCGGCAGCTGAGCCCAAGCCTGGGTTCCCGACCACTGGCCAAGCTGGCAAGAACGGTCACGGCTGGAGTCTGTCTGCTGGACAAGTTGCAGGGCACTCGGGGCAGACCTGCTGACCAGGGAAGCTTCCCGAAGGAGGGGACGCTGAGCCCTGGAAAGCAGGTCTGACAGACGGGAGGATTCGCTCCAGCAACAAGGGGCACCGTCCAGAGCTGTGGGGCTGGCCGTGCAGAGGCAGAGACGGGGGAGCAGAGGAGGGGAAGGCCGGGGGCCTCGGGCCCTTCCAGGCCCAGAGCAGACGGCCTAGTCGGGACAGGTGAGGCCAGGGGAGGGAGGACGGAAGGCTGCAGGTCCCGTTCCATCTGCCAAACGCAGACCAGAGCAGCACTGGACTCGCTGCCGGCACGCACGGAGCTCTGAGATCCGGCCCCGGCGGCGGGCCTGAGATCCCCACAGGCAGACAGGGGGATCCCAACAACGTGCTGCATTAATCAATGTAGAATCTGTCTCACAGTTTTATTTTTCTTCTGCCAGTTGTACTAGTATAGGCTGAGCGATCCACATACATTGCTTACACACACGTGCGGGGATTACTCGCATTTCATGGACAAGGCTATGGGGTTGGGGACTTCAGGTGACTTGTCCTCGGCTAGAAAGAGACTGACCCCTGGCTTTTCCAGTTCTGAAGCTTTACAGCACTTCCTGTCTCTGGGCGCCAGGCCCGCAGACTGAGGAACGGCAGGACCCTGCCCTCGGGGTGGAGGGCAGGAGTGGTGACGAGGAGCTGAGGATAAGTGGTGTGCTGGGAAATGTTTAACAATCTGCTGTTTGGCAAAACAGAACTGATTTGTCACTGGCCAATTTCCCTGGTGTAAATACTTCCACCTAACTGATTTCTAGCTACGAACGTGAAGTTAGTTGAATTCACAAAATTCCTGAAGATGTGAGCGGGTCCACGGGCACACCGGCACAGCCCCAGACAGTCTTCTCTGCCACTCAGTGACGTCCCAGTCACTCTATAAGGATCGGCCCCTACACGGACATCCTGAGAAAGCCGTCCCTGCCCTCCTCGGGCACAGCCCCTCACACTGTTTTCCCAGCCCTCAACCCCTCGAACCCGTCTCAATCACAGCACTTACTCCCCAGCACCATTGCTGTTCCTGGGGAGCCCCCCCCCCAAGACAGGGACCACCTCATTAGGGCACAGAGGTGACATCTGGAAGACAGCACTTCAGAGACAACCGTAAATAAATTCCACTTAATGACTATAGATGCAAAAACTATAGATAAAATATTAGCAAGTCAAATCAAGCAGTGTGTCACTAGAATAGCTCACCATGACCAAGAATGGTTTATCCTAAGGGTGGGTCACACCAAGAAATCTATCAGCCTAACTCACCACAACATTTAAAAGAGGAAAAAATCAGGATTACATTAATAAATGCCAAAAGTCATTTGATAGAAAAAAATTTAGAGAACTTCACCCCCCAAAAATCCTCTTAAAATAGAAGAAAACTATTTAAATTATAAGAACTGTTTTTATAATAAAGAAAATATTTTACACTTTCAAATATATACATATATGAATTTGTTACATTTTTAATTAGAATGTTAACTTTTAACTGGACAAAAATGCTCTTAAAGTTCATACGGACATACACCTAAGAAAAGTGTAAAAGAAGAATAGTGAGAAGGAGGCATGCTTTGCCAGATACTAAAACTTATCCTAAAGCTACTATGATAGAAGGGCATGGTATTAGTGCAAAAACAGACAAATCTTTTCAATACTACAGATAAGACAGCCCAGAAGTAGATCCATGTTTACAAAGGAACTAAATATATTACATAGATGGCATGCTAATTCAGAGGAAAAGGATGGTTTTCAAAAATAAATTGGCTCTGGCACAACCCACTAAACATCTCCAAGACAAGCCGGGATCCACCTCGTTCTACGTGTACAAATAAATTCCAGTTAGATTAACATTCTAAATGAAAAAAAGAAATGAAAAGCACATGTATATAATAGGAAGTGGGGGAGGCATTCCTAAGAGGACACTGAACTGCAGGAAAATGAAGGGACTCTTTATGGCAAAAGCCACGAAGACAAAGTCACAAGAAACAACAGTCGAGGAAAAGGTACCCGCGGCACATCCAGCAGACAGGCGGTTCTCACGGCCAGGTTACAGCTTCCTATGCATGGGTAAGAAAGAGACACAGGATCTCATAGGAGAAGGGGTGGAGGGAGTACACAGGGAATTCAGAGGGAGGAATCTACAGGATCAGTAAATAGAGGAGATCCCCAACCTCGCCAGTTGTCCAGGAAAAGCAAATCAGAGCAACAATGGTGTGCTTTGCCCATCAGGGTACAGACGGAAGCCGTCAGGCTGAAGCACGAGGACGTGGGCAGGTGGGCACGTGACCTCCTACAGCAGTGCCCTCTGGGCAAGGGGGCTGGGGTGCATATAACATGTCCAGTACGTGGTTCTTAGAGGGGTCTAACAACAGTAGGATCCCACCTGGGGAGAACAAACACATTTCATATATAAACGTGTGTATGCAGCTACATGAGCCTGGAGAAACGGGTAAAAGGACATAAACGTCTATATCAGGTGCTGGTACTGGGTGTCTGCTCGGAGGATAGGAATGGAGAAGGTAGGCAGGTGAATATATTTCATACCATTCAGTATTATTTCACCAGTAAAAATGAACAGGGATTACTTGTATAATTTAAAGAATCTAATCAATGGTTTTTAAGTGCTATCTAGATTGAAAACCAATCCCGATGCCCAGGCTTGTCATTGGTCCAAGCGTGATCATTGCTTACAGGGCCCGTGAACTTGTTAAGGCTTCCGAGTAGAGAGATCAAGGATGCTCGGCACGGTAATAGCCTGGTAAATAGGAATCAAAGAGGCAGCAGCTGGAGCCCTCCCCGCGGAGCTCAAGGGAGAGCGCGGATGGTGGCCGTGCTCGGCTATTGGCTGGGCCCAAATTGCCCCTCACTCGGGGAATGAGTCGAGCGGGGCTGAGCAATCAGGCCAAGAGACTTGAGAGCTCTTCCCCGGCACCGGGCTTTGACTCCTGCCCCCTCGTCAACGTGGCTCTATCAGGGGCCACGTGTGCTGCCAGAGCCCCAGGCAGGACGCGGGTTGTGGGACGTGGGACGCAGGACACCAAGCCCCCAACACCACCGTAACACACACACTCAGCTGCCGGCAGCTCTGTAGCCTTGAGGCTCCGGACAGGCCAGTTCATCAGCTCAACTAAAAATCCATGCCTGGAGCTGATCTGGGCCAGACCCGTGCTGGGCCCTGGGGATGTAGAGGTGACTTCTTCCGTCTATTCATAATCCAGGCCAAGCGCTGGGCCCCGAGGAAACAGACATGGGGAGACACAGGGACCCTGCCCCTCAGAGGCTCCCAAGTCATGGGGGTCAGTGACACACAGGGAGCTGACCTCGACAGCTTTCTCAGGGCAGCTCTCCCACATGTGAAACAAGAGGGTTGAGCCCAAGCACTCATGTGCCCAGAGGGAACACCAGGTGCTGGACCCACAGGGAAAACAGACCCAGGCCTGTCCCAGCTCAGAGCCTGGGGGAGAAGAGGGGCCCTGGCGACCCCGCTGGTGTATATTTACAAACCGTGCAGTGCTGGAAGGGCGCTATTATGGGGTGCGTCCAGGGGCCAGGCTCCACGTGGGTGTTAGAGAAGGCAGTCCCGCAGCGGAGGCGTGTGAACCGGGAACTGTAGGGCGGGCACAGGGCTCTGCCATGACCCCACGGGGAGAAGGCGGACGAAGCCCCGGTGACAGAAACATGCTCAAGGCCTCTTTCCCTCTGGCTTGGTCTGCTGGGGCTGCTGGAACAACACGGGCCGGGGTGCTTACGCAACGGACATTTGTTTCTCACGGTTCTGGAGGATGAATTCCAAGATTGAGGGGCCGGCAGGGCTGAGGTCTGGTGAGGGCTCTCCCCTTGGCTTGCAGATGTCAGGGACCCTCACTGGGGAACCGGGAATTCAGCTCCAGGCCCACAGCACAGCTCCCCCATCCCAGACAGGCACTTTGAACACTGGTCGTGGGGTTCTTTTTTCTTCTGTTTCTAAGCAAAACTCAGCTGTTAAGCTCCAAGTGAGGCCAAGTGGGTGAAGGAGCAGGTACAAGTGTCCCCAGCTGGGTCGCCTGGGCTGAGGGGGGAGTGGGGGGCATAGGATGGGTCAGCCCATGAGAAGGGACGAGAAAGATGTTACTGAGGGCTGGGGTCTTGGAAGGACCAGAGGCGAGACCCACAGTCTGCAGGGCCAGGCCGGGTGGGCAGCTCGGCCTTCCTACATGCAGCCTCCCCTCTGGGGCCCACGGCCCAGCTGGGTCCAGAAGCTCATTCCCTCCCGGAAAGGAGGCGCAACGGCGGGGGGCGTGGCTGGTACTGAGTCCCTTGAGGCCACTGTCCCGGCTATGCGTCACTCAGGGCAGTGCTGCAGAGGTGTCCCTGGACATGCTGGCAGGATGGATTTGGGCCGTGAAGGCAGAGCTGCAGGAGCTGGGAGGGGCTGCACAGGCACCTCTGAAACTCTGTCCCCAGAATCTCTGCCCTTGATCCCTATGGGATCAATTAACGTTCCCAATGAAAATGGAAATTTAATTTCCATAATAAGTTCTGAGGAAAAGGTCACTTCCACCCCCAGGAGATTGCGTTTCTTGGCTTGTTTTCAGCCAGGCATTCTGCAGGACAGGGCTGGCGACATACGCCCCATGGAGGGTCCTGGGGAGCCAAGTGAAGGGCAGCTGCGCCTCCAAGACCATGAGATGGAATCGGGTTTCAAGGCTGAAGGGCTCCGGTCAGGCTCCCTCCCTCCCACACTCTGCAGTCTGAGTACTGATTGTGCAAGCACCTGCCAACCTCAGGGAGGGACGATCCTCAGGGAGGGGCGGTCCCCAGGGAGGGGTGGCTGGGGGTGTGGCAGCGTGGACACTGGGTTGAAAGGATGAGACAAGAGGTGGAAAGGGAGAGTTAGAGACGGTCTGGTCCAGAGAAGGTGGGCGGGGCTTCTCATGGGTCCAGGGCCTGCAGGAGAGGCCTGCTGAGTCTGGCGTGCGGCACTGGCTTAGAAGGACACACGGCAGAGGTCCGGCCAGAGCCGGTGGCGGGGACTGTGGGCAGGGGCACGGAGGAGGACAAGGCTTTGGACTCGCAGGTCTGGAATTGAGAGAGGCTGGGGGGAAAGGGCAGCGTGGGCCGCCAGATTAGGGGCCAGGCAGGACACAGGAGGTGCTTTCAACAGTCTCATTTTGATGCAAAGCAAGTTTGTGGCAGAGAAGGCACTGATGTTGTCAATTTAGTGAAGGAAACTGAGGCTCCAAAGGTTCAATCACTTGCTGGAGGGGTCTCGGCCCAGCTCTGGCCCCAGGGCCCGTGCTCAGCTCGCCTGCAGGAGCCTCTGTGACGGCTCCGACGTGCCCATCGGGTTTCTGCCAACGGCCCTTTGCCGTCCTGGCTACACTTCAGAGGTGCCCACGCTGGCATCCTTCCTTTAGGCTGGCACGGGCGTCCCCCGACCCAGGAACAGGTTATGAAAGGGGTGAGGGCAGGGTCACTGGGGCGCCAGAGCTTCTCGGGCAAGGCTCTCTCTGCCCCGCCAGACCCCCTGGTCTCCTCAGGTGGAATCTGCTGTTTCTCGAGCGCACTTCCTAATCAAAGTGCAGAACGGCCTCTTTCTTCCTTGGGCTTCCTGTAAAAATAGCAGCATTTACATGATAACATCTGACTGCCATCCGGCTCGAAGTCTGTTTTTAATACTCGAGGTCTGACGCTGCACGGAGATGAGGTGCTCAAGATACTAGCATGCGAGTGGCCGGCGAGACCTGCCGTGCCTGCCCGTGGGCCGCTGCTGGTCAGTTCTGGGATGCGGGGCTGGCGGGGGGCCCCGGGGAGGCCGGAATGGGCCTGGCGCTCCGACCTCACCATTTACACCGGACTTCCTTGGTCCTCAGCTTTGCCATCTTGAACTTGAGCTCTAGGCTAAGGGTGGGCCTAATGCTCTGGGGAAACGTTCCTAAGTGAGGCCAACCGGAATAAGCAAAGGGGTCCGTCGCCTGCTTGGAGCGCCCACCAGGCTCTATTCAGTGTTCGCGACTCTGCCCAGGGCGGCCTCCTCTAGGCAGCAGTCTGGCCTGCAAGTGGGATCAGCTGTCCCTCCCTCCCTCTGGGAGGCAGAATTCTACTCACCCTTGTACAGTCCCCTCTTGAGTCTGGCTAGAACCTGTGGATATGTTATCTGGCAAAAGGGAGGTGTTTTAAGTGGGCCTGACCTAATCAGGGAGCCCTTTAAAGCAGAGAATTTTCTCCAGCTGAGCTCAGAAGAGGAAGTCAGAGCTTCAAAACATGACAAGGATTCAATACACCACTGCAGGTTTGGGATGGAGGCGGCACATGTCAAGAAATGGGGGCAGCCTTAGGAGCTGACAGTGACCCCTGCTGACTGCCAGCAAGGAAACAGGGACCTCAGTCCTACAGCCACAAGGACCTGAATTCTGCCAACAACAAGAAAGAGTGTGGAAGCGGACTTTTCCCCAGAGCCTCCAGGAGAGAATTCCACCCAACGAACACCTTGGTTTTAGCCTGGTGATACCCTGAGTAGAGAACCTTCTTGAAGCTCCCTTGGCTGACCTCTCCTTAGCTTTCAAGATTCTGCCAATAGCAGGTATCTTCTTCAGAGAATGCTCCTACTGTTTGGTGAGCACAGAGTGCTCCTGGGCAGGCTGCTGACCCCTCCCCTTCCCATCTCAGACTCTCTCTCCTCAGTGATCCCCAGCCTCCACTACTCTGGCTTAGAAACAGAGGTCAGCCATGCACATGCCCAGCAGAGCAAAGAATTCTCCTCCTTATAGGAAGCAGCAACTCCCCCAAACAGGCATTATTCTTCTCCTGGCACACGTGCATCTACAGGTAGCAGAAACCCTGGACAATCCACGCTACATTCATACCTAGGGAAAAGCCCCACGGACAGCAGAGGGCTGTGTGGGGCATAATCGGGCTAAGAATCTGTGACGGAGGACTGAGGGTGCTCACTAAGTGCCGTGCGCATTGAGAACGCAAGGTGGCTCCTTAATGAAGACGGAGAGCAAAAGCCTTGGCGCACAGGGGGATCCACCAGCCACCTGGCCAGCCCCGGGGACCCCCGTGGAGCAGCCGGCACTATCGTCACCCCCCGCCTCCAGCTGAGGGAGTAGGAGCCAGAGAGGTCTGCTGGCCTGGCTGACCCAGGAGTCGGTAGAACAGCCTGAACTCGGACTCAGGTCCGCAGGCTACAAAGTGCCATGTTTCCCACCCATCCTTGGTGTGGCCAGTTCCACACACGGAGGTCTCCCGGTCAGTCTGTGCAGCGGAAGCTCGAGGCAGGTCACATCGGGCACAGGCTTGGCCATCAGCATCCCTATTTGAAGACGTGAAACCGCAGCTCTGACAATGTAAGTCTCGGGCCCGAGGAGCAGCGCTGCTGGGTGGGCTGGCTCTCCCGGGGTCCAGGCCCAGTGATGGCCCAGCAGCCCAGCGGTCGTTACATTAGGACGTTTCCATTCCAGGTGCTGTGGGCTCTTTTATTCCAGGCTGGCTCACTTGGACAGGGTGACACTGAGGGGAGGGTTTCAAAGATAAATGTACCCCCTGTGAAGAGGGGTCTACTCTCTAGTCTGTGGCGTTGAGGCTATTCTGCGGACGGGGGTTTGCTGATGTGAACGTGACCCATGAGCGCCTGTCTCCCCTCTTTGAGCCCTACGCTCACTAGAGCGCCGGTTTTTTTTTTTTAAACTGGTTGGGTGGGGCAAGTCTTCACCCACCTGACCAGTCCCCTGGCCTCCTCACCCCCTACAACCAGAGCAGAGCGGCTGCTGATTTGTTTCATATGTTGGGTTGCAAACACACTGCATTTGATTAACAGATTTTGAAAGCACCGAGCAGAATCCTGCAGGCGCTTCCGGGCTCTGCACGCCACGGCTCTGTGATAAGCGTCCTTATCATGCTCTCTCTCCTGCGGTTGATGCTGTTTGACGTGCGCTGTCTGTCTCTCTGTATGTATCTACCCATCCATCCATCTATGCATCTATTTTACATCCACGAAACATCCTAACTCATAACCCTGGGGACACGAGTGGAAGGCAGCACGAGAGGCAAACCACTGCTGCTGTGAACGGATCGAGTCCCAGCTGACAGCAGATAAGAGGCAGTGTGGCCAAATCTGCTTGCTTTAATTAAGGAGGAGATTGATAAGACTGTCAGAGTGAAATGAAGAGACTCTAAGCCTCCCTGGTCTGCTGAGACATAAGAAGCTGAAGATGAAAAATCCAATAAAAGTTTCCCTAGAAAGCCTACAGAAGTAGTGACAGGAAGGATGGGGCTCACGGGGCAGCAGAAAAAGCCGGTGATGCTCAAGAATTAATCCCACTGCCCAGTCTCCAGCAGGGGAGGTGGCCTGATCTCACCAGCCACTTGGACAAATTGTATTTATTTTTGGGTAAATGGTACTTTTCACCAAGGGAAGCGCTCCTGGACAAAGAAACGCTCGCCCTTCTCAAGACACTGGAAGACGTTCTGATTCTGTCCCCTGGGCTGGACGTGCACTTGCTCCTGTAATCTTCCCCAGGTCCAGACACGCCAGAGGCCGCCAGGCCCCTCCTACAGACAGACTTGGAGGGGCTCAGAGTTTGGATCAGGCGCAGGACCCAGCCCCAGGCCGTCTGATCCCAGAGCTGCTCCGTTCACTTCGACAGTGGAGATGCTGCAGCCCGCAGGACGTATGACCTAGCTCAGGGCTGAAAACTCACAATTCATCTGGATGCCGGAAGAGAGAGAAGCCGGGCTTCCTGAAAGCCTGGAACATTCTGCTGAATTCCCCTGAGTGGAGACCAAGGCTCTGAGAAATCTTGGCACACCTGTAATTTGTTCTGAGAAGGAACAAATGCTCTTTGACGAGGGTGCTTCTTACTGGAGCTATTTTATTTGGAAAACTAAAGAACATGATCATCTAAAACCCCCAACATTTACTACTGTCACTAAAAACAGGAGGTTGTGGTTCAGCCCCACCTCCCCAGGGAGTCAGAAAGGCTGATGGGAACTGCTTCTTCTGCCTCTGTATTTTTTTTTTTTTTCCTCCTTAAAAAGAAAAAGACAATGATGAGGACTCGAAGCCTGGAGACCTGGGTTCAAGTCCAGACTCAGCTGTGAGACCTTGACCAAGGAGCAAAGACAGTGGAGTCCACGGCGGGGCCCTGAGTGTCCACCCAACAGTGGGCTTTGGACAGGGAACCAGTGAGAAAGTGGACAGAAAAAATACTCTGTAAACTTTAAAGCCCAAGATAACACATCTGCATAGAACAGAACGGCTGTTCAAGGTCCCCAGCCAGACCATGGTCCTTATTATCACCACAGTGTAAGGGTACGGTGTCCCGCTGGCAGTGACAGTGAGAAGGGCTGTATCACACTCTGCAAGCATGGAGCCCTGCGACAGCCCCGAGGCAGGCAGGGGAAGAAGGGGGTTCCGTCACCATTCCCAGACGAGGATGCCAAGGCGTGCCAGGAGAGCTGGACGGGGGTGCCGCTCCTGGGCGTGCAGCTGCCCAGACCCCTCCCGAGGGCCCCACGGCACCAGGTGGCTCTTCCAAGGGGTCTCCGGGCCCTCGCATCTGCTCAACCTGCTCTCCCGTTTAGCCCTTGTCGTACTTGGTTGACATCCTACGTACTTGGTCGCCTTTCTTCTCTGCTGGGCTGGGAGCTCTGTGAGCACAG
This sequence comes from Balaenoptera acutorostrata, assembly GCF_949987535.1. Lineage (NCBI taxonomy): Eukaryota > Metazoa > Chordata > Mammalia > Artiodactyla > Balaenopteridae > Balaenoptera > Balaenoptera acutorostrata. Next base: position 3,706,612 of record NC_080080.1, on the reverse strand, counting down.
CGACCACATCTGCAGGGACGAGCGCGTGGGGAAGGCAGAGTCCTCCGGCGCGCGGGGCGGCGCTGGGGGCCAAGCCTGAGGGCCTGTGCTACGGAAGGCTGCTTCCCGCAGCTGCTCGGAGATGCTCCGGAAGAGCCTCCTTTTCCTTCTGCCGCTGGACCTGGTGGCCTCAGGGACCTCCCGGTGCCAGTGTCCTGGCGGGCAGAAGTCAGCCAACTTTCTTTTGGGGGCCGGGACTCTGCAGAACCAGACTGCTGGCTGTGATGACGGACATGTCACCGCTACCTAGGCATCCACAGCAATCTCTGCCTGGTAGCTGCTGCCCGGCTGGAGACCACTGGGCATTCTCGGCCCCATCAAAGGCACTTTTACAGCTGCCTCTGACCGATGGTTCCTTTAGATGAGGCTTGATGTCCAGGGGTTGCCTGGGAACCTGATCATCAGTTTTCTTCCTCTTATTCCTCCCCCCCTTCCAGCCCTGCTATGGGGAGATCAGAACCTTTACCAGCTGAAGGGTGGGTGGGCGGGCGGGCGGGCAGCTGCAGCCCCGGGTCAGCCAGCCTTGTAGTGACAGGGGAGCTGACACACCAGGTGGGTAAAAATACACACTGCCAGGTTCTCTGGGGGCAGCTTCTCCCATACTGGGAGGCCCATTCGGTACCATCATCTACCAAATAATACCAAATGCACCACAAGGTGGGCAGTCCACCCCTGGCCTTTGTTCAAGTTGTTACCTTGGCCTAAAGACGCTCTGCCAGCCTCACCTGCCTGCCACTCCTGCAGGCAAGGCCTCGGGGACTGGCTCTCTCACGCATCCAGCAAACACGGAGCACCTGCTACCTGCCCGACACTGCGCTTGATGTTGGGGACGTTATCAGGGGATGTGAGCATCATGGTCTTGGCCTCCTGAGACACCAGGCGAGGCAGTGAGTGCATCTAGAGCAGGGCTTGGGCAGGGCATGTCCCATGCACCCCGGGGGCTGGGGACGGCTCTCAACAACTGGTGCCCACACTGAGGGATTGACCAGACAGACCACCACTGCAGGGATAAGGGGCTGACGCTGGGGTATGGCAAAGATCAGTGCAGGGACCGAGGCCCTGTGCTGACGGGATCCACGTCTGTGTCCACTTGAAAGTGACCCATCAGAGAGGAGGCCGAGCCCCTCACACTAGTCACTCACTCTGCACACCCACCCTCAGCTGCACCCTGCGGGCTGCGCTCCATGGGGGTTCTTCCCACTCCTCGTTCCTGCAGGTCCCCCTGAAATGCCACTTCCCCCAGGAAGCCGCCAGCTCTGTTGGGTGTCTCCGCTGTTTGGTGAACATGATAAGGAGGAAGGAAGGAGCGTCCCAGGACAGCACACGGCCAGCCTGTGCTCTGGGAGAGGGAGGGGTGCCTTCCAGAGATGGGAAGTGCCAGCCCCGTGCCGGGCCTGGAGACACGGGGTAAAAACAAATGGCCTCTCCCTCCCAGGGCCCACAGCTTCCACGGCAGTGCCCTGTGCTGTCTCCAATGGACTCCACTTTCTGAGAAACTCTGGCACCCAAGAAAGTGCGGCCATTAACAATTACTTTGCTTCTGCAGTGACTGTCCCCAGGGTGGCTGTTTGCCATCAGAAGCAAGGGAAATGGAATTCTCAGCTGGTCTGGGCCACCTGAGCCCAGAGACAGACATGCACACACCACGGACCTTGGAAGTGCTGGGAATGGCTCCCAGCCCCCATCCCTCGCCTGGAGAACTTCAGGCCCGGGGACCGTGTACTACTTACTACACACTCAGGGCTTGGCAAACAGCACCAGATAAATATTTGTTGAGTGAGTAATCGAGAGAATGCTAGTCATCACTTACCAGGTGTCTTAATGCCGTATAGCGTGGTCGTCACGGCACCAGGGCAAAGCTGAATGCAGATTCTTAAAACTGATGTGACAACCTGGCGTGGCTCCCCAAGAAGGCCTGGGTGCTGCCGCCGACCTAGGAACCCCCGAGGGCCCTGCTGGCGCAAGGCGGCAGGGCCCTCGAGCAAGCGGCGGAGCCAGCTGGGAACTGATAACGACCCTCCTGCCCTTGGTCTTGGGCCAAGAGTGCCCTTGGGGCAGGAACTCGCAGCAACTACCTTTCCCGGCTGACCTCGGCCTGGCCGCGTGCGGGGTCCTCAAGGCCCTCCGGACACCCTGCTTTCTGCTGAAGGACCCCAGGTCACCGCCTGCTCTGTCTGAGGCCGGAAGGAACGTGCGCTTGGGAACCAGTCTTCCACTGGCTGTTGGCTGTGCTCCTAACAAGGCAGGTGACCCTGGGGGAGTCACCTGATCGCTCGAGGCCTGTAGCACGGGGACAGGCCCCTGGCAAGGCTGTGAGACAACGGTGCCCTCCTCTGGCGCCCACGGGGCCAGAGCCCTCGTTCCCTTAGCCTCTAACCCAGAGGCATGGCTGGCATACCAGGATCCTCATCCAGGGTGGGACCCTGGGGCCTCGGTCAGCGGCGGGTCAGAGAAACACAAATGAACTTTATCCAGAGCCCAGGAAACCCACGGATGAATTCAAATTCAACTACCACTTCCTGGGTGTCTTCTAAGCCCCAGGTGCCACACTGTGCTTTTAAAAGACTGGCCTGATACCAACCTGGCCAGGCTGCAGCCTCTCTGGACAGCTGCGGGGAGAGCCGCTTTCTTGGCTACTGAACAAGTGCTCCTACTTGGCCTTGGGGCAGCTCCTTTTTCTCCCTTTTAAGCGCTCCTGCCTGGGCCTGGGGCGTCGTGCCTGGGGCAAGCTGCTTTATAATCTGCTACTAGCCAGCTCTGTCCTGAGAGAAGTCCTCCAGCCAGGCCTCCACCTGCTGGCCTCACTCAAAGTGAGCAGGGAGCGCTGGAGGGGAGAGCAAGCCCACCTCCCGCTCTGTCAGAGCAGATACTCCCCCCCGCCCCACCGCCCAGACACAGCCTCACTGCAGCCTTGACCAATAAACACCATCAGCGGGCGATCCATCACGCTGGTAAACTGAATCAACAGTTTCTCTGGCTTTCCCGCCCAGGGCCGTGATCACAGCTCCCCCTGCACCAGGAGGTGGGAGGGGACCGGCAGGGGTGGGCTCAGGACGCAGGGCTGATCCCTGCAAGGGGGTAGCGGGCGCTGGCTCTGCCCCATCGCAGCAGGGTCGTCAACACACAGCACGGAGAGGCGCCACCACCACCTCCGCCCTGCAGTTCACAGTCCTGCCCGTCAACAGTTTTCAAAGTGCTCGTCCCTCTGCTCTGGGGACGCAGTCCAGTCAACTGGGCGATGCTCTGTCATCTACACTTAGCATCCCCGTGGAGCGCCCGCCGGGGCCAGGACCTGGGAGAGGCATCATCTAATCTAACGTCCTATAACCCAGCAGGTGAGTGTGAGCGTTTTTGTTTTAGGGATGAGGACGCTGAGGCCCTCGGGGTGAAGAGACAGACGTGTGGCACTGCTGGCTGGGCCTCCTGGGCCAGGATGCTTCTGGCCATCCTGGCCGGTCCAGCCACCCCCCAGCCCTGGGCCTGCAGTCGGACTACAGGCGGCTGGAGGCGGGGTGGTCTATCTTGCTTGCTGGTACAGACCTGGGGCCAACCCCATGCCTGGCACATGGCGGGCGGCACTCAACAAATCCTGAATCGGGGAAAGAATGAGTAGCACATTGAACATGTTCAAATATCTAAACAAGCATGTGGAGTGAATGCGGCAGAGATGGCTGTCCTCATCTGGCAAATGAGTAAACTGAGGCTTGGAGAAGTGAGGCAGCAGAGTGAGCTGGTGGCAGGGCCGGGACCAGAACCTGGGGTCCAGTCTCCAGTTCACCACTTTCTGATTTCTAGGCTCCTGTAGACTCAGGTGAAAAAAAGTCCTAAAACGTCCATTTTGTGCATGGGGTAAAGTTGAACTCCTCCAAATTTCCGTAAGTCTTAACAGGCTTGGCAGGCAGCATAATGCCCCGCCCCCAGATGCCCAGACCCTGTAAATACACTGGATCACATGGCAAAGGGGAATTTAGGTTGCAGATGTAATTAAGGTTGCTAATCAGCTGACTGTCTGATAGGGAGATAAGCCCGGATTGTTCAGGTGAGTCCAACATAATCACCAGGGTCCTCAAGTGTGGACGAGAGGGGCAGAAAAGTCAGAACCGGAGAGGTGGCATCAGGAGAAAGGCTGGACCAGCCAATGCTGGCTTTGGAGGCGAAGAGGGCATGAGCCAAGGAACGTGGGCGGCCCCTGGACACTAGAACAGCTGAGCAACGGAGCTGTCCTCAGGGCTCCAGAAGGAACACAGCCCTGCTGACACCTTGATCTTAGCCCAGTGAGACCCATTTTCAACTTCGGACCTCCGGGACTGTAAGACAACACATTTGTGTTTCTTTAAGCCACTTTTGTGGCCGCTCGTTACAGCAGCCCCAGGACACGCACACAGCACCTCAGCCAGAGCTCAGCACTGGGTACGCGCTCTCTGCACAACTCTCCTCACTGTCCCCTTGGTCACCTGCCCTCCACCCCCACGCCCAAGCTCTAGAGGGCATGGCCTCTGGGGTCCTGCAGGCTTCAATGGCGTCCCGACCCCAACTCCGCCTCCCAACACGGGCGCCTGCCCAGAGGCCCACCCATGCCACCAAAGTCCTGAAGTGGCCCGCACGCAAGGAGACCCCATCACCGTGAGGGTGAACTCAAAGACACAAACTCTACCCCCAGCAGGGCTCACAGCGCCTCCGCCAGCCTCACTTCCCCCATCTGTCACACAGGGCAACTAACATCACACCCAGCTGTTGCGAAGATTGCGTCTGGAAACCCTGTACGTTGCCCAGCAAAGTGCCTGGCATAGAGGAGGGAGTCAGCCGAGCCGGCTCCCCGCTTCTCCCCCCAAACAAAATAACTGGGCTTTAAACACATCATAGGATGAGACGGAGGACGAGGCATTTCCGTCTCACCAACACTTCTTTTTTTTTTTTTTTTCCACCAACACTTCTTTATTGTTGCCTCCATAAAACCTCGAGGGGCCGTTACTTTTCCAGACAGGCGAGTCATGGAGCCAGACGCACGCCCACACGAGCTGTGAGGGCACTGCCTGTGTGCACACGGCCGCAAGCTCCACGGTCACACCTCGGGGAGGGCTCTCTCCCACAGGTGACAAGCTTGCGTGTAAACTGGTTTAAGCTTTCTGGAAGATGGTCTGGAGAAGAAAACAGTGTTTTTCATCTTGAAAAAGGCAAGGAACCCTCATTTACCAGTCAGGTAGGTCTGGATCCGCTGTTTCAGAACCGGGTCTGGGTTGTTCTACGCGCAGATGCCTTGGCCGCGACCCCCAGGTGGCTAACGTGACCCGCTGGCCAGCCTTGGTCCGGAGGCCTCAGCCTCTCGCACGCTCCCGGCTCGCCCTGTCTCCTCGGACGTCCCATGACCATCACTTCCTCCGGCACGTCCCACCCAGGCTCATCGTGGTCTCCCCTGGGCCTCACCACTCAACTGACACTTAATTTTCTCCAGTTAGAGGTAACTAGGAAGTGTGTGGTGTTTATCACTTTCTGGTTGTATGACTTGGGCAAATTCTCTCTCTTTTTCTGGGTCTCAGAAATGAGGCTGACGCTGCCCCTGCTTTGCAGGGTTGTGGGGAGGAGCAGAGAAGATCTAGAGGGAAAGCCCCGGCGAGGCCCATGTCTACAAATGCCCGCTGCCCCTCCTCCTGCCCCAGGCCCCTGTAAACGTACACGGCGATCCAGCGGAGCCTGCAAATCTGAAATACACCCGAGGGGCAGAGATTGCTAATTGCCTCCTAACACCCGCGTTCCCTTCTACAGTGAGGGGTCCTGAGATTTAGATGGGCCTTTGGCCACTGTCAATAAAGCCATACCTCCGAGCTTCCTGCAAATTTTGGCCAGTGGAATGTAAAGAGTGGAAGTCTCCTTGAAGGGGGCCGGCAGTGCCTCCTCCCTCCCCTCCTCCTTCCCGCCGACCGAAATCCCCTGAAATCCACAGCAGCAACAACACCCAGCACTACCACGGCCACACAGGATGGGGTGGAGGGGGTCCAGGCCCCTGGCACTGAGCGCGTCACACAAGCTTTGGCCTGCCTGCCACCAGGTTTTTGCGTGACTGAGACATGTGAACTTTACTTAAGCCGCTCTCATTTTGGGGCTTCTGCTACGGTAGCCAAACCTCAGACTACGGGACACAATCCGCAGTTTCCGTGTGTCACAGACGCGGTTCATTTCTCTAGGGCTCGCTGGCTGGTGTGCGGGCCAGCTGAGTCAGCCCCCGAGTGGCAGGCCGGGGGAAGGAGCGCTGGGACGAGGGCACGCCAAGGACCAGGGGATGGGGAAAGCTTCATGGAAGAGGCAACAGCAGCTCAAAGGGCAAGCAGGGAATGCAGGGAAAGGGGTGGGCGGAGGCATGGCAACCACTGGCATCACCTGCTTAGGTAGGACCTGACCAACAGAGAGACCTCGAGGGAGTGGCTGTGATGGGCCCTGAGAGTCATAAGGAAAGTTCAGGAAAGTCTTTGAAGGCCTGAAGCTGGAGGAGACCGGGAGTAGTCTTGTAAAAGTCCCAGCAAGAAGGGATGAGACCCTGGGCCCCCACACAGAAGCCAACCATCAATCCTAAACTGAACGGAGCTCTTCCTTACATCCCCGTGACAGCAGCCGGCACCTCAGGAGGGTGGTGACGGGATGACACTCGTTCGCCTCTGCTGCTGTGTTTCCAATCAACGGCCCAGCTCCAGGCCCCACCAAATTCTCACCGGCCTGCAAACCTCGGGCTCCAAGCCCCACGACTCTGGTGGGCTAAGGTGAACCACATCCTAGACCAGCGGAGTAGGTGCAATGAACACATGACGGTGGGAACACAGTGAATAATGAAGACAAATGTTTACACAGCACTTCAAAGAAATTAACTCTCTTACACACACATAATTACAATGGTCTTGGAAAGAAAATGTAACTGTTTCACTGAGTTCTAGTTAATCTGGGTTAGGACACAATTCCAGACACACTGGAAGCTGGTTGATGCGTTCAGACATCTGAGAGACTCCAGGCTACCAAGCCCCAAGGGCCCTCGTGGACAGGCTCAGAGCAGCACGCGGACGGGGCACTTTCCTAGCTCCCCTTCCACTCGGTCCTTGATGCTACTTACCACGGCTGCCCCCCGCACTTCCTGCTGGGGGGGCCACGGGTGAGCACAGCGGGTTAGAAATCTGAACACACGATGCAGTCTGTTAGTCCAATACAACGTCAAATCTGTATCGTTTTTATCAGATTATCCAAATTCATTAAGAAACTACTGAAACTATCTGGTCAAGTCAATCAAAACATTCGTGGTTTCCTTCACTCAATGATTACTTACTAACAGGCGACTCTGTGCCAGGATCCGGGCCTGCCGCTGCCCCTGCCCGGCTGGGTCCCCAAATGCCGGTCACTGCGGGCACACGGGAGGATGAAACCCGCCCCAACCGGGAAGGAAGACGCTGCAGACCTTTCAGAGTGGACCACAGAGCGCCCCTCAGGAACAAATGCACCTCTTTTCCAAAACCAAGGCTTCTGCCAAGAAAGCTGAATGTGGCTCGTGGTGAACAGAAGAAAAAAAACCACAAAGCAGTTTCTGAGAAGGAGAAACACAGGCACGGCAAACACTCTTCCATGAACGCCCGGAAGCGCTGAGGTGAGGAAAGAGCGGAACCAGTGTTCATCCTGGATGGGGAATGGGATCAATGTACCGATTCCGTCTGGATGACACAGACGCACACGCACTCACGGGACCCTGCAGCCAGCGGTCGGTTCGCTCAGCCCTTTGTTACCCTTCAATACAAATGCAAAGAAGTGAAACGGCGGCTCCGGACGACCTTGGGGAGGAGAGTGAGTACCCGTGCGCCCCTTCAAGGGCGTCAGGGAGAGAAGCACGTTTAAAGACCCCTCCAGACGCAAGACCACCACCAACAAAGCACTGCCCCTCCCGGCCCACCAGCGTGGGCCCCTGTCACCAAGCAGGGGCCTGGGCTTTGGTCTCCAGGAAGCGAACAAGGCCCCCCGTGGAGAGTTCAGCCACTCCACAGGGCCTGCCCAGGAAGCTTTCAGGCAGGTCACTCAATGGAAATGGCTTTCTCAAGAGGCTTTGAGGGAGGAGGCAGAGAACAGAAACAGGCGATGAGAACAGAGCAGCTGACGGCGCGCTCGGCAGCTGGGTCCCTGGGGCGCCAGCCAAACCGCCACTGCACGGCCGGCGAGCATCTCCGGCCCGAGAAGGCATCCTGCGAGGGACGGGGGCCGCACCCACTCCACAAGCTGCCCATCAGCCCTCCCAGGAAACATCATCATTTGGCCTCCCTGATCTGAAGCCCACGTTGCCTCTAACGACTGAGAAGGTAAGTGAAACGCCTATACGTGCGCACACAGACCCGCACACACCAGAGGGCCACTGACACACTGATCGATCACCTAGTAAATAACCTGGAGAAGAAAATCCTCTACTGACGTTAGAGAAGTAGGATGTGCTGTATGGAATACACACACACACACACACACACACACACATAACTCTGCAAAATCCACATGTCACACGCGCCTAAAGCTGGATCTCTTTCTATACGTAGACACGGAAGTGTGTAGCCTCAGCCCTCGCCATATAAATGCGTACGTGTGTTTATATAGCTCCAAGCCCCTGAGATAGAAATCGACATGCTTAGGTGAATCAGAGGTTTCAGAAGAGTCCAGACCCAGGTGCCCATGCTCCAGACTAACCACACGCTGAGCCATTTTCTTCTCCTTAAGTAGCCTTCCCTTGGCTCAGCGAGTGCCCCTCCCACTCTGACAAGGGACTTCAGGGTGCACCTGCACAGTGCCCACTGGCCCCCGTCTCCAGCAGGAGGTTCCTGGGTGGCCTCTTTCCTCTGTCCTTGTCTAGGATCCCTGAGGAAAAGACAGCTCTCCTGGGGCCCCCAAGGGCACACTCAAGGGGCCCCACGCGGAGCACAGAGGAAATGGGAAGCAGACGGCACAGGGCCACGCCGGGGATGCCGCTCCCATCACGGGAAGAGCTTCACCGCGGACCAGCAGTGTTGGTGATCTTCGCCGCTGGCCAGCCTTGCCTGCTCTGGTATCAGAGAAGCGTGTCAGGAACCAGGAAGGGACGGGAATGTCGAGCTGTCTCCTCTAACCCTGCTCTGACCCGGCTCTGCAGCTTCATTATACTGCTCGTTAAGAATTTCTTAATAACTACGAGGGAACTGCCTAGTAATTGTTCTAATTTTATAATACACACGCATTATTTGCCATATTAAATAGATAATATATTCTCAGTTGTATATCACGGTATATAGCATTCAATAACCTGATAACACCTTATGGAAAAATCCAAACGAACTTTTTGGCCAACCCAACACAACAGTGAATACGATCGTGGTCACCTCCCCAGGGGGTGAATATTTTTGAGCGTGTTCCATACGAGGAGGCCCGCTGCGGGCCCCTCACCCTCCGCCTCGCTGGACCCTCACGCTGCCCTGTGAGGTGGGCACCACCTGCTCCTGGACAGGCCAGGAGGTGAAGGAGCTTCCTCGGGGTCCCCTGTCAGGACCCCCGCCGAGTCCATCCGCGTCAAGGGTCAGCTCTGCCAGAGCGCCTGGTTCCCCCCGGCTCAGCGCCAGCAACCCCTGACCTCTGGGGGAGGGGGCCTGGGAAGGTCTGCAGCCCGTGGCCTGAGGGCCTGTGCGCCCTTCCCCTCCTCGCCCACAAGTGCCCGGGCCTCCAACAGTTTTCCCTCCGCTTCCCGCTTCCTGTACCAGCTCCCCAGTGACCCCCAAGCCCAGTTATTCGGAGCCTGAACCCCTGGAGGCTCGACCGTTGACACAGTGCTCCAGCCTCCGTCACGCCATCTGGTACGCATTACACACGGGGAAGATGGAAGAAAAACTAGAGTTTTTGAGTGCTCACTACGTGCCAATCACAGTGGTGACCGTCCCATAGTCATGACTCATGCAGGGTGGGCAGGTCTCACGAGGCGCAGCCAAGTCTGGACCCTGGGGATCCTGACTCCCGGGGGCTCCTCCCCACAGCCCCCACAAGCAGTACCCTCAGGGGCACTGCCTCTGTCCTGCTGAGAAACGGGGTTACTTGTGACAACGTTTTAATCACAAGTCACCATAACTGTCAAAGAAAAGAAAGAGCAAGACTCTAATATACCTCCCAAACCCATCTGCAAAAGCTGGGCCGTAAAAGTTTCCGTTGGAAGGGATGTAAGTCACACAGGAAGGCTTTTTGGTCCGTCAATGAGCTGGACGACCAGCTCACCCATCCATGCACAGAGGCACACAGCCATCTGTCCGTCCATTAGGCAGGCGCTCTTTATCCTTCCCACCCACCAACGGTCCAGTCACTCCACTCTTCACCCATCCGCTCATCCGACTGTGCCTTGGCCCATCCAAGCATTTACCATGCAGCTGTGCACTCGTCTCCCCCCGCCCAAAGGCCCATCTACGTCTCCAACCATCACCTATTGAAGTCCTGTCACACGCCAAGAACCATGGCAGCTACGGGAGCGCCAAGGTGAATAAGATATCCTCTCTCCTTCAAAGGAACTCTCAGTCGCAAAGAGGACACCAGCATGTAAAAACAAACTGCGGAAGCTCCTCCATCCACACTTTTCACTTTACGAACATTCACGAGAATAAGGGAAGCTAAATAATGGACAGAATGCACGTCAGCTCAGCCCCCAACCAACAGATGATGTACTGGGTCACTCACATGGTGTTACTTTGGGACAGGCTAGTGAACAGACTTTCAGGGGTCTAACCTGTTGGTAGAGGAACTTCCACACAACAACGCACTAAGTCCTAAAGGGAGGTAGGAACAAGGTACTGCGGGAGCTGGGAGCACATTGTACCAGGGTAAGAGAATATCGTACCTTATTTGAAATTGGCCTGATTCAAACCTAAGTCAGAGTGATTCAAAAGCTCATACCCATCCCATGTTACCATCTGCTTTCAATAGTAACAGAAGCTCAGGCCCAAAGCAACTCAGAAAGCACAAATGCTGACCCCCAAATTCTACCAGCTGCTCCCCCATCTTGATTCCAGGTGCTGTGTGAGGGTAGCGCGAGACTTCCCTGGCAGTCCACTGGTTAAGACTTTGCCTTCCAATGCAGGGGGTGTGGGTTCGATCCCTGGTCGGGGAGCTAAGATCCCATATGCCTCGCGGCCAAAAAACCAAAACATAAAACAGAAGCAGTAGTGTCACAAATTCAATAAAAACTTTAAAAATGGTCCACATCAAAAAAAAATCTTGAAAAAAAAAAAAAAAAGGCGGCAGATTTCCTGAAAACGTGTCCTGGGAGGAAGGGCACCTGGGACAGCTCCGCAGAAGGTCCCCAGGCTCCGGTCTGGCCAGACACCACTGCTGGATCTCCAGAGGAAGCAGAGCAAGAAGAGGGTCCTTGACACGGTAATGCAACCTGGGAAGCTTGGAGAGTGCCAGAAAACCGAATATGAACGTTCAACGAGCAAACCAATCAGGAAACGAAAGGGCTTCCTATGGACTTATTGGAAATATTCATACTTAATGATTTTGGAGCATATGTAGTGGCTGCAGAAAATAATTTTACTGTGAACATTCTGGGGAGACTGTGCAGTGGCATCAGGAAGAGCTCTCCAAGGTCAGGAGGCTGCAAACAGCCCGGCCGCCCTCCGTGCGTGTGAAGCAGGTGAAGGAGAGAGGATGCTGGTTTGGGTTACCAAGCACAGCCGGCATCCTGGAGGCCCTCCTGGGGGAGAGCACGCTGCTGAGCGCCCAGGAAACAGAACACCTGGTCCCTGAGATCTGACCCCAAACCAGCACAAACCAAAGAAAACCCTACACTTCCTCCCCGGGCTCGGGCGCGCAGCTCCGCGTGGTTATAAGGGTTCCCACGCGCCCGCAGCAGCTCCGCTTGACAGCGGTGTGGCTTTGATCACTGAGACGAAAAAGTGAGTTCATCGTCCTCCACTGAACAGGTTGGGACACAATCTCTCAAAACGTGGGTGGACCCTGGGGGGAGGGATCCTCGGAGGCGAGGCAGCAGAGACACGGCTGTCCGCAGGCCGCTGCCCACGCCCACCTTCTGAGCAGCTGTGAGAGCTGCTGCCCAGGCCACACGTGCTCTTAGTTCCAAAGCGTTCTCTGTGCCTTCTTTCCCAGGAATGGTTCCGATCTAGGCGTCCCGTGGAATGTTCCGAGGTGACACTCCTGTCCCGTCAGCACCTCGAAGCACCACCCTCCGTCCTGGGAAGGCCTGCCCGTCACAGCTGTGTGGTCAGCGAGCCCCACACTCAGTACCCACCAACAGAGCCCCCCGTGGCAGGAACGCGGATGGGCAGGGGCCTCTTCCGGGCAACAGGAACACGCGGTCTTCCCGAGCAGCCTGGGTCCCCTGGGGTGAACAGCAGGGGGCAGTCTAGGGATCAGCGCACCGTCCCTCAGAAGCACCTTCCAAATCTCCTCCACTGCGGAGAGAGCTAAGAAGGCGTCCCTGTGCTTCGCTCCTGATATTCACCAAGGGCCGCAGATTCCGTGACTCAGGAGTCTGTCTGCCCCACCATTAGGAGAGCTGGGACAAAAGGAACAGACCCCGGTTAACGCTGAGCCCAAGGCAGGGGCTCACGGAACGCCTGCTGAATCAACGGGCGAGCAAACAGATGAATGAACAGCGAGCAAATGAACAGGGCGCCAACCACTGGTCTCCCCAAGGGTGCAAGTCAGCTCTAAAGCTGTGGGGCTGGGACTGCTTCCTCCGGGTCAGCAACGGTCAGGACCAGAAGGAGGCAGGGCCGGCCCAAGGGGCGAGGAGCAGCCCTGGAGAACAGGTAAGCGTGGAGCGTGGGACTCGGCATAGAGCGCTGACTCTGGGGACCCGGGGCGGAGCCTGGGGACAGGTGCCCTCAGTGGTTAGGGCGCGTGGTGGCAAGGTGATGGCCAGCCGACAGCGGTAACCTTCAACAGGAGGCAGAGGGGTCTTGTTTTGGTTTTCTTATTTTTACTTATAAGTAAATACGGAGATGTTTAATATTTTAATATTATATATGCCACCTAATTATTGTAATTATATGTAATTATTACATATATACAGATTATATACAACTATACAATGAATATGCAAAATATGCCTATATTATTTGGGGTTTTGAGTTTTATTTTTTAATTTTTATTTATTTATTTATTTATTTTTGGCTGTGTTGGGTCTTCGTTTCTGCGCGAGGGCTTTCTCTAGTTGCGGCGAGCGGGGGCCACTCTTCATCGTGGCGCGCGGGCCTCTCACTATCGCAGCCTCTCTTGTTGCAGAGAACAGGCTCCAGACGCGCAGGCTCAGCAATTGTGGCTCACGGGCCCAGTTGCTCCGCGGCATGTGGGATCTTCCCAGACCAGGGCTCGAACCCGTGTCCCCTGCATTGGCAGGCAGGTTCTCAACCACTGCGCCACCAGGGAAGCCCTGTTTTGAATTTTTGTTTTGTTTTAATTCTCAGGGCAAATGGTCTCACTGCAATAAAACAATAAAACAAGGAAAACAGACACATCTGACCACGCTGTGTCTTTGAGCGTTCTGGGGTGGAAGGCTCACCACTTCCTACCAGCTGATCAGATCCTTGGAGGGTTTTGTGAGGCTCACTGCGCTCAGAAATCTCTGCAGGTTGAGCTCTCCCAACAGGTGAAAAGCCTCTCCACGCTCCTGACGACTGCGGAGCATCCGGCACTGAAATCATCTCTTTCTCTTCGAGTCAGACTCGACAGGGCTGGCTCTGCTCCGCGGAGCCTCAGATCTCAGACGCCGCTGTTAATGACGTTTCCAGTTCCAGAAAGAAGCTAGGAGCTCAGTGCAGTCCAGGCCTGGCTGGGGTCCCGTTCCATCTGGGCAGTGACTCGACCCTCAGCGACCTGGGCTGTGCCCAGGTGTGAGTGCTCCCGGAGCACCTCCCCTTGGCGGTGGGGAGGACGTGTGGGAGCACCTGGCACAGCGGCCGGCGTACGGGATGCCCCTGGTAAAGGGTAGCCGAGCCAGGCACCAAGACTCAAACCTGGCTCCTCCACTTCCCGGCTGTGTGGCTCTGGAAGAGGAACGTAACCTCTCTGAGCCTCGGGGGGATGAGCGTCACGGGGATCACAGCAGCGCCTTCCCAAGGAGGGCTCAGCATAACGCCCGGCACACAGTCAGGTCGGAACAAACGCTACTCTAATGAACTGCTCTCTCCTTTCTCTCTCCTGCTCAAATCTCTCAGAAGACTCGTTGGCAGTGGTGGGTCTTGAAAGAGCCCAGCAAAGGGGGCACCAAGTGGGCACTGAGGCCGGTGCTGGGCACCCTGGGACCCTCACTGGGAAGCACGCTGGCCTCCCCCTTCCCCCTGCAAATCACACCGACCTGGTTCCCCCCCTTGCCAGCGGGGCCCCCGGGCTCTGGATAGGCTCCTGGCTCCTTCCGCTGGGCGATAATCATCTTCAGATGCAGCTGGCACGGTGTTCTGAGGTGGGAGCGTCAATTATTAAACCATTATTTGTTCATGTCTCCGGGAGGCGGGAGACTTTGCCTCCTCCACAAACATGCCTGCAAGACCACTGGGCCTACCCGGTTACCCTGTAACAAGGAGCTGGGCTGCTGATCAAAAGACAAACAAACAAACAATCAGGCCCAGAGATTCTGAATCGGGACCACGAAGCCACTGGGCGTGGAGGTGAGCAGACAGTGGTTCAGTACTGGTTCTCCTCGGAACCCGGGAAGCAGGCGCTGGACCTTCCAGGCCTGAGAATCCTGCTGAGAATCCCAAGCTGTGACTGCAGGGCCCCTGGGTCACCGGGCAGCCGGCCTCGGCTCTGGGGCCCTGGCGGGGTCTGCATCCCAGCCCCCGCGCCTCACCAAGTCTTGTCACTTCCCTGAGCCTCGGATTTGGCAGCTTCAAATGACAGTGGCGTCCCCGAAGCTGCGAGTCCCGTGGGGATCCAGGACGGTGAAGGGCAGGGTCCCCAGCTCGGCTTATCCGAATCATCATGTTGGCTGCCCGTTACACACGCAGACTTGGGCTCTGCTCCTGACCTTCCAAATAAGGAGCCTTAGGAGACAGGGGGTCGGTGATTCTGAACTGGCCAACCAGTACCTTGCGCCCTCCCTGCGGGAATGGCTGATGAGAAGCCCCGTCAGGTGTGGGGTACCCAGAAGCTGCCCTGAAAACAATACTCTCCTCCTGGAAGGCCCAGCTTGACCCTGTGCCTTGGGGCCACCAGCTGATGTACGGTTTATACAGCCTGTAAGACGGGCAATTCCCTCGGGTGACCTCCAAGCATCCCCTGCACATCACCGGGCCCAGCCAGCACAGCCTCCTACAGAACCAGAGAACTGGGAGGCGGTGTGCTTGGTGGAAGCGCAACGGAACTGGGTCCAAACACGCTGTCTGACTCGACCCCAGTTCCCCAAGTCCCCGCCCTTCAGTCTTTTCACCAGTAACATGGGAATGGTTTCTCCACCTCCCTGGGTTACATCAAAGATGAAACAAGACAGTGTCTACGAGGAGTAGTGACTCAGTTCAGACTCAGAACATGCAGTGGCCCCTTCCCTCTCTCAGCGGTGACCTCATCCGTCCTCACTCCAACGTGGGAATCCCTTCCACCATACCCTTGGCACCATAAAGATTTGGGACTTTGGGGAGATCTGTGGGAAGAGGGGCGTGCAGACACTGGGCAGGGCTGCAGATCGGGTTGGCGGGGGGTGGGGAGGAGTCTTACCTTGGGGGCAGCTACGTGCCTAGTGCCTCATCTCAGCCTGCCTTTTCCAAGAGCCACCTCTACCTGGAACGTTCTCAGGACCAACGCCAAGCCTCCCAGGGGCCTGTGTCCCAAAGCCATCTCTGCTCCCCCAGGAGACAGACCTCAGAGAGCCCTGGGCGCCCCCCTCCCTCCTCTGCCCCCCAGCTCTGGGACCAGGAGGCAGGGAAGTGAGCCACAACTCCTGACGGCAGCCTGAGCTCTAGCAAGAGAGGCTGTGCAGCCAGGCCTCGTCCCGAGCCTCCCCTCGGCCTCCCCAGGGCTCCCCTGTAACGCGGGCCAACAGCAAGGCACCAGACTTGGGGGTGGGGGGCGGGCGGGCTTGTCTTCTCAACAGCGACTGCATTAACCGTGTCTGAGCACGGTCTCCATTTGTAAATGTGACAGGCTTGCTTTCAGAATTAATTTCTTCCCGTGTCAAAAGCTGGCCCAAAATGACTGACTGAGGAAAGGGGAGGCGGCTGAGGGAAAGCGCAGGCAGAGCCGGCCCGGGCGGAAGAGAGCGCCGTCATCCACTCACGCACTCATCCGGCTGTTCACTCACTCATCTTTCACGCAGATGTTCTCCGAGTCCCGTCACGGATCTGCGCGGTGCTCGGCGGCGTGGGGCCACCAATGACTCAGCCTCACCCCTGCTCTCCAGGAGGGCTCGCAGTCTGCGAGAGGCAGCGGGAAGGGCAGCGGAAAGCCAGTCAAGATGCTCTGGAACCCAGGGTAGGAGCAGCCAGCTCAGACGGGGATGCGGTGCCTGTGCTGCGTTTTCAGAGAAGAGCAGGAAGGCGCACAGGGCACTCCGGGCAGAAGGAAAGGGCACGGAGGGGTGATCGTCTGAGGTTTCGGACACAGGTCAGCGTGGCAGAGGGGCGAGGCCAGAGGCCAGCAGGGGTGACCGGGCCTGGCAGGCCTGCTGGGGAGCAGTCTATATTCTGAGCACAACGGGCCCAGCGGGCATCTGAAGCTGCCGGGGCCTTAGCCACGGAAGAGGGTGAGAAACACCACCGCTGCCCGTGTCTCCACAGAGAACTCGCACACAACCTCAGACGGCATCCTGACCGTGGCCCTAAGGGATGGTGCCCACTTTCCTCCATTTGTCAGCTGAGGAGACTGAAGGCCACACGGTGGGAGAGCTGGGCAGCGGGGACCCCAACCTGCCTGCCGACGCCGGTTCAGGGCCACACACGGCAACAGGCCAGCCAGGGAAGCCACGGGGCCTGCCGGCCACTCCCTGCAAGAGTCAGGAGCCGGCATGGGGTCCCTTCGGCTGGCTGCCACCTCCCAGGCAGAGGTGAAGCCCTTCTGCCACCAGGAAACACTGCCGTGGGGTCGTGGGCTTCTCCCTAGCAGCTGCCACGAAGCCCGCGGTGGGTGGAGGGAGCAGGAGACAAAGGCACCAGGGACCCAAGTGGCCTGGCCCGTGGACCCATTCGCCTTTCAAACGTCATCGACCGGCCACTGAACGGGCAGCTGTCCTGAGGACAGGAGGCCTTGCCGCTGAGGAGAACGGCTCGAAAAAAGGCTACTTTTAAGTGAATCCACTTACAAATGGGACCAAATTGTCACGGCAACTAGTGAAAATAAGGTAAAACTGAGGCTTTACCTTGGAAATAAAATGAAAAGAAGTATGAAAACAAGTTCATTTTAGGTTATACTTAATACAACCCAGGTTATATTTGCCAGAGGTACTAAGTCTTTGAAAGAGCAAAGAGAGAGTCAAGTTGGGATCGTCTTTTCCTGCTCTTTTCTGAGAGCGCGCATGAGAGCACAGCGTGCCCGCTGGTTTCACTCCACGCGGCAGCGGCAGCGCAGGAGGGTCATTTCCGTGCACCTCCTGGAGAGCCCCGCGCTGGCCCACTCGCCCCCTACCCTTAGCTCTCAGCTCTGCCCCCAGGTCCTCCTTGGCCCAGGGCTCGGGGTCCAAAGGAGGCTCTCCTGGATCATTGCACCAACTTCAGGAAGTTCTGCGCCTTCTCCGAGATTTGCGATGGACTCTGCAGTCGCTCTTCATCTTCTCTGCGCTCTCCTGTCAGGTGTCATGGACAGCAGGCGGCCGGGTGGGGGCAGGGACTCCACAGGGGGAGACAAGTGCCCGTGTGGGGCGGGGGGAGGGGGTACAGGGGAACCCACTGTACTGAGGTCAGCCCGTTCGTGTGACCCCTGAGACACCCCTGTATCTGCAGGGCCTGGACACTGAACAGTCAGGAAGATCAGTGGTCTCGCCAAGGCCAGAGCCGGCCGGCGGAGCCGAGACCCGGGGGCGGGAACGCCGGGCACCCAGCCAGCGCCTCCATCACCCCGCACCCTCGCCCCGCGGACCCGCCTCACCAGCCCACCCAGGCCCTGCTCATCCTGCCGCCTCCGGCTAGAAAGCTTTCTCTCTGCTTTCGCGGGCTGAAATCCTACCGCTACTTTCGGCCCTCTCTCACACACCACTTCTTCCAC
This sequence comes from Balaenoptera acutorostrata, assembly GCF_949987535.1. Classification (NCBI taxonomy): domain Eukaryota; kingdom Metazoa; phylum Chordata; class Mammalia; order Artiodactyla; family Balaenopteridae; genus Balaenoptera; species Balaenoptera acutorostrata. The sequence goes on along the minus strand of NC_080080.1, from coordinate 3,688,405 downwards.
GAGTTCTCCCCGCTCAGCCCCAGACAAGGCACTGCTCCCTCCGTGTTCTCGGCACCGCATGAGAACGCCCGGGTCGGGAGCTTCTCCCCCACCCCGTTCCCCGATCGCTGGCCCGAGTCAAACTCAAGAGGTGACGCTAACTTGAACCGACGCCCAGGTGGCCCACGCGGCCGTGTGGCCTGACGTCCGAGCCCTGGCTCGGGGCTCACAGGCGCCTTCAGCCGCCGCCTCCCCATCATCAAGCCCGTCCTGCGCTTCCAGTTTTAGAAGCAGCCATCAGTGCTGCCCACCGTCCCCATGACCCACAGGGACATTCAGTGGAAAGCAGGGCTTTCTCCTGCTTACTAAGCAAAGCTGGGTTTCTGCATAATAAAGTTCACGCTTCCAGAAATAGAAAAGGCACGTGGGTGATAACGTGCCACAGCTTCAGAGAGCAGGGAAATTAATGCCTCCTCCTAATGACAGCCTGGCAGGTTCCGCGTCTGAGAAAGAGAATGACCGAGGGCGATTCTGCTCCCCGGCCGGTGGCAGCGCTGCCTGTGGCGGTCAGCTTCGCACCCACAGGAAGGGTCCTGATGCCAGCACCGCCCCCAGGCAGCCAGCAAGACGCGTGGGACGGAGGGGAGCCCGGCCAGGGCCTGGGCCCGGGACCCAGAGGACACGGGGGACACGTGTGCGGGATGCGCTCCCAGAGCTCATGCAGGGAGCTCTGAGGTCCGCGGCGGGAGGGGGTGACAGCTGAGCTGCGCCCTGAAGGACGGACTAAGTTTTCCAGGTAGAGCAAAGGGAGGCGGGAGGGGACCCCGCGTCAGTGCTCTCAGTAGAGACACCCCGCCCCCCGGAGGGCCACAAAACCCTCTGAAAATCTGACGAAAACTACAGACCCCGTTCCCAGAGAAACGAACCTCCACATACAGTGCGTGTAATTTTGTGCCGTTTGAGGACAGCTCACCGCCAGCTCGCGGCTGACACACTTGCTCAGTGGAACGTGAGTGGCTGAGGACAAAGCCTTTTGCGATCCCTGTGCCTCCAGCGTCTAGGCCGGCGCCTGGTGCACGCCGCGGCGCTGAACAGATGCTTGCGGAGTGAACAAACCACCGAACCGGTGACCCTGCCGACGCCCCGCGAGCTGTGCGTGGGCACTGACCGAGCACACACGGGCTTGAGAGCAAGGTCCGCGTCTTCCTGGAGCGCAGAACAAGCTCCTGAACCGCCCTCCCCGCAGACCCAGGTCCCGATGAGACTGTCACAGGCTCCCAGGAGCTGGGGAGGCAACGTGGCCCAGGCAGCCGGCTTGCTCCTGTGCCAGGCGCTTGGGTGGCCCGACGACGCTCCGCCACGGGCCTCTGTGCTTCAGGAGAGTGGCCGCCCCAGCTCTACTCGCACAAAAGGCCAGCGTGGGGCCGGGGCTGGGGGCGCCGGGGGAGGACGCCCAGGGTGAAATGCAGGCTGCGACATTCCCCCTGTGGGTTCTCAAAAGCTCCAATGGATTTTTAACAAAACTCAGCCAAGGTAATTCAAACCAATCTACCCCGCACCACATACTGCCAACAGAACACAATGTCAACTCAGGGCAACCCTGCCTTCCCCACCCCTGGCCGTTCTTTCATTTCACAGACATCAGGGCGACCTCTAAGCTCCAATTTTCTATAGCTGTCCCCACACCCAGAAGACCCCGTGCTTCCAAGTCTGCAGTGAACCTTCCAGTGCGCGGGCCGCCTGTAACACCCGGAAGCACCAGGTCCTCCGTCAGCCCCGGGCCCCGACCTGCACTTCAGAAACCACGGACAGTGACAGTCTGTGTCCAGAGCCACAGGCACCGCAGAGAGGGGCTGGGAGCCAAATGACAGTGGGGATTCTGACCTCAGGAAGATTACGTCGGAGGATGAAACGCCCACATGAATAACTACCACCCAAAATGAAAGACGTCGGGCTCTCAGGGGGAGGGGTAAGGTGCTGTGAGCAGGAACCACGAAACCACCTGGGAGGAGCCTGGTGCACAGAACACCTGCATGACGGGCGCAGGGGCAGGAGGAGGGGCCACAGAGCACGGCACCGCCTTGTCCTCCGAGCGCTCCGGGGCCCGTGTCCACTGAGACCCCTCCCCCTCCTCCGGGCTTCCGTCATCAGCTCGCCGCTTCCCTAGTCCCTTCTGCCCACACCTGCCCGGTGCTCCACCTTGGAGCCCCATATCTGGGCTGACCTCTGTCCTCGGAACCACACGTCCACCCGCCTGCTCAATGCCAGCGGTGTCCCGGTCTCCCTGACTGTGAACACCGCTGAGAAGTCTGCACTGACCCGTCTGTAGTCCCCCTAAGGTTTCCGGTTTGGGGAAGAAGGAGAATCGGGAACTGGAGGCACGGATGTTCACAGCCCCCTGGAAACGCAATCCAGGGCGAACTCCGCTGCGCCAGGCCCTCCGCCCGCCCCCTGGTCCTTCCCGGCCCCGCCCATGCACTCCTGGCAGCTTGGATGGACGGCGAAGAAGCTTCTGTCTGTCAGGCGTGGCACTCAACAGCCTCGGCTCCCGCTGGGACCGCCTCCCTCCCCCTTCCCTACATTGTCCTCCCTCCCCCAATGGAATCCTCCCCTTTCTTGACCACATCCCTCCCTCCCTCTCCTCCTCCTGCATTAATTCAGCGTATACGTCAGGAAGATCTGACTGCGGCCAAGCTCCTTCCGTGCCCTGTACTACAGGTAAACTCTTCCGTACCCTTCAAACTTCCAGCACCCACGACACAACCGCCCCAATCCTATCCTGTGACGTGATCTCCCCTCCTGCTTCACAAGGAAAACGGGCCACAAGTGGGACCCCTGTGTCTTCCTGCTACGAAACATACGCCCCACCACATCTGGACTCTCCAGGTGCCTCAGCACCTGCTGAGGTGGGGGCTTGGCCTCCTCCCACCCAGCCAGCGGAGAAGGGTACCAAGCAGCCCCCCGGTCCAGGCTGCAGGCGCTGCTGCTCGCCCGTCTCCAGCTGCCCCTCAGCGCCCGGGCTCCAGGCACGCGGCCCCATGGAAAGCGCCCCCGACCTTGGCACACCGTATCCTTAGGCCCGTACTGCTCCCCGCCTCTTCTCCTTATCTCTGCCCAGACGTTACCTCCTCCGGCCCCCCCCCCCAGGAAACCCAACCCCTACCGCCTTCCCGCCCTGCTCCACGATCGCCCACAGGCCTTCGTGCCATCGCACTGCCGAGCTACGTGAGTGACAGGCAGGTAAGTGAGGGTCTGCCTCTCCACAAGAGGGTCAGCTCCCCGAAGCCAGGCTCTGAGCCTCTCCTGTGCCTTGCCGTGTCCCGAGCGCACGGAGGTTCCAACAGTCCTCACGACACGCTCAAGGTCCTCTGCTAGGCCGGGACATGAGCTCAGGACACCTGAGGGCCAGCTCCTTCCATCACGCCGGGCTACACCCACGGCCTTCAGCGTCTCCTACCAGCCCACGCCCCTGGAACCCATTCCAGGCCCAGAGCTGGGTTCACAGCATGCGCCCAGGAAGTGACTGCTGACTGACGCAGCCCCTGGCATGGCGGGCGGCCTCTCTCCAGGCCTCTGGCAGAGCTGCAGGTTCCTGCTGCGGGGTCTGCCCCCCACCTGGCCCCCCCCCCCCCCTCGTTTAGAGCTGCTTCTTGACAAGGCTGCAATAAGATAAACACCACAGCCTGAAGATCCCGGGAACCACGTGGCCACGGCAGAGCGGGCATCTTGCAGGCTGGCAGGAAGTGGCTCTCTGGCACCTTCCCCCGGCTGCACTCCTGTACTTCCTGTCAAGCCACATATGCTGTCAGGAAGAGCTGGTTTCCACGCATGCCTGGAGTGGCTGCTTCTGCCCACTCCAAACTAGAGGAGGGGATGTGCTTTGGGTCCTATGGGACCTACACGCTGGGGATTGTGAGCAGACGCTCTGAGCCTCTGAGCCCCGGCCTCCTCTGTGACAGTGAAGCGATCGCGTCTACTTCGCTGCCCCGCCCTCGGCTGCCTTGTTATGATGGAATTTTGCCCCACCCTCGAGAAATCAGGGTTCTTCCGCAAGAACCAGCGTGCTTTGGGCGGACAGGGGTGAAACACCTGCAGGAAGTGGTCGGCTCTTAACAAAAGGGACCATAAAGCCTCGTTCGAGTGTGTATTTATCATTAGGTTCCCAGGGGCTCTCGACACGATGGCTAAGCTCAGCCGATCCGTTTGTTCGATACGGCTCACTATTGTTGAGAAGGTAACGCACCACACTGTCCTGCTCGACAGATGCTGGGGATACATTGTGTCATTTAACCTTCCGCTCAGTCACATAAACTGGGACTGTGGTCCCTTTACAGATCCAGAGACTAAGGTTCTGCAAGGAAAAGCATCGGACCCAAGGAGGAGGAGGACCCAGGGCACACGGCCCTGAAGCCCATGCTCTTCCTGATCTGCTGTGATTTTGGCAGACAGGGCGGTACCCTGCATTTTTCTATTCCACCAGGATCTTTACATTTTCCACCACCAAGGGAGATCTGGTGAACTCGTTTCAAGCTAAGGGGCCGATCCTCTGACAAAACTGACATCTCCAAGAGTGAAGGTCACTCGGCTGGTTTCTTCCAGCTGTTGGACTGGATCAACCTTCCAGTGACGAATCACCAGGCAAGGCCTCGGGGAGAAGGATGTTGTCAGGAGCCGCCTGGAAAAGGTCAGCAGCTGAGTCTTTGAAGCTGCCTTGTCAGGCTCAAGGTCTGGCTTCAAAGTGGCCTGAAGGCCAGCACCTTTTAAAGGACAGCTTCCTTTGTCGATTCCTCAAATGGGAAGGAGTTATTTTCCCCCAAAACCTCTTAGCACTGCAGCCCAAGCTGACCCACATTTGCTTCCAGACCTCTTCTCCTTCCTAAGAAATTGGACAGCTTAATTTCAAACACTCTCCCTTAAGCATCTGCTCTGTGCTTACTTAGCACATTCTGAATAATGTGGGTAAGACACAAAAATGGCAGGTAAAGTAGAGCGAGGCCAATAGCCCTGTCTGGTGGTGGCTGAGGGAGAGGGACAGACCAGAAGGAGGCAAACCTGGTCCTGGTCCTGCAAACACCATGGACCCCATGCGGGAGGCCAGGTGACCTGGGAGGCCCCATCCACATCCACGCTCCCATGAGCTCTCCCCTTGAGGGCATCACCTCAGTCACGGCCCATGCACTCGGGACCTCACTCCACCCTCAGCCCGGCCCGGGGAAGGGCTGTCGGAGGGAGGAGGGAGTGAGCACTCAGGGGCAGAATCACTTATCCAGGGTCACGCAGGCCCACAACTGAAGCCAGAGCTCCTGTGTCCGGACACGTGCCCATCACCGCTGACGGCTCCTGGGCTGCGGTGGGACTGGCTCAGACACCAGTGCCCGTGAGCCACGTGGACTGGAGGGAGACCCAGTCAGGCCGCCTGACCTGCCCGGCCTGCAGTCCGCTCGGCGGTACGGAGGGACCGGTGGACAGCTCCGGGCGAGGCCGTGGAGGCAGTCGGTGTGGGGCATCCAGCTGTCCCACCACCAGCAAAAGGCACCTCTATCTCTTTGCCGGCCAATGGACGGGGTACGAGGAGCACTGGGATGGTGAGCCCGGGGCCCAGATCCGGCCCTGCTTCATGATGCTTGATCTTGGGTGAGTTGTCAGAACCATGAGCTGCTTCTCCACCCACCAAAGGGAAATGCCTGTGCCCCTGGGTGGTCCCCAAATGCCAGGCCTCGAGCACACGGGGAAGGCCAGTGCCTGCTCCCTCCCACCCCCCGCCTCCTGACCACCCCACCCATCGGGGAGGACCAAGCTCTGCGTGACCCCACCGTCCCTCCGGCCTCCTGAGATGCAACCATGTGCGGAGTGGCCCCTTCCTCCCGCCCGGCCTTCCTTCCACAGTCGGGTGTGCTGAGCAGACCTAACTCAGTCTGATCTGGGCTGGGACGCCTCTGAGCAGGGACAGGCTGCCAGGGGCCTCCCCCGCTGGCAGCGCCAGCAGCACGGAAGCCGGCAGCACAGGTCTGGGGCCCCTCCTCTGGCCGGAAGCCAGAAACCTCACCTGAAGCCTAGACCTTTATCTCAGCAGACACTTCCAAAAACAGATAAAAGGTCATTTGGCTCCTCTTCTCCGTGAGAAAAAGCCACAGGAATTGGCTGAATTTAATGCAAAGTGGGAGAATAAATAAATGAGATGCTTTCCAAGGTCCCTTTCAGCTCTTGCTGAGACCTGGGCCCGGCCCAACGCCTGGAGTGCCAACCCAGTGAAGGTGGGCAGGGCAAGGCGCCGCTCCCCATTCAAGCCGATCCTTCATTCATGCCTCCCGCAGCAGGCCTGTTCTGAGTGGGCCCTCCACTGGCATGTCTAGGAAAGATGTTTTTGCCTTTGAGAAAGGCTGAGATGGCAAACCTGTCAACCTGGGGAAGGCCAAGGCACCCCACTCCACCACCACCACATGCACCCCGCATGCACTGGCTCATCTGCAGCTTTGGTTTGAATGCTGCAGCTAAAAATACGTGTGCCGCCAATGAGACAAGGAGGGGCCTGCCAGCACGGGCAGTGAGCAGCTTTCTCCCTGTGGCAGGCTGGAAACAGAATCCAGGATTTGGGGAAACAGCGACATTACCCAAGATTGCCGGGAAGCCCAGTGGTTCCCCGCCAGGACTCAAGCATCAAAGGCCCTGGGGACAGCACTGCCTGCCAAGGGGGGTCGAAATGCCACCCAAGTCACCCATCCGTCCAGGCACAGCCCCAGCAGGCCACACACAGCCCCCTGTCTGCACGGGGCACAGGGCTGGGATTTTACCTACTCAAGGACAGGCCTTAGTTCCCTAAAAGATGCCTTGTGGAGCCAAGGGAGAAAGGCGGGCTGACGTTTGTTACGGGTTGGCCGCTGGTCTTCACAGCCACCTCCCAGGCCTCAGGTCAAGACAGTCACTAGGGTCACGAAGCCGGGACTCCAGCCCAGGGCAGCTGCCTCCCAAGTCCACAGGGAGGTGGAGGCGAGTGGGCTGGGACCGCGGGTCTCCTTCCTGGCTCCCCCCGCCTCCCGGCTCAGCGTGAAGACAGCCCGAGCATGCTGACCACTCACCCGCTCTTCTCTGGTGGAACTGGGCGTCCCCCACCCCCCAAGTCCAGATCTTGGCAGGCGCCCTTACTCCCTCCCTGCGGAAGACGCACTGCTGTCGCCAAGCCTGACGCCCAGGTACAAGGTCTCAGGGGAGCAGCTGCAGGGAGTCGATGAGCACAGCAGAGGGAGTCAGAGGCCTGGATTTGATGTCCTGGGCGCGAGACCTTGGGCAAGTCACTTAGCCTGGCTGCGTGCCCCAGGGCTCGCCTCTGTAGAGCAGGGCCAGTGACGCTATCACCCCAGCAGGGCCTTTCCAAGGCTCTGATGCAACACGGACATGCAAGCTCTTTGTAAACTGAAAACTCACGTATGTACACCCTCCAGCATCTTCTCAAATGAATCAGGGGAAATAAGAAAAGCTGATCCTGTATCTGTACTCAAAGAGCTTCTATCCCAGATGCCGAGACAGAGGGTACTTTAAGAAGAATATAAGGCACCACCAGCCCAAGGGCACAGAGCTGGCATGCCCAACACACAGGGCGCACGCACACGGGCCGGCACTCGCTGCGTCTGTGCCAAGGATAGCCAGTGCAGGGGAAAGGTGACGTGGCCGGGCGGTAGGGGGACAGTTCCACAAGGGGACCGGAGCCTTGGAGGAAAAGCGGAGGAAAGGCAGGCAAGGCTGCTTGGATGGGCCACCACGGGAGTGGACGTGAGCCCCCCCGGGACTCCCACAGCCCCCCCCTGATGGGAAGCAGCCTGCGAGGCACCCTGCGTGACGTGAGGAAGCCAGGGGGTGAGTGGAGGGAGGAATCTGCACCCCAGACGCTGGTGTTCCGGCTTCGTCCCAGGTGACGCCGGCCGGCAGGACGAGCTGGGACAGGGAAGGGTCCCTGCTATTAGGACACCTTTGGGCCGCAGCACAGAAGGCGGCGACTGGAGGAGAAGGAGGAGGGGCGGGAAGAGCAGGAGGAGGAGGTGGGGTGGCGGTGGCGCAGGCAGCCCAGCAGGGAGGTCTCTGCCACGGACGGCAGACGGTGAGGGACGGGGCTGGGATGTGGGGGAGCTGCTGGCCCCCAGCCAGCCTGGACCCGAGTCCGAGGGGAGCCATGGCCGCCCCGCCCAGCAGTGATGCAACCTATCAGGTAGGCGGCCTCCACCAGCCAGAGCTCTGAGCTGCCTCGGCTCCGATTAACAGAGCATCGAACACCAGGGTCTCAGCCAGGTCCTGTCTGACGGCCTTCGCTAGCCGTGCTCCCGCAGCTCGACTGGCTGTAGACTCAGTCAGAAGACGCCTCCTCCTCCTGAGTGAGCCTCCCGGCCAGAAGCCCCAGGGGCTGGCGCGCCCAAGGAGCCGTTTCCTCAGCTGGCACCCGGGGCTCTTCGCTGTGCTGTCTGTCTTTGGACGAGGCATCAAGAAAAACAAGAGATCCCATTCACCGGTACAGTGAGTCCCAGCTGATCCACATCCAGACCCCCATTCCGTGACTCTTCTCTCTAACCACAACTTATGTTTGAAAAGGGTGCAGCATCCAGAGACCAAATTTCCTGCAAGATGGAAGCCCTTGGGGTTAAAGTTTTTGTCTTGTAAAGAAACAATGGGAAAACTAGAGAAAGACTGAAGCCTCCACCACTTGTTTTTAGCAAGCTGCATACCTTGAAATCACTTTCTTATTTAAGAAACGGAAAACACCTACGACAATGTGACAGAAGCTGAGTCCTGTGGCCGATTCAAGCGCCGGCTTTGTGACTTTCTGGCCGGAGACCCACTGCTGTCTCTGCAGAGCCCCGTCGCCGGCTCTGTGAGGTGAGGGTCCTCCAGCTGCTCCAGGGGCCCTGGTGGGGCAAGGCAGACGGTGTTTGTAGGGCAGGTGGCAGAGGGCGTGCTGTGGGCAAGCCCTGCAGAGCTGTGAGCGCCTCCAGCCCCACACAGAGGATCTTCCCACAGCACTGGAAAGATCCCCGATGCTCTTTTCCTGATCCTGGAGGTGAAATCTCAGCAAACAGAAGGGGCCTGGGACCACCCAGTCCAGCAGAACCCACCCTTGCAGCCTGGATTGAGGTGGGTCACTTTCGCACCGGGGCTGTCCCACACACTGGGACAAAGTGCTTTATGTCAGCAGTTGTTCAATTGCAGTGAAGTGCCTGTCATTACATGAGCCAGCGGAGGGCCCGTGGGTACCAGCATCCTAGGACTACGCCGATCATCAACAGGTCCAGGAGCGACGGAGTAAGCGCTACAGGAAACACGCGTGCGAGCTCTGCCTGGAAGCTCCCGTGAAACTCTGGGACTAAGAAGATCGCAGAGACCTGGACTTGACCTACATCTGCACTAATTAGCACCCATTCAAACCAGCCGTCTAGATTCTCCCGATTTCACTTTTCACTGTGATTAGGAGAGAACTCAAGCAGGCCCAGCCCGAGGGGAGGCGGAGCGTCACGATTAAGGCTCCTCGGTGCTGGGGATGACGAAGAGGTTTGAGAAGCTTCTCTCAGGACCCAGAGCCAGAGGCACCTTTACGAACGGACAGAGATGTTTTCCCCAGTGCAAGCCTTCTGGCCCATCTATTTTTGTCCAGTAGGAACACACCCTTTCTCCCCAACAAGCCCATGAACTCCTTCAGGAAACGGACTGTTTCTCATTCATTCATTCATTCATTCACAGAACAAACGTTTGTTGAAGGCTTACTATTTACCAGTCACTCAACAAGCATTTGCCTTGTGCCTCCTCTGGGTCCCGTAAGGAACAGGCCCTGGAGACAGGGAGATGGACGTTAGCTTGGACCTCATCCCCGTGAGTTCATGGAGAATGAGACAGGTGCAGATCCTCATAGGGGAATCGGAAAGAGCCACCATGGGGATGGAGGACAGAGGGGAGAACAGGGCCCGGAGAATAAGGACAGGGAACCAGCCAGGAAAGGGTGTGAAGAGACAGCGAGGAAGGGGGTGCCGTGGGCAAAGGCAGGGCCTCATGTCAGGCACCCCTCCTGGAAAATTCAGTTCCAAGGCCACGGGGTGGGGGCAGGGGGGACCTGGGGGACCAGGGAGGGGTTGGGGACAGGGGGGCTTGGGGACCGGGGCAGGGGGTGAAGGGCATCTGCACAGCAGAGCCACCCCATGTGGGATCCGCCCCGTGCACTGTGAGAGGTTGACATGCTGAGACTGGGGGAGGGTTGGGGCAGAGATGGAAGACTGGTTACAGTGGGGGGATTGACAAATTGGTAATTACATTAGAGATAATAAAAGCCAATTTCTCAATGCCAAGGAAGTGAGGTACAACTGAGGAAAGGGGACAAACCTGAAGGAACCTTGTCGTGTTGGTCTGGAAGTAGAGGTATCAGAGAGAACTGGTAGCTGTCAATACGTATAGAAAGCGATGTTGAGTGTGCGTGTGTGTATTTATAGTTATATGTACATGTATATTCCCTGGCTGTGTTCTCTGAGAAGGCCAGGGAGTAGCAACCCCCCCAGTAAGAATGACCATTCTCACATCTGCATCTTGGTTTCTAAATAATGATCTTCACTAAAGGGAACCAAGATTTCTTGGGGAATCTGGGACACCTAGTGCCAGAAAGCAAGGAAGTGTCCAGAGAACGACGGAGACGTGTTGAGAGGCACAGAAGTCAGCCTGAAAGAGCTCCCACTGTGCATCAAAATAAATAATGACAGTCACATACTTTAACATACTGAGTAAAAGAGGAAATGACGAATCCACTCAGAGTAAACGAACAAGGAAAGTTTAAGGAGGAATCGGTATTTACAAAGTTTCAAAGCACCTTCCCACAGAATACTTAGTGATTACCAAGAGAAGCAAAGGAACCTGATCTCAGAGAAGGCTGGCAGACACCACCTTGTCAGGTGATCAAGGTGGCCACCACTAGTGGTGGAACAAACACAACTCACGAGCCATCTGAGAGGTGCAAGAAGGACACAGCACTGCCTCTGTGACTACTGACAGAGACACGGGTACTGAATCTAATCATGAGGACACATCACACAAATGCCCCAAGTTGAGGGGCATTCCACCAATGGCTGGTTGGTAACATCTGGAAGCACCAAGGTAAAAAAAGTCAGAGAGACTGAGGAATTGTTGCAGACCGACTGAGACTAGAGACACGAAACAACTGAAGGTAACAGTGGTTCTGAACCACGTCTAGATCCTTTAGGAACAAAGGACACTATTGGGATGACTGGCAAAACTTGAATGGGGTCTCAGTACTGGATGGTAGAACGGATGCTAATTTCCTGATTTTGATGGCTGTGTTGTGGTTAAGTATGAGAATGTCCTTGCTTGTAGGAAATACACAGGATTTGGGACGATGGTGCACTGACTCTAAAATGGCTCAGAAAAAATTCTAACCACTGTATGTGCAACTTTCCTGCAAGTCTGTGAGTAATAACACAATAACTTCCTTCTTTTTTTCTTTTTGCTTATCTTTACTTCTAAAAGACTATGGTACTGTGGAATTTCTGGTTAGAAGTCAGCAGACCCAGGCTTCAAATCCAGCTGTAGGCCACTAGCTCATTATATGATTCTGGGAGGCACAATAATGGGGAAACTGTGGATTTTCGAATCATAGTGACCATGCGCTGGTCTTCACTCTGCCACTCACAGGCTGAATAACCCTGCATACGCTTTGCATTTCCCTCTCCTAAAGCACAGGAATAACACTACCTACTTCAGAGACAAGACTGTGAAGGTTACGTTATTAATTCCTTCCACAAATACGTATTCAGCTGTCACTAAAATGTTCCAGTAACAGTTCCAGGTTCTGAGAATACAGGGAAGACCAGATTCTTTCTCTGTGGAGCTTATACTCTAGCAGGGGTGGAGAGACAAATAAGAAAAAAACCTGTATATGTAATGAACTTTCAGAGAATAATAAGAATTGTGAAGAAAACTAAAGCAGGTAAGGCCTTAGAAGGTGATGTGGGGATGGGGAGGTCAGATAAGAGAAGCAGGAGAGCTCAGAAAGGAAAAGGAAGAAAAAATAAAATCATCACACAAAATAAAACCAAGATGACACAGATCACAAAAGTCAAGATAAAAAGCATAACAGATACATGACAGAAATAAGACCAAACATATGTGCCATATCAAGGAATGTAGCTGGTCTAAACCCACTTATTAATGAAAAAGACACTGAAGTTAGATCACAAACAAAACTCAACTCTATGCTTCATCTAAGAGAACCACATAGGGAAAAAAAAATTCTCAAATGTTTAAAACAAAACAAGAGGCAAAGGTACATCAGCCAAACCAAAAGAAAGGAGGGATGAGAGCTACAGTATCAGACCAGATTGAAATAAGGGCAAAAGACATTAGAGGAGACAGAGAAAGGCACTTTAAATGGTAGAAGGCACAACAAAGTGAGAATAATTATGACATCTATGCACCAAAGACCATCAGCCTTCACACTGCATGTATTACAGGACAGACAGTATCACATCGATGGACAGAAGTCCATCATGGTGAAGAGGACCCATGTTAGCAGTAATTGTAATTCACTTCTCAAAGTCCATGGGTAGATCAAATAAGTAAGGATCTTAAAAAACCTAAGCAAATTAATAAGGTATAGCTAAGTGATACATTTCAGCTCAATACACTTAAAACAAGGAATATGCCTTCCTTTAAAATGTCCATGGAGTAGTCATAAAAAAAAACCCAAAAAACAAAAACTAACCACAAAGAAATCTCAGTAAATTCTAAGAGGTGAGAATAGTACTAAACTGATTCCACTGCTGTTACATTAGAAAGTCATAACAAAATGAGAAAAAACAAACAAACAAAAAACTATGTTTTAAACAACTCTTGGGATAAAGATGAAACAAACTAAAATCGCAGAATGCCTAAAAATATCAAACATGAAAAATGTAAATGCCAGAATGTAGCTAAAGCAGTAATCATGGGAAAATTCATAGCCCCATAAAACTATACCAATAATAGGACAATCTAAATGAATGAATTAAATGTCCAACCCAGTAAGTGAGGGAAAAAATAATAAGCCCAAATAAGGCAGAAAGAAGAAATTAATAAAGATAGAAGAATCACTGAATTAGAAAAGAGAAGGGGGATAGAATTAATGAAGAAAGTAGATCATGTGTTAGCTCACTTAAACAAGAAAAAGAGGAGGAAGCAAACTTATATAAAAGAAGCAGCAAAAACAGGGAAAAATCCCTCAGTTAAAGAGGCAGTTAAATACCTATAGAAGTTTTCTTTCTAAAAAAAATGAGCTATACAAGCTCTTTCTGAAGTCATAAAAATAAATATGAAAGATGTGCAATGGGCATAGGGCTGATTTTACAAGATAAAAAAATTCTACAGATCTTTGGCATAATAATACAAATACAGTTAACACTACTGAACTGTACACTTAAAAATGGTTAAGATGGCAAATTTGTATTATGTGCTTTGACCACAATATTTAAATAAACAAATGAATGAATGTAAGAAAATGACATTGAAGAGGATTGCCCAAGCAAATATTAAAATATATTGTAAACCCATAATATACTTACAAGGGTGATACTGGCCCATGGATAGATTAATGGAAGAGAATCAAGATTTTCCTGAACATATGAGAAAATGGCATTGTTTATTAGTGAAGATCATTTATTAAGTGACTTGGGGATAACTAGATAGCTTTCTGGAAAAAGATTAGGTGGATCCATGCCTCACTCTTCACACCTTAATAAATTCCAGATAAATAAAAGATTTAAATGTTAAAACAACCGAGCCCATGAAAGCATTAAGAGAACTTTTTTAAAATGTAAGCTAAATGAGGAAAGTCTGAGTATGATACAAAACCAAAGTTTTTGTTTATTTGTTTGTTTTTAAAGAGATTGTTAAATTTAAATAAGTATCTTCCAGCTTGACTCACTCCTGGGAGGACTGGCATACTTACAAAGGTATTTGTCGAAACGACGTTTATAATAGCAAAAGATTACTAAGGGCCCATCAAAAGATACAGAGTAAATAAATTACAATACATCTTACGCTGTGGTTAAGAAGACTGTGGCAGCTCTGCGTGCAATACGGAATGAGACTGGATCCAGCCTATGTCATTAAGTAAGAAGGGAAAGTGGCAGGAAGCTCTCCCGTGGTACCCGAGGAGGAAAATACACAATTTGTGCACATTTTATCTTCACAAAATAAGCAAATCACACAAACACTGGCCGCATGCCGCAGAGAGGATCCATTTTGGGGCAGTAGTCTTTCCCATCATGGAAAGCCTCATGGCCCCCCTTTGTAGAAAGAGGAGGACCAAGCATCACCCATGGCCTTCACTGGAGGCCCAGAGTAACAATGAACACCCACAACAGAGCTGGCGGGAATCGGCCAGCTCCCGGGCTGGGCAGTACCCCCTTCTCCATGGCACCCTCACCCCACTGCTTGCAGGTCCACCTGTCACCTTCCCTCCGAGGAAAGGGGTCCCGAGGCAGTCGCAGACGTGGGCCTCCCTGGGCACCCACGACCCCCATCCCCGAGACCAGAGGCTGCAGGTCTGGTACCTGCACCTGCTCCCCCCAGGGCCAGGTCCCTCTCAATCGGACGCAGGAAGCTTACCGAGCACCTCCTTTAACCTGCCCACACGGAGCTCCCAGTCTCGGGAGCAAGACAGACAAGTGAACAGGCAAAGACAACGTGAGGTGGGAACTTGAGAGGCGAAGGCTTCCTGCCGGAACGGGAGGATGTCTGAGCAGAGCGCTGAGGGGTCCAGCACAGTGATTTCAGGGGGAGGAGCCGGGGGCTGAGGGAAACTCTTAATCCACCTGGTCTACATGCTGTCCTTTGTCCTTGAGCTTTCTCCAGGGACCTGGCTCAGAGAGACATACCCTCTGGCCCAGGATCAGAACCCCTGTTCTGACTCTTGGGCCCCAGAAGCAAACTCCAGCTCAGGCTGCCTGGGTTCCTGGCACTGGGGTAGGACAAGGGCAGGGCTGGGCCTCACTCAGCCTGGCCCCTCACGCCTGGGGTGGAGCTGGCCCTCCCGGCTGCTGCGTCACAGAGGATCCAGAGTGACCCGTGGCGAATTCGTTTTCTCCTTGTCAGGGCGAGTGTGGATAAGTACGGCCGCCCTGGAGGCCAAGCTGGCCACAAGCATGCAACGCCTTCACAAAGCACCAGTAACCCTGCCCTGGACACTGGCCCTCTGGGACTGATCCGGGGGCAGAAGGGCAGATGCCAAGAATGTCCACCTTAGTCTTATGAATGGAAAAACTGGAAACCATCAATAACCAACCAGAAGGGATTGCCTAAGTGCACTTGGGCACGTCAACATGGAACTGTTTAAGTCATGTGGAAGAAGGATGTCTAAGGACTAGGACTTGGATGGCCTTGACCCTGTGAGGAGGATGGCCTTCATCCACCAATTCTTCCAGGCAGTCAGCAAACATGGAGACCCGGTGGGTGCGGTCAACGCTGTGTGTCCCCAGGGCGCTCACCGGGAGTGGGGGACACCATCTACAGGCCACGAGAACTTGAGGAGGGGACACAAAGGAGGACATGCAGCTTGGTGGTGGGGTGTGAGAGCATGGAGGTGTGGGCAGCAAGCAAGGCTTCCCAGGAGGACTGAAGAAGGAAAGACAGGACTAGGAGAAATCACGGGGCACAGGGAAAATGCCTGGAAGAGAGGGCAGCTTCCTGGCAGAAGGGAGAGCAGCGGAGGGAGCCCGGGGTGCACAGCTCGGGGAGGATGGCGCTGGGAGAGCACAGAGAGACGGGGGACGGAGGCTGCAGGGGCAGGCGTGCTGGTGGGGGAGGGACTTCTAAGCCTCACTGAGGACGCTCCAGTCCATCCTCAGCAATAACGGGAGCCAAGGAATTGTTTTAACTGTTTAAGAGTGACATCATCGGGGTCACATTTGGGAGGGTCACTTGGGCTGCAGGGAGGACCCCAGGTCGCAGGAAGCAGATTGGGGGCAGGAATAGCAGTTTGGGGGACCAATCATGTAATCTTTTCACTCAGCAGTTTCTTCCATAAAACACAGAATAATGCTTATTCCAGCAGG
The DNA here is from genome assembly GCF_949987535.1 of Balaenoptera acutorostrata. Classification (NCBI taxonomy): domain Eukaryota; kingdom Metazoa; phylum Chordata; class Mammalia; order Artiodactyla; family Balaenopteridae; genus Balaenoptera; species Balaenoptera acutorostrata. The sequence goes on along the minus strand of NC_080080.1, from coordinate 3,672,359 downwards.
TAGTTATGAAGAATAAACGAGGTGACAGAGTTACTGGACACGCTGCATGCAGTAAGTGCTCCCCAAATGCAGCTATTCTTTTGGGAAAGATTATCACAATAAAGCAGGCTCCCAAACGTGATTTTAAAACTAGAATGCTTGGGACCAAACAGAAGAATGGGGGGCAGGGTGGAGTGGGTGGTGGGAGGGGAGAGGGGAGAGGAGAGGCCCTGCAGAAGGGCAGGAACAGGCTCTGGGGCACCGGGGGGCCCAGCACAGCCGAGGCTCTCGGGGCTCCAGACAGCCAGCGGTGCCTGCCTTCAGTGGCTGCGAGGAGGGGGAGGGCAGCTCACAGAACACGCCTGGCACGGAGGGGCCCAGGGCAGGGCTGCCACCCACCAACGAAAGGGCAGGAGGGGACTGGCTGATCCCACAGGGCCATTCCCCGGCGGGGGATCAGGAGTGGCCTGGGGCTTTTTCTTTGTATATGGGTTTTTTGTTTTCACTTTTTTTCCTTCCTTTTTTATATCCTGTATAAATTTTTTTTCCTTTTTTTTTTTTATCAGTTTACATATATATATATATATATATATATATATATATATATATATATATATATATATATATATATATATTTGGCAAAGGTGCCAAAGGAACAGTGACTCAGCCCCTTGGCTTCCCTGCACCCATTGCCGGGCCAGGTGGGCCTCAGACCAGATGGCCATTCGCCACGGCTGGGCCACAGGGAGGGGTCCTCAGACCAGGCTGACCAGTCGCTGGGACTCACCAAAACCACCCGATTCACCTGGTCCAGCAGGCCCAGCCTGGTCCGTGGGCCTGAGTGCTAACACTCTGGCCCGGGAGCAGCTGTCTGGAGATGTAGCCTGTGGGGGAGAAATCCACAGCCCAGCGCCACTGCTAAGTTCCCTGGGAAGGAGGCGGGGGTCCATGGGCAGCTCACCTGCCAGGGAGGTCTGCGCCACACGCATCCAAGATACAAGTATTGCCATCGTTCCTCACGAATCTCACGCTAGAAACAAACTAACCATCTCCCCCACCAAGGCCTCCATGTTACCCAGTTTGATGAAATGACGTTTTGCAGGAGTTGGGCCACGTCTCCCCGCAGAGTCCCAGGGTCCTCTCCCAATGTACCCTCCCCCCCCCACCAATCTCTGGAATGAGTCAGACCCTCCAGGGTGCACTCCCAGACTGCTGGGGCCTTGGGGAATTTCTTCTGACTGACATGATGCCTTAATACAAGCTTTGTGTCCCTGTGTTTCCTCGGGCTGGTTGGGGCTGGGAGTCTCATCCTTCTCAGCTGCCACATACGGTGGAAGTAGCTGGCTGAGCCCAGGTCATTAAGAGACAAGACATTCCAAACTAGGAAAGCGAGGGACACCCCCAGAGGTGCAAGCAGTGACACATCCCGCAGAAACACCCCGCCTCCTTCCCCTCGGGCTGCACCAGCGAGGCGGGCGGCTTCCACGGAAGGAGCCCCGGGTGTAGCACACAGTCCAGGCACAGCTGCCGTGTCAGCGCCCCTCACAGGCCTCCCGACAACCTTCACCCGCAGGAGCAGGAGCCCAGCGGAGTGGGCGGCCCCCGTGCAGCGCCAGGGGCTCTCCAAACTGAAGGGGAAGTGAGGGAATGCCAGGAGGAAGGCCTGTTTTGCTCTTCAGACCCCTGGGATAATTTTCCTGTGTCTCTAGCATGCAAAAGGGGGAGGTCAAGCTAATTAATTAAGTGGACGAAATACCAGATACTAATTTACAATGGTTTCTGGGGCAAAGAGAAGAAAGAAGGTACATGTATATGATTGTTGGCATCTGACCCAACACAGATTACAGGATGGAATCATTTCCAGAGAATAATAAACACTCTCACTTCAACAAAAATTCACATTTCGTTTGTTTTCTCAACAAAATTTTGTCACTGCTATTTAGGAAGGCAGAGACTGGGGTGAGAGTTCCAGGTGCAACGAGCAGCGAACGTTCAAATACCTTTTTCGAAGCGCCACCTCCGGGCGATCGCTCACGGACTGGGCGCCAGGCTGAGTCAGGGTGTTTACCAAACCAACTCCGCCAGAGCCAGTCCAGGAGAGAGAAGCTAGCCGCAGCCTCGCTCCCGCCCACCACCCTGGTCAAGGGAGATGCAGAAACATCGGCAGGAGACACGCCCGTACGGACACCAAGTGCCCCCGCGCAGGACGGCCAACGCTGCAGCAAATGGACCCCGAGGGCACCTCCACGTCACTGCCACACCTGAGCTCAGAGCGCGGCGAGCCCGTTCACCAGGCCGTGCCCGGGCAGAGCTCGGCAGACACGCGGAGGCCGGCACGCGGCGACCTTCCCTCCCCCCACGGCTCTCTGTGACGTCAGCACACACCGCCAAGCGCGAGCCTGCGCTTCTGAGAAAAGGAGCGCGCACCCCCCGAGGTGACGAGTGGTACTCACCCCACAGGAGAGGGGCCAGCTGCAGGTGCTCCAGGACCAGCTGGCTCAGGAGTCCTTCCACACTCGCCTCACCTGTGCGCTTCAGAGAGGGGTGAGCCGCGTTAAGGAAAACTCCGCTGCCTCCGAGTGCCGGGCCAGGGGGAGAAGTTCTAGAAGTTTCTCCACAGACTCCCAGATGGGAAACCTCCCGCGGCAGGTGAATGTCCCCCTCCTCTCCAGGGATGGTCTAACCAACCACAAGATATCACCTGAGTGTGTGGGAAACAGGTACGTAAATGTGTCAAGGGCCTCTCCCCACCCCCACCCCCACCAAATCTGGTAAATTGAGCTGTTATGTGAAGAAGGGAAATCCACTGGGATAATTTTAATCCAACAGCTATTCTTGCTGGGGAAATAAAGAAGAGGGAAGGTTGTTTTTCCTAAAAAGGATGCAAACTGTGGCTTACTGTTCAATACAACCAAGTGCGTCTCTCTACACGTGTTGGTTTCATGCTGGTTTCACGTCTGCCCTGTTATACATCTTGATGTAATTACACATATTATTACAAACGGACTCATGCGAGTTCATAATCGAGGAAGTCATACGGCCTCTCAGCAAGTATCGGTGGAGGAAGAAATTAGGTTTAGAAATGCAGAAAATAGACGTCTCCAAGGCGCTAATGTTAAACAGCCAGTGTGGTCCTCAGAGAGAGATCTATAAACCTCTCTCCCTATTCCTACATAAATTAAAGCCCCAGTACTTAGGTTGCAATCAAAAGGGAAGAATGTCATTCCTGACATTCTTTAGTGACTGAGGAAGTGGGGGAAAATCCCATTACTTTCTTCCATTAGCAAGCTAATTGCATTCAACAAACACAGAGTGTGTCTGAAACAAGACAGGCATGGTGAGAAGCACTGAGGACACTGAAATGACTGGACATGAACCCTGAACTTGAGAGGCTCACATTCCAACAAAGATGACAATATAGGAACAGACCATTGCACTTGCCCAGCCTGAGGACAGCCGGGTCGGGATAAAGCCACACAGGCAGAGTAGAATGGGCTGGGGCAGGGAGCGAGGGGTGCCGAGGCCCCGAGGGAATGAAGACCAGAGCTCCCAGGTCCCTCCTGCCAGACAGGGACAGCCCGGCCCTCAAACAGCCCAGCCGAGCATCCACGGAAAGCTGTTCAGATAAGAGGGCTGCCCAGGAGAGCCAGCTGGCCGCACACGGCAACGGGCCTCAGACCAGGACACAGGCCAAGCTGTTGGCGTCCAGGACGCTCAGGAGCGCCCACCTACCTCTCCAGCCCCGGGTCCTGCTTTGGCTGCCTTGGCCCTGTTTCAATTCTTCCAAAACACAGCGTGCTCTCTCAGAACTCCATACCCTCCACCTTCTGTGCTCTTTGCCTGGAAATGCTTTTCCCTGCCCTCTTCCCCCTCCTCACTGTACTCATACTTTAACTCTTACCGCAGACCTCACTTCCTCCAGGAAGGCCTCTCTGAACTGTCTCTGCTCCGAAGGCTCTCGGCATCCCCCTCGGCAACCCTCACTAGATGTGTGTGTCTTCCATCGTCTGGCTTCACCGCTAGCCTGTCAGCTGGGTGAGGGCAGAGCCCTCATTCTGGGGCCGGGAACAGTGGCCGGACCATCTTGGCTGCTCCACGAACACTGTCTGATGACTGAATGAATGCTGGCGTGAGTCAGCATCCCCGGTACGTGGTGCAGGGGCCACGTCTTTCTGTGTTCTTTCCTGACTCTCTCTGGGGGTTATTTTCACTTGTATGAAATTAAGACTTCAGAATATGGCATATTACTCCCTCTTGTTAAAAAAAAAAAAAAAAAAATCATGCCAGGCTTTTGAGGCTGATCGCACCCTGGTGCTTGAAGAACAGAAATAGTGCCTAACAAACATGGCCAGGATGAGGAGCCTTTGAAATGATTAGTTAGAAGAGCAAGTTAGCATGTGAGTAATTACAAAGTTGCCAAATGGCACTGGGGCTTTGGAAACCATTCCAATAGCATATTTCCGAATTCATTTGCTTTCGGACATGAGCCATAAAATTATACAGCTGAGCTAGTAAAGCTAATTACCTGCACGCACATCCCCTCCCCTTCAGCCCCATGAGCCACCAGAACAGTCTTGTGTGTGAGCCTGGACACAGGAACGCAACCCTGGCTGACCGGTCAGCTCTGCAGATGCTCCATCAGCCACTTTTACAGCCCAGGTTACAATGTTATAGTGAGGACAGTGGACATGGCAGTGGCTTCTCTTTCCTAAACACATGGACTCTGGCGTTTGGGGCAAGAGGTCAATAAAGAATGATGATGAGGACAATAATTCCTATCATTACTTCTGCTAGAAGGAGTATTTCCTAAGTGAGTCCCACGAAAGAGGCTGTGTGCTAAGTGTTTAATATGTATCTTCTCAATTTAATACTATTTTCGAATTGAGAATGTGGTGGGTATAAGATAGGGACTGTTATTTCCATTGCAGAGATTTGAAAAGCTCAGGCCCATGGGGATAACAAGAAAGCAGACACGGCTAGGAAGTGGCAGGATTGAGGCCGTCTGACCCTGGAGCCCACACTGCGGCCCACACTTTCAGACACTTTACTATGAACACAGTATCGATTCCTCACAATAAACCTGGAAGCCAGGACCCGTGATCCCCACCGGACAAGCGAGGATCCTCCGTGCACAGGGCCAGGGCCCGGCCAGGACCCCAGCGCTGCCAGGGGCAGAGTCACCGCCTGCTCCCAGCATGGCCCGTGGGGGCCAGCCTCCTTCCTCCAGCCCTGAGGGAGGCCCACGGGGAGCTCTCCGTGGTGCTGAAGTACCTGTCTCCCCCTTCAAGCCCTTCCTAGTCACCTGGGACGCAGCAATTAAGTTTCCAGGTCAGCCGATGGGTTCTTGCCCCCGAGATATACTCCTGTCCCTTAGGAGGGCAGGGGTGGTGACACTGCAGCAGGGAGAATGTAGACCACTGTGGGTGCCAACCAGGCTTTGCAAGTCTCCTAGCCACACCCACAAGTAATGATCATCGACAACCCCTGTGCGCCTGGAACGTAAGAAAACTCAAGTGCCCAGCTCAGCGCATCCAAATCACGTTCGCTCTGCCTCTGGAGCCCCCCACAGGCAGCTTCTGGCTCCCCCCAGGGAGCCACGCCTCCCTCTCACAGCGCCCTCTGCGCCTGCCACTTCCTGCCTCAAAGCCACAGCTGGGCTCCCCGGGGCCACCACAGTTCACTCACGCCTCTCGGAGGTGGCGAGCCTCGCGGTGCGGGCTGGCCCTCGCTCAGTTTAGACTTCCACTGCCATCCCCGACTCAAACTCGCCGGGCCGATGAGCGGGCAGCTCTGCCGTCACGACTGCTTGGCTGCTTATTTTTGCAAACCAGTGAGAAAGACCAACCAGGTGAGATCCTTCCTACTTTTAAGAAGCCCAGTCTATTGTGCAAGGATGATACCTTAGTATTATTAGTTACCCATCATTGTTAATTACATTTAATTAATCAATATTTGTGCACAGCTTTTTTGTTTACGAATGTTTTCATGCACAATGTCTCAGTTAATCTTCTACGAGTCTTGGGAACCATGGATATTTGCTTCCAAATCTTAAAAACACCACCATATGCAAGGAAAATGCAGAAAGTTAATAAAATACCTTCCCTTTCATTTTCTGCTAGCCCATTAGCGGTGAAATATTCAGTCATGAGCTGCAATCAAAGGACTGTTTAAAACCACAGAGCAGTTTTTTGAGATCCTGCCTGTGTGTAAGGGACTGAAGTTTACCATGACCCAGCCTGATGCTCTAGAAAAAATGACTGTTCAATCAGCTGTTCCCTTGGGGAACATGCAGCCTGGCGGGTGGCAGGCCTGGGTCCTCTCACAGGGGAGTTCAGCACCGTGCTCTGAACACCTGGTTGTTACAAGTGGTCTGCTGAGACCCAGCCCGTGAGGGCAGCTGATGCAGATGTTTCTAAACGGGCTCCCAGGTGAGTGTTCCGGAGTGGGGAGCTCCTTGAGGAGCAGGCCTGCACCTCAACACCACCCCCGCCAGGAAGATGGGCTGCCTGCACCCCCACGTGCCAGCTCTGGAGTGATAACCCCAGGTGCAGGGACTTAGCCCAGCCCCACTTCAGCTCAGATCAATTAGCAAATTGTCACAACTAGAAATTACGCTAATGGAAAGGCTGCTTTAGGTGATTAATGAGCCTCTTTCCCATGACTCTGTCCTCCGATTTGCTTCGTGAACTTTGAGAATGCTGATGCTGGGCTGTTCTCATCCCAGCAGGGGCGCCAGTGTCTGGGCTCAGCTCCCTGGACAGCGCCACGAACTGCCAGGGAGAGTCTGCACGCGGTTCGGGGCTGCAAGTCTTGCTGGGGGAGAGTAGTCGAGTCAGAGGATGGAGGGCAGGCAAAATGGAGAGAGCCCTGTGGGGTAGGTGTGCCAATCAGCAGCGTGCCCGAGGAACGCTACGTCTCTTTGGCTTCATCTGAAAAATGGGGATAATTTGAAGGCCTTGGCAGAGACCAGATGCTCTTTCGCTCTTTTGCCCAACACAGAGCTAATAAGAGCACAGACTCTGAAGCCGGACAGCTGGATGAGAATCCAAGCTCTGCCACTTACTAGCTGGGTGACCTGGAACAAGTTAGGTAAACTCACAGGACCTCAGGTTTCTCATCTGTGGAATGTGGATAAAAACTACTTCACAGGGTTTTTGTAAAAAGTGAGCAAATCTAGGTAAATTGCTCAGAACAGTGCTGGCATCTAGTAAGTGCCATAAGGTGTTAGCTGTTACTTAAGCTCTGTAATTTTATGATTCTATTATATAAGATACACATGCTCACAATAACTGTCACGCCAAAAGTACACAGAATGTGTAAAAGCCCAGCGTGCGCCCAATCACATGAACACACTGCACGTTGATTCGTGTGCATGTTCACTCACTCACACACACACACACACACACAGATTTGGAACTTTGCATATTAGGGAAAAGTCCTTCCCCACTCTCGTGAGCCGGCCAAACCTGAAATCTATGCTCTCTGTGTGCCAAACGCTGATTCCATTCAGAGTAACTTCAAGGTACACACATTTGGATTCGGGGGAGTCAAGAATCAAATATGTGTCCCTCCCATCTCACTCCCTCCGTCCCCTGAAGGCTAAAGGGCCAGGGCAACTTTACATCCTCGAAGGTCGGGAGCAACGCTTCTCTTGGGCTGGCACGGCTTCTCCACTATGAGGATTAAAGGCCTCTGAACCAAGTGATTACCCACAGCTATAAACACTCACTCCCTAAAGACAAATACAAGATGCAACCCTGCATGTTACTGAAGATGATCAAGGAATCAGCTGTACCGATAAAGGGAGCTGCTTGTATTAAAATTCATTTAGATAAAACTCTCTCTCCTAACATGACTATCAGAAAAACCTAGTGCACTGTTTTAAAGGAGTCTTATCTAAAAATACTTAATTTCTCTCAGGGAATGAGAAGACAGAGCTCCATCAGAAGCATCTTTGAGAGTTAGCTAGAAGCCAGTTAGAGAGGCTGAGAGGCCATCTCAGGCGATCCAGTGCAAACAGCGAAAGCTCTGCCTCAGTCTATGAAGGGAGGAGGGCTTGGCTATCGGCAAATTCTCCTCACTGGCGGGGATGCGGTCTCGGAAACTGAGAAGCCAGGTGTGGCCGTATGCCAGGTCGCCTGTCCTGGTGGTGACCAACCAAGCTGAGGACGTCGTGCCTAGAGTCTTACAGGGTTGACCTCAAGTACAGACTGATGACAAATGTCACAGCCACTGTTGCGCTTCTGGGATTTATAGAGGGCCACTGGTGTCTGTGAGGCCAAACATGCCACCGTCAGCGGCACGGCCCGGGGTCAGCCCTGGGAAGGCAGCCCCTCCGGGGGGCACAGCGCGCTCTCAAGAGAAGAGCCGCACTGCTCCGCCTCCTTCCGCTTCCCAGTTATTGAGGACTGTGTGCCCTCTGCGTCCCCCCGAAGACATTCCAGCCCCCACTCTCGGCTGCTGATTCTTAGGCGCCTAAGGCCCACTTTGCCACTGGGGTCCTTGAGCCTCTGCCTCACCCTCAAAGCAGCCAGATGGTTACAAACGATCTCCAGACAGAAGGCGGGAGACGCGTGCTCACCAGACCAGGCCACCTGGCAGAGCCTCAGCCCAGATGGTCCAGGCCGCCAGCTTCGTGGGGACCAGCTGAACTGGGCACCCAGTCCTTGTCGGGAAACCTATATGGGGTTGGATTCTAATAGGTCAGCAAGCATCTCACCGAACCCCGAAATGCTCTCTGAAGAGAGATTTGCAACAAAAACGAGGAAAGCGAGAAGGGGCGCTGACAACAAGCTTGCTCCGAGCGTCTCCCGCGTCTGTTTCCACCGCAGACAGCCTGCGCGGGGCTGCCCCCTGGAAGTGGAGACGGCCTTCCACTAAGACGAATCGCGCTGGTTGCAAACTCCCTTCCTACGTTCAACACGGCACTCAGCGTAGTGCAACCAAGCTGGTGACCACCGGCTGCATCAATCAAATGGAAACACCGATTCACCGCAAGGTTTCAGTAGCTACATGGGAGGATTACAGGCAGCACCGGGGCGGGGACGAGAGCACACGCTCGGGCTCCATCGGGCGGAGTCCACACCCGATCTTGCTCACCGCAGCGTCCCCGGTGCTGGGCGCAAACTGCAGCACATCTTGGTCATCAGGAAATAGCTGCTGACACGACCTGACCTCAAGAACAGCACAGCCTGGCAAGGGAGACAGTCTTGGGAAGAAAACCAACCTTCCTGTGCTCTGTAAGCACTATTCCAAACAAGAGTTAGCACTGAGAGTTGCAGGACCCCAGAGAAGGGGCGGTTCCAGCCGGGGCCAGATGGCAGAGGGGGCAGAGGGCTCCGTGGAAGATGGAACACGTGAGGCCAACCATAAAGGACGACCCACACCTGCTCCAGTGCTGATGCTTGTTTCTCCTTCTCTGAATTACCGTGGAAAGTGACAACAGATACGGTCAGCTTCCATACGTCCCCAGACCAGGCGCTCTGGGTGATTCTCAGAACTGCCAACCCAGCCCCTTGCAGGCAGGCCCCGGCAGAGGCGGAGGTGAGGACGCCAGGGGACAGCTGTGGGGGAGGTCTGGCCCAGCGTCCCCCGTCCAGGAGAAGCCTCACCTGAGGCCGGGTCACCTGAGCAGCGCCGGGTCTTCCAGCAGGAAGTGTGTCCCCTGTACTGACGCCTCCTAGGGTCAGGGGCCGTGACAGCACCACCAGGGTGAGGCCTCACTTCACGTTGACTTCAGTCAGCAGGAAAATAACACGCGTTCTGGGATCCTGGCTCTCCAGCTCCCGGTACCATCTCAGGTGAGTTACTTAACTTCCAAAATTTACTTATTTACTTTTTAAAAAGGGCTAGGTAGTACCTGTTTTGTAGGTTTGAGGGAAAATGCTAATATCCTGTCTGGCACCCGGTATGGGATCAGAAGGGCAGATACAATTGTCAGAACCGACCCTAACGGCAACCGGCAACCCCGGAGCAGGTGTCCTCACGGCGCTGAACAGATGGAGACACGGGCCTGACAGGTCACCACCTGCCTGCCGGACGCAGGAGACAGCAGAGCCAGACCTTCGGAGCCGGGCCTCCGGCCCCCAACGATGCAGCATCTTTGGTCCCAGCCCAAAGGCAAATGCAGACGGTCACTGGGTCACGTGCGGGGGCTACTACTTGCTACTGACAGAGTTCGGGGAGAGTCGGCGGCATTAAGGTTTCCCAATTTCAGTAAAAATGGTCCAACAGTGGCAGCTGGAGGGAAGAAGAAGGTTAAAAGAAGAAGAATGGAAAGCAATGGCGTGTTTATCCGGAAAGCACAGACAGGCCTTTCTGTGCAGCCCGCCCCTCCCCACCCCCAGGAGCCCCACCGACGTCACCCCCAGGCGAGTTCCTCCTGCGAGATGGGAGCGCTCAGGAGGACATTTCCTTTCAAAGTCACCGGGCTGAGGTGGCACAAGGAACAGGCAAGGGAAGAGGGCGGGCCTCAGGACAGGTTTCTGAGTGTGAGGAGTCCTTCGTCCTGGGTAGAATAAGGATCAAAGCGCAAGGACAGGAGAGCCCCAGGTGTGACGGGGGCAAGCCTGACGGCGGGGAGGCGCCACACGACGGGGCTCCTCCTGGTACCGTCACCTCCCCCCACTACACGAGGAGGAACGGGAAACAGAGGGGTTAGGCTGAGACCCGGCGGCTGGCGGGGAGGGGTGAGGCGGGGGGAGAGCGCCTGCCGGTCCCATGTCCAGCTCCACTGCCCGGCATCCCTTCCCCAGCCCCGCAGACAACACACTAAGTAACTGACACACGGGAGCCGTGCAAGCGGCGGTTTTCATAGCAGTGATGATGATGGAAGTGATAAACAGAAGAGAGATAGGTATCGTAAATCTAAGGGAAAAAAGCAGTATTCAATACATGAGCTCATTTGGCTGGGCCAGCGTGTAAATCCCACCTCAGAACTAGTGAACGCCAGGGCTGAAAACACCACTAGGCCCCTGGTGCTCACCGCTCCTGGATGGCCAGGTGCCCTCCACCACCTCCTCCACATGAGGTCACCCTGTCCCTGCAGAGGTGGGTCTCCTGACCCACCAGGCAGTCTGCGGGGACCCTTGGACTGTGTTGGCTCTCGGCCAGTTACCAGGCTCCTTGTAATAAAGCCCGCCCTTATTATTATAAGGGGGGGAGGGATGGACTGGGAGTTTGGGGTTACTAGATGCAAACTGTTACACACAGAATGAATAGACAGCAAGGTCCTACTGTACAGCACAGGGAACTATATTCAATATCCCGGGGTAAACTATAATGGAAAAGAATATAAAAAAGAATGAATATATGTGTATAACTGAGTCACTTTGCTGTACAGCAGAAATAAACACAACATTGTAAATCAACTACACTTCAATAAAATATAAATTAAAAAATAAAAAATAAAGCCTGCCCTGCATCTTTCACGGAGCAGGGGGTGGAGGTCAGAGGAGAGGAGGGACCTGAAAGCACGGCTGGGTTGTACTGGGAGGGAGGGACAAATCTTCACGGCCTGCAAGGAGGCTGGGCTCTGCTGGAGAGCCCTGGAGGTCGATGCTCACAGGCTGCTGTGGGCAGGACCTGAAGGAGGAGGCCACAGAGCCTAACCCTTGTCTTCAGGAAGGGAGGCGGGAGGGCGAAGGGGAAGGAGGGGAGGAGGGAAGGGGGGAAGGAGGCAGGCAGGTCAGCCTGACTCCTCAGCACAGCCTGAGAGACGCCTGGCCCCTGCTGCCCCAGTCTGCATTCTGCACAACCAGTCACAGGGGACGACTCAGGTCCCCAGTGCGTGTCAGGCTCTGGAATGTGCTTAGAATACTCCAGCCCTGCCGGTCCTCACCGCAGGAAAGCTCTGTCTCAGCCCTCCCGGGCTGCACGGTGAGTGCCCGTCTCTGCGTCTGCCCCTCCCGCAGACTGGGGGCATCTCCAGGGCTCAGCACACGGAAACAATACGTACAGGCTGTTAGCCAGGTACAGAGTGGGTCTGGAGCTCCCGGTGTCCCTGCCACTTATCTGGATGTTGCACATATTACCCAGACAGGTGTGCACACACCTACTGCAAGAGCCACAGTCTCCTTTAAAACACGTCTATCCAGCCTTACGTGCTACATACGGGCCATTTTTATTACTACGGATGGGTGTCAAACTAGGCTCAAATTTTTTATGAAGTCTAAATATTGAGAAAATATTAAAATGCATAATGAAATAATTAGCCAATTCAATCTTTGGTCTTTCCATCTGCTTGAATTTAGGTTTACAGTAGCAAAAGTCTGCTATCCATCCCATGCCAGATGTCATTACCAGATAGGAAGGGAAGCAGGGAGGGAGGGAATGTCCGTAATGCTAATTCTCTTCACTCAAATTCGCCTTTGGGGACAGTCTTCCAATCAGTAAACTAGGAGACAGGTGTGCCTGGCACATGGTAGGCATTCAATAAGGATTTGCAGCCTGAATTATTAATCGAACACAAAATAGGGAAGTCAGCTTCTTGAAAGAATCAAGGCTAAAAGGAGAGAAACCCAAAGACATTTTAGTATGTTTTCAATAATAGTTTTCAAAGCACGTTAAGAGTTTGGATGGTCAATATAACCCCATTAGAAGGCAAGGACCATGGGCTCAAGCAGGTCGAGGGGTTCAGGGCTGGCTCCCCCCCCCCGTTCTCTGCAGGAACTCAGAGGCAACTGCATCAGCAAGACGGGGGGAGAAACGCCCTGGGAGCTGTTGAGCGGGCGCCGAGGACCATGTGGGACCCCTGGGGGCAGCACCCAGGAAATGACACTCGCAGGTGCTGCCGTGCTTCCTGGCTCCCAGTGAGGCCCAGTCTCCGTGCAACTTGGGGAGGCAGGGCCCCCCAGTCCCAGAATGAGACCCCTCAGAAGGATGAACCCTTCCCACCGGGTCCCCGAGCACAGCGCCCCTCCCCCAAGGGTGCCAGCCGGGCCTGCCTGGCTCTGCACGAGCTCCCGCATGAAGCCAAGGCTCCAGGACCCAGCGTGGCGGCTCCGGCTCCACAGGGACCCTACGGGCTCCACGCAGGAGGTGCGGAGCCTCCGCAACCCAAGGCCCAGAAAGGACCCTCCCGGCTCGTGTCAGGACCTAGACACCAGGACTGAGCGCTAATGGCCTCCTTTCACGACCGCCCCACCCCCTGCCCCCCTCCCCGCCACAGGATATGAGCACCTTCACCACGCTCCCCGTGGGGACCCGGACTGGCGGGTAAGCGCTTTGCCGCCGGCCACCCCACCTGGGTGGGTCCTTGGCTGCACCACTTCCTGGCTGGACTCCGGGTGAGTCAGCTCACCCTGCTGAGATCCCGTTTCCCCAGCGGACCGTGAGAGGTGCCGACCAGAGAGGTGTGAAGAGGTGACAGAGGTGACACATGCAGCGAGCCTGGGACGCAGCACGGGTGCCGCCTTCCTCCGTGCTGCAACGCTCCACTCACTCAACCAGCGCCAGCTGGCTGGACCCTGACCCTGCTGAGAAGTGGGGTCACCGAGGGAAGGGCCCCTCCCGCGGCCCCCCACCTTTTCACTTCTCTCTGTACAGAAGACCAACGCCTAACTCCACCACGCATGCCAGGCTCCCTCCGTGAGCCCCTGAGCGCTCTAGTTTTTGGCGTCTGGTTCTCAAAGCCTTCCATCTACAGCACTTTTCCTGTCACAAGCTCCTCAGAGACAGGGGTCTTGTCTACCAAGCCCAGATTCATGTTAGCTGGCACAAAGGAACTTGCCTCGGTCCTGGAAGCCATGCCTCCTGCAGCCTAAGGGTGCTTCCAGGATCCAGGGCGACGAGACCACACAACAGCCTGTGACCATCCCACTTGCACAGAACCAGTGTGTGAACAAGGTGATCAACAGATATTCCCATCAGAGTTGCCTCTTCCTGGGAGACACCCTGAACGAGCCATCCTCTCACACCATGCGAACTGTGGGGCATCTCCCACCCCTGTCCCCTTGATAAACTTCTACTCACCCTTAAAAAGCCCACCATGGCGACACCCCTTCTGTGAAGCCGCCCCTGATTGCCCTGCGCCCGGCAGCTTCATCCTCTGAACCTCACAGCAGTTGGCATAACGCTCTGTCCCTGCTCCCCAGCCGTGCGTTTAATCCTCAGATGACGCACACCTTCTTCAGGACCGGGCAACCCCATGAGGCCCTGCCTCCGCACTGCAGTCCCTCAGGCGACTCGCCACACACCCAACCCAAAGCAGGCACCGAGTAAAGACTGCTGGAAAAAACACGTAAATAGATAAGTGAACCTGAGGTTTCTCCAGAGTCCCACTCACCCAACTGAGTGTCTACCACGAGCCAGGCACTGATCGGAAGCTCAAGGCAGGGCCACTTATTTTATGAAACCGTCTTTTTTAGTGCAGTCCTCCTAATGCCCCCACCCCAGTCTTTTCAAAATGGCATCCGCGTGCCTTGCTGAGCTGTACAGCCCGATTTCAGTTTCCCCAACAATCGTATCCTGTGTTCAGCTGTCAGTATGTGGAACCCCCCGACCCCAAGCCCAGCACTGATAGGTGGCCGTTAGAACCGGTCACTCACACAGATCTCAAAGCTGACAGGAAACACGTGATCCAAGTGAGAGCAGCACCGGCCCCAAGGAGGCCTTTCCTCATCCTGAACCCGTACTTCACTCGTGGGGCCCTGGACGTGGTGGAAGGGTAAGAAAATGCCCACTCTTTGGTCCGTATCTCCCTGCCATGCCATTTTTGAGTTATCTGTGGCCAGCGCTCAATAGCTGACCCCTCTGGGGTCCTCCTCAGGGGTCCGCAGGTCGGGGTGGGCACCGGGAAAAGGATATGATGGTCCAGTGGATGTCCAGCTTGCTGTTGATCTCCAGGCCTCGGGCTTCCTGCCTCTCCTCTTCCAGCTCCTTGGAATTTGCAAACTGCTCCTTCTCCCCAGGGGATTCTGGGAAACTCTCAAAGTTGAACTTGTCCACTTGAATAGCCATTCTAAGAGAACGGGGAAACAGAGCAGAGAATTAATCAGGAGGGCAATTTCTTCTGTGGGCTGCTGGAGAAGCAGCCCATGCCAGCATGAGACAGGATAATGAATCATTATCGTTAGTAATTCATAACCGATTCATTCCAAGAAAATGAAATAATTGACTCCCAGGGTAGTATCAGCTTCAGAGCTGGCTCAACACCGTTTAGCACGGAAGACACAGAGTGTCCAACCCCAGAAGGAAATCTGAATTCTGGAATAGGGTAAGGCAGAGAGGAAGCAAGGGAAAAATTGCAGCGGGGCGGCCTGGCAATCACTTACCCCTGGGGCCCCAAAAGCCCAGGGGGAACTGCAGCCTCATCATCAGAGCCCTGCCTGCCGTGCTGCACTTCACCCTTGGCCAGATGGACTTGCTCACACACGCCGCGTGCCCCGCCAGTCGCACAGCTCCCCACCCGCCCACTTCCAGCCCCTGAGCCCAGGACCCCACCCTCCCTTCAGGTTTCGGCCCACGTACAACATCCTCTACAGAGCCTCCCACACTGCTGCTGTGTCCCGCACTCGCAACCTTCTGGCAGTTTCCAGAACACACCAGGCTCTTCCTCCCTTAGTCTTTGTGCCCACAGCTCCCCACGTGGGAATGTTCTTCTTCTGACCCTTGGCACAGCTGGAGCCTTTCATCCTTTAGATTTGAGCTTAAGAAAGGCCTTCCCAGCCCACCTCTCCACAGCAGCTTTCCATCTCATCCCTCCCCTCGCCCCATTCTCCATTGCGGCATTCAACCTATTTCTGCAATAGCATTTACCATGAGCTGTAAATATTTACTTCTGGATTTGTTAACTGTCTATCAATCCTACCAAAATTCAGCTCCTTGAGGGCAGAGATCCTCTTGTCTTGTTTACCAGTGTTTCCCAGGCCTGGAATAATGCCTGCCTGGCACACTGTAGTAACCGGTTCAGAGAAGAAATGAATGAGTGAATTAAGATCCTTCCCTAACACCCCAGGCCAACGTTTACCTCCCGCCCACCGCCACTGCTGCCCAGCCTGTACACCTGTATCCATGTTCAGCTGCATCCCCAGGTGCTACAGCCCCTGGTCTCTAGTAGGCAGACGGGCTCTAGCTAACCGCCCGCAGCCTGCCTCCACTCCCACTCCCATGCCCCTGACAGTCACATAGCCAGGGGTTGTGTCTTACTGATGTTTGAAATCCCACCTCTTGGCACGAAATCAGGCATACAGCAGGTACTCAACAAAAGTGTGTTACACGGATGGATAAAGAAAGAGGGGGAGAAAGGGGGGCTCCTTCGTGTCAGGCCCTGAAGATGACTGTCACTCAACGGATAAAAGTAGGCATTTTCTCTTATTTCACAGCCTGTGCTGTGGCCAAAATATCCTGCTGAGCCCCAGCATGCTCTAATTGGCCTTTGGAGCTTCTTCCTTTAACAACCAGGAACTGGTATTCAGGGTGTATAAACATAAGATTAAACCCAAGGAAGAGGTCTTGAGAGCTTGGAAAGGACTACTGGAACACTGGTAAATCCACAGCATTTGGCCGGGAGCGTGACGTTTAAGGGTCAGCTACTCAAGAGTTAGAGGCACTTCTGTGTAAGTGCAGAAACAGTGCGTTTCATAGCAAGGACCACTTTCAAAAAATTGCATTTACTGTTCTTTTCGGATTATACAAGTAGATAGGCTTACTGTAAGAAGCTGGAAAATAGAGAAAAGCATACAAAAGAAAAAGCACTCAATCTTATACTCTAAGGTTGATATATTAATTCTATAGTCTTTTTTCTAAGCAGTTGTATTTTAATGTAGTTTAAATTATTATATAAGCATACATATAAGTCATTATATAAGTATTAAATATGTATGACCACACATACATATACACATAATTTTAAGACGTGCTTTCTTCTCTTAATATAGGATGAGCAATTTCGCATCATTAAAAATTAGTCTGCAGAATATTCTACCATATGGCTGTATCATAATTTACTTAACAATTCCCCTATTTTTCATACTTTCAGGTATTTTCCATTCTTTAAAAAATTACTGGTGAAAAAAATCTTAACAACCATCTTTGTGCTTAAATTTGTTCTCCGCATTTATGACTGTTAGACTCCATTCTAGAGGCGGAATTACTGATTTGAGGATGTGAAAACCTTTGAGGTTTGGAGGCAGAGGACCAAGTTCCTTCTCAGAGAGCTTCTCCCCGAGGTACATGCCCCAAGCAGTGCGGGCGGGCACGACACTCTCTGCACCCTTGCCAATACTGACGATGATCAATTTTTAATCTGTGCTAGTAAGAGGCGAAATGCTGCCTCGCGGATGCTTTAATTTGCAGGTCTGTCTGAATTACTCCTGAGGTTGCACATTTTTTCAGGAGCTTATTAGCCATTTATCTTTCTTCCCCTGTGAGTGCAGCCGGAGTGCTTCTAATTTCCCACCCGGCAGAAGCGCTTCCTACTTCCAAGCTAGCCCGGAGCAAACGAGTGCTCTCTTCAAACAAGAGGTCAGAATATTTCCTAAGGTTCACTAAAAAGGCCAAATTCAGCTCATCGTCTGATAACTCAAAAAGAACTAATAACTGTCACCTGTCAGATGGGTGTGGACACATCCCAATGCCCAGCTCTCTTCTGGTCGAATGCAAGAAGGGAGAGAGGCCCGGCTCTCAGCAGCCTTAGGGTCAGAATGCACACTGGACACTGGCCACCAGGATTATATTTGTGTGACCGTCTGCGAGGGGGCTCTTTCAAACAATTTCTGACTGCGTAAGCGTCATACTATATGACCCACCTCCACCCTTCACGAAAGTGTAGCCAGGTGTGCCCACAGAACAGGAGGAAAAAAAAATGAAATGCAACAAACACTCATCGCATACCCAGCCCTGGGCCAGGTGTTTTAAATATACATTCATCTTTTTTATTACTGTGGCCTAAGGATGAGTGTGATTTGCTTCCTTTTACAGATGCAATGACGCTCTGTGGGCATAAGCCACCTGCCAATGTCACAGAGCTGGCAGTCCCATCAAGAGCTTGCCGCCCAGACTCAGAGCTGCTCTGTTTTTTGCCGTATCTGGCTCTCCCTTGCTTAGGCAGAGTACCTAAAAGGTAATGGTTTTTGCTCGTGCTGTTTTCAGAGCCGGTGTGGGACACACACCCGGTGACCGTGGGCCTGCCATCCACAAGAACCAGCGCACCCCCAAACTTACAACAGCCCTCCTGCCCCAGCGGCCCCAGGACGCGTGCTGCCAGCAGGTGTCCCAAAGGCAGTGTCCCTCCTCTCCCACAGATGATGAAATCGAGGTACCAGAAGTTGAGTGACTCACCCAGGGGCACCCTGCTTAAAATCCTGCAGCCAGGGTGGCAACCCCAGGACCCGAGGACTACTCCCCTAACCGCAGAGGGGCGCTGCCCACCTCTACGTCTCTCTCTCCGTGGGACCTGAGCACGGTCCCGAGCCCCGCCGCCCTCCTCCTTCCTCCCCTCCAGGAAGGGGCCGGCAGCGAGGCCGGGAAACTTCTCCCAGAGCCGAGTCCCCACACGTGAGCTCTCCGCCCGCGTGACGCGCACACCGGCCCCGAGGGCCAGCACTGTCACAGGGGGATCCACAGCCTGGTGCCCTGGGAGGCACCCTTGCTCCAGGTCCACCCTGACTGGGGGCAGCAGTGCTCCCTGGTGACGCAGCAGGTCCAGAGCCCATCACAAACCAGCTGCTCGGAGAGGAGGCGGCCCCACGGCCGTCAGGGCCGCTTATGGAGGAACTGAAGCGGAGCTGCTGGGACCCCCTTGTGGAGGGGAGGACAGGAAACCCAGAGCTGCCTAGGGGAGGGGGGGAGGAGGGAGGGAGGGAGACCATCTACTGCAGCGGCCCCCGGAGGGGAGGGAGCTGAGGCCCCGGACGGCAGCCCACGCCCACCCCATGGGCACCGAGGTGGCGGAGGGCACAGAGCAGGGAGCCCCGGCTTGGGAGCAGACCACCTGGGCTGGACCCCAGCTCTGCCCGACGTGAACACGACCTTGGCCGTGGCCCTCCACTTCCCTGAGCGCCTCTGCGGAATGCGGTCGGCAGTAGTGACCTACAGGGCGGGCGAGAGGTCAGCACTCTCACTCAGTGCCAGTGGTCACACCATCAGAGGTCAGCTCCGCCACAAGGCTCGTCCACAGCACAAACCCTCCCGGAAGGGCAGCACTGCCTCACAGTGCAAAACCCTGCACCCAAACTGGGGCTAATAAGCCCCGTCTTGTAAGATTTTGGGCAGATTAAGTAAGACGGTCTGCAAGTGCCCAGCACACACATGGCATCCTACAAACAGTGGCCACTGTCATGATGATCAATCCCACCTTACATACGGGGAGACTAAGGGGCTGGGAAGTTAAGGAAATAACCTGAGCTGCTCGTGGAAGAGCTGAGATTCGGACCCGAATGCAGTTCTGGTGCCGACCCAGCGCCCTAGCGGATTCCCCCAGCCTCCTAACCGTGCAGCCCCCACCGCTATTCAGTCCTCTTCATCTTTGCCGCGTCGGAGTGAAAGAGAATTAATACTGCCATTGAATGCCAATTTTCACGTTTAATTTTATGGCCAAATGTGACAATAATAGTCAAGAGTTGGCACTAAAAAAAGGTGCTGTGATTTTTGAAGAGTCTATAAAAAAGCGGTGGTTTTTAAAATACCATATCATATGATTCAGCCTTTGAACAGCTGATAACCTCGCCAGGGAAGTCGTAATGATGACATTTAAATACAAATCAAGGAGTCGGATTTAGAAGGACTATCCACATATAATTAGATTGAACTTTCATTGGGAGATAATTGATAGTTGTAAGATGGTATTCTAAATTTATGTGACGCATCCTTCGGGAGTCTATTTGACTATGCAGAACGCCAGCCTACTTCTCTGTTTTATAATGAAGTACAATCCAAGTGAAAGGGAAGCGGCCAACCTTCCAGAGTCATCCATCCTGAATGAGAGGAGCTTTTGGCAGACAAGAAAATGGCATCAACACTGACAACCTGGATCACACCCAAGAAGATCATTTGCACCTTAAGCCTCACAGATCAGTTATGGTTTAAAAAAAAAAAAAAAAACCTTCCGTATTATTATTTTTAATTGAAGAGAACTGTATTCTAAAAATCAAAGCACCATCAGGAATCGCACCAAACATGAGAGTGGCAGCACCCATGGCCACGGGGGGCCCAGCATGTGCCTCACCACCACCACCTACGTCCGTCCTCACGGCAGTCCTGGCGGGATCACACCCACGTGCTGCCCAAGGCCACAGGGAAGGCAAACGGGGCAGAGGACTCTTAACTCGGGCTGGACGGCCCAAAGCCCGCAGCAGGCGACGACGGGGGTCCCAAGAGGTGTCCCTGCTCCCCGCGCTCCGGGCACACGCCGGGCTGACGCAGCTGACGGACAGAGCGCTCGGCAGGGTCAGTGCAGCTCAGACACGAGCACAGGCCTGGGGGCCAGGGCTCCACCCTCTAGCTGGCACCACGAAGAGGCTGGGATCCACCTGGAGGGGAGAAAGCTGGGCAGATGCCCGCGTCAGACAGATCCCGGCCTCTCTTGATCGCCGAGTCTGCCTCCGAGGTTCCAATCTGTCTGAATCTCCAGTTCCTTATCTGTGGGTTGGAGGCTGTCCAGGGCCCACCGACCTCCTGCCTGGGTTTCTGTGAGTTCAGCGAAGGCCAAGGGGGGGGGACTGGAGTGGGGACCAGGGCCTCTTGCTGCCGAGACAGCTTCTCGGAAGAATGACCGCATGGCGTGATCATGGGTGAGGGACCAGCTGGTTCCGCAGGAGAAGAGGACCAGGGACCCCATGTGGCATCCCCCGTCACCCCACGTGGCATCCCCCGTCACACTCCCCCATACACGTGCTCCCCTGTCGTCCACACGCGGGGACCCCAGGGCACTGCCCCATCTTACAGACGGGCGAGCTGAGGGCAAACAGTCCTCCTCCCCCAAGGACCTGCCCTCCTGGAGCCCCTCGCCTGTCCTCACCGCTTCCTCCAGGCAGCTAACTCCACCCCCTGCTCCAAGACCCAGCCTCCCTAAGAAGCCTCCCTGCCTCCCATGCTGCCTTTCAGGCCGGCTGGGGCACCCCCCTGTCACCGTGCCCCCGTCGTCCCCAGCGTCCTGCCCTCCTCCTCCCCGAGGGCGGCCAGGGCTCTGCCGACCCATCTCCAGCCCAGGACTGCTTCCGCCACAGGCATATGTGCAGCCTCCGAATCACCCCCGAAACGCCGACACCTCCTGTATAAAACTGAGATGAGTTTATTCTGTATTAGAGAAAAAGAAACAAAGCAATGCTTCTAATGTCCAGAGGCGCTGGCTCTGAAGCATCGGGAGTGTCCCCTTCCATCTCAGCCAACGTTTCTGCGGAAGCACAACCCCGTACCTTGTGTTTCTGTACAGGAACAATTGTTTTGGGACCCGTTAAGTACCTTCCTCTGCGCAGAAAATAGTGCTTAATTAATAAAATGAGATTTACTCCTAACGTCATTGAGCTGCCGGCTGATCCCCCTGAAACTGCGGGAAGCAGAGTGAGGGCTGGATCCCTGCTTTCCGGGGTCACTTTTCATTGATTTCTCTCCGCTAGGCCTCCTGCGGGGGGCGGGGGCCTTGCCGTCTAAACACGGCAGGCCGGCCTGCTGGATCCCTGCCACAGGGTTCGGCAGAGGCGGGGACAGCCGGGGCCTCTGCGGTGCGGTGGGAAGGGGCGGGATGGCAGGCCAGCGGGCAGGGGTTCAAGCCCGACTCTGCTCCTGACGGGACGTGGGATCCAGGGCGGGCCACCTGACTTCAGAGTACCCTCTGGGACGGAGAACTGTGTGGAGGAACGAGCGTGGGCTTTTTGCAGCCACACAGACCTGGATTCTAAATCCACGCTTGGTCACCTAGGAGCCTGGTGGCCAGAGGCTGTACAAAGCATTAGGCCGTATGAACAGGGAGCACAGTACAGTTTCTTGTCCTCTGGGGTGTGTGCTGTGACCGAAAAAGGTGGGCTGTAAGGTCCCTCTGGCAGCCCCGTTACCTGTGATGATTAAGAACTCACATGGGAAATGGGTATCTGACATGGGGGTTAGTCAGGATTGTGGAGAATTTGGACAACCTGGCATATAACTGGTGATCAAAATTACAGCTATTACTTTTGGGGGGAGGTAAAAAAGAGTTCTAGAATGGATTGAGATCAAAACAGGAAAGCATTTACAATGGCGTTTATGAAGTAAAAAACGCCAGGTAAATGCTAGGTACTTTATTTATTCTTTTCACTATCCTGTAATCACAAAGAATATTCCACCAAGGCTAACACGAAAGCATCTGAGCCTCTCGCTGTGTCCTCAGCCCTGCATCCTCCACAGCTCCCCCCCTCCCCGCTCCCAGAGGCCCTGCACAGGACAGGCTGGTGGGGAGACCCCACCAGCTCCTGCCCGTCTACCCTCATCTCCTTTCTCCCTCTCTTTCCACAGCCGAACTCACAGGTCCCCCAGCACAGCACGAGCTTGGCTGAAGCAGGGCCTTCCCTCCCCGGTGAGCACCAGAAATCATGCCAACAGTTCCCTGGATTTGCTGGGTCTCTAAGGGGGAGCTTGGGGTTTTCTCCAATGCTCCTCACTGACTACTTTGGGGAAGTCTGTACAAAGATCAAAATACCTATCAGATGCTCTCCCGGTTTTCTGCTATTCTTTTAGAGTCTGAAAGACCTGGCTTCTGCCTAGGCCTGCCTCTAATCAGCTGTGTCTTTGGAGAGTTACCCACTGGGAGCCTCCGTCCTGGGCCGATGCGGGGGCCCTTCCTAAGGAGGGGACACACAAGTTAACCCAAGTAAGGGTCCGGCCACGGTGAAGCTGACGCGTCATCAGGGTTAGTTCCCGCCTGCTTCCAACAGTAGTAGGAAACGAGCTGCTTTCAAGTGGCAGGTGGACCCACTCTGCCTAGTATGAGTGAGTGAGTCCTTGCTTCTCCCCGAGGGCCATGCTCCGCTCAGGTGGGCTGGGAAAGCCACCGAGGAGCTCAAATTAGAGCGGCAGCCTCCGCCGGGGCAGGTGGGCCATGGCCGCCATGCAACCTTAAGTGAAAAGCGGGTGCATTAACACACGCCCGGGCTCCTCTGGCTCCCGTGAGTTCTCCCAGAGTAACATGCTGGCCAGGGAGGGAGATCTAAGGCAGCAGCGTCCCCGTGGTGGAGCCTGCTTCACTCCCATCACCCTGCAGAAGACGTGGCTGCATCGTGGGGCGGCCTCTACCTAAGGGTGAGGGCACCAGCCCGGGTCCCGGCCGGCAACCCCATCACCCCGACGAGGTCGGGATCCCGAACGGCAGCTGCAGGTCAGTGACTGCGCCCGAGGGACACGAGCTGATGGGACACTTCACTGTCATCCCCTAGTCACCTTACTCCACAGCTCCGCCAGCCAACGTGCCAGGTGAGATGTGCTGTGAGCCACATTAGGGTTCAAGCGGGGTGCTGGCCGGGCCAGACTGAGGAGGGGACCTGGGACCAGCCACCTAGGACCAGCGCGATGGTACTCAGAGAGCGGTCAGCATGACGCAGGCCCTGCGCTTGGCATTCAGGGACATGGGCGAATCCGAAGCAGCCCCCGTCTCCCGTGGGAGAGGGACCTCGGGCAGACGGGCTGTGAGGTCCGTGACGGGCTGTGGCAAGTGCTAAGCCACAGGGATGCTCAGTGCTGCTCAGCGTGGAAAGGGGACGACCAGGCCTATCCACTGCCCTGAAGCTGCTCGGGCTGGGCGTCGGGGTGAGGTGAGGAGGGACCATCCCAGGCGCGGGGAACATCACAAGTGGCAGAGCATGGTGCGATGGCGCGTGAACGCTAGCTCGGCTCCCTGGGCGCCCGTCTGACTGCTCAGAGGGGCCTGGGAGGGACGAGGCCAGAGGGGTGAGCAGGGGCAGACCACGGAGGCTCCCATGGCCTCATCAGGGGGCGTGCACATCCCCTGCTCACTATGGCCGAGTGGATGGCCACACCGCCAGGCAGGTGGACCCACGCTGCAAGGAATGTCAAAGGCTAGTTTTAAGAACAAAGGAAAAGTTTTTTTAAAAATAGTACAAAAAGGAGAAACTGAAGGAGGCAGAGGAAGAGGAAACTACAGAGGGAGAGAACGATTACTGAGTATTTGCAGTCAGCACACACGCCCTCCTTCAAATGGTCTTACTGTCTTCACAAAGCAGATGAGGAAACCGAGGCACAGGTGATGGTGTGGTCGCCAAGGGTCAGGCCTTCCTGGACACAGACGTCCTTCCACAGAGCCCAGGTGGGGGTGGCAGCCCGGAGTAGCTTCCTGCCTGTGCCACACTGGCCCCTGGCAGCCAGAGGCCTCCTGTGCACACAGGGGCGTCCACAGGTGAGGCTCCGGCTCCCCGCTCCTGTCCAGGGGGCACCCAGGAGGGAGGCTGCCGGGAAGCCAGAGCCCAGGGCCTGGGTCCAGGTTCCAAACTGAGAAGGCAACCTTCCTCGTCGCATCCCCTGTGGTCGCACAAGGCGTGGGGGCGGGGGGGCTGCTGCTGTTCGGGGGGTGGTGGTCCAAACCCACTCCACTCGGCAAACACGGGGTGGAGCCAGGATGCTCACAGGTTCAACCCCAGGCCCAGGGAGACGAAGAGAAAGAGGGAAACAAATTGGAACATCGCTGGCAGATTTTTTCCTGGCAGATGCTGCTAAAGAAAGGACGTGAGAGAAATACGTGGAAGTATTTTTGACATCTGGGTTTAAGACAGACCATGGCAGTTTCCCTCATCAAGCTAATCAGAAGCAAAAGAACCAACAGAGTTAAATAACCCTAAAATAGCTTTTGTAGAACAGTTACAGATGGATCAGACAGTTAAAACGATCAGAATGGAGTGCAAGGATCCTGGTACATTGCCAGTGTCAAAGGTAAGGGAAAATATACTGCATTTGCTGAAGGACAGTAACACTTCAATTATCCTCCGCAGAAATTAAAGTTCCCTTGTATAAAAATGCCCCTTTTAAGTGGAGCTGAACCTACAAAACATTACCGTGTTGTATCAGTCTCTGGACAGAAATCTTTCTACGTTGAGATGCAGATTTCCCACCTTCCACAGGACGCGTGCCTGCTTCTACCTAACTAGGAGATCGAGGAAGGGAGGGTCTCAGGTAGGGGATGGGGCATCTGGCACTGAATCTGCATCTGGGAGGGGGGTGGTCCCCTTGCCGAGACCTTGCTCACAGCCAGGTTCCTTGCTGGGTTCTCTACAATCACGTCTCTTAATTCTCACAACCACCCCGGCGATAAATGTTATCACGATCAGTGTCCGAACCCTCCAGAAGAGAAAAACCTCAGAGCCGTGTGTGGCCCTGGGGGGCAGAGGAGTGGGCGCTCTGGAAGGCGGACGTGGCCCTGTGTCCTTGGAGCAAAGCCTCCTCCCATCACAGCGTGTCCAGAAAGGGTCAGAGGCGCCCTGCAGATGCCAACCAGTCTCCAGGGTGGAGTCCAAAGGCAGGTGAGTCGCCTCTGCTGGACTCTGCTCTCTCACCAGCAGACAGGGTAACCCCCGGAGAGCGTCCTGAACACTGTGACCTCAGTGTGTCACCTGTAAAATGAGCACGTGATCTAGCTAAAAAGAGGTGATCTGTGGATTAATTTGGACAGCGGATTCTTAATAAGAAAGCCTTTTAGAAATCCTAGTTATTTCATTGCCATGGTTATTACACGATACCTTCCCACCAGCACCTAGCACTCCATACATCCAAAACCAGAAGCATGCCACCTCCCAGCTGCTCCCCTCCAGGCCCGTCTCACTCCCGCATCACCCCACACACTGGGCCTGCGATCCCCCTTCCCTTTGCCCTCCAGGCCTGGGCAGCAGGCTGTGTGGACTGACCCCGCCCCCTCCCCACGCCCTAGTTCAGGCCTCCTGCCCCCTTCTGCGCGGGCCACCTGACGGCCATGTCATTCTAACTCCCAGCCTCTCCCCTCTCTGCCCTCTGCACCCTGTGTGCAGAACTGGATCACAGTGTATATAAACTGCCCTGGTTCTAAAGGGCTCCTGCCACCCGGAGAACAGAACTGGGGATGAGGGAGATGATGCCAAAGAAAAGTGGATGCAAAATCCAAGGGACCTCAGTGTCCTGCTAAGTGGTTTCCTAGAGCTTCTAGAGCTTTCTTTAGACAAAGGGGCCAAGGAGCTTTAGCAGAAGGAAGGCAGCAGCCGGGGGGGAAGGCTGGAGGGGGAAGAGACCGGTGACGAGCCCGTGTGGAGGCTACTGCAGTGGCCCAAATCCAAACCAAAACCGCCATCAGGAGAACAAAATTTCTAAAGTATGGAATTCTCAAAGGGATTTACAAATTGGAAATTGCCCAATTATCATCTGTGTGCAAATAACATTTTTATAACCATCAACAAATAGTGTACCTACAGAATATACTTATAAACACAGAAATAGAATTAAGGGAGATTCCTTTGGAAAATAAAAAGTAGAATACATTTCCAGAAGGTCAAAATTCTTTCCAAGAGGCCTAAGTGCCAGGGAGGAATTCAGTTTTTTTTTTTTTTTTTTTTTTATTTATTTATTTATTTATTATTATTATTTTTTGGCTGTGCTGGGTCTTCGGTTCGTGCGAGGGCTTTCTCCAGTTGCGGCAAGTGGGGGCCACTCTTCATCGCGGTGCGGGGACCGCTCTTCATCGCGGTGCGCGGGCCTTTCACTATCGCGGCCCCTCCCGTTGCGGGGCACAGGCTCCAGACGCGCAAGGAATTCAGTTTTTACAGTGAGAATCCCTACCACGTACGAGGCCTTTCCCTGCACCAGGTGCTGTGCTTGGGCCTTTCTGTCCCATCAGTGCTCGGGGCTCACGGCAGACGCAGCCGCCTGCTGTGCTGAGCACCCTGAGACCCGGCTCTCATCTCACCCCCGTGAAGCCCCTGAGTGGAGCACAGTCATTCCCGTCTGTACTGATGGGGAAACTGAGGCTCCTAAGCCACCCCCGGGCTCCAGAGGGACACGGTCAGGGAGCAAGGGTGGAGGTCCGTGAGCCACGGTCCCCGAGCAGAAGGAAGTCGGCGGGATGCTGGGGGCAGGAGGAAGTGGGGGCTTTGGCCTTCGTTCCAGAGGTACCTACATGGGTCCTCACGTCAACAACCGGCTCTTCTGATAAACCTCTTCGCGTGACCGCCCCGGAGCCGTCCACCAAGACGGCAGCCTCCACGTGCCGCCCGACACCAGCGAAGGGAGTCCGCGTGGATGGGGCCGCACCAGCCTCCGTGACCTGCGCCGCCAGTCTCCAGCCCCCTCCTGCCGCCGGCACCACGAAGCCCTTACTGTCCCCACGCCGCGTCCACGCTGCACTCAGCACTCTGCACCTCCAGCCCTTCACCCGGCTCGGCTCACCCTGGACCCACCTCCCCTCAGCCCCCCGTGCTTCCAGCAGCCGCCCTGGTAAAGCGCACACTGAAGGCCTCCCGCCCCACCTGACAGAGTGCTCGGAGGGCAGAGACGCAGCCTGCCTGTCCTCGCCTTCCTGGCGCCTGGCACAAGGCCTAGCACGCAGTCGGGGCTGAAGAAAATGTACGCCGAACTAAGAGTCACCCCACAAGCCTTTCGTGTGACTGAAGCGTTACCGCCCGGAAGGAACCATGAGCTGACGGACTTTAAGGCAGCTAAATGCCTCCATTTTATTAACAAAATGCCTCAATCATACTAAGTCAGCTGCCATTAGTAAAAAGGTGCTTTTACATCTAATTGCACATTTCATCAACTCTAAGTTAAATGTCCTACTTCCTAACGTGAATGAGGAAAGCAAACAGGGACGGGAAGGAGTCAGATCTCCCGAGTGTGCCCGGCTTGGGAGAGGGGGCCCAGGGGTGCGGCCCAGCCTCTCACCCCCCGGAGTCAGTGCAGGGGACGGAGGGGGCCAGGGCTGCGGAGACGCAATGCTGGGCTCGCATCCTTGCTCTGCCCCATGGCTGGGCCATCTCGGGAAGTCGTTTGGCTTTTTGAAGCATTTTCTGTCTGTAAAAATAAGGATAAGGAGGCTAACCTCAGAGTACAGTCGTGAGGTTTAAAAGGCCTCGCGCCACGTGCCGAGCACCGAGGGTGCACTCCAAGGGCGGGGCTACCTGGAATCACATCCCACCATCGACATCACCCACCCTGGCACTGATCCGGCCACAGGGAGCAGAAGGGAACCAGGAGGGCACAGAGCATGCAAACTCCTTAGGAAGGCACGCAAAGTCCCCAAGGCCTGGGCCCACGCACCTCCGGGCCTCAGCTGTCCTGACTCACCCACGTGCCTCCTGCCCCGGGGCCTGCAGTGCGGTCAGGCTGCTGGGCCTTGGCTCCCACTCAGGGATCAGCCCTGTGAAGGCTACTCTGACCTGTCCCCCCGTCCGGCCCACGAGAAGCGCACGCTCACTACCCTGAACGCTGTGCCCATTGTTTAATAGGTGGTTAACTACACTCGTGACCCTGGTGGCTTCATGCGCCTGTTTCACACACACACACACACACACACACACACACACACGGCTATGAATTCACAGAGTGGATTCACTATGGATTCTTACCCATCTTTCATAGACCTAGAACTTAGGTGTTCAACAAGACTCTGCTGAATGAATTACTGAAAACTGCCTTCGATAAGCTGAATGATGCGACGAGAATGAGCGGCCAGCTTTGTTCTGTGTGGCCCAGGGGGTAGGACGGAGGGACTAAAGTCACGCGGAGCCCTCTGCACCCTTGTGGGACAGCCCACCCCTCCCACTGACCACGAGGCAAAGTCTGCACCGGCACAGAGGCAGCCCCCTGAGCCCTCTGGGAGGAGAACACAGTGGGAGGTGTGACGGGGAGAAACACGGACTAGCCACCCCCGCGGGCTGGGCCTCCACGTCCCCCTCTCTCTTCTCCCCGGAGTGGCCTGCGGCACCCCCCGTAGACAGCAGCAGGCAGCAGCCCCAGTGGATGCAACTCGGATAGAAACGCCATCTTTCTGGCCAGGAAAACCAGGAAAGGGGGTCCCTGGAGGTGGCAAAGCGTGTGTGTGGGGGGGGGGCGGAATCTCAGGGCACGGGACCCCCTAACCCAACACAGCAAAGGCCTCGAGAACAGCCCTGGGATTTGACCCCCTGCACCCGCGCACCAGCCTCAGATTCCGTTCGCCCCTGAGCTGTGGGTGCACAGGACAGGCGCCAGCTGGCAGGGCAGAGGCAGGGCGGCCTGGCTGGGATTCCGAGCGGACACAGGCACCCCAGCCTGACCCCGAGCGGCCCAGGGCGCCACTGCTGGCCTCTCTTCTCAACCCCACATCCAGTGAGGTCACGTCGGGAGCTGGAATCTGGCCGCAGGGGAAGTATTTGCACCACAGAATCTGGCAAACGCTACAATCCAGGGTGAGTTGTTAACAACCTAGCAGGTCACGCTGGACAGACCCAAACCAGCGAAGCAGAGGCTTGGGGAACTGAGCTGAAGGAAGAGAGATCTCGACTTCCAGCCCAGGAAGGCGAGGCAGGATTTATGACTGGAACCTCACTGGACAGGCTGCCTGCCAAAACAAACCATCAGTGCTCTCCAGAGGCTCATAAAAAATAACCCTCAGAGTCAGAGTCTACAAGAAATAATGTTCACAGTGTCCAAGAACAATGTAAAATACCTGCCATGCAAGAAAACAGGAAAATGTGACCAATCCTCAAAAACCAGTGATGTCAAGCCCAAGACGATCCACATGCCAGAGCCACCTGCCAGTAAGCGAACAAGCTTAAAACCTAGAGTCACCGTAACACAGCATGACATCTGAGAGACATGAGCTGAGCTAAGGGGCCTTTAAATAACTCGATGACACAGCCAGTCTCAAACACAGTGCCGGTCTCACGTTTGAGGGAAAAAACAAACAGACAAAACCTGCTCAGCCCCTCCACACCTCGGGCAGCCACTGGATCTTGCTCTGTTTTCCTCCTTCTAAAGCCTCAGGCTGCCTGCTTCGCTTTCCAGATTTGCAGGTTTCCGCGGCCCTGCATAATTCTGCTGATCTTCTCAAACTGTGCTTCTGCACGTGGCCTGCAGCTTCGGGAACACAAAGCCATGGCCTGACACGCGGGGAGTAGGAGACGGGGGTCGGAGGTGCCCCTCCCTGTAACCGTGGCCCCAGCAAGGCTGCGCGGGTCAGCAGAGGGTGTTTAAGAGCGGGCTGAGCCAAGGAGGGGGCTCTGGGACCCTCTCGCTGCCTTTCCAGCCTCGTTTCCAGCCTAGCGCTCTCTGCTTCACCCACTCCAACCTCCTCGAGGGTCCAAACCACGGCACGCTCACCTGTAAAATGGGGGAATAACCACCTCCTCAAGGGGGAGGGTTTCCCCAGCCCTGGGAGCAGTACTCGACTCCGACAGCCGTGGAAGTGAACGATGCCACGAGCGGTCCCCTGTGTCTCTACACCTCTCCAGTACGCACAGGTGACATGAACAAACACTTAGCATGGTGGGCGGCATGTAACAGGTGCTGGACAAGCACAACTTCACTTCCCTTATATTCTGGGATCACCTGGACGTCGCAGACGTGGTCGGGGAAGGGACGGTACTCACGGAGGGCGGGCCCCACAGAGCCTGCTGCCCTAACACGCGTTCACCCTCCGCTCCGACTCCTGGGATGGGCCAGGCATGAGGGGCGGGGGCAGGAGCTGCAGCCCACCTGGAGTTGGCATTACCAGGAGCAGGACGGAGCTCAGGTGAGTAGTGGCGAGAACAGCTAAGAGCTCCCCAAAAGCTCTCTCCGGCAACCGCAGCTACGGTAGGTCGGGTGGATACTGGCTAGAATCAGACTGGAAAACAGGCAGCTAACGATTAGATCGAAGCTTTGGAAACAGCTCCTGCTTTGCATTCAAGTAGCAAACACAGTGCAGGCCTTTAAGGGAACAGACTAGAGCTATTTATACCCTCCTTTTTCCAGCCAAGACATTAAAAGGACAAAAAGGTAACAGCGACAAGATTAACATTCAAAGACAATTTCAACTCTTCTAGACCCGTCAAATCCAGTAAGAGGCATTCCCACCTTTGGCCCCGTGGAGGAGGGAACTTAGATTTCATTTTCAGTCAGCCATGGTGACTGGCAGCCCCTGAGAGACCCCAACGTCCCCGGGAGAGGCTCAGAGAGGAAGCAGGAGTGAAGGAGGCCACACAGGGTTATGCTGAGATGAAACCACTGCGGAGACAGCAGCAGTG
Organism: Balaenoptera acutorostrata; assembly: GCF_949987535.1. Classification (NCBI taxonomy): domain Eukaryota; kingdom Metazoa; phylum Chordata; class Mammalia; order Artiodactyla; family Balaenopteridae; genus Balaenoptera; species Balaenoptera acutorostrata. The sequence goes on along the minus strand of NC_080080.1, from coordinate 3,641,241 downwards.
CTCACTGGACGGCAGGCACATGCCCCCCTTGCACAGATGCAGAAACTGAGGCGCGGGCAGGATAAACCCCTGCTGGCATCAGCCCTGGGGCGCCGAGCCTGCTCCCTCCACGGCTCTGCTGTCCTGCACAGGAAGCAAGCCCGGGGCCCCGACCCTCACTGTCCCACCTCCTGGGCCGCCCCAGCGGGGTGAGGGCGAGAGCTTGGAGGCGATTCCAACCCCACGTCTACAATTACAAGCATGAGATGACTGGAAGCCACCTCCACCTCGCGGGCTCAGCCTTCTGACCTGACCGTGAGGGTTTCGGTCGTAGGTGAACTGCCACGTACCGGACGCCGGCTGCACCAGGTCAGCTTTGCCCCCAAACCTCACAGCCCCGGGCAGCCACGCCCCCCACTCCACAGAGGAGGACGCCGAGGACCTCGGGGGTCACCGACAGGGCAAACGCACACAACGGCAGTTTCCAAACACGAGGCTTCATGAGTGGAGCCACGTGTGGCTTGAACCCCAGAAAGAAGGATGGACGCTCCTCTGCGGGTCCGGCTCGCCCCTCGAACACGTGGCTCACACAGCCGCCCCCACAACCCAGTCTTCAGCGTGTGGAATTTTACAGCTGAAAGGGGACAAGCACATCCCTCTCTCTGCACAGATTAAACGAACCCGAGGCCCAGCTTCCACAAGGCTGCACAGAGCCCCGGGCCTGAGCCCCGGGCCCCGGGGTCTGGGGGGTGCCCTCGCCCCGAGCCTGCTCGTCTGGATGGGGCTGTGGGCTCGGCACAGTCCCGTCGGCGGCGAAACCAAAACCGCCTTCGCCAGCCTCAGCACAGGCCGCCAACGCGAGGAGCTCAGATCGCTATCACTCATCTACCCACCGTGTAAGACTGAGGCTCTGACCATCATGTCTCATCACAGAGTTGCTAAGGATTACACGTCCCAAGAAGCAGAGGAGGAAGGGAAACGTGAACGCAACGATGAGAACTGAGACCTGCTTCACCCGGAAAATATGACTGCGATTTATCGCTGCACAGCAGACGACGATGGCCCATCGAGAAACTCTGCTGAAAATAAAGAAAAAAAATCACCCGGAGTTGTTTTGCCACATTTCCAAATTAGAAAATGCTCCTCTCCGGATGATTTATGCTTCAATTTTTTCCTTTATTCACAGAGAATTTGTCAAGCGTTACAGGAGCACCTAAGAGCAGCGATGTGATTCAAAACGAAAGAAAAGGTTGAAGAAGGTTGGCTGCACAGCTCGAGTCTGGGGCAACCCCGGAGTCAGCGGCCTGGAGCTCGGAAGCGCCGCCTGGACACGCAAGAGGCACAGGAGCCAGATGGGCAGCTCAAGGGCGGCGGCCCCGGGCCTTCGCAGGGGGCCTTGCACACCCCACCAGGCCTGGCTACTGGCCCCGTGCACAGTGACACGTCCATGCCGGGTCAGGGGCTTCGAGGACCACGGTGTGGCCGGCCCGTCCTCTTTCCCAGACGCGAGCACGGGTGAGGCTGGGCGCTCTGATTCCTGCAGCGGGAAAGGCGCGGGAGGCAGCATCCCCGCGCCTCGGCCGACCGCTCCTCCACGTGTGATGTGAGCACGACGGCAAGCCTGACTCTGATTCAGTGATGCTTCGGGGCGGTTTCTTACCACAGCACAGTCCCGTGAAAGCTGATCAGCTCTTCCCCCTGGAACGCCTGTGCACTCTGCCACAGGAGATGAACGCTGAGCTTCAGGGCGCGGTGCACAGGCCACCACTTCTGAAAGCCTTTCCTGATTCCCCAGCCAGGAGCCATCTTTCCCCTCTCAAGACCCCCAGCCCCTTGTCCGTCACCTGTGAACCTTATCACTTTTTCCCCCTGCATTACGGTTCTCATGACCCAGGTTTCCTTCTCCCGCTGTAGGAGAATTTCCCTGAGGACATGCCCCAGCTAAGACTGCTCTGACTCTCACATCTTCTGTCTGAAACAGGGACTCCACAACCATCACCGCAGACACTCACCGCACGCTGCTGGCTTGTCAAGACGCTCAGGTCCCTCACATGGAAGACTCAGGAATCCCCAGACGCTGCCCTGCTGAGACTGGACCCGGCAGAGGCCAGGAGAGCCACAGGCTAACAGACCACGTGGCCCCTGGCACCAGGCCTCGCCAGTCCTGCTAGAGGAAGATTCAGAGATGTGCAATCCAAAGCGCTTCCTAGGTCATTGTTGAGGATGCAGTATATTTACTCATTGGTAAAATGTATCCTAAGGTCCAGCCCTGTAAAAAGCACCGGACCACACAGCAGAGACACGAAGACAGATGAAACGCAGCCCCACACGCAGGAGCGAATGGTTAGTGGGGAGGCAGACAGGTACTTGAAGACGCGCGACAGATGCGGTAATGGAGCAGAGCGCCAGACCCCACCTCCCAGAGGTGGAGGGGAGCCCCCTGGCCGGCAGGAAGAGCAGGGCACCCCAGGACGAGCTCGGGGAGGCGAGCCCGTGGCACCCACGGGACTCACGGCACTTCGGCAAGTGACAGTGTGAGCGCAGAGCGGCAGGGGCCCGCTCGGGTGGGAAGGTGGGAGAGGCTCAGGTGACACCATGCTGGGTGCCCAGCAGGGAGCTGCTTTAATACACCGGGTGTACGGGTACTGTGAGACCTGAAAACGTGTGCTCCTGAAGGGTAACAAAACAAGCCCTTGTGACGCTGTGGCGGAAGGGGAGGCTACAAAAGAGTGGCCCCAACGCAGTCCTGGTTTTGTGTCAGTAAACTAGACACAACCATCACTGTGGACGAGGATGCGGGTGGCGAGGGTGTCATCTCTGGGAGGTGGGAGAAGCACAATTTAAAAATCATCTTCTTGAGACTTTTCTAAAATGAACATGTGTTCGTTCTGTAGGGGGTAAGGGATGCTATCTCTAAGAGCAAAAGAAAACCCTGTTCCCGGGAAGCTGGACGGCAGGGTGCGAGCGGCAGCGGGTGGGATGACAGCAGAGGGGACGAGCCCCCGAGCACGGTGACGGGGTGACGGCGACAGTGCAGGCCGGGGGCTGGCATGAGGGCCACGGTCGAAGCAAACAGGACCCCTGTGTGCAAACGAGCGGGGACAAGCATCGTCCACATGGGAAACTGCACGCCGTCGGGTTGGAAGAGGAGAAAAAGGAGGCAATGCTGGAACAGCTCCGGCCAGAAGGGAAGGGCCGTGGACGAAAACACTCGGAAGGCAGAGTGTGAAGTGGAAACATTAACATAAACGTCACATATTCTTCCCACCGCCGCTACACTTTCTAAGTGACCGTGGCGTGGGGCGATGGGGGGAGCCTCTGACCACAGGTGACAGAGCCAGCGCTGCAGTCAGCCCTGCGGCCCGGCATCTGACTCAGTGCCCGTGCGGATCAGAAAGCAGACAAGGCGAAGATACGTTCGGAAGACTCATGAAGAAAAGTAGGCTTCCTGAGCCTTTGTGCACCTTTGGGGATTTGAAAACAGAAATCAACCTTGCGGAAGATCGATCCAGCCAGAAAAATCTTTCAGCAGTCTGGCTGCAGGTTGAAAATGCCACAGCCATTTAAAAACGAAAAGGAGAAAGTCCTCAACAATGTGGAATTGGCAATTAGGGCAACAAAGGAATTCCTGAATGAAAACAATAAAGCAGGAGCCCTTCCCCCACCTCATGCCGCCTGCAAGTCTTTCTCTGGGGAGCGGAGCAAAGCTGCCTTCCAAGCCTCATCCAGCAGTCCCTCCACGGAAATCCTAGGAGGACGCCAAAGATGAGCTGGTCATTTGAAACAGTCTATTTTTATGGGAAAGCTCGTGAATATGCAACCCCTTGAGACACGTAGTGTTATCCCACCTTACTTTTTGGAGGCCAAAGGAGAAATACTACAGTTGAGTGAAGTATCCTGTCTCCCAGACCGACCTCCCTCCCTCCCCACAGCCTCTTTTTTCTTTTTAATTTTATTGAAGTGCAGTTGATTTACAGTGTTGTGTTAATGTCTGCTGTACAGCAAAGTGATTCAGTTATACACGTATATATATTCTTTGTTCATATTCTTTTCCATTACGGTTTATCATACGATACTGACTACAGCTCCCTGTGCTCTACAGTAGGACCTTGTTGTTTATCCTCCATATAGCAGTTTGCATCTGCTCACCGCAAACTCCCACTCCTCCCTCCCCACCCCCTTGGCAACCTCCAGCCTCTAGGTACAGGTAAGGAGCATCCCCCATCCTCTGGGCCCTGGGACAAGAGAGGCCCATCAAACATGGTCTCTATGCTCAAAGGACTGGGGAGAGAGACGGAGGGACAGGCGGGCAGTTGACTAGGCCACACTGTGGCGGGGACGAGTCCTGGGAGCCGGAGAATGAGCAAAGCCCAGATGGAGGCCTGGAAGAGGTGACGCCTGGGCTGGGCACCGCGGATGGACAGCGCACACAGCTGAGCGAGTGCAGCCCAGGGGGAAGTGGGGAGGGAGGTGCTAGGACGGCCAGGGGGCCAGGCGGGAGCGGCCACAGGAGCAGGGGGCCAAACAGGAGGCCAGGTGGGGCTGCCAGGAGAGTGTGTGCCAGCCCAGACCCTCACCAGCTCCCCAGGCCCCTTCCTAGGCTGGGTCTGCCTTGCCCACCCCCGGAGGCTTCTCCTCAGGCTCGGGGCCTGCAGGGGTAGGGAGGCAGAGGCCCGCTAACTCGGGCTGGCGTGGGAGCCCCCAGCCGTCTGTCCCACGTCACCCCAACCTTACGGGGCCACCGTCCCCGCAGTGGCCCCTAGGGGGCCTGTGCTCACACCCTGATTCCAGATCGTGGCCCCTAGCGGGCCTGTGCTCACACCCTGATTCCAGATCAATCTGACCACATCCAGTAACTGTTCATTCGGCATTGCCAGCAGATTTTCAAGTCCTAAGTCCCGGAACTGGAAAGAAACCTCTAAGCTCAGTGCGGCAACAACGATGGGCCCAGGAGGCGGGGTCTCAGCAAGGGGCGGACTGAGGGTGGTGACCACCTCCCCTGCGAGGAGCTGGGAGGACACACGTCACAGGAGCGGGGCAGCGGCCGACAGGTGACCTTCAGGACGTGGCTCCCGCCGTGCTGCCTGACCTCCCGACTTGTCAAGAGAATCAGGAACTAGACTGAGTCTAAAATGTCCGTATTTTTAAAACAGTGGCTCAAGAGTTTTTAACACGAGGCAGGCCTAATGGATCTGTGAGCTGGACTGGGCCTGCCGGTCCCCACCTCGGACGCTCTGACAGGGCGCTTGGTGGGCACGTGACCCCCTCTGAGGACCCACCGCAGGCTCCAGCCCAGCACGGGGAGCCCGGCTACTGACCGGAGGTCTCTCATTTCTGAACAGCTCTGTCAGTCATGTTTTCCTTAATACGTCTCCTCTGCCACCTCTCTGTATGTTGACACAGATCACTGGACAGAGAAATGGGGAAGAAACCAAAACTAAAGTTTATTTTAATTGGGGAACCTTTCGCCATTTTCTACTCCAACCAATACTATCATCTTCATCATCTTCATTTTACATTTCATACTGTTAAAATCTCATAGTGCCAGATGGAAGGATAGGAAACATTGTAATGAAATGGGGGAAAAAAATAAAAACAAAAAACGTGAATGAATCAGACGATGCAGAAGGAGAGCCCAGACTCAGAGGAACTGCGGGCCCGCGTTCAGATGAGCTAAGGGGGCCGTGGTCTGCCCTGCTGCGTCAGGGCGCACGGCTGGCGGGGACGCAGCGGGACCACACTCCATCCAGGCCTCCAAACCAAAGGCAGGAGAGGCAGCGCCACTGTCACCCAAGGAGCCAGGACCACACCAGCCCAGGGGGTGGCGAGCGCCTTGACGAGGCCCCCTTCCCTTCCCCAGCCGCACAGCTCTAGAGAGCCCCTTGTCTCCAGGCTGCGGGGTGCTCAGAGGCACTTGCTCCGTGCTACGTGCACGAGGCTGCGCCCCAGCTGGGCAGCCAGGCCAAAGCAGCCACGGAGGGGCCAAGGCTTTGGCTGCCCCCAAGCGCCCACAGAAGGAGAGTGTGCAGGCAGGGTGTGCACGGCAGCAAGTGAAGGGGCCCTGGGGTGGCACTTCTCATCCCTGTCCTCACCAAGAGATGACAGAGGTGGGACTCACATCACTGGTTTTCTGGCAGGCCCAGCCTACTTGGCAGGGGAGCAGCGAATGGGAGCATCTGTCTGGGCCTCAGCCCCGGAGGGCACTGCCACAGGGTGCGGAGGCCAGCACACTGCCCGCAGCAGGGGGTGCTATCAGTTTGTCCCCAGGGGGTGGAAAGGGGCATCCCCCGTGTCCCTCAGCCCTGCTCAGGGGGCTGCCAGCTGAGACAGGACATGCATTGGGGTCCCAGGGATAGAGGCCCTGGCAGGGTGAAGATGGAGGCATCAGAGCAGGGGTAGATCATCTGGCTGGTGGTCCCTAATGTGACCAACTGTGACCACTTCAGTGAAGGTCACAGGGCAGACTGGCCGAGCGGAAGGCAGATGGTGGCAGAACGCGGCTCTGCAGCACCAGGCCGGACTGTGGCCCACCCGGGCTCAGGGCGTGGGCGTCTCCGGCCCACCTGGGCTCAGGGCATGGGTTTGCCAGACGCTTAGCAAACCTCTTCCCAAAGCAAAGCGGAGAAAATGCCAGAGCAAACCTGAAGGTGCATTTCCTTGGCTTCAAGGAAGCAATCTGAAGACCAGCGTGCAGGAAGCACAGGGGCAGGTGGGAGGCACCAAGAGCAGGGGCTTCAGAAGCAGACGCACCTGGGTTTGAACCCAACTCCCCACCACGTCACTTAAACACTGTGCCTCAGGTTCCTCGTCTGTTATTAATTAAACACCAGCCTCCCTGATGTGTAAACAGTAAAGAGGGCTGAGGACACTGCATGGTGGCAACAGTGCTGGCCACGTGGCACCCCTTCTCCAGTCCTAAGAGGGTGGTCCTATCTGTTTGCCCGACTCTGGGGCTTTCCCCCATTATGCCATCCTATTTTCCTGGGGTCAATTAAGGGATGAACAAACAATAGTTACCATTTATTGACTGCTTAGAAAGTGACCCAAAAGGACCCTATTTGGATCAGGAATTTGATCACTGTATTTGGGTAACTAATTGTTCATTGGGAAACATGAAATTTTAAAGAAGAGAAAAGTTCTAGCATGTCTCAGTAAGCCCCAACTGCTCCTATAGATAACAACTATAGATTCTGGACAAAATATTTTTAAAAACAACAATCTGAAACCACTGGAAGGTGAAGGAAGACAGGCAAACACTGAGAAGAATAGCCACTTGGAAGAAGGAAAAAACATGAATTTTACCCTTTCTTTATGGCTTTTGGCCTGAGGATGAGCTCAGGTCAGCACCACATAGAAGCTAAAACTCTGGTAGAGAACCTACATCTTTCTTAGCCAACGAATCAGAAGACAGAGTACAGGGAAACCACAGCAACTGGACAGTGAAGCAGGGGGATGCAGGAAAGGAGAAAGCCAAAGAGTAGGAGCCCAAAATGTTGTGCATGGACTCTGCCCAAATCTTTGGCTAACTCCTGAAACAGATGTGCATGGAGCAGACTCAAGGCAGTCCAGCCAGCTATAAAAGAAAATGCTAAGATTTGAGGTGCCCAGAAGACGGAGTTTTCAATTTGAGGCCAACAAAGACAAACACTTGCTATATAATAAAAACAACAGGTTCTCTTCAGAGGACTACAACAGAATCCAGAGACTCCAAAACGTAACATTACAATGTCCAGAATACAATCTGAAATTAATTGGCTTTTGATGAACCAAAAAGTGTGACACATTCTCAAGAGAAAACACAATCAATAAATTGATATCCATCTTGAGATGCAAATATTGCAATCAACAGACAAGGATTTTTTAAAGTTTTTAAAATTATACTTGAGAATATTAAGGAAAACACCATGGCAATAAATGCATAGATAGGAAAACTCAGCAAAGAAATAAAAATTTCAAAAAAGAACCAAGTAGAAAAGCTGAAACTGAAAAGTATCTTTAATAAAAAGAAGCAATCCAATCTTAAGAAGAAAAATAATGAGAAAAAAAAAAAAAAGACTAGAGCTTCAGGGACCTTGAAACAGTATCAAAAATTCTAACATACTTGTCCTTAGAGCCCCAAAGGGAGAAGAAAGAGAGAATAAGGTATGAGAGGGGGAGAGAGAGAGAGAGAGAGAGAGAGAAAGAGAGAGAGAGAGAGAGAAAGAGAAATAATGACCAAAAAATTTCCTAATTTGGTAAAATACATAAATCTACAGATTCAAGAATCTCAGTGAAGCCCAAGCAGGACAAATGCATGGACAAAAGCATGTCGTAACCAAACAGCTAAAGGGCAAGGATAAAGAGAATCTTGGAATCAGCCGGAGAAAAACAACACAAAAACATATAGAGAAACACCAATTTAAATCACTACTGGTTTCTCATCATAAATTATGGAAGCCAGAACACAGTGCTGAACAATACTTTTAAAGTACAGAAAGAAAAGAGCTGTCAGCCGAAGTTCTATACCCAGTGAAAATATCCTTCAGGAATGAAACAAATAAAAACATTTTAGATGAAGGAAAACTAAGAAACTGTCACCTCTTCTGCAAGAAACGCTAAAGCAAGTTCTTGAGGTTAAAGGGAGACAGTACCAGATGGAACCGGTTATTCAGGGAAAAGTGAGCATCATCAGAAATACTAAATACTTGGGCAACTATGAAATACTTTTTCCTCTTATTTCTTTTAAATACATAGGACTTCTTAAAGTTAAAAAAATGTTAACAATGTCGTGTGGTTAACAGTGCATATAAATTTAATATCAGTGACAAGGATAGCATAAAGGACAGAGGTGGGGCAAATGAACCCATATGGGTTGACTTTATATGAAATGATATAATCTTAACTTTAAGTAGATCATGAAAAATTAAGATTCTATATTTTAATCCCTAGATTACACTAAAAAATATAAAGAGGTATAGGTAAAATGTCAACAGATCAATTTAATTTATATGTGTGTGTACATACATATATATATAGAGAGAGAGAGATAAAAATCAGAGATTGTTAGAAGAGACAAAAACGCAAAATTCAACTGTATGTTGTCTAGGAGAGATGCAATTTAAATATAAATACATAGTAGGTTCAAGTAAATGGACTGAAAAACCTCCCCATGCAAACAGTGTGGTTATATTACCATACTGGAGTGGTTATATTACTATCACATACAATACACTTCAAGACAAAGAGTATTACCGGAGATAAAGAGGAAAGTCCATAATGGTATGAAGTGAATCCACGAGCAGTGCACCATCATCATAAATGTGCATAATAACAGAGCTTCCAAATACACAAAACAAAAACTGTCTACAATTAAAAGGGGTCACAGACAATTCCACGATCATAACTGGACATTTTAAGATCTCTCAGAATTGATCAAACAATTAGACAAAAAAAAAAAAAATCAGTGAAGAAATAAGCGAGTTGAACAGTACTATCAACCACTTAACTGGTATTTAGAGAACACTACAGCAAACAACTTCAGTGTATACATTCAGCGTATACATTTCTTCCAAGTGCACAACTACATTCACCAAGATAAACCGTATGTTGGGCCATAAAACAAGTCTCAATATATTTTAAATGACTGAAATCACACAGAGTATGTACTAAACCCTAGTTAATGATATATGTGCCAAGGTTTTTAGGGGAAAATGTACTAATGTGTGCAATTTACTTTAAAATGCATGAACAAAATATGAATTAACAGACGGGTAAAAAGATAAAAATGTAAATATATATGCAATAAAGTATAGCAAAATATTAATGATAGAATCTAAGTGGTGGATATACCAGTACTCACTGTAAAATTCTTTTAACTTTTCTATATATTTGAAATTTTTCATAATAAAAATTGAAAACATTCAATTATTTTTTAAATGGAAGTCTCAGAATACTTAAGACACTACTGTACATTGTAAATCTCTAAGAGGGGGAAATGGCTATGTAGTATTTCCCCAACTTATCCATCTCAAGAACCACCCCCACCCCATACCCTTTTAAGGATGATCTCAAGGGAACAGGAGGCCAAAGATTCTACTGGTATAGCAGAATAGGCCCAACCAAAATTTGTGTCAGGTAGACCTGATTTTTATTCCAATTCCATTGACTCCTCACTGTGGAATTACTTCATTGTTCTGAGCCTCAGTTTCATCATCTGTAAAATGGGGCCAATAATTGCATCTACTTGAGGGATTATTTGGGGGCTAAACGGGACCAGGGATTTGAAAAGCCTACCTCAATGTCTGGCATATAGTAGGCAGTTGATAATTATTACTGACCCTCTCCCTCCCCTTCCCGAGCCAGGAGAGCCATGCCTGGACTCATCTTGCCTTCACCAAAATCCCATGAAATCATTCTTTTTCTTCTTACTGCAGAAGGAGCAGCAGTAGCTCAGGGGGTTTAAGTGACTTGACAAGCCAAACAGTTACATAAGTGATGTAATCATGGAAGGCTAAAGTAGAATAAACAAAACTGGACCCAAAATGGTGAGATTTTACAGGCGTCCAGCAGCTGGGATTATGTGAGGGCTCTCCCTAGGAACAGTGAACAAAGAGTGTGCCCAGATAACAGAACGGGGGGGGGGGGGGGGGAGCAACGTGCCAAGAAAATGGAACACGAGGAAATAAAAAGAGAGTCGTGAACATTCAGGCGTGACTCCACTGAGGACAAGATATTACAAGACAGGCCAGGACACTGGAGAGGGGCCGAGGGCAGCTGAGGCAGTGGACGTCCACCGCACGGGGCGATGGTGGCAGTAAGGACATCACCTTTGCTATTCACTGAGCACCTCCTGTGAACCAGACCCTGTGCTCAGAGCATCAGATATAATATCACGTCAGTTCTGTCAACCCTAACGAGTACACTCTGTTGCTAACCACGCTGTGGAGATGAGGAAACTGAAGGTTAAGAGGTCAATTAACTTGCCAAGGTCCCACTGCTTCTCTGTGTGTGGTCCCCCAGGTCGCCTGGCCTCCCATGTGCTCCTCCATCACTGCATTGAGCACCTGGAGTAAAGGACGTATCTGCGTCCTCCTTACTCCCCCCGCTCTGCTTCTCCTGTTGCTTGGCACCAGGGAAGGCACTGGTTAACGTGGAGAGAGCAGGCGAGGGAGGGGCTCTCCTTGCTTGACATGCACCCCAAACCCACCCCCACACCCCAGCACCTGCCTTCTTCTCATATATTTGACTCCATGTGGATTCTTGTTCCTCTAGTGTTTGTACAGAACCTCCTTGGCCCGAGGGCCTCTGCCCGACCTGGGTCTCCATCCTCCACCGTGGGGCCTCGTGCAGCCAGCGCCTCACAGGCATCGTCTGAGGTCAGGACAGGCCAATTCCGTGGACAAGGACCGAGACCCGCGTGCCCGGTGAGCTCTGTTCGGCTCGCTGGAGCCTCACACTTGTGAACCGTGCAGAGGAGGGGCGCGTTAGTTCATCTACGCGCCGCTCCAGGAGCCCTGGGAGGGGGAGGGTCTGAATCCGGGGCCTCCTGCAGAGGCATCTCGAGGGACGTGAAGGTGGCCGTGTCAGAGCACTGCAGGGTTCGGGGAGAAGAACCAGCTCTCTGGGCATCGTCACCTGCTGTGGAGGAGCCGCCCAGGACGGCCAGCGTCGGGCCGTGGGAGAGTGCCCTGGGGGCAGCACAGGGAAGCCCGAGGGCAGGGCCGGGGGGTTCTGGCACAGAGGCCTGGCGAGAAACAGCTGTAGCTTAGTCAGGAGCTCGGGCAGAGGGTGCTGTGCTGCCCAAGAGGGCACTTCCTCGAGGACCCTTCTCACCAGTGGCCAGAGGAGGGTCGGACCAGTAAGTACAGATAGGACTCTGGATCATGGGCCATCAAACTGGAGCGGAGCCAGAGGACCTGGGAGGTGCCCCAGCATCACCAGAACCTGTCCCTGGTGGGCTCCGGCGCCAATGGCTCCCTATGAGCCACTCTGGACACAAACACTGGGTTACACGTGGCAGTGAAGAAGCTAACCACACCATTTCGGTCTATCAGTCACGCCTAAAGGACCCACAGAGAACTGCGGTTTACTTAAACACATGAAACATGAAAATGTAAGTTATTCGTTCAAGGAAGAATAAGTTCTGCTCTTGAATAGGCTGGGGAAAAGAAACCCCAAAGACGTGGTCCTCCCCTCCAGCCTCATCCCTCCACCCCCGGCACGGCTTTCACATCCTTCCAGGTCTCTCTACAGAACGCAGGGGCCGGTGCCTGATTCAGCGGAGGCCCGCCCTCTGTGCCCAGCTAACCGGTGACAGGGGGCCCAGGGTCAGGGCGGCCCCGACATCCCACTCTGGAACCTGCAGGCTGGCCGTGTCTGCACGCGGCCCAGGCTCAGAGAGCAGCGCCGGGGCGTTGGGGGTGGCCCCTCATCCTGGGAGGAAAGCACCCTGTCTTCAGGCCTGCACGGGCTGGGCGCAGCGGGCTGTACCAAGTCACTGCAGGATCGCCTCCTCTTCTAGTCAGCCCAGAAAAGGTGCGCGGGGTTCCGAGCCAGAAGAGCCAGCGGACGGGACGCAGGGGAAACAGAAGGGCATATCTGGCGCGAGCCTCTGAGTGTGAGAGAAGACGGCAACAGGAGCCCGCTTCCCCGAGAGCGCAAACTCGCTCCGACCCAGGGTGCCTGCACACACAGCATCCTGTAACACTCTCAAGTCAAAAGGCTCCCCTCACGAGGGCTAAAAATAGCGCACACAAGTCCAATGAGTCCCAACAGCAACCAGCAACTCTGGCTGCCATAGAAACAGCACAGCTAGGACGGTGCGTGGGCAAGAAGGGCTCGGCCCTTCTACGCGCAAGGTCCCCGGGGACTCAGGCCACCCCGGGCGCCGGACTGGGGGCGGGGCACTAAGACTCTCTTGACAGATGCTCCCTCCAGACACCTGTCCCAGGTGAACAGCGTATGACCTAATGCTTTAACATCGAAGTCAGCCTTTCCTTTTTAAAATAACTGAGATCATCACGGGGTGTAGGAGAGCAAGCACTCGGAGCCCGGCAGGCGGGGTCACGGACCTCCTCCACAGTGACCGTGAGGACCTAGGCGGACGGTTCCTCAGAAACAAACGGATATCGTGTGACCATGGGCCGTGCCCTGCGGGGCTCAGAGAATGAGCTGCTGCCCCTCCCCCTCCGGCTGTGCCCGCTCAGAGGGAAGACGAAGAGGGACCGGCAGGTGCCTGGTGTCAGCTGCAGCTCAGAGCAGCTCAGTCCCAGCCACACTGCCCGCTCGCTCACCTTCGAGGCTGGTGGAGAAGCCCGACAGGCACCGCAAACCCCTCTGGTCCTCGCGGGCTGAACCATCTGCAGGCAGAGCCAGCCTGGCACCCAAGGGCCAGCCAACCGTCCCACCCACAGGCCCCAGTGCCTCCTATCGTCCCCTCCACAGGCCCTGCGTTCCAATCAAAGTGACCTATTTTCCCCGCCGAACCCGATGCTTTTCCCAATTTTCCAGCTCCATCCACAGCCCTGCCAGGGGAGCCCTGTGAACACACAGATCCTCAGTGGCAGGTGGTGGCCGACCACGGACTCGAGACAGTTGTGGTGGGGAGCAGAGCAGGACCGTGGCCGCCGAAGCCCCCCGCAGGCCAAAGCGGGGTTCACGAACAGCCGCAGGTTGGCAGGGACCCCATCACGGGGAGAACAGAGCAGGCGGGAAGAAGGCAACCAAGACGGGATGCCCGAGGCAGAGGGAGGAAGAGTGGCCATCGCGGGCCCGCATGGCTCCCCCCATCCCAGAAGCTTCCCCACGACGCCCGCTTCCTGCTCGTAAACCTCTTGAGCCGGCGTGGGCGTGCCTGTGCGACACCCATGTAGCCCTGCGACTGAGCAGCCCCCTTTGTTTAAACTCCGTGACCCCCTCCCCCGCACCATCTCCGCGTGGTGAAACCCGGCCACTCCACGAGTCCGAGCCCAGATGCCACCACGCGGCTCCCGCGAGGGCCTCGCTCCCAGCACTTCACGGCTCTCCCCGCGGAACCCAGAGTCCCTGCCAACACTTGTTTCTAGGCAGCTGTCACTCTCTCTGCTGCTTGTATACGCATCTCGTTTTGTCTCCTCTTCTGGACAGCAGGCTTTACGGGGGCAGGGCCAACTTCTGAATAACCTCTGACACCCCGATAGCACCCCGCAGCCCACAGCTACCAGTTCAACTCGTCTGAAGGAAAGGGATGTGGACCCCTCTTTAGAAGTGCTGCCCGCACTGGGGACACACGGGTTCCGAGGCCCCCGCGCCTGAAGGGGGCAGTCACACAGCCACAGCCGGCGGTTCTAGACGGCAGGCAGCGCTCCGCACACAGACTCGCCTTCCGGGGAAGCGGGGAGCTGCAGGGTAACCGTCCTCGTCCCTAAGGAAGGGCCCTGTGGCCTCTGCAAGGACGCACGGAGCAGTGTGGACACCACGAGCACTGCCCTGGGAGCACGTGCCTGACGGAAAAGACGAGCCGACCCCGGGTGACCAGCCCGTAAGGGCCCCAACGGGCCAGATGCCAGGTCTGAGTGACAGATGGGGGTGGCTGCCAGCTGAGGCACCTGCTGGGTAGGTGACCAAGAGCAAACCACTGAACCGCCGTCACCGCACCTGTAGGAGGAGGCCAGACGGGCATCCTGGTCATGGCTGTCAGGAGCGCCGGGTGACCTGTCCGCGAGCAACGCCTGGTCCAAGGCCACCGACACACGCCGAGGGCTTTAAACACCACTTCCCCCGGCGTTCGTTGAGCGCTTCCTGTGTGTCAGGGACTCTCGGCTGCCACGAGTTCCACACATCCACAGCCTTTGGGCAGAGCTTGCGAAAAGGTCGTTTTCCCCATTTCATGGCAGATAAAACTGAGGCTCTGGGAGTTAATGATTTTCCTCTAAGCCCCACAGCTGGCAAGAGGTGAAACCAAACCTTGAACCTAGAACTGTCTGGCAAAAGCCGGCCTGCCCTCTCACAGGACGCCACCACCAATGGCCATTGTTCCACAGCCAGCACCCCTGCCCACCTGGCCCCCTGGGCACTGCAAGCTTTACTACAGGCACAAACGAAGGAGAACGGGAAGGCCGACCAGAGCGTCCACAGACCAGCAGCGCCGAGAGAAACCGCACCTCACGGGAGGAGTACGACCGCAGCCACGACTGTAGTGGAGACAGCCCCCCCAGCCAGTAAACAAGTACTGGCCGTCAGGTGGCATCCCCCACCGCCACCTCGCAATGGCTGCCTTGCAGAGGGGAAGGGACGGAGGAGCTGGCTCGGGACCCCTTGTGGATCTCACCCCAGCGAGACGCAGCGCTTCAAAAGGACAGCGAGGCCACGCGGCCATCGCTGCAGACCCCCCAAGACCTGGGGTCTCAGCCTAGCCCCAAGCTAAGCCACAACCAAGACCCTCGTCTGTGGATGAAGGGCAGGGGCTGTGGGGTGATGGAGGTGAGGGGATGGTGGTGGAAGGGGACACGGACCGAGCACATATGAGTCACTCCAGCAGACACGCATATACGTTAGCTCATGCACTACTCACAACAAATTGTTTCCAGATGTGCAAATCATGACGTCCGGGGCTGAGTGTCTTGCCCAAGACCAGTGGCAAATGAGCGCCGGGGCTGGGATTCAAATATCACTCTGGCTGGCCCCGTCGTGTGTGATGAGCAAGCCGCCGGCACTGGAGGCCTGTGACCCACCCCGTCGCCTGAGGAGGCCCCTCTGACCACCACCGAGCTCCTGAGGGTCTGGACACCCACGTGGTGAGACGCTCCGTGAGGCTCCCGTCAGGGCGAGTCTGCCTGCTGACGCCATCCGAGGGGTGGACTTGGCCCCCGAGCCCACTTCCATCCTGCGGGCAGAGGCCTCTACCTCTGCACCTGTTCTGAACGTGCCTCCTGCCCTTGGATTCTGCCGCCAATCCTCTACTTACGCCTGTAAACCTGACCGGGCCAGCTCCACATACCACTTGTGTCCGTGGCCTCCCCGAAGGCCAGACGACGTCACGGCCACCGTCCGCGGCACCAGAAAAGCCAGGTGTCAATCCTGACTGCCTCTTTCTAATGCATTCCCTTACTGCCCGGCGGCCCTGAACCTCAGCTTCCTCAACCGGGAGTCGAGGACACCAGCTTCCATGCAGGGCTGTGGAGAGGACGGCAGCAGTGCGGGACCCCCAGCACCGGCCTGGGGCCTGGGGCCCGGGGCCCAGCCTGTCACTCCTGCTTGTCCCTGCTGCACGACTGCATGTCCCGGGGGCTCAGTGACAAGGAGACCCGTCCTCAGTGATGCCCTGAGGTGGGCAGGAGGAGTACAGGCTGCCTGGAGGCTTAACCCCTAACTTTTTAAGATCTGCCTTCTGGGTCCAACTGCTCCCAAAACCAAGTTCTATAAAACAAGCCAACAGCAGCAAAACACCTCCTTTTATAAGCCCTTCTGAGTCAGAGACCAGCAAGAAAAGCAAAAACAAAAACACAAGCAAGGCAGATTGCAGGACATCAGATTCTAGTAGTGAATGTCCGTCTCCTTCCTCACATATATTTAGGATGACATTTAAATAGTCACAGAGCATCAGGAACACATTAAAACCCAGAACAGACCAACACGTGCAGCCCACAAACTTCTACTCTGTGCCCGCTGTGTGGAGCTGGGAGTGGGTGTGGGAACACAGGTTCTGAACTTAAGGACTGTACGGACCACGGGGTTCATTCTCTTTCAGGAGCAGAAGAAACTGTAATTTTAACACTAACACAATAGAAGTTACAGATGTTCCATAAGCTGGAGAAGCAGAAGCAAAGGCACAGAGGTATAAAAGCATAAGCTGTATGTCTCGTCCCTTCATCCATTCAACAAACATATACTGAGGACCAAATACGTGCGGAGCGGGCTCCAGGTGTATGAAGATTACAAAAAAGTTTTCAAATTCCCTACGTCGAGAAGTTTAGGGCCTGGTACAGGTGGCAAACATGGAAACAAATGGATAGACCGTAAAAGGTTAAATCCAAAACATACAAATGCTCACAAGCTATGGGAGGATGAAGTAATGCACTGTGTCTGGGACTGTCAGGCAGGGCCCCTCAGAAGAAAGACTTCACGGAATGTAGGAAGGAAGATGAGCTCGCCGGTGAGGGGAGGGCGCATGCTGTGGGCAGAAGGAACACACGTGTGTGTGTGTGTGTGTGTGCGCGTGCATGTGTGTGTGTGTGTGTGAATAGGATGCACCGTGGTGTGTCTAGGATGCAAAACGCAAGGGGGCAAACACACGTATACAAACGAATGAACAAGGAACGAATCAAGGAAGATGATGTAAGAGATGAAGCCAGGGGACCCTTCCACCCTGTACCCCAACATCTGGCATCGATCTGCCCCCTAGCAGCTGGCCAAGTTCTCAAGAGCAGAGACGGGATCTTCTGTTACTGAGTCCAAAACAGCACCTCGTACCCTCTTAACACGTGTCTGAGGAACAGACAGGAGGAGGGAAGGAAAGTGGGGCGCTCGTGAGCCACACGAAGGCGTTTAGACTTCACTGCACAGGCAGAGAGGCTCTACACGATGACCCTGAAGCGGAAGGGCAGAGCTGGTGGAGGAGCACCCTGTGAAGCCCACAGAAGGAAGGAGCCTAAAGGTGAGCGTGTTGGCCGGCCAGAGGGCTGGAGACAGAGCACGTCCCGGAGGCCAGTGCGGCGGCGAGGGGTGAGGCAGGGTGCTGGCCCCCAGATGCGGGGCCGTACAGAGACCCAGAGACTGCTGCAGAAAGCCGCCTACACACACCAAAGGCGCTGATGGGAGCCGCCGCAGGCTAAGCAACCCCCGACGCTTCAGGAGATGACACACAGGAAGCCAGTCAACATTCTTACGACGCCCTGGGATGCTGGAGATGGCTTCGGTGGCTGCAAACGCAAGGGAAAAAGACTCCACAGCTGCCGAGGGGGAGTAAGCGGAGTGAAAAAACGCGATCACCAGCTGCACGGGGTGCTCACCGCAGCACTGCAGCCTCCCCTCAAGGGAGCACTGGCCCCAGCACTGCTTCTCTAGACACGCTGGATTTCCTTTGCGGACCGGGAACGGGCGGCCTGGGTCTCAGACAAAGATTCCCACAGCGGAGGCCCTGGCAGGACGGCGAACTCTGGAGGGTGCCTGGGTGGGCAAGGGGGGCTGAGATGAGGGCGCAAGCGTCAAGTTCAAATCTGCCCCAGAGAGCACGAGGCCACCACATCCCCAGAGACGCCCAGCACTCCCGGTGGACAAAAAGTGAGCACTTCTGAATGCACACACCCAACAATAAAATGGGTAGGCGAACACCATGGCTCTGGAAAACTGAAACGCACCTGGTCATGCAATGTGGTGAGGATTTAAAAAAAAATAACTTGTATATATTTCGAATAATATTATTACATGCACATCATAAACACTGAAAAACAGGAGGAAAAGATTCCCCCACGACTCTCTTCCCATGCACACTGTGTTGCATTCCCTTCCAGTCACATAAACTTGCCGTGCTTGTCTTACTTAAGCGTGCTAGTTGATTTGTACACACTGTGTATCACACTACAAATACCAGCCTATGTCCTGTCTCCTCCACACATGAAGCGGTGGACATGTACCCAGGCTGCGGGCATGAACTTCCGCTCCTCTGCAGTCTGGGCCTGGAGCGGGGGTGATCGGTCCTGATCCTGGGAAATGGACTTCAGATTCTCCCAGCCTCGTGGAAGCATCGGGGGCTGCCCAGCAGCTGGTGAACAGGCAGACACAGAGCCAGGGGGTCAGGTACAGTGCCTGGGACCAGGAGGATGCACAGTCCCAAGGGACGGCCCAAGAGCTTCGGCAAGCACCTGGGCAGGGCTCCCCAACCCCCCGCCCCGGGTCTCAGCAGCAGCTCGGGGACATCCCAGCCTCGCGGACCACGGCGCCAGGGCCACCTGCTCCAGACGTGGCGTTTCCTCCACTCTCATCTAGGCAGCGTGTCTCCCTTGCCTGTGTCTGCTGGCATCACAATCCTCGTTGTGACAACGGAGCTCGGCATTACAAACTCTATAAAAACACAATCTCTGATGGCTGCATAACAGTCAATTATACAAATGTACCGTAATTCACTAATCATGCCCTATGGTCGGACATATTGGTTTCTAAAAATAACACAGAAATAAACACCCTTGTGCTCAACCCTCACTCTGTAGTTTAGATTTATTTTCATCAGGACAGCTTCCCAGGAGGGACTCGCTCACTGGCTCAAAAGCTTTCAAGGCTCTTTGTTACAGATTCTCAAATGGCTCTGCAGTAAGGCTGCAGCACAAAGGTGCGTTTATGTTCATGGAAACCCTAACACTTCATGGCAGAGGATCCAGACGTGGAAGGGAGAGGGACCCACAGGACCTGAGGCCCATTCCTCTAACAGTTCATAAATCCCTGTGGACCGCAGGGAGCCATGCCCACCAGGGGACAAAGAGGAAATGGGAAAGAAAGTTAACCCTGACCAACGTCCTCAAAGCGCACTTTGTGAGGCACAACCTCCAGCAACGTGAGGACCGGCAGAAGCATCTGGAAGATTCAGGAGTGGTGCCTGGAGTGCTTGGCGCCACAAAGACCTGGGTGTGAAACCCCGTCCCCAGAGCAACCAGCTGATCTCAGACTTCCGCCGCCAGGACTATGAGAAAGAAATTTCTATCGTTTCCAAGCTACCCAGTCTGTCGTACTTTGTTATGGCAGCCCGAAGACACCAGGGTAATCTCCCCATCCCAAGGTCCTTAACTCAATCACATCTGCAGAGTTCCTTTTGCCACGTAAGGGAACACATCCGCAGGTTCCGGGGATTGGAACGTGGACGTCTCTTAGGCAGGGGGCACTGTCCTGCCTACAACCCTTGTCAACCACTTGGTACTGGCCTGGACCCTAGGGGGAGAGACCACGAGGAATTCATGGCCGCTGCTCCCAGAGTCACCACTCACTGGGGAGAGACACCCGTAGACACAGTCACAGCACAGCAGAGTCTAACAGCAGGGCAGGCGCCAGGAACCGCGGGACACGGAGAAGAAGGACGTGTCTCAGGAGGTCAGGCAGGCCTCCGGCAGACAGGATGCTCGACTGGGTCTGGGAGAATGGACACATTCTCCAGGTGGACCGAAGAGAGAAATCTGTTCCCTCAGGGAAAGGGTGCGGGGCAGAGCACCGGCCTACACTTGATTCCGAGCGTGCTCCCTCGCTCTGACACCCTGACTCAACCCCCCCCCTAGGAAGCCACAGCCCTGTGATCTAGAAGCCAGGACGCCCAGTCTAGCCTGGCTCTCCCTCCAGGCAGCTGTGAGGTCCTGAAAAGGCCACTTTGCCTTCTTGGTGGCCTCAGGGTCCCCACCGGTAATGAGGGGTCAGGGCTCTGACGATCTCAAAGACCCCCTTTCCAACTTCAAGGTTCCAAAGTTTGATGGAGTTAAGAGGTATTTCTCAGAACAATCATTGCAAATATTCAGAAGAACCGCATCTCCAAAATAATATTAAGAATAGTTATTAAAGAAAACACGAAGAGATTAAATGAGGTAAACAAACATGGCAAGACTGTGTAACTTCAAGCACTCAGCAAATTCTGGGAAAAATGATGTTTGACAGAGGCTGGATTTTTAATTTCCCTAAAATACTAAACATCTCTACCAAGGAACTTTGACCCCAGTGCTATTAATAGGCACACTTGAGAAGACTATTCAGTGAAAGCAGCAGAGGAAAGCTGTCCCTAAAATTATCCCAACAGCAACTGACTTCCTCCCCGGGACTGAGCACAGAAGGAAGCATCACGTTATACCGATCCAAGGAAAGCGGGGCAGGGTGAGGGCCCCCCCAGGGCCATGTCTGTTCTGAGCTGCCCAGGCTGGCGGTAACTGTCTGTCTGTCCGCCTTCATTCCCTAGATCTGGGCTCCCTCATGCACCACCTGTAACTGCAGTGCAGAGTGTACGGCTTATTCGTCTGCAGACCCTCAGCACCTAGCACAGGGCCTCCGACATTCGGGCCTTTAGAAAGGGTTGTTAAGAATATTCCCGTGTGGTCTGAAATATGCCTTCTGTAGTTGCAATACTGGCTTGTCTGCTTCCTGAGGTTACAGAGTCTCCCCACATGACACCCTTGAAAATCGCCTTTTGTCAGGTAAAACACCTGGGGGAAGCATCAGGTCCTCCGGACCACCTGCCGCCCTGTCTCCTCTGAACAGACTGGGATCTGCACACACCTCTTGGGCACAGAGCTGGGAATGCGGGCTGACAAGGTGGTCCTCAGGTCCCGTTTAGCAGAAACAGTGCCTTTGTGAATTTTTTATCGTCAGAACTACTTATCAAGAACAAAGGTTCCCAAAGCAAAGCAGCTTTACCTCCTGGTCTCTGGACACCCCTCTCAAGGTGTCCATTAGCATTCAGGAGCCATAACCTCTGCTTCCCTCTTCCAGAAACATCTCCAAAACACAAGAAGCAAACACAAACAATGCAATTACTTATAAAAAAAATAGAGAAGAGTCCCGGAGGGAGCGAGGAAGCTACATGTTAAGTAGGGAGTCCGCTGTGTGCTGAATGCAGAACAGGTTCGCGAGAGATGATTAATTGGAAATAAAAGAATTCCCTCTAACCTAACCAGCAATACACAGCCATGAAGGAAGCAAGGCAGACAGGCGTCCTGGGGGCCGTGCAGCCTCCATCACGAGGCTTTCCAGCACAACACCCCGAGTTCTCTCGGAGGGAGGTTTTTAAAGAGAAAAAAGGTCCTTGGTACATATCAATTCTGAAAAAACAAACAAAAACATTAAACAAGATGCTAGTATGAGGTGATGAAGACAGCTGATTTTGACCAATACCAAGGAGCACTTCCTCCAGGCTAGGCCCTGCATAAGAGGAGAGGGTTCCTGGGCAGGGGGGATGAGGTCCCTGGCTGGACTGTCTCGTCCTAGAGGGGAGCTGGGCACAGGCAGAGGCCGTGCCATGCGACCCCAGAGCAGGTGCCCCGAATTCCAGTCCTCACTCGGCCTCGTGGGAGTGCGGGGTGGGACACTTGAGGACTCTGGCCCCTCCCACCCGAATCTCTCTGACAGGGGATGGGGCAGCCATGGTCTCAAGTCTCCCCCTTTACTGGATAGGTTCAGGCTGCCCACTCTTCAGATTGCTGAGGCTCAATAAGCGAGTCTATAAAGCTGGCAGCACGGTGCCCGGCACGTGCCGCGTGTCACACACATCAGTCCCTTTCTGGTCTCGTGTAGCAAAACCTGAGAGCAGAGATTGGGCTTCCAGCCAGAGTAGCCTGAGTCTGACAGGTGCTCAATAAACCTCAGTTAAAACGACAAGGGATTCACTTCCACGCCTAGCACACATGTGCATCACACCAGGCTAAGTGGGTATGTCTGTGAGCCCTTCTCCACACAGCACCAGCATGGTGCTTAGGACACGATGGGTATTCTAGTAATGCCTTCTGAACAAATGTAGGAAAGGACAAAAGAATGCAGAATCAACTGTAACGTTATATGTTCATATAGGAAAAAAGCAACCATCCTCTAAAGATGGCAAAAAGTGAAAGATGAAGACCCAAAAAAGTATGGTAGTTTCCCTTTAAATGCAAAGAAAGTACTTGGACACCAGCACTGTCCAAATCTTGGTGCCCTTCCTACAGGATTGCCCACCCTCACCTCTTTGATCTCAGGCTGCCCTGTGACTTCTTTGACCAACAAAATGTGCAGGAAGTGATCCAGGCCACATCCAAGCAGAATGCTCCTGAGCTATCATGTGGCCTGTCCCCTTCTCTTTTCCTCTGCCCCAAAACCAGGATGTCTCCAGAGGACACGGGTCACGAATGGAAGCAAAACGGAGCAGAGCTAAACCAACCTGTGATACACACAAAACGTGAGCAAGAAACAAATCTTCCCGTGGTGCTAAGTAACTAAGATTCTGGGTCTTTTGTTACTGCAGAGAAACTCAGCCTAAACTGAATGATACAGAAAGTGATTCAATTCAGGTCCTACTGGGCCAGGCACTAGGCCAGGAGCCAACACTGAGATAATGAGAACATGACCCCTGCCCAGAGGGGGCTCCCAGGGCAGAGAGAGACATGCAAGCAAATAAGGACACCCCAGCATGAGATGCAGAGGACGCGTGGATGAAAGGCGGGAGGAGTGGGGAAGCCCAAAGTCCCCCAGGATGAGGAGATGACGCGGCCGACTGGGTCGGGCGGGGTGCTGCAGACAGAGAACGGGACGCCCCAAGCCCGCACCATGCTATGTGTTGTTTTACTTCAGCATTTTTTCTTTCCTTTTTTTCCTTTTCCTATTGCTATGGAACAGTACTTGGAAACTGGATGAGGAAAGAGGTAAAAAAGTATGCATTGTTTTTGGCTTTTTAAAATGCACAATGATTCTGGTAAAAATAAACTCTTACCATACGATCCAGCTGTCATGCCCCTTGGTGTTTACCCAAAGGAGCTGAAAACTTACATCCACACAAAATCCTGCACATGGGTACTTAGAGCAGCTTTATTCATGAAGGCCAAAATTTGGAAGCAACCAAGATGTCCGCCAGTAAGTAAAGAGATAAACAAACTGTGGTACTTCCAATGGAATATTATTCAGTGCTAAAAAGAAATGAGCTATCAAGCCATGAAAAGACATGGAGGAGCCTTCAATGCATACCACTAAATAACAGAAGTCAGCCTGAAAAGGCTACATCCTGTATGCTTCCAACTATATGACATTCTGGAAAAGGTAAAACTAAGGAGACAGTAAAAAGATCAGTGATCACCAGGGGCTGGAGGGGAGGGAAGGATGAACAGGCGGAGCCCGGGGGATTTTAGAATGATGGGTACACGTCACCGTACACGTCATCGTCCAAACCCACAGAATATACAACAGCGAGAATGAAAAAAACACTTTCCCTAATAAAAAGCTGGTGTAGGCGGATGGAGGGTACACAATGACATACGCACGAGCTCTCTTTTTTTTTATATATATACATTAAACGGAGAAACTCACAGCCTTTGCCCCATGGCCTTAACAATTCCCACAGCTCTCAGGTGCCTGTTTTCTGATTATGTGCCCCCTGGTCACTAAAAAGCCCTGGAAACAGGCTCCTACAATCAGGAGTCTTAAGTTCTTTCCCAGGATGGGATGCCCAGTCTTCCTTGAATCTCAGGGATTTCCAAGACGACCCTGATGTCAGGGGGGGAGGACACAGCAGAAGGGGGCAACTGGACTTGGCCTCTGGAATCCAGCAGCTGGTGGACAACTGATACCGTATGTTAACAAAGCGACATTCCTGAAGGGAGGCATGGTGCGCTCTCTGTGAGCCTCACCTCGCAGGGCCTTTGCCTCTCTCTCTTCAGGATGACCTGTGACTGACACAGCAGAGTACTCCACATGCCTCCGAGGTAATACAAGTGGATTGGCATTTCTGGAGCAGTTGCAGGTACGTGAGAGCTACTCACTCAACCTTCTCACCCACGTCCCCGGGCAGGTACCGCCATCAGCCCGGGCGTGCAGATGTCAGCACCGACGCTAAGGCAGGGTACGCAACTTGCCCGAGATCGTGCCACAGGCGGAGGTCAAGGAGGGAGGACCTGGCCCAGGTCTCTGCAACCCTGAAGCCACGGCTTTTCCACTAGTTCTGAAGTGGAGAGATTCTCAGCTACGGCTGCACTTCACATAAACCCCCAGAGCTGTAACAGTATTTTGAAGATAGTAAGGATAACGTTCATAGTTTTATGCGTGTGTGCAGGTGTGTGTAAGTACACCTGAGCACATGTGTATACACGGTGCACATACTGTGTGCATATAATACCTATGCAGTATATTCATTCTCAAGTTGAAAGATAGGGAAGGCAACTGATAAGATGGCCCTGAATGGGCGGACGCCCGCTATCGCGCTAAAATGCTCCGCGTCACGGCCTCGGGAATGATACGCGGCCATGGCACCCCTCCCGCGCAGGTCTGTCACGTAGCCTTGCCCTTGATCTATCTGATCGTCCAGTCACTGGCCCTTCCCTCCCGACACACTCTGGGGTCCTCCAAGCCACTGTCCTGTAACACCTGCATCTCTGGTGCCTGGAGAGGCTCCTGGGAAGGTCTCGACTCACAGGTAGAACGACCCAGGGAGCCGGCAGGAGGGAGCTCTCCACAGGAGGCCTCTCATGAGCCCGCTTCAAACCCTGGCTCGGACACCCACGGGCAGTGTCACCTGGGGCGGGTCACCTGCTCCCGCTGAGCCTGTCTCCTCAACGGACACGCAGAGATGACAGGCAGGTGGGGGGAGGGGTGACACGAGAGGCCCAGAAGCCTCCTGCTGATGGGGAAGGCTAGAAAGCGTGACCGTGTAGAACGCAGAGGCGTCAGCAAGTGGTCCGGGAGGAAGCCTCGGACGCCCCCTTCCCTCCAAGGCCAGGGGCACAAGGGCTCATGCGCTGGAAGCCGAGGGGAGCTCCTCTGCCAGCGCGGGTTTTACTGTGTCCATCGTGGGCAGGTTCCAGCGGCTAACGGGTCTTTTGAGTCAATGTACCTTCGTGGAGACCTTCTGAACTGACACAGATTAAACGACTCCATCATGTCAACACCCACTTCCCTTCGGTTTTGCCACCAGCGGTTCTAATACTCTGCTGTGAGGCTGCCTTGTTATCCAAGTTCCAGCCCAATTCCAACCCTGAAGTGCTTCCTTATGTGAAAGATGCTAGGTAAGACAGTCCGAGAAAGGACGCAGCGATTCTTCTGGGCCGTCGGTCAGTCTGCTGATAAGCATGCCGTGGACCAGACTCCCCCCCAGAGGAGGGTCCCTGCACTGGCCTCAGCCCTGCCGACCCCTGCAGCCTCGGGCCCTGGGACCAGCCTGCCCGGCTTCAGGCTGCCCCACACTGCTGGCCGGGACGAGGATCCCGACCCTCCTCTTTCACTTCTCCTCCCACGCTGGGATCTGCGTCCCATTCCCAGGCCCAAAGGCGGTGTGTGGGGTTGAACGGGAAGAGCTTCCCTAAGCTGGCGGACAGAGGGGCTAGCTGGGCCCAAACAAAAGGGCAGCCCCCGGAGTCCCGCAGGGGCCCAGCAGGCCTCTCTGAGCGTCACTGGCTACGAGCCCGATCAGGGCCGGGAGAGCCGGGTGCCGGCAGCCTGAGATCCCTTGCGGAGCCCCAGAGAAAGGCGCCGGTTGTACAGAACGCCTGTCCCAGGAGACGGGGAAGAGCACGCCTGTCCCCACCTTTCCCCAAGGTCTCGCTCCCAGGAGGGAGGAGAATAAAACGGTCAAGTCTTCCAAGTGTCCTGCAGCTTTCAGGCAGCTCCACTGCTATTTCCTCAAGGGACCTAACCGAGCCCCCAGTTTGCTGGGAGCCCGAATGACAAGCCCAAGGGCGCGAGCCAGGCATTGGCGGAGACGCGACCAGAAGCCAGACCTTCGGCTCCCACCGCTGTGCTCTTTGCCCAAGGTCACAGCGCGGCACTGCTGGTGCAGCAGGAAGTGGGCTGCCCCCGCGAGGACAGCAGCCTTGCGGCCGTAGCCTCGGCGCCCTCAGGGCCTCCCCACCCCGCCCTGGCCGTGCATCTGCTGGGCCGGCAAATGGCGCCACTACCCACCCAGCTGCCCAAACTAGAAACTTCCCTTTCCTTCTCCACAGCCCACACCCACCAGCCCTCTATCCGTCCTCCCTCCTGAGGGTCTCCGGATCCCGACCCTCCTCTCTGCTCCAAAGGGCGCCCCCAGGCACAGCCGCCATGACCTGCCTGAGACCACCCAGGCTCTCACCAGCTGTCACCCCTTCCAGACACTTCCTAAAAGGTCAAGCTGACACTCTCCTGCCTCGAACTCTCTTGTGACCACCCCTTCCCCTCCAAAGACGTGGCTTTGACCATGGCTCTCACAGGAGGATTTCAAGCCAGGGTGAAGCTGTCATTTATCCTGAAGGGGAAAACCCAAAAGACAAAGACACCTTCAAATGTATCCCTCATTAAAAACGTATTAAGACTCATCGGCATCCAAGGTCCGCTAAGATCTGGCCCAGACCAGTCCACCCATCACCTCCCCCTGCACTCGGGCCACAGGAAACACCCAGCTCTGCCATCCTGAGCTGCGGTGAGCTGTTCGTCAAATGGGAAAAATAACCCTGGTCCTGGAAAAACACAAACATTCACAAGCTTCAGTTAGTTTCAGAGGAAGCAGCATAACGTATGACAAATACACACAGATGCTGCTCGGGCTAATCTGTGCCACAAAGTCCCAGACATCCCGAACTCTACGTCCCCTCCTCTCCCCACCAGCCCCTGAAACCAGTTCCCGTGGACAGTCAGGATGCCGCCGCTCCCGTGCGGGCCGCAGCCCGGTCCTGCCAGACCCCGAGCCACTCAGCTCCAGGGCTGCGTCAGCTACCAGAGGTGGATGCAGGTTTCCCAATCCCGCTGGGCCTCTGAGAGCCCTAAGCAGCCCCAGCGTTACCCCGATGTCTCCCGCTGGGCACCTGCTGCGAACAATGAGCCTTAATTATCTGACGGGCAGGATGCTTTAGAGCGGAGAGACACAGGAAACGGCTTCACTTCTTCATCTGTTCATTTTCCAAACCTCAGACAGAAAATGCTTGTGTGTTTCATTTTGAGCTTATGAAAAAGAGTTAGAGAATTTCTTAATGTCTACTCATCCGTTGGGGATGAAAAGGCATGCATTCGGGGTGTAAGGTTAGATAAAAGGAAAAGATCTAATAATAACGGCTCCATCACAGAAAGTAGATAAGCAGACACCAGTGCCTTCTGATGGAGATTCTTTGCAAAAGAAAAAGAAAACTATCACTGAATATGATCAAGCCTCTAGAGCTTACTACCAATTTAATAAGGAATAAAGAAAGAGAAGTCAGTCAAAGGAGCAAGGTCACCACCACCACAGGCACCCAACTGGCCAAATCCCCAACTGGGGGACCTGATTTAGTCAATGAACAAGTGTGAGAAAAAAGAGATGCACAGGGGAGCCTACAGATTAAAAACGGATGTGCGACTTATCAACCTCTTGAATTCTGATTCCAAAAAATGTTTAAAAAACATGACACCGAGATCATTGGAAATTGAAACATTGATATTGAGGAACTGCTCATTTTAAAACATGATATGGCATTGCGGTTATGTTTTTAAAAAGAGCTCCAATGTTGACTATTAAAATATTTGCAGATGAAATGATATGCCGTCTTGGATTTACTTCAAAATAACACAGGAAATGGGGCAGTTGGTGAGGGAGAGATGAAAAAGATTGGCCATGAGTCACTAGTTATAGAACTGGGTGAGAAGTACTATTACGGCACCTCTTGTATATATCTGAATTCTCCACATAAAGTTTTTAAGTAGAAGAATGAATAACGACACACCCCTTCCCTTCGGCACCTTCGCTGAAGTGGCCCAGCGCCGAGGTGGGCACGGCTGGGCTTCTTCCCCCCCGCCCATCTGACAGACGAGGCGTCAGCATCAGAGAGCGTGAAGGACCAGCCAAGGGTGCGACCAAGGACCAGCAGAGCTGGGGTTGCAGCGCACGTCTCGCCTCGGTCCAGGGCACTTTCCTCTTCCCACCAGGTAAGATGAGACCCTTTCCCTAACACGTGGGCAGACACCTTTGAGGGCCCTGAGAGGTCTGCGCATGGGGCTCCACGGCCAGACTCCAACCCCCACGAAGGGAACGATGAGTTCCCAGAATTTCTAGCTCCAGACCAACCGGAGCACTGCGGCTGGGGGAGACTGGGCTTGGGAGTGTGAGGGATAAGCACCAAAGAGAACACAAGACCCGTGTCACTACCCGCCACCTCTTCCTGGTGAACTGAACCAGGAGGATAATCACCACCATGTCCCCCGATGGGGTCAGCTTAAAGCCTGCCTGAGTCAGGCTGTGAGTGGACGCGCCCTGAGCAGGACCCCTAAGGAGGAGGGGAACGCTTGTGAATGACACTCAGCACGCCCACGGCTAACTCACTCACTCATGCACGTTACCTGAGCACCTACTGTGTGCCTGACAGCGCCCTGAGCAGGACCCCCAAGGAGGAGGGGAACGCTTGTGAATGACACTCTGCACGCGCACTGCTAACTCAGTCACTCATGCACGTTACCTGAGCACCTACTGTGTGCCTGACAGCGCCCTGAGCAGGACCCCTAAGGAGGAGGGGAACGCTTGTGAATGACGCTCAGCACGCGCACTGCTAACTCACTCACTCATGCACGTTACCTGAGCACCTACTGTGTGCCTGACAGTGGATCACGGTGGTAGGGACGTTCAGAGCTGAGCAAGACACACACGCTGCCCCCAAAGACCCCACAGTCGAGCCCTGTGGTCCCCGCACAGGGCCACCCGTTAGAGTCACCAGGGGAGACTGACAGGTCCCGAGGCCCAGGTGGCACCCAACCAATCAGATCAGGAGGTGGTGGGGCGGGGGGAGCCCCGTAATAACAATTTGAGGCGAAGTTTGGGAACCGCTAGTCTGGCAAGAGCGAGACGCGAGGTAGAAAATACCAAATGCCATCCAAGAGTCCATGGACACACAGGGGAGCAGGACACGGCTCCAGGGGGAGATCGGGGAGGACGTGGCGGGGCGGCTCTGTCACGGCCTGAGGCCCCGTGGTGCTGACCCTGCGGGCCACGCTCTGCTCTCCCATCCGTGCCGAAGGCCGAGGGGCCCCAGCAGCACGGCCTTGCTCCCTCCGGGCCTTCCTGTCACTTCCCAAGGGTGGTCATCTGCCTGAGATTCCCGTGGGTGCACCTCCCCCGAGACCCCAGACCCCAGGCGTCCCGCCAACCCCCAGCTCCCAACTGCAACGACGCCGGCCCATAACCCCGGCCCCCAGACCCAGGGGCGGCAGGTCTGCTACACCGCACGCCTCAGTGGCGCCCCCTACCCTTCCGGTTACCTGGTTACCAGTTCCCTGGTCAGGCCTCGTTAACAAGCCCTCATAGTAAATCCTCCCTGTGAAGCGGCTGTGTGGCCTCCGGCTCCTGACAGAGGAGGACCTTCTGTCCCCACGTCAGACACCGCCCAGGAGCCTGGGCAACGAGACTCCAAGTCATAACTAAGCACTTGAGCAAAACTCCGCACAGTCATCTCCCCAGAAAGGAAGCACAAGACCCCAAGCGCACGCCCTTCCCTAGGCCTGGCGGCTCGGATGGCGGGAGCCGTTCTCACCGCTGAAAATAGCATTACCTGCCCGTCACGGAGCACCTGCCGGGTGTCACGTGCAGTGCTAGGCACACAGCCTGGACTAACTTTAGTACTTATAACGACCTGCAGGACAGGCATCAGTATCCACGCTTTACTTGAAAGCCCAACAAGGCCAAGCGACTTACCCAGACAGCCGAGCCAGCCAGCGGCCGAGCGAGACCAGGCCTGGGCTCCGTGTGGCCCCAGGTCTGCGCCCGCTAGGCCTGTGTCCACGGGGTGGGCGCCTGAACACCAGCCTGCAGCCAGGGCGTGGGTGCAGGGGGCACCAGCTCCTGCAGGAGGGAGACTCCAGTCGCTCAGGACAACAGAGGCCACACAAAGCTGCCCGGCGTACGGAGCCCAAGCGAGTGACCTGGTTTTTCTTTTCTCACGAAGAGGAGAGACTCTCTGCTGTCATCTGAGTCAGCAAACTGCAGCATCTTCCAGGTATCGAATCTCTGTCACCTGGATGCTTCTCCAGGCTGAGCTCTGACCCCTCCTCTTGCTGCCTATGAACCATCAGGGGATCCTATTGATTCTGGCGTCATCCGGGTTTCTATTAGGAGACTTGCAAAACCGCTAACCGGAAGGGAGGCAGAGTGGGGTGGCGGAGACGCTGTGGCCAGGGAGTGAGGAGGCCGGCACCAACGTCATCCGGCCCGGGGCTTGCGAAGCAAACCCGAGCCTCAGTTTCCCCATCGGTCAGCCAAAAGGACAAGAACACACCAAGGTGCTTTCTCCTGGTATCCATGAGCTTAGTTTCTGAGGGACTCTCCCACTTTCCTCCCAGTCTGAAAGAGGAACAAAGGAAATCCACAAAGTCTTCTGACTCAGAACGGCTGCAGAAGAGACCACTGGGCTGGGGGCACAGGCCTGTGGATGGCGGGGGGCAGGGCAGGCCACCCGTGGAAGGAGGCCGTGCGCACATTCCAGCTGCGGTTAAAAAGCAAAGGGCAACGACACCGGGCTCCTAACCACAAGGGCTTCCTCGCGGGATGCAATGAAGTGCTCGACGGAACTGAACAAGAGAAAAACGTGGAGACAGTTGGTAGGAGGAGCTAGATATTTGGGGCTGGGGCTGTTCTGGGCTCGGATAAACAGCAATTTGTGATACAGCGGCATACACCCCCCGAGGTGGGCCTGCGCGGAAATCACTGCTTACACGCTCACTGTTCCCGGGGAACAGGTTCACCTGCACACAGGTGAACGATCGCGGGGCTAGAGGACGCACAGGCTGCCCCCCAAACCCCTCTGCGGGGAGTTACAGAAGATCAAAGTCAAAATGAGAGGAGGACGCGACCTTAGTGGTCACCTGGCTGGTCACCCCTCTGAGCCTCAGTTTCTTCATCTGCTAGATAGGGACGATGATCACGATAGCGACCTCAAAACACACGTTGAAGACAGAACACGCAGCACAGCAAGTAACCAATCACAAGTCATCGCTTACCACGCGATCACTTCATTTGCTCGTTCACTCCTACAGGAAACATTGTCTGAGCCTCTCACAGGACCAGGGAAGAAGTTAAAACCTAGAGGAGGGAGGAGGCTTATCTAAAGCCACTCAAGAGGCAGAAGAAGAAAAGCTAAACCAGAAACAAATTGCCGGCTGAATGCAGCACTGTGCCACAGGCTGGGCCCCCCTCCGACCATCAAGAGAACCCTAGAAACACAACCACAACGCCATGGAGCGCCCAGGCCTTCTCACTCCCACCCCAGAGCCCCGCCAGGATCCTCCGGATGTGAGGGTCCGGCCCTCCCCACGGCCTGGACGGCGTCAAGGGGAAAGTCTCAGAGCGCCGAAGCTGTGCTTGCTCCGGAGCCCGTCCCTGCCCCTCTGGCTCGACAGCCATTCTAGGACCTGTGTGGTGCACCCTCCATCCGGACACCTGACAGGGCTGACCTGTTCTCAGCCAGCCAGCGACGAGGCTCCCCAGAGGGGAGACGCCTGGACCAGACGTGCCAGGCCTGCCAAGCAGGCACTGGCTCCCTGTGAGGGAGGGCGGGACGAGGCGGGGTAGCCGGAAGCACGGGATGAGACAGCATCTGTTACTGTAAATTAGGAGAGATTTGCGCATAAATGAGGGCTGTCATGAAATTTAATTTTAATGGTTTGATAATTAAGCAAAAACACAATAATTATCATATCTTAATTTTTCCAGTACATTTGCTGCTGGCGACACTGTATTTTCTTAAGGAAGTTCATTCTTTTTCACTCAGAAAAGTGTTCTACTGTTTCTGGTCATCTTTTGAAACTGGAGGAGGGGGGATGCCCAGTTCCCGGGACATAGCCTAAAGAAGTGCAGGTAACTCCCACGGAGGGGTATGGTGGCAAGTGGGCAGCCCTGGGTCCCAATTACAACTAACTGCATGGCCCTTGGCAAGTTCGAGCTCTCTTATGCGTAAGCAGAGATGGGCACAATGCCCACACCTTGAGGATGAGGATTAAAGGCAGAAATGCTTGTGAAAGTGGGTTCTTCTTTACACCACCCCTCGGGTAAAAATGAATGTTACTTCAGGCATCTAGCTGCAAGTCTGGAGGACATTCTCAATGTCACGACCGATGGTGTGGAGCCCCAGGAAATGCAATCAGCACAGACCAAGCATCACAAATCGTGTATGGCAAAAGTGAAGTTAACTAATGGTGCTTAATTACAGAACTGATGCATCAACCAGGCCACAGAAAGAGAGATGAGTCACTGATTTCCAAAGGACCTTTCACAGAAAAGATTTGGAAGGTGAAAAGGTACTTGCTACATCCATTTGCTGAAATGTTGTATTTTAAATTATAAGATGAACTAGATATCCCTAGGAAATATGGGTATAAGAGTGGTATTTCCAGTTTAAAAACGCAAACATTCAGCCTATGAAGAAGTCCTTCACGCCACCCCACGCACACTCCCCTTTCCAGGGCGTGCTGCTCCTTCACCTGGGCTGCTCTCCCTTGCACTCCAGCCCCACCTCACTCCTACTCAGTGTCCTGTTCTGTATTAGCACCACTTCCTCCAGGAAGCCTTCCCAGCCCCAAGTTGGGTTTCTTCCTCTCAGCTTTGGATTCTCCTCACCCTGTGTGACAATCCCTGCCTTTCTTCCACACCCAACATAAGTGCAGTGAGGACACAGTGAGGGCCTTACTCACTATGTCATCTCCTGGCAGGGCGTGGTACTCGCTCGACACTCGGGAAGTGCTTGTTGAATGAATTCATGAACACCTTGCAAGCCAAAGACCCAGCCTGCTCCTCCGCCTCCCCGTCTTCTGCCGGCCTGTACGCTTGACAATGGACTTCAGTGCCGGTCACAGTTTACCTAAGGCTGCACAGAGCAGAAAGAGGAGAAAATAGAACCTGCTTCCCCCTGCCCCCTCCAGCCCATCTTTTTTTTTTTTACATCTTTATTGGAGTATAATTGCTTTACAATGGTGTGTTAGTCTCTGCTTTATAACAAAGTGAATCAGTTATACATACACATATATCCCCATATCTCTTCCCTCTTGCGTCTCCCTCCCACCCTCCCTATCCCACCCCTCTAGGTGGTCACAAAGCACCGAGCTGATCTCCCTGTGCTATGCGGCTGCTTCCCACTAGCTATCTATTTTATGTTTGGTAGTGTATATATGTCCAGGCCACTCTCTCACTTTGTCTCAGCTTACCCTTCCCCCTCCCCGTATCCTCAAGTCCATTCTCTAGTAGGTCTGCGTCTTTGTTCCCGTCTTGCCCCTAGGTTCTTCATGACCATTTTTTTTTTGTTTTTTTAGATTCCATATATATATGTGTTAGCATCTCCAGCCCATCTTAAATCGCCATTCCAAGCTCAGCCATGGCGTCATTCAGACCTGGGTGCCACCAAGTGCCTTTGACCTCTGTACTCAGTCTGCTTGTCTATAACATGCGGACAGAAGCTCCTGTGTGAGGGTACTAGGGGGACTGAGCGCCTGACCTCCTGCAAACACATGGGGCTCAGAAACTGTGACTCCAAGGACACGTTTCTCTTGTACTTGGCACGCCTTTCTACCCGGAGGGAGGGGGAGACAGATGCAGGCCCCCAACAGTCTAACTGGAGTTGGTCCCTCTCCTGGACTGCAGGTCACCCTTAAAAGGACGTCAAATGCCTTGTGACCCAGGATGCCAGGGCTCCGAGAAGAGCAGCATCACAGCTACGTGGCTTCCAGGAATACGGCTTTTCACCGAGGGTGAGGCTGTGTCACCCCGGCAGAACCCGTGGTTCATCTACCCACTCCCCAGGGAGCAGTGGGAAGGTGGCCTGCCACACACTGGGAGATAAAGCCGGAGTCTGAGGACCACCGCTGCCCTCACCACCGGGGAGAGCTGGCCCGCCCTGCCCTCCTCAGAGTGGCCGAGCCTGGCCGAGGGCAGCCCTCATGAGCGCCTAGGGAAGCCCGAGGTGTGGTGGCGATGGCGCCGGTGGGGGAGGGACAGGCTTCGGGGGGGCTGAGCTCAGGACTCTGGGAGGGCACAGGGCTCCGAGGAGACAGAACCGGGAGGTACGGGGACAGCAGCCCAGGACTCAAGGGGCTTCCCGGGGCTGCCAGGCAAGGTCCACCCACCGCAGCTTCCTCCCCCAGACCTGCTCCGTCAGACCAAAGACCTGGGCCCTCTCCATGGAGGCAGAGCGTGTGTCCAAACCAGGCAAGGCTGGAGAGGTCTGGAAAGGGAAGTGCAGTGACCCCTGCATCCCCGCGAACGCTGGGATGCCCGGCGGTCACCCCTGGGTTAGCGGGGTAGTGGGAGCAGCGCCCAAGTTGACTCCCCAGACAGAAAGGAGCATCACGACCTCCGGTTTACCCCCCACCCAAAACAGCAGGATGGCCCATCAGGCAGGAGTGGCAGGGCCGCCCCGGCCGCGGGAGTGTCGCCAACTCCCGGCCATGAGGGGTCCTTGCTTACTCATCCTGTAGCTCCCGGAGCCTGACGCAGGCACCCCAGAGCAAGTTCTAGAAGCATCAATGTTTATCGAATGAATATTTTATGAATGAATAAAGAATGTGCGAGTTAGATGCATCAAGAAATGAGAATTTAAGCAAGAAGCTTAACAAGGAAGAAGCCGGAAGCACAAGACTGAACTGGGCTTATTTGCGAACGGGGCCGTGAACATCGCTCAGACTTCCGTGGCTGACAGTGAGTCAAGTTTAGAACAAGCTCAGCAGTTTGTCATTTTTTTAAAGCAGGATTTATGTTGGTGTCATAAGACGACCAGAAGGATGTCCTCTGGGATCCCAGGCTACGTCAAAACATCTAGACAAGGCAGACAAGGCAGGGGGCAGACGGTCTCCTTCACAGCTTGGGGACCAGCACGGGGCCCAGGCCGCTGCCAGTGGCCTAGAGCACCAAGGATGCAGCAGCAGGCCAGGAAAGAGCCTGTCCTCACGCCCCGGAGCCAGAACATTCAGCACGGCCGCCACGGCCTCCGTGCACGAGCACGTGAGCCCTGCACACGCCCGCACAGCAAGAACCCCCTACAACAAGGAGCTCTTGAGAGGGAGTGTTTCCGTCCTCTCAAGGGTTAGGCCATGAATGCCCTCCCAATATCAGCCCCAGACAGCAAATACAACTGTGCATTCATATGTGTCATCATCCATAATGACATTAAACAGCCACACCCTGGAAGCAATCTCGTAGCGGATCAGCGTGGAGATGGATAAACGGTGCATTCACGAATGAATCACGAAGAGCAGT
Organism: Balaenoptera acutorostrata; assembly: GCF_949987535.1. Classification (NCBI taxonomy): domain Eukaryota; kingdom Metazoa; phylum Chordata; class Mammalia; order Artiodactyla; family Balaenopteridae; genus Balaenoptera; species Balaenoptera acutorostrata. The sequence goes on along the minus strand of NC_080080.1, from coordinate 3,605,438 downwards.
CAGGAGGCAGAAACCTGATTCATATTCAGCTCCACAGCACGATGCTGATTTAAAGTTATAAAAAGACATGCAGAAGAAGACATATGATGTGGAACCACTTATGTCATTAAAAAAAAAACTCTGAACATAGTGTTTGTTGTGGCTATAAATAAATACAATAAAGTAGTAAAGCGTGGAGCGGATGACGCCACGGCCTCCGAGACACACAGACTCTGGAGGAGGAAGAGAAAGGAAGGTGGGGGCGGGGGCCGGGGGCGGGGCTGTCGGGCTTGGCTGCTTTTTCATTTGCTTATTTTTTCCCAACATTTCCTTACGAGTTGAAAGAATTCCTCAGAGGATACTCTATATACCCATTGGTACATTCTATAATTAACATTTTATTCTATTTGCTTTATCAACTCAGTCTATCCATCTTCCCATCCCTCCACCCATCCAGGAATCTAGTTTTTTAGGCATTTCAAAGACTAGTGCAGATATCATACACCACCCCCAAGTCCTTCAACAGGCAGAGTTTAACATCTGCTTACAGTTTTTCTTTTGATGGAAAATCGACTCTCAGAGAAATGCACAAATCTTAAGTACACATTGGCTAAATTTTAACAATGGCAAACACCTGTGGAACCCACACCCAAATATCAAGTTATACAACATGGCCATCACCTAGAAAAATCCCCTTGTGCCCCTTCCTGGTCAAAGCCCATCCCGACCTCTCCAGCAGAAACCGATTCTCTGTTTTCACCATCACAGAAGAGCTTTGCTGGTTCTGGGATCGCAGATGAACGGAACCACACGATACATGCTGTTTTGGGTCAGGCTCCCCGCACTCAGCATAAGGTTCCTGAGATTCACCCATGGTGATGTATTAGGAGTTTGTCAGTTTTTGTTGTTGAGTAATATCCCATTAGGAAAATGCCACCATTTGTTAATTCATTCTCCTGTAACAGACACCTGAGCTCTATTTTTTGGCTTGGAACATTCTTTATAGGTCTTTTTGTGAACATACGTTTTTAAATTTTTCTTGAATAAATAACTAGAGTTGGAACTGCTGGGCAGAGTAAGTGTATGGTTAGTTTTGTAAGAAACTGCAGCAGCCTCTGCAAAAGTGGTTGCACTGTTTCACATTCCCACCCAGGCATGAACCTTCCAGCTGCTGCATGTTCCTTGTGGACACTTGACATTGTCAGTCTGTCATTTTAAGCATTCTCATGAGTGTGTAGTGCTGTCTCATTGTGATTTAAATTTGCATTCCCTCCTCCCCACTGACCAATGGTGTTAACGTCCACTATTTTTTTTTTAACATTTTATTTCCTTGAGAGAGAGAGAGGAGACAGAAAGATAGAGGGAGACAGAGACAGAGAGGGAGAGAGAGAGGGAGAGATCTCAAGCAAATATAGCAAAACGCTGAAATCTGAGATATGGTATGCTAGCATCTAAATTATTTTCTGTATGTTTCAAGTATTTTGCAATTACAAATAAAAATTATATTTCACCTATATCTTACTCCAGCTATAATTCCACCTATAAGGGTATGGCCCTACATCCAAGCTACGCTTGGGGGCACAGCTCCTGGTCTGGAGAGAGGCCCAAATGAGTGGGAGTGGGTCAGGCCCTGAGAAGGGATCCCCACCACAGCAAAGAGCTTCTTTCCAAAGTCACCGAGCTTGACCTACCTCCGGACCTGCCCCTGTGGCCCTGGCTCTGCTCCTGGTCGGCTCTCACTTCCACCTTGGTTCCCTGCTCGCCTCTGCTGGACCAGGGCACGTCCTGCGGCTGACCCTGGCCAGGGCCCATTGAGGCCACCTCTCTTTGCCCTCCAAGGGCTGAGCTCGGGTGACACAGCACCTCTTCCAGGCACCTCTGCCTGGCCTGTCTCCTGTGACATTAATTCCTCCAAGGAACTTCCCATTGACATTGATATGCGTCCCTCAGGTCAACACCCAGTGACCCCAGATACAGCTTTCTTAAGAATTTAAAAGTGAAAGGTCTTGCCCAGACGTCTGGGCGTCCTCAGACATGGTGCCTGAAAGCATCTGTAGCTGAGGTGCTGCTTCCTCGGATGGAAACCATTCATTTCTACCTTGACTTTACACTTGGCTCCAATTTGCAACCACGACCGATCCTGTCACTGAACCTGAATAAGGGCTGTGATGCCCCTGAAAGGGGGACCAGGCTGCCCGCCCGCTAAGGTCTCGAGGCTGGACTGTTTCAGCACCTCCCAAGCAGGGCGACGAGAGGAGGGCCAGGGAGCACGTGGGGCCGTGACGACACTCACCGCTGGCACTCGCCGGCGTGCAGGATGAGCTCTTCATTGCTCCGGGCGCTGACTGTCAGCTCGTGCTCCGTGGAGTTGAAGACGTCCAGGAGCAGGTGGCACTGCCGGGTACTGCGGTGCAAAGACAAAGCCAAGTTCAGCATCTTCTGACAGACAAAGAGGAGAGTGACTCTGCTTCCCCCCATCCCCAAAGATTTTACACCACTGGAGGACATGAGAAGTACGATTTATCAAAATGTCACGTACCCCGGGACACAAAGGCTTACGAAGACTCATTCTGAACTAATTGTGAATTCTACACAGTGGGTTTGGACAGGAGGTCCTCCTCAGTCCTGGGACACATGCTTATAACCCAGCTGTGCCCTTTACACACTGAGTGATCTTGGGAAGGTAACTTGAGTTCTCCAAGCCTCACACGTGTGACCGCTAGGACGCCTGACCCAGCGGGAAAGCACTCGGCATACAGTGTCATTCAATAAGTGACCGCATCATAGCCCTGGGTTTCTACGGGTGCCAGGCCAGGTGCTGGGCAGGGGTCCACAGAGAGCCGTGCCCATGTTGTCTGTGCACATGTCCACCGAGAGTCCTCACGGGGGCCACCCCTCACTCCCCCAGAACTGTGAGCGACACCGTGGGGTCACTCACCACCCACCTGAAACCTCCCTTCCCTGGCCTTCTCTACCGCAGACAGTAAAACTGAAGTAACCAAGTTCCCGCCTCCCCCTTCCCCAAGGGGAGGGCCATGGAACAAAGTTCCAGCCAATAACCGGCTTCTGGAGACTTTTCGTCCCAAATAAGAAGACAAGTCCTAGAGAGGGGAAGGCCTCACCCTTCCACCTCCTGACTCTCTTTGCTTCCTCCCCAGGGAGGAGCAGGATGCCAGGAAGTTCAGGGACTCTAGGGGGCGATGGGGACGAACGCCACGGCTGTGGAGGGCAGAGTGGGGCCCTGGGAAATGATGGCACAGACCCATTAGCTGCATGTGAAAAACAGAATTCCAGCCACGTACGCTTCGTTTGTGCTAGCTGCCATTTGTCAGGTCCCCATTACGGTCCAATGCTTGCCTAAAACTAACACAGCATCTCAAACACCAAGTGTCGCAGCTGGCGCGTGACAGCTGATGGATAAGCGTCTGCTCATCAAAACGGGACACCCAGACCTAAGACAGGAGCAGACAGCAACAGAAGCAGCAGCTATCCTCCTTCCTGGAGGAACAGGGTAAGGAGACTTTCAGAGAAGGAAAAAAAAGCCTCAGAAAAGGATCTGTGCTCTGGGTCTCTTTCAGCTGAGCATTTCTTCAAAACATGACCTTCCATAGGGCATCTGAATTCTCAGGTGTGTTTCCCAAAGTGTGAAGAGGGAAGATTTCGCTGGTTGTTAAGCAAAGGGGAGACAGGACTCACACCCACATGTGCCGGCTGCCTGCATTGCTTATTTCATACAAAAGCCCTGCAAGGTTGTCCTCCCAAGACCCACTGATGGAGAGGAGAGGAGAGGGAGGCTCAGGAGATGACGAAAAGTGCTGGTGATGACCGAGACTCAAGACATAGAGCTAGAAATCCTGTAGTGCTCACAGCGGACGAAGACGCGTATTCCAATCCAAACTGCGTCCCCTGTTCTTTCCAGAGAAGGGAACTGAGGTGGAGAGGGCGCAGTGACGTGCCCAGGGGTTCACACACGCACACACGCGCGCTCACATACACAAAGACTGACAGCATCCAAAGGCCACTGGGCATCTGTGAAATACCAGATTTTCAAAACACATACATGCACTTACTCTCAAGGGAGATGGTAAAGTAGCAGCCTGACCATCCCGCTACGCACTACGAGATGTCGCACGACACGTCTTTAGTTGATTCTGGGTTCTGTGGGTCGGGGTGTCCTCCCCAGAGGTTCAGCACTTGGAAAAACATTCATTAGCTCTGACAGCTGCCTCCGAGAGGCCTCTTCACTCAGCTCACAGGAAAATGAGCTTTCGAGAATGAAGATCTATTCCGCCTTTGTCATAACTTGATGAAATCTTTAATCACAGCAAAATCTCTCACCAGAAAAGGAAATTCATAAAACATTTATCAGAGGCAGAAAATTGAAGTGATTTTTAAAAGCAGGAAAGAAAAGATTCAAATACATGTTGCTTTCACACACGGAATACAGTTGTTAGAAAACTGCACAGGAGTGAACAACGTCGGAATGTAATACTTTTTTGTCCTCTGTTTTTTCTGACTCACTGTCTGCGTATGGGGGCGCTTAATCCAGTGTTTCTGTTCCTCCTAATTGTTGGCAGGATGAGATGCTGGTGGATCTTTGCTTTCTATCTATTATTCATAAATTAATTCCCTTTCCCAAACTGTAGTAGCACTGTGTGCCCACCATCATGTCATTTACTCTGTGTATCTTTCCATACCTCTTTAGGTGATTCTCTTAAGTTTTAATCTGTGTTTGAGCATATAATTTACTTTTAATTCTTATTTACTTTTTGGTTTTATTTTTGTTTTTTTGTTTTTCTGGATCCATCTTTCTGAAGTACAGGGAAGCCCAGGAAAGCTTCCTAGAAGAACTGAGACCAGAGAAAGGCTTCAGATCCATCTGCCTGGTCGGGGGGCGGGGTGGGGTGCCCAGTATCAGGAAAGAATCTGGAGTAAAGCTGGAGGGAGGAGACGAGGCCGCCAGGTGGAAAGGAGAGGCACAGCCCAGGCACAGCGAACAGTGCGCGTGAAGCCACATCTATACAGTTAGTACGCACTGTTTCCTATCTAGAATTAGGACAATTAACTTTATTTATTAATTCATGCAACAAATGTAAATATCTATGGAGTACCTGTTGTGTGCCAGGTACTATTCTAAGCACTTGGGATATGCAAGTGAACAAGAGAAACAGGATCTCTGCTTTCACGGAACTCACACTCTTGTGAGGGGACAGGGCTAGGAAAGATAAGAGGAATTAAAAGTGAAAAAAATTTAGTCATATTTGATAAAATTAGGAAAAATGGGTTCAAAAAGGTTGCTAAATACAGGGTTAAGACACACATCCACACACAAAATCAATAACAACAGCATTCCTATATATCAACTAAAAACAATTACAAAATATATTTTTTAAGAAAATATATTTACAATAGTAGTGTACCTAGAAATAAATCTAACAAAATATATGCGGGATGTTTGTGAAAAAAATTCCAAAGTTTTATGAAATGATATTAAAGGTGATGAATAAATGCAGAGATGTATTATGTTCAAGGATAGAAAAACTCAGTATTTTTAAATAACTCACTTCTTTCCAAATGTATATAAATTTAATGCAACTCAATAAAAAATCCCAACATTGTTCTGGTTTTGGTCAAACTTGATACACTGATTCTAAAATTTATATCTAAGATCAAAGGGCCAAGAACATGCAAAACAACAACGAGGAAAATTTTTGAAAGAGATTTGGCCAACCAGATATCAAGAATTGTCATAAAGCTGTAAAAATGAAGGCAGTGGGGCAGTGATAAACACATCAATGAAGGAAAAAACAGCCCAGAAGCAGATCCATGAATATAATAAGGTAATGGATATGTGACCAAAGTAGCAGTGTTGATTATTAAGAAGGAGATTCAATAAACAGTGCTGGAAAAATGGTTATGCAGATAGAAAGAAAATGATATACCTACCTCACACCATAAACAAAAATAAGTTCCAAACAGACTGAATAGATAAATGTAAAAAGTAATATTTAAAATCCTGTAGAAGAAAATACAGGTGAACAACTTCTGACCTTGAAAGAGGGAAAGATTTCTCAAATGAGTTGCAAGACATATAAAATATAAAGAGATCTTCAACCAGGGCACCAGAACGCACAATGAGAAAAGGACAGTCTCCTCAATAAATGATGTTGGATAAAATGGATATTCACACACAGAGGAATGAAACTGGACCCTTACCTCACACCATATACAAAAATCAACTCAAAATGGATTAAAGACTTAAATGTAGGATTTGAAACTGTAAAACTACTAGAAGAAAACAGGGGAAAACCTTCTTGGCATAGGTCTGGGCAATGACTTTTTGGAAATAACCCCAAAAGCACAGGCAACAAAAGCAAAAACAGATTAAGTGGGGTTGTAGCAAACTAAAAGCTTCTGCACAGCAAAGGAAATAATCAACAGAGTGAAAAGGCAACTTACAAAATGAGAAAAAATATTTGGATACAGTAGGTCTCAAAAGGGGTTAATGCCCAAAATACATAAGAAACACAAACAACTCAATAGCAATAGCAATCATCATCATCATCCAATTAAAAAGTTGGCAAAAGACCTGAATAGACATTTCTCAAGAGAAGATGTGCAGATGGCCAACAGCCATATGAAAAGGTGCTTAACATTACTGATCATCATGGAAATACAAACCAAAACCACAATAAGATATCACCTCACAGCTGTTAGAATGGCTATTAAAGAGACCAATAAGTGTTGGTGAGGATGTGGAGAAAAGGGCACTGTCATGCACTTGTGGGAATGTAAATTGGTACAGCCATTACAGAACAGTGTATAACTTCCTCAAAAAATTAGTAATAGAACTACCATATGATCCGGCAATCTCACTTCTGGGTATATATCCAAAGGAAATGAAATAAGTATCTCAAAGAGATAAGTGCACTCCCATATTCACTGCAGCATTATTCATAATAGCCAAAATATGGGAAAACCTAAGTGTCCATTGACAGATGAGCGAATAAAAAAACCCATCTCTCTCTCTCTCTCCCCCTTTCACACACACACACACACACACACACACACACACACACACACACCATAATATTATTCAGCCATGAGAAAAAAGAAAATCCCACCATTTGTGATATGGATGAACCCAGAGAACATTATGCTAAGTGAAATGAGCCAGACACGGAAAGACAAATACTGCATGATCTCACTTATACGTACAATCTCAATTAGTTGAACTCAAAACAGCAGAGAGCAGAATGGTGGTTAACCAGGGGTAGAGGTGTGGGGGAAAGGGGGAGAGGCTGGTCAAAGGATACAAAGTTTCAGTTACGCAGGATGAGCAAATCCTGGAGATTTAATATTCAGCATGGTGACCATAGTTAAGAATACTGCCTTGTATACTTGAAATTTGCAAAGAGATTAGATCTTAAGTGTTCTCACTACCACTCAAAAGGTAACTATGAGAGGTTATAGATACATTAATGAGCTTGAAATGTGAAATGAAATGAAATGTGACATGACTGTGTTAACCATTTCACAATGTATATATCACACTGTACACCTTAAATATATACAATTTTACCTCAATCAAGCTGGAAAAATATATAACGGAAAAGACTGAAATGTTTGGCTGCACTGAAATGAAGCACTTTTGTACAAGGAAAAACATTAAAATCAAAGCAAAGAAAAGCTAGCTGTGAAAAGGCGTTGCAACACATAAACCTGACAAAGGGTTAGAATTCTGAATTGATAAAGACCTCTTGTAAATCAATAAGAAAGAAATGATCCAATGGAAAATTGAGCAAAGAACAAGAGTGGACAATTTAAAGCAGAGGAAATCCAATGGCCAATATATAGGAACAGAAGCTCAATACAACTAGTAGTCAGAGAAATGGAGAGAAAACCCTCAGGTATGATTTCCCACCCAACCTATTGGAAATGTTTAAAATGTGCTCTATGACCAAGTGTTGGCCAAGATGTAGATCAGCAAGAATCATGGGAATCCTCATTCAGTGCTGCTAAGGGTGTAAACTGGTACAACTCCTTCACAGGGCAGGTTGGCACAACCTGGCCAACTAGTAGGTGAGAACCCTTTGATCTAACGACTCAACTTGTAGGCATGTATCTTGGACCAACTCTCAGAGTTCGGCACAAGGATGCTTCCTAAAATGTGCATTGCAGCCTCATTTATAAAACCAAAGAACTGCTTTTAACGAAGCGCAGCCAACTGGAGAGCAGATAAATAAATCTGTAACAGTCATACACTGGAAACTATATATAAGCGAAGATGAATTAAGAACTACAAACCTCACCCACAGGTTAAGTCTCATGTTAACAAGGTTGAGTGAATAGCAAGTTGCAGGAGATAGTTACACATTTATATCAAGTTTAGAATATTTAAAAATACTCTATATGGCTTATAATAATCAACTGTAGGGTAGTAGTCACTCCTGGTGAGAGAGGAAGAGAATAGGGTCACAGAGGAGCACACAGAGTTTTAACAGTTTCATTTTTCTTTCTTTAAATTAGAAAAATAGATGCAAATACAGTGAAATGTAAAAATTTGACAAATCTGTGTGGTTGGATAGATTGTCATCCCCTTGACTTTTCTTTATATGTTGCTTATAAGATGTAAGACATGTTTTATAAGAGGTAGTTTTAAAGTCACTTAGAATGTTGTCTTAGCCGGGTTCCCCCCAGGAGGCAGAGCCTGAGAAGAGGGCTGGAGTGGAGCAGGTGTTTGGGAAGGGGATGCGGAGGGGAGCAGGGCCGGGGCACGGGGTGCGGTGAGAACGCAGTGCCACGGTGCCTTACTGAGCTGGCTACCGTGTGGACCGCTGGCGCTCACCCCGCTGGTCCCTCTGAAGAGTCACGGACTGTGCCTTGAAGTGTGCCCCTCAGGCAGAGGAGAGGGGATTACTTCTCCACCAGCCCCCGACCCCCCTGGTCAAGCTCCCCCCGAAAGGCGGCAATTCCCCGACTCCCCACACCGTGCGGCGTGTGCACCTGTGCTGCGGCCCCGGAGAAGGCTTTCAGACATTCCAGAACTCGAGAGCTACACAGCACAGCTGAGGTGAGGTGCTGTCAAGTTACCCCTGCATAAATCTGGCTGCCACAGAGATGGCTGGTGTAAAAAAGTGGGCTAGGACTTGAGGCAGAGAACAAGACGCGTGGATAACACATTTTTTTTTTTAATTAAGTGCATCTCCTGAAATCATAACCAGAGATTAAAAGCTGACTTCAGATGTGACGGCAAAGGAGGGCCTCTCTGATGAAATAGCATTTCAGTTCAGACCCACACAACAAGAAGGCACTCGTGTGAAGGTCTTGGAGGACTGCTTTCCAGAGAAAGCAGTGAAGGCCAAATCTTAAGGCACAGTGCCATCAAGGGACAGGACGAGCCAAGAGGAGAGTGGTATGAAATTAATGACAGACGAAAGGTCGCGACAGAAAGCTTGGATTTTATTCTAAGCATGATGGGAAGCTATCTTTAGAGTCTTAAGCAGATGAGTGACATGAATTGGTTGATGTTTTTAAAAAAAATGACGAGTTCCTATTATGGAAAAGATGGCGTAAGTACAAATAATCCACTGCGTCTCTCCTACTGAACCCAACTATAAATCATACGTATAACGCATGGAGCAGCTATTTGAAGATTCGAAAAGTAAACTATAGAAGGTGGATTTGGGAAGGAGATCTGACATCGAAGTTTCTCTGAACTTCAGAGCGAGTTTCCATCTCCCTCAGTCCTACCCGTCCTGAAAGGCGGCTCGGAGGTGCCCATCAGGTACAGACAGGCAGAGTTCCGCGAGCTGCCTCTGTCCCAGGTCCAAGGCGTGGGAGAGGGCACCATGAAGGTGTGTTGGGGGGCCCTCTGGGCTTTTTCTTTTTTTCTTTTTTCTCCTCCGTTTCTCCCAGCCCAGCCCCTGGGCAGTACTGCTATGCGACAGTGCCACGATGGCAGTCATGGCTGCACGGCACATACAACTCCGAGGCCAGGAAACCACCTCTCTGACCCAAGGGACTGAGGTCCCATAAGCACAGGGCCAGTCCCCATCACTTTTATTTCCCTCTCTGTCCTCTGACCAATTAGTCCCACACAGAGACACACAGAGGAAGAACTCAAACCATGGCTTTGTTGTGGGCAGACAGCGAAGGGAGGCCCCTGGACAGTGCTGGGGAGACTATGGAAAGGAGAGAGATGAAGAGAGCAATTTGCTAAAGTGGTACCTGACCTGGGCTCACTGTGGAGCAAGCACGAGGGGTTGGATCCTGAGCAGCAAACCATGGGCTCTGGTAACTGAGCTCCAAGGAAGAACAGTGGGTGGCACACACAGGACTGATCCAAGGAGGACCACAGACTCTAAAACCAGAACCGCAGCACAGCCCACAGAAGGCACTGCGGGACCGTGGTGTGGACCACCCACCAGAACAAAAATATCAGCATCCTCTGCAGGATTCAAACAAGACCCCAGCATCTCACAACATTATATATGAAATGTCCATAATATAGTCTATAACTACTCAGCATAGGAAGAACCCGGGAAAAAGCCAACTTGCAAAGGAAAATAAAATCAACAGACAACAACCTCAAGATGAAAGTCTTAACAGAAAAAGACTTTAGATATGTTCCACAAAGTAAGGGCAAACACACTTGAAACAAATGAAAAGATAAAATCTCAGCAAAGAAATAGAAGATATAAAGAGGAAACAAAGAGACATTTTAGAAAAGAAAAAACTGAACTGAAAAATTCACCAGGTAGTGAATTATCTGAGTAACTGAGGGAACGAGTAGACGTAAAATGAGAAAGGATATAAAACAAACAATACCATTGACCAACTGGATCTAACTGATGCTTAGTGAACATTCCACCCCCCCCAAAAAAAGTAGGATATCCATACTTCTCAAGTTATATGCAACATTTACCAAAATAAACCATTTCTAGGCCATGTAAAAAACCTCTAGCAACTTTAAAAGAGTAAGAATCACACAAGTATTTTTTTGAACCACACAGGAATTAAACTAATATAGTTGAAGATAGATTAATAATTTATCCAATGGAAACAGCTGAGAGAAAAAAACGGGATAAAAACAATCTTATGAGACAAGAAAAGCTCTAAAAGTCATGTCATGGGAGTTTGAGACGAACAAAACAAAACAAAATGCACACATAGCTGTTGAAGAAATAATGGCTGAAAATTCCCCAAATTTGGCAAATAACATAAACTTACAGATTCAGGAAGCTCAGCAAACCCCAAGCAGCATAAATTTTTAAAAATCTATGCCCAGAAACATCCTAATCAAACTAAACTTTAAAAAGCAAAAGGAAAGAAGCCATCTGAAAGCAGCCTGAGCAAATAAAACATTTGGTACAAGGGAAACGATTGGAAGTCTGAAGATTTCTTATCAGAATACCAGTTTTGTTGTTTAATGGGTATATGATATCTTATGTAAGTCATTTAATTTCTCTGAGTCTCAGTTTCCCCAACGAGGACAAGAATGCCTAGGTCATGGAATTATTAGGAGGCTCCAATGGGGAAAAAAGTGAAAGTGCTTTGTAAAACTACAAGCAGAATATTACATAAATGTGAGGGGTGGTGATTATTATTAGCTTGGTTGCAGTCACTGGAGCAGCAAGAGGGAAAGCACACAGCCCTGCCAACAAAGCAATCCCAGCTAATTATTCAATACTGACTCAGCTAAAAGTGACTATGAGAAATTCCCACGCCAAGGTCTGAGTCTGGCTAAAAACCACGGCACCGTGCCCAGAAAGTTAAGTGGGGCTCTTTCTCCCCGAGGCTGGCCGAATTCTCCCAGCCCCTGCAGGGTCCAAACATCACCGTTCCATCAATCCTAGGGGTGCGGTAAAGTGAGTGAAGACACAGCCAGACCGGTAGTGATGGTCACATACACCTTTGGCCAAACCCATGTGGTCTTTTAAAGTTCCATAAGCCTGCCTGTTATCAATCAGCCTTCTTTCCTGAAAAATTAGTAGTCAGTTTCAGGATGGAGAGCTTTCTTGTAAGTCTTAAGAAAGCAAGGGAACTTATTCAATCTAAAGTGACAAAAAAAAAAAAAAATAGAACAAACAATCAGAATGTTCTTCGGGTGATATCATCTCATCTTCACCTCTGCCACACAGATTACGGAGCTTCCAAACCTTGCTGAAGACTCTGACAGTAGATTTACTGTCCATTAGAACTGGGTTTCCCAAAGTGTGATGTGAGGACCACCTGACACAGATCCCCTGGCTCTGCAGGGGACAACGGATCAGCGCCTTGGAGGTCACACCCAGGGCTCTGGTGTCCTCCGGGCCTGGGGTTGGAAGAAGCTGAGTCTTAACTGGTGAGAAAGACGAGTGGGCGGCGGTGGCACAGAGACACAGGAAACAAGCAGGGGAGGCTTCTGGAAGGAAGCGGCTCCCGCATTCGCTGAGGCACCAAAGGCTTGAGCGCAGGCCTGCAGGCGGACAGAGCAGAGCACGCGAGCAGACAGGGCTGGAGCAGCACGGACCGTGCGGGGAGCTTGCAGGAGGCGCGTGGGGTCGGGAGAGGAAACGGCAAGGCAGACAGGCTGGGTCAGACTGTGCAGAGCCTTGCGTGCCCAGCTCTGGAACCGAAACATGACTTACAGACGACAGGGACTCGTGGAAGGACCCTAACGGGGGGACAAACTCATGCTTGCGTTTTAGAACAAACACTTCAGCAGCTATCTGGAGAAAGAACTGGAAAGAGAAAACGAAAGCAAGAGACTTTGAAAGGCTGTAGCAACTGTCCAAGAAAGGGAGGGAGAGGCTGGCCCAAGGGATGAAGGTGACACGCCTGAGTCAATGCAGAGCTACTGAAGTGGAAAGGACAGATCTGGTGACCGACTGAAATGTGGGAACGGTTCCCTGTGGACGGCTGACACGCAACCTGGCCTCTGACGGGTCTTGGGGGACTGCACATAATGAAGGCAGGAAGGGCCTCTGTTTCTGATTTTTTAATGAGTACGTTTTAAAATAATGTTTTAAAATGTTCCCTTTAGAGGAAAAAATTTGGAATGGCTAGAATCCAAAAGACATATAGGATAACAAGCATCGGCAAGGATGTGCAGGATTGGAACCTTCAAGCACTGCTTGAAGGTTTGGGTGGGAATGTAAGATGGTGCAGCCGAGCTGGAAGATGGTCAGGCAGCTCCTTAAATGGTTAAACGGTTATCACATGATCTGATACTTCCACTCCTAGGTATACCCAAGAGAAATGAAAACTGGTCCACACAAAAACTGGTATGTGAATGTTCATAACAGCATTATTCCCAACAGCCAAAAAGTAGAATCAACCCATCAACTAATGAATGGATAAACAAAATGTAGCATATCCACACAGTGAAATATTATTCAGCATAAAAAGAAATGCCATACTGATACTTCCTTGTGGGTGAACATTGACAACATTATGCTAAGTGAAAGAAGCCAGTCACATTTTGTATGATTCCACTTACATGAAATTTCTAGAACAGGCAAATCTAGAGACAGAAAGTAGATCTGAGGTCGTGTAGGGGAAGGGGAGGAGGGACTGCTAATGGGTACAGGGCTTCTACCGGGAGAATGAAAAGTTCTAAAATTAGATGGTGGCGATGGTTGAACAACTCTGTGACTATACTAAAAACACTAAATTATACAGCTTAAGTGGGTGAATTGTGTGGTATGCAAACGATGTTTCCATACAGCTCGCGTGTACATGCAGCGACAGTGCCCCGGGGGTGGTGGAGGTGAGACCAGCACGCTCCTGGCTCAGTCACAGCACTGCGTCACCTCACCAGGGCCCAGCGCTCAGCGCCACCGTGGTCTTGACAAACACATCATTTACTCGCTGTTATACTGTCTACTTTGCACTCATAATGGACCACAGGTACGAGAAAAGAACCATGAAGACCACATGTTAAAAGGGGCACAAAAATGAACACCAAGACACTTGTGCCTCAAAATCCAAGGTTAAAAAGATAACATATAATGACAACTATGTCATATTTGGCTTTTCACTTTCTGGGAATGAAGACAAGCCCAATTCAAAAAGGATGGAAACGTACTTAAAAATAACTTGAAATCATGGTTCATGTGCATTGTTGCAATTAACTCTATAATGATTAAAACTCTGAAAATGCCAAACGCAAAAATTCTAAATGGAAGGTCACAAAAAACTCTGGCCAGCTGTTGATGATAGACAATCTACCTTTTAACATACGCTCAATCCCTAAATCAAGTATGACATGGGCCTTTTTAATTGATGTTTATAAATCATACTTCTTAACATAATTAGTGTATATTACTTGTTAAGTAGAACAATCTTTAAATCTGTCTTTAAATAAGGAATATTGATAGCATTTTTAAATGAACATTAACACATAAATTCAATAATGTAATAGTTCAAAATAAAATACAGATCACTTAAAATTATTGATTGTAATACTTTAATAATATGTATGGTTGAGACATAAAATAGGTCCCTTCAAGGTACAGCTGTGCGAGTGGAGACAGAAAAATGGGAGATGGTTCACCGCCTGGGCAGCTCCTAACTGGTGACACTGGGGACCAGAGGGTGCTAGCTGCTGTGTCAACCTAAGTGACATGCCCAGCTGCTCCTGCCATGGAAGGCGGGGTCCCAGCTCCCGGCTGTGCAGACCTACACTATGTCAACACTTGGAAAGACAATGAAAAGTGTGCTCATCGTCTCAGGGAACACAAGCCAACAGGAGCAGGAAGGGATGGAGCAAATGCATTGTCATTAAGCTCCTCCCACCAGAGATTCGATGAATGGCTTAGAGAGAGATGGGAGCCCTGGGGCAGACCCCGCCCCCTCCCATCACAGAAGCAGGTCTCGGTGCAGGTGTCCGCCTCCCCTCCTCTGTCCTCCCCAGGGTGCCCCTCACAGCCCAGCCTCAGTGAAGGCTGTGAAGAGGGTGAAGCTGCTGGGCGGGCGAGGGCTTCCCTCTGAGTAACACAGCCCTGGTCTTCGTACCAGCCACCCAGACGTGAGTCCCCAGCTGGGCTGTCCCTGTGCCACTTCCCCATGGAAGAGGCGGAGTCCCTGACCTTGCCCTTGACAACCGCCGTTTCTCAGTTTTCTACCTGTGTCAGGCACTGTATGAGACGCCCTGTGTATTGATGCATTCTTTAAACCTTACCACAGCCCTGCAAGATCAGTGTTCTCTCCATTTCAAGATGAAGAAAAATGATGCTTAAAGAAACAGGAACGACTTGCTCAAGACCACAGGGCAAATAGGTGGGAGGATCAAAATTTGAAATTGGATACAGGTACAATGGGTTCTGAATCCTGTGCTTGTTAAAATTCTAAATTGTTGTTAAATTTAAAACCAACTTAAATCAACACAGCAACTTGAAAAAGATCAACCATGATGAAATCCGACATTGAAACTGCCTTTTTTACATGTCTGTGATCCGACATTTAAACTGCCTTTATTACATGTCTGTGATCCGACATTGAAACTGCCTTTATTAAATGTCTGTGATCCGACATTGAAACTGCCTTTATCACATGTCTGTGAGCAGAGGCTCCCTACAGCGTGGGGCGGTCCCACTCGACGGGGGAAACGGAATTCTTCTTCTAGCTGTCCGGGGAGAAGCACCATGGTGTGTCAGGTGGTGTGATTTTCATTCAGAATGTAACAACTCCCACACCTTACGCCCTGCTCAGGGGAGTGTATTTTCCACAGGGCTCAGAGTAGCAATGTGTAAGACTGGACCACTTATCCTAGCAGCCTAGAAAGAAGTTGCTCCTGCGGTGGGGAAGGCCAGGCACTCAGACAGGGAGGCATGGCCCAATCCGTTTCAATCTGGTCCCTAACAACATTACCAGGCAGCTCGGTGTAAAAAGTGAATCTTCATGGTAATCGATCTCCTAAATAAAAGTCAGCTGAAACCTAGGTACACCCCTGAAGGAAGGAGAATGGTAAAAAAAAAAAAAAAAAAAAAGCAATGAGAATTCCACCTCCCATCTATATTGTGCTTTGGCTTTGAGAAAACACTGGGCCCTCTGCTGTTTAATCTGATTCTCTTTTCCCCCATGAGGTGAGCAGAGCCGGTGATCACTCCAGTGAGGGGCAGGAGGGCTGAAGCTGCGAGAGATACAGAGATGCTTGCAGAGACACAGGGGGCCAAGGGAAGCCCAGGTCTCTGGAATCCCAGTTCAGTGTATGTGTGGCAGGAAGAATGGGTTTTGGTGCCAAGAAGGCCAGAATTCAAATCGAATCTCTTTTTCTCATTAATGTGCAACGAGGGTGAGTTATTTAACATCTCCATACAGCAATGCTGACGTCAAAGGGTTCTCTGGAGTTTAAATTCCACCCATTTTTGGTCTCTTGGGTATTTATTTTTAGGACTTCATGGTACATGTTGGATACAGACCTTTGTTGCATAAGTGTATTGTAAATATTTTCTCCCAATATGGAGCTTGCTTTTTGATGAGCTGAAGTTTTTAATTTTGATAAAAACCATCTTATCAACTTTTTATTTTATGGTTAATAGTTTCTCACCCCATCTGAGAAATCTTTGCTTCATGGAAAATTTTTAATTAAGAATTAAAACTAATTAAAACTAAAAATTAAACTCTTTAACTGATATGACTATCCCAGGGATTCTATTTTCTCTTGTACTAACTTTAGTAATTCATGTCTTTCAAAATTTTTTTCCATTTCATTTAAGTTGTCAAATTTATTGGAATATGATTTTTCACAGTACATTCTTATTATTCTTTTAATGTCTGCAGAATTTAGCCATGCCCCCCTCTTTCATTCTCATTATTAGTAATTTGTGTGTTCACTCTTTTTTAAAATTCTGACCATCCTGGCTATAGTTTACTAATTTCATTAACCTTTTCAAAGAATCGACTTTGTGTTCCATTTAGTTTACATATTATTTTTTCATTTTCTATTTCATTCCTATCCACTCTTTATTATTATTTTCTTTTACTTCAGTTTATTCTGGATACATTTTGCTCTTCTCTATCTTACATAGACACTTACCACTGATTTTAAGCAGTTCAACTTCTAGCATAAGCATTTAGTGTTCTATAATATCAGTTAGCTGGAGTTGTTTACTAGTCCTGTGCAAGTTTTCTATATTTTTACTAATTTTCTGTCTCCTTGTTCTGTCAAAAACTGAGATACAAGTGTTGAAATATCCAACTATAATTATCTGTTTTCCATCTCTCCCTTCAGATGTCCGTTTTATTTTGAAGTTATGTTTCTAAGTGCATTTGCATTTAGGATTGTCAGGTACTCTTGATGACTTGACCCTTCCATCATTACAAATTATCTGCTTACTCTCTCTTTTTCTCCTGAAAGTCTACTTATTTGATAATATATCCATGCCATCTTTCTTATGATTACTGTTAACATGGCATGCCTTTTCCCCCCCATCTTTTTGCTTTTAAACTGTGCATATTTAATGTGAGTTTCTTATAGAAAACATAGAGTTGGCTCTTGTATTTTTATACAGTATGACAATTTCCACGTTTTTTCCCACCACATATATGTCCAGTTCTTCCAGCATCATTTGTTGGAAAGATTTTCATTCCACATAAAATTGTTTTCATACCTTGCTGGTCATATGATCAACTGATCATACATGAGTGAGTCTATTTCTGGACCATCTATTATGGTCCGTTGATCTCTCTATCTTTACAACAATAGCATTCTCTCTTGACTACTGTAACTTTATGTTAAGTCTTAAAGTCGTATAGCCTAAGTCCTCCAACTTTGTTTTTCTGTCAAGTCATTTGCCTATTCCATTGGCAATAATCTGTTCCATTGTGAAATAATTTTTAAAACAGCTTGTCAACTTCCACCACCACCCCCCCAAAAAAGTCCTGTTGGGATTTTAATTGGGATTGCATTGAATTTATAATCAAATTTGGGGAAACTGGTATCCTAGCAGTAACTGACTCTTCCAATCAATAAACATGGTATCTTTCCCCAACTACTTAAGTCTTTGATCCATACGTCACATCATGCACAAAACTTCATTTGAGACAGATTCTGGGAAAAACTTTAACTATAAACCTCCTCAAAGAAAAAGTGGCAGAGTATCTCTGTAACTCGGGGGGCAAAGATTTTAAATGTAGCATTTAGTTCAGTTACATTTAATGTAATTCTTGGTACAGTGGGTTTAAATCTACCACACTGCTATTTGTTTCTACTTAACTATATGTTCCTGGTTCTTTTCTCCTCCTTTCTTGCCACTTCTTTCCCCCTTTGGAGGGTTATTTTTTAGTGTTCTGTTTTATCTCTCCTGGTATACTATCCATACCTTAAGTCATTGCTCAAGGCTTTACAACATGCGTCTCTAACATCACATTCTAACTTCAAATAATATAACATTTTGCATATAAAAATGTCCATTTCTCCCTCTTTTTCCATTTGTACGACTTTCTTTTTTTACATATTCTACTTCTTTATATGATATGCACTACAAAATTAAATGCTATTATTTCTTTCTTAGACAGTCAGTAGTCTTTTAAAGAAATCAAAAAGCGAGGATAAAAAATCTCATACCTAACCTATTCACTTTATTTCCAGGGTTCGTCATTCCTTAATGTAGATCCGAGTTTCCAGCTGGTATTATCTCTGCCTGAGGAGCTTTTACCAGGCTGATAAAACACAAGGACTGTTTCTCTGTCCATCTCTGATCCCAGTGGGTGCTTCACGTAGCACCCAAAACAGTGGAGGTGTTGGTTTAAAGGTTTACAGTCTGCTAAGTGCTTTATTAGACATACAAAGAATGTACAGGGTAACCCCACAGAAGGACCCCCACTATGCCTAGTCATGGTCAGGAAAATTTTATAAAAATGTAACATATATCAATGGCAAACAGACATTTTCCAAAAGGTTAAGTGAAGGAATGATAGTTTAAGAGAAAGAACAGTTTTAGAAAAGGAGGTATGCAAAGGCACACAGGAGTAAGCTGTCCTGACATGTCCTGGTGATGGTGAGAAGCAAAGTGTCTTTCACATGAAGTATGGAGGGACTGGGGACAAACAGCTGAAGAGAAACGCCTAGATCAAAATTTTAAGTACCTTGAATATCAGAGAGGGGACTTTGAACTTTATCCCGTAGGCACTGGGAATGTCTTTAAGCCAGACGGTGACGTGGGAACGTTCACGTGTGTTTACAGGACGATGCTGGAGCAGGGTTAGAGGCAGGGGGGCTGAGTAGGCAAGTATTTCTAGAGTCCCAAGGAAAGATGGCAAAGACGTGCAGTGGCATGCAGGGACATCAGCTCCACCCACAGGATTTGGGGCTCAGTTAGACTCAGCAGGAAAGGAAAGGGAGGATTAGAGGGAATCAAATCTCAACCCCAAGAGCAGGGAAAAGAAACACGGAGGCCAAAAGAAAGAGAGTGAGGTCAGCAGGCGGGTAACCAGGAGCCGAACAGCGCGTCAGCTAACCACCAACTCTTCTGAGTGTACATGTGCACCAAACCACAAGGCAACATTCTTCTCATCTTAAATTGTCATTAAGAACGGCAGGGGCCATGACATGGAAGCCAGATATCAATAAGGCGAAAATAATCCAACTCAGTGACAACCTGTGCTGCTTCTAAGACCTATTTATATGAGCAGTGGCAGCAGGAGATGAGGGGATGAGAAAGAACACACACCAGGAGCGGACCAAAGCACAGGAAGGGCCTGAAAAACTCTAACAGCACCTGGCAGGCATCCTTGCCAAAGCTTCCCGCCGGCAAGTGCTTTGACGCTTTATCCAAATTCAAAACAGAGGCAAGCGCTGGCAAGAAAGACCATTACTCTGTGGGTTGAAAAGTGATAGATGATGAAATGTGATCAAAATGTGCTTGGGCTGAAAAGCCCAAAGCAAAGACGTTAATTCTTGCCGAAGCCATTCTCCAATGGCTGGGGAGAACAGCAGTCTTTCCTATGAACTGAAACTACCCTTACTTTTGGGGGCTGTATCACTCTAAAGAGAGTTTTACATCGACATTAACGTCCCTCTATTATACTCTGTGGACTATAGAGCCCACTGGTGGAGGGGAGAGGGACGCTGCATGTGATGTTCTCTCCCCCACGGTCAAGGATAGACAGGTAAGTATAGCCTTAACTCCATTAAAAATAAGTAATACTGGGACTTCCCTGGTGGCACAGTGGTTAAGAATCTGCCTGCCAGTGCAGGGGTCACGGGTTGGAGCCCTGGTCCGGGAAGATCCCACATGCCGCAGAGCAACTAAGCCCGTGCGCCACAACTACTGAGGCTGCGCTCTAGAGCCTGCGAGCCACAACTACTGAGCCCACATACCACAACTACTGAAGCCCACGCACCTAGAGCCCGTGCTCTGCAACAAGAGAAGACACCGCGATGAGAAGCCCGCGCACCGCAACGAAGCGTAGCCCCCACTCTCCGAAACTTGAGAAAGCCCGCGCGCAGCAGCAAAGACCCAACGCAGCCAAAAATAAATAAATTTATTAACAACAACAAAAAAAACTCTAGCCCACTCTATCCTCCCCCGAGATGTAATGTGCCCCTGGACATGAGAGTGTGGACATGCCCAGGGGTGGTCAGGACCTGCCTTCCAAAGGCTGCTCACCACCTGGGCAGGAATCTGACCCCAGAGGGTCTCCATTTGGCTGGAGCCCCCACCCAGTGCTTCAGACCCCACAGCTCCCAGTTCATCACAGGTCAAATTCGGGGGTGAGAAACTGTCATTCTCCCACCTAAGGCAGGAGTAACCTCTAGTATCTCTGACCACTTCCGGGTTTGAAGTAGACAAACTGGTTTCTTTCTCCCTAAAGGAAGACTAGGCCTGGAGAAGTAATCAAGAGAGAAAGCCTCCTGCAAGTAGGGTGCTCTGGGCAGAAATGACCCCACGCTCCAGATGGCTGGGAGCTCCGCAAACATGGGGCTGAGACGCTGGGCAGCCTGGCCCTGCCTGCACAGTCTTCCTGGGGCGCCCGAAGTGACACAGACAGATAGGCTGGACGCCTCCAGGGGTCTCCAAGACAGGGAGCCGTCTGCTGAGCCACTGCTAGCAGGAGAGCTGAACCAGACGGGAGTGAGTTCCAGGCTCGGGACAACGGGCGGGAACCGTGTCCTGCAAGATGACAACCACAAGCAAGCACACTGCACCGCCAACAATATTACTACAGCACGGTAGAAGGTGTGAAGTCCGGTCACTCCCACCTAACTGAAGCGGCATTGCTCTACACTGCCTGTTTTTCTGATGAAGACCCGGGGAGGCTAAGTAACTCAGCACAGCGAACAGTGGGACCAAAACGAACACCAAGGTCAGAATTCCAAACGCAGTGCCCTCAGGCTCTAGAACAAGGCGGTCCAAGAGCAGAGGTGCATTTACCTGGTTGCCGGCAGAGTACTGACTCGTGTGAAGAATACAGATGGCTCAACCTCTACGTGCAGCCCCAGGGAGAGGTTCCTGTAATATCCTTCAATGTGGCCCGGGCCTCCGGAGTATTTGAAATTCAGGATAGCTTCCAGGGTCTAAAAAGATGTAAAAAATGGTAAGTTAGTACCCCCTAAGTTGATCGCCATTCCCCCAGGCAGCAGACTTCGCTCAGATAAGGCTGAAGATTATCCCAACTGGTAGTTATTGCCACGGGCAGCTCTCACCCAGGGCTGTCACCTGGCACCTGACATCTGGTAACATCTTTCCTCCGATGATGCCCTGTATCTAACACCTACAATTCTCAGCCTGGAAACACGAATGGAAAGGAGCTCCAGAATTACTCTGTGACGGGATATAGCATTTCAGAGAGAAAAACGCATTTCAATCAGCATCACTTAAACAGACAGATCAGGTTGCGGGGGAGGAGGGACTTCCATCAAGGAGCTAGAACGCGGCTCCCAGGCTAACAGTGAGTAAGGCCGACAAACTACAAACTCATGACACTTCCTTGAACCCACAGAGATAAGGTCACAGGGCAACCACATAGCCAGAAGGCCAAGGAGGAACAAGGTCCTTCCAGGAGGGACAGAGTGGGGACACATCTCACCAGGGGCAGAGCCAGCCACCATACAAGCCGGCAGGAAGGAATCAGCTCAGACGTTAATGAATTGCTAAAGGCTGAGTCGGGGCTCTATTGATAGTGAGGACTCTCCAGACCCCAGGACAGTTCCCACCGCTCCAGGTCTTCTCCAAGGACCTCCTTGGGGGCTTACACAAAGGACGGGCAGGGGCAGGAGTGCAGGGGAGCCTCCCTGGGGGTACAGGCCTGGAAGAGGGGGTCAGGAGCCACCATAGGAAGAACAAGAAACCGGAACCCCAGCTCCAATCCCCTACCCCCATCCCAACCCCATCCAGACCCTTCTCTCCTCTAAAGCAAAATCTTAAGCTTCTGGAGGAGGGGTAGCTAATGCCAAGGGCACAAAGACAGGGGTAAATATCCGTTCTAGTGAGGGGAGGGCAGACGCTGCTGGGAGGGCCAGGAGCCGGTCCCAAGCCAGGATCCTACAGCAATGCCACTAGAGACGGAGGCAGGAAACCCATTCATACACACTGCCCACCACTATACCAGGCAGAGGATGGCTGCTACTGGGGGAAGGGCAGGAATGCTGAGAGCCCACACGCAGGATCCAGGGGCACGGCTCCGACCTAGGACTGAGGCAGCACGAGGAGAACAAGAGGGCCCCATCTGCTCCTGGCACAGACCTAGCAGGCACCCGGTAAGAAGCCTCTGGGGGTGGCATGAAGGTGTGGAGAGACCCCGGCCAGGTGCTGGTGGGCAGGGAGGGCACAGGGCTGAGGATGGAGGACCATTATGGGAAAAACCCCTGGTACCTACCTCAGCAGCCCCTACTTTCTTCCCCTTCCCCCAGCACAGTGTGGATCCTGTGCTGCACCAAGAGTAACCATAGCAACAGGAAATCTCAAACCCAGCTCAACTCCTCACTAAAATGACTCAGCCTTCCCCGGTAAGGTCCTAAAACGGGCGTCAGCACACTATGGCCCAAGGGCCAGATCTGGCCCGCAGCCTGGTTCTGTATGCCCTGGAGCTGAGAACAGTTTTCACATTTTTAAAAGGTTGTAAAACAAAACAAACGACAAAACCAAAGAAGAATATGCAACAGAGACCATAGGCAGCCAGCAAAGCTAAAATATTTACTATATGGTCCTTTACATAAAAAGTTTACCGATAAAACTCTAAGAAGAAAACATAAGAGGAAATCTTCATGACCTTGGATTAGGAATGGTTTCGTAGATATGACACCAAAAGCACAAGCAACAGGAGACAAAAGGCTGGTGTCACAGAAACCCAAGGAGGGCAGAGCCTGGGAAGAAGGGCCAGAACGTCCATTGCTGCAGCCTTGTAAAAAGGGTCTGAGAAAGCGTCCACCACACTAATGGCAATGAACTGGTCACTAATGACCCTAGTGGAAGCCTTTTCCAGAAAAGGAAGAGTGAGGGTGAGCTCAGAGCATTGTCTGGGGCTGACAGTGCCGGACAGGAGCCTCAAAACCACGTGTTCAAGGTGAGGGCTCAAGCACATTCCCACCTGCAAGAGCCAAGAGAAGCCACACTTCCCAATGGCAGAGCAGGTGTCTGCCCACCTGCCCTCCTGCCCTCTTCCCTATGCTTCAAGAGTCACATTTCAATAAGCCTTGCGGGCAAGACACGGCATTTAGCCCTCAGTTACTGCTTTCATTGACCGGTTCCCCCTCTCCAAAAGACAGGCAGCCACAGCTACACAATTCTTTAGAACGAAAGAAAACCACCTGTGTATGCATGCTGCCAGAGGCCATCCTAGGTGGAGAATGGTTTTCCTCTGGGAAGGCCAGAGGACAGAAATTCCAGAGACAGGCAAGGCAGCCTGGTACAGTGGACGGAGAGCAGGTATGGAGGCCAGATAAACTCAGCCTGACACACTGTGAGACCTTGGGCGTAGTATCTCACCATTCTCAGCCTCGGTTTCTCAAGTGTTAAGTGGGGACAATAATTAACACCTATCTCACTGGACTTTAATGACGATTCGGTGAGAAAACGAAGTAGCAGAACAAATATGCACTCACTAAATAGGTTCCTTTCTCCTTCTGCAACCTCACCATCTGACACCCTAAGGCAACATGGCTTAAAATAGGAAGAAATGTGAAATGTATTTCAATGCCATTTATTTTATTTAACATTTTTCGTATCGTGGTAAAATACTCATAACATAAAATTTATCATTTTAACCATTGTTAAGTGTATGGTTTTGTGGCATTAAGTACTTTCACATTGTTGTATAATCATCATCACCATCCATCTCCAGAATTTTTCATCTTCCCAAACTGAAACTCTATACAAATTACACAAAAAAATCTACTCCCCTCTCCCCCAGCTCCTGGCACCCTGTCTCCATGGATTTGACTACTCCAGATACCTCATATAAGTGGAATCATTGCATTTTTGTCCTGTTGTGACTGGCTTATTTCCTCAGCATAGTGTTTCCAAGGTTCATCTGTGCTATAGCTTATATCAGAACTTAATTCCTTTTTAAGGCTGAATAATATTCCACTGAATGGGTATACCACATGTTGTTTATCCATTCACCTGTCAACAAGCACT
Organism: Balaenoptera acutorostrata; assembly: GCF_949987535.1. Classification (NCBI taxonomy): domain Eukaryota; kingdom Metazoa; phylum Chordata; class Mammalia; order Artiodactyla; family Balaenopteridae; genus Balaenoptera; species Balaenoptera acutorostrata. The sequence continues at coordinate 3,580,893 of NC_080080.1, read as the reverse complement.
TACGTTGCTTCCACTTTTTGGCTATTGTGAATAATGCTGCTATGAACATGGGTGTACAAATATCTGTTTGAGACCCTGCTTTCAGTTCCTTTGGGCATATCCCCAGAAGTGGAACTGCTAGATCACATGATAATTCTATATCTAATCTCTTTAAGGAATCACTATACCATTTTCCACAACGGCTGCACCATTTCACATTCCTACCAGCAATGCACAAGGATTCCAATCTCTCTACATCCTCAACAATACTTGGTTTTTTTTCCTGTTTGCTTGGTCTGTTTTTTAATAATCACCATCCTAATGGGGGTGAAGTGGTATCTCATTTTGGTTTTGATTTGCATTCGCCTAATGACTAATGATGTTGAGTACCTTTTTATATGCTTACTGGCCATTTATACATCTTCTTTGGAGAAATGTCTATTCAAGTTCCTCAGTCCCATTTTAAAAGCTCATTGTTCCAACTCACCTCCCACCACTCCTCAAGGTCTATATGTTTACAGGTTCCCTTGAACTTTGGTCCTACTAATTCTCTCAACCTGTATAAATGTTACTCCTTCTTCATGGCCCCTCAAAAGCCATGCCTTCTCCAGTAAGATGGCTATACTGCCTTACTTTAAAAGGACTCTGTGAAATACAGATTTTTAAAAAATACTCAAGGATCATATTTTGGTTTCACCAAAATCCCAAATTCTTTTCCCATAGCATAAAGCACTGTACTGTCATCTCAAAAGGACTGCCAATTTTATGTCTTATACTTTTGAAAACGCTTGTTTGTGAGCAGAAGGTAAGACCCCCCTCATACACACATCCAAATAAACCTTTCTGTAACGACTTTCTCAGTCCAGCTGACTCTCATCTGTTTGGTCTATTCTTTCATTCATCTTTTCAATCACTTCCTGGGTACTTTCTGGGTGCCAGGATCTGTGCTTAGAACAATGAATACAGTATGGTCCCTGATCTCAGAAAGCTCACTAAATGTTGAGTCAATGAATGTCTGAATAAATTAACTGATAAATAAGCAAATAAAACCAATCCATCACCCAACACATACATGGCAGCTTCCACAAATTGCAAGCATGGTGGTCAAGGAAATAAACAGGTTCTCAATTATGGCCTTGAAAAGCCAAAATCTGTGAAGTAATAAAAATGTCACACTGTCTTTTTTGTTTTTTAAGGTAAACTTAAAAGTTGTCTCCAGGTAGTGATAGAGTAGAAATCACCTGGGAAATGAGCAAAAAATACACAGAGATAGATAACTGTCAAGTACCATATAACAAAGAAGAAATAGTTCTGTGTTTCTATCTTCTTGGAATTGGCTGTTTATTTACTCTGTAGAGAAGCAAGGAAAAGATATAATTATGGGGGAAAATATGTAATTTATGAAAATCAAGCACAGAAAAGATTTTCTAAAATTGAGTATTACTGCCTTTCTTCCTTGATTAAAAAACAAAAACAAAAAAAAAACCCTCAGTCCCCCAAAATTAGAATATTTTAATAAAGCCATAAAGTGGGGTGATAAAACACACAGGATGTCGAAGCTTTATTTCAATCAAAATATAAGGAGGAACAATGCAGTACTCTGCCATAAGACTTTCCCTTCTTAGAACATGCGATGGTCTTTACTTTGAAGGAAGACTATTATAAAAATCAGAAATGGGCGAAGAATTAGAGAAAAGTTACTTTCTAGGTATACTATCAATATAATTTATTATTTGAGCTAAAATGAAAGGTCTTTCAAGAGCTACCTTTTATTGGCCACCTACTAAGTGCCAAATGCAATGCTAAGTTGTCTTCATACATGGACTCTAATGTTAAGAGCCCTACAAGTAAAGCCCAGTTTTCGCAAACAAGCAGTTAGGTGACTGGCCTATGCCACACACCCAGGGAGTAGCACATCCAGGGTTCAAATGCAGAGCTGCATGGCTGCACAGCCCTCTCTCTTCCATGTATGCAAACTGCTCAGAACAGCATTCATTCATTCATTCATTCATCCACCCACTCATTCACTCACTGACCCTGAATGTCTACTAAGTGTAAGGGACTATGGCAGATGACACAATGCCACCCCTGAGGGCTTGCTCAGGTCTAGTCAAAGACACAAGCCCCTAGATATCTAAGACAGTTGTGATATATTACATCACAGAGAAGCGTCCTAGTATATACAAGGATACAGGAGAAAAAAAGCCCGTGTGTGTCAGGTGTGGAGTTGGATAGGAAGAGCCAACAACCCAGTAAGGAAGGGAGGATTGGGCAATTATTAAATAGAAATTGGACAAATAATGGGAGAAAAAAATCAGTTAAGCTAAAACCTATTTTGTGAAAATATCAATAAAAGTGACAGTCCTCTAAGTTAGGCTGATCAAGGAAAAAGGAAGTGAGAAACTAATGACTAATATCAGGAATGAAAACGAGTATCTGTACAGATCGTGCACACATGAAAAAGACAGTAAAGAAAGAGTGTAAACAATTTAGTGACAATAGATTCAACAACTTAGGTAAAATGGGCACATGTTACCAAACGGAACCAACAAGAAATAGAAAACCTGAAGAGCCTCCTGCTAAGCGAAGACATTGGATTCATTAACTAAAACATCCTTTTAAAAGAAACCCCAAGCTCAGATGGTCTCCCAGCTGAATTCTGTCAAAACTTAATGTCAGAGACAATACCAGTTTACAGAAACGCCTTCAGAAAAGAGAGGGAGAAAATATCCCCATTCTTTTTATGAGGCCAGTGTTACCCAAATGCTAAAAGCAGAGTGCATAAAGAAAACTACAGGCCTATATCCCTCCTGAATTTAGATGTAAAAATCCTTAACAATTATTACTGAGTCAAAGTCAGTAATATTTAAAATGAGTAATACATCATGACCAAGTAAGCTTAACAGTGCAAGGTTTGGTTTAACATTAGAAATCAATCAATGTCATTCACCATATTAACAGACCGTTAACAGACAAAAAAAAAAAAAAGAAAAGAAAAAGAAAGAAAAGTCATAGGATCATCTCAATAGCTTCAGAAAATGCAGCTGACAACATTCAAAACCTATTTATGATTTCTTTTAAAATCTCAGCAAACTAGGCATAAAAAGGAACATCCTCAATCCACAAAGTGCACCCATGAAAAACTTGCGGTTAAAACCATACTTAATCATAAGCAATGTTTTGCCCCTAAAATCCAGAATAAGGCGAGGACCTAGCTGTCATTACTGCTATAAACACTGTACTTGAGATCCTAGGCAAGTCAATAAGGCAAGAAAAAGAAATTAAAGGCCTACATGTCAGAAAGGAAGAAGTAAAACTGTCTGTTCATATATGACATAGTCATGTGACCCCAAAAAATCCTAAGGAATCTACTAGAACTCTCAGAAATTGCTAGTGGTAATGTTAAATGTACAATCACTTTGGAAAACAACTAAGCAATTCCTCATAAATTTAAACACAGAATTAATATATTATTTAGCAATGAAACTCCTACCAAGAAAAATAAAAACATATATCCATACCAAGACATGTATATCAATGTCCCTGAAAACTTTATTCGTAGTACAGGTTAATCCCAAACTGAAAATAACCTCAACGTCCAACAGCAGGTAGGTGACTAGACAAACAAATCTTATGGAATACTACTCAGCAACAAAATGAAGCAAACTACTGATAGACACAACACGCAGAAATCCCCAAAACATTATTATGAGTGCAAGAGGCCAGATACAAAAGAATATATACCGTATGCTTGCATGTACATGAGATGCTAGAAAAGGTTACTCTTTAGGACAAAAAGCAGATCAGTTGTTGCCTGGGTTGGGGGCAGGAGAGGGCTGACTGCAAAGGGGTCAGGGAAACTTGTCGGGCAATAATGAGAATATTCTATATCTTGATGGCTGTACAGTTAATGCGGCTGCATTTTACAGAATGCAAATTATATTTAATAAAGTTGATTTTAGAAATTGATCCTGATCTTTAATAGGCACAAAATCACTTGCAAACATTAAAACAGAAGACTCCAAAGTCATAGTGTGGGCCACACTGATGTAGGGCTGCCTATGTCTGAGGATGAATGTAGAGCCTCAGGATCCCCAGGTTCTGCAGCAGGGTCATGGAAGTGAGGTTATGATTTACTGTAATTAAAACTTCACATGACCTTAGAAAAGTCATGTCCCTTCTCTAGTCTTCAATACACTCATCTGTAAAATCTGAGACTTGTGCCAGATATTGCCTGAGGTTCATACCAGTTCTCACATGAATTTTTACTGTTCATTTTGTAATACCAACCTAATATTCCGTGATTTCTAATCTAACTAAGGTTATTGCCAGAGAAAAACAATCACCCTGGACACTGTCATAACTAATTTATATGTCTAAGAAATAGACCTCTAATTTTTAAAGACCCCCAGTGGACCTGTCACCGCAGATTTCCTTCTGCTCTATTTCCGTGATACGACACAAGATTAACAGCTGTGATGTTATTCACTTAATAAGTCAAACGTTCAGGACCACAGGTCCCAGCTGGGGCTCATACCCCAAGAGGCCAGTCCTCCAGTTTACTTAAGGTCAATGAAACACACAAATGAAAGCCTTACCACTACTTTCCAGTTAATTAGCACTTTTGGCCAAAGTCTTTCTTCAGTGTTAATTATGCCTTAAAGATGCCAAGTGACTACAAATTAAATGGTACATCCACAATAATGTAGGAATGGATCTGCGCAACACCAGCCATCAAAGCAGCTCTTCTTCAAGAGGCCCGGAAGTCCCTTGGTGACTGAGAAGGGTCAGGACGTAAGGTCCAGATGGAGGAAGATGTGTCTGGGGACTGTTAAAAGGCCAAGTCAAAAATCTGATTTCTGGTACCAAAAAAAGCAGCCGTTTCATCTTTTTTGTTGTGAAGTACACGTTCATATCATTTGACCATTTTTTTTTTTAATTGACCTGTCAGGTTTTTTTCTTCCAGATATCTAGGAGGATTTATATATTAAGGAAATTACTCCTTGCCTGTGATATAAGCTGCAAATATTTTTTCACATTTGGATAGTATCTTTGGGTTTATTTACGATGTTCTTTGCCTTGCAGAAATGTTTAATTTTTTTGCAGTTAATGCATCAGTCTTTTCTTTTATGTCCCTTGCACCTTCTTCATGGCTCCTGAATCATGGTTAGAAACACTCTCCACACTCCAAGGTTATAAAATATTATTCTCCCCTGTTTTCCTCTATGACTTTAAGGTTTATCTTTTAAACTTTTAACTTCAATATTATCTCAAAGTGACAGAAAATTTGAAAGGAAAGTACAAAAACCACCCCTTTACCCAATTCAACAACTTTTCACATCTTCTCTCATTTTTAAATTCCCTCTCTTCAGATAGAGACAGAAGATAGATAGATAGATACATAGATAGATAGATAATGAAATAATGACGATAATGGTGTCTGCAAGTTCTGTTCCTATTTTTCCATTAGTAATTAACAAGCAATTTGTGTGGAGATGCCTGGAGAGGTGATAAATACCTTACTCCTCATTAAATTCTCACTCACTAGATTTAGCATCCATTGACAATTTTCTAACAACACAAGACAATTTTCTTTTGCTACTAAGATGCTCTTGCTTCAAGGCTTTTCCAGTGAACAAACCTGAGAAATATGTGTCTGTACATACATACATACATACATATATACTGGCACCTTGCTATAGATAGATATGGATATAAGTATATATATGGACAAAGATACAGAAATAAACACAAACAGGGAGTTCAGAGTGATACCTCAAGTTCCAAATTTACACCACAAGATTCATCCTCATTTTCCCACACCCGTGACAACCTTCTCTAATGTGAGACACGTAGGGTGCTTCCTGCACCCTCCTCCAGAGGACACCAAGTCAGTGCTTGTGGGGTCTGTCCCCACCTCAGCCGAGGGCCCACAGAGAGAGGACTCCGGTGTTCCACCATTAGACCTGGCACCTGGTCTTCATGGGAAGCGGGGTACATAGGTATGGGCGGGACAAAGAGCTCAAGTCCACCTCTAAGACTCCGGGCCCAAGGCCAAGTGCACTACAAGATCCCATCCAACGTTAAATCCGTGACAACAGGTCTGTCTTTGATCTCATTAGACTCACACTGCTGCACCTGCATTAAGCGCCTAATGGCATTCTAACCTCGAGTGTGGAACTGCAGTCAGGTCCACCTTCGCTGTATGCTGCCTCTTTGATAGGCCTGGGGCCACGTGGTCTGTTAACCAGGGCTGAAAACGTGGACATTCATTCATTCAGATGGTTGAGATGAAATTATGGCTTTACTCCGGAGACGTACAAGAATCAGAGGCTGCCAAAGCCCGACGAGGCTACTCAGGATACAAGGCAGTGACCACTGCAAAGCCCGCATCTCACGAGGCTCTGCTTTCTCTGGAGCTGGGCTGCTCCTGATTTAATTTCTTTCTGCTGATGTTTTCAGTTATTCAACAACTCTTCTAGCCTGTGGCCTTTGCCCCTTTCTCACTCCAGCAAACTTCCTTCTTTAAATAGAAAACAAACTTTCTGCCTGCTTGGCCAGCAATGGCACTTCTAGGTCCTCGGAGCAGGTGACCCTGGTAAATTCCACCTCCCTTGGAACCTCCACCCTTTATCTTCACAGTGGGAATCAATTTAACAGCTGCTTTACAGAATTCTTTTCCAGCTCAGTTGGTACAACAGGCCAAGACTAGAGCCGCCTGTCCTGCCCAGACCTCAGGGGTCCCACGCCCAGGATGAAAGCTGAGCAGCTGAGACTGAGGGGCGCCCTTGTAAGCCCTCTGTTGGGCTTCTGTCCCCAATAGCAAAGGCTGACTCTGGCACCTAGAATTTCTTCTTCTGGTCTATAATCTGTTCTCCCATTTTGAGATCCTCCAGAACATCTTGGCCAATAGGAAAAGAGATTAAGGAAATAAAACTGCATTTTAATGGCCATCTATTACTATACATTGAATTCCACTTTCTTTATGCATCGTGTAGTTTAAGCCTCAAAATCCTTCAGAGAAGAGCTCATTAGCCCCATTTTGCAGGTGAGGGAAGGAGGCTTAAGGAGGATTAAGCAGCATGTCCCAGACCACCCCTCTGCGGAGAGCGCTTGTTCTCCGTTCTTCTGTTTCCACGTGAAGGACTTTCCCCGAGGACTCTCTCCCTCACTCTTCCATGCCCTGGTTCACATGGAAAACACTGGCTACCCCAACTCCCACTGGCCACCCTGAGGCCTGAGAGGCCAATACCGGGGTTCTCTGGTTGGATTTTATAGCCCACCTCTGCCCGGCACCTCTCCTGACTGCGGAGCTCTGCCCCAGAACTCGCGTCAGTCCCCAGGAGAGCTCGTTTCAACACAGTGCTGGGCCCCACAGCAGCGTTTCTGATTTGCAGGTCCGGACGGGGCCCGAGAATTTGCATTTCTAAGGAGATCCCAGGACGCTGACGCTACTGGTCCAGAGACCACACTCTGAGAGCCACCACGTGCAGACGGGGAGAGGAGGGCAGCCTCCCTAACTGGTGAGATGGCAAAGGATGGGTCTTGTGGGCTCCACCCCTTCCCTGTCCCCCACTGGCCCTGCAGGCTGGCCTGAGTCCTAGAGCCGGCCCCGTGGGTGAGAATCATGGACCTCAGCTCTGCCCTTGATTGTGTGGACACGCTAATTCCACGGTGAGGCGCTGGGGAGCCCACGTGGCCCCAGCCAGGCCAGCCCTCCCACCTAGCTTCTCCGGGTTGGTGAGCTGACCATGCCACTCCTGCACACACCTCTGTGATGTTCCAAACTTAGATCGTGCAAGCAGGGTGCTAGCTGGCTCCTCTCAAACCCTGTTACCCATGTGAAGACAGCCTGGGGCTGACAGTCTAACACCACCCTCCTTCCACGGTTCCTCGGCAGGCCAGGGAGAGCCACCACCCCGACTGTCCATCAGACGTCCGCTGAGCCCCGTCCCGGGCTGTCCACCATGCCGCACGCCCTGCCGAGAGCATGAGGAGGGGGTCAGACTGTTCCGGAAGAGGCCGGAGACAAGAGGAAACCAGGCTGACCCTTTTCCCGTGTGACGTTTGACCCCAGCTGCATGAAGGCAGGAAAGATGGGAAGCGGACCAGTGGAGACAAGCAGGGCACCCTGGCAGGCCAGCCGCCGAGCTCTGGTCAGAGCTCCCTCAGGGCCTGGGACTTAGTGCTGGGCCACAAGCAGCTGAACCACAATGACAGAAACAAGTCACAACAGACCCAGACGTGGCTTTACACTTAGCCACTGACTCTGAAGACCTCACCTCTCAAGACCACTGGCCTACAGAGCCTCCCATGTGCTGATAAAGAAACTGTGACTTGAGATGTAGAGAACAAATGTATGGGCACCAAGAGGGGGAAGTGGCGGGGTGGGGTGGTGGTGTGATGAATTGGGAGATTGGGATTGACGTGTATACACTGATGTGTATAAAATGGATGACTAATAAGAACCTGCTGTACAGAAAAATAAATACAACTTAAGAATTCAAAAAAAAAAAAAGAAAGAAAGAAACTGTGGCTTGGATTTGTGATTTGTTCAGCCAGCCCCAAAGCTTGTCCAAGGCAGAATTTAATGCCACACCTGCCCAGCTCCGAACTCCTTGTAATAGACAGCCATGGCACTGCTGTAGAAACAGTCATTATAACCCACTTAAATGTCAGGTTCCCCCCCCCAACCCCCAGAGTCCCTCCAGGCACGGCGGTGCCCCCAGGGCTGGCTCACAGCCTGGCACACTGCCCGATGGAGGAGTTCAATCATCGCTTACCAATTAAATAAATAAATGAATGAAAGGAGTACCTTCAGCATTGATATAAAGAGCTTTCAGAGGATTATGGCTTCCTAGCCTCTGGGAGAATAAATCTCTATTATAAATGGAAACCTTATAGTCCCGCAGATGCTTTTTTTTCTTAATGCACAGCTGCATAAGACAAAATTATCCCTTGTGTGTTAAATATGCCTTTCTAATTACACTCACCTAAGACGCATTCACTCTAAAGGCTAAGAATAGCTAAATAATATAAATTACAAAGGAGTAACATTCCGTGTCAGCTGAAAACATTAAGCCAGAGGTAAGCCAGGATTAGTGAACAGTCAATAAGTCATCGCAAAGGATCATTAGTATTAAAAACAAAACAGATGCACAATGAGGGCAGAGGACTTCACCCCCAAAACAAAAGCCAAGCCGCTGCCAAGGCATTTGATTTCCTGCCTCACTTGAGTCCTTGCCTCTGGTCACCCTGCCAGGGGCACAGGTGAGGAAGAGAAAGGTGGCAGCCAGGAGCCCGAGGACCCGTGCGTGGTCAGATGCCGCCGTGAACTTGCTGGCTGGGTGCCCGGGGCAGGCGGCCTCGCTCCAGCTTCGGACTCCTCTGCGCGATGACACGATGAGGGCCCCCTGCCTGCTGGGCGGTTGTGAGCAATGAATGAGAAAACGAACAAGGGCGGTGGGTTTAACAAGGCTCTGCTCCCTCCGCTTCCTCAGGGAGAACACCTCCCTCCCGACAAAGATGAAGGCGGATGCTCGCGGCCTCTTGGGGAGATGAAACCAACGGTCCAAGCGCAAGGACGCCGCCCGCTCAACCGCCACGCAGCCAGGAGCCCCAGATCCACTGTGTTCCTTGACTCCTTCCTCTCTCCAAATAGTCGCTCTGACTCAGTGTTATTCTACTTAACCAAGAAAAGTGAAAAGCAGCTATCACCAAGACGACGACGTGAACGCATCGATAGTTAATATGCTAGCAGTACTGGCTTTCCAGAGATGGGTTGTCCTTTTCAAAACAATGGCAGAATTGTAATGAGAAGCAGAAGGAATTCGGGGCTTGTTTTTACCTAAAATGTGGGGCGGGAGCCAGACTGCATCATGGGGCAAGCCCACCTTCTCCCTAAGGAACACCCGGATAAGAAGTCCTGGGGTTGGAAGGGGAGACTAAAAAGACGGGTGCGGGCGGGCTGCGAGCCATGCCGCCCCCACTGCTCCTCACAGGGAGCATGAGAGGGAACTTGCCCCGATGCCTCACAGCCACTGAACCCCCTTCTGTCCTTGCTTTGCTGGCTCGCCGTCCCCAGCCTCGGTTCCAAGACCACAGAGAGACCCGTCGCTCCGTCCACAGCCTTGGAAGACGTCTCTGATATCTCTCCTCCCGAAAACAACTCACAGAAGCTCTTCAGACGTGGCGGGGCCCACATCTGCCACAGGGCACAAAGCCTTCAGATGGTCATTTTGTACTTTTTTTGGCACTAAAATGAGGGAAATGTCACTTATTCTTAGGCTTTTGTCCTGAGGGACAGAAATGTGTATAGACAAAGTCTACAAAGGGTCCTGTCACATCTGCAATAAACTGCTCTTGTTTCTACTACAGAACTGGCTGCAAAGATGGACCAAACCTCCTCCGTGAAGGGCTCGGCCTGGTGGCCTGTGGGCACCCCACGTGACCTTCCAGGGGCAAGGCTCGCAGAAGCAGCTAAAGATAGCTGCACACACTCTAGGGCAGAGAGTCACACACCTGTGCTGTATCTCCTCCTCCAGCACACACGCGCACGGGCACACACACACACACACACACACACACACACACACACATACACACACACACGAGCCCCGTGAACCCTGCACTCCAGCATGCGGGTAGGTCTGAAATTAGATTGTGCTAGCCTGGGTCAGAGTAAGAGCCGAAAGGCAGCGGGCATGCAAGTCGCTGCCCAAGGCCCAAGTAGCCTCTGGAGAGCTGGGGCGTGGGTCACCTCAAATCCAGATGAGAGGTTAAAGAATAAAGAACAAAACAAGTGCCTGCCTTTGGACGAAGGAAAGAGAAAATGTGCCACTTATGAAGAAAGAGACAAGAGGGGCTGGAGGGGCTCCAAGGTGTTACTTAATTCCTCCTGATTCTCTGCGTGCCTGCCTTGGGGTCGTCAAATCCTCAGCCTCTGTTTGAGAAATACACAGAGAACAACAGTAATCAGTAATAGTTGTGCTTTCCGAGTTCCTCATGAGAGCAAGGCACTGACACAGTTCAGATGTGTTGAAAACTCTTCAGTGTAGACATGTGAGTTATGCCCTGTCTACCGGGCTCCAGCACCACTGCTAGCAGGAGGTGGAACTGGACTCCAGTCAGACTCCAGCGGTAACGGTGGCACGTACCACTCCTCATCACTCCGCTCCAGGCAGGGACAGAGGTGGGAGAGTTAGGAACTCAGTGCCCGGGGAGGTAATTGCCCAGATGGCAGCAGAGGACAAGACTGGGGAAGGAGTCCCCAGCTGAGCTCCCAGGGAGGGCAGGGGTCACACCAGGAAGCAAAGGGCCCATCAAGGGCCAGAGGGATGTGCTGACCTGCTAGGAGAGACCCAGCCAAAGCCTCAGGCCTCCAACCAGAATGCAAATGAGGCCTCACACAGCACCAGCCCCAGGAGCTGACTGCATCTTCCTAAAGGATCCAGCACAAGCTGGGTGGGAAACCACAAACACAGAAAGACAGACAAAGTAAAAAGGCAGAAGACTATGTCCCAGATGAAGGAACAAGATAAAACCCCAGAAAAACCACTAAATGGGGATAGGCAACCTTCCAGAAAAAGAATTCAGAATAATGATAGTGAAGATAATCCAGGAGGGACTTCCCTGGTGGCGCAGTGGTTAAGAATCCACCTGCCAATGCAGGGGACATGGGTTCGAGCCCTGGTCCAGGAAGATCCCACATGCCGCAGCGCAACTAAGCCCGTGCGCCACAATTACTGAGCCTGTGCTCTAGAGCCCATGAGCCACAACTACTGAAGCCCGTGTGCCTAGAGCTCGTGATCTGCAACAAGAGAAACCACCGCAATGAGAATTCTGTGCACCGCAATGAAGAGGAGCCCCCGCTTGCTGCAACTAGAGAAAGCCAGCACATAGCAACAAAGACCCAACGCAGCCAAAAATAAATAAATAAATATATTTAAAAAAAAAAAAGATGATCCAGGACCTCAGAAAAAGAATGGAGGCAAGGATCAAGAAGATGCAAGAAATATTTATCAAAGATCTAGAAGAATTAAAGAACAAACAGAGATGAACAATACAATAACTGAAATGAAAAATACACTAGAAGGAATCAATAGCAGAATAACTGAGGCAGAGAATGGATAAGTGACCTGGAAGACACAATGGTGGAAATCACTGTTGCAGAAAAGAATAAAGAAAAAAGAATGAAAAGAAATGAAGACAGCCTAAGAGACCTCTGGGACAACATTAAACACACCAACATTCGCATTATAGGGGTCCCAGAAGGAGAAGAGAGGCAGAAAAGACCCAAGAAAATATCTGAAGAGATCATAGTCGAAAACTTCCCTAACATGGGAAAGGAAATAGCCACCCAAGTCCAGGAAGTACACAGAGTCCCAGGCAGGATAAACCCAAGGAGAAACACACCGAGACACACAGTAATCAAACTGACAAAAATTAAAGACAGAAAACTTATTAAAAGCAACAAGGGAAAAACAACAAATAACATACAAGCGAACTCCCACAAGGTTAACAGCTGATTTCTCAGCAGAAACTCTACAAGCCAGAAGGGAGGGGCATGATATACTTAAAGTGATGAAAGGGAAGAACCTACAACCCAGAATACTCTACCCAGGAAGGATCTCATTCATATTCGATGGAGAAATCAAAAGCTTTACAGACAAGCAAAAGCTAAGAGAATTCAGCACCACCACACCAGCTCTATAACAAATGCTAAATGAACTTCTCTAAATGGGAAACACAAGAGAAGAAAAGGACCTACAAAAACAAACCCAAAACAATTAAGAAAATGGTAATAGGAACACACATGTCAATAATTACCTTAAATGTGAATGGATTAAATGCTCCAACCAAAAGACACAGGCTTGCTGAATGGATACAAAAACAAGACCTGAATATATGCTGTCTACAAGAGACCCACTTCAGACCTAGGGACACATACAGACTGAAAGTGAGGGGATGGAAAAAGTTATTCCATGCAAATGGAGATTGAAAGAAAGCTGGAGTAGCAATACTCATATCAGATAAAACAGACTTTAAAATAAGAATGTTACAAGAGACAAGGAAGGACACTACATAGTGATCAAGGGATCAATCCAAGAAGAAGATATAACAATTATAAATATATATGCACCCAAAATAGGAGCACCTCAATATGTAAGGCAAATGTTAACAGCTATAAAAGAGGAAATTGACAGTAACACAATAATAGTGGGGGACTTTAACACCTCATTTACACCAATGGACAGGTATTCCAGACAGAAAATTAATAAGAAAACAAAGCTTTAAATAGCATAATAGCCAGACAGATTTAATTGATATTTATATGACATTCCATCCGAAAACAGCAGATTACACTTTCTTCTCAAGTGCAGATGGAACATTATCCAGGACAGATCACATCTTGGGTCACAAATCAAGCCTCAGTAAATTTAAGAAAACTGAAATCATATCATATCAAGCATCTTTTCTGACCACAAAGCTATGAGATTAGAAATAAATTACAGGGAAAAAACCCATAAAAAACACAAACACATGGAGGATAAACAATGCTCTACTAAATAACCATGAGATCACTGAAGAAATCAAAGAGGAAATCAAAAAATACCTAGAGACAAATGACAACAAAACACGACGATCCAAAATCTATGGGATGCAGCAAAAGCAGTTCTAAGAGGGAAATTTATAGCAATACAATCCTACCTCAAGAAACAAGAAAAATCTCAAATAAACAATCTAACCTTACACCTAAAGGAACTAGAGAAAGAAGAACAAACAAAACCCAAAGTTAGTGGAAGGAAAAAAATCAAAAAGATCAGAGCAGAAATAAATGAAATAGAAAGAAAGAAAACAATACCAAAGATCAATAAAACTAAAAGCTGGTTCTTTCAGAAGATAAACAAAACTGATAAACCTTTAGCCAGACTCATCTAGAAATAGAGGGAGAGGACTCAAACCAATAAAATTAGAACTGAAAAAGGAGAAGTTAAAACAGACACTGCATAAATACAAAGCATCAAAAGAGACTATTACAAGCAACGATACGCCAATAAAATGGACAACCTGGAAGAAATGGACAAATTCTTAGAAAGGTATAACCTTACAAGACTGAACCAGGAAGAAATAGAAAATATGAACAGACCAATCACAAGTTATGAAATTGAAACTGTGGTTAAAAATCTTCCAACAAACAAAAGTCCAAGACCAGATGGCTTCATAGGTGAATTCTATCAAACATTTAGAGAAGAACTAACACCCATCCTTCTCAAACTCTTCCAAAAAATTGCAGAGGAAGGAACACTCCCAAACTCATTCTACAAAGCCACCATCACTCTGATACCAAAACCAGACAAAGATACTACAAAAAAAGAAAATTACAGACCAATATCACTGATGAACACAGATGCAAAAAATCCTCAACAGAATACCAGCAAACAGCATCCAACACATTAAAAGGATCATACACCATGATCAAGTGGGATTTATCTCAGGGATGCAAGGATTCTTCAATATATGCAAATCAATCAATGTGATACACCATATTAACAAACTGAAGAATAAAAACCATATGATCATCTCAATAGATGCAGAAAAAGCTTGTGACAAAAGTCAACACCCATTTATGATAGAAACTCTCCAGAAAGTGGGTATAGAGAGAACCTACCTCAACATAATAAAGGCCATATATGACAAACCCACAGCAAACATCATTCTCAATGGTGAAGAACTGAAATCATTTCATCTAAGATCAGGAATAAGACAAGGATGTCCACGCTCGCCACTATTATTCAACATAGTTTTGGAAGTCCTAGCCACGGCAATCAGAGAAGAAAAAGAAGTAAAAGCAATACAAACTGGAAAAAAATAAGTAAAAGTCTCACTGTTCACAGATGACATGATATACTATATATAGAAAATCCTAAAGATGCCACCAGAAAACTATAGAGCTAATCAGTGAATTTGGTAAAGTTGCAGGATACAAAATTAATGCACAGAAATCTCTTGTATTCCTATACACTAACAACGAAAGTTCAGAAAGAGAAATTAAGGAAACAATCCCATTCACCACTGCAACAAAAAGAATAAAATACCTAGGAATAAACCTACCTAAGGAGGTCAAAGACCTGTACACAAAAAACTATAAAACACTGATGAAAGAAATCAAACATGAGACAAACAGACAGAGAGATATACCATGTTCTTGGATTGGAAGAATCAGTACTGTGAAAATGACTATACTATCCAAAGCAATCTACAGATTCAGTGCAATCTCTATTAAATTACCAATGGCATTTTTTATAGAACTAGAAGGAAAAAATCTTAAAATTTGTATGGCGACACAAAAGACCCCGAACAGCCAAAGCAATCTTGAGAAAGAAAAACAGAGCTGGAGGAATCAGACTCCATGACTTCAGACTATACTACAAAGCTATGGTAATCAAGACAGTATGGTACTGGCACAAAAACAGAAATGTAGATCAATGGAACAGGATAGAAAGCCCAGAGATAAACCCACACACCTATGGTCAACTAATCTATGACAAAGGAGGCAAGGATATACAATGGAGAAAAGACAGTCTTTTCAATATGTGATGCTGGGAAAACTGGACAGCTACCTGTAAAAGAATGAAATTAGAACACTCCATAACACCGTACACAAAAATAAAACTCAAAATGGATTAAAGACCTAAATGTAGGACTGGACACTATAAAACTCTTAGAGGAAAACACAGGAAGAACACTCTTCAACATAAACCACAGCAAGATCTTTTTTGACCCACCCCCTAGAGTAATGGAAATAAAAACAGAAATAAACAAATGGGACGTAATGAAACTTAAAAGCTTTTGCACAGCAAAGGAAACCATAAATAAGATGAAAAGACAACCCTCCAAATGGGTGAAAATATTTGCAAACTAATCAACAAAGGATTAATCTCCAAAATATACGAACAGCTCGTGCAGAAAATTGCTATTGATTATTGCAGTATTGCTATTATTGATTGCTATTCTCAAATCTTCAACTGTTGTGAAGACACGGCCTTACACACAGGGACTCTGTACAAGGTGGTGACGAGAAGGAGGAGCTCCCAGTCCAGACACTTCCTTTAGCTGCCCGAGGCATCTGGGACCACCGGAGGATTACAGGAGAGATTTGGGTGAACCCCTCCCTCCCTCCCTCCCTCTCACTAGGAGAGCCGAAGGGACAGTGAGGGCTTTAAAAGTGGGAGGTGCAGAGCAAAGTGAGACCTGTGATCCCCATGGGAGCCGCCGGGCAGGCGGCGCAGCCTGCACAGGCTGGGGTCTATATCCAGGGGCTCCTGCAGGCCCTGCGTGCTCTGCTGTGGGTTTTCCCGTGGGACTGCCCGACCCCCTCCCACACCCTAGATGCAGATGCCTTGACGGTTACGTGTTTGTCTGCTTCTCCAGCAGGCATCTTATCAGTCCCTCTCCCCTTCCAAGCCTATCTTAATCCCCCGACATAACAGATGCGCAGGCACAGGACACAGCGCCCGCCCGGCGCCCGCCAACGCCTTCTGCCGAGATCTGGAGGAAGAGGCTTCCCGGCTCCACCCGCTGAACCGAGAAGTATGGCTTGTTCTTTAGGAGCATAACGCAGCGTATTCTCAGGAAAGGGGAAGTTTTATTCTCCAGGGTTTTACACTAAGTGTCCTATGAAGGACATTTGCAGTTATGTAAAGATGCTTAATTAGGATGGCTGCTCCCCAACATGAGAGAGAGATTCTTCGTGGCCCTGAGACACTTCTGGGGGAGCATGTGCAGAGGAAAAACCGATGACAAGAGCCCACACTTAAACTCATTATTAGTGACTACATATTTTTAATTCTCACATAACGTAACGTAAACTGGTGCAGCCTCTGTGGAGAACAGTATGGAGGTTCCTCAAAGAACTAAAAACAGAGCCACCATATATGATCCAGCAATCTCACCCTTGGGTACATCGAGAGAAAAACATGGTTCGAAAGGATACGTGCACCCGAATGCTCATTGCAGCACTGTTTACAGTAGCCAGGAAATGGAAGCAACCTAAATGTCTGTCAACAGAGGAATGGATAAAGAAGATGTGGTACATATATATGATGGAATATTACTCAGCCATTAAAAAGAATGAAATAATGCCATTTACAGCAACATGGATGGACCTAGAGATGATCATACTAAGTGAAGCAAGTCAGACAGAGAAAGAAAAATATCATATGATATCACTTACATGTGGATCTAAAAAAAAATGATACAAATGAACTTATTTACAAAACAGAAACAGACTCACAAACTTAGAGAATGAACTTGTGGTTACCAGGGGGGAAGTGTCGGGGCGGGGGGAGGGATGGATTGGGAGTTCGGGGTTGACATGTGCATACTGCTATATTTAAAATAGATAAGCAACAAGGACCTACTGTATAGTGCAGGGAACTCTGCTCAATATTCTTTAATAAGCTAAATGGGAAAAGAATTAGAAAAAGAATAGATACATGTAGATGTATAACTGAATCACTGCTGTACGCCTGAAACCGGCACAACATTGTTAATCAACTATGCTCCAATATAAAATAAACACTAAAAAAAAAAGAAAAGATCACAGCATGTGTGTAAATGGATCCACAGTCCTTATTTCATTGTAATCAGGGTTGCAGCTTTTCTCCAGCAAAGTGATGGAGGAAGGTTGGTATAGCAGGGCAGCGAGTGACCGCCTGGGCCCCAGGGCAGAGCAGGCAAAGCTCCCAGGACTGGGCAAGCAAGGGCGGAGACGTCTGTGCTCCAGCTCAGAGGTTTTCTACTGCTGATTCAAAATCACTGTAGCAAGACAGAATAGCAAAGTTATGCTAGCACACAGTATTTCTCTGGCAAAGGAGAAAACAGCCCTTTATCATAAGAGGACAGAAATTTAGAAAAACCTCTTCAACAGGGAGGAAAACAAAATGGTCAAGTCTGAGATAATTTGATCAATAAAATAAATAATGGCAGCGACGGATTATAATTCGTAGAATAAAACAAACATCCGTGACCCTCTACTGACAATAGTAAGTTGATGGAGGAGAAGGGACTTCTCTTTCCTATGGAAGAATTCCCACTAACGAACGTAGGAGGAACAATGGAATTAGAAAAAACTGTCACTTATCAAACACTACAGTAATAAACACTGAAGGTTAGAATCATCAATGGATACTGAAATTAGTGAGTGAAAGCTGAGAAGCGGCATATTGAGAGTCTCAAAGCACCTCCCACCAATATTTATATTTAGTTTTCAATAAGAGGAAAACTAGCAACTTTTGAGCAGAGAGACCTGACAGGTACCTCCTTAGCCACGGGATCAAAGTTGCCATCGTTAGGAACGAGACATAAAGGCACCAGTGCCTCCTGGGTGATGCCTTGAGAAAAGCACACATTGCTCTGAGCTATTCTTGCCCAAAATGCATAACACCCATTTAATCACCAAGAAATATCAGACAGTCCCAAATTGAGGGACATTCTAAAAAAAATAGCTGGCCGGTACTCTTCTCACGTGTCAAGACCATGGGAGACAAAGACGGACTGAGGACCATCCCGGATGAGAGGGGAGGAAGGATGCCTGACTACCAGACGCACTGCCCCGTCCTGCACCAAATCCTGACCCAGAAAATGGAAGCTAGAGAAGCGGCTGGAAAAACCACAACAGGGTTACACGTTACGAGTATTGTATTAATGTTACTTTCCTGGCTTCACTAATTTTACTCTGGTTATGTAAGACATTAGCACTTGGAGGAGCCAGGGGAAGGGTAGGAAGAAATTCTTTGTACTATTTTGGCAACTTTTTTGTAAATCTGAAATTAGTTCAAAAAACAAAGTTGAAAATGTTTTAACGGTGAGCAAGGAGCAGCCGCGGCAGCAGCTATGATGCACCGAGCACCTTCTCAGTGCTGACAACACGGATGGCGGGGCCCACGCCAGCCTGTGCACTCCCAGCTGCAGCCTCCTGTGCCCACTTCACAGATGAGGAGACTGAGGCAGAGGGAGGAAGGTCCCACAGGTGCCGAGCGGTGGGTCGGGGTTAGGAGGACGGGGAGGTGAGAGGCGCCCACACCAGTAACACCACAGGCTGGCTTTGCCATCACAGGTGAATGACGGTGACCCAGGGCCTCTGCCTGCACGGCCCTCAGGAAGAAAGCTCCTGGAGCACTTCCCAAGGTGAGGCCGTGCCCTGAGGGAGACGGGAGAGCTCTGGGAGCCGCGGGCAGGGAAAGGCCTGAGCACCTGTCCTGCCTGGGCCCATTCACGAGCCCCTCGCCTCTCGGTTCTCACCTTCAAAGGGAATCCTGGGGGTCTCTTTACCCCGGCCAGGGAGCACTGGCACCGGCCCAAATGTGGCCACAAGAGTGACTAAAGAGTCATCCATTCAGTCCACAGTGACGCTGAAAGCTTAAGGTCCCCAGGAGTGCAGAAAACACAAAGACTGGACCCGGGCAAAGCAGAGCTGGGAAGGAGACGACCCTCTGAGCATCTGTGTGACGTGAAGCCCACCCACCTGCTGGAAGGTTAAGCACATGCTTTCGCTTGATTATCACGAAGCCTTACAAGATTTGTATTACATTTGCTTTTTATAGATGAGAAGAGAGATTTGCAAAGGTCAAGGCACGAAGTCCTTGCAGCTGGAGCTGGAAACGACCTCTGCCCCAGCAGCGCCAGGTGTGTCTCCATTTCACCAGATTTCCCCTAGAGACACACCAACAACCACAACTGTCTGCCGGGCCCTCACATCTAGCCCCCCTCACTTAGACTGAGAGAATTCTCTTACCAAAAAAAAATTTCTCTAAATGCTGTCGGGTAACAACATCATCTCAAGCAGGAGGTTGGGTCAGAAAGAGCAAAGAGAAGCAAGCAGCACAACCGCTCAAATACTCAAGACAACTTAACTGCAATCAGAGGCGGCGGGCAAGGCCCTGCGGGCTCCACACCCGCACACCACGCGAATGCGGCGTGTCAGCTTCTCAACCGTGCTGGCCTCAGCTTCCCCTGGTGGAGAGGTGGGCCTGGCACGCTGGGCCGGCAGGGTCACGGCTAGGAGCCCACGTGCGGGAGCAGCAAGCCTAGCCCGGTGCCTGGGAAGAGCGCAGCGAACCACAGGCGGGGCAGGGGGCTGGGGTGGAGGGAGCCGGCAAGCGAGTCCCCCCCGACCCTCTGCGTCCAGGGCGGCGTCGCGTCTCCTGGAGCGGCCACGTCCGTGGCCCACATGCCGCGGGCGGCCTCATGTCCCACTGCGTGCCAGCTTCTGTCTTCCTGAGCACAGCACATACGGGAAATTCTTGGCAAATGTGGCAGCTCACAGGACACGTCCAGTCCAGTCTCCGGGCTGCTGTCCCTGCTTGGTTGTAGAAGATTCCTGGGTCAGCCCTTAAATGAGCTGAGATCAAAATCAGTGCCAATGGAAAATTAATTTCCTTTCCCCCAGTCACTTCTCAGAATCTTTAATATATAAGGTGCCGGGGACGGGTGGGCTTGTGCACTCTGATGTCACTTTACGGCTAGTTCCAAATGCCCTATAAACACTCACAGGGCTCGGTGTCAACTCAAGAGCATATAAATGCGAATATAAACCCACTGATGAAACCTCCTTGCAACTCCCTCCCGACTTTCCTCTTTCCCTGTATCAGAACGCTGCCCTCGCCTCTCTGAGCCCCACCTTCCCGGCTTCCTCCGTGAAGGCTTCCTCACCCCTTCATCCATCCATCTATTCATCCATCTGTTTGTTCGTTCGTTCGTTCATTCATTCAGCATCTCCTGCTCACTAGACACCTCTGGCTCTGGGCCAGCTGGGCACCAGGATACAGAGATGGAAATGCAGGGCCTGGAACCACAAGTTCTCATAAAATGGTAGGAGAAGACGCTATAGAGACAGAGACAAGCCAGGCAGGAAGGGCCCTGGGGAAACACGCAAGACGGCAACGGGTCTCCACGAAGGGCTGGGGAGGAAGCAGACGGTGTGGAGGAAAAGACTTCTCAGGCAAACGGAACTGCATTTGGCAAAGCAAACAAACACGGGATGCCCCGTTCGGGGAGTTGCTTGTAATACTGGGTGGGCTTCTGGCCAGAGCAGAAAGAGTGACAGACGGAAAAAGAGGGAGGAACTGAGATGGAGAGGCCGGCGGAGGCCAGATTACGAAGAGCCTTCGAGGCAGTAGCTCTCAAACTTTGCTGCAGACCGAAAACTCCCAGACAAGTTTGTGCGGGCAGTGGTGCCGTTTTTTAAATCTATGGCGGCGAAGCATCATCTCCAGAAGACAGATTATACCCATCCAAGTGTCAAGTTCAAAGAGTTTTGACAAATGTACACTCGGATAATTGACACAGCAAAAACGATAAAGCTTGTCCATCATCGCCCCTCCAAAGTTCCTTTCTGCCCCTGTCGGGCAGTTCACAGTGCTCCCAGCCCTCAGGAAAACAGAGATCTGCTTTCTACCACCCTAGATGGGTTTGCTTATTCTAGAATTCACACAAGTGGAATCACACAGTATGTACTTTCTGTGTCTGGCGTTGTAATGAAACCCATTCCTGTTTCTAAGTGCGTTGCAGCTTGTTCCTTGTTATCGCCAAGAGTACTCCACAATCCTACAACTATCAATTTATGTGCTGTTGGACACAGGGGTTATTTCCCGTTTGGGGTTGTCCTGAACAAATGCGATGAACACTCATGTATAAGTCTTGCAGAGATACAAGTTTTCATTTCTCCTGGGTAAGTACCGAGTAAGAAGACTGCTTCCTTGCATGGGAACTACAGGTTTAACTTGCAAAGAAACCGCCAACAGTCCTGCAAAGTGGCTGGACCATTTTACGCTGTCCCCAGCAGCACACGTGTCTCATTTCCTCCACTCCTCGCTGACCGTCCAGGGCAGCGGTTGTGCAGGTGTGTCTCATTGTGGTTTCGCCTTTAATTCCCCCGAAAATTTATGATCGTCCTCATCTTTTCACAGGTGTGTTGGCCATTCATATACCTTCTTTTGGTGGGCCAAATTTTTACGCCCTTTTTAATTGGGTGGTTTTATTAAGTTATATAATTTATTTATATATTCTAGAAACAACTCCAATGGTATTTTCAGCAATAAAAGTTCCCATTTGTTCTTCTTCTTTCGTTTCTTTCCTCATTCTGTTTCTGTTTTTCATTAAATCCTTGAGCACAGCTCTAATAACTGTGGCCGCATCCGGGTATGCCAACACGCTCGCAGCCTAATCATTTCTGAGTCTGTGGCAAGGCACGGACTCTTCTCCATGTGATGCTTCCTGTGTTTCTCCTTCTTTCCAGGTGTTGGCGGGTTTCGTGTTGAGACCCGGATGTCTGGGTCTCTCGTCTTCCTTTCAAGAGTGTTGGAGCCGGTTTCGACTGGCGGTTAAGGAGCTCAGCCTGCTCCTTCCCAGGCTTGTTTTTCAGCTCCCTCGGGCAAGTCTCGAGCGGGGCTGGCCCGAGGCGTGAGGGGTGGCCCTCACCTGGCGGTGGCCCCACCCGAGAAGCCGCAGGTGTTCATCGTGACTGCCCCCGGCCACGCGAGAGCGAGCCCGTGGCGCTGGCCAGCTCACAGCCCTGGTGGCTCTTGTCCTGGCTCCCGGGGGTCTCTGCCTCCATGGGTAAGGCCTAGGGTTCAGCAGTGAGCTCAAGGTGACCCCTATGCAGATCTGGAGCTCTCTCTTTGCTATATCCTTTCCTGGTCCTCTGCCCCGCGGTTTCAGCCACCTCAGCCTTCCCAAACTCTGATCTGCATCTCCTCAGCTCAGCAAAACTGCCATCCATATTCCTGGCTTGAGTTCCTGCTACCCACACGCCTTGGCAGGACGCCAAGGCAATCATAGGGCTCACCTCATTTGTTTCTCTTCTTTCAGGGGTCACACAGCGCTGTGCTGGTTTTTTGTCATCTTTCTATGGTCTGACAACTATTACTTAAATCATTTTTTCCCCTATTTCCTAGTGGTTTACAGCAGGAGGGCAAGCCTGCCACCAATTAACTCCATCATGGCAGAAGCTGGCGTTCACCTGGCGAGCCTTTAGAAAAAAAAATCAACGCACAGGCCACATTCCAGATCAACTGAATCAGAACTTACGGGAAGGCCCCAGTGTCGGTAGTTTGTAAGGTCACCAGGTGACGCCAATGTTCAGCCAGCCTGAGAAACAGGGCCTCGCAAGGGAGAGGCCGCACGGTACCGGCCGATGTTTGTCAGTCACGTTAAAACTGCGTGGGGAGACTGTACAGACCCCACCTCAGATTCCGATTTGGTCAGCCTGGCATGAGACGTGGGCATTTTTATTTTTTAATATCCCCGGATGATTCAGATCTGATTTGAAGCCAGAATTGAGAACCAGATCTACAGGCACTGGCGAGCCATTGAAAGATTTCAAAAACCGCGAGGCTACCATCCGGTCGCATTTGGCAGCTGGTGGAATCCCTCGATTCACAACCATCCCCAAGCTCAGCGACGGGCAAGTCGCCCACAGGAACACGGTCCGACAGCCTGTTCCGTCCGCTCCTGTGGGCTCCAGGCCGCCCTCTCGGCGCTGGGCCGCAGCTTCAATCCCGACCCCTGGTCCCCACAGTCGCCCTCCGAGGAGCTGGGGCTGTGGACACAGACAGGGCTGGTCTCTGCCCTCAAGGAGCCCGCGGTCGGGGGGGGGAAACGGAGAAGCGAACGGCCGCAGCAGATGAGCACAGCGCTTGGGGCACTCCGAGAGGGGCTGGCGGCACGCCGGGGAGCCAGTCTGGGAAGCCGCCCCATTAGACGGGTGTCTGAGCTGGGTTCTCAAGGCTCACGTGGCGTCAGCGGGGCAAAGGAAGTGGAAGCATTCGGCATGTGCTCTCAGCCTAAAGCGAGAGGAATACGAGGCTGACTAGACCAGGAGCCTGAACCCACGTGATAACAGGAAAAGCTGACACGAAGGAAGGAGGGAATTCCAGGGACGCTTGGTCGCCACCTTCAGAGCTCTAAAGGATGTGGAAAGAGGAGGGAGGCATGGATCACACTGACCAAGTAGTAGACCCAGGATCCACATGTAGAATGTCTAAGAAGGCATATTTGTGTGCACATATGGAAGAGCTTTCTCATCAGGCAAGTAAAATGTGTGTTTATGCACTCCATTTATTTTTTTGGTTGCCTGTACTTGGCACTTACCAATATTACGTGTGCGTGTGTGTGTGTACCATCTTGTATGGGAATTGTCAGCCTCCTTCTATGTCTGAGCTCCTTGCAAGCAAGGATTGTGACAGATTCATCTTTACACCTCCAGTGCTGTACGTGGCACTCAGTCATAGCACAGAGCTGCCTGGAAAAGTAGGCAAGGCTTCACGGAGAAATGACATTTGAGCCATTTAAGAAAGAAACGGTGGCATCTCAGGGGATGGAGAGAGGACAGGTGGCTTTCCAGGCAAGAGAAACAGCACAAGTGAAGGCACACAGCCTGTGCCCTGTTTTCTGCTGGCTGAGGGCAGCCCTGCAGCCACAGACACCAAATGCCACCAGAAGGAGCCTCCTCAAACCCCGGCGGGGACTGCAAGAGACGCTGCGGTCACCGCACATCATGGCAAAGCCTGCTGAGCAGGTGCACAAGTGACAGAAAATTTTATATTTGGAAGAGACTTTCACTGGGAAATTTTACATAATTATAAATTAAATAATTTTCACTTTCAAGGACATTTCCATCGACAATATTCCTCACTCAAAAGAACACGTCAACCTCAGCTGACCTAATGGAACCAGGCTAATGGATAAAATGAGAATGGGTGATCAGCTGTATTATGAAACTCTTGAATCAAAACACCTTAATCAGTCCATTTGTATTTTGCAGGCAGCCATCAAAGCCTAATCAGTTTACCGCAAACGGCGCTGCTCTGGACACTTGTTCGATCCTTCATAACAAATAGCGACGCTTCGTCTGGTACAGCAATACCGCGTTGCCTAGTAAATTAAATCAGCGAGTATTAACTACCTGAATTATGCATGAACCTTTCCACTGTCAATGCAAATATGATTATTTTATCTGTGTTACTATATTAAGTGATTCATCCTTAAATTTCCCTTGCATTCACAATATATTGAGGATAAAAAAACACTAGAAGGAAAACAAGACTTTAAAATGATGTCGGAAAACATTACTTTCTGAAGTGCACAAACCAACTGGCCGTTGCAGAGGCCAGGCCCAGCACACACAGAATGCCTACCAGCCCCAAGCTTTGAACACAGTTATGCCTGTGAAGATAGAGCACCCGACTCCCCTCCTGAAGCCACTGTGCTCACTTAACTTCTAAAGAATGTGAGCATAATGGCAGAATTACTTAATTGTACAGAAGAAATAAAAATTCACCCCCATCTTGCTATTCTACCAGCACCACCCAGTACAGCACTGGTGCAGAGGGCCCAGAATCCAAAGTCAGACCTCACCGTCAAGGTTCACTGCCCACACAGCCAGGGCACATTACCAACTCAAGGCCTCAGTCCATTCCTCTGAAAAGAAAGGATCGTGCTACCCACCTTGAAGGGCTGGGGTGAGGATATTTGGTGGACATGGGTAGAGCACCAGCCTCGGCAAAGCGGTCTGAAATGGCCTATTAGTCTCCTGTGGTTAGTCCCCTTGGGCCATGTCCACACGCACACAATTTATAAATGGACGTAATCTCAGTGAACATAGGTAACTCACATGCATCTACCCTCTAATGCCCACATCATATACCATTACCTAAATGGACCATAAACCACCAAAAACGGCCCCTGTCAGTGGGCATTCAAGTTGTTCTCATATTTGCTAGTACAGATGAAGCTTGGGACAACATCTCCATGCGTGCCTTTTCCGTAGTTCTGGATTATGTGAAGACAGAGGCAAAAGACAGGGTCATCATCATAGCACAGATTATATGTACTGACAGGCGGCCTTCTTAAGAGGTTGTACCAACTTACACTGACAACAGAAACATGTTAATATACCAGTCTCCACATACTGTTGCCAGCACTGGACCTAACATTTTAAAGACTATACATACACACGTGCATACATACAAAATACATATACATACCTAATGCATACATCATACACGTACCTACATATACATACATAACACGTATGTGTGTATGCACATGCCTAATGTGTGTGCATATGCACATACCTGATATATACATATATACATACATGACTAATCCATGCATCATACATACATAGGCACATACATAATACACACATACGTATGTAATGATGGCTCAAAGATATGTGAGTTTTTCTTTGAATAATCAGAACAATTAGTAATTGCAATGAGACTTAAAAACGATGGGCGGGCCTCGGTGGCAAACACGCTGGAGAAACGTGAACAGAGCTTCTGCCCCAGAGCAGGTCCCAGCGCACGGGCTCCGTCGGGGCCGGCTTCCACACCAGCCGCCTTGCCCATATTATCCCACTTAATCCTCACAACCATCCTAAAACGTAAGTAAGGATTTTTTTTCTCCAGTTGACAGATGAAGCAACTGAGGCTCAGATGGATGGTGCAGCTTTTCTAAGCTGATACAGTTACTAAGTGATCGAGCCAGATTCAAACTCATGATTTTTGAAAAAAAACAACAAAGTGATTCAATGGGAAAAGCAGAATCCTTTTTCACTGACGCACTCGGTACAGTTAAGACGTCAGTTTTCCCCAAGTTTATCTACAGATGCCTGCAATCCCAGTCACGGTTCCAGCAGGATGTTTGGGAGGAATCAATGAGTTGATTCTAAACGTGATATGGAAAGGCAAAGGAAGGAGAACAGAAAAACATTTTGAGAAAGGAGCTGGAAGACTCACACTACCTGGTTTCCAGACTTACTCTAAAGCTGCTATAATCGAGACACATGGCGAAAGAGACACATACATCAACAGAACAGGCGAGAGTCCAGAAACAGACCCACACCCGTCAGCCAGCTGCTTTTCAACAAAGGTGTAGAGGCAATTCAACAGGGAAAGAAACGCCTTTTAAACAAACGTTGCTGGAGCAACTGGACATTCATACACTGACCGGTCAGTCAGTCTCAACCCATCCCTTCCATAAGAAGAGAAAATAAAACCAAAATTAATCACGGTGCTCACAAAAAACCTAGAACTCCAAAAGTTTCAGAAGAAAACACGAGAGAAAATGTTTGTTACCTTGGATTAGGCAAAGGTTTGCTGAATACAGCCCCAAAATCATGATCCATAAAAGAAAAAAAAAATCGGTAAATTTTACGCCATCAAAATATTAGACTTCTAATCTTTAAAAGACACTTAAGAAAATTAAAAACACCAAATAACAGAAGGGAAGATGGTATTTGTAAAGCACACATCTGGTAAAGGTTTTGTGTCCAAAGTATATCAAAAACTCTCAGAAGTCAATAATATGAAAATAAGCAACCTACCTCTTACCAAAGAAGACACACTGGTGGTAAATAAGCAAATGAAAAGGTGTTTAACGTTATCAGTAACTGGGAAATACAAATTAAAACCACGCACCCATTAGAATCGCCGGAAAACGAACAGAACTTGGAAGACTGAGGGCTGGCAAGGGTGCAGAGCCCCGAGGGCTCTCGTTCGCTGCTGGTGGGAATGCCAGATGGTGCAGCCACTGGAAACCAGGTGGGCAATTTCTCATATAGGATAAACATGCACTTGCCATGTGACCCAGCAACCCCACTCCTAGGTATTTCCCCAAGAGAAAGGAGAACATGTTCACACAAAAACTATAAGAGAAAGTTTATAAGCAGCTTTATTCATAACTACCAGAAACCGGAAACAAACCAAATGTTCTTCAACTGGTGATGGCTAAGCAAACTGTAGTACATCCAGAGATTGGAACGCTGTTCATCAATCAAAAGGACCAGATTACCAATACACACAACAGCATGAATGAATCTCAAATGCATCATGCCACGTGAAAGAAGCCTGACAGCAAAGGCTACACACTTTATGAGTCCATATATTCAGGAAACATTCAGGAAAAACAAAACCGATCAGTGGTGGCCAAGGGTGTGGCACAGGGAGCAGGCCTGCCTACAAGGGAGCACGAGGGGACTTTTTAGGGAAAAGGGACTGTTCTGCATCTCAATTTTGGTGGTGGCGGTTACATATATCATTTTGTCAAAATGCCTAAGGCAGGCAGAGGAATTACCGTGCAGAAAACTGAGAGGCAGCAGAGCTGCAGTAAGACTGAAGGCCAGAAGAAGGGAAACCCGGAGAGACAGGAGACAGTCCAGGACAGCCTCGGATGGGGAGACAAAAGCCCGACCTATGCAATCATCATGGTCCTTACAGAAACACACAGTTTTCATCAGAAAAGTGAATGCTTTATCCTCATCTGTCATGGAGTTAAAATAACTAGATAGGAAGCATGTGAAAACCCAGTAACACTGGTCGAAACACTGACAAAAAATGTCTTCACAGCATGCCATTTCTCTCCATTTAATTGGAAACTGCTCTCAGAGAAAGAAAAACACTGTCCCGCAATCAGCCTACAGTCAAGAAGAACCTATTCCAAAGCGTTTCCTCTTTGCTTTCTTTGCTTTCAAATCTCTCTACATGGTCACTTGTAAGAGTACAGAGTTTTATGGAATTTTAAAACAGTTTTTCACAATTATATTTAGCAAAAGGCAAGAAGAAAACCGCAAAAGTGCTAGACCCTTCGTGGCAGTAGCTCCCTGGACGCCGTGGGGAAGGCGCCGCTCGTACTCAGGCTGCGTGGCACAAAACCAGCCAGTTCGACTCCCACCCAGGCCCTCCAGCCCTCTGTCACCACCCCCCCACCCCAAATCTTGGCCATGGCGGGGAAGGAGGGGTGACAGCAGCAGTGGATGGGGGCGAGGTCTCAGTGGGGGAAGGGCTGGGGTCACGGAGGGCTTGGAGGTGGGACGACGGCTGGCGCAAGGTTTCAATGAGAGGAAAGAGCTTCCCGGGTGGGGAGAGGCAATTTCCCCAGGAATGGTCGCCACCTGGGCAAAGCCCTGAATCGCAGGACAGAGTGGTGGGATCCAGGAACTGAACCCCCATTAAGAGGAGGCAGCTCAGGGTGGAGAGCACGCAGCCCCCCGCGGAGCCCGTCTAGGCGTGGAGAGGACGGCCCTCCAGGCACACACAGGAGACAGAGCCCCAGGTTCCGAGGCCGGGACCTAAACCAGACAGGCTACCACACCCCGGCCCCCGGCCCCCAGCAGTCAGCAGGAGGCCCGCCCCACGATCGCTCAGGACACTCCAAACACTCAAGTCAGCGCCACGGTCCCTGGAGCAGCCGTCCAGCTCTTCAGCCTTGGAGGCCAAAAGTGACAAAAAAGAACCTGAGAAGAGCTCAGGCTTTGCGTGGCCAAACCTGGTTCAAACCCTGGTTCTGCTCCTTACGAGGCGTGTGAATTTGGCAAATTCTTTAACCTCAGGAGCGCCAGAGAAGTGAGGGAGACCCAGCGTAAAGGAGAGTCCAGGGGGCGGCAGCCTGTGTGCGGGGACCTCAGATCACAGGCTGTCCCCGAGGCCAGGGGATCGAGGATACACCACCTCACCCTTTATCATGACAGGTAACCACGAAGCTTACACACACATTGCAGCACAAAGGTACCACTTTCATCTGGTCAGATGTTGTTGCATGTCAAACTTTTGCTTTAAGAAGTTTCTCCTTGTAATGATCAATTCTATTTCACCAAAAGGCCAAATTCCCAGAAACGGAAGTGCCACCGGACAATCCATGAGAATAAAGCACATAAATGGTCTGAAATAAGGGTTTTGACAATGAGCCAGCCCTCAGTGGTGCCAAGCACGGGTCCTTAATAGTTCGCCTTGTCACTCCACACTCAGCATTGGCGAGATTTGAAACCACGTTAGTAACTTGCCTTCCATGTGCAATTCAGAACAGACAGGCTGAAAAATACAAAAGAATACAACCAACCAGGAAGCCTGACTGTGATTTCTGGTGCGGTGGCCGGAGATAGACGAGTTATGTGCGTGTGACTGTCGACCCTGCAAAGAGCCCCAAGTCCCCCCACAAAACAGGCACCAAACAAGAAAGTTCAAGGTGCTCCACGACCATCACCTCCTGAGGTCCTCACGCTGGGCCATGGGGGAGGTGTTGCGATGGGCCCACTGTGTCCACGGTCACATCCCAGACTCCTGTGTGCTACCAGCCAGGAAAGCCGCTTCCTCCAGGAAGGCACCTGTTGGCTCTGCGGGTGTGACTGGGGGTTTCTCAGAGAAGGTAACTGCGCAGCGAGATTAACATGGAGACGGAACTGCCCCTTGCCATCTGTTCCCAAATGCCTCTCCAGCGGACGGACCGCTTGCCTCCCCTGGGGCACAGCCCCCCGCACGGCTGCTCCCACCTGCCGCTCCCCCAACACCCACATGACCAGCTATTCACTCCTCCTCCCTCAAAGCCCACTCAAGTGCCCTCCTCTGAGAAGACTGCCCGGACCTCCTCTCCCTTATTCTGGGTTCACTCCGACATGGTCAAGGTGAAGAAGAAAATCAACGTGTTCAAAACTGCACGCTTGATGCTGCTGTAAGATATTCTACATAAAGACACAAATCAGGGAAAACTCCTTCCTGGGCGTCCTGCCCCCCCCCCTTTTTTTTTTTGGTTTGGGAAAGATGGCCATACGCACATGTTCAGTCAATGTTCTATTATAATGAAAATAAATGTAAAGTTGTCCACTACAAACATCCTAAGTGGTCGGGGTCATAAACGTATCATTAGACCGGCCAGACCAGCTGCCCACCCCCAGTCCACGCGCATCTCCGTGCTTCTCTCCATCCTTGACACCCAAGCCAAGGCCTGGCCCCGAGGAGGAACTCCATCAACGTTTCTTACAGCACTCACTGAATTTACCAGGTATCCGGCGACAGCTCTGCCTCTCCCCAGGGACCACAGGCGCCACTGTTCACCTTGTACTTCTCAGGGCCCAGCCTTCTCTAACGCACAGCACGTCCTCACAACAAGCCTGGAAACTAAACGAAACTGAAGAATGCTTAACAAGGGAAGGATGCTGTCAGTGGACGGAAAAGCTTTAAAATCTGGTGACCCATTTCTTCCTTATCTGAAATTTGAGTTTTTATCCAGCTCACATGAAAGCCTCCTGTTTCTGTTATCAGACCCAACAGCTACACGAACACCACGTGTTCCTATGACCCGGTCCCAGGAGCAATCTTTTTCTCAGGATTCAAAGGAAGAAAGAATCTAGCACGTCACATTAGAGAGCAGTGTGTCTTCTCGGGATGAAAGATGCCCCGAATGAACCAGTGCATCACTGGTTTCCTCCACACAGGGCTGCCTCAATGGAGGCGGCTCCCAGGCCGCGTGGTGACAAGATGCCCTGAAAGCTCTGGCAGAGACAGCGTTCTGATTTGCCAAATAGTGGAGGTAGGTGAGACCAAGAGGAGAGTGTTACGGGGCTTGATGCTTTCATGCATTTTAACAACCTAATTAACATTAAGGTGGTGACAGATACACAGAAGAAAGGGGGTTAAGAAGTTAAGGATTATAAACTGTTCTACTTGAACATACTGCTTTGAATAGGCCGGTGCTTGACAAACTGTTATTAACTTCATATTTTTCCAGTCTGACGTTCAAATTAACTTTTCTGCTAGAAATAAAGCTTTTGCAAAAGACTGTTAAAAGGAAAAAAAGAATGCATTTGTTAAACAAATCAAAATGCTCTGATTTGCTTTGAGATCACATGAGCGCAGGTCAAAATATGTTTCAGTTAAGCTCACATTTGTTTGAGGTCATAACAACGAGAATGTCCACTGCTACAGAGCGTGGGGTACCGTAGACAGCCTCCCATACAGCTGGTGCTGATAAAGTGGGACAGCACTGCTGGAAAGCAACTTGACAGCAGATAACAAGGGACTTTCAAACGTTCACACCTTTTCACAAAGCAATTCTACTTCTGGGAATCTCTCCTAAGAATATGATCTGGAATTCGGAAAAAATCTTTCCAAGGAAATAAACATTTATCACAACAGTGTCTATTAAATTAACAATAAAAGGTAACCAAAAGTTTGGCAAACTTATGGTTACCAAAAGGGGAAAGGGAGGGAGGGGTAAATTAGAAGTTTGGGATTAACAGATACACACCCCTACATATAAAAAGATAAACAACAAGGTCCTACTGGACAGCACAGGGAACTATACTCAATATCTTGTAATAACCTATAATGGAAAAGAATCTGAAATAGAATATATATATGTATAACTGAATCACTTTGCTGTACACCGGAAACTAACACAATATTGTAAACCAATTATACTTCAATTTAAAAAATTAACAATAAAAAGGTCAGTACCTAAACATCCAACGCTTGGAAAAAATATTTAGAATATTCTGGTAACACTGTGCAATAGAGTATCATATAGCCATTAAAATTACAATGACAATGATGTTGACTGAAAGGTACTAACACTGAGTGGAGAAGCCAGGATACAAAAACATCCATATAACTTGGTAAATGGAAAGAGCAAGAACCACGGCATGAGACGGGCAGGGGCTCACATCTGACCTCTGCCATTTACTAGCCGCGCCAGCTTGGTCCAACCTCTCAAACTTATCTGATCTTCAGATTCCACATGTGTAAAATGGGGAAAAGTAAACGCTCTCTGGGAGTTGTTCTAATGAAAAGCTTAGAATAATATCTGTCATATAGTAGGCACTTGATAAATAGTGGCTGTGATTGTTACAATAGTGTGTAGGAAAGAGAATAAAAACGGTGATGGAATCAAATTTTCATGAGGATGAGGAGAAATTGCATCACTCAGAGACTGCTGGGGGGAATGTAAAATGGTACAGCCACTCTGGAAAACATTTTGACAGGTTTTTTTTTTTGCTGGTAAACTAAACATGCCATGACCATGTTCCCCAGCAATTGCACTCCTGCTTATTTTCCCCGGAGAAATGAAGACCTATGCTCACACAGAAACCTGTACATGAAATTTTCTATCAGCTTTATTCACAATAGCCCCAAACTGGAAACAACCTACACGTCCTTCAGTGTGTAAATGGTTAAACTAACGGTGGTACATCCATTCTGTGGAATAATAGTCAGCCATGAAGAGGAATGAACCATTGAACGAACCCAGCAACTGGATGGCTCTGCAGAGAATTATGTGAGTGAAGAAAACCAATCCAAAAGGCCTGTATGGTGTATTTATAGGACACTCTTGAAGTGAAAAAATATAGAAATGGAGAACAGAATAGTGGATTCTAGGGGTTAAGGAAAAGCTGGTGGGTGTGGCTCTAAAAGGACAACATGAGGGGCTCTTGGGGTGATGGATCTGTTGTCTCTTGACTGTACCATGATGCCAGTATCCAGGCTGTGACACTGTACTACAGCTGTGCAATATGTCCCCCCTGGGGGAGACTGGGTGAAGGGTGCACGGATCGCTTTGTATTATTTCTTACAACTGCATGTGAATCTACAACTGTCTCAAAATAAAAAGTTTAATTAAAGAAAAGAACAACAACAAAAAAAACAGTGATTGAGTCTGGGCGGTAGAACCATGATTGATTTTTTCCTCCAACATTTTAATAGTTTTAACATTTTCTAGAGTAAACTTGTTATGCTATTATAATGAAAACACATCTCCATAAACATAAAATTGTCCACTAAAAATGGATAAGGTAATAGAACTTTATTGGTACCCTTGCTTTCAGACCTCCTCTGATTTAGCAGCCTTTAATCTCCATGTGATGGCTACTCCAGTGGGGAGCTTGCTGAGATCATGTTCCTTTCCGGTCTAGAAGCCTCCGAAGTGGCCTGCAGCACTGCATCCAAGCCATGAATGCCTGGCCCGACCTACCTTTCCCAAAGGCCAACATGAAAATCCGAATGTATCATGTCACCAGGGCTGACCCTGCCTTCTGAGCTCTACTGGGGCTGCTCCCTGACTGTTCGGCGGGACTGGGTCCCCATAAGGCTCCAACCGGTGCCCAGGGTCCAGGGAGCTCTTGCCCGTTCTCAGCCAGACGACCTGCCCCCCTGAGCGCACTGGGTCTGGGTGACACCCTCCCCATCTTGGAGCACTCACCAAGCATGCTTCAGCGCCAAGCGCGGTGCTAAGCCCTCTATTAGGGTCGTTACTCCTATTTGATAGACAGGAAACAGACACCTGGAGAGGTTCTGTCACTTGCCTGGATGACAGGGCTGGGGTCAGGCCCGGGCTGGGCTCTAAAGCCCGTGCTCTGGACCTCCTCACTGCGCTGGCTCTGCATCGGCAGGACCTGCAGCCGAGTCATCCACAAAATACGGATACCGGACAGAGAGAGACACGGAGAGACTGAGCCACGTTTCCCTTCAAAGGCCCGCGACTTCTAGAAGGCGGGGCTCCCCCCGTCCGGTGGAGCTGGCGCTGTCTCAGAACAATGGGGGCCCCGTGATGAAGGCTCCTCCACAGCCCACACACCCACCTCTAGTGGGCGACACCAGTTGTGACTGTTTATACCTCAGGTTCCCTCTGCACGTTTTGTTTGCAGAAAGGACGCTGCTGTTTAGATTTTCTTTAAGTATGAAACCCACTAGACCGTACCATTAGTACAAAACATAAATGTCAACATGAAACCCACCAGACTGTACCATTAGTACAAAACATAAATGTCAGCTTCTAGCTTCAACGTTCTAAGAAAATCTCTCTTTAAATAAGCCATCCTTTCTCTTCCACGCAGAAGGTGTTTATGTTGTAAAGTGAGAATCACCAAGTCCCTTGAATGAAAGCACCAGGGCAGCACCAGGAGCTCACCCCGCCAAGCACTCCATGGACGCAGACGTGCCCAGGGAAGCACAGGGCTTCTGACTTCACCGGGTGACAACTCTGCTCTGTTTCAAAGCAAACGTCTCTCTTCTGTTCCCGGTCCGCTTAGAGAGGGAAGGGGTAGGTCCTTCACCACGAGGCCCCACTGAGACCCACCCCGAGCCGCACGGCGGAGAGGAGAGAGCCGCTCTGGGTAACGACGACCCAACTGGCGCTCTCCACGTGGGAGCCCAGCCTGCCTCTGTCAATGAACCACCTTTTATTCCTCTGATTCACTGTTAAAAATAAACATTTCTTTTTCAAAGTGCTACCAGAACTCTCTCCCAAAGCTGCTGCATTACAGCTCCCTCCCCCCACCGCCCTGGGAAGTGCTGCAGTGTCTGGAAGAGGAGGCCGTCCAGGCTCAAAGGGGCAGCCCTCAGACTCCAGTTTCACCCATGACGCTGCTGCCAGAAGCGTAAGAGGACCCGACAGGCTGTCAGAGCTCCCCTCCGCTTTTAGACTAAAAGGATGCAGCCAAACTCAGCCGTAACCTAACCATGGCTTAGACGATGTGTTAGAGAGGTGGCTGGTAAGGGGCTTGAGGGGGACACACAGATTCTGAGGTGCGCTCGCATCAGGAAAGCGCAACAGGGGCTCAGAGTATGGGGGGCAAGTGGGGGAGGGGAGAGAGAAGGTAGGAGAGAAGAGGGAGAAGGGAAGAGAGTGCTTAGAGCTGGGGGAGAGAAGACGGGGAGAGAGAGACAAAGGGAGAGGCAGCGAAGAGCGGAGAGGCCGAGAGTGGCGTTGTCTTCCCACCAGTAACCCTTCTGCCCCTGCACCGCAACCCCGAGCCCGCCCTGCCCTCTCTCAGGAGGGCAGAGGCAACCCGGTGGCTCTCGGAGACCACACTCCCCGCGCGTGCGTGTCAGCCCCCGCGGCCTCCTGAAGGGTTTCGCCCGCATCACCCGTCTCTCCTCTGCTCCCCCTTCCTTCTGCGCCAGCTCCTCTATGTCAGAAGCTAGAAAGGCACTGGTCCAGGGCCCCTGGGGCCAGGGGCTTTACGGAGCAGAGACTTCTCAGGTTTAGAAAGGCCATGGGGTACACACACCATTTACTAGGCAGCACCCTGTAACCAGACACGGTAAGTCTGCAGTAAAATCCGCAAATAGTCGGCTATTGAGTGAAGGAAAGAGAGGCGTTAAATGGTCTCACACGAATTCAGGGCAGGTTTCACCAGCCAATAGGCTGGAGTCCTCTTCACAAAAACACCTCTCTTTGGGCCCTTTCTGGGCGTCGGAGCGGCGGGTAAAGGGCCGTGAGCCTGCCCGAGTTCAGCTCCTTCCTGACGCCTCTGAAGGGATGCAGTGGGGATAAAACTTGCCGCGATCTCAAAGAAGGGGGGGAATGAGGTGACCTCCTGAGACCCCCTCTCGGGTAACACAGGGTGGACCCGAACTGAGCCACATGAGGCTGCTGTACAGGGAGTGCACTCAAGCTGACACAATTTCACTCTACTGGGGTCGCGGTGGTTTTCTTTAGATTAATACAGCTAAGCCCAAGTGGGACTGGTGGTCCTCTGAAACACAGTGAGGGGATGATCACCAGGACCACGCCCACAGCATCCCTCCAAGCCCTGTCTCAGCCCCCCAGGTGTCTGGTCCACTCGGAGCAAGGCGCAGCAGACAACCCCCCACAGAGAGCCAACAGCCAGACATCGCAGGGGCCCAGCTCCGCTCTCAGGCTGCTCCCCACCAGCTGCTCATGGGGGGCGGGCCCTGCAGGCGGTGTGGGTGGGGAGGCGAAGGGCGCGTGTACACAAAACCCCCTTGTGCAGCGCATTAGACCCCTGGCCTCTGAGAGCTGGGCCAGTGAGGCTCTGCCCAGAGATGCCAGCTCACCCAGCGATGAGGGGATGGAGTCTTGGAGCCTGAGAAACTGAGCCAGCCTTCAAGGCTGGATAGAAGAGAGCACGGAGGGAGAAGGAACAAAGCATGAATATACAGGGATAAGTCATTAACGCTGAAATGCCAGGTAAGAGCCGACATCTCTTCTGACTGAAGACCAGGCATTGCAGTGAAACACCTGGCGGCGGCCCAGGTGCCCGGCCCCCGCCCTCTGCCCCGGCGCTCCCTCTCCTGTCACTCGCCCTGCACCTCCCTGTGAGTCTGTCCACTTGTCAGCGCCCCGTCACATGCGACAGCCCTGCCGGCTTCACAACCCTGGGGCCAATGCTGAACAAACGCCATGGAAGAGGAGATGGCAGGACGGACCAGCAAGGCGCAGTGGGGTGGAGGGAGCCCGCGGTACTGAGCAGATAGAGGCAGACAGTCTGCCGGAGTTTCTCACCGAGTTTGCTCAAAGGAGGCCCCTTTTAGCATCACTTGCCTCTGGGCAGCTACTCTGCTGCCTCTGCTTTTTGGGCGCCAAAACATTACTACCAAAGGTGTTACCTGCAGAAACCAGCAGGTCTTCTTTGGGAGACGGCGGAACAGCGCATTATAAAGTTAAGGGTAGAGTTACTATTGGGGGAGATAATTAACTGCCGTGATGTAGATAAGCGTAGAGATGAAAGACGTGAGGCAGGCCGCAGTGAAGCAGGGCACAAGGGGCCTCTGAAGTCGGCTTCAAAGGGTTCTGATCTGCTGTCCCGCCCGCTGCGGTCAGTTACAAAAATAACAGAGAATTACACACTGCTCTCAGCCCGGGACTGCTTGACCGGCAGTCTCTCCTCGGCTGTCAGTGGCCCTCCACAGCCTCGGGACAGAGGCCGACCCCCAGCGTGGCTTTCAAGGCCTTCGGAGGTCTGGCCCATCCTGCCCCGCAGAACCGCCTCCTGCCAGCCCCACAAGCTACCGTACGACTCAGCCCCACGACCCTGAGCCGGCCTCCACGCGGCCCACCTGCCAGGCCTCGGCCCTCTCCTCCGTCTAGTGGGGCCTCCCTGCTTCGGCCTCCTGCTCCTCAGCAAGCCCCCAAGACTCATCAAATGCTTCTTTACCACAATAATAATGGGAGCACTGTTCCTCGAGCACCTAACCGGTGTCAGAGGCCCTGCTACCAGTAGCCCCTCCTCCACATACTCTTCAGTACTTGGTCTGCTATAGCACCCCTATCTCCTTCCACAAGCGAGCCGCACACCCTCCGAGAGGCTGGGCACCCCCTGCGGTATCACGAGCACGTCCCTTTCCCATCCCACCCCACCCCAACCCAAAGTGACCACCGCCTTCCTTTCAGCAAAGGAGGGGTGACGAAGAGCAAATACCCCAAAATGTGATCATCTCTGGCTGCTGGAAACAATGGTGACTTTGCAACGTATTTCTATATTTTTCATGTTTTTGGTTTTGTATATGAACATAGAGTGTAAGGGATTTAGAGTCAAAAATTCTTGGTTCTGCCACTTAGCAGTCATGAGAACGTGGGTAGATTACTTAAACTCCTAAGCCTTATTTCCCTAATCTGTTAAATGGGATTAAGACATTCACCTCGAGATTATCAGGAAATCAACTTAGGTGGTGTGCACACAGTACTCATTACATTGCCCGGTACAGCATCTGTTGGGTAATTACCGCTGCTTTCATCATGGAGACAATAAGCTTTTCCAAATGTCCTCCTGCTCACCCTTCTCTCTCATCAGCCCACATGCAAGCCATGCCCAGACCCTGCAAACCCTGCCCATCTGATCCTCCCGAGTCTGGGCGAGGAGCGCGCCCCCCGTCCTTGTGGCAGCACCTCTCACACGCCCCGGCACAGATCCGCGTCCTTCTCACTCCCCGAGGTAGAGTCTGGGCAGGAAGTCGCTCTGGGTCCCCGTCAGCCGTAAGCTCAGCCCATTTTCCTCACCAGCACGTCACTGTTACCTGAAGAACGAGCCCAGCAGCCAGTAACCAGGCTTCGACGGAAGAACTAAAGCTGCACAGACTTGGGAGGCCGACCCCACCTGCTCGTTGGGCAGAGATGGACACCGCGCCCTCCAGAGACAAAGGCGCCTGCCCAAGGCCGCCCGGCAGTGACTCGAAGCCTGCAATCAGTCCCAACCGGGACCACCACCCCCTGTCCGGACCCTCAGTCATCCTCATCGTGCCCGCTTTCCTCCACACCCCCCAGCCCGGAGTCCACGTCTGCACAGACCATGAAGCCGGCCCAGCACAGGCTCCACACTGACCTGGCCTCGGCGTGGCCCCTCGTGCACAGCCCACCTGCTCATCCCCGCTCCCACCGCTGGGCACGTTCTGGCCCGTCCTCTCCAGGCCAGGTCACCCTGTGGACCAGCCTGTCACTCCCCACCGCGCTGGCCAGCTGGAAGGACCGCGGTGACCCGAGAGCTGTGACAGGGCGTGTTTGCTACATGCAGGGGGCGGCCACCCAGCACCGCTAGGCCTGGCCCGGGCCCCGGGGTGTCATCTCCGCTATGCAGAGGACACATGGGGCTCGGCCTCCACCAGCAGCGGACGGGGCTTGGGCGAGGACACAGTCTGGGCAGGTCAGGCCGGCTCTGAGGCCACGCGCCCTCACTCCAGGCCCGGAGCCAGCGTCCCCCTCCCAGCTCCCACCACGACCACATCCGAGAGGCCCAAAGGAAGAGCTGCTCCAGCGGATGCCTGCCCAGAGCCCCCCAGCTCGCCTTTCCTCTTGCTCGGCTGTGCACCCTCAGTCCCCAGGCCTGGTGCATGCTGGTGACCTGACAGGTGTGTAGGAAGGGAAGGAAACTCCTCAAGAACAAGACCTGGTCTTTAAAACATCTGTATCTCTTCTAGCTCTGAGCACCGTGCCTGGCAGGGGTGTTGGCCGTGCGGCACAACAGGCGAGGCCGGGGCAGAGAACAGCAAGTCAGCCGACGGAAGGGCAAGGCTCTTCCAACTGCTCTACGGGGCACCTGTCAGAAATCTGACGACTGGTTGTCATCCTGAAATAGCTACATTAATGAAAAGTTGTATCTTTATCAAGCAACAGTTTCCAAATAGAGGAAGAGGGAACAGAGATGAAAGGAAGGAGAGAGGCAGGAGGAAGGGGAGCCACTCCTTATAAGCTCGGCATCCCCTTAAGGACTCCAGACAGGCCCCCAAGAAACCTTGCGGCACTTCTTACCCGGCATGGAAGAAGACAAAACAAACACAAAAGTTCCGGACACTCATCAGGAGGAACACCTGTGAGATGTACTTACGGAAGGGTGTGATACGCCAAACGAAGACTCGCTGCCCCCCTTCCCAAGAAACATAACTTCAAGCAAGGAGAGCAAAACAGTGAACGACAGACATAACAGATAAGCACATCACAGAGCACATGGGAGACTGAAAGTGCGTGGAAGGAAGAGAACGTGGGGCAGAGCAGGGGGTGGGCCATGGGGGCAGGGGCAGGAGGAGAGGGGCGTGAAGCCTCAGGATACGCCTTGTTCACGGAGAAGCTTACATTTCAGCGAAGACTTGAGGAGGTGAGGGCATTAGCCACGTGGATGCCCAGGGGAAGAGCATTTCAGAAAAAGGGAACAGCCTGTGTGAAGGCAGGAAGGCAGAAGTGTGTCTGCCTTGTTCCTTCGACAGCAAAATCAGGCTGGGCCAGGGCTGCGGGGAGGAGGTCACGGAGTACCTTTCAGGCGATGGTGAGCTCTGGATCTCACTCTGAGAAGCTAGAGAGCCACTAAAGAGAAGTGATGCACCTCACGTAGGCACCAGGTGCCAGGACCCCTCAGAACAGACCACAGGGGGAAGAGCTGGAGACATGGAGACGGGTTAGGAAATCACTGCGATGATGGGGAGAGAGGAGGGAGAGAGAGAGAGAGAGAGAGAGAGAGAGAGAGAGAGAGGGAGAGGGAGGGAGAGAGAGAGGGAGAGAGAGAGAGAGAGAGAGGGAGAGAGAGAGAGAGAGAGAGAGAATTTACTCAAGGATTAAGTATGAAGTTCAAGAGAAAAAGTCAAGAAAGACTGCAAAGTGTCTGGTCTGAGCAATGGGACGGATGGAGCTGCCATCCGCTAAGACGTGTGCAGAGCCGGTTTGAAGGGAAGGTCACCTCCAAGTATGTGGAGTTTAGGGTGCCTAGGAGATGTCCAGCAGAGGGGCTGAGAAGGCAAGGGAATGTGAGTGTCTGCAGTGTGGGCGAGGCCACCGAAGGAGTGGGTGTGGTCGGAGCAGAGGACCAGGACTGGGTTGGAATCTTCCTACGCTAAGAGGTCAAGGTCGAGCGGGGACCCAGCGTCTCCGGTCCCTCTCTCCTCCTTCGCTGTCTTTCAAACACACACTCTTGGTTCGGTTTGGGTTTTTTCCTGCCCACTTCACCAAGGGAGGCTGGAAGGAGAGGAACTGGAGACGGGGAGCGGAGCCATCTTTTAGGGAGCAGTTGCAAAGGGAGGGGGGAAGAGCGCAGGTGAGGACTCAGGGTGCCAGGCCGGGTTCACCTCTGATGCCGTCTCCAATCCCCTCGCTCTCGTGCGCCTCTCTGTCCGCCTGCAGACACGGCCTGGGCTGGACAGCGGCCTCCATGTCCCCATGGCTCCCGTTTTCATGGAGCGACTGTGCTGGACGTGTCCCAGGAGCCAGGACTGTATCAGACGTGCCAGGGTGGAGCGCAAGCCCCACATACACAGCCAGGAAAGAAATGAAGCGAAGCTACACGTCAGGCTCCACGGCCGAAGGGGCCTGGCCGAGCCCCTGCCGCGCCGCCCCGCCCCACCTCGAAGAGAGGGACCGAGGTGACGAGAGGCAAGGAGCCAGCACAGCAGCGGCAGAGGAGGGTGAGCCGCGAGGAGAACCACTAGGAACGCTCCTTCCGCAGAAGCTCTGCTAACGGCACGATGGGGGCCATTATTCACCTCCCTGTGCCTCAGTTTCCCCCTCTGTAGGCCAGGACTAGTACCAGGACTCACCTCAGAGACTTGTGAGGACCCAGGAGAGGACACAGTAAGGCTGGGGCCCTCCGCAGGGGACGTCTGGCAGTATCTGGAGACAATCGGGCTGTCACAACTGACTGGGGGGGGAGGGCGGGGTTTGCTCCTGGCAACTGGAGGGTGGAAGACAGGATGCTGGTAAGTGGCCCCTACAACCACCTAGCAGCAAACCTCAGCGGGGCTGCTGTCGAGAAAGCCTGATGTGCAGCGTCAGTGCCTCGCCCCTACAAGGAGCAGTAAGTAATAGCCGGCACAATGTTCCTAATGACACCCAGAGCTGCGAGCTCAGTTTGAGATGTGCTACGACGACTCTCTTTCTACAGATGAACGTCCTGAAGTTCCCAAAGGCAACACGACTTGCCAAGTAAGTGACAGAACCAGCTGCAGAGCCAGCCCACTCCCCACTATCCCACCCTCCCGTCCAGGAGGGGAAGGCAGTGCACACCAGCATCTGACTCCTTGGCTACAGGAATGTGCGCTTTTCAGCACGTGAATGAAGCTCTCTGAGTAAATCATGTATTAGCTTGCATCTCTAAATTCCGGCACTGGACCATCCCTTCGCTCCATATGTTTATTCCTTCTCTCAACATTTACTTAGCACTTCTCCTGTGTACCGAGCACTGTACTGAGCTGGAGACATGGGGATGAAATCGTCTAGGGAAGGCCGCTCTGTAAACAAAGAATGACAGTCTAATACAAATGCAATGCCAGAGCTAGAATCATACAGGCATAGGGCTCGGGGGCCACAGAAAGGACCCAAGCTTCCTCTCTGAACCGGTCTCAAAGACTGAGGAGTTTCCTAGGCAGATAAAGGAGGGAGCAGACTCCAGGAAGGGGGTGACCATGAAGCAGCACGGGGGACCATCAGGAACAAAGGTGACTTAGACCCTGGGATCCTTGAGACACTCACCACCTAGTGGACAGTCAGATACATAGATGAACACTCAGGATAGGTCACACCAAGAATAGGCAAGAAGGATGACAGCAGGACCGGAGGAGACAAGAACCAGCTATGGAAAAAGAGGGACAAGGCCAAGGGTTTTCGGCCCTGGTGACTGAAACACAGTGTTTCTGAGGCCGGAGGATGACAGCATGGGCTCCAGGTGCCACGAGAGGGGCTGTCCCCTCCGCCCAGCCCACCTGACACAGGTACCTCTTAAACATCTCTCTCGTGATTAGCGTGCTTCCCAGAGTCACCGCAGAGAAGCGAAGCCTCCCCGCCTCTGTCTAACCCTCTTGCGGAGGGTGATGAGATGTCATGGGCATGCTGGCCGACTCTGCCCCCACCCGCCCCGAGCCAGTAAGCCAGCACCCTGTGCACACCCACACCCCAGGGCTCCAACTCCCCGGCCTCCGACGCAGCCTGGATGGGCGTGTGCATGGTTCCTCTGATGCCCGCCACGCACGCAGCACCCGTGCG
This sequence comes from Balaenoptera acutorostrata, assembly GCF_949987535.1. Classification (NCBI taxonomy): domain Eukaryota; kingdom Metazoa; phylum Chordata; class Mammalia; order Artiodactyla; family Balaenopteridae; genus Balaenoptera; species Balaenoptera acutorostrata. The sequence goes on along the minus strand of NC_080080.1, from coordinate 3,537,882 downwards.
ACACGACGGGCAACACGGCCTGGTCAGGGCTCCAGGCCCCGAGGCCCCACGCAGGTTTACACGGATCCAGACGCAGTCCCGCCTTGCCTCCCCTGCACCCCTTACCCGCTGCCTCCCCTTTGCCAACTCAAGACCACGAAGTCGAAGACTTCGGCTCCTGTTTCCTTATTCTGCTTTGCTAGCACCGCATCATAATTAGCAGGGTCACCCAGAGGCTCCGTCTCAAGGCTGCGCTGAAACAGTGCCTGGCGCGTAATCAATGCGCTGCAAACGTGGTAAACTGTCGCGCAGATTGGTCATTTACTCTCAACAGTCAGCTCTTCCCCTGCGACGTCGGCTGACTGTACTGAATCCACCTCCCTGTCCTGTTCCTGGGTGTGATTCCCACGCTGATCAGCCCAATCCCTCCTGTTCTTGGTACAAGCTCTTCCTTCTTTGCAACTATCCGGCTTCCCTAGCTTACAGCTACACTTCACAGAGATACAGGCTCGGTACAGACACAGAGCTGGGTACACACACGCTCCCTCCACGCCTGTCCACCTCCTGGAACCTGCTCCCTCCACCTCTCCCCACCCACCCGGTCAGTGCGCCATCCTCCTTCAAGGCTTCACCGCGACAGTCCCTCCTCATCTCTCATCTCTCATCTCTCTCTCCGGGCCTTCCCCCCATGCCACCTCTGTCCTCCAGTCCGTCTCAGCCACATAACCCGCCAGGAAGGAGCCAGACGGCACGTGATCTGAGGCAGAGGCCCCCTCGAGGGGCTCTCCCCATGGACAGAGAGCCGGCAGGCGGCACCCCCCGTGACATCAGACACGTGCGGCACGAGGGCACGTCCCTCCCCTCCCTTTGGAAGCAGGAACGAAGGGAAAGAGCAATGAAAAGCCCAAGCCGAGTTCAGTCACCAAGTGGAATGCAGATTTTGTAACGATTAATTTTTTTTAATGTCTGCTGCTCAGATCAAAAAGAAACACACGTGACAAAGTTCTGGGTGATGAATCACACGGGGCTCCGCTCCACCTTCAGAACAAAGGCAAGGTTAGCGGCGCCTCCACAAGAGCCTCTCGGCCCCCAGGCAAAGGTCGAGCTGCCAGCGGAGCCAAGGCTCCGGCTCCCACAAAATGAGCCCCAGGCTTGCATTTGGGGGCCAGTCAGTATTCACAGAGAAGGCTGGAAGAGCTGCTGATAGAGACAGGTGTCTGGGAAACCGATCTGACACAAGATCAGAAGAATTTCCCAACTGTTAGACCTAGAAGAGCAGACAAGACGCCTGAACAGGGGCTCCTGGGTCCTTGCCATGTCTGTTCATGCCATGTCTGTCCTGCAGAAAGGCGGCCAAGGTAGGCCTCGCCACGATGCCTACAGGTGAGTGATGCCAGGACTCAAGTCGCAGGGCGAGCTGGGCTGGGATCGCTACTCAAAGCAACCGTAAGTGGAAAGAGCCAGAGAATCACGGTGAGCTACGTCCTCGGGAAGTTGTGAGATGGAACGAAGAGCCCAGGCTTTGGAGCAAGAGAAAATGGTGACCTCCAATTTTCCCCTTACTAGCTGGATGACCTCGGAAAAGTCATCTCACCTCTCCGAGACTCCATTTCCGCCTATGAAAAAAAGAGGACCACGCCTACTTCCTAAGGGTTGTTACAAGAATTAAATGAGATAATCTATATAAAGGGCTTGGACCCTGCCAGCCTCCAAGGAGACTCTCAAGAAATAGATCCCTTTCCCCTTTCCCTCCTTGAGTGCTACTTATCTTTCTATCCCCAGCAACTCGTCTGCCGGGCATGTAGTCCAGTCTTAATAAACATTTGCAAAAGTTCTGATCGGTTTCACAGGTGCCTCTGTCCAAAACAGTTGTTATCCTGAACTCCATGGGGTCCAAGATCCTCCTGACATCATAAGGGAGATTCTCCTCGTGTGTAGTTTTGTTTTGTTTTTGAGGAAATGGTCCATGGCTTTTCTTAGAGATGCAAAGGCACCCCTGGCCTGGACTAGAGTAAGGGCCGCCGTACACAGGCAGTGACACCACCACCAGGCAGTCATTCCTCCCCTCTACTCAAGGCTTCAAGCCCTGGGTCAGTTCAACCACCTCCTCCGAAGTGTTCCAGCAATTCCCGTCTGCACAAGTCCTTGGTGACTACGGACCCCCAGACACGGAGAGGCGGGACTGGAGGGCCCCTCCGGCAGCCGTTCCCGCCTTCGCTCGAATATTCCACTCGGCTCCTCGGCTCCTACAATGGGCAGACACAGTGCTGTCCGCTGAGGCCACAACAGCAGGTGGAACGGCGCCATCCCCGGCCTCAAGGTGACTGCCGTAACCCGGTGGTGATTACACATTCATTACAAGGGGACCTCGGGCTCTATGCGAGCACCCAGGGGGTCGGAATCGGAGACCAGCGGTATGGTGGGAGGGGCGCTCAGTTCAGGGAACTGACAACTCGGCTGACACTCGAGAATTAAGGAAGGAACCAAGGGCAAAGGGCGGGCGGGGAGAGGAAGGGCCCCGCAGGCAGGAGGCAAGCGCTCGCCGGAGTTCACAGGCAAGAGAAATGGGATCATTTCATCCTGGCCAGGCCACGCAGTCGCCCGGAGAAGAGATGAGGCCGCCAGGTGAGATGTGCTGCCAGACAGGTAAGTGTGTGGACTGTACAGCACGTGGCCGGAGGAGGCGTGAGAGTGCGCGGGGGGGGGGGGGGGGGGGGCGGGGGGGGCGGGTGACGCATAACTTTGACCGGGCTCCTCGCGGCAGCGCGGGTACAGAATCTGTGCAGACAAGTTAAGACTAAGACATGCCTGAGCTCTTCATCTCGCCCACAGTCTAGGCCAGGAAGGGCAAGTGTGAAGCACTCGGTTTTCAAAACAGGAAGAAAAAGAAGCATATATGTGCCCGTACGTATGTATGTATGTATAAATAAGACATCCTCTGGGTAAATTCTGAACTTAATGATGAATCACTGATTCACAAATCTACAAGGATGAATCGGGAAAAGGGAGGGTAAGGAGTTTACCCAGCCCAACCCTCTATTTCCAAACAGGGAAACCATACCCTGGAGAGAAGAAATAACCAACTATACAATTATCAAATTAGATGCTTGGTTATTGGCAAAACCAGAATTCGAACCCAGACTGCACATTCCCAGCCCTGAATTTCTCGGGTGCACAGCCCTCTGGGATTCTGCCTGCACCCCTGACGGCTTCTCAGGGTCAATGGCCAGTGCTCCCTCAGTTTTCATGAGCTGTTTTGGTCTTGAGCCTCTAGAGAGAGACAGCGCCCGGCCCAGAGAAGGGGCGTCAGCACATGTATGGGTTCGACTCGACAGCGTTTTCGGCTTGCACCACCCCCCCACCTAGAACACATGGCCCCCCAGCCCCACCCCTCAGCTTCCCAAGTGCACGCGCAGGAAGGCGGGCTCAGGGAGCAAGTCTGGGGGAACAGCGGTTCTCAGCCTCTCCCCACCTTAGGACGTCATCTTCCTGGCCGTGGCTTTTGTCTGTTTTGTTCTGCTGTGTCCCCAGGGCCTAGAAGGACACCTGGCTCGCAGCAGACCCTCCACAAACACGTGTGGAGTTAACGAAGCCCCAGATTTCCGCTGACTTCTGCTTCGACAGCAGCTCCAACTTCAGCTGCTCTGTGTTCGGAGATTCTCACTTGACACAACGTCCTACCGCTAAGAACACATTTAAAGCAACTATCGAGAGTGTAGGGTTCTTTCCTTTTCCTTATTTCAAGAAGCCTTTATACTTACTGAAAGAAAGCACCATAGAAAAGGAGTTTCCAAAAACCAAAACAGAGGTAACTTATAACTACCCAAAATACTTTACTTTTCCTTTCCAGTTCTGAAGCAAATGTGATTCCAAAAATGCCTCGAGATACGTGTTCAAATTTTACAAAAATTACGTGCTGAAAGGGACACGTCACCAGCAGAGGGGAGGCGAGGTCAGCCAAGTCCCTGACTGTCCGAGGGCCGCACAGACACAAGGCTGAGGGCCCTCACTGGGGAGCCCGGAGGACAGCCCGAGGGGCTCCAGGCCAGCTCTGCGAGGGGACAGTGGGAGTGGACAGGGCCTGTCTCGGACAGTCTGGGGCGTGTGGTCACTCTAGTGATAACCAGCTGGAGCGCATTCAATACAAGCTACCACGCGTGCAGATGGGGGACGGCGATCACCTGGTCAGGGACCGGGTCAGGGTCTAGCGAGATGCGCTGCCGCTAGAAAACTGCTAATGAGAAAACAGGCCCCGCGGTACAACGGAGCCAACACATCTGGGTGTGAACTCCAGACCTGCCACCTAGCCGCGGTGCGACTTCCCTCACAGGGTTACAGACTATAGAAGAAAAGGTGGTGGGACTCCGTCTGGACTCCAGCCTCTGTGCACAGAGGGTGGCAGGCACGGTGAGAAGCCACTGAGGCCCGCTGGGCCCCCGACTCCACATCCTAAATCCGGAGGGATGCGGGGCAACTTCTCCAACCTCCCCACAGTGTGCTTCCTCGGGAGCCAACCCATAACCTCTCCTCCGACGGCACAGAAGCAGGAGACAGACACAGCCAGACGTCCACCCTGCCGGTCTGCCCCGGGTCTCACAGGTGCTGAGGAAGGTCTCTCTGGGTTGGGTGGACTTGACATCAGAGCCTTGGGAAAGTCCTTACACAGAAGCCCTTCTTGCCCGAAACGCTCCGGGGAGCCTCCAGATCCGCTGCCCACCCTGCCGTGCTCCACGCGGTGGGCCCACAAGACAGCAGCGGCCGCCCCGCGCCCCAAGCTTCCAGCTGGGCTGAGGGACGGGAGGCTGCAGCAGGAGATGAGCGGGCGGAGGGAGTGAGGCCAGAGACCCCTGCCTGCTGGGCTCCTGCCGTCCCGTCCTGCAGGAAGACCCCAGAGCCCTCACAGGGGGCAGCTCTCCGCTGTGGCTCTGTCTCCCGGCCCCTCCGCCTGGAGCGTTCAAGGCTCCCGCTGCTGCTAGCCCTGCCCTGCCCTGCCCCTCACTCACACGAGCACAGAGGCTCCCTTTATTCCACCCCCCCCCCAGTTACCCAAGGGTGCTGCCTGCCTCGCGTGGGGACCCTGAGGACACATCCATCCATCGGAAGCCCCTTTCCTTTTCATTTACAATCAGGCCCGGTCTGGGCTTACCCTGCACCAGGTACCTGTGAGCATGGTGACCTGCAGGACCTGCTCCCGGTCCCTGGCACAGGTGGGGAACTGGCGCCAGAGGGGTCAGCAAGCTCGGAGGCCACCGCCTTCAAAAAGGCGGCCCCAGCTCTTCGTTCCCCCGGCCCGCCTCAGTCCAGGCTGGGCTCCAGGGCCAAGCCCCAGCCCTGTTCCTGCCCGGCTGCTGCCTCGGGGATTTCGGGGAGGAGGGGAGCGGAGGAACCTAGAGGACAGCCTGCCCTCCTCCCCACCCCAGGGCGGCGCCTAGGATACACAGGCCCTCAGCGGCAGCAGAACCGACCCGATGCGCGGGAGAGGAACACAGCCACAGGCCCCGCGACACACCTGACCAGCCACGTTCACGTTCCCTCGGGACAGGAACTCCCTAAAGGTCACAAACATATGGATGAGGACAACATGGAAACTTACTTCAAAACTGCACTAAAACAGAAGAAAGAAGGAACTGACGACAGTAGCTGTGAAGCCCTGATAAGAAGAAAGGCAAGGCGCTCTGTCCTGAAAGTGATCCATTTGATGGACTGACACACAGAAACAGTGAGCAGACAAAACTCCTTAAAATATTTATGACTCTAAGTGGCTGAAAAGCAGCACGCTTCCCCGCGCACATGCAGGACACTTCATCATGGGGACACTTTAATAAGGTGCCTTCCGCAGGGGCGGAGGGCACGGAGGACTCGGTGGTGTTTCATGAAACATTCACAGCTTTCTCTAGAAAGAACATTTGTGGGTGGTCCTCCCCTCCCTCAAGTTGGCCATTTTTATAAACAGAGAAGTAATAATAAAACTGACGTGGCCACAGGAAGCTTTGGCTGGTTTTGCCTCGCAGGCACGAGGGAATGGAGAATTCTGGATGCTGGCAGAGCTGCCACACTCAGCCTCACGCCTGGCTCTGAGCATGACACCCGCCACGCATCATCTTTAACCCTCTCAACAGGCCCTGAGCTGCCCCAGTCTTTACACGTGGAACCGCAGTCAGAGCTGCAGGGGTGCAGCTGCCCCCCCCCCGCAGTCCTCCCGTTCACAGGCACAGACATCCTGCCTCGAGGCCCCGCCGCGGCAGGTGCCGAGCCACAGCCCACCCCCAGGGGTGTCTGACCCTCAGGCCTCCTCTTCTCTACCACGTTCTGCTGTAGCTTAGACACATCCTCGGTGTTTATGTTCCTCTTGTGTCGACATGTAATAAGACACAGTCTTCCACGTAATTTTCCACTCACCTGTTCATTATTTACTAGTCATTTATTCGTGCGGTATTTACTGAGCAGCCAGTAAATGTTATATACCTATATACAAGGCCACTGCAGGACGGGGAGTAAGCCCAGCGTCACGTGGGGAGCAGGGAGGAGGACGGGAAAGGCAACACCACGGCCTGACACCGAGCTATGACCCACGGAGACGTGACGCCACAGAGCACGTGGCCCTGCCCGGAAGGAGCTTGGTCTTAGGAACAGAGAGGCAAGCAGCAACATCCCGGGCAGCGCGGAGGCTGACGCCACTCCCGGCCTGCACGGGACGGATGGCACTTCCGGCTGGACATCAGGATAACGCCAGGGGCGAGCGGCATGGAAGGTGGGCCTTTGGGGATGCACGGGTCGGAACAGTCCTGGTTTGGGGTGTGCCCACAGAGAGGACCGCTGAGCAGAGCCTGGATGTCGGGGGATTCTCCAGGCGGCCGGAGTCCGCAGATGAGCCGGCCCGACACGCGTGTTCACCGCCTCCTCTGAGAGCCTGCAGCCGAGAAGAGCTGTCGCTTCTCCATCCTCAACCTTGAAGTAACATCCCAACATGTGTACGGTCCTCAGACAAGTCCTCCCACCCTAGAAATGGTGGCGGTGGCTCACAGAGGAACACCGGCGGGGCCCTCGTCACCGGGAGAGTCCTGTGGGCATCGAGTGGAGGGGGAAGGTTGGCCTGTTCGGTACAGACCCCACTCACTGCTCCCCTGGGAGTTCTGACGGTAGGAAGCACACATTTGTTTTCTGTGCCGTAAGGCGTCACAAAGAGGCAGGGTCCTTGGAGGCGGCCTCGGGGATAAGTTCAACTCAGGGCAGGGTGGCTTCGCAAGGCCTGTGGCTGGTAGGACCAAGCCAAACCTCTACTTCCGACTTTATTGGTAATGTAGGGGTTATTTTCATCTCCTGACTCATTTCTACCTTTGAATGCGCTTAAACCCAGACCCCACACCAGAGTGCAAGCTTTCCACCACATCCTCAAGTCAGGCCCACTCATCTGCAGAATTTCTGGTTCATTTGCAAACTGGCTGATTTGGGCATATGGACCACAGGAGTTGCCCTGAAGTCTCCGGGCAGTAACCATCACTTCCGACATCCCTCCCCAGGCCCTCCCCCGAGCACCATCGCACCCTCATGGTCCTCTGCTGGTACTGCTGCTAAGTCGTGTGAATCCCCCATAGAATGCATCCTCCTTTGGAGCAAGGGCTGCATTTCGTTCCTGTTCACATCCCGTCACCTGGTCCAGCATTGGCTTCAGAAGGACATTCTCCTCGACCATGTGTGGAGTAAACTGAATGCTACCTCGGGTCATGCATCCAGCAAGCATGGGTGTCCGAAACGTGCCCAGCACTGGGTTTATAAGGATGAAAATGATGAAAAGATTAAAAAACTCTTTCCAAAAAAGAAGATATTCTGAACACCAGCCGCTGACACTGCAAAAGACACATGGTCCTTTAGGGTCACATAGCCTAAAGGAGAAATCTGTTATCATAGTGTCATTAATTTGACTATTCTCATTGACAAAAATCTGAGTTAAGCTTGATCAAAAAGATGACATTAATGTAGTCATTCTTGGCACTTCACGGTAAGATCTTCAATCCCAGCACATGCTGCAATCATAATAGGACCATCCGTCACCGATGCAATCGTTTCATAATTGCTTTTACTCACTGGGTCATTACATTCAAGACTTAAAGAGCAAAGAGGAAGAAAGCGGTGAAGTGTCGTGATTAGGAGAGCAAATAAGAGGCCCAGGGACAGGAAAGCACACGGGAGGGGACTGGAGAACCATGTCCCCCACAAAGACTTCGTGGATACAGAAAAAGCTTCTGGAACAGGAGGGAAGCAAAAGTAGTCAAGAGGCAAGAAGAAGGGAGGGAATTGCTGATGATCCAGAAATAAGGCTGTTTTCCAGGTGAGGCGACCATATATACATAGGACTCGAAGACAAAGATGCAAAACCCATCCACTGAATGCAATCCACTCGGTTACATTCAGCCACGCGTCTTCTGACCGCCTCCTGGGAGCTAGACTCGCACTAGGGGTGGAGGGAAAGAGAAGAACGAGAGGCTAGCTCCTGACAGCCAGAAGCTTACACTCTAACCAAGAGCACAGATGTGAAGGTAACAAATCCCAACAGGTGGTGCACTAATTGTAGCCTTAAAAAGCAGTTATACTCCAATAAAGATCCATTAAAAAAAAAGGTACAGGGACTGCACTGAGAAGAGACTAGTTAATCATGTTAGAAAAGGAGTCTAGAAAACGGATGTGTGGACACGGCAGGGGCGGGGGTTGGCGGTGGGGATGAATTGGGAGATTGGGATTGATATGTATACACTACCATGTGTAAAACAGTTAGTGGGCACCTGCCGTAGAGCACAGGGAGCTCAGCTCGGTGCTCTGTGGTGACCTGGAGGGGTGGGATTGGGGGGGCGAGGGGGGGAGGGAGGGAGGGAGGGAGGTCCAAGGGAGGGGATATGTGTATACATATAGCTGATTCACTTCACTGTACAGCAGAAACTAACACAACACTGTAAAGCGACTATACCCCCAATAAAATAAATAAATAAATAAAATTTAAAAAAAATTTTTAATTAAAAAAAAAAAGAAAGAAAAGCAGCCTGGAGAGGAGAGCATCAAGTTTTCAAAGGTGGGTTTAAAAACCAGTCCCACGCTTCTGGGCTGCGGGGACATAGGGCGCGCTGCCCCCTCAGCCCCGCCTCCTTCGGAGGACACCCTTGGAGGGACAGGGGCAGTGGGGCTGGGTGAGGCAGTGCCTGGACATGTTTACAAGCCACCCCCGCCCCAGGCACCAACGGGGTGTTCATGAAATGTGACATTATGAATATTATTGGGGGGGGGAAGGAAAGACCACGGAGCAGGGAGAACCTGAGCTGGAATCCGAAGGAGCCCCTGGGGTGCACGAGGTGGGGGAAGGTGGTTCTAGGCAGAGCGGCAGGAAGCGCCAGGCCACGAGCGGTGACAAGACACCATGAGTTAGGGGTGGCCCACCGTGCAGTGGATGCGGTCAAGGGCGGGTGAAGAGGCACAGGCGGAACGCACGCCCGCCGGGTGAAGGAGGCGGGCTTTTATTCCAAGGGCCGTGAGGAATAGTGAAAGGGCTTAGAGCAGGGGGAGGTACAGCCCTGTCTGCCTTTTAGAAAGACCACGCCGGCCACGACGCAAAGCGGAGAGGGTTCACTCTGCACCTGTCGGAAGAAACTCTGGCCAACTTTCAGAGGCAGGAAATTCACACCTAAAAGTGATCGTCACCCCCCTGGGGGCAGGTTAACCTAAATACATATGACGTGTTCTCTCTCTCCTTGTGAAACTTTCAGGACAATCCAGTTAAGCAGCCAACTAAACACTCGTTTTTCTTCCTTTGAGAGTAGAATTGTACTGAACCCGAGGGAGCCGATGAGTCACTGGTTTGGCGTTGTCATTATTTTACTGCCGCTGATGCCTGTAATTTACAAATTTGGGGAGCCATTACAGAGTCGCAGCTCTCTCTCAGGCACTAAAAACTGATTCATAACGCTACTGTTCTTTAAAGACAATAAGTGCCTGCTGTGACTGTGAGGATAAGTTACCCCAGGCTGTGCTCAGATCTGGGGTGCACCCTTCTGGCAGCAGCTGACAAGCGTGCTGGCTCTCAGGGGAAGGGCTGCTGGCTGATGCGGACTCAGTCTGCCAGGATATAAAATGTGTGAGTTGGTGGGCTGGGAGGGGAAGAGAGCCATGGCTTCCAAGTGTGCTCAAAGGCTCCTGGGGTACCCTGGAGGTGGGACAGGCTGGGGGGGGCTGAGCAGGCGGGGCTTGGGCTCTCCCACGTCACTCAGATGCTGACAGAGTCCACATAAGGAGAAGGGGGTGGGTTGTCTTCTTGCCAGAAGCTGTAATGTGCCCTCATTCTACATTGTGAGGCAGTGCGGCACCGTGGGGAGAAGGGGGTCTTTGGAGCCTGAGAGTCTTACTACTTAACTTACACAGGTCATTTTACTCACTTAGACTCAGTCTCCTCATCTGTAGGGGCGAGAGAGAACGTGTTCTTGTAAGCTGGCGTAAGGGTCAGATGAGATGAGGCACATGAAGTGCTCGGCACATATAGCCGCAACACCGTGGCAGCTTTATTTAGGGCCGAGCAGTGAAAAGCATAACCCTTCAGGAAGTGAAACAGCCTCCAACATGCCACTTAACAGGACTCAGCGAGTAGCAAAGGTAGGCTTGATACCTTTTCTCTTAAAAGGAATTTGGAAAATAGATTCTGATTCAGCACTATATTTGTCCTAAGAGATACAACATCAAATGCACATTGTCTACAAAGTAAAAAATAGATTCCTCCCAAGCTTTAGATCTACAAAGACCAACCGTGCACCGGTAGGTAATTCATCTCTTGTGACTCAGCTACATTATTTACCTGAAATCACTGGTAATTTGAAATCACATCTGCATAATAATTTCAGTGCTTACAAAATTCATAAAAACCTATTTTCTCACAAAAATTCCACGAGATGGTTACTATTAATCCCATTTTACAAATTAGGAACCAAGATTTGCTGGGGGTGAAGTCCTGTGTGATGCACTGAGGTGCTTCCCCTCTCCCAAGGAGCGGGACCCTGATGGCTAGACTGTCCACAGAATAGCAGGGTAGCCAGGAGTGGGCACCGGACATGAAGTTCAGAGTAGAGCCAAAACAAAAGCTTCAGTACAGGTAAAGCCAGATTTCTACCAGGCTTCTGGAGAATGATCAAAGAAACCCACACATCCTACCCTCAGAATCCACGCAGCACCTGACACTGAAGGAGATTAGTAAGTGCTGGGTGAATGAATTTCCTTCACTACAACTGTTACGGCCTCCGAAGGGGTCCTGGGACCCCAGCTCAGCAGGCCAAGGATTCGATCACCTCCAATACCTTCATCAATACTGTCTGCGGTCTCTGCCCGGCCCACAATCACCCCTTTCTTGGGAATCTGTACTCCTGTCCATGGGCAAGGCCACCAGTAGTCATGCTTGTCAATAACAGGCTTGCACCCCACTGGCCCCAGGTGACAGGACCAGGGGAAGACACGTGAGAGAAGCTGGGCCAAGAAGATGCCTCCTCCTGGAATTACGGAGTCGGGGCTGAGAGAATCATCAGTCAGGGCTGCTGGTTTCACCTGTGGGCGTGTTAGACGTCTACTGCGGGGAACCATGGGTTTAGAGAAGCAGAGGAGCCAGTGAAGAGAGAAAGACCAAGGAGGGACAAGAGACCACCGAGAAAGCAAGAGCGAGGGATGGGGTCTGCTGGAGCCGAAAGCCCGGCAGGCTGGTCTCAGAGCTTTCCAGCCTGGGGTCCCAGCTGCAGCCCAGCTCCGCAGTGTGCCTGCCCTGGATGCCAGGAGACACCAAGTCTGTCCCCCAGCGCATTCCCTCTTTTGCTTAGAATGGCTTGAGAGCGATTTTGCTAACTACAATCAAGAGTCTTAATTTAGACAAGCCCCTTCCAGGTGCAGTCACACCAAAGCCGTCTGAAGTTTAAGGGGCTCCAGGAGACCCAGGGGGGCACAGCTGTGTTGGAAGACGCAGGGGAGGAGCGGGGAGCCAGAGCACACAGTGGGGTGGGCAAGGGCAAAAAGGAGGCCAGCCCAGCAATGCCGGCGGTGTCAGCCTGCAGCCAGCGAGCACGTGGCAGGAGGGTTGTCATTTGGAATGAGTTTAGGAAACCAAGGCTAATTTTATCCACAGCCTAAGAAACCTGATCAGGCTGATGAATTGGCTGAGCAAAAATGCAATACATGATACAGCAAAACAGGAGTCCTTTCAGGATCACCCCTAGCATGTCTCTCCTCAGTCCCTCTCCACCCTGGGTCCCCACCAAACAGCCACCACCAGGCTGGGCATTCTCAGCCCCCCGCCCAGAGCGGCCCCACCCCCAGAGCGGCCCCCAGCCCGCCCCGCTGGCTGCCATATCCTGGCTTCTTCATGCACGGTCCCACCCAACCCCTAGGGCCCAGCTCCAACACAGTAATTTAAATGAATGTAATCCCTTCAGGTACTGTCACATCATTTGATCACCACATAGACACATCTCGGTAGATATGAATATTCCCATCTTAGATGCTAAGAAACTGCAGTAAGAAGAGGTCAGTAACTTTTCCACAGTAGCTCAGCTGAGAAATAAATCAGAGTGTTTAACCAGGTCTTCTGACTCCAAATCCATTCACCTCATGCCATGAGGCCTCCCAAATGTCATGTCCTTCCATGTTCGTTTAAGCGGGATGGGAACTCCCCTTCCTCTCAGCTGGGCTCCCGCAGAACTGATGTACCTGCCCTGCCGGCTCTACCTGCACCTCTTCCCACACCCATCTCAGCAACCTGTGTGAGATTTTCAGTTCCACCCAGCTTCACTGCGCTACTTTTCTTCCATCACTCACTCGTTCATCCTTTTCATTAATCCAATCAGAATGGATGGAGACACAATTCCTTGGCTCGAGCCTTATTCAGACTCCTTGATGCCTCGCTTCATGTAATGAGTACTCAGTAAACGTTCAGGAAGTGGGTGAAGATCAACATGAACTTGTTTTTCAAGGAAACCCCCAGGTTTTCAGTACGTGGATGTTCGGCCCTGGTCTAGGTGCTAGGACGGGTTCCACACGAGGAGGCAACATGGCCCAACCTTGAACTGGGTAACATCCATACACATCCACAAAACAGAAATTAAGGCAAATCTGGACTCCAAAGATGCTCCCTCCAACTCAAACTATGCTGTAATGTCTTTTCTTTATTTACCAGAAAAATAAGCACAGCCAGACCTAAGCTCCAAGTGATGAATGAAGCAGGGACTCTGCCAGCTCCTCTCTTCAGTAACTGGAAAAAGAGATCGTTAGCGCTGCCCTGATTTGCAAGCTTCTGAGTTAATTAATACAATATAGCGTGCCTCTCCCAGAAAGGAATGCCAAATAAATTTTGCTTTTAAGATTTTCAGTTCTACCCAGCTTCACTGCACTACTTTTCTTCCATCACTCACTCATTCATCCTTTTCATTAATCCGATCAAAATTGATGGAGCACACGCTAACAAATACTGTGCAAGGTTCTGAGCGTACAAAGGTGCAAATTTTTTAGAAGTCAAATTACTGCACAACGCACGGAATCCTGGAAGGGGGGTCTACATGGCACTGCATGGTAAAGCGAAGAGGGTGAGCTGCCCCCGAGGACACCAGGGAGGCCGCCACTGACGAGGAAGCTTTGCCTCGTGTCTTGGAGGGCACCAGAGGGCACCCAAGGTGTTGTGGGACCTTGGGACACAAGAGGAATGGTGTCGAGAGACAGCCTGCAGAAGAAAGAACGGGAAAGATCGAGAGGACTTGGCTATCCAAGGAGCTCAGGGTTTGTTCCAGAGGCCCTGGGGAAGCCACAGTCAGATCTTCCTTGAAGGAGGACACCCTGGTAACTGGCCGGGCCTGACCAAAGGCAGGGAAGGCCACCGTGGGAGGTGTCGCAGTGGCCCAGGGGGAAGTGGCAGGGCCAGGGGAGGTGCAGCAATGGCAGCACAGAATGGATGCAAGGGAGATGCCCCAGTTTCCTCGCCAGTGTTCTATTTATAGGCACACTGTGAAGTTTTCACCAAAGGCAAAACTGTGTGCCTATCCTCCTGTAGACTCGACTGTAAGTCCTCTGATGGAAAACCAAGGGCTTCACTTCGGCCAATACTTACTCAGGCCTCCTCTGTAGAGCTCTGTGCTCCTTCCAGCAGGGGCTAAAGTAATAAATAAGACGAGGTCCTCTGTCGGTACGACGGCCCCAGATGAGACGCTTCAGGTGGCTCCCATGACCCCACCTTCTGGTGCTCGTACTCTGTGGGGTCCCCTCCCCTTGAGCGGGGGTGGGACCCGTGAGCTGCTTCTGGCCAAGGGAACACGGCAGAGGTGACGGGCTGTGTGGGATCACGTCACAGGAGACTGTGGCTCTTGTCTTGCTGGAGGCTCTCTCCCCCTCTCCCCCTCCCCCATGCTGTCTCTGGGGAAGCAAGCAGCCCTTTGGGGAACCCCCATGTGGCAAGGACCTGCAAGGCAGCCTCTAGAAGCCGAAGGCAGTCTCCACCTGACAGCCAGCTAAAAATGGAAGCTCCCAGTCCTCCAACCTCAAGGAACTGGATTGTGCCAACCACCTGAGGGAGCGTGGAAATGACCCAACCCCAGCAGAGCCCCAGATGAGACTGCAGCTCTGGCCAACGCCTGGACTTCAGCCTTGGGAGGACCCGGCTAAGCCAGGCCCCGACTCCTGACCCACAGAAACTGTGTAATAGTAAATCTATGCTGCTGTAAGCCGCTAAGTCTGTGGTATGTTGTCACAAGTAAAAGGTAACTAATATAAACAGTATGGATAAACAAAAATCTTAGAATTAGGGAGACCTAAGTCAGTTCCCAGATCTGCTACGTATCAGCTCTGTGACTTGGGACAAGACACTTAAGGTCCCTGAGCCTCGCTTTCCTTTCTAGGAGAAATAATGCCTACGTGCTAGGGTTTCCGTGAGAATTAAAGTTTTTAGGAAGTGTATGACTAGATCAGACACAAAGAGGAACTCAATCAACTATCACTCCAGCCTCTCCTGTACCCGCAAGACCAGGCGCTGAGTAGGAAGAGACGGACGGAGAACCGCCCCTCCCTGCAAGTGCCAGAGGAGGGAGCCGGCCTCCGGGGACAGCACACAGCCCAGCACAAACACAGCCACTAATGGAGCCGTGTGGAGGGGCAGCTGAGCTGGCCTGGAAGGACAGGACCGGTTTCAGAGGCCGCCTTCTGCAGCCAAGCAAGCCCAGTGTCACTCAACAGTCTGCACACACGATGTGCTTGCTGCACGCACACCTGGAAAAGGTGTCCTGAGCCCTGTAGGATTTCTCTTCCATCTTACATACCGGGCAAGACTCACCTACACAACCACCGGCCTGACCTCCCCTTGTACATCAGCCCAGTATCTAAAAGTTAGGGCCTCCGCAAATGAATTTTTTCATTTTCCCGAAAAATCTGACCGCCCCCCAGGCCCCCCTCCACCCGGTCACCGCTTGCTGGCCCCAGTCCCTCCCCCCACCCCTGGTGCCACCGCACATCTGGCTGCCTGCCCCGAAATGGACTGCAGGCCCCCGCGTCCCCCCGCTGCTGCCGTCACAGCATCATCCAAAGCGCCCCAACCCCTGCCCGAACTCGAGGCTGGCCTTCCTGCAGCTCCATTTGCCCTCTTCAACTTCTTCTCCATGCTACAGCCAAAGCGGCTATTTTTTTTTTTTTTAAGTAAAATTGCAAATTTGACTTCCCTGCTTAAAAACCCTTCCCTGCCGCCCACAGTCTTCTAGTCAAACCCAGGCCCCTGACCCCACGTCCGACGGGGCGCTGTGTGACCTGGTCCCGCTGGCTCTGGGTCCTTGGCATCCGCTTCTCCCTGTCCTCCCCGGTGCTCAGCCAGACCCCCTGCTCACCTGTCGCCCCAGGTTTGGTGCCCTCCCCCACCCCACTGCGCACAGCCGGGCCGCCCTCCTCCTGCCGGGCCGCCTCCCTGTGGCCTCCCACGGGGCCTCGCTGCACCCCACCACGCCACTGTTTCGGTCATCACTCCTCACGTACTTCTGTTGTATCACTCATCAGACAGTATAATTCCACATACATTTGTTACTGGTGTATTTTTTCTGTCCTCCCAACAAGACCACAAGCTTCACAAGAATAAGAATGATGTCTGTGTGTTGCCTGCCGTATGCCAGGGGCTAATGCAGGGCCTGGCCATCAAAGGACATGGAAAGGCATTTGCTAATTGAATGGAAGGCGTTCGCTCTTGCGAGGGATGTAATGTACCCTGGGAAAGTGGGTCAATGAGGAGAGGCTAGGTCACCCCGTGACCAACCCCCTGACCCAAACCTCAGGGGCTTCCAACAGGGTCCACATCTTACGGGGCAGGCTCTGGTCAGTCTGCACGCTGGACCTTGGCTGAAGCGCTGTCCTGCCCAGAACACTGCTTACCCTCACGCGGAGGCACAAGAAAGAGGCCACACCCCAGGAAGGCTCTTTCAACTGCCGCTCAGAAGCAGCACGTGCCCTGTATTAGACTCTGTGACTGCTGTGACAGAGGACCACAAACTTAGCGGCTTGAAACAACACACACTGATGAACCTGTCAGAGGTCGGAAGTCCCAAGGTCAAGGTGTTGGCAGGGCTGCACTCCTTCTGCAGCTCCAGGGGGACTCTGGCTCCGTGCCAGTTTCAGCTTCCAGAGCCACCTGCGCTCCTTGGCTCAGGGCCCTATCTTGGCATCACCCCAACCTCTTGTTTCCATCGTCACATCTCCCGCTCCTCTTCCTGAACCTCCCGCCTCCCTCTAAATAAGAGCCCTTTGACAATTACACTGGGCCCAGCGGGACAATCCAGGGTAACCTCCCATCTCGGGCTCCCTAACTAGCCACATCTGCACAGCCCCCTGCTGTGTGAGGGAGCATATCACAGGGCCTGGGCATTAGGACGTGGGCATCTCTGTGGAGACACTCTTCCATTTACCACAAAGCCCCTTCCATTCACACAGGCCAAAACAAATCTCAAGACCAAGCCTGACATCCACAGGGTGGGCGATCTCTTGGAGAAACTGTCTCTGTTATTTGGCTCTAGGGAATATACAGTTTTATATTTTGCAGAGCTGGAAGGGAAGGTGTTCGGAATCCTCAGGTCTGAATCTTGTCATTTTCAGAGCTGAAGGCAGCCCAGGATGAAAGGTGGAAGGCCTCGCTGCTCGGCAGCCGGGCCCTTAGATCAATCCTGACACTGTTACTCTCACCACTGGATGACTGTATCCCTTTGCTGCCTCCTGACAGGGCCTGGGAGGGCCGTGAAGCAGGAACAGGAGTGGGAGGCTGGGGCAGGTGCTGACACGGGGGTCAGGCCATGCAGAGCCCAGGGCAGGACACCACACTCCCTGAGGCTGAACAGGCAACCGCCCAGAGGGTCCAAAGCGGGGATCACGAGGCTGGGCTGCTGCTCTGAAAGCTCCCTCGAGAGGCTGTGAGGGATGCACAGGAGACCAGGGCGCTGACCCAGGAAGAAACGAGTGAGCCCACCTCCAGGACTGCAGCGGAGACCTGACGACCCAAACAGACTGGACAGAGATCACGGCTCACGCACACAGAGCTCCAGACAAGGCAGACGTAACCTGCGCTTACACAAAGAACGACGATGGTCTGTGGATGAGACTGAGGTGTGGCAGGCAGGGCCGTGGGACCCAGGGTTGGGAGCAGGAGAAATATTCTAAATCCGGATGGCAGTGGTGGTTTCAGGGGTGTATGCATCTGTCAAAAGTCATCCTCTGGACTCCTCAGCCAGCATTTTCCTGCATGGTACATAAATTACACCGCAGAGAAGGAGATTTAAAAGAGCCGGCCAGGAGGACGTGGAGGCTATCAGCCAGGGGAAGAGGAGAGAAATGAGTGCCTCCCTGGGCTCCCGGTCGGGTGTGAGCCAGGAGAAGGGGAGTGAAGGAAGAAGGCTCACAGAGGAGGGAAAACAGTGGGTCCCACCTGGAGCATGTTAAGCATGAGACACAGTCTGCGGCCAGCAGACAAGTGAAAACTTACGGGTCTATTTCAAAACTGGACTCGCGAGGCACCACGTTCCAAACAAGTAAAATAAGTAATCAAGCCCCGACCTGCATGGAGGGGGGTCTCTTAGAGAGTATCAGCACCCTGGCAAGCCAAGCTAAGCAGACACTCATAAAAACGTGACGTTTTATAAATATATAAAAGCTCCAAGATAGGGTCCAATTTAGTCTGGGGTTGAATACAAGAAGCACAATGATCCCCAAATTAAATGACATCATCTGTCAAAATAGCAGCTTTCTCATTTGAATTACAGCAGTGTGGAATTTTAAATGAAAAAGCAACATTTAATTAGGACAATGTATTTAGCCAGAGCAGAAGCGGTGAGGAGAAGTGGCTCAGCCGGGCTAACTTTGCCAAACCCTGTTGCCCAGCCGACAACTGCCAGGATGTGAGGGACGCCCTGCAGAGTTGGGGGCCCGGCTCCGTGCCACGCAGCGCACAGACCAGAAGGCAGGCGGGCCGAGCCGGGTCTGCAGCTGAGCCCCCCTTTCCGCAACAGCCACCTTGGTGCCTCCCTAACAGGTATATCTGGAACCACCAGTCCTTTATTTGTAAACCATGGGAGAGGTACACCCCTTTCCAGCAGGCTGTGAGAATGAAAGATGGTACCGTGCAAAAAAAAAAAAAAAAAAAAAAACACAACTGTTTAGTATGCTGCTTTTCTCAAAGCAGATGTCAGAGTCATTTCCTTCGGAACAAACGAGGGTCTAGACAGAAGCTCCTTGAGGGCGTGTACTGAGTCAGCGTGGCTGGCTTCCCGGCGTGACGGACAGGGGCTCAATACGTATGTATTTGTGCATTAACAACAAACAAGCAAATGAATGAAAAGGATCGTGAGCACACACATACACAACGAAATATAATACAAAGTGAAGAAGCAGAATTAAAATGATTTTCAATGAGTTAGCTACCGGAAGGAAAAACTCAATTCCGTAATGACGTGCCGTACCCTATACAGTGCCTCATTACGTCATCACACAGCTCTCTCCAATCAGACAGTAGACCTCTCGAGGGCAGTGGCCACGTTTTATGCGTGACCATATCCCCAGCAGACAGACTAGTACCTGGTATACAGCAGGCACTCAATAAACATCCAATGAGCTAAATAAACTGAAGAATCTTTTGGCCTCAATTTAAAGAGCCATTTTAACAATGTGAGGTTTTAAGCCAACATATTTCACTGATGATAAAAAATATATTCCAGAAATGATTTCCTCTGATCAGTGAACATTTATTTATTTTTTATTTATTTTTGGATGTGTTGGGTCTTTGTTTCTGTGCGAGGGCTTTCTCTTGTTGCGGCGAGTGGGGGCCACTCTTCATCGCGGTGCGCGGGCCTCTCACTGTCGCGGCCTCTCTTGTTGCGGAGCGCGGGCTCCAGACGCGCAGGCTCAGTAGTTGTGGCTCACGGGCCCAGTTGCTCCGCAGCATGTGGGATCTTCCCAGACCAGGGCACGAACCTGTGTCCCCTGCATTGGCAGGCAGATTCTCAACCACTGCGCCACCAGGGAAGCCCTGATCAGTGAACATTTAAAGGGGAGAGTTCTTGGTGGCAAAGGCAATCCCATCATGGGCAAGACCCACCATATCCACAAGGGTTGCTCCTACACATAAACCAGCAAAAGTCTAAAACTATGATAGTAAAAGTCTAAGTTTACAAATATCTGTCTGTTGCTTCGCCAGATTCTTGCCAAAAATGAAGGCCCTGAATAAGAGATCAGGCAGTTTCACTAGATTAGCCTGAAGTCATAAATGCTAAAGCCCAAATTCACCTTTATTATGAAAGAATAGGCAATACTGCATTTTTTGCAGGGTGAGTAATAAACCAAAAAAGATAGCATCTACCCAACATACTAAAATGATTCAGTGAAGATTTAAATTGACTTTTTAGCCAAAAATAAAGATGGGACAGACCATGACATACAGAAAAGGTTAGAGTTCACCATTTGTTTAATTTGTTTTTATCAACATCAAAGGCCAGAAATGCTCATCTTACTCTCCTATGGCTCTTTAGTCACTGCTTATTTCCGATCACCACAGTATAGTTCAGTTGAGATTATGCTTGATACTGAGACGGCCTAAGTATGGCTTCATTTACTTTGAAACAGGAAAAAAAAAAAAAAAAGTTTTCACAGAAACCACTCACAGCTCCAGCATTAGCACGCTATCCACAAGGAGACGGCTGGCGCTCAGAGTGATCGTGGTGGGCCTTCTGTCACCCTGAGCCCACCCAGAATGGGTGGTTGGGATGCAGGAAGCAGTGAATAAGGGTCTGAGGCTGCACAGCTAAACACCAATGACGGGGACACGGGCTAGTAACCTCAGAGCTGAGGGGTGCTAAGGAAGCATCTCAGGGAACGTGTGCCTCGACCCATCATCCTCTCATCACAAGTCTGGAGCCTCTGCATCCAGAAGGATGATAAACTTGAAAGTTGGGGGAGGCAAAATCATTTTCTTTGACAGCGGCGACAGAAGGGAACTAGCACTAATTGAAACTGACTGCGGCCACACACTGTGAATCCTCAGAACCAGCCTGCGAGGCAGGGACCATCAGCGTTCCGCTTTACACAAGAGCACGCTGAGGCTCAAGGAGATGGTGTGACTTGCCAAAGGGGCCAACAGGATTTAGCCAGCAAATGGCAGGGCTTAGATTTGGGAACAGGTCTGAAATCCGTCGCCCTTTCCCCGTCCACGTTGCCTCCACCAAGTCCTTCTGACGATGAGCCAGAGCTGTCCTGTGAAGTGTGCACACAGGGGACCGGCTAGTGCTGGAAGCAGGCAACTCCACAGCCACCAAGCTCCCCATTCAAAAGCCTCCTCTGCGTAGATCTCCGCCTCTCTGCCAGCAAGGTGGATTTTCACGGGATTTTCAGTTAACAGAAGGCCAAGTCCTCCTTCCTAAGTCACCTCTAAATCTTATTCAAATTCTCTACTTGAACCAGTTTCATTAGCAGCAGCAGCAGCAGCAACAAGTGGCATCCCATCTCCCTCTGAGCAGTACGGTCCTGACGTTACCGGGTGAGGTGGGCACGGCAGGCACCCATGAGGAAGGGAGGTTGGGTGTGGGGTGACTGAGCCCAAAAAGGCAGCAAGCTTGGTGGCACCAACTAAGGTGCATCCAGTGTACGGAGTAAGAGCCCAAAGGAGATGAGGAGGACATCCGTGGGTGGGGCCGGCCTGCGGGTACAAGGGGCTCTAGGTGGAGGAGTGGTCTGTCCTGGTTGGTGGAGCCCAGCAGCCCCGTGTGAAGGGCCGTGTTGGGACAGGAGGGGATCCCAGTGGAGGGCAAAGTGGGCTGGGGCATCTGAACAGGGGCTGAGGGGGGCGTTTACAAAGGGTGTCCACACCTGGGTGTGAAGCAGTCTGGGGGATGGAGCCTGGGCAGCGTGAGAAGGATGTCCACAGGAGGGGCGGGGACAGCCTGGCACAGGGCACAAGAACCCAAACGGGATGAGGAGGTCACACACGGGGACTGAACAATGAGTAAATATGCAGAGGACAACGAGAGCCAGACTTCTCCCGGAGAGAAGAAGAAGTTACAAATATGGAGAGAGAAAACTGGAATAAAGCCAGCAATACTGCCAAGAACTCGTGTTTCTCAATAGAGAGAGAGGGAAATAATAATAGAGGTAAGTGTGTATATAAGCACATGTGTGCATATATAACCTGCCCACTGAGAGGGCCTCAAAGCGGTGACACGCCAATAGCCTTGGGCACACTTTGCTCTCAAATCTTGGCTTCTAAGGAACCAGGGCTCCTGGAGAAATAGTCGATTACAGAGCTGGAACAAAGATAGTACAACATTAGCTTGGAATATCTTATGCCAGAAAGCAAGGAAGCACTCAAAAAGTGATGGACATGTGTCAAAAAAATCAAAGGCATCTTGAAGGGGTTCCCACTGGTCAAATCTGAGAAAATGTGGGCATCGAACTAAACAGTGATAGTAATGGGTTATACCGCATGGCGCAGAATGAGACCGTGAGCTCACACTGGTGCGAATAAATGAGGGAGTAGATCGGGTGAGATGAGGAACAGCGTCCTTACACAGACTCACAGGACCTCCCTGCAAAGTACCCATGAACTTGAAGGTAGCTCCCCAGTGGAGAATTCTGGCAGGCATCACCTGAACCAACTATTCGTGATGAACAACGTGAGAATTGGGACAAAGAGAAATCGTGAGCCACCGACGGATACAGTGAGACAACAGCACCATTTTTGTGACATTGCTGCCAAAGATACACAACCTGAATCTAATCAGGAGGAAACAGCAAACCCAAATGGAGGGACATTCCACAAAATCACTGCATTATAATCTTTTAAAATATCAAGGTCATGAAACTCAAAGACAGTCTAAGGAAAACCAACCCAGATTGCAGGAGGGAAGGAGACCCTGAGGACACAAGTGCTCCAAAGCAGGACCCTCTGTCATAAAGGCCACTACTGGGACAGCTGGCAAAATGGGAATGGGGTCTAAGGACGGGCTGGGGGTTTGCTTATTCTGATGATTATATTGTGGTTATATAAAGAGTGTCTTTGTTTGCGGGAAATACATAGTCAAGAATTTAGGGGTGACGGCATCAGGTTGACAAGTTACTCTGAAAAAAAAGTTCTTTGTACTAGAAACTTCTATTAGATTGTGATTGTTTCAAAATAAAAACTACACAAAAAATTTGTCAAGCATAGTAAATGCTCATCATTAAAATTTTATAAAACAGGAAAGAAAATTAAAATAGCCTATTATTCCATCACTAAGGTAACAGCTATGAATTCCATATTCAGCTTTTCAGTCTTTTTTCTATGCATAGATTTTTTAATAAACTGAAATTATACTGTAAACATATTTTATAATGTACCAATACTTTTTCAACTTTCTCAGTGGCCGCATATTCTTCCATTATAAAGTTGTTCAATAATTCACTTAATCAATCCTCTATTATATCACGCTCAGATTGTTTCCAATTTTTCCTTTGTTATAAATAACACTGCAATAACCCTCTTTGCACACAAAGCCTTTTGCGTATCGGATTTTTCTCTCCTTAGGGTATATTAGAAGTGGAATCATTGGGTAATAGGATATAGACTTTTTAAAGGCTCTTGATACACGGAGGACCGCCAAACTGCCCCACAGAAACATTATACTGAACTATACTACACAAACTATATTGAGAGCATCTGCTAAAAACGGCTTTGGATTTTCACACAATCACCATCTGCCCAGTGCTTAGCTACTTAGAAGGTTTTCTCCTAGACACACATAGCTCATCTGGCCTCTGCAACAATGCTCCGAAGAAGGAAAGAAATTAGTGTGAACCTCTAACTACATATTGAGAAAGTCAAGCTCAGTGGGTCAAGTGATTTTCTCTAGGCCTCGAAGCTTGCAAAGGTTGGAGCTGCACAGGACTTGCACTCTCTACAGTGGAAATCTCCTGCCCTTTTGTCCTAGCCAACTTTGTCCCCTAGCCAACTGACTTTTTCTTCTCCCAGCAATCACACCCAAGAACTGCTCCTTCACAGAAATCTTTAGGGAACAAAGTATTGAGGTTGGGTCGCCCAGACTCAGTTGCCCACATGGTCCTCTCCATCCAGACATTCCAGGGGTCACAGATAACCACGCACCTGCACACATGTTCAGTAGCATCTCATGACCCGGAATTTGGCAATGGAGTCTGAGATTTGCCATCAAAAGCATAAGCAAAATAAATAAATAAATAAATAAATAAATAAATAAATAAATAAATAAATAAAAGCTCTTGTGCATCAAAGGACTTATCAAGAAAGTGAAAAGATGACCTACAGAATGGGAGAAAATATTTGAAAATCATATCTAATAAGGGCTTAATGTTCAGAATATATAAAGAACTCCTACAACTCAAGAACAAAAAGACAACCCAATTTAAAAATGGCCAAAGGACTTAACTATTTCTCCAAAGAAGATATAAGCACATGAAAAGATAATCAACATTGTTAGCCATTAGGGAAATACAAACCAAAACCACAGAGATACCACTTTACACCTACTAGGATGGCTATAACAAAAATAATAATAATAATAATAACAAACATTGGTGAGGATGTGGAGAAATTGGAACCCTTGCATGTTGCTGGTGGGAATTAAAATGGTGCAACCAATGTGGGAAACAATCTGGTACTACTTTAAAAAAAATGTATCTATATAAACACACACACAGCACAATAAAATTCTTAAAATAGAATTCTAAATATCTGCTGCACTTGGAGTGGGAGCGGCAGGCAGGGTAAGCAGTGGGGTGGGTAGGGTGGGGGGTCTGGGAAGGCAGGGGAGGAGTCTTTCATTCTTCATGCAAGGGTTTTAAGGACAAGAGTGACAGAATCGGCTGTTTTGGAAAGATACATCATGATAATAAAAGTGACAAACTACTAAATTTCAATCAGGAAAACTATAAATTACTACGGGGAGGGGAGACGGGGGCAAAGAAAAGGAGACAGATCACTTTCTCTGCCTTCCTATCTGTGATGTTTCTATAACGTGGAGAGGAAGGCAATTACACTCATCATGCCCTAAAGAGACAGGGGGGTTGGTGGCTAGGAGGCCAGCGGGGCAGGGTTGGAAGGGAGAATAGGGGGAGGGACCTGGTCTGGATAAATCAGGTTCCCACCAGAGAAAGCAAAGCTGCACAAAACCAGGTGACCAGTGGGAGCCCACACAGGAGGACAGGGCAAAGCAGGGCTGCCTGGCGGGGTGGGCGGGATGAACCCGGGCTCAGTGCCTGCTCACAGCTCCATCGTGGCTTCCTACTATACACTGATTGCTCCGTAGCTGCGGGCAAGGATCTGTGAGGCACTTTGGGAAGGACCAAGATGAATCACAACTCTAATCCTGGACTCCAGGAACTCAAAGCCAAGGGTCTGGGCGGCCAAGGCTTCAGGAAGAAGTAGTATCTGAGTCGAGTCTAGAAGAGGGGGTAGGACACCGAGGTGCAGGTGAAAGGGAGCATTATAAGCGGCAGGAAGCACACACACAGCCAGGGAGGCGGCAGAGCACCGGGCCCATACTCGGATTCCGGGTATGGCGGCGCAGAGCGCAGGGCCCACGCTAGGATCTCGGCTGTGGCTGTACGGATGCGGGGACCACACACGGATCCAGACGCAGCGGAACATTTCCTGGGCGCCTACGGCAAGCAGACCCACCCTATGCTTCACCCCAGGCTACCCAGAGCGCTGCCCACGCACCAGAAGCACCGGGATCCCCTGGGAGCCCGTGAGAAATGCAGTCTCCAGCCTTGGCCACACCCCTGACCTGCTGAATCTTCTGCTTTGAACAGGACCCTCAGAGGATTCATGCTCAGTAACATCTGGGAAGAACCTGCTTCACTGCAGTATCTCTTTTGGCTCCTGTGAAGTAGGTATTGGCATCTCCACTTTGAGTATGAAAAACGGAGGCTTAGTGATATTATGTATTTTGTCCAAGAGAGCAAATAAGTTGACTTTCAAATCCACGTAGGTCTGATTCTGAAACCTGTGCTTTAAGCAGATCACGTGGTGTCACCAAATCTCCCTGAAATGTTGGCGCACACACGGCACTACTATTGTCACATTCTTAAGGCAGTAATTAAAATAGCGGCTAATGCTTGGGCAGCTCAGACCAATTCAAGAGGCACCATTTCTCCAGCTGGACACACAGCCTCTCTCTGCTGTTTTAGGAAAGCCTGGGAGAGGCCAAAAGGACACCACACACCCTGAAGGCCCTTTCTAGAACCATGCCTTCGCCGGCTCTGTTATCTGCCTGACATTCTCTCAGTGCATCTCCAGGCTCCTCTATGCGCTTGTTGGAATTAATGGCAATTTTCAGTTCAGGTCCAGATTGATTCCAGAGGGTGAGAGACCAGCTTCTCCCCCGCAGCTGACGCTGCCCCGAATGAGAACAGCAGCTCAGAACAATAAGCACATCCTGCCTTGTCCACTAAGAGTCTAAACAAGCAGAAACATAGAATGACAGGCATGTAGCTAGTATGCTCTGCCTTAACGAGAAAGAGACAAGTGGTTATAAAACAAAAAACCAAACAATTCAAAGAAAAAATAGGAGGAGGGGGTACTGGCTTCGGACACAGCAGCAGAGTCAACCCTGACCCAGGTGGGTGGTGACGGCTGTAGCCCAGGGCACAGGGCCAGGTGCGATGTCCAAAGACGCAGAGCACAGGTCGGCACACAGGCCATTCTGGACCACACAGGAGCCCAGCGTGCTGACTCCCAGACAGAGCCTCGATCGCATCACAGACCAGGGGCAGCCGCGCAGGACACCTGGGGACAGGAGTCAGGGACAGGAGTCAGGGACAGAAGTCCATGGCGCACACACTCTAGAGAGGGCAGCCAAAGAAAGGGTTCCAGAAGCAAAGGACAGCACAGCTAGAGCACCCCTGAACTCCTGAATTCAACAGACACAGGGGTCTGAGGGAGGATGGCAAGTCAAGGCTCGGTGGGTGCCGGTGGCTCCTGTTCCCTTGCTGGGGAGGTCTGGCCCCGCCTTTCCTGGTGCACCCGGACCCAGACGTAAGGCCCATTCAGATTCTGTGATGCTTTCCTTAACACCCTCCCAGGGACGGTAGGTACTCTCCCCTCCTTGTACTGGTTTTACCTTTACACTGCACTGCGCTCCTAACAATTTTCTCACTAAAACAGCTGCAGAGCTTAGAATCCAGCATTTCTACTCTGAGGTTTATATCCAGCAGAAAAACACGTAAATATGTGTGCCAAAAAGACATAAGAAAATCCATCCAGCATTCTTATATAATAGCCCTGAACAGGAAAAAACCCAAAGGCCCATTAACGGTCGAATAAATAAGTCACGGTATATTCATACACTAGGATGCTACACCCCAGCGAAAAACGGATAAACTACCGTCACAACAACGTGGATGAATCTCACCAGCATGACGCAGAGGAAAGGCCAGATACCAAAACAACCGCGTATTGTACGAAGTCATTTATGTCAAGTTCACAAACAGGCCAAACAATCTACGGTATGAGACTCTGGGATAGTGGTGACTTTGGGGGAGAAGGGGGTGGGGACTGAGCAGGAGCCCCATGACGAGGACCTCCCTGGGCGCTGCTGGTCTTCCACTTCTGATCCGAGAAGTGGCTACGTGAAAGGATTCAATGTTATCCACATTGAACTCACAGTTATACAAGGGTATTCACTATTTCATTAAGCTGCTTTATGATTTGTGCATTTTTCTCCCCTTAAGTTTTAATTCAATAAAAGCTTCATTAAAAAAAAAACAAACCAGCTACCGTTTACTGAGCAAATGTCACGGAACAGTGGGGGGTCAGGCAGAGTGCCCGCGTGCATGATCTCACCGAGCGTCGCCACCAGCCCTGCCGGGTCGGTGCCGTGTTCGTCTTCCAGATGGGCACCTGCGGCTCAGAGCCACTGTGATGGGTGGCCTCCGGCACTCAGCAACCAAAATTTAAACCAAGGGATTTTTCACAGTAAAGCCTGTTTGATAGTTTCACTAGACTGTGGACATCAGAAAGCATGTCTATCCAGTGACCTCACTAACTAGACCATGAGTTCTTTGACAGACCGTAACCTGCCTACTGTTCTGCTCTGTGTCCTCAGTACCCAGCACAGGCTAGATGGTGCAGTGAATAAGTGGGGACCACATAACAGCCAAGACTGATGGAGCGCTAAGTTAGGGGCAGGCACTGTGCTGAGAGCTTTTCCTAGAGTATCTCATTTAATCCTCATCATGACTCTGACGTCAATACTAATATCATCTCGACTTTACTGATGATGAAATGCAGGGGGTGAAGACACATATCCTTGGATGTATGAATGAAAGAATGAATGAAATGTAAGGGCTCCTGCATTCCCCAGGACCCCAGGCAATAAGCCACAGCCCTGAGAACACAGTGGCCCAGGGCATCGTCCAAAGTTTGTAGCCGCCTCAACCCTCGGGTTCCTGCTTGCTCCAGTGAACAGTTCCCTGTTAGAGCATATTTTCAACTAATGTAGAAATTGGTTCCACCTTCTCCTCTTTTGAAGTTTTAAATGCCAGAGAAGCCCCGCCAGCCATGAGGGCGTTCCGTGTAGGACATGACATAAGCAAAGGCTTCTTTATGCCCCCACCAACGGTGTCAGCTACCTCCCTTCAAACTAGGTAAACTGGTAAACCGGTGAGCCCCCAAACCACCCTACAAAGAAGGCACACATGAGCTTATTCTAAATCCACCTTGAAATGGTAATCAAGCTGACACCAAAAAAGGATCGATAGTGTAGTCTCTTTACCAACTATATGGCATTCTTTAAATGGAATCTTTATTCAAAAATCCACTTCTAAAGTATGTAATGTCAGAAAGTGCTAGATTGTTTCTGAAATTTGTTTGACATTTTGGTTACTTCCTGGGCAACTGATACCAAACAATTTAGGCAATCCTTTAAAAGAGAGAACAGAAACCCATCTCATGGCACACATTTTTTTTTTCTTTCTTTAAATAAAAGATTTTTGAGAAGACAATGTTGTATTTTCTATTTTCTAGAAGCTTCTCCAGAGGTCTGTAATCCATAGCTGCAGTCCACCAGCATGTTCAATGATAAGACATACTGGACAGCACGCTTATTTTTTTTTGTGGTTAACAAAAAATATACTGCAAAGTCTGACTCGTGTGACTGATTTACAAATAAAAATGAGTAAGTAGAGTCTACAGCATTATGTTTCAAAGTCAGTGTCCAAGGAACCCCAGCATTTCCTCAGTTCTTGGGAATTCAGTTTTCTGGGATGTTTTCAGGTGTGGTTGATGGAAATTCCTGCATTACTAACATTCCTAAGTTTCAGTTTCCTCATTCAAGAGAATAAGGAGAGTATCTGTCATGCTTATTTCTCAAATACAGATGAAAAGAGAAAACGAATGTGAAAGTGCCTTGTACAGCCCAGAGTCCGCACCAAGTC
The DNA here is from genome assembly GCF_949987535.1 of Balaenoptera acutorostrata. NCBI lineage: Eukaryota > Metazoa > Chordata > Mammalia > Artiodactyla > Balaenopteridae > Balaenoptera > Balaenoptera acutorostrata. The sequence goes on along the minus strand of NC_080080.1, from coordinate 3,508,953 downwards.
AGGGCTCCTCACTATTTGAACCACACGGACATGTGCCACCTCCCTCCCGGCTCCGGGCACCCACACTGGGTTGTGCTCCCTTCCCTGGCCCATTCCTGCCAGCGAGCTGTCGGTTCCAAGACTCAGCTCTCTGCCTCTCGTGTGTCCCCTCCAAACGTGTGTGCGACATTCCCTGGAAGCTGGTCTCACTCCAACACACACAATTCAATTTATGAAAAGGTAAAACACACAAATCACTGTTAGATACTGTTAAGTGAACGATACCTTTTTAGTGGAAGTAGAGAGAGATGCATGGGACCGTGGCTTCCCTCCATGGAAGGGGGAAGGCTCTGGCTGGGTCCTCGTACACATGGACTTCAAGGGCATCAAAACAATCCATCCTTTGGCTGGACGGTAGATATACGACTGCTCATCACGTTACTCTTTATACCTTTTGGTATATCGCAAATAGTTCCTAATAGTTTTTTCAAAACCCACTCCACCAAAAAACCGTCCGTCATTTCTTAGTTTTATTCTCATTTGTTCATTCATTCAACATTCTCCGTACCTCCTGTAAGCCAACCGCCACCGTAGGAATGGGGAATACATGTACCTAAGATCAGTTCCTGCCCTGGAGGAACTTACAGCCTGATGTTGGGGGTGGGAGAGGAGGCGAAGAAGAGTCTGGGGAGAGTCAGGGTGGAGAGAGAGGGACGATGAAGGGTAAAGGCCACGCCGAGTGAAGGCGGTACCAGAAGGGGGCGCTCATGTGCAGGGACAGGTAAGCAGCTTAGTGCTGGGCAGGCGAGGAGGTGGGCACAGAGGGACAGAAACTACAGGACTTCCTGGAAGTAGACCTGTCCTCTCGGACGGACCACTCACTGAACCCAGAGCTGTTCTCTTTCTTCATTTTACGCAAGGAAATGAAAGCCAAAGAGCAGGACTTGGAATTCAGACGTCCCAGCTCCAGCCGGGGCCCTTCCACTAGGTCCTCAAACCACTCATTCCCGGCTTCCAAATTTCACTTCACCTTTGACTTGTTCAGCTAAATTGTTCCCTCCAGAGATGCGTGTCTTCCAATTAAGTCGTGAGTTCTAACTAGCGAGGATCATCTCTCTTTTCCTATTGGTATGTGTACGTTTGTGTCCACTTAACACCTGGCTTCCCACTGTGCCCAGCGTTTAACCAGAGCGTAGAAATGTGAATGAAAGACAAGTCACTTCCACAAACGATGCTCTTATATGCCAATTAAGAAAAATTCAATGCATTTCAGAATTCTGCAGCAATGCCTCACATCCCACTATCTTTCTGCCTCCAGAATCGTGCCACATTATTCACGTAGCTGTCTTCACAGAGCAGGAGGCAGACCAAGCCAACTTCTGTCCTCAGTCAATAGCAATCCCTCAGCTTGGCACTCTCTGTCTCCCTCGGTCCCGCCAAGGGTATCTCTCCCGCCTCAACTCCCACTAGATTGCTTCCAAAGATTCACTTATGCTACAACCACTGCCCCTACAGGCCAAGAATTGTCGCACATTTCCCCCCAGCCAAGAATTTTTCTCCACCTATGCTAATCACCATTAATCCTTGAGGATCAGCCCAAATGTCAACTGTTCTGTTTCTATGGAGCATTTCTGTTCTTTCTGTAACACTGATTTTGTTCTTCACTCCGGAGTAATTAACTGCTTGCTTCCTCTTCCAACTATAAGCTACTTGCGGGTAGGAGAGGCAGCCCCATTTCTAACACAGCACAATGAGGGTTGGTTAAAAATGGGGGGAATAAGTCTACTTATCGGATTATATCTCTATGTACTTTGAACCCAGTGACCTATGAATTCCTCTAGGTAAATCAGAACTGGACTTATATCCCAATGGGTGCCAGTCTTAGAGCTTGCTGTAGTGGTGTTCCAGTTAATGAATGAATATTAATAAAGATATACTTGCATTGTTTAAACCAATAAGTTGCAAAGTTAGAGAAATGACAGGTAGTGAAGCAGGAACAATGTATCTTAAGGAACTGAGTCTTCTTTCTCTACATGTGTGAGTCTATATTCAAATTTAAGAGATGATTTTAGGGACTTCCCTGGTGGCGCAGTGGTTAAGAATCTGCCTGGCGATGCAGGGGACACGGGTTCGAGCCCTGGTCCGCGAAGATCCCACATGCCGCGGAGCCACTAAGCCCGTGCACCACAACTACTGAGCCTGCGCTCTAGAGCCCACGAGCCACAGCTACTGAGCCCGCGTGCCACAACTACTGAAGCCCGCATGCCTAGAGCCCGTGATCCGCAACAAGAGAAGCCACCGCAACGAGAAGCCCGCGTACCGCAACGAAGACCCAATGCAGCCAAAAATAAAAGAAATAAAAAATTCTAAAAAAAGATGATTTTAGCACCCCAGTGCTCAGCAATAGCTACAAAGCCAACTTTATTGTTCTAGTTTCTTTAAGGGCAAGGGAGGAGCCTCTACTAATACTGATCACTCATGCTGCCCATTCATTTATCGAGTTTATTCACTGCTTAAGTATAAAATGCACTCAATTTTTGTTTCCATTTCAGAGTACATGTATGCATTCAAATGCTACTGAGCGCCCTGGGGGAACAAAGCACACCCACTGACAGACGCTTCCAAGGCAAAAGGGTTAATGGTAGCCATGGCAACCACTTCCAAGAATAGCATCATCTGCAGCAGCATTCACGCTGGGCCGGTCGACAGAATGGTTATAAATATACCTATTAGCAGCCTGAGCTGAATCTTTAAGCGGCGCTGCTGGGAGAAGGGATACCTAAAAATAGCTCCACACGACTGCATCTGAAGACGTGTCCTCAGAAACACTGCGTCTCGTGCACATATTCACACACGCACAGAATGAGTTCCAATTTTCTTTTTCCCAAGTGCCAAGAACACTGGAGGAACACAATAGACTATGTGACACGTTATGACCTTTGTCTTTCACTGTAACGTTCCAAAGAGCAGCTCCTAAAGCGGAAAGGGGGCTCCCGCTTCACCAGCTGACTGGGGCCACCGCCCAAGCACCCTGCGCAGCAGGGCGGCTCCCCAGCGGGCCGCACAGGTCACGCGCACCGGGAAGGCCGCTCCCACAGTGAGCCCGCGTGCAGGAGGGCGGGCAGCGTGAACAGCGGCTCCCGAGAAGGGGTATCCCGCCCTTGCCCCTGCTCCAGCCCAGCTTCAGGGGCCACGTCCGCGCAGTCTCCTCTAATTTTTGCTACTTCTATCCGGAGGGACATCTTACCCACATTGCTCTTAAACCATGGGTCATTTTCCACATAGGAGCAGGGAGCTCAGAGCCAGAGCGTGGCAGGCTTGAATTTCAGCCCAGCCACGTTGTCAGTTTACTTGCGTAAATAAATCAACCTCTCCAAACCTTCATTTCTTCATTTATAAAGAGGGATTATGAAACGCCTAAACCAGAGATTTAAGGAATAAATCAGAGAGTAAAAGAAAGACGCCCAGCACCTGGGGGCATTCAACTGGCGAGTTCTCCTCCTGTGTTCCTCACTCTCTTACCTACTCCCACAGACTACAACCCTCCGGAAGGCAGGGACCGCATCACCCCAGCTCTGCATCCACGTAGCCTGGTGCCCAGTGTAGGGGCAGCTGCGTGGGGAGCGAACGAATGAGCGACTGTAGCTCCGTCCTGGCCCCGAGGACACAAGCACAGAATCGCACCTCCACCCGGCTAACTCCCCTCTGCTGCCACCTGTCGCAACTCCTCAATCACCCATGAGTCAAAGGGAAGAGATGAGACCATGTTCTAGCTACAGTCCTAAGGACGTGGGCAGTAGAATGTACATGGCAAGGAAAAGATCTACTTACACCAAGAGGGGAGCGCCAACATATGCCACTGCCCTCAAAGAGCAACTCGGGCCCCAGCAGGGAGCTCTAGACCTGAGGGCCCCGCGCCCCAGGCCCCTCAGCAAACGGGGACCCACGCGAGGACTCTCAGTCTAGCAGGTTTTGCTTACCTTGTGCGTAAGCCTCCCTCTCTCCTCTCTCAGAAGGAGACACGGGACCTGCCTCACAGGGGTGTGGTGAAGCTATCTGAGATACAGCAGCGCAGAAGTGCTGGGTCTACTTTCCCCACTGCTTGGGCCGTACCCCTAGAACCCTTCTCTCTGGCTGGGCTCAGCCCAAGGAGGACAGGCCGGAGACCCAAGGGCGTGAGAGGGGGTCCTGGGTGTCTCCCTAGCCCAGTGGGGCTGGGACCCCCGTGCCCAGAGCCTTGTCCAGCCATGCTTCCACAGCTGTAGCTCTCAGAAGGCTCTGGTTACACCATTCGGTCCCCGCAGGCCTAGAGGGGCTGGCAGCTCCCACTGTTGTCAGCTGCTGAGGGCCCTGCCCGCACACAAATGCCACCTGTCGCTCCGCTCCACTCGGACCCTGACCTCCAGAGGCGCTGGCCTTCACTTCCCTACCGCCTGCCCCTTAGAGGAGGAGAGATGTCTCGGATTTGGGGGGCTCTCTGAAAATTACAAACTCTGCGTAAGTTTGCCCATCTCTACTCCTCTATAAAAAAGAAGTATCTGAAAATCCCTTCAACCACCCCCAATCCCCGACTAGGTAGAAAATACAGCGAGTTCTGGTCATTTTCCTTTTTATGATGGGATCCTAAGGGGAGACATAAACGATAAAGGAGAAAGTCTTCTAAAACCTCAAAACCAAACTAACTCACTAAGGGAATTCAGAGGTGAGTGTAGGATTTGCAGAGCCCACCTTGAAGCCGCGGTTGGGTTTGGCAGGAACACATGTGTGACGCTGAGCAGTAGCTCCTGGTGAACAGACCCCGATCGTGCACACCGTGCCCACAGGTGTGCTTTATGTACACACACATGAACGCGCACACGCACACTCCCAGACACGTCCCTCCAATTTGTACCTCCGGAACAAGCTAACCAAACGGCCATCCCAACAGGCGCTGGAAGGACAAACACCTGTGAGGGGGCGGGACAGGGGGTATGGTCAGGGGTTTTCTTGTATTCTGTACTAACTCAACGGTACCTATGATGTCAGCTTTCGTCAGAAGGAGGGCGGGCAGGCAGGCTGACTGGCAATATGGTAAAAATGTTAAGAACCCATGAGCTGAGGGGAATAGTAAAGAATATGCAGTCATCATCCATGCATTCAAACCCACGGGGCTGTAAGAAATCTTAACATTTTGCCATATTCACTTACAGGTGAAGCACCCCAGTGCCCCTGCCTTCCTCCTCAGAGGTAACCACTACCGTGAAGTTGGCGTGTGTTCTTCACATATATTTTTATATGCTTACTACATGTATGTAGATGTAGTACTGTTTTCCATGTTTTTAAACATGATGGAAATGTAATCATACTCACTTTATTCTGAAACTTACTGTTTTCACTCAATATACGATCATGTCCAGACTTAACCATGCTGATAAATGTAGATTTAGTTCATCTTAACCACTGTGTGGTATTTCAGTATATGAATTTAACACATTTTATTTAAGAGCCCCCTATCAATGGACATTCAGGGGGTTTCTAATTTTCACTATTCAGACAGTGCTGCAGGAAACCCGGTGCTTGCCTCCTTGCTCAAGAGCTTCTCTGATGTATCGTCCAAGGAGTGGGGATAATGGCTCAAAAATATACGCAGCCTCAACCTTATTAAAAATGCCAAATGGTTGTACAGATTTATACTTTGGCCAACGCTGTATGAGAGTTCCTCTTTTGCTACATCCTTACAGTTTCTGGTATTAAGGAACTTGCTTTTATTTTCTCAATCTGATGGGTACATTTTACAACTGTGAAACTATAGCTGTCCCACCCATCCATACATCTGTCCCTCCAGTCACTTACTCAACAGATATTTAAACTGTCATACGCCAAGCATTTTGCTAAAAACACTGAAGACACAGTTAAAAGACAGACAAAATCACTGCCCTTTTGGAGGAGCAGGCAATACACAGAAATAAAACAGATGATGGGCTTCCCTGGTGGCGCAGTGGTTAAGAATCCGCCTGCCAATGCAGGAGACACAGGTTCGAGCCCTGGTCCGGGAAGATCCCACATGCCCCAGAGCAACTAAGCCCGTGTGCCACAACTACTGAGCCTGTGCTCTAGAGTCCGTGCACCACAACTACTGAAGCCCGCGCGCCTAGAGCCCGTGCTCCACAACGAGAAGCCACCGCAATGAGAAGCCCGCGCACCGCAACGAAGAGTAGCCCCCGCTCGCCTCAACTAGAGAAAGCCCGTGTGCAGCAATGAAGACCCAATGCAGCCAAAAATAAAATAAATAAAATAAAAATAAAACAGATGACGAATGGAACGTCAGGAGGGTCCTGAGTGCTATGGAGAACACTAAAGCAGGACAACAGGGGAGAGAATGAGGGAGCCGCTACTGACGCATTTCCCTGGTTAGTATTTACAAAAGCATCATTAAGAATCTAATCACAGGGTTGGGCACCGGCAGCATGACCCTCGCCAGCTCAGGCTTCCTCTCCTGGGAAGGGCCGGCTCACCCCCACCGCCCATTTCTCTAACTTCTTATTGATTCCCACATCCATGAAAATCCCTCCTCCAGTCTGGGGACCAGTCCTCTGTTGGTGATGTGTGCTGGTCACACCTCCCTTTCTGTGGATCCTTTCCCTCTCTGTGTTTTTAACTCTTTCTTTACTTGGGGTATATCATACATACTAAAAGATGCAAAACATGTAATGACACGTGACTTAGCTTTAAATTTTGTTCATATAGTCTCCTTTACAGAATTTTGTATAAGTTTAACATAATCGAACTGGTCAGTCTTTTCCTCTATGATCTGTGCTTTATATTCCAAGCCTAAGAAACCCTCCCTAAAATGGTAAAGTCATAAATATGCTGTTCTTTCATACTTGTGTCTTTATCCTGCCTGATACCAATTTTGTTTATCATATTCCAATTCTCTTTTTTTCTCCACATGGATAACCAAATGTTCCAGCATCATTTATGAAAAGGTTCTGACTTTCTCCCATTGATTTACGAAGACCCTGGTCATTCCATATTCCATCAATTCTAAAATTCTTATCAGAACGTTTTTATAAAACTGTGTTAGGTCTGCCATCTGGCTGACAACAATTATAAAACATCATAGATTGTAAGATGAATCTGTATTTCAGAGATAAAACAAAGGTGCTTCTTAGAATTAATGAAACTGGGCGTGTCAATTTTCCCTATACCTATGGACCTGATTTGGACCTTTCTATTCCCTTTTACAAAACATGTCTACCTGTCCCTGTACAATTTATCAGACTGTTTCAATTACTCTGGTTTTATAAGCCTTAGTACCTCACAGGGCAAGATGCCACGACTTGCTCACATGCTTCAACTGTCTTGACTATTCCTGGCTCATTCTTCCTCCATAGGAATTCTAACATTAGCTTGTCGGGTTGATTTTAAAACTAGGAATTTTGCTAGGGATGATATATAACACAGATAAACCTGGGAGTAAGTTGACATCTTCACAATATTGAGTCTTCCCATCCACGAACATGGAACACAGTGCATGGTTTCATCAGGTCTGCTTTTAAGCTTTGTAATACTCTACATAAAGGTCTTGCATACATTGCAGATTTTTTTTTCCCCCAAAGTACCCTGGAGTATCTATGGCTATTGTGAATAAGAATGTTTTAAATTGTATTTTCTAATTATTTTGTATTGGTATGGAGACATGCTATTAATTTTTTATCCTGAATCAAGAAAGCTTATTGAACTCTTTCATGAATTCTAACAGCTGTCTGCAGGTTCTCTTGAATTTTCCCTATAAATGATCTGATCATCCACAAATAAAGACAGGTTTGTTTCTTCCATTCTAATTCATATGTCTCTCATGTTTTTATCTTTTCTTATTGCATCAGCTAGAACTGGGGTAATTTCGAGTGGAAACAGTGAGCAGACACCCTTGTCTCACTCCTGACTTAAACGGTAATGTGTCGAAAGTTTCACAGGTAAGCGTAACGTTTCCTATGGATTTCTCATAGACACCTTTAATTAAGCTAATAATGCTCCCTTGAAGTCTTAGTTTACTAAGAGCTGTTATTATGAATATATGTTGGATTTTACTGAATTTTCTGTATCTATTTGTTTTTCCCTCAATTAACTTGCTACTATGACATGTAACATTGATTTTTCTGACATAGAACCATCCTCGCATTTCTAAGATAAAGTCTACTTGGTCGTGACTTTTTATGCCTTTTATACCTGGCAGAATTTGATTTGCTAATGTTTTATTTTGGTTTTTTGCATTGTGCTAAAATCCTAGCCACCCATGAAACTTTGGGACCCAGAACACACCTAACTGCTTCATATTTTTTGATTTGTATTTTTTAAAATGTTTATTTTATATTTTAACTCACATAGCTATTTTTGATTTCTCCTTTCAGTTTTTTTCTGTTATTGCCTAAGCTCTTTTTCTGGCAAGAATGAATCAAAGCAGGACCTGACCAGACCTGGAATTCCACACCAACTCCCTGTCTGCAAGTCCATCTTCACTGTCTCTCCTTTGCTAAACCTTTACCTAAATTCAGTACTTATTCCCTTAAATGGCACAAGCATATTAAAGGTCCTGGTAGGGTATCCGGCAAATAACAGAGTTGATTCAATCCAATTAACAAATTGCTAAATGTTCAATACACTAGTTGAACTTTCAAAACCAACTTTCTTCAAGAACAGAGAATTTGGAAATGTTACACATTTAAGGAATTTATGAGGATATACTTAGTAAATTCTTCACCAGCTACTCAATTCTTCTACGTGCTGGACTTCCTAAATCCCTTCTCTGCTTCACACAACGCTGAACACGCAGGGGCAGCTGTGTGGCCACGAGACGTGTGCACCCTTTGCTACAGCAGGCACCTGTCTGCACGCCCCTACCAGAGCAGGTTCCAAGGGTTTGGTGAAGGGCTAAATTCTACATTCAACCTCCAAGAATGTTTGTCGACAGGCACTGTGCATCCAGGGGTGGGGGGAGGGGAGGTGTGTTCATGTGCGTATATACATATGCACATTTTCCCCCTCAACTTATAGTCAAGCCAATGTAAGGATCCCCATTAAAAAAGCATGCTCCTAGGGACTTCCCTGGTGGTCCGGTGGTAAAGAATCTGCCTTCCAATGCAGGGGACGCGGGTTCAGTCCCTGGTTGGGGGACTAAGACCCCACATGCCGCGGGGTAGCTAAGCCTGCGCACCACAACTACTGATCCCGAGCGCCTCAGCCAGAGAGAGAAAACCCGCATGACACAACTAGAGAGAAGCACGAGCGCCGCAACGAAGAGACTGCGCACCACAAGATCCCGCGTGCCTCAACAAAGATCCCGCATGCCGCCAACTAAGACCCAACGCAGCCCAAAAAAAAAAAAAAAGGAAAATAAATAAAAAATAAATATTTAAAAAAGCATGCTCTTAGAAACCAACTCTATTTAAAACTATTTTTTTAAAGACCAGCCCTGTGGCATTGTGTCATTAATTTGAGCTTTTAAGTGTTACCTCCACCTTAATAACATGGCTCTTGCCAGCCTCTCTCCTATGTTACATGCCTCTTCTACTTTATAATGAATAGTCACTAACCAGCTTCTCGTAGTTTCTCACACAGCAGGCTCTGAAACCACTTGCCCTGTCATTAATACACTCCATAACCTTGGGCAAGTGCTTAATAACTACAGGGCTCAGTTTTCTTACAGGAAAAAAAAATGGGGATAAGAGCACTCATGTTGCAATATAATTTTGGTAACTAAATGCAATAAAGTATGTGAAATTACCCGTTACGTAACACAGGTGCTCAATAAAGACAAGTTTCCTTCCATTTCTATTCAAATATCCACTTCCTCTTTTCTTTCTGTATGATTGCCTCCCTGTCTCCCTTTCTGGGGTCCATGCTTTACTCTACCTTCAGCAGTGGACAGCTAACTACCCACTTTAGGATGAACCTAAGCAGAAAATCCAATAAAGCGTAAGTGCTCCGCAGGCAACAGCTGTCTACATCAGAATCCGTCCCCTACGCCAGCCACAATGCCACATCCCTCTCATTCACTGTATTCGTAAATGAATTCTTTCCTTTGGTGGGGGCAGCACATATGGTCTCAGCAGACATACAGAAGTCCACGTCTCATCAATGTCTTAATGTCTTGGTTGATGCCTTACTCTAGGCCTGAGATAGCAAGGCATAATCAATCATTAGAGGAGGCACACAGTTGGTTGGGCTAACACTGTCAAGATAAGCTGGCTGTGTCAGAAAAACAGCACTTCCTTCATCGTAAAAGAGTCATAATATTTATTTATAGCTGGATAACTTCATGGCAGGAAGATGGGAAATCAAAGAATAAAGCAGAACTTACTAACATTATCAGAGTTATTTTTATCTTAAGTGTGAACATTACACTCAGGCTCTGGCCTAAATCAGCATAATTACAATGATCGATGAGACAGACAGAAAGACACAGCTCAATCACCAACAATGCTTCCTGCTTTTAAAAAGCATTTTATACGTATTATTTCACTTGATTCTCAAACCACAGCGAGTTCATTTCCAGAAGAGGACAGTGAAGCTGGAACAGGCACAGTGACACCATCATCCAGGAAAAGCACACGGAGTCAGTGCCCAGGCCCCCAGGCCCAGACCTTGTGCCCAGCGCCATGGGCTCGGGGGCTGCAGGAGGGAAGCACACACAGCCTCTCGTATAGAACGTTCAATACAGAAGAAAAGCAGCCGTGCATTCGTTCACTTCATCAGGAAATATTTATCGAGATACTACTTTGTGCCAGGTGCTGGCTCAGGTCCCAGGGGCACTCAATGAACAAGACAGCCAAAGCCCTGCCCTTTGGCTTTGGCTTAGGGGAGCTTATCCTCAAGTGGTCATACAAACGAGCCGTGAGGCCCAGAGCCAGGGGAGTGTGTGCAGGGAGGGGAGAAAACATCCAGACCACTGGAGGGGGTCAGAGACACCTGCACACTTAGCACTGACACACTCAGACCATCTTAATAAAAATGATGCCCTTGTGATGCTGTCATGATGCTGTCCCTTCTCCATTCATAGCCATCGACCACATTTTCACTTGACTTTCACACCTGGATTCTGGACTCCACCTTATTACCCTGAATTCTCTTCTAAAACAAGCTTTCTGCTGTCAGAGAAAAGAATCCCGTTTCTGTCATGGACTCACTACCTGGGAAGAAACTTGAGGATGGTCCATTTAGCATCTCCTTCGTCCTGCCCAGGGTCCTTTCAATGCACCACGATGCCACAAACTGTCCACAAGGAGGCTCAGGATGGCAGGACCACAGGGTGCCTGCCACCCCACCGTCCCAACCTGCCTCGCCGAAAACCTTGTGTCCACACTGACTCAGACCCCGTGGGGTTCCTCCAGAAGGCTTTCCTTTCAGGCCTGTACCTTCTAACAATCTTGCAGCAATTCAGAGAACACTTCAGGCAATTCATCTAGTGATTCATATCCAAAAATACTTATGCTCACCTTGCAACAGAAGGCCTGGAGAGGTTCTGGGAACCAGTACGTTCATAGTTCTGAGCACGAGACAAATGACGGAATGAGCAAGATGAATAGAGTTATTCCCATTTTGAGCTCAGTTTTTCTATTTATTGTGGCAATCTGATCGTGCTTTATGAGGACTGCAAATTGTTAATTTACAGACACTATTTACAGCCACGTTCTCTTGATTATGTTTCCAGAAGGAGCTGACCCATTTGGGAGTGGTTTTCTAGTTAAGTTCACAGTCTCCAAAACAGAAGAAGTGCACAGGTTAATAAGTCTTTTACATTTTCAGTCTGTACTTTGCTGGGCTAAACCAGTTGTCTGGTGAAGCTAAATAAGGTAATATATATGAAAACACTTCCCAGGAGGCAGGAACTATTATTATCATTATTATTCCACTCCTGAGAGTAATGGTGCCGTCAACCTCTGATCTCGTCCCCACTGCTCTGGTCTCTCTGCAAACGAAGACTAGTGGGGGCCCCCGGCATGGTCAGTGCATCCCAGACGACCAGCCAATCCCAAACAGACCAGGAAGGTCAAGAGCAAGTGCAGGTTCCTTGGGCTCTTAAATGGGATTAAGAATATTATTCTCTCAGATTAGTGCCTGGGCTTCACATTGCTTATTTGTGAAGCGGGGATAAAGTATCTACACACAGGGTTGCTGGGTTGATTAAAATGTATCTAAATCATCTTCCTCCAAGGTGCCGGGCAAACATTTATTAATTACCTGCTCATCTCATCCAAGTTTTTGCTCAACTTGACCCAGTATGTGAAGCACAAATATGAACCCCGAGAGGCCTGAGGAAACTACATGAGAGGACTCTATATAACACACACACACACGTATAATACTACACACACACACGTAAGTATGCATGTATCTATGTAGGTATGCATGTGTAACACTACATACATCCCAGAGGACTCCAACTGGATGGCCGGAGGAAGCAGGAGAGCCCACCACGCCATGACACGCGACGTGTGTGGCAGGACGTGTGTGATGAGGAAGACGTGCCCAGGCAGAGCAGGACTGATGCACACACACTGCAGCTTAGCATGTACCAGGCACTACTGCCAAGCTCTCCATTCTGTTACCTCACTTTAATCATCATAACGACCTCACGTGAATCTATGATTATCGTGGCCCGCACTTTATAGGTGAGGAAGATGAAGCCCAAGAGTTATTGGAAAGATGCCAGCCGGATCAAAGGAACTGGTCCCCCAAATCACCAGTAGCCACAGGTGGTAACTGGGACCAGAGGAGACCATGAAGACAGAGACTGAGACCGACTGGCTGGTAATCAAACCCCAGCCATCCCCACAGGAAGAAGAGGGTAGAAGGGGTGCAGAGACTGTCGTGGGGTCCTGGAGCCAAGAGAAAGGCCCCAGGGGCATGGCTGGGGCTCTGGCGTGCCTCACCTTCGGCACTGTCTCCTATAGGTTTTTTCCCATCAGTGACTTAAGTAAGAACAGAATAAGCAAGTTTATTTCAATCCCTTGGACACCACGGTCTCCAGGGAGAGCAAACACAAGAGACAGCAGAGCTGAAATTCTAAGCGACTTCTACTGGCTTACATATGGCATCAGAACCGGTGAGATGGCGTTCAGCAAAGGTTCATCGACCTCCCGCATCTAGGCTGCAAGGAATCAACTGCACGGGGACAGATACGCGGAGGTGGATATTGACCGGGGATGACGGGACGGAGGAGGGCCAGGACGACACTCAGCAGGGGATGGACACACCCTCAGGTCACGTTAACCAACACAGGGGCCCCTGCACAGAGGGCTAGGTGACCTCAGGTGCTCGGAGCTGGCGGACAGGCCTGGATTCCATCAGCTGCTGGATAATCCCTCCTACTGAACGTCCTTCCTTCCTCTCTGGACTAGTCTGCTAGGGCTGCCAAAATAAAGTAACCAAACGGGTGTGACTGAAACAGCAGAAATATATTGTCTCCCCGTTCTGGAGGCTGCAGGTCTGTGAACAAGGCGTGGGTAGGGCTGGCTCCTCCCAAGCCGTCTCCCTGGCCCAGAGGTGGCCGCCTGCAGGTTCACGTGCAGACGGTAGTTAAGCCTTCCGATCCAAGAACACGGGACGTCTTCCCCCTCATCTAGGTCTTCTGTAACTTCTCTCAATGATGTTTTACGGTGTTCAGTACACAAGTCTTAACACTTCTTTATGTTAAGTTTATTCCTAATTATTTTATTATTTTTAATACATTAAAAGAATTATTTTCTTAATATCCTGCAACTTTGCCGAACTCATTTATTAGTTCTAATAGTGTTTTAGTGAATGACTTACATGAGATCACGTCATCTGCCAGCAGAGGTAGTTTTACTTCCTCTTTTCTAAACTGGAGGCCTTGCATTTCATTCCCTAGCCCAATTATCTGGCTCAAGCTTCCTGTACAACGTTGAACAGGAACGGCAAGAGTGTCTCCTTCCTGGTCTCGGGGAGCATCCTGACTTTCACCGTAAGAAGACACCGGCAGTGAGCTTTCACAGCCACCCCTGACCCACCTGAGGGCGCTCACTCTCTTCCTGATGGGGGCTGTTGTGTTTGGGGGGCTGTTTTGTATGGTGAAGGGTTCCTCACAATCTCATCTGCACATCCCTTCTCCCCACAGATGTCAGGGTGATCTTCCTAAAACGCAGAGCTCATCCTATCACAGCCTCTTCCTCAGACGCCAGGACTTTCGGGAGCTCCGACCCCCTCACATCTCCACCCTCATTTCTTACCACTTTCGCTTTGCTCTTGCCTTCTGGCAACAAACTGATGGAGATTACCTAACACTCTCTGCTACTTCCTCCCTCCATGACTTTGTTCTCCCTTCCTTCTGTTTGGAATGCAATTTCTATGACCACCCATTTCCCCTGCAATTCTTTTAAAACTTTGTTTTATTGCATCTTAGAAACCTTCTGTAAGCAGAGCCTAGGCGAGCTCCCTTTATTCCACGCTGCCAGTACTCTATGTACATGTGCACCCTTACAGTCACCACATTACAACTGCATGTTTATGGGCCTGTCTTCCCCAACAGACAATCAGCCCTTTAAAGCACCATCTCCGCCTTACTGACCTCTGTCCCTCCAGCATCTGACCCAGAGCTCAGCACAGGGCAGGTAACGTGCAGCCTTGGGGGATGAATGAATGAATGATTCATTAAGCCCATCCTCAACTTTCCTGGCAGAGTGGCTTTTCTAAAGTGCAAATCTGATATATACTCACTTGCTGAAATCCCTTCAATAGCTGCTGATACCCGTCAGGATGAAGTCCAAACTTCCTTTGTGGCAAAGAAGATTCTCCTCGACCTGCCCCAGCCCCACATCTCTCCATTCCTATCTTCCGCTACACACCCCACTCCCTAAACCCTCAAGAACCATTACGACTCCCTAACACCAGAGCTCTTTCAAGCCTCCCCACATTTGCCGGGTCATACCCTGCACGCTGGACTGCCCTGAATGTCCTTCTCCACTGCTCCCCTGGAAACCAGCCAACCCCTTTTTCAAAAGTCAGCTCAAACATCGCCTCCGAGCTCTAGATCTGTTTATACAGCTGTCTACTTTGCTTGGCTATTTCAAAGGCACCCACACTCCCCGAATCTGAGCGTGAACCCATGACCAGGTCCACCCTGCCACTGCCAAGGAAGAGAACTCCTTTCCTGTCCCACGTTTTCCCGCTCGGCCACAACTCCTCTGTCAATCCAAACGCCCATCTCAGAAACCCCATCTCCTCTCTTCCTATCCTCCACCACCAAGTGCCAGCCTTTTTGTTTGCAAGTATCTCTGAAATCCATCCATTTCTCTCTGGCTCTACGCCATCACCTTATCCAAGCCATCATTGTGTTTCTCTTGGACTAGTGTTAACAGTGTCCTGATTGACCCGTTTCCACGCTGGCCTCCCCTCCAATACCGCTCCCCAAGCTTGAGCCGGGGTGCAGATCTTACATCTCACTCCTCTGTCCCTCCCCCTCCTGCAGTCCTCCAAAGGCTTCCGCTACCCTGATAACAAACACCAAACCTCACCGCAGCCCACGGGCTGCACGGCCAGCTTCCCCTGACCACCACACCACCCCCTCGCCCTGTTTCCCCTGCTTTCAAGATGCACTCCACCCCCATCCCTCTGCCGAGCTCCCACTCATCCTTTGGATATCAGCACCTCCTCAGGAAAATCTTGTCCAACACCCTTGTCTAGGTCAGTCTATGACCTCATAGAGTCACACTCCTTTTCTTCATAGCTCTTGTCCCAGTTATTTGAATCGGAGGGCTATTGTACAGACTATAAACCCTGTGAGAGAAGGACCATGTCATTATGCCTTGCAGTCCAGCACACACTGGCTCAGAGAAGGCACTCACTGAGCATCTGCTACGTGAGTAAATGTACATGAAATCTTTACTCATCGCAACCCTCAGGTAGAAATGACCTCCTCCCGCCTTTAGGCTCCACTGTTCCTTGTCAGAAGGCTAGCACAGCACCGGGCTACGCTATTAGACCGCTATGCTGTTAGGATTCTGTATTGATGTATCTCCCCCTGCTGGACTGTGCGTTCCACGTGGTAGGAAGCTCTTTCATTACAATCCCTGACATTTAACTGATGCTCAAGAAATATCTCATGATGGAAGGGCTCACTCCTTGGACGGGTAGACCTGGGTGCTACGATTTAAAAGGGCAAAAGTTCTCATTGGTAAACACGAGGGCAAGGAGATCTAGATGGGTTTCCAAATGGTGACTGTTTAGCTCAAGGATACAAAGCTTCAGAAAAGGGAGAGCCCCTTTCCTGTTAGGAGTCTCTAAGGTGGAGGCTCCAGAAGGCAGGGGCTGGGACCTGTGGGGGGCAATGTAAGGAAGAACCTGAGCTCCCGCCACTGGGCGTGACCACACTGAGAGCTCACAGCCACTACTCACATGCTGCAGAAAAAATCCCTGTATTTGGTCGAGACTGGACTGAAATTCTTTCTTTTAATTCAATTTATTTAATTTAAAATAAATTAATTTAATTTTAAATATTTGTTGGACACCTATTACATGAATGCTAGGAACAAGGGAAATAGATACAGAGAAGACCCACCAAGCACCCCCAGGGAGCCTGCAGATGACTGTTCAGATTGCTTCTGACCCTTAGACCCCAAGAAATAATAATAAATTAAAAGGACAGTCCAATTTGTTTTAATAAGTAACCCTTCGTCCAAAAAGATAAATTTCTGTGGATCTATTGACACATGACCCCTGAGTGTCAATGCCCAAAAAACAGGCTAGCTAAACCAATTGAGTGTATACTTTGGTTCTTGCAACAGTTGCCAAATTGACTGGCAATGCCTAACAGGAAAAGGGGCTACGTTCTAATAATGACAACAAAAAAAGACACCTCGCTTTTTTTGGGAGGTACTTGCAAGCCTTGAAAATAGCTTACCTGAGGAGCCACCACTTTGCAAGTTCAAGGGCATAGCACACCTTGGAAACCACAGCAGGCAATGCCTTTGCTCATGGCCTACAAGGAACGTGTGGAGAGGTGAAAAGCACCGGGGCTGGGAATGAGGGAGCCCGGTCTCCTCTCCCGCTAGCTGTGTGCCAAGTACCGTGCTCCTGAACTTGGAAGCAGGGACCTACTTAATGTGAGTGTATAGCTCAACAACGGCCCCTCAAGAAGGTCAAGTGACTCCCCCAGATTCATTATTTATTTAACTATTCAACAAATGCTGAGAGAGCACCTACTATCACCAATCACCGGGCACTGAAGTGAACCAGAGTCCCTGCCCTCAGTGGAGCTGCCCTCCCAGCAGTGACACCAGGAGGCAGGGGAGCAAGTCCCCCACCCACTCTATTTAACACAGAAAGCAGCAGGTATCTTCCCCGCAAAGGTTTGCCTCCTATCAGCCTCCACATCATGTCCACAAGGAAAGCAAACTAGGCAAGAGAAAAGGGTCTGCCCATTAGATAAAGCAGAAGTCCATGGATAATGCCAGAAGTTCTTCTGAATCTCATCCTAGCCACTCAGCTCAAGTAAAGAGGGAAATCAGGTCTCTCACTCTGCAACTCCGAAGAAAATCAAGCATTACATGTTAAAAAAAAAACAAAAACAAAAACCCAAATCAAACTATCGATACTATTTCTAAAGTAACCCTCTTTTCAGGTCTGTGTGCCCACGGACAGCAGTGCAGCTCAGCGCTTCGCTGAGAAAGGGCAGCCCTGTGTGGCGAGACAGAGCAACTGCAATGCTGTACGTTGCCCAGATGCCTCGCTCACTTCTAACACGTGAGTTTCCTGGCCTCCGTTCTAGAAACTGCTACCCTATTTAATAGTCAAGGAAGAGGAGCAGATACCAGGGAACCAGACTGTCCTGAGTTTTGAAACAAGAGCAAGTACTATCACTACAAACACAAGTTAGGAGCAGCCATCAATTACTGAGTGTTCAGGACGTGCGATTTTATGTGTCCAGGGCCTAAATCACTGTCTGATTTGGTCATACGTGGCTATTATCATCCCATTTCACAGGTGAGGAAGTTGAGGCTCGGAGGAGTTAATGACTTGCTGAAAGGTCTCACAGCTAATAACTGAGGATCCCTAGAGTTCCCTGGAACCCAGATGGGCCTCATCAGAAGCAGCAGGCCTAACCCTTCCTCCACTCTTTCCTTTCATGACACAGAATAATGTATCGTGTGCAGGCTTCACGGAGCCCTGGCTGTGCTCCAAGCACCTTGCAAACATGATCTCTACTCTGCACAACACTCAGGGTAAATCTCATCCTAATTTCACCGACGTAGAAGCTGCGGCTCTGAGAGGCGAAGCGGCTTGGCCACGATGCCACAGCCGGCAAGGAGCAGGGCCAGGACGCACCCCTGTCCTGCTGCTCCAGACGTAACCGTTCATTCAGCTACTTCACGCAGCCACACAGAGGCTCAAACGCGGGCTCAAGCTCTAAACCCGCGAGAAGCAAGGCCGATGGGCAGAGACAGGGAGAAGGGGGATGCAGATGTGAGCCCAGCTGGGACAGGCCACCAGGGTGTCCAGAGCAACCCCCAATGCAGAGACACCAACAAAGGAAGCCTGATTCCTGACACGACAGCCTCCCAAGGCCAAGTCCGAGAGCTCCGGCAGCACAGAGTTCAGAGGGGCCTTTCCCTGGAGACATCGCCCTCTGCGGCCCTCCTTCTCTGCACAGGGCTGCCCACCAGCCCTCACTAGCCCTCTGTTATGACGCCAGCCCCACCGTGTGACACTGTCTACCTGCCCCGAGTTCATGGCCTGCCGCTGAGTACAAACTGTTCATTGTTCTCCACTGTACCTAGAGGACCCACGTGAAATTGACAGTGATCGAAATGTTCTGTTTGCTGGTGCGGGAAAAACCCAAATGAAAGCTGCAGAACAGCCCAGCCCGCCGCCTGCCTCACCTGCCACCACACGATGCTCTAGGGCTCCATCGCCCGCCCGACACATGAAACCCCTCAGAGCTCCCCCTGACTAGCCTGCCGTTTTCAGTCCTCTGTGCTTTTTCAGACGCTGTTTCCTCTATGTGGAAGGCTTTTCCATGCACTCCAACCTAGTCTGTGATTGGTTTTTATTACTGTGCTCCTTCTTAGTCTGAGTTCCACAGAGACAGGACTGATCTCGTGCTCTGTCTTCCCAGTACTAAGCCCAGTGCATAAGGCACAGCAGGTGTTCAATAAATATTTAATGAATGAATAAAAGAATAAACTATGTAGCGGGGCCACCACTTCAAAATAATTCAGTTGTGGGAGGAGGGTAGAATCAAAAGCGTGAAGTCCTGTGGCTGGACAGGGTGATGGTGGTACAACAATGAGAATGTACTTCAAGCCTCTGAACTGTACACTTAAAAGTGATTAAAATGGTCAATTTTATGTTCCATACATTTTACCACAATTTTATAAACTAAATAATTATTTTTAAAGAACAGGGTCCATGCTCTGCACTCTCTCAGCTCACCAGAGCTGCCTGCTCCCAGCAGTGAGGCAGGGCTGAGGGACGAGGAAGGTGTGCTGTCCCCGCCAGAGCCGCAGCCCCCCCCACCCAGGACCCTCAGCAGGTAGCGTCTCCCACCTGCACACCAGCTGGATTGATTTCACAATGACAGGCAAAATCAAATCATTCCAGCATCTAACTTAGGCTGTGAGCTCCTTAAAGGGATGGACTAACCTCTTCCAATGCCCAGAACCCTATGCAGAGTCCTGCACCCAGGAGGTGTTCAATCAAGAAGGACAGCAGCCGCCAGACATACAGCAGAGACAGTGTGTCAAGTTCCCTGGACGCTATTGTTGCTGTTTCCCAATAAGGAGAATCAAATCCAAGACTGATGCCGCCTCAGTGCTGAATGACCCGACAAATGAATGAAGCCCTGAATGAATGACTTCAGTAAGAAATGGAGAGGGCAGGCAGCAGGGCCAGAGGGGTTTACAAAGCTGCACTGCACGTCTTACATGGAAGCCCACATCCTGGGAACCGAGTCTTACAATCACATCAATCTGACTATTCTTATATAATACATCAATATTTTCCAATAATTCATTGCCTCTGTTTTGATAAATTGCATCTTAAAGGGAAAATCAACAGTAGAGGGAGAAGGAGATGGGGAAAGGAGAGAGAGACAGAGACAGAGCTCAGAATACAATTACCAGTTCAGACATCAGGGAATGGATAGGTCAATGCAAGAGCCTATTAGCTCTGGGCCCAGAAGGAGACTTGTGAAAAGAAAACTGACTTAGAAATCATGTTCAAAAGGAGATTCCAGATTAATTAACAAATAAAAACAAATTTTTTGAGAAACTAAAACTATCTCACCTAATAACTAAAGTTATCTCAAATAATAAAAGAGCTGCTCACTTAAATCTTGAATGAAGATAAGATATGTAGAACTGGGACTTCCCTGGTAGCACAGTGGTTAAGAATCCGCCTGCCAATGCAGGGGACACGGGTTCGAGCCCTGGCCCTGGAAGATCCCACATGCCGCGGAGGAACTAAGCCCGTGCGCCACAACTACTGAGCCTGCGCTCTAGAGCCCATGAGCCACAACTACTGAGCCCGTGTGCTGCAACTACTGAAGCCCACTCGCCTAGAGCCCGTGCTCCACAACAAGAGAAGCCACTGCAATGAGAAGCCCGCGCACTGCAACAAAGAGTAGCCCCCGCTCGCCGCAACTAGAAAAGGCCCAAGTACAGCAACTAAGACCCAATGCAGCCAAAAAAAGATATGTAGAACTGAGAAAGAGTAAAGTCATTGTGTCTTTCATCAAGTATGTGAGACAAGTGGGGAAAAGCAGACACCACCAGGCAGCTCCCACCAGCCCGGGGTTCTAGGCAGTGGGGACACAAGATGCACAAGACTCCCCTCTCAGTCCTGACTCATTTCTCATTAAGTTTTACAACCAAACTTCATAAAAGTAACTCCACTTGCTGCTTCCTTCATCCCAGTGACTCTGCGACCCTTCACAGGCTGGCTTCTTCCCACATTCGCTATCGAAACCTCTCCATCACTTCCTGAAGTTGTCCACAACGCCCATGTTGCCAAATTCAGGGGATATTTTCCACATTCTTCCTACCAGACCTCCTTGCTATCAATTGTTTCACCTGTTTTGATGACCCTTGGTTTCTGTGACCCACCCTTCCTCCTGCTGCCTCTTCATTGTCTTCCGTGAACATCCGTCCATCTCATCGTCCCTAGGACACTGCTGGCGCAGAACCTGGCACGGCCCAGCTCTTCTCCCCCAGGGTCACACCCTGAGTGGTGGCCGCAATGCCACGGCACCCTTTCCTCCACCTGCGCTCACTGCCGGGTCTCCATCTCTGGCTCAGACCTGTCCCCTGAGCCCTGGACTCGTTTGGACAACACGCTTCTGTGCTCCAGGC
The DNA here is from genome assembly GCF_949987535.1 of Balaenoptera acutorostrata. NCBI lineage: Eukaryota > Metazoa > Chordata > Mammalia > Artiodactyla > Balaenopteridae > Balaenoptera > Balaenoptera acutorostrata. Next base: position 3,487,630 of record NC_080080.1, on the reverse strand, counting down.
ACAGGGGCCAGGCCTCAGGGTGTCCAGGTGCAACTCCTGTGCTTAACACGCTTCCCAAACCCCTACCCATTCAGCCAGGAGCTGGCATCACCTCCACTCAACAGGTGGAGCGAGAGCCACTTGTGCTTAATCTCCCAGCTACAACACTTGCTATTCAAGCTTATCTGAATCCAAAAGCCACACCCACTCCATCTCCACACTGTCTTCACTTGAGACAAAAATGCAGGCTGCTGAACCAACCAAACACAAGTACTGGCCGTCAGCTGCCTTTATTTTCACAAGGATACCAGGTCACCCAAGACAGAGTCATCTAAGTGACAGTTCCTCAGCTTAAAAACGAAACTTACACTCAGGTTCAGGGGATGAATATGCCAATGACACACCCAAGTACAGTAGTCCCCACCCCCATTTATCCGTTGTTTCAATTACCCGTGGTCAGCCTCAGTCCAAAAATATTAAATGGAAAATTCGAGAAATAAACAATTCATAAGTCTTAAGTCGCGTGCTGTTCTGAGGAGCATGATGAAATCTCGCACATCCCACTCCGCCCCACCACGGGTATCATCCTTTTGTCCAGCGCATCTTGCCCGTTAGTGACTTAGTAGCCGTCCTGGGTGTCAGATGGACCATCGCTATGGCAGTGCTCGTGTTCAAGTGACCCTTGTTTTACTTAATAATGAGCCCAAAGTGCAGGAGTGGTGATGCTGGCAATTCAGGCACACCAGAGAGAAGCCGTAAAGAGCTTCCTTTAAGTAAAAAGGTGAAAGCTCTCCGTTCATAAATAAATCACATGCTGAGGTTGCTAAGATCTACAGTAAGACTGAATCTTGTAGCCATGAAATCGTGAAGAAGGAAAAAGGAATTAGCCCCAAAAATCATTTTCCATGTTTTTGATAATAGCCATCCTAGTGGGTGTGAGGTGGCACCTCGCTGTGGGTCTTTTTCTGTTTTTTTTTTTACAAATTTATTTATTTACTTTATATTTTATTTTTGGCTGTGTTGGCTCTTCGTTGCTGCATGCGGGCTTTCTCTAGTTGCGGCGAGCAGGGGCTATTCTCCGTTGCGGTGTGTGGGCTTCCCATTGCGGTGGCTTCTCTTGTTGCGGAGCATGGGCTCTAGGCGCACAGGCTTCAGTAGTTGTGGCACTCGGGCTCAGTAGTTGTGGGTCGCGGGCTCTAGAGCACAGGCTCAGTGGTTGTGGTGCATGGGCTTAGTTGTTCCGTGGCATGTGGGATCTTCCCGGACCAGGGCTCGAACCCGTGTCCCCTGCATTGGCAGTCAGATTCTTAACCACTGCACCACCAGGGAAGTCCCTCTCGCCATGGTTTTTTTTTTTTTTAATAAATTTATTTATTTATTTATTTGGCTGTGCTGGGTCTTCGTTTCTGTGCGAGGGCTTTCTCCAGTTGCGGCAAGCGGGGGCCACTCTTCATCACGCTGCGCGAGCCTCTCACTATTGCGGCCTCTCTTGTTGTGGAGCACAGGCTCCAGACGTGCAGGCTCAGTAGTTGTGGCTCACGCGCCCAGTTGCTCCACGGCATGTGGGATCTTCCCAGACCTGGGCTCGAACCCGTGTCCCCTGCATTGGCAGGCAGATTCTCAACCACTGCGCCACCAGGGAAGTCCCTCTCGCCATGGTTTTGATTTGCACTCAATAACTATTTTTGATTGCAAGTCTCATCAATATTCACCTTAAAACACTAACAAGTAATGTTATTTTTACTTACTTAAAAATGAATGAGTTTTCCCAGGTTCTGCAGGGGCGTGCAGCTCTGGGCCCATGTCTCGCACCGTGCTGCCCTCATTCTTCGCTGGCTCACCTGCCCATCTCCTCCGGGGGCTGTGAGCATCAGTATCTCCAGTGTCTGGTAGTTCATCCAACAGGTGTTGATTAAAAGCCTCTTTTTAATGTTCCAGGCACATTCAAGACACTTGGGGCACAGCGGCGAACAAAACCTCGTCCTCACCCTGGTAAAACTTACATTCTGGTGAAGGAGACCCATGATGAAATGTTCCAACATAACAGGCAGAGTCCAGGGCTCTGAAGAAAAAGCATGTGGGGGCAGAGGGTGGAGCAGGAGAGAGGTGCACCCGGGGGCCGGCTGGCCGGGCCCTCCATACGCTTTCCCCTCGGGCAGCACCTCATTTCCCAGTCCTCAATCCATCTGTCCTGGCTTCATAGGGAGGACCAGACGTGAGAGCAAGAAACGCCACACAGAGGAACACGCACTCCACTCTGAAAGCAGCGAGGAGCCGTCCGGGAGCCCTCGTAACTCTTAGCAGCAGCTGCTCCTGCATCATTTCCAAGGGCCCCTGGTCTGAGCGAACAGCACCGCCCACGGGTGCACATCCATGCTGGCGAAGGAGTGCTCAGACCAGCACCTGGGAAACCTTTTCAGCAGAGGAACAGAAGGGGCAGCACAGAACATAATTCTGGAAACATACGGGAACAAAGCAACAAAGGAAACGAACCCAACAGATTTGAAAACAAAAATGGCTCAAATATTTTACATAACTTTTCATCAAGCTTTTTCTTGAAAGCAACAAAGTTACTATATGAATTCTCTTTGATGTTTTAACAAATAGAAGCCCTATCAGAATACTGTGATTTTTTTCTTTTTTATTGTAGTATAGTTGACGTACAATACTCTATTAGTTTCAGGTGTACCATATGGTGATTCAACATTGATAACATTATGAACTGATCACCAGATGAGTCTAGTAACCATATGTCAACATACAAAGTTATTACAATATTACTGACTACAGTCCCCATGCCATACATGACATCCTCATGACTTATTTATTTTATAGCTAGAAGTTTCTACCTCTTAAACCCCTTCACCTATTTTGCCCACTCCCCGACCCCCTCCCCTCTGGTAACCACCTGTTTCTTCTCTGTATCTAGGAGTCTGTTTCTGTTCTGTTTGCTCGCTTGTTTTCTTTTTTAGATTCCACATATACGTGAACTCATACGGTATTTGTCCTTTGGCAGTGGGGTAGGGACAGCAGGAGTTGCACTGTGACTGTCCTCTACGTCACACGTAGAAGAGCCATCGTCTCTCATTTTTGTTGGATGTCATGCTAGGCGCTCTATGTATCATCATGTCACTCTACGAAGGGAGACATCATTATGCCTGTTCTCTAGATGAGGAAACTGAGTTCACAGAAGCAAAATAACCTACCTAAAGCCACTCAGCTAATAAACAGAATAGCCCCGGCAGGAAGCCAGGCATGTCTGCTTCCAAGTCCACGCTCTCTGCTTTCTGACCCACTGAAATCTTTGCGGACCATCTGACACGTGCCAGGGAGTGTGGGAAAATGGTAGAAAAAATCCTCACCCTCAGGAACTCAAAATCCAATTACGGAAACCTACAGACATCAAACTTCGATGCACAGTAGAATAAGTTACAGAGGCTCCAGGAACATACCATAGCGTGTGGGGACAGAGCCCTGGGAAAAATCTGTTAACAGTCAGAGACCTCGGAAAAGTAGACTCAGAAGGAATCTTTGAAGGATAGCAGGGGTACACGGGCTGTTTTACAGCCCAACATCCATTCATTCCTCTTCTGAAAATGAAGTCCCCATTTTCCTTGGAGAATCATCCAGCCCCGGAGCTGAATGCACGTGCCCTGCTGGGAAGGACCCGTCCCCAGCCATGGCCCACGCCAGCCTCCGCTAATCTGGGGCACGTGGCTGGGTGCTGGGGAGGCAGGTACAAGATTTCTCAGCCAACAAAGCAAAGTGCACGTTCTTTCCCTCATCTTGCCACAGGCCCAGCGTGAGGTCGGCCACGTCTCTGCCCCATAGAAGCAAAGAATGGTGCCAATTTGCAGGAAACAGAAGAGGGAGTTAAGAGATGAAGTCTGAACTTGAAAATAAAGCTACACCAATGCTTTTCCATGCAATGAGCCGATTAATTACCTCTTTTGAGAAAACCACTTAGAGCTGGGTTTCTGCCATCAACGGCATCAAGAATCCTGCTCCAGAAACCCGGACTCGGAATGAGTACACGGCCACTGGAGAAGACAGCTGCAGACAGAGCAGGACCAGTGGGAGCAAACACCTCCTGGGCACACGAGGTACACACACACGCACACACAGCCCTCCTGGGCACACGAGGTACACACACACACACACACACCCCTCCTGGGCACACGAGGTACACACACACACACACACCCCCCTCCTGGGCACACGAGGTACACACACACACACACCTCCTGGGCACACAAGGTACACACACACACACCCCTCCTGGGCACACGAGGTACACATACACACACACACCTCCTGGGCACACGAGGTACACATACACACACACACACACACACCCCTCCTGGGCACACGAGGTACACACACACACACACACACCCCTCCTGGGCACATGAGGTACACACACACACTCCTCCTGGGCACATGAGGTACACACACACACACACACCTCCTGGGCACATGAGGTACACGCACACACACACACACACACACCCCTCCTGGGCACACGAGGTACACACACACATGCACACACACACACACACACACGAGGGGGCATGCACACCGCCTCCCTACACCTCCTAAAGGACAAGTTGTCCGGACCGGTGCGCACCTGCAGCGGGGACCAGATGGCCGTGCTGGCAGGTGAGTCGCACTGCATCCTTCTACTCTGTGTGTGTGTCTGTTGCCACCAGGAACACAGCTGGCAGAGTGGAACGCACCAGGGTCCACCCTACAGACCCAGGCATTTGTTTCCCACCCCCTCCACAGAGCTGGGGCCAGAGGGAGCTGTTAGATTTAGAATCAGGAGGGGGGAAAGCACAGAAAGGATGGGAACCCAACTGAGGCCTCCAGCTAACCAAGCTTTGGGCCCCAAGCCTGTTTGTACCAGAGTTCAATCCTGCGGCTTACGGGGTCTTCCCACAGCCACTGGTGGGCTCCTTGAGCCCCGTCTGGACCGTCGTGCTTACACAGCCTGCTCGGGACCTCAGGCAGGGAAGGAGAGGTGATTAGCAGGTCATCTGGGCATTCTAGGTCTCTGGCTATACAATCAAAATGCCCTCCTCAATCTTAACATTCTTACGCAGAAATATTACAGGAACAAATAAAATTGTATCACTAATAGTAGACATAAATAGATAGGTGGTAGTATATATAGAAGAGGGAAAATACTCTTTCAAAAGAATAAAGAAAAATTACTAAATAAAGACTGTAACATTACTCATTTATTCATCCATCCATTGAAAACACTGTATTTTTTACCATATACATATATATATATATATATATATATATATATATATATATATATATATATATATGAAATTAAGTAGGCAACTGCTGAAGATTAATTCCTCTGGAGGAATAGATCTAAAAACCTTTACTTATAAGTCATTGAAGGTGATTGTGATTACCTATGCTTACAGCTGTGTCCTGTTAAATCGTTTTAAGAGTTATTAGTAGCAAGAACCATAAATAGCCAGACATAAAAGTAACCCCCCAGAGTCACAGCACATAAAAGAGCCGAGGTCCTCACCAGGAAGGCTCTCCCACCCCCTCATGATGCCCCTCACACAAACTCCTGACCCTGGCGATGCCTGGAAGTGGCGTCTGGGGGAACAGACGGATCCCAGGAGCTGCAGGCGCAAGCTGGGACATCACCTGTGCTGTGTCCTGGTGCAGGAAGCAATATCTATACCTTGTAATACATTAAAAGTGAGATTTTGGTGTGGAGTACGACCACACCAAACGAAGACACTCCGTGCCAAGGATCAAAGATGCAGAACATAAGGTCTCTGTCTTCAAGAGGAGCCTGGTTTAGTCGGGAGGACAGAAAATTAACAAAAATGACAACTGCTGCAGGTGCCATATGGAAAAGGCTCGAATCCAGACTTAGAGAAAGGCTGAGTGACTATCTGAAGGGCAAGTGAACAAATAATGGGAACTCAGTGCAGCTACTGCTGTGGGAGAAACAAAGGAAGAAGTGTTTCCTTGTTCAGGAATGGAAGGGCAAGTTGAGGAAGTGACATTGGGCTGGGCCTGGAAGCATGAGTCCATCCGAAAAATTGCAAAACACAGCACAGCATTCTGAGATGAGAGGATTCCATGAAGAAGAGAGGAAAAGACAGCCACAAGAGATAATGCTGAGAGACCAGAATCATATCAGATTGAAAAAAGACCTTCGATGCCAGTTTGAACTATCTTTGGCAGACAACGGAAGGAGATTTAAGAAAGGAATAGGCTAATTAGATTTCAGTTTTATAAGAGATACAGTAATAATAACAGCAGTTGACATTTTCTGGACACTTAGCTAAATGCTTAGCACTGTGCTGTTTTCCATGAGTTTAGGAAGTCTCCAGACTATGGTAAGCATGCAACAAAGTGAGCTCCTACTATTGTTACAGCCAATCCCCTTAAAAAAAACCTACAAGGAAAGTACTATCATTCCCAATTCTACAGACAACTAAACTGAGATTAACATTACAAGCCAAGGTCAACAGCTACAAAGTGGTTGGGTCCAACAATCTGACTGCAGAAACTGCCTCCAAACCACTATGCCTGCTGGAAGTGGGTCAGAGAATGGACCAGAGGGGAGAACCTAAAGCCAGGGCGGGGGCAGTTAAAAGGCTCACAATTGTTAGAGCCAAAGGTCATGGGGCCCTAACGTGTGAGACAGCAGAGACGGACACACTGAGAAGTCACTTCCCACCCTGGACAAGCGAGGATAATGCGACATTCTATGGAGTCTGCAGTCTTATTACATTTACACCATCAACTAATCGATGAGACTTCTGATTAATACTTTACAATTAATTGCAAGAAAGGAGGGAAGTGGGAGGAAACAGAACCACGAACTAGAGCCCTTGGATTAAAGCCATCTCCTGTTTAGGCCTCTCCCTGTCTTATAAAAATCAGTGATTAAAATGCGTTAGTCAGAGCACAGACCTTCCGGTCTTCCACTCACCTGCAGTAGGAAACCTGCTTGCCTGCAAGCATTTGCTAACCCTGGTCCAGGGTGTGTCTGTAGATCAGGGCTTAAACTCAGCTATCCACTCGCTGAGAATATACACCAGGAAGATATGTTTGCATGAGGCAGAAGAGTATATGGTGGGCCAGAAGACAGAACATGCTTCAAACCCTGGCTCTGTCGCTCACTTATGTGAAATTGGTAAGGGGCTCAGCATCTCTGAGCCTCTGATGGTATCAACACCTGTGAAATGGAGTTATGGGGAGCATTAGATAAAATGGCAAATACGAAGTGCCTAGCACAGCAGATGACGTGGTAGGAGCCCAGTAAATGCAGCCCGCTGTTATAATTATTATTCAAAAGACGTGAGTGGGGGTGGGGTGCAACAGCGGGCAAGACAAGAGAAGGGGAGAAAATGTTTAGCTCAGGGATTTTTAAAATTGAGGTGTAATTCACATGCCATACAATTCACCCTTCAAAAGTACTGCACAAAAAAAAAAAGTGCTGTACAATTCAGGGGCTTTTAGTGTATTCACAGAATTGTGCAACCATCACCACTATCTAATTTCAGGGTATTGTCACCACCCCCAAAAGAAACCCTGTACTCATTAAGCAGTCACCCCAAATTGCCTCTCCCTTCCCCAAGCCCCTGACAACCACAAATCTGCTGTCTCTAAGGATTTGCCTAGTCTAGATATTTCCTATAAATGAAATCATACAACATGTGACCTTTTGTGACTAGCTCCTTTCACTTAGCAAATATTTTCAAGATTCATCATGTCACAGCATGCATCAGAACTTCATTTCTCTTATGGCTGAGTAATATTCCATCGCATGGATACCCAACAGTTCGGTTCTCTGCTCATCAGCTGATGGACATTTGGGTTGTCTCCACTATTCAGCTATCATGAACAATGCTGCTATGAACATTTGTGGACAAGTCTCTGTGCAGATGCTTGTTTCCAATTCTCTTGGGCATATACCTTGGGGTGGAACTGCTGGGTCATATGATAACTTTATGTTTGGTTTTTTGAGGAACTGCCAAACTGTTTTCCAATACAGCTAGGGGTTGTTTTTGACTGTAATCTAAAGTCAATGACATTTAAAAATCTCTTTAGAATTTAATAGAAGAAGAAAAACGTGGCAGTAGTAGTTCTGGTGTTGCCCTGGTTTCAATCATCAAATCTCAGAATCCACCCAACACAATTAATTTCCAGCAGATAACCACTTTCCACATGTCTATGGAAAAATAGCACACACAGCTAACAGGAGAATCAGCCAACAAAAGGATGCCAAAGAAAATTTATCCAATAGTTTCCAAAATAACTGGTTTTTGAATTATGAATTTCTATTATGCTGAGAGTAAGGGATTTTTTTCCTTGAGGGAAAGGGAGCAAACAGAAATTGGCACCAGAGTTGTCACGAGTGGTTTTTAGGCTTATATAGCATAATTAATTCATTTCTTATGCAATTAAGCAAGCAATAATGCTGCTCAACTTAAATGCCTGGCTAGCCTCTGAGGTAAGTCGGTTCCAGCATATCTCCTACTTTAAATCCATCACCCAAACAGAAGAAACTGATGTTAAAGAGATTAGAAAGTTTAAGGTTCGCATCTTCAAAGTAAATTCCACCTGCTGGTAAGACCAATTCTAAGAAACAGAGAGGTAACTGGAGTCTTAAATACATGCAGACAATAGTTGAAGATCTATATGTGAAAAAACAGAATCAAATGACTTCCCTGGGTTTTAATCATGACAGTGCCATTAAACAACTGAATGAACTTAAACAAATATTTAAATCATTTGACTTCGGCCTTTTTGTGAGAATATACTTCGCGATAGTGTGCAACCATGCTACTATAACTTCTGGAATGTATTGATGATTCTTCATTTGCACAACAAATATATACTACAGATGGGAAATAATAAGTGTAAGGCATTTAGCACTATCATTGGCACATGGTAGGCATTCAGTAAACTAACACTATTATACTAAATACACACTTCAATGAAGCAGTGAGTACCTATGCCAAACACTGTTGGGCTACGCTCTGGAGGCACACGCATAAAAGTCATTCCTTGCTCTTAAGAAGCTGAAAGCCTGGTAGGGGAGGCAGGAAAGGAGGCAATTACAACTCAGTGTGAGCTGAGTGATTCCATAAATAAAAATGCAGGGTGCTACCGAACACAACAGCGGGATGAATGGCGAGGAAACAAAGTCAAAGACGACTTCTCTGAGCGCAGCAAAGTTGTTCTAATCAATTTTACGGAGAATAATTAACATGCAATAAAATGCTGCCACATTAAGTAGACAGAACAACAGCTTTAATAAATGAATTTACTGGTGTAACCACCAGCACAATTAACACGTAGGATATTTCCACGTCTCCTCAAAGTTCTCGCCTCCTCCCTGTCAACGCCAGTGTCTGTCCCACCCACAGTCCTCAGCAACCAAAGATCCGCTTCCTGTCATTACAGCTTAGTTTTACGCATCTCAGAATTCCTCAATCATACAGTATGCATTCTTGTGTTTGGCTTCATCAGCAGAGGGTTTCTGAGATTTATCTGTCTTGTTGGGCCTATCAGTAGTTTATACCTTGTATAGTCAAGTGATAGTCCATTGTACAGATATGTCATCAGAGTTTGTTCATTCATTTACCTGATCACGGACAGTTGTGTTTTTTCCAGCTTGGGGCTATTATGAATAAAGCTGCTCTGAACACAGTCAAGTCTCTGCGCAGACCTATGTTTTCACTTTTCGAGGGTAAATACCTAGAAGTAGAATTGCCGAGTCCTAAAGGTAACTTTGTAAGAAATGGCTAAATCGTTCTCCAAAGTACTTGTACTAGTTTACATTCTCATTAACAATGGAGGAGAGCTCCGGCTCCCCTACATCCTCACCAACACTGGGAATAATCAATTTTCTTACTTTCAGCCATCTAATAGGTGTATAATGGTATCTCATCATGGTTCTAGTTTGCATTTCCCTACTGACAAATGACACTGAGCTTTCCGTGTGCTTACTTGCCATCCATGTATATTCTTTGATGAATTAGCGGGTCAGTCTCTTGCCTATTTTAAAATCAGGTTCTTTGTCTCCTTGTTGTTGAGTTGCAAAAGTTTTTTAATATATTCTGGATACAGGTGCTTTAACAGATGTATGTTTTGCAAATACTTACTCCAAGACTAAAGCTTATGTTTCCATTTCCATAAAAGTGACTTTTGAGGAGTATGAGTTTTTGATTTTCACCAAGTCTAATTTATAATTTTGTCCTTTACATTTCATGCTTTGTGTCCTAAGAAATTTTTGCACACCCCAAGACCAAGATTTTCTCCAATGTTTTCTTCGATGAACTTTACCACTTTACCATTTATATTCCAGGTCCATGATCCATTTCGATTTAATTTTTATGCATGTGTGGGGGAAGTTACTTTTTTGCTTACTGATAATTAATTGTTCCAGCATCATTTGTTGAAAAAGTTTATCCTTTCCCCCTTTCAATTACCTTGGCACACTGATCCAAAATCAATTGAATTATATATATATATATATATATATATATATATATATATATATATATATATATATAGGTCTATTGCTAGACTCATTTTGTTCCCATTAATCTAAGCATTTATCCTTATGCCAAAACCACACTGTCTTGATTATTGCAGCTTTGTTGTCTGGGGCGTGTCAGGTCCAACGCACTTCCACATAAATTTTAGAATCCAGTTATCAATTTCTTCGTAAAATAAGCCTGCTGGATCTTATTCTAAAGATCAATTTGGAAAGAACTGTCATCTTAATACTAGGTATTACTACCCACGAATACGCACAGCTCAATATCTTTCTATTTGAGTGTTTTTCTGAAAGAAAATAAATCTTACAATTTTCAATGTGTGGTTCTTACACATCTTTTCTTAAGTACACTCCTAGGTATATGTTTTTTTTGTTGTTTTTGTAAATGGTATTTTAAACTTCATTTTCTGAATGCCTAATAATATATAGAAATAAAATTGATTTGTGTATAGTGACTTTGTACCCTATTACCCTGTTAAATTAACTATTCTAGTATACTTTCTATAAATTCCTTAGGATTTTCTGTGTACGTAAAAATGTTTCAGGGAAATAAAGAGTTTTATTTCCTCATTTCCAGTCTATGGACTTTCAGTTCTTCGTCACTCTTTATGGCACAAGGTAGACTTTTCAGTACAATGTTAGATAAAAGCAGTAAGAATAAGCACTCCTGCCTCCTTACTAACCTGAGGAGGAAAGCATTCACCATTTTGTATCACATTAAGGACAGATTTTTCTGTGGATGCCCATGAGCAAACTGAACAAGAGTCCATCATTTTTTACACCCAGCTTACTGGGTGTTTTTGTATCATAAATGTGTGATTTTTATAAATGCTCTTTTAATATTTCTATTGATATGATCATGGTTTTTATTCTTTATTCTGTTAATATAGTGAATTAAACTAACTGGATTTTGGATATGTAACTAATCTTGCATTCTTAGAATAAACCCCACCAGATCATGATTACCTATTTTATATATTGCTGGATTTTTTTTTCTTTTAATAAGTATATCGCTAGATTCTATTTGCTAATAATTTTAAGGGTTCTGTATGTGTGTTCATGAAGGGTATTAGTCTGTAGTTTTCTTGTAATGTCTTTGTCTGATTTGGGTATCAGAATAATGCTATTCTCATAAAATAAACTGGGAAGTGTTCCCTCCTCTAATTTTCTGAGAGAGTTTTTGGAAAAATTGCTATTTCTTCTTCATTACAATGTGATAAAATTGACCAGTGATGATGCCTGGCCAACATTTTCTTTAGGGGAATATTTTAAAACAATGAATTGACTTTCTTTAATAGGCAGAGCCTATTTAAGTATTCTATTTTATCTTGAACCAATTTTGGTAGAGTGTCTTTCAAGAAATTTTTCCATTTCATCTAAATTATCAAATTCAGTCGCATGAAGATATACATTAAAATCCTTTATTATCCTAGTAACGTCTGTAGGGGAAACTGATGTCCCGCTCTCATTCCCGATACTGATAATTTATGTCCTATTTCTTGATCAGTCTGGCTAGAGGTTTATGCATTTTATTGATCTTTTCAAAGACCAAGCTCTTGGTTTCATTGGTTTTTCTCTATTGTTTGTCTTTAATTTCACTGATTTCTAGTCTTTATTTTCTCCCTTCTGGTTACTTTGGCTTTAATTCATTCTTCTTTTCTTCTCTTTTAGTTTCTTCAGATAGAGTATAGTTCATTAATCAAACAATTTTCCTTTCCTAATGGGGGCTACAAGTTTCCCTCAAGGCAATCCTTTAGGTGCATTCAGAAATTATGATATACTTTGTTTTTATTTTTACTCAATTCACAATGTTTTCAAATTGCCCTTGTAATTTCTTCATGTAACTCATGGGTTATTTAGAAATGTGTTACTTAATTTCCAAATGTTGGGGTTAATCAAGACATCTTATTGTTATTTATTTCTGATTTAATTTTGTTGTCAGAAAACATGCTTTGTATGATTTAAATATTTTTAAATTTATTGAGACTTGATTTATGGCCCTGCATAAAGTCTACCTTGCTAAATGTTCAACATGTACTTGAAAAGAATGTGAATTATTTTGTTGCTGTGTGGAATGAGCTATAAACATTAGCTCGATCAAGTTGGTTGCATTATTGAAGTCTTGTATATCTTTATTCATATTCTTTCTAGTTGATCTATCAGTTACCAAGATAGGAGTGGTAGAATCTCCAAGTATAATTATGGATTTGTCCATTTATCATTTCAATTTTGTCAGTTCTTTGCTTCCTATATTTAGAAGCTCTGTTTTTAGGTGCCTACACATTTAGAAATGTTACATCTTCCTAAAGAATTTACCTATTCATCATTATGAAATGTCCCTCTTTATTCCTGATAACATTCTTGGTCTACATTGTCTTATTAATATAGTTGTTCCTGCTTTCTTATAAGTGTTTTCATGGTATATCTCCTGCAATCCTTTCATATTTATTCTGTTTTTATATTCTAAATAAACTTTCTGTAAAAAGCACATAGCTCAGTCTCTTTTTTTTTGTCCAATATGGCAGTCTCTACCATTAAACTGAAATTTTTCGACTCTTTATATTTAATGTAATTATGGATGTGGTTGGGTTTAGTTCTACCATCTTGTTATTTGTCTCATCTCTTTTTTGTTCCTTTTCTTCTCTTTTCCTGCTGTATTTTAGGATTGAATACTTTTCTTAGGGTTCTATTTTGTCTTCATTATTGACTTAGCTATAACCCTTTGTACTGTTTAGTTTTTTGCTGTGTGGTTTTTCTATGGTTACAATGTGCATCCTGAACTTACATTAATCCATCTTCAAATAATACTATGTATTTGTATACACAGTGTAAGAATTTACCACCACATATTCCCATTTCTCCCTTCCACTCTTATTTCTGTCATATTTTACATATGTTTTGAAACAATATAACAGATGTTTTTGTTTAAAATGTGGTTAATTTTCTTTTAAGGAAATTTTTAAATTCCTAGGAATAAGCATTTTATATTTACTGTCACATTTACCAATATTTCTACTCTTTCCAACACATTTCAAGATCTGAATCATTGATTTCTTCCACCTTAAGAACTTCCTTTAAGCACTCTTGCAGAGCAAGTCTTAAATAGAGATAAGCTCTCTCAACATTTGTCTCTGCATCTTTATTTCATCTTCTTTCTTTGAGGATATTTTTGCTGGATATAAAATCTTAAGTTAACAGTTATTTTCTTTTTGCCAAGTGAAAGATAAAATTCCACTGTCTCTGGCTGCATTCTTTTCTGACAATCATTACTTAATGTCTACTTTAAGTACACTACATAATGTCTACAATCATTACTTTTGTTTCCATGGAATGTATGTTTTTTCTCCAACTGCCTTAAAGATTCCTCTCAGCACAACCAGTTTACAGCAATTTGATTATGATGTGATTTTCTTTGTGTTTATCCTGTGTTTGTTAAGCTTCTTGGATCTGAGGATTTATCATTCTCATTAAGCTTGAAAACTAAAAACTTGACGTACTTGTTCGATCAAGGGCTCAGTGCTTCTTAAGCTAATTGTCACTCATAATCTCTGAATATTTTTCTCTCCAGGATTTTTCCCTGTTCTCTATTCCTGGAACTCCTACTGGACGTATATTGGAGCCTCTTAACTCCTCTTTCACATTTTCCATTTGTCTTACGGGGACACATTCTGGGAGGTTCCTTAAGATCTATCTTCCAATTTATTTATTCTCTCTTCAGCCTTCAGTTGCATCTAGTCCCCTCTGTGTTTTGGTTTTTTGTTTTTTTTTTTTACTCCAATAGTTATGTTTTTTTAATTTTAAAATTTTCATAATATCTATTTGGTTCTTTTGCAAATCTGCCTGCTTTCATTTCATACTTGTGGTTTCATTTCTTCCAATAACATCCTGTTCATTTCAAACAGGACTATTTAAAAGTCTTTCAAATTGATACAGCCACTATGGAGAACAGTATGGAGGTTCCTTAAAAAACTAAAAATAGAACTACCATACGACCCAGCAATCTCACTACTGGGCATATACCCTGAGAAAACGATATTTCAAAAGGACACATGTATCCCAATGTTCACTGCAGCACCATTTACAATAGCCAGGACATGGAAACAACCTAAATGTCCAAAGAAAAAATATTCAAAAGATGAGACAGGGGGCTTCCCTGGTGGCACAGTGGTTGAGAATCTGCCTGCCAATGCAAGGGATACGGGTTCGAGCCCTGGTCCGGGAAGATCCCACATGCCGCGGAGCAACTAGGCCCGTGAGCCACAACTACGGAGCCTGCGCGTCTGGAGCCTGTGCTCCGCAACAAGAGAGGCCGAGACAGTGAGAGGCCCACGCATCGCGATGAAGAGTGGCCCCTGCTTGCCACAACTAGAGAAAGCCCTCGCGCAGAGACGAAGACCCAACACAGCCAAAAATAAAAATAAATTAATTAATTAAAAAAAAAAAAAAGAGATGAGACAATAACTTTGGAAGACACTGTTCTGACTGGAAACTGTGGGACTACAGACAGAGGGAACCGCATAGGAACTCTGGTTGGGAGTACTGTTTCTCAAGAGTATGAGTTAACAATTCTGAAACTGCTTTAACTGCTTTACACGTATACTGGGGCCAAACAAATCAGTAAATGGTAGTGTGGCCAGATGTTTCACTGCTGGGGAGGGAAGCTGCAGATAAACAAGAGGAAAGCTAGAACAAACTCAGTGGGGCTGGGTTAAGTCAGACATTGGTAAGAACTCTTGTTTAACTTAAATAGATGTTAACTTAAACAGCTGGATACATACATAAGTAATTACAGACATATGCAGATATGCGGGTGAATCCACACACACATTTCCTTGCTCTGCTGGCTGAGGGGGCTTAGAAGCAAGGCCATGCCAGGGGAGACCCTCCTTACAGAGGATTCCAGATCATTTCTAGAGCGACTCCCCCAACAGAAGGTGGAGCTTAATTCCCACCCTCCCTTCCCCCCACTCCACCCCTAGATCATCGGCTGCACTCGGTGACTCGCTTCCAGAGAACTGAGTATGGAGACTATCCTGGCAAACGCTACACCAGCCAGGCGATCAAGGTCAACATCATCAGTGACACATGCAATGAGACGGGCAAGTCAACTCTGTCTCATTATAAGAAAAAGATCAAAGGAACCCAAATTAAGGAACAGTCTACAAAACATCTGACCAGCACTCCTCAAAACTGTCAAGGTCGGGGCTTCCCTGGTGGCGCAGTGGTTGAGAATCTGCCTGCTAATGCAGGAGACACGGGTTCGAGCCCTGGTCTGGGAAGATCCCACATGCCACGGAGCAGCTGGGCCCGTGAGCCACAGCTGCTGAGCCTGCGCATCTAGAGCCTGTGCCCCGCAACGGGAGGGGCCGCGATAGTGAAAGGCCCGCGCACCGCGATGAAGAGCGGTCCCCGCACCGCGATGAAGAGTGGCCCCCACTTGCTGCAACTAGAGAAAGCCCTCGCACGAACCGAGGACCCAGCACAGCCAAAAATAAATAAATAAATAAATAAATAAATAAATAAAATTAAAAAAAAAAATGGTTTAAAACTGTCAAGGTCATGCAAAACAAGGAAAGACTGAGAAATGGTCACAAACTAGAGGAGAGCTGAGGACTAACTTTCATTAGGCTCCTGTCTCCCATTCTCTAGGTAAACACTGCTGACCTACCAATCTGCCTTGATGTAAAACAAAACTGCTCCTGGATTCTTGTAAGGATGCCTCCCATTGATTTTTTTTTTTCCCCCTGAACACTCACTTGATATTTGACAAATTTTATCTTACACCTCTTCCAGAAAACATATCAGACTTAGTTTCCATTCACTTGTTCAATGCCCACTGTGGATACTGTTACAGAGGATCTCTGATTCCCCGGAACAGTTCTAATTTCAAACATTGTATCTCGTCATTTATACATTCTGTCAGATGACGGGTCTTGATATTTATTGTGAAAATACAGTCATACTTTGAGTCATTTTGATGCTGGTGACATTTTTCCTCATTACATTTGACTCCCACTCAAGAGCTTATCCAAGGGGAAGAAGAGAAAAAAGGCAGCAGCCATGGATGGGGTGAGGCTCAGGGGACGATGGCCTCGCGTGGTGAGGGCACGCATCCCCCAAGGACACCAGCACGCAGGCCGACAGCAGTGCTCTGGGTCCAGTGGGAGTCCACACACCTAACCCAACACAACACCACCAGAGCTGGTGGAGCAGGGAGGGCACTGAGGAAAAAACACTGGGGGTAAAGACTGTGGACTCAGACGAGCCTGGTTTGGACCAGCCTGCAGTGACACGATTTATCAGCTGTATCAACTGTTAGGAAGCGTGTGCTCTAAGCCTCAGTTTCCCCATTTCAAATGGAGATACTGACAGATTACAGGTTGTTGGCAAGATGTCAAGAGCGCATTCTGTGTGAAGCACGTAGCACCATCTTTGCTGGATTAATTTTCCACTGCTGCCTAACAAATTCCCACGGCCTTAGCAGCTAATAGTTCCCCAGGGGAAATGATAATTTGAACAAGTTTCAAAGAGGGTACCTTTTCTCCACTGTGCTTCTAGGTGTTTGGAAATGTCAGAGAGCTGGTTTGTACCGGCTGCCAGAGCACGCCAAAACACTGGCGTGTCTCGGTTCTTCTGTTCTCTATTGTTGCCATAAGAAATTCTAAATTTCACTTGTATTCTCACTTTTAAGCTAACTTCTAGCGAGATGCAAACTGGTGTCCTAAGCCACACAGCTGAGAGAGACCCCGCTAGTGTGGGAGCAGCATTTCTTCACTCACACTCTCACACACACACACACACACACACACACACACACACACACACACACACACACACACACACACACACACCGTCTAGTGCTCTGGGCGCCGAGAGTTGCCCAGCAGAGTAAGCACGGATGCTGTCTTCTGGGAGGCGTTTTAAATGAAATGGAATTACCGAGAGAGGTGAGGGGAGCAAAGGGATAAGGCTGCATAGGAGACACAGTTGCCACTGAGTTTCAGAGTAATAAGAGTAGGCTGAGCACGTCCTACATCTAAGTGCCGGGCTCAGCGCTGCTCTCCATTTAACTCACAGTCATCCTACCAGACTGGTGCTACTGCTGTCCCCCTTTTATAGATGAGAAGACAGAGGCACAGAGAGATTAAGTAACTTGCCCTAGGTGGCACAGCTAATAAGTTACGGAGCCAAAGGCCATGCTCCTAACCACTGCTTCTCTGCAGCCCAATAAGATTTGTATTAATAACAAGTAGAATAACAACTAATTACATTTGGTGGGACCTTAAACTAAAAGTTCTCTCATATCACTTCATTCTCAAAACTACACCAGGAGGAAAAAAAAAGGGAAGATATTATGATTCCCCTACTGAAGTTTAAAGAAACAGAGAGGTAAAATAGTGTGTCTAAGATCACAAAGCATAAGGAACAAGACCTGGACCCATACCAGCTTTAGACCCCCAAAACCCTACTCTTTCCACTCTATCAAATTTAATTAATATAATTTAATTAATATCTGAAATGTATGCCCCCCTTGACCTCAGGGTTCTGGTCTGGAACCTCAAAGCTGACGCCACCATCAGCTAATACACACAGCTCTCCTCCGCCTCCCTTCTCTGGTCTGCATTCTGGTGACCTGTGTGTCCGTCTGCCTCCCTCCAAGACTGCCAGCTCTCAAAGGGCCAGAAACACACCTCGTCATCTTTGTCTTCCCCTGTGGCAGCCGGTGCAGCACCTGGGAAGGTAGACGTAGATTTTGGTGTCAGACATGCTTGCCAAGGAGAAGAAATGATACTCCAGTTGCTTGCGTGTTTAGGGAACGATGTGGAATAAGGTGGGAGCAGGTAACTGGTCCAAATGAAAGAGTGAATTCAGACTGGGAGCAGTGACAACTAACTAGTCCAATCAAGGCTAAACACAGACGGGCTGAGTGGAGAGCCCACTGGGCACAGAGTCTGGGATGTGAGCGCCCCCTCTGTCACCGCCCGACAGAACCGCTCCAGGGGGTCATTCAACTCCCTCAGCTCCATTTTCCCGAAGAATAAAACAGGTCCAATCCCCCTGCTCTGGGACAACTCCTTGTAAGAAAAAGCAATCAATCTTTCAGTGATTAACGAGTCATGTCAAAAGGGCACAAGAAAGCTATCACTGGCCAAAGCTGTGACAAGTGGAGCAACCAGAATAACAATTTTAAGGGATCAAAACACACCAAATCAATAAAAACCCGAGACTATAATGGGACTCAAGAAAGAAGAGGGAAAACAACACTAATTTCTCACCATTTGAAGTTTTTAAACAGTTCCTTAATGCAAAGTTAGAAATTGAAAGGAAAAAAAGCATTTTGTTTCTGTTTTTCTAGCAGGCGTTGTAATTCTGGGTAATCAAATAGCCCCAGCAGTTGAGCTATAAGTGCTACTTTACGGGAGAAGGCCACTTTATAAATGCAGAAGACATAATAGACATAGAAAATCATTTCATAAAATTTTAATGACACTTGAATCAGGCAAGGATTATCAACTGATTTAAAAAACATTAGATGCATTATTGATGCCTCTGTAATACTGCTAAAATACTGACATGTGGAATAGTCTCTAGTTGCAAGGGGAAAAGCACAGTGGGCTCAGACCATCACCACCCTATCCAGCAGTCAATCTTAACCTCACTGATGATGGGACAGCTAGACATCAGGCATCTTTAATGTGATGAAACGAGAATACCAACTTCATCTCTGAAATATTCCAGCCAAAACCTTTCATCTGAATCCATCAAGTCTTTACATACAATCTGCAGTTTAAGTGAAATCAGTGGATGAAGAAACAAATAACACTGTGAGGCAGAAACTAGGGAGATCCAGAAGATAAGACATTCTACAGGACAACTGGCCTGGTCTCTTCAAGTCAGAGTCAAAAAACAAAAACACAAAAAACAAAGGATGGTGCTAGATTAAAACAAACTTAACTGGCACACTGCCCAGATGCAATGAGTGGTCCTAGATCATATACTGATTCGGACTAAATGGGTTTTTTTTGTTTTGGTTTTTGTTTTGTTTTTTTTAACATCTTTATTGGAGTATAATTGCTTTACAATGGTGTGTTAGTTTCTGCTGTATAACAAAGTGAATCAGCTATATGTATACATATATCCCCATATCCCCTCCCTCTTGTGTCTCCCATCCTCCCTATCCCACCCCTCTAGGCGGACTAATTGTCATAATAGAATTTGGGGGTCAAATGGGAGAAATTTTAGTAGCATCTTTATATTCAAGGCAATAAAAATTTACTGAAATATAAAATTGAAGAGCACTAATTGAACAAAGCAAGTTATAAAACAATATTTACAGTATTATTTCGATCTAGGGGACCCAGAATGAACATTCACTCTGGTTTCACGGTGGTAACCTCTGGGCAGTGGGAAAGTGAAATTTCACTTTCATTTTTGCTTGTGTAAACTGCATTACTGAATCAGTTTTTGCTGGTACTGCTTCTTTAATGATAACGTATGTCTGTCAGTCTGAAACATCCCCGTGCTTCAATGACCTCCCAGGGCTGGTCAGCACTGCGCTGCAGAACAGCAACAGTGCTAAACGCTCACACCTATGTGAGGGCCCATTACAAATCGTGCCAATGACTTTGGACTTCGTTTAATGAATGTCAGGCTCTCAATCAGTGGTTGCGGAAAGGCTGAGCCACCAGGTGAGAGCAAGGTAGAGTCAAAGAAACAGAGAAGCCCATTTGGAAAAGACCAAAGGATTCGGCTGGAGGCAAGAAGGGCTCAGCTAAGGTAGTGGGTGCTTGTGGTCATGAAAAGACCACACAGGCCTAAGAGACATTGATCAAGAAGACTCTGTAGGACTTCCTGGCCACTGGGTACTGGGGGTAATGGAAGCAT
The DNA here is from genome assembly GCF_949987535.1 of Balaenoptera acutorostrata. Lineage (NCBI taxonomy): Eukaryota > Metazoa > Chordata > Mammalia > Artiodactyla > Balaenopteridae > Balaenoptera > Balaenoptera acutorostrata. The sequence continues at coordinate 3,467,208 of NC_080080.1, read as the reverse complement.
CACTTACAAGGCCAGGGTATTAAGCTTCAAAGACTAAGAACAAAAAAGAAAATCAGAAGACCTCTATCACACACAAAGTAGAAATGACAGGAGGTACACAAAGGAAATTATAGTGTCCAGTAGTGTCAAATCTGGTGAAAAGACAGAAGAGGAATGAGGGCAGTGAAAAGAAATTAGATTCCATTAACAGAAAAAAATTCACAGAGAATCCCAGAGAAAGCTATTTCATCAACATGCTGAGAATTTAAGCCAGATGCTAGAAGGTTAAGTTCAGGGAGAAGAAACTGAACAAAACTAATGAACAGGAAGAGCTTGCTTAAAGAAATCAAAAATCATCTATGGAGATGTCAGTTTAACCCAAAAAAAGAAAGGAAAAGAGAGACATCAGTATGCAGGAAACCCAAACCAGATGCAGAAGTGATCCCACGGAGGAGCAATCCTGAAGTCTGTCACCTACGACTCTAATGTCAAAACTATCCGGCCTAGAAATTCTTAGTGTCACCAGGGGTTAAATCAGACATCACTGGTACTCAGAAGACACAAAGCTTATCAAAAACATGGGTAAGTCACTTGAAAAGCAAAAGCTGTATCACACAACACACGAAGTCACGTCCTGAAGGCTCTAGCAAATATGCTCATTTATTTTTAGCCCTGCAAGAAAACAAACCCAAACCCTGCAAGCAAGAAAGAGGGGAAACATTCATCACTAAAAGCATCATTTAGAAAGACAGTGTTATGTAAATATCATTAATATAGAATTAATATTGTTTAAATGCCATGATCAGAGGAAGTCTAAGATTAAGAATTTTAACGTAAATAAACAAATTCTAAGACTGCCACTTCACGGCCTACCTGGAAATCAGATTTTAAACCATGAACGCACTCTATGCCCTATCTTAAAAATCAGAGAGAACAACTCCAACAGCTTGGGGAGAATACAGATGAGTAAAAGGAGTCCCAGCCCAGGAGTCCTGACCGATCCTGGCTGATGGCCACCCTGCCTGGCAGTTCTGGTAGGTCTGGACAACATGCTCCCTTTCCTCCTACATGCTCCATCTCAGGTGGGGAATCACCCTCTACCCAAACCTCGCAGCCAGACTTGTGATTTCACCTCACGCTCTCAACACTGATTCTTATCACAAAGTAGCACTGATATCCCTGGAGGAGCCTCTGAAACACAGGCACCTTCCTGCATGCCCCCAATTCCTCTGACGTCAGACCTTCATCATCTCCCTTATTGACTATTTCAGGGCGCAGGTCCTTCACATCATCTGTCAGATTTATTCTTAAGTATTTCAAATGTTTTGAGGCTAAAAAGGATGCTACAGCAAGACGAGGTGGGGCTTATCCCAAGAACACAAGTTTGCTTTAACATTCTAAATCCTATCGGTATAAGTCACTATATTAACAAACTAAAAAAGAAAAACCATATGTTCAACTCAAAGCACATACAAAAAGCATTTGAGTAAGTCCTGATTTTTTTAAAACTCTCAACAAAATGGGAATAAGAAGGGTCAGAACAGTAAAATAATAGTCCTCTAAGTTATGGAACCGTTTTTAAAGTCAGGCAAGGCCTTTTCTACAGCATCTCATAACTATTTTTAAGTATCTAGTCTTGTACTCTATTCATTGCTTCCTTTTCTCACAATTTCCTTCAGGGACTGTTATTTATATTTATATATATATATATATATATATATATACCTTATGCCTATTCTGAGATGGACATCAGGTAATTCTCCACACACTTGACTTCCTTGGCGAGGAAGGAACAAAACCTGGAACGTGCAAGTCCTGGTTCACAAAGCCAGCGATTTCAGGTTGAGGCCGCTCACAGTGATACTGCTGCTCCGTTATGGTCTCAAAGTGGTCCCCACTCCCCACTGCCGACGTTAGACAGGCTGGATGTTTCAAGAGGCATTCAGGACTCTTCACCATGCGGTCTCATCTAAACTTCTCCTAGCTCATCTTTTACTGCCATACTTTAGCAGAAGTGCTCCACACACGTAAAAGAAGCTAATTCCTCCTTGCTGTTGTCTAGGCTGGTCCCTCAGCTTCAAATGCCTTTTTCCCACTCAAGAAGAATGCTCCAGGGAGAGAACTGGGGTTGGCTGCATGAACACAGCCTGAAGGGGGCTAGTGAGCCACAGCTAGCCAGGAGGGAGTCCGGGAAAAAGTCTGGACCTGCCTAACAGGCAAGAGACCGTTATTTCAGGGTGCGCGAGGAGAGGGGATTCAGAGCACTGCCTAAACGAGCTTCAGAGATGGGCGCGAGCCACACCTATCAGCGTACACCAGAGATGGGCATGAAACGCTAAGGCTGCTGTTGCAGCCACCAAGAAGCCTGTGCCAAGTGCAGGTCACTATCCACACCTCTCCTCCTGGAAGCCTGTGCAGCCCGCCACGGCCAGGGTCCCATGATCCAGGGACAACTTCCCCAGGAGAACGCACGGCGCGCCTCAGGCTGCTGCAACGTCACGCTGGCCTCTGCCACCACAGGCTGGCCCCACATTCCGTACCCCTCCCTCCCCACGGCCTGAGTGAGCCAGAGCCCCCTAATCAGCTGCTACTTTAACCCCTTCCTGTCTGGGCGGGAACAGAAAACCTCAGGTGACCTACGTGCAGAGACGGGGCCAAACCCAAAGCTGAACCCCAGGAGCTGTGCAAACAAAGAAGAGAAAGGGAAATCTCTCCCAGCAGCCTCAGGAGCAGCAGATTAAATCTCCACAATCAACTTGATGTACCCTGCATCTCTGGAATACCTGAATATACAATGAATCATCCCAAAATTGAGGTAGTGGACTTTGGGAGCAACTGTAGACTTAGGGTTTGCTTTCTGCATCTTATTTTTTTCTGGTTTTATGTTTATCTTAGTTTAGTATTTAGAGCTTATTATCACTGGTAGATTTCTTTATTGATTTGGTTGCTCTCTTCCTTTTTTATCTATATATATTTTTTCCATTTTCTCTTTTTGTGAGTGTGTATGTGTATGCTTCTTTGTGTGATTTTGTTTGTATAGCATTACTTTTACCATTTCTCCTAGGGTTCTGTCTGTCCATTCTTTTTGATTTGTTTTGTTTTTTAGTATAGTTTTTAGCACTTGTTATCATTGGGGGATTTGTTTTTTGATTTGGTTGCTCTCTTCTTTCTTTCTTTTCTTTTCTATTACTTTAACTTTCTATTTTTAATAATTTTTTTATTTTTTATTTTAATAACATTTATTTATTCATTCATTCATTCATTTTCCTTCCTTTTCTTCTGAGCCATGTGGCTGACAGGGTCTCGGTGCTCAGGCCGTGTGTCCGGCCTGAGCCTCTGAGGTGGGAGAGCCGAGTTCAGTACACTGGTCCACCAGGGACCTCGCAGCTCCATGAAATCTCATATGGGAAAAGCTCTCCCAGAGATCTCCATCTCAACAATAAGACCCAGCTCCACTAAACGACCAGCAAGCTACAGTGCTGGACACCCTAGGCCAAACAACTAGCAAGACAAGAACACAATCCTACCCATTTCCAGAAAGGTTGACTAAAATCATAATAAGGTCACAGACACCCCAAAACACACCACCAGACATGGTCCTGCCCACCAGAAAGACAAGATCCAGCCTCATCCACCAAAACACAGACACCAGTTCCCTCCACCAGAAACCCTACACAACCCACTGAACCAACCTTACGCACTGGGGGCAGACACCAAAAACAACGAGAACTACGAACCTACAGCCTGCGAAAAGGAGACCCCAAACACAGTAAGTTAAGCAACATGAGAAGACAGATAAACACACAGCAGATGAAAGAGCAAGGTAAAAACCCACCAGACCAAACAAATGAAGAGGAAATAGGCAGCCTACCTGAAAAGGAATTCAGAGTAATGACAGTAAAGATGATCCAAAATCTTGGAAATAGAATGGAGAAAATACAAGATACGTTTAACAAGGACCTAGAAAAACCAAAGAGCAAACAAACAATGATGAACGACACAATAAATGAAATTAAAAATTCTCTAGAAGGATTCAATAGCAGAATAACTGAGGCAGAAGAACGGATAAGTGACCTGGAAGATAAAATAGTGGAAATAACTACCGTAGAGTGGAATAAAGAGGAAAGAATGTAAAGAATTGAGGACAGTCTCCGAGACCTCTGGGACAACATTAAACGCACCAACATTCAAACTATAGGGGTCCCAGAAAAAGAAGAGAAAAAGAAAGGGACTGAGAAAATATTTGAAGAGATTATAGTTGAAAACTTCCTTAATATGGGAAAGGAAATAGTTAATCAAGTCCAGGAAGAACAGAGAGTCCCATACAGGATGAATCCAAGGAGAAACAAGCCAAGACACATACTAATTAAACTATCAAAAATTAAATACAAAGAACAAATATTAAAAGCAGCAAGGGAAAAACAACAAATAACACATAATGGAATCCCTATAAGGTTAACAGCTGAACTTTCAGCAGTAACTGTGCAAGCCAGAAGGGAGTGGCAGGACATATTAAAAGTGATGAAAGGGAAAAACCTACAACCAAGATGACTCTACCCAGCAAGGATCTCATTCAAGATCGACAGAGAAATTAAAGCCTTTACAGACAAGCAAAAGCTAAGAGAATTCAGCACCACCAAACCAGCTTTACAAAAATGCTAAAGGAACTTCTCTAAGCAGGAAACACAAGAGAAGGAAAAAGACCTGCAATAACAAAACCAAAACAATTAAGAAAATGGTAATGGGAACATACATATCGATAACTACCTTAAAGGTAAATGGATTAAATGTTCCAACCAAAAGATACAGACTGGCTGAATGGATACAAAATCAAGACCCGTATATATGCTGCCTACAAGGGACCCACTTCAGACCTAGGGACACATACAGACTGAAAGTGAGGGGATGGAAAAAGATAATCCATGCAAATGGAGATCAGAAGAAAGCTGGAGTAGCAATTCTCACATCAGACAAAACAGACGTTAAAATAAAGACTATTACAAGAGACAAAGAAGGACACTACATAATGATCAAGGGATCACTCTAAGAAGAAGAGATAATAATTGTAGATATTTACGCACCCAACATAGGAGCACCTCAATGCATAAGGCAAATGCTAACAGCCATAAAAAGGGGAAATCAAAAGTAACACAATCATAGTAGGGGACTTGAACACCACACTTTCACCAATGGACAGATCATCAAAAATGAAAATAAAAAAGGAAACACAAGCTTTAAATGACACACTAAACAAGATGGACTTAACTGCTACTTATAGGACATTCCATCCAAAAACAACAGAATACACTTTCTTCTCAAGTGCTCATGGAACATTCTCCAGGATAGCTCATATCTTGGGTCACAAATCAGGCCTTGGTATATTCAAGAAAATTGAAATCATATCAAGTATCTTTTCCAACAACAAGGCTATGAGACTAGATATCAATTACAGGAAAAAATCTGTAAAAAAATACAAACACATGGAGGTTAAACAATACACTACCAAATAACCAAGACATCAGTGAAGAAATCAAAGAGGAAATCAAAAAATACCTAGAAACAAATGACAATGAAAACACGATGACCCAAAACCTATGGGATGCAGCAACAGCAGTTCTAAGAGGGAAGTTTATAGCAATACGAGCCTACCTCAAGAAACAAGAAACACCTCAAATAAACAACCTAACCTTACACCTAAAGCAATTAGAGAAAGAACAACCAAAAAAACCCAAAGTTAGCAGAAGGAAAGGAATCATAAAGATCAGATAGGAAATCAATGAAAAAGAAATGAAGGAACCAATAGCAAAGATCAATAAAACTAAAAGCTGGTTCTTTGAGAAGATAAAAAAAATTGATAAACCATTAGCCGGAAACATGAAGACAAAAAGGAAGAAGACTCAAAGCAATAGAATAAGAAATGAAAAAGGAGGAGTAACAACTGACCCTGCAGAAACACAAAGGATCATGAGAGATTAGTACAAGCAACTACATGCCAATAAAATGGACAACCCAGAAGAAATGGTCAAATTCTTAAAAAAGCACAACCTTCTGAGACTGAACAAGGAAGAAATAGAAAACATAAACAGACCAATCACAAGCACTGAAATTGAGACTGTGATTAAAAATCTTCCAACAATAAAGCCCAGGACCAAATGGCTTCACAGGCGAATTCTATCTAACATTTAGAGAAGAGCTAACACCTATCCTTCTCAAACTCTTCCAAAATACAACAGAAGGAGGAACACTCCCAAACTCATTCTACGAGTCCACCATCACCCTGATACCAAAACCAGACAAAGATGTCACAAATAAAGAAAACTACAGGCCAATATCACTGATGAACATAGATGCAAAATCCTCAACAAAATACTAGCAAACAGAATCCAACAGCACATTAAAAGGATCATACACCATGATCAAGTGGGGTTTAAACCAGGAATGCAAAGATTCTCCAATATACGCAAATCAATCAATGTGATACACCATATTAACAAACTGAAGGAGAAAAACCATATGAATATCTCAATAGATGCAGAAAAAGCTTTCAACAATATTCAACACCCATTTATGATAAAAACCCTCCAGAAAGTAGGCAAAGAGGGAACTTTCCTCAACATAGTAAAGGCCATATATGACAAACCCACAGCCAACATCATCCCCAATGGTGAAAAACTGAAACCATTTCCACTAAGATCAGGAACAAGACAAGGTTGCCCACTCTCACCACTATCATTCAACATAGTTTTGGAAGTTTTAGCCACAGCAATCATAGAAGAAAAAGAAATAAAAGGAATCCAAATCAGAAAAGAAGAAGTAGATGACATGATACTATACATAGAGAATTCTAAAGATGCTACCAGAAAACTACTAGAGCTAATCAATGAACCTGGTACAGTAGCAGGATACAAAATTAATGCACAGAAATCTCTTGCATTCCTATACACTAATGATGAAAAATCTGAAAGTGAAATTAAGAAAACACTCTCATTTACCATTGCAACAAAAAGAATAAAATATCTAGGAATAAACTTACCTAAGGAGACAAAAGACCTGTATGCAGAAAATTATAAGACACTGATGAAAGAAATTAAAGATGATACAAATAGATGGAGAGATATACATGTTCTTGGATTGGAAGAATCAACATTGTGAAAATGACTATACTACCCAAAGCAATCTACAGGTTCACTGCAATCCCTATCAAACTACCAGTAGCATTTTTCACAGAACTAGAACAAAATATTTCACAGTCTGTATGGAAACACAAATACCCCAAATAGCCAAAGCAATCTTGAGAAAGAAAAACGGAGCTGGAGGAATCAGGCTCCCTGACTTCAGACTATACTGCAAAGCTACAGTAATCAAGACACTATGGTACTGGCAGAAAAACAGAAATATAGATCAATGGAACAGGATAGAAAGCCCAGAGATAAACCCACGCACAAATGGTCCCCTTATATTTGATAAAGGAGGCAAGAACATACAATGGAGAAAAGACAGCCTCTTCAATAAGTGGTGCTGGGAAACCTGGACAGCTACACGTAAAAGAATGAAATTAGAACACTCCCTGACACCATGCACAAAAATAAACTCAAAATGGATTAAAGACCTAAGTGTAAGGGCAGACACTATCAAACTCTTAGAGGAAAACATAGGCAGAACACTCTATGACATAAATCACAGCAAGATCCTTTTTGACCCACCTCCTAGAGAAATGGAAATAAAAACAAACAAATGGGACCTAATGAAACTTAAAAGGTTTTGCACAGCAAAGGAAACCATAAACAAGACGAAAAGACAACCCTCAGAATGGGAAAAAATATTTGCAAACAAAGAAACTGACAAAGGACTAATCTCCAAAATATACAAGCAGCTCATGCAGCTCAATATCAAAAAGATAAACAGCCCAATCCAAAAATGGGCAGAAGACCTAAATAGACATTTCTCCAAAGAGGACATACAGATTGCCAACAGACACATGAAAGCATGCTCAACATCATTAATCATTAGAGAAATGCAAATCAAAACCACAATGAGGTATCACCTCACACCGGTCAGAATGGCCATCATCAAAAAATCTACAAACGGGCTTCCCTGGTGGTGCAGTGGTTGAGAATCTGCCTGCTAATGCAGAGGACACGGGTTCGAGCCCTGGTCTGGGAAGATCCCACATGCCGTGGAGCAACTGGGCCCGTGGGCCACAACTACTGAGCCTGCGCGTCTGGAGCCTGTGCTCCGCAACAAGAGAGGCCACGATAGTGAGAGGCCCGCGCAGCGCAATGAAGAGTGGCCCCCGCTTGCCACAACTAGAGGAAGCCCTTGCACAGAAACGAAGACCCAACACAGCCAAATAAATAAATAAATAATTTAAAAAAAATCTACAAACAATAAATGTTGGAGAGGGTGTGGAGAAAAGGGAACCCTCTTGGACTGTTGGTGGGAATGTAAATGGATACAGCCACTATGGATAACAGTATGGAGGGTCCTTAGAAAACTAAAAACAGAACTACCATATGACCCAGCAACCCTACTACTGGGCATATACGCTGAGAAAACCATAATTCAAAAAGAGTCATGTACCACAATGTTCATTGCAGCTCTGTTTACAATAGCCAGGAATATGGAAGCAAACTAAGCACCCAACGACAGATGAATGGATAAAGAAGATGTGGCACATATATACAATGGAATATTACTCAGCCATAAAAAGAAACGAAATTGAGTTATTTGTAGTGAGGTAGATGGACCTAGAGACTGTCATACAAAGTGAAGTGACTCAGAAACAGGAAAACAAATACCATATGCTAACACATATATATGGAATCTAAAAAAAAAAAAAAAAGGTTCTGAAGAACGTAGGGGCAAGACAGGAATAAAGACGCAGACCTACTAGAGAATGGACTTGAGGACACGGGGAGGGGGAAGGGTAAGCCGGGACGAAGTGAGAGAGTGACATGGACATATATACACTACCAAATGTAAAATAGATAGCTAGTGGGAAGCAGCCGCATAGCACAGGGAGACCAGCTTTGTGACCACCTAGAGGGATGGGGTAGGGAGGGGGAAGGGAGTTGCAAGAGGGAGGGGATATGGGGATATATGCATATGTATAGCTGATTCACTTTGTTATACAGCAGAAACTAACACACCATTGTAAAGCAATTATACTCCAATAAAGATGTTAAAAAATAAAGAAGAAGAAGGCTCCTCCTTCCGCCTGCCTCCTCCACAGCTTTCTGTGGTTCTCCCAGTCTAACGGTCATCGATTGGGCACCCAGCATGCGCTAGATATCCTGCAGAGCGCGGATAAGGAAACATGAACGTTTTCTGCCTTCGTGGAGCTTGGGGTCACACGGGGTGACAGATAAGCCTACTGCCGACAACACCATCCAAGCGACGTAGAGATGACGGAGGGATGAGCCAACCAGAGGGCAGAGGGAGCTGGGGGGTCTCCACACTTGGGTTTTGTTACCTGCTTCACCCTCAGAACTCCCCTGAGGACTAAGGATGATCTCTCGTTCACAGACGAAGTGAAGTAACCCACCCACTGAGACAACGCTGAGGTTTATCCATGGCTGTTTGATGACAAGTAATTGTTTCCCCCATTTTGCTTGTTTCAATAGTGTAGATGTTTCCGGGTTGAGAGAGGGGGCAGGATTCTTTTGTTTAATGTGGCCACTATTTAAACTGTTTTGGGTTTTTTAGGGACTAATGAGATCACCTAAATCTGTACGGCAGGACGTTTTGTGAAATGACTCTTGGACCCCATATGTCTGTGGTGTGAAATTTCCATTTCCTTACCCAAAGCAAACATACTGGCTTTCTGTCAGTCATTCTGAAAAGCTGATCTAACTCAATTTTCCTGTTCAGCGAGAATGCAATGAAAGTACCCACTTTCCTCTACTGTCTGCCTGGGGATCCGCGAGTCCTGGTGGCCACCAGGCGCTCTCATGACGGGCCAGGTGCTCAAAGGTTTGAGGGCCTCTGTGAACCCCACGCGGGGCCACCATGCGGCTCATCCCGTGGAAAGGCCCTGGGCTGCAGCAGGGCTGGCGGGTTTATGGGTTCCTAGACAGGTGTTTCTTGACTTTCCCCAAAATAAGCATTTGAATGCCTAGATTTAATCTTAACTGTATGTTTATGTTAAGATTTTACCACAAATGTTTATGCAAATGCCTTCCCAGGCATCCAGGTGCTATAAATCAGTCACTGAGGTACCTCAAACTGAGCTACTTAGAGAGCTTCCCATGTGCTAACCTATGAGTTACATCACAGGTCACAAGGCACAGCAGAAAGACCCAGAACTGCCTACAGTCCAGTGCTACAGACAGTAAAACATGCTAAACAAATCGGAAACATTTCCTCCCTTGAGGCAGTGGTCCTCAAAGCACGGTGCCCACAGCCAGCTGCAGCAGCTGGAAAGCTGTTAGAGATGCACTCTCAGCCCCGACCCAGACCTGCCGAATTAGAAATCGAGGATGGGGCCCGGCACTCCGTTTTAACAAGCCCCCAGGTGATTCGGATGCATGCTACCGTGTACGAACCAACGCGTTAAGGTCCTGCTATGATCAAACGTAGCATGTGATTAATAGGAAAGGAATGAGAGCGCATAGCAACGCTTTAGAAGCCATTTCCTTTTCTTTCTTGTTCGGTATTCAACACTTACCGGGAGCCTGTGAAGTGCCTGCCCTGGTACCAAGTGCTGAAAAGGCAAAGGTTAGTAAGGCATCATCCTGAGCTTGGACCAACTCACACTCTACTGGGAAAAAACTGGCTTACATAATAGTTACGGCAGCTGTGGACATGTTCTAAGTCATGTCCTACCTCAATACAGGAAACCATCTGACACAGACTGTGTGTGTGCGCATGCACCTCAGACTGCCATTGTGCCTCTGCAGAAAGGCCTCTGCCGATGGGGCAAGCAGGTCCCATCCTCTTCCTTCCGTGACCTTCCCGCACAGCACTTCTCACCAGTTGACATGTGTGTGCTTACTGTTCGTCTCCTCTGCCAGAAGGTGAGCTCCAGGACGTCGTCCTGCTCTCTGTTACAGCCCCAGCTCCCAGAACTGGGCACTGAATAGTTACTCACCAGGGGCTTGTTGAATGGGTGGAGTGGATGAAATGTTACAGGGGTTCAGGTAAACAGTGACCATCATGGTGGACAAAAGCCTTCACCGTGTCATGGAACCTCAAGGAGCATTCTTCTGGCCCCTCTCCCTGACATCTGTTTAGAATTCCACATGCAGTGGACTCTACACTTCTCTTACTGCTACATTTCTTATTAAGTTTTGAAATTGTTTAGCAGATTAAAGGATTCTTTTGATGCCTTTATGCTTAAACTTTGTAGAGTTTAAACCGTCTCTGTAACTATTACTGGGACAGATTAGAAATAATTTGGAACTGAATTGGATTTGCCATTTTGTAAGCTTTTCTTATCTACCAGGGCTAATAGCAGATGCTTTCCTCCTTACAATAGCCCAGGGGGAAGGCTTATGATCTGCATTTCACAGATTGAAAACTGAGGGTCAGATAGGCGAAAAGCTTATATTCACTGCTCTATAAATATGGTTTGAATCAATAGAGGATGTTTTGTATTCCATAATAAGTTTGGAAACTTACAAAGTATATATAGAGGGGAAGCATGACATTGTGGAAACAATACAAGCTTTGGATTTAGCCATAACTGGGTTTGAATTTTAGCTGCTACTTTGAAACTGCTTGACCTTGGGCATGTTGCTTAATCTTTCTGAGCTGTTTAGTAATTCCCACCCAAATACTGGGAAGTTGCAGTCATGAGAGACGTAACCTGTAAATACTGTTTAAAAAGTTCGATCTCTCTGCTGCCACGTTCCAAGCCTCTCGGGCCAGCACGGTCTCCAGCCTGGGCCGCCCACCTGCTTGCCATCCTTGAGCACGTGAATGATCAGTGAACAAACGGTCTAATACATTTTTTCCTCCAAGCTAATGAGAACCTTCACTCTGCTGCCCCGAGGCACCAAAAGGCTCATGCAACCATTTTCCCCTAGTAACACAGCTTGATTAAGAAAATATGCTATTCCATGACATAGGTTTTTTTGTTTTTAACTCGATTACATTTACTCTTAAGTTTTCTTAGCAGATTCTTCCAGTTGGTCCATTTATAAGTACAATTATTAAAACGTAAAAGCATGTAAGAACTTCATGAACATCCTATGGTTCTTTACCGTAAAGGTTAAAGTAAAATAAAATATTTAACAGGACATAAGACATCATCTGAATGTTGCTGGGCTTCTGAAGAATCTCAAAACTAGACTTTACTCTGAGTGTGAAGAAACTGACTCCACTGCCCTGCTTTGCCTCACTGATGGAGTGAATCTCTTTAGAGAAAGGAGAATTCCTGTGGAAAGGGAATATTTGACCTAGCTATCTGGAATATCTGGGTCCAGAAAGATTTCCCAAAGGCTGAGCACTGTGCCAGGAGGCACGGACCAGGCCACGGCCATGAGGAGCTCACAGCTATGGAGAACTCGGGGATATGGGCACGGGGCCACCACCGACAGCTTGGCAGACAAGGTAACATCGGAGCGTGGCGCTGGAGGAGGACTGGAGAACATGCCAGGGATCAAAGGAACTGAGAGAGAACCTCCAATCGAAGTGAACAGCCAGCGCCAGTGAAGAGCACAGTGAGAGGGTCCACCTGGGGAGCCAGGGTGCGTGGCCCGGTGTGGCTGCCCTTAGGGAAAGCACAACCTGTTTTTCACCTTTAAGTTCAAAGGGGGCTGTAGCGGTTTTGTGGGTGCACTTCATCAGGTTGAGGAAGTTCCCTTCTAAGTTTGCTGAGTTTTTATTAGAAATAGATATTGTACTTTGTCAGATGCTTTTTCTTCGTCTACTGAGATGCTTATATCATTTTCTTTTTTTAGTTTGTTGATATGAAGAATTACATTTGCTGGTTTTCTAATGTTAAACCAACCTTGCATTCCTCAGATAAATGCCACTCAGTCAATATTATGGTGAAAAAAATCCCTTAAAATTTTCCTATTTATGTTCAGGAGTCTTTATTTTTGTTTTCATAATCTTTGTCTGGTTTTGGTATCAGGGTAATGCTGACCTCATAGAACGAATAAGCAGTATTTCTTCTTTCTCAAGTTTCCTGCAAGTAGAGCTTACATAAAATTTGTATTATTCCTCCCTTTATGTTTGGTAAGCTGCATGGGTGAGCCATCTGGGCCTGGATTTTCTCTGTGGGATGGTTTTAACAAAACATTCCCTTTCCTTAATGGATATAAGGCTATTCAGATTATCTACTTCCTTCTATGAGTAAGCTTTAATACTTTTGAGTCTTTCAATGAATTTGTCGCCATTAAAAAGAATGAAATAATGCCATTTGCAGCAACATGGATGGACCTAGAGATTATCATATTAAGCTCAGTAAGTCAGAAAGAGAAAGACAAATATAATGATATCATTTATATGTGGAATCTAAAATATGACACAAATAAACATACCTACAAAACAAAAACAGACTCACAGATATAGAGAACAGACCTGCGGTTGCCAAGGGGATGAGGATGGGGAGAAAAAGACTGGGAGTATGGGATTAGCAGATGCAAACCATTATATATAGGATGGATGAACAAAGTTCTACTGTATAGCACAGGGAATTATAGTCAATATTCTGTGATAAACCATAATTGAAAAGAATATGAAAAAAGAATATATATGTAAAACTGAGTCACTTTGCTGTACAGCAGAAATTAACACAACATTGTAAATCAACTATACTTCAATAAAAATTTTTTTAAAAAGGAATTCGTCCATTTCACCTCAGTTTTCAAATTTATTGGCATAAAGTTGTTCATAATATATCCGTTATGCATTTAATATGTGTAGAACCTGTAGTGATGCCACCTTTTTCATTCCTAATATTTTTAATTTATGTCTTTTCTCTATGATCCATCTGACTAGAAGCTGGTAGACTTCACTGATTTTTCTCAAAGAATAAAGCTTTTGGTTTGTCAATATTGGGTTTTTTTGTTTCCAGTTTCACTGATTTCTGCTCTGGTCTTTATTATTTCCTTTTCTACTCTAGGTTTAATTTCCACATTTTTTTCTACTTTCTTCAAGTTGAAGCTGAGATTTATTGATTGAAGGCTATTCTTCTATTCTGACATAGGCATTAAGTACTATAAACTTCCCCAGAACTACTGCTTTAGTGGCATCCCACAAATGATATACTGTGATTTCATTTTCACTCATTTCAAAACACCTTCTAATTTTTTATTTCTTCTTTGACCCATGAGTTAATTATGTGTCATTTTGTTTCCAAACGTCTGAGGGTTTTTCAAAGATTTTTGTTATTGGTTTCTAGTTTAATTTTATTACTGTCAGAATATACTTTATAAAATGAGAATCCTTTTAAATTTATTGAGATTTGTTTTGTGGCCCTCTGTATCAGGAAGGGCTCTCCAGAGAAACAGAACCACAAACCAACAGGGCACATGTGTTGGTAATATCTGTGTGTACACATGTACAAAGAGATTTATTTTAAGGAACTGGCCAGTGTGATTGTGGTAGCTGGCAAGTTTGAGATTTGTAGGGCAGGCTGATGGGCTGGAAACTCAGTCAGGCGCTATGTCACAGCCTTGAGGCAGAACTCCGTCTCCATTTTCGGAGAAAGGGGTTTTGGAAATTTCTCCCCCCAAAATTCTCAATTTTTGCTCAAAGGCCTTCAGCTGGTTGGATAAGGCCTAACCATATTATGAAGAATAACCTCTTTCACTTAAAATCAACTGGTGGTAAATGTTAATCACATCTCCAAAATCACTTTACAGCAACATCTAAACTCGTGTTTGACCAAACAACTGGGCACCACAGCCTAGCCCCATTGACACACGAAATCTAACCATCACAGGCCAACATGGTCTACTTTGGTTAATTGTTCTATGCGCATCTGAAAAGAACATGTACTCTGTACCCAGCTGTTGTTGAGCAGAGTGTTCTATAAATGTTGATCACGTCAAATTGATTGACAGAGAAGATCTCAACGATACTATCTCTACTCATTTCTGCCTACTTTCTCCAACAATCACAGAAGGATACTGAACTCTCTCAATTTATTTATGTCTTCTTGCCGTTCTATCAGTTTTTGCTTCATGTATCTTGAAGCTCTTATTAGGTATATAAATATTTATGGCTTACATTTTCTTGAGGAATTGAGCCCTTTACCATTATGAAAAGACCTTTTTATCCTTGGTAATATTCTTTGCTCTGAAGTTTACTTTTCTCTGTTCTCCATAAGGCCACTCCAGATTTTTCATTAGTGTAAGCATGGTATACCTTCCTCCATCCATTTAGTTTCAACCTATTTTTGTCTTTATATTTAAAATTCATTACTTGGAGGTAGCTAGAGTTGGGTCTTGCTTGTTTTATCCAATCTGACATTGTCCACCCGCAATTAGAGTATTTAGACTACTTACTTTTGATCTGATTACTGATATGGTTAAGTTTATCTCCCATCATCTTGCTATGTCTTCTATCTGTCCCATTTTCCTTTGTTTCCTTTGTCCTCCCTTTATTCCTTCTTTTGGACTAACTGAATATTATTTATGCTTCAACTTCTACCTCCTTCGTTGGCTTATTTGCTATAACTTTTTTTTTTTTAATGGTTGTAGGGAACTTCCTTAATATGATAAAGGGCAGGTATAAAAAATCTACAGCTACCATCACACTTAATGATGAAAGACTGAATGGTTTATCTCTACAATCATGAACAAGGCTAGTACAATAAAGCAGGGAAAGGAATAAGTTAGCCTGCTTGGAAAGGAAGAAGTAAATCTTTCTATTCACAGATGATCTGAACATCTACTTAGAAAAGTCTTGTTGGATTTAAGACCGACTACTTAATTTTGAAGACTCCTCTGAGTTTTCTCATATGTGCATGTATTAGTGGACACAGTCATCATCTATTATTTTGACACAACAGGCACGCAGGAGAGGGATGACAACCCCGGCACGGCCACACGACAGGACGCAGGCAGCCATGAGGCGCATCTGGGACAGGCAGGCAGGGTCCAGGCTGGGTGGGCAACACCGCCTGGACGAGACGAGGCCTGGCCTCCGCCTGCTCTGTAACCAGGGGACGCCTTCACCACACCCTTCAACTCATCCGTTCAGGCAACCCCCAGTTCTGTTCCTCCTCCCCAACTTGTGTATTGTTTTTAATAAAACACCTGCCCAAGTATTATTTCAATAGATCTTCACTAACAACCTGTGAGAAAGGACTTTCTCCGCAACCTGCAGGTAATCAAACTGGGGCTCGGGTGTTTTAAGAGAGCGCTTGGGGCCCCTGGATGGACTGTGTAGGTGGTCAGAGCAGCAGGGAGACGGCAGGACATGCAGGGGCAGGAGCACCTACAGCCTCAGCTCAAACCCTCACCATCCGGAAAGCGGCCGGCATGACACTGGTTCCCACGGGAGGTGCCCGTGGACGGAGCTGTTACCCTGACGGCCGAGGCTGTTAGGCCTGTTCCCTGATGTTTTTAAAGACAAGGTGTTGCTGAAAAGGGTGGGCACATACCAGCAAGCTCCCCAGAACCACATGTGCACCGAGCCCAAGGGCAGGCCCAGCTGCCCTGCCTCCTGGTGAACTTTGGTTTTGTTGGGATTTCCAAGTGCTTCTCGGCAGGCTACCAGCGGGTGTGATGCGTTTACAGAGCACTGCTGTCGATGGAGGGAAACTGGGGTGTATTTAGCAGCCGGACATGGCGGAGGCCCTGGCTGGATTTAGCTCTGGCTGTGGGGCAGGCCCTCCAGCCTCTCTGAGTGCTTTACGCTCCAGGCCCGAGTAGGACAGGGCTCCATGCAGCCCCCATCTTTCTGGGTAGTCTGGCCCTGGAGGCTGTAAATTGGATGCCTCCATCAGGCAAAGCCGCAGGGAGCCTTGAGCGGGACATGGCCCAGCCAACAGGCAAGAGGCCTCCCGTCCGTCCATGCGTCCCCATTTCTGCAGCCCCAGCCCAGGACAGGCGGTCCCCGAGCTTAGCCCCTCCCGGGCAGGCTCTCAGTGCAGCCCTGCCACGTTCCAGGCACACGGCCACATTTTGTGCACACGGTATCAACTCAGAAGGCAGGGCCGAGCCTTGCTGTCACTGGGGAGCTGGCTCAGCAGCGCCAAGAAACTGGTCAACGAGAGACTCCAGGTCGGCCACCCAGTGCCCAGCCTAACCGGGGCTGCTCCCCCGTAACAGCCAGCGGGGCTCATTCACCAAGTCTCACTTCTCTCTCAAAATACAGGAATCAAGTCCCAGTCCGTTACCAGTTCCTGATTTGATCAGCTTTGTTTCTCCTCCCTGCCCAGCTCTTCTATTATTTAAGCCTCCCAACAACCCCATGAAGGGAGCATGATTACTCCATTTTACAGATGGAGAAACTGAGGGTCAGAGAGGCCATACTGCAGAGTCTAGCTTACAGGAATATTATGTCTAATGTGCACCCACTTCACACAATCTGTTTTCAATCCTAGAAGATTCTTCAGGGTGTGCAGAAAAGCCGGGCATAAATGTGGACAGACATGCCGCGAACCAAACGGGGGAAGGAATCTTTCTGGGAAATCCGAAGAAACACATGTTATCGTTTCCCACTTCTTGAGGGGCTCCCCAGAAGCCACCTTCACTGAATTACTGGTTTCCATGGCTACACCATTCCTCAGCGAGGTTGCCAGGTTTGGCACGTCCCCAGGGAAAGCCGTCCCTGCTCTGGGGAGAAGGCTGATGAAACAGGGAGGCTCCCACGTGACAGCACCAGGCGCACAGGAGCCGCTCACAGACGCCACGCCCGCGCCGAACCGCACAAGTTCAACTGAACCACGAGGACGCATCTGGACGACCAGGGAGAGTTGCGACATTTCACAGGTTTGGACTCACTGCACCCCTCGCCAACAGACCTCAGACAAACCGGGTGACTCCCTCTCGGCACAAAGGCTCCCGCGAGGTCAGCACATCCACCCGACAGCGTTCCTCACAGCTCTAAAAGGAGACTGGTGCGTGTGGATGCGGATAAGAGAGAATCGTGGGCTTCCCTGGTGGCACAGTGGTAAAGAATCCACCTGTCAATGCACGGGACACGGGTTCGAGCCCTGGTCCGGGAAGATCCCACATGCCGCAGAGCAACTAAGCCCGTGGGCCACAGCTACTGAGCCTGCGCTCTAGAGCCCGCGAGCCACAACTACTGAGCCCACGTGCTACAACTACTGAAGCCCGTGTGCCTAGAGCCCGTGCTCCACAATAAGAGAAGCCACCCCAGTGAGAAGCCCGTGCACCACAACAAAGAGTAGCCCCCGCTCACCGCAACTAGAGAAAGCCCGCGTGCAGCAACGAAGACCCAACGCAGCCAAAAATAAATAAATTAAATAAATAAATAAAAAGAAAATCATGCCACAGCTGCCATCAACAGCAGACAGAGACGGGGAGGCCACAAGGCCAACTGCAGAGGCAAAGGTAACGATGCTGAGGGGCCTGACCCGGGAGGAGGAACACCCGAGACGGCAGGGAAGTGACATCCGGGGCCTGGGAGGAAGTCCCTTTCCCAGCTTCTCCTCCATGGCCCCCTGCCAACAATCCACCCCAACAGCATCTATGCTTGCGGAACCTCTACGCCTTGGCTCCCTCTGGTGGGACTCTTCTTCCACATCCCAGGGCCCTTGGCCAACACTACAGCCCTGACGCACAGCCTCCAAGCTTCTGCATCTGAGTGACGGAGACTCCCAGCTACGCCACCTTCCTCTTTCCCGCAGGGCCCTCAATGGAGAAGATTCTCCCCCGAAACCCAGCTCCTTAGCACTTCAACCCACCGACGCAACCTCTGTCAGCCCAGGTTGGCGCGTTCCCTCCGCCACGGCCTCATGGCAGACGGCGTCCAGGTCCTTCCACCGTCATCTCGTTTTCGTCAAGCGCAGCCCCGATGGCTCACAATTTGTTGTCCCGCTGCCTCACAGCCAGTTTGGCCAAGCTCTTCTGACGGGTCTCATCAGTCAGTGACCCTGTTAGTCGCCAAGAATGTAAGCAGTGCCCCAAAAGCCTGGGCCCGAACACACGCCTACTGACGTCATTTCTGGCGACTTTGCTGCCTGCTCCCCAGTCACAGCTGCTGAGACCTCTCGACCCCTCGCTCTACACACGCTCCCTGGGCAGGCGCGTCCCAGCCAAGCTCTCCAGGTGCTGGCAAGTCGCTGACGACCGAGAGCCCGACCCCGACTCCCCTCGTGCTCGGAGGAGGCAGCTCGTCTCCGCCCCGGCTCCGGCCCAAGGCACCTGGGCACCAACACTCACTCGTTACTTGTGTGTTTATTCCGCTGCCTTGGTGCTCATAAACCAACAAGTGGAAGGAGTCGCCTAAGGATTAAGGAAAGTTTACGGGATAAACATCTGAACTGAGAATAATGATGCGATAGATAAATTTTTTAAATGAACAAGAAAAAAGCAGGCGACGTTCTACTTTCATCAGTACAGTCCTAGATTCAACCCGCAAATTCCCGAAACTTCAGGAAATTAAGAGTCCACCACCACACGAGGCACTCAAGCCTCAGTGTAACTGCTTCCCGAACCTCACACAGAAGGAGAAATACTGAGAAACCAGCTTTCCACAAACACAGATCTGTTATCAAATACACGCTTCCTTGCCTTTCTGAAAAATACTCAGAACTCTGCCTCCAAAAGGCTCGGCAGAAAGCCAGAGCGCCAAGCCCCTTGGCGGGCTGCCCCGTGGGGGCCGACTCACCTTCACGTGACCCAGGTCCCCAGGCCGGCTGCCCTCAGCTGGGTTCACGGGCTTGCTCTCCACCCGGGGCCTCACGACCTGGCGGAAGGGACTGCACAGCGGAAAGCCACTCACACTGATGCTGTCTGAAAGATGAGAATAAAATTGTAAGTGAGAAGTTAACCGGATTTTTTTTTTTAATGTAGGAGATTTTATTCAAAACCCACTAGTATCTGGAGTAATGCTCCCGTTTGTGCTCACTACTCTAGCTTGTGTTAACTACAACCACCCGGTGAATCTCCCGCGAACGCAGAGTCACACCTACCACAGAGCAAAGTTGAGGACGTACCACCTCTGAAAAACGCCAGGTGCCTACCATCTGTCAGGAGGCACAGCCGCAGCACCACGCCACCTGCACCAGCCCCCAGCTTCCTGTGCTCAGGCAGCGCCAAGCCGCCTTTACCTTCCAGCCTTTGCACGAGCTGCGCCCTCAGCCTCCGTTCACGCGGTGGCTTCACCATGCCACTTGAACTTCGTCTAAAAGCCCATTCCTCTTCCAATTTCAGGAGGCCACTACTGTGTCACAGGACCACATGCAAACCTCTGTAGAGCACTCACTGCCACCTGTTCTTCTTCTTACTTGGTGATCTTACCTGTCAGTCTAATCCAGGACTCCTCCTTAAGTCCTTTATCTCACACCCCACATCCAATCCAAAAGGAACTCTTGTTAGCTCTCAGAGTATTTCCAGAAATGGCTTTCAAGGCCACCAGCCTGGTCTGGTCGCCATCAGCCCCTCCAGCACTAAGAACAAGGCCTCCTGGCTCCCCCACCCCATACCGCTCTGGCTCGTTTCCATCCACAGAAATGTAAATCAGGTCACGCCCCTCCCAGGACGCCTCCTGTTACTCAAGGGCCCTTTGCACAGCACAATGGCTGCATGAGGTTGAAGAAAAATGCATTTTCAGACCGTAAAAACTGCTGACAACAGTGTAAGTAAGTATCTTCTGCACCCCAAAAGAAACTGACTCAATTATCAACTAGAACCACTTCTAAATTAGATGGAGGTGCCCACCAATTATGAAGAAACATTTGTTAGGAACATCGCCATGAAAAGTTAATTTTATTTATTTATTTGTTGCTTGTTTATTTATTTATTTATTTTTGGCTGCGTTGGGTCTTCGTTGCTGCACGTGGGCTTTCTCTAGTTGCGTCGAGCGGGGGCTAGTCTTCATTGCGGTGCGCAGGCTTCTCATTGCGGTGGCTTCTCTTGTTGCAGAGCACGGGTTCTAGGTGTACGGGCTTCAGTAGTTGTGGCACGCGGGCTCTAGAGCGCAGGCTCAGTAGTCATGGTGTACGGGCTTAGTTGCTCCGCGGCATGTGGGGTCTTCCCGGACCAGGGCTCAAACCCGTATCTCCTGCATTGGCAGGCAGATTCTTATCTACTGCACCACCAGGGAAGTCTCAAAAGTTAATTTTTAAATGACTTGCATTAAGCAGAGAGAATGCAAACCCAAAATACAATTCCAGATGGTGGCTAGAGGACAGTTTATGCATCCCTCAGAATCCCAACAGAAAGTCGACCGAGCAGCAGAGAGCAACACCAAAACTCAGTTACAAGTAAACCAGGTGCCAACGCATCATCCAACAGGCAAGCAGGTGAGTACAAACCCCCAACAGCCCACGAGCAGCTCACACTGAATAGTTACCGAATGCACTTCAGGAGCTCCTACTTCTCATAACAGCAGGTAGACAATTCAGACCAACCCAGCCGCTGAGAACAACTCGAGAACGCAGACAAGGTACTGGAGGGCTAACAGGGCAGGGAAGAACTCCAGGACCACGATCCGGCAGAAGAAGGAAATACAGGGACACAGGCCTGGCATTAAACTTCCCCAGAGGTGCCTGCAGCTCCCTGAAGAACTGACCAAGAGGCTGAGAATCTGAGCAGAGCCTTTCACACTCAGGTGGGAAAACAGTGACATTCTGTGTCCCCTAAAAAGAGTGGATGGTAAGCCCTAGAGGCTTTGGGTGGGACCCAAAAGGACGACACACTAAGTGAAGGATAGACTGGAAATAAAGCGGCCGCCCAGGGACCAACGCCCGACTGTGAATCAGGTCAGTACCTGCAACCGGATTCAGGCAGTTCTCCTGCCAAAACACATTCCCTGTCGCCCCTACTCTGTCCTGTGTCTTCTCACCTTTGTGCACCTCTGACAACCACCTTTGTGGATACTAATATCCCCAATTCTTCACCATGCAGCCGCCCTGCCTGGAAATACTCCTTCCTCCGAGTCCAGGCACCTCGTCTACACTGAGACCCGCGCTCACTACAGCTGGCCCCGTATCCAGGAAGACAGGCTGCGAGGCAGGGCCGTGGTGGGGACTCAGACGGGTCAGGGCATATAAAGTGTTTGTCACAAGACCTGGTACCTGGCAAACATTCGGCAAAAACAGCTATTGTTATTATAGCAACCTATATGCATGTCCCAGATTCCTTACATGACTATAAACTCATTGAGGGCAAAATTCTTATCAACATCCCTCTAATACACCCCCCACAGTAGCTGGCACAGGCTCTAGCAAATCATAAACCCACAGTAAACGTTAAGTAAATGAATAAATCACAGGGTCAAATTTGGTAGTTTACACACCATGGTCAACGAAAATTCCATCATCCCAAAGTCACATTCAATAATCAACTCAATTCATGGTTAACTAAAATTTCATCATATGTCCTGTGCAAAGACCCATTTGCGAAAGTCAGTCCAAAGCTGTGAGATTTGAATGGGTTTTTCTCTCCCTTTTCTCATTCTCCCAGCATCATGGGCATAATCTGTAAAACCTCTCCACTATACCACAGTACCTGCTGTGAGGGAACTAGTATTATGAACACAGACATTTGCAAAACACAAACTCCACACTCTTCAGCTAGAAACTAGGTCACGTGGAGCCTGTAAGTGAGCCCCAAGGTCATCCCTGCTGAGTTAAGGCAGGTGCCCAACGGATTTTAAATGCCATCTCTTGTTCCCCCACGCACAGCCTGGAGTACAGCTTACTTCACTCTTCCCTAGAGAAAGTTTCCGTCATTAGCATATTACGCAAATGCTGCTAACTCCCAAAGGCCTGAGGTCCTTTTCTGCCTTGGAAATACTGATCCTGTTTCACACTTGTAACAGTGCTCCAGGCCTCCTTTCTGCAGGGGTCCAGAGGCTCGGGGCTGTAGTGGGAAATGTCCTGAGCAGCGGTTGGTCTGTCCTCCTTCCTTGCGGAACAGCTCCTTCCTTCTCCACCCCAGGTTGTTCTGGCGGGATCAGGGGTGGCTCTAATCCAGCCGTGGTGAGAGATGGAAATGTCCCATCAACAGTGGTTGATCCACAGGACGAACATGAGACCCCAGAAGGGTCTCGCGGAGTCTTTCTGAGATTTGGTCTACGAAGGGCGGGGCGAGTGGGGTGGATCTTCCTTTGAATCATATGTTATAAAGATACAGGTTTGGGCCTTCCTGCAGCCATCCTGCCCACCACACGGCAAGAGTGAGTGAGTCACACAACCCTGTGACCTCAGTTTTCTTGACTCTAAAATGGGGACCAGCTCAAGGGAATCAGTGAAAAGTACAAATCTGCCATGTCTTGGAACTGGGGGGATCTAGGATGTGGGCACTTCGCCAAAAGGGCTAAAAATTACATCTGAAATTTGCCTCCTTTTCTGACAACGACTTCAAAGCCTCAAAGAAACCTCAGAAACCTGCAATCTTCAAGCTCAGGAAAAAAAAAATATATACTAAAACAGCTACTCTCCGGCTTCTTTATAGATTAAAGAATTCTGCCCCCTAATCCAATGGAGAATGGAAAAGACAAGCTATGTATAAATTATAAATGGGGACAGAAGATCAGCAGCTCTGTCCCCATGGGAGACAGAGGGATGGGAGGGAGAAGCCGGCCTTGGGAAGGCCGGAAGAGGAGCATGCAGCCACATAGGGACAGGGCTGGAGAGGAGGAGGCCGCCGCACAGGGTGGCGAGAGGCCGGACGGAGCCAATGGAACGAGCAGGGAAGGGGCCGCTCCCAGCTGGGCGGGTGGAGGGCAGCAAATTCTGTTCAACCATTTCGGCCAATTTTCCTGCCAACACAGGCTGCCACAAATAGAACAGAGAACAGATTGGGATGACAAGTAATAGGAAGACAAGACCAAAAAAGTTACAGACAGACGATGGCAGCCTCGTAGGAAGACCGCAGAGTTGAGTGGATTTATGAGGACAGAGGGTATTTAAGAATGGGATGAGCCTGGTAGATCATCATGAATCAAAGTGAGCTTTTAGAGAGAATTTCACAGTCGCTGTTTATAGTGCTCAATTTTTCTATTAAGAGCATCTCTGTGGGCAATTCAGAAATACAATTTTATATGCTAAAATAGTACTTGTCTCTCGAAGTCAGCTTTATCACAGCCACGGTGACAACTGGTAGAAATGACAGCTGAAAGTGGGATGTGTGTGGTGGGGAAGAAAAAGCACAGTCGCAATAAAAATACTGCAACTAAGAAGGGCTGGAGGCTGAGTGTTTACTGTGTGCTCAGCATAGCACTGGGCATTTAGGACATGTCATATAACTGCTCCTCACACCTTGCCAGGTGGGCATGGTTTTATCAGTTCTATAGATGAGGAAGCTGAGATCCCGAGAAGGTAAGTAACTTAGTAGTTCATCACAGGCACAGCCAGAACTAGAAGTCAGGACTGCCGGATGTGTGATGACCCAGCAAAACTGGCACAAACAACATGCTTCAGCCCTAACGTGAGCTTACGAAACCTCCCCAGCCAGGCTGCTCTGCAGTGCACCATCCCACGAAACCTACCACGAGGCCCCTCACAATGGCTTAGCAACCGTCTCCAGTGAGGGGGCCACTCCAGAAATGTGCCCATTTTTGTGCACTTTCAAAAGAGACACAAATGCTGAAGGCTGAATACACACTTTTCTCACTGGTGACAGGTATATGAAATAAACTAAACTGGAATAAAATACATTTACAAAGGCCAAAGGAGACAACCATCTCCCCGTGGGAGTTTGTCAGGGTATGCTGTTCCAGGTAGAATATATTTTGAAGATGCTTTTTCAATTATTCATGAAGTCCGTGGGTGCCAAAGAGCCCATCTGGTTATCATAACATATCCTCAAGAAAACCAAAGAAGTAGAAGCATTTGGCTCAGAAATTAGACAATACTCATCCTCAATTTCCACAGAGAAAGTGGTGTGTTTATTCATTCAGAAACTTTGGGATATGCTTAGGAAGAAAAAATAATTCATGTAGAAACAGTGGGCTTCATATACCATTCAAACGGAAACAGCCCTCCCTCCATCCCCCTGGCCTTCCCTCCCGCTAAAGTCGGGGAAGCAGCGCCCCTCCTGCGGGCCCAATCGGTCCCTCACTGCTCTCGCCCCACGAACGGCCTCCCGGGATGTCTGCAGCCTCTTCCTCCTCCGCGCATTCTCATTCCAGGCACCCTCACCCAGTACCAGGGCTTCTCATTTTAACATCGTTACAGAGACACAATTAGCATATCATAACCTGCAGATGCTTCAACGGCACAATTGGAGGAGTTCTGACATTCCTAAAACAAGCAACACAATTGAGACGGTGAACATATCCACCTACTGCCAGGTTCCCCGTGCATCCTCGCACATCCTCACTGCCACCCTCCTGGCCAGATCCCCACTGCTGGCACCAGACATGAGGGTGCGTTTCCCAGAAGTTAACACATTATACATATTGTACGTTAATCTACTCTTCTCTGTCAGGCTTCTTTCACTCAGCATACGTATCTCGGAATCATCCTGAGTTATTGTGCATATCAATAGTTCACTCCTTTCTGTCGTTCAATAGTATTCCAGTGAGTGGATATAACACAATTTGTTTTTCCACTCACCTACTGATGAACACTTAGGTTGTTTCTGGTTATTACAAATAAAGCTGCTCTGAACATCTGTGTACAAGTCATTGTATGGACATATGCTGTCAGTTCTCCTGGTTCAATATCCAGGAATAAGTTGGCTGGGTCATACGTTAAGTGTATATTTGATTTTCCAAGAAAGTTATTAATGAGCTGTTAATATGCTTGCAAACAAGAAAAAGGAATTCAAAGGGATAAATAAGGAAGAGGAGCCTATCAAAAACTGAGCAGGCAAATTAAGAACAAATATCACCTCTTTTGGGGTTTTTTGGTTGTCTTTTGTTTTGTTTGGCAGCATCACATGGCTTGGGGGATCTTAGTTCCCCAACCAGGGACTGAACCTGGGCCACGGCAGTGAAAGAGCCGAGTGCTAACCACTGGACCGCCAGGGAACTCCCAAAATATCACCTCTTGAAGTGAAAAACAAATCGGATAATTTAAACACTCTTTAAAGAGCCAAACAGAAAATTAGGCAAAAAGAAAAAGTTAGTGAATTGGAAAAAAGAGGAGTGGAAATTATCTAGAATGTGGCACATGGAGAAAGATGAGGAATGTGAAAGAACATGAGAGGCCATGGAAGAGTGAGAGGCTGCACAGGTGAACAGGAGTTAGGGAAGCAGGTGAGAGTAAACTGGGGAAAGTTGGTATCTGAAGAGAGACAGACTGAACATTTTTCATAATGGAAAAATGTGAATCCTCAAATTCAAAAAGCACAAAAAAGCTCAACAGGACCAATAAAAAGAAACGCAAACCTAGAAATGACACAGTAAACCTGCAGAATACCGAAAAATAAGAAAAAGATCTTTTTGAAAACATACAGGGGATTGATATATATACACTAATATGTGTAAAATAGATAACTAATAAGAACCTGCTGTATAAAAAATAAATACAATTCTAAAAAAAAAAACATACAGGGACATGTCCACACAAAAACGTGTACACAGATGCTCATAACAGCATTAATCATAGCAGCCAGAATGGAAACAATTCAAAGATCCATCAACTGACGAACCGATAAACAAAAACAGTCTGTCCATACGACAGAATATTACTCATCCTCAAAAAGGAATGAGGAGGGAGGGAGACGCAAGAGGGAAGAGATATGGGAACATATGTATACGTATAACTGATTCACTTTGTTATAAAGCAGAAACTAACACACCATTGTAAAGCAATTATACTCCAATAAAGATGTTAAAAAATAATAACAATACAAAAAAAAAAAAAGGAATGATGGGCTGACACAGGCTGCAACATCGATGACCCCTGAAACATCAGGCTAAGCAGAAGAAGCCAGACACAAAAGGCCACAGACTGTATGATTCCATTTATATGAAATGTTCAGAATAGGTAAATCCATAGAGACAGAAAGTAGATTTCTAGTTACCAGGGGAGGGGAGAATGGTGAATGGCTCCTAATGGGTTTGGGGTTTCTTTTGGGGATGAGAAAAATGTTTTGATTTTGGTTGACTGCACAACTCTGAATATACTAAAAGTTACTAAATTGTACACTTTAAATGGGTGAATTTATGGTATGTGAATTGTATCAATTTTTTTTTAATTAAAGTATATAAACACTTAGGGGGGGAAAAAAAAAAGAAAAATGGAGATTGTATCCAAAGGAACAATAATTACACCAACAGCTAACTTCAACAGCAATGGAAGCCATTAGACAGTATGAATTCATCTTCAAAGTATTTAAGAAAATTTAACTGCTAATCTAGAATTATGTACACAGCAGAACTTCCTATTCTTAGAAATAACTGCTGACATAAAGACATTTCAGAACAAAAGCTGAGCAAACTTACCACCAACACATCCTCACTAAAGGAACTCAACAAGAAAAGGAAGCCTCATACACTGTTGGTGGGAGTGTAAATTGGTGCAATCACTATGGAAAACAGTACAAGGTTCCTCAAAAACCTAAAAATATAGCTACCATATGATCTAGCAATTCCACTCTCCTGGGTATATATCCAGAAGACACGAAAACACTAATTCAAAAAGATACATGCACCCCGATGTTCTTAAGCAGTGCTACTCACAACAGCCAAGACATGGAAGTAACCCAAGTGCCCATCAACAGACAAATGGATAAAGACGATGTGGTGCATATACACAATGGAATATTACTCAGTCATAAAGAAGAATGAAATTCTGCCATGAAGCCTATGCTATGAATAAGGCAGCATCACACAAAGTGTTTTGAAGTTGCAGCCCTAAAATCTGAGAGTAGGATCTCCTCTGGTGTCCCAGGTAAGAGAAGAAAGAAAGGTCTAGTTCCACAATGCTGTGCGTACAAGGCACACTTTCTCACAGTAAAGTCCAGCTGTCACCTCCAAGGCTAAGTGTGAAATCCATACTTTTTCACAGCAGACAAGGTGCACAACGTGCTACAGGAGCCAGTTTCCAATGAGATCTTGTTTGGGAGCCTGTTGCTGATGATCACCTTTGCTGAAAAGTGACACCACTTGAGTCACTGGCCACACAGGAAGCCAACTACGGTGGCCTTTTAAACCATCTGACGGTCCTCTTAGCTTCAGGACATTACTGAGTTTCTCCCCCTCTAAAGATGGTTAAGAAAAAAAGAAGCAGGAAGAGATATGGGAACATATGTATATGTATAACTGATTCACTTTGTTATAAAGCAGAAACTAACACACCATTGTAAAGCAATTATACTCCAATAAAGATGTTAAAAAAAAAAAAAAAGAAAAAGAAAAAAAGAAGCAAGTGAAACCGAAGCAGGTGACACTGGATCTCAGGGAACCCTAGCGACAGAGCCCTGAAATGGGAGCCCAAAAGTGGCACCTTCTTTTCTTTGGAAATCTTCAAAGGAAGTGAAGGATTCAGATACTTGAGGACAAACTGTAGAGCATAGGGAACTATAATCAATATCCTGTGATAAACCATGATAAAGAACATGAAAAAGAATATATATATATGTATATGTATGTATAACTGAATCACCTTGCTGTACAGCAGAAATTAACAACATTGTAAGTCAACTATACTTCAATAAAAAATTTTTTAACAAAAGAGACGTGAGGACATGTGTTCAAATCCCAGATGTGCTCCCTTTGTCTGTCCAGAACCGATTTGCTTAAAGGAGCACTGGACGTGGAGACAAAAGCCCTGGCCCTGCCCCCCGTCCGCCCCCAGCCTTGGGAAAGACTGATCACTGGTCAACAGGAAAGGTCCCAGCAGCGCTGATAAATGCTGCTCTCACGTTTCCCCTCTGGATCTTACACATCTTCTATATCTTGTTTACATGTAGTATTCCATCTCTACTTAAAGAGAAACACAAATAAATGAACATCAATTCTCCAAAGAAAGCCACAGAAATAGCTCAATTAGCATATGTTATTTTAGGATAAAATCAGGAAAACAAAACCAGAGTACTGCCAATTTGAAACTGGAAATAGGATGCCTTTTCCACAAGATAACAAAGGGAGAGCGATGGTCCCAGGCCAAGTAATGACACATGCTTGTTCTTTTAGAAACAAGAAATTCAAAGTACAGTCTGAATGTCTGAACCCTCTTTACAGCCGTCCTCAAGCACTGCACATCCCTAAAACACTGGGAAAGTCATTATTTCTTCATTAAAGAGTCAGCCAAATCACAGAAATCACAGAGCTGACAGTTTTAAGTCAGAACACTAATTTTAGAAATTATCTAAAGAAAAAGTTCACGCCAGCATCATCCCCCAAAACCTTTCCTCCCCAACAAATTCGTTGTTGATACTTATGGGGCAAACTCTCTTAAGGAATAACTGTTAGAATCTCAACCTCTCTCTCTCTCTCTCTCTCCTCTCTCTCTCTCTCTCCCCTCTCTCTCTCTCTCTCCCTCTCTCTCTCTCTCTCTCACACACACACACACACACACTTTTCAAAAACTAAGTTCCCGGAACTTGCTTTCTTTTTTTTTTTTTTTTTTTTTTTATAAATTAATTTATTTATTTTTGGCTGTGTTGGGTCCCCGTTTCCGCGCGAGGGCCCTCCCCAGTCGCGGCGAGCGGGGGCCACTCTTCATCGCGGTGCGTGGGCCTCTCACTATCGCGGCCTCTCTTGTTGCGGAGCACAGGCTCCAGACGCGCAGGCTCAGCAGTTGTGGCTCACAGGCCCAGCTGCTCCGCGGCATGTGGGATCCTCCCAGACCAGGGCCCGAACCCGTGTCCCCCGCACTGGCAGGCGGACCCCCAACCGCTGCGCCACCAGGGAAGCCCCCGGAACTTGCTTTCTGCCACAGTTTCTACACATGCATGAAAAACTAATTTCCCCACCCCCTCCCTCTTTCATCCTCGAAGGTCCTGCTCATTCTGTAAATTTTACCTCCAAAGACAAGCCTTCCCCCACTCCCTGTGATACAGTCATAGCATCATGTACCTCTCCTACCCAGCACTTAGCAAAGTTGCACTTTTTCATTTATTTGTGAAAAAATTCATTTCACTTATTTTATCAATTATTAAATTGCCCATCTCTCCCACTAGACTTGCGTGGTCTAACAGAGTGGCCGCAAGACAGTGTGCCTTTAAAGTAATTAAAATCAAATAATACTTGAGATCTTTAGATGCACCATCCACATCACAAGTGATCAAAGCCACAAGTGACCCATGGTTACCCTACTGGACGGCTCAGAACAGGAACTGCCCTATCACAGGGTTCTGACGGACACCACTGAACTGGACACTAAGCTCCTTGAGGGCAGGGACTGCGGCTCATTTTACTCAGGACAATCCCAAGAGAAGTACAGTACAGACACACCTCGTTTCACTGCACTTCCCAGATACTGCGCTTTTTACAAATTGAAGGTTTGTGGCAACCCTGTGTGAAGCAAGTCCATCGGCGCCATTTTTCTAACAGTATTTGCTCACTTGGTGTCTCTGTCTCACATTTCAGTAATTCTCACAGTATTTCAGACTTTTTGATTATTATATTTGTTATGGTGATCTGTGATCAGTGATATTTGATGTCACTATTGTAGCTGTTTTGGCATTTTTTAGCGATGAAGTATTTTTAATTAAGGTATGTGCATTGCTTTTTTCAGACATAATGCTATTGCACACTTAATATACTACAGTATAGTGTAAACAACTTTTATAAGCACTGGGAAACAAAAAATCATGACTCGATTTACTGCAATATTCACTTTACTGTGGTTGTGTGGAACTGAACCCACAGTATCTCCGAGGTATGCCTGTACATGGAATAAAGTAGAGAGTCCATAAATATCTGTGAAGGGGCTGTCGGGGGAAGTACACACCCTAATTGCTAACTTTACTACATCACACACCACATTGTAAAACCCAGAAAAAAGAAATTATTTAAGTCCTGTTACCTGATTAGAACAGAATACTAGTAATTAGTTACACTTCCATAACTTAAAATTGTATGACATAACTTCAAATATTCTATAATATCCACTCCAATTCAAATACTGACAAGTACCTAATATATACACACACAAAATTAGCTCAAAAACTATAGATTAAAACAGGTAATTAAAATGGTTTTACGGGTGAATTCTACCAAACGTTTAAAAAATTAATGCCAATCCTTCTCAAACTCTTCCAAAAATTAAGGAAGAAGGAACAGTCCCAAATGCATTTTCCCAGGTTAGCATTACCCCAGTACCAAAGCCAGACAAGGAAACTACAAGAAAACTACACATCAATATCCCTGATGAATACAGATGCAAAAATCCTCAACAAAATATTAGCACATCAAATTCAACAATACATTAAAAGCATCATATACCATGATCAAGTGGGATTTACCCCTGGGATGCAAGAATGGTTCAACATACACAAATCAATAAATGTGATACACACACATTAACAGAATGAAGGATAAAAATGATATGGTCATCTCGATAGATGCAGAAAAAGCATTTGACAAAATTCAAAATCTTTTCATGATAAAAAACCCTCAACTAATTGGGTGTTGAAGGAACATACCTCAACCTAATAATGGCTATATATGACAAGCCCAGAGCTAACATACTCAGTTGGTGAAAGGCTGAAAACTTTCCCTCCAGGATCAGGAATAAGACAAGGGTGCCCACTCTTACCACTATTCAACATAGTACTGAAAATCCTAGCCAGAGCAATCAGGCAAGAAAAAGATATTAAAAGGTATCCAAATCAGAGAGGAAGAAGTAAATTATCTTTATTTGCAGATTATATGATCTTATATAGATTCCTAGACTCAACCAAAAACTGTAAGATCTAATCAATAAATTCAGTAAAGTTGCAGGATATAACATTAACATACAGAAATCAGTTGCTTTCCTACACACTAACAACAAAATATCTGAAACATAATAAAGAAAGCAATCCCATTTACAATAGCATCAAAAACATAAGATAGTTAGGAATTTAACCAAGGAAATGAAAGAACTGAACACTAAACTATAAGACTTTGATGAAAGAAATTGAAGAAGACACAAAAATGGAGAAGTATCTTGTGTTTGTGGATCAGAAGAATACTGTTAAAATGTCCATATTACCCAAAGCCATCTATAGATTCAATGCAATCCCTATCAAAATTCCAATGGCATTTTTCACAGAAATAGTAAAAGCAATTCTAAAATTCGTATGGAGTCACAAAGACCCCAATAGCCAAAGCAATCCTAAGACAAAAGGACAAAGCTGGAGGTATCATATTGAATACCTCCCAATTTCAAATTATACTACAAAGCCATAGTAATCAAAATAGCATATAGTAATCAAAACAGCATAAAAATAGACACACAGACCAATGGAAAATAGAGAGCCCATAAATAAACTGCTGCATATGTGGTCAACTAATCTTTGACAGGAGAGCCAAGGATATTCAATGCGGAAAGGCAGCCTCTTAAACAAATGGTGCTGAGAAAACTAGATAACCACATGCAGAAAAATAAATCTGGACCCCTATCGTAAATCACTCACAAAAATTAACTCAAAAGATTAAAGACTTAAACATAGGACCTGAAACTGAGAAACTCCTGGAAGAAAACATAGGAGAAAGGCTCCTTGACGCTGGTCTTGGCAACAATTTTTTGGGTCTGACACCAAAAGCATGAGCAACAGAAACAAAAATACAAGTGGGGCTATATCAAACTAAAATGATTCTGCACAGCCAAAGAAACAATCAACAGTATGAAAAGCCAACCTACAGAATGGGAGCAAATATTTGTAAATCATCTATCTGATAAGGGATTAATATCAAAATGTATAAAGAATTCACACAACTCAATAAAAAAAATCTGATTTCAAAATAGGCATAGGAACTGAGTAAGATACTTTTCCAAAGATGACATACAAATGGCCAAAAGCTACATGAAAAGGTGCTCAACCATCACTAATCATCAGGGAAATGCAAACCAAAACCACAACGAGATATCATCTCACATACTTTAGAATGGCTGTTCTCAAAAAGACAAGAGATAAGTGTAGGCAACATGAGGAGACAAAGAAAAAAGTGTACCCTTGTGCACTGTTGATGGGGATGTAAATTGGTGCAGTCACTGTGGAAACAGTGTGGAGATTCCTCAAAAAATAAAAAATAGAACTACTGTATCATTCAGCAATCCCACTTCTGAGTACATATCCAAAGGAAATGAAAAAAGGATCTCAAAGAGATATCTGCACTCCATATTTTTACAGCATTATTCACAATAGCCAAGAAGAGGAAACCTAAGCATACACCTACAGATGAACAGACACAGAAGATGTGATATATATATACACAATGGAATACAATTCCACGAGAAAGAAGAAAATCCTGCCATTTGCAACAACATGGATGGACCCTGAGGGCATTATGCTAAGTGAAATAAGTCAGAGAAAGACAAATACTGTATGGTATCACTTATATGTCAATCTAAAAAAGCCATACCTGCAGAAACAGAGAGACAATGGTGGTTACCAGGGGCTGAGAGGCAGGCAAAATGGGGAGATGTTGGTCAAAGGGCACAAACTTGCGGTTGGAAGATGAGCATGTCCTGGGGACCTAGTGCACAGCATCGTGATTATAGTTCACAACACTGTATTATATATTTGAAAGTTGCTAAGAGAGTAGATCTTAAGTGTTTTCACCACAAAAAGCAACAGTAATTAAGTGATGTGATGGTGGTCTTAGCCAAGCTATGGTGATAATCATTTTGCAATATACAAATGTATCAAATAAACACAATGTACACCTTAAACGTACACAATGTTCTATGTCAATTATCTCAATAAAGCTGCAAAACAGATAACTAATGATGTTGCACACCTTTCATTTCTTACTGTTTGGATATACACTTTTGTGAGGGGTCTGTTAAAATATTTTCTTCGTTTGTTACTGGGCAACATCATTAGTTATCAGGGAAAAGCCAATTAGAACACAATGAGGTTACACATGAACAAGAACAGCTAAAATTTAAAAGACTGACCCTACCAATTGGTGGTGAGGATCTGAAGCACCAGAGAACTCTCATGCAGATGGTGTGTGTAAATCAAAATAAGCAGGCTGAAAATCTGGATGACTGTAGAGCTATCAAAGCTCAACATACACATAACCTATGATCCAGTAAAACCACTTCTGGGCACACACCCAACAAAAATGTGGGCTGATGTCCACCAAATACCTGTACAAGAAAGCTTACTATTCATAATAGCCAAAAAGCAGAAACAACCCAAATGTCCATCACGAGTAGATTGGATAAACTGCAGTATTTTCACACAGTGGAATATCACTGACCAATAAAAAGGAACAAACAAACACAACACACAACAACATGCATGAATTTCAGGTATAATGCTGAGTGGGAAAAAAGACACATAGGACTTCTGACCTCCAGAACTGTAAGAGAATAAATTTGTGCTGTTTAAAGCAAAAAAAAAAAGACACAAAAGAGCATATACTGTATTTATTTCTTCTATATGAAAGACAAGAACAGGCAAAACTAATCTATGATGATCAATGTCACAATTACAGTTACCTTGATGCAGGGTCATCAACAGGGAGAGGACAGGAGAGGACTGGTGGGTGCTGGAAATCACTCCCATCTGGGTCTGGGTGGTGGGTGCAAGGGTGAATATGAATACACAAATAAATTCGGAGGCGGAGTCAAGATGGCAGTGCGGGAAGGTGCGGAGTTAGCGTCTCCCCACGACTAGGGCACCTGTTGGGCGCTGGCAGGGCACTGTGACGCCCAAGGAGACGGGAGGAACCCCAAAGTGAACTGGTAGGACGTAGCGGGACTGAGCAGGGGAGGAGAAGTGGAGGCCAGACAGGATCGGCACCCCTGAGGCCAGGGAGGTCAGGAGGGGCAGGTGGGAGGGGCCCTCCGGGAGGAGCAGGAGAGGAGCAGAGGGCGATTGCCTGGCCCACTGGGGCTGGGGAGCCTGCTGAGCTCCCAGGCTGGTAGAACCCCCCCAAAGCCCCCTCCAGGCCACGTAGGTCCTTGGGGGCACAGGAGGGAGGCTGGGGAGATCAGGAGAGGCAGGCGGGAGGGACTCTCCGGGAAGAGCGGGAGAGGAGCAGAGGGTGATTGCCCCGCCCACTCGGGCACGGGGAGCCTGCTGGGCTCCCAGGTGAGGTCCCCCGCCCTCTGAGACCAAGGGTGGGGGGCACGCCTGGGCCCCTTCTGTTCCTTGAGCCTAAGCCCCACCCCCCACAGCCCCCAGGGCCTTTCCAGCCCTGTGGTCCTGAGCACTGGCCCCGCCCACCACCAAAACCTCGCCCTTGCTTAGGTCCCACACTGCACAGCCAAGGACTCCCCCCCACTTTTTTTTTTTTTTCTTTTCCCTCCTCCTCTTTTTTACTATTATGGTACTCATGTACCTTCCAGTTGTTGATTCATCTATATTTTTATTTTTACATTCTTCCTAACATATCTGTTAGTTTCCTAGTCTAATTTTATTTACTTTGTTATTGGTTTTTTTTTCTGTTTTGCCGCCCCAGGCAGCTTGCAGGATCTTGGTTCACGAACCCAGGGTCGGGCTGAAGCTCCTGCATATGGGAGCTCCGAGTCTGAACCACTGGACTAACAGAGAACCTCAGACTGCAGGGAATATTCACTGGAGTGATGTCTCATGGAATTCCTCATCTCAGCACTAAGACCCTGCTCTACCCACCAAAACCCAGCTCTACCCAATAGCCTACAACTCCAGTATTGGAAGCCTCAGGCCAAACAACCAGTAAGACAGGAACAGACTCCCACTCATTTAAAAAAAAAAAAAAAGAGAGAGAGAGACAGCAAAAAATTATCTCACAGATGAAGGAGTAAGGTAAAAACCTATAAGTCCAAATAAATGAAGAGGACACAGGCAATTTACCTGAAAAAGAATTCAGAGTAATTATAGTAAAGATGATCCAGAATCTCGGAAATAGAATGGAGGCACAGATTGAAAAAATACAAGAAATGTTAACAAAGACCTAGAAGAACTAAAGAAAAAACAAACAGAGATGAACAATACAATAACTGAAATGAATAATACACTAGAAGGAATCAATAACAGAATAACTGAGGCAGAAGAACGAATAAGTGAGCTGGAAGACAAAATGGTGGAAATAACTGCCGAGGAGCAGAATAAAGAAAAAAGAATGAAAAGAATTGAGGACAGTCTCAGAGACCTCTGGGACAATATTAAACACACAAACATTCAAATTATAGGGGTCCCAGAAGAAGAAGAGAAAAAGAAAGAGTCTGAGAAAATATTTGAAGAGATTAGAGTTGAACTCTTCCCTAACATGGGAAAGGAAATAGTCACCCAAGTCCAGGAAGCACAGAGAGTCCCATACAGGATAAACCCTAGGAAAAACACACCAATACGCTTATTAATCAAACTAACAAAAGTTAAGTTCAAAGAAAAAATATTAAAAGCAGCAAGGGAAAAAACAAGAAATAACATACAAAGGAATCCCCATAAGGATATCAGCTGATTTCTTGGCGGAAACTCTGCAGGTCAGAAGAGAGGGGCAGAATATACTTAAAGTGATGAAAGAGAAAAACGTACAACCAAGATTACTCTACCCAGCAAAGGTCTCATTCAGATTCGATGGAGAAGTCAAAAGCTTTTCAGACAAGCAAAAGGTAAGAGAATTCAGCACCACCATACCAGCTTCACAGCAAACGCTAAAGAAACTTCTCTAAGCGGTAAACACAAGAGAAGAAAAAGACCCACAAAAACAAACCCAAAACAATTAAGAAAATGGTAATAGGAACATACATATCGATAATAACCTTGAATGTAAATGGATTAAATGCCCCAACCAAAAGACACAGACAGACTGACTGAATGGATACAAAAACAAGACCCATATATTTGCTGTCTACAAGAGACTCACTTCAGACCTAGGGACATTTACAGACTGCAAGTGAAGGGATGGAAAAAGATATTTCATGCAAGTGGAAATCAAAAGAAAGCTGGAGTAGCAATACTCGTATCAGATAAAATAGACTTTAAAATAAAGACTGTTACAAGAGATAAGGAGGGACACTACATAATGATCAAAGGATCAATCCAAGAAGAAGATATAACAATTATAAATGTTTATGCACCCAACATAGGAGCACCTCAATACATAAGGCAAATGCTAACAACCATGAAAGGAGAAATGAACAGTTAACACAATAACAGTACGGGACTTTAACACCCCACTTACACCAAGGGACAGATCATCCAAACAGAAAATAAATAAGGAAACACCAGCTTTAAATGACACAACAGACCAGATAGATCTAATTGATATTTATAGAACATTCCACCCAAAAGTGGCAGAATACACTTTCTTCTCAAGTGCACACAGAACATTATCCAGGATAGATCACATCTTAGGTCACAAATCAAGCCTTGGAAAATTTAAGAAAACCGAAATCGTATCAAGCATCTTTTCTGACCACAGCACTATATGGGACTGGAAATCAATTACAGGAAAAAAAACTGTAAAGAATACAAATATATGGAGGCTAAACAGTGTGCTACTAAATAACCGAGAGATCAATGAAGAAATCAAAGAAGAAATTTAAAAGTACATAGAAACAAATGACAATGAAAACACAACGATCCAAAACCTATGGCATGCAGCAAAAGCAGTTCTAAGAGGGAAGTTTATAGCAGTACAATCTCACCTCAAGAAACAAGAAAAATCTCAAATAAACAGTCTAACCCCACACTTAAAACAACTAGAGAAAGAAGAACAAAGAAAACCCAAAGTCAGTAGAAGGAAAGAAATCATAAAGATCAGAGCAGAAATAAATGAAATAGAAATGAAGAAAACAATAGCAAAGATCAATAAAACAAAAAGCTGGTTCTTTGAGAAGATAAACAAAATTGATAAACCCTTAGCCAGACTCATCAAGAAAAAAAGGGAGAGGACACAAATCAATAAAATTAGAAATGAAAAAGGAGAAATCACAACTGACACTGCAGAAATACAAAAGATTTTAAGAGACTACTACAAACAACTATATGCCAATAAAATGGACAACCACGAAGAAATGGACAAATTCTTGGAAAGGTACAATTTTCCAAGACTGAACCAGGAAGAATTAGAAAACATAAACAGACCTATCATAAGCAATGAAATTGAAACCA
The DNA here is from genome assembly GCF_949987535.1 of Balaenoptera acutorostrata. Classification (NCBI taxonomy): domain Eukaryota; kingdom Metazoa; phylum Chordata; class Mammalia; order Artiodactyla; family Balaenopteridae; genus Balaenoptera; species Balaenoptera acutorostrata. The sequence continues at coordinate 3,428,983 of NC_080080.1, read as the reverse complement.
CAATTTAAAATCTTCCAGCAAACAGAAGTCCAGGACCAGATGGCTTCACAGGCGAATTCTATCAAACATTTAGAGAAGAGCTAACACCGATCCTCCTCAAACTCTTCCAAAAGATTGCAGAGGGAGAAACACTCCCAAAGTCATTCTATGAAGCCACCATTACCCTGATACCAAAACCAGAAAAAGATACCACAAAGAAAGAAAATTATAGACCAATATCACTGATGAACACAGATGCAAAAATCCTGAACAAAATAGTAGCAAACAGAACCCAAGAGCACAGTAAAAGGATCATACACCATGATCAAGTGGGATTTATCCCAGGGATGCAACGATTCTTCAATATACGCAAATCAATCAATGTGATACACCACATTAACAAATTAAGGAATAAAAACCATATGAGCATCTCAATAGATGCAGAAAAATCTTTTGACAAAATTCAACACCTATTTATGATAAAAACTCTCCAGAAAATGGGCACAGAAGGAACCTACCTGAACATAATAAAGGCCATATATGACAAACCCACAGCAAGTATCATACTCAACGGTGAAAAACTGAAAGCATTTCCACTAAGATCAGGAACAAGACAAGGATGTCCACTCCTGCCACTCTTATTCAACATAGTTTTGGAAGTCCCAGCCACAGCACTCAGAGAAGAAAAAGAAATAAAAGGAATACAAATTGGAAAAGAATAAGTAAAACTGTACTGTTTGCTGATGACATGATACTATACACAGAAAATCCTAAAGATGCCACCAGAAAACTACCAGAACTAATCAATGAATTTTGTAAGGCTGCAGGATACAAAATTAATGCACAAAAATCTCTGGCATTCCTATACACCAACAATGAAAAATCAGAAAGAGAAATTAAGGAAACACTCCCATTTACCACTGCAACAAAGAGAATAAAATACCTAGGAATAAACCTGCCTAAGGAGGCGAAAGACCTGTACTTAGAAAACTATAAAACACTGATGAAAGAAATCAAAGATGACATAAACAGATGGTGAAATATACCATGTTCTTGGATTGGAAGAATCAATATTGTGAAAATGACTATACTACCCAAAACAATCTACAGATTCAGTGCAATCCCTATCAAACTACCAATGGCATTCTTCACAGAAATAGAACAAAACATCTTACAATTTGTATGGAAACACAGAAGACCCCAAATAGCCAAAGCAATCTTGAGAAAGAAAAACGGAGCTGGAGGAATCAGGCTCCCTGACTTCAACAGTACAGGACAGAACGACCAGAGACAAACCCACACACATATGGGAACCTAATTTACGACAAAGGAGGCAAGAACATACAATGGAGAAAAGACAGCCTCTTCAATAAGTGGTGCTGGAAAAACTGGACAGCTACATGTAAAAGAATGAAATTAGAACACTTCCTAACACCATACACAGAAATAAACTCAAAATGGATTAAAGACCTAAATGTAAGGCCAGACACTATAAAACTTTTAGACGAAAACATAGGAAAAACACTCTTTGACATAAACCACAGCAAGATCTTTTTTGACCCACCTCCTAGAGTAACAGAAATAAAAACAAAAATAAACAAATGGGACTTAATTAAACTTAAAAGCTTTTGCACAGCAAAGGAAACCATAAGCAAGACAAAAAGACAACCCTCAGAATGGGAGAAAATGTTTGCAAATGAAACGACAAAGGATTAATCTCCAAAACATACAAACAGCTCATGGAGCTCAATATCAAAAAACAAACAAACAAACAATCCAGTTAAAAAATGGGCGGAAGATCTAAATAGACATTTCACCAAGGAAGACATACAGACGGCCAAGAGGCACATGAAAAGATGCTCAACATTACTAATTATTAGAGAAATGCAAATCAAAACTACAATGCGGTATCACCTCACACCAGTCAGAATGGCCGTTAACAAAAAATCTAGAAACAATAAATGCTGGAAAGGGTGTGGTGAAAAGGGAACCCTCCTGAACTGTTGGTGGGAATGTAAATTGATACAACCACTATGGAAAACAGTATGGAGGTTCCTTTAAAAACTAAAAATAGAACTACCATATGACCCAGCAATCCCACTACTGGGCATATACCCCGAGAAAACCATAATTCAAAAAGAGTCCTGCACCACAATGTTCACTGCGGCACTATTTACAATAGCCAGGACATGGAACCAACCTAAGTGTCCATCATCGGATGAATGGATAAAGAAGATGTGGCACATATATACAGTGGAATATTACTCAGCCATAAAAAGAAACAAGATTGAATTATTTGCAGTGAGGTGGATGGACCTAGAGGCTGTCATACAGAGTGAAGTAAGTCAGAAAGAGAAAAAACAAATACCATATGCTAACGCATATATATGGAATCTAAAAAAAAAAAGGTACTGATAAACCTAGTCGCAGGGCAGGAATAAAGAGTTAGACATAGAAAATGGACTTGAAAACATGGGTTGGGAGGGCGAGGCTTGGGCAAAGTGAGAGTAGCATCAACATATATACACTACAGAATGTAAAATAGTTGGCTGGTGGGAAGCAGCAGCATAGCACAGGGAGATCAGCTCGGTGCTTTGCAATGACCCAGAGGGGTGGGATAGGGAGGAGGGGAGGGAGGCTCAAGAGGGAGGGCATATGGGGACATGTGTATGCATATGGCTGATTCGCTTTGTTGTACAACAGAAACTAACACAGTATTGTGAAGCAATTATACTCCAATAGAGATCTGTTAAATAAATAAATAAATAAAAATAAATTCACCAGGCTGTACACGATTGTGCTCGTGACTGCATGTAAGTTATACTTCCATTGAAAAGCACTCAAAAATACCATTTATAATAAAGATACCTAGGAATAACTTTAGAAGAATACTATAAGACCATCACAGAAAAATTAGAAAATGTTATTGAAAGACATGAAAGAAGACAAATATATGAAGAGGCAATATTCATAGTTATGAAGACTAAGTCTCATAAAAGTATCAGTCTTCGCCCAAATTGATCCACAGGTTCAATGCAGTCCCAGTCAATATTCTAACAGGCTACCGTGAGGAACATGACAAAGTGATTCTAAAATTTAAGACCAATGGACAGAAAATGTCCAAAAAGCTCCTGAACAATCATCTAAAGGGTGATGCAATCCCACCAGATTGCAAAGCTTTTCAGAAGAAACAGAAAATAAGCAGCAATTGTGTCTGCCTGAAGAAGGCCAGGAGACTCAGAGAATGAGTAAGTTTTTTAGGGAGAAAGACAGTCTAGTCAGTGGTTCCCAAACTCCGATGCTTATAAGAATCATTTGGGACACTTTAGGACACCCTGACACCCAGGTCACACCCCATGCCTATGAAATCACGAGGTCTAGGGTGAAAGCCAGGCAGAGCTTTTAACGATCCCCAGCTGATTCCAATGTGCAGCAGAGTTTGAATCTATTAGCCTACACTCAAAGGCAAGAAGCCTAAGAGGGCATGGCAAGTCAGAAATACAAGTCATTCAGTATTTCTGGAATACAACCCAAATGAGGGAGAAGAGACGGGTGGGCAAGGAGGCCAAACAGGCGGGCCAGGGCAAGACCACACAAGCCAGACTTGAGGCTTTATCTGAGGGCGATGGAACGCCCTTGGAAGGTGCACGGGAGAAGAAGGACATAACAGATTCTGCTCTGGAGAAAGGACTGTAGGGAAAATATGGAAGACAGCGAAGAGGGCGCAAAATGAGCTGCTGGGAGACCAGTCAGAAGGCTCCCAGCATGGTCCAGATGAGAAATTATCAGGGCTTTAAGCCGAGCAGTGATGGTGGATGTGTAGAGAAGGGCTGGAGAGACTTAGAAAACAAAATTGATAAGACTTGGTGCAATCACGAGCATGAGCTCGAAGTATACCAGCCTGCGGCGATCCACAGAAATCACCCCTTTCTCTTTGCAGGGGGAAAACCTTCTTAAATCACCTCAACTGAACACCTACCTAATTTGTTTCCCAGTGAGTCACCACCAGCTTGACTGGAAAGGCAGTAATGCGAACAGTGAGATCAATGATTCAGAAAACCTCAGCCCTGGTTGCCTGCAATAGGATCACCTGTTGCTGATGAATGACAAACACCTGGATTTTCATTCTCTCCTGGTGGTTTAGCAAGTTATTTTCCAACCTGAATTTAAATCAGAGCTGAGTCAACCATCCCACCTGCAGACTAACAGGGACCACGGGATCAGCGCCCCTCCACAGGTTATTAGATGGCGGGGCAAGAACTCAGCTTTCTGTCTCACTCAGATATGCTCCCGAGAGCCCCAGGAAGCAGAAGCAGCCTGACCTTTCCCTTAGCTGAGCCATCGTGCTGTGAAATTACGGTTTGTGAGTCAGAAGGCTGGTGGGTGATGCAGGCTAAATATAACGACGGGCAGGCTGTCAGGAGCATCATTAACCTTTTCCTTCAGAACAAAAGCAGATAACCCACTGAACACAAAAGAAGTGTGTAGTCTGACAAATGGCCAACACAATCCAAAAATGACTGGAGGTCTGATTTAAAATAAAGGATGTGGGCTTCTGATTACTGCTTGGAAATGTGGAGATTTGAGAAAAGCACTACCTCCATCCTTAAGAAAAAAAGCTGGATAAACTGGAAATTAACTTTTCCTGAACTGATCAGAGAAGTGAAGTCACAGGGAAAACTAACCTGAAATCTGTGGGCAGGCACCTACAGGGAGAAGCAGGACCCCAGCACATGTGCCTATGTGGGCCATGAAAGCCAGTCAAAAGGTTGAGCTAGACGTTGTTAATGGACTGCTAAACGTCTGGCATGGGCTATGAGAGCAGGAAGTCTCCTGGGGGCTGCTGTCCACGCCATGCAGGCTTCTCCCCCAGGAAAAGGATCCTGAGGGCTCCTCTTGGGGCTGGTTGGGAGGGGACCAGAGCCACTGCCCCACACCAGCCCCTCCCCTCTCCCTATGGGGTCCAAGCCTTCATCTGCAGGGGAAGAGCACAGACTGCAGCACGAGGACAGGGATGGAAGCCCCCCACGGCTGGGGGAGGGGAACGGCGGCCACCAAGCAAACCTCCCCCCAGCTTCACCTGCCGCTTTTTCCCCAGAACCGAGAGCCTTCGGAGCACACAGTCGGATCCGCGGACCAGGAGTACAGAGAAGAGGTCTGGACAGGGGGTGGGATGCGGGAGACAGTCACTGACTCCATCTGGAAGATGAGAAAGTCTTGCGAGAGAGCAAACTTGGAAGGAAAGAAGACGAGGATCTTGGCTGGAGCCCTGAGCAACTCCGCTCTGTAATGGTCAAGAGGGAAAGGAGGAAGCAGCAATTGGAACTGACCAAGAGCTGCCACGAGGAACAAGGAAAAGCAAGATGAGGAGGGAGGAGCCAACCTCCAGGCTGGGAGCCAGGAGCTGGAATTAAAAGACAAAGATGGGGGACTTGCCTGGCGGTCCAGTGGTTAAGACTGCACTTCCAGTGCAGGGGGTGTGGGTTCAATCCCTGGCCGGGGAACTAAAATCCCACATACCACACAGCGCGGCCAAAAAAAAAAAAAAAAAAGACAAAGATGTCCCTGGCCCTGCCCTCAGGATGGGTGTGCTATAGTGAGAAAGACCAAAAAGGCAGACAATTTCAGCAGCTGGGAGCTGGTACAGCCGAGGGGAACCACAGAGCTGGGGGTACAGAGCCCAAACTCGGGGGTCACCGTCCAGCCACCTCTCAGGGTTAGAGAGAGAACCGTCAGCACCTCCATCACACGCCCAAACGCGGGGGCCACTCAGTACAGCTTCGTCTCCTTCCAGCCTCCGTACTCTGTAGCCGCAGAAAAAAACCCAGGTTTCAAGAAAATCTTCTTTAAAATCACATATGTTTTTTTTTTTTTAAATGACATACTAAATTTTTTTTTAATTAATTTATTTATTTATTTTTGCTGTGTTGGGTCTTCGTTTCTGTGCAAGGGCTTTCTCTAGTTGCGGCAAGTGGGGGCCACTCTTCATCGCGGTGCGCGGGCCTTTCACTATCGCGGCCTCTCCTGTTGCAGAGCACAGGCTCCAGACGCGCAGGCTCAGCAGTTGTGGCTCACGGGCCTAGTTGCTCCGCGGCATGTGGGATCTTCCCAGACCAGGGCTCGAACCCGTGTGCCCCGCACTGGCAGGCAGATTCTCAACCACTGCGCCACCAGGGAAGCCTAAAATCACATATGTTTATGAAAGCCTCAGGCATCTAGGAATTGTAAAGAAAAAGAGAAATCTTCTGACATTAAGATTCCAACCACCTTTGTCTTTGGTTTCCGGGTAATTCAGGATGAGTCACTGTTCCTTAAAAAGTAAGAAGGAGTTTCCCAAAAATTAGTATTTCCTTTTGAGGAGAGCGGCAGACCAGGGCAAAGACACTCAGTGATGCCCTGGTTTCAGGCACAGTCATCGGGGAGAGAGACAAGGTAGGAAAGAGAACACAGAAGATTCCACAGTGACGACTCCCAAATAAAACCAATCCCCGGCCACAATGATAAGCCGAAGCATCTCTTATCATCAAATTATGAAGAAGCAAAACATAATGAAATGCCAAATGTAAATCTGGCTTTTTTAAACCCAAATCTCCAACTCTGGACAAAGAAACTGAAATGAATCGAACTTCCCACAGGCAGAGTTTGTCTTTAGCTTAACAAACAAGAGACATTTCAGGCAAGAAGCATTTCCGTGGGGAGCAGAACAAATGCCAATAGCTCACCAAATGCTGGACCAGCTCCTAAATCCTGTGCTACAAACACCCGGAGGCCTCCAGCGACAGCCGCAGGGAAGGGCGGGAAGGACGCCCTCCAGGTAGAGACGCAGCGGCCGGTCTTCTGAATCCCCTCCTCTCCTGCCCACCTGGCTCTCTCCTGCTTAAGACCTACGTGCCTCACCCTTGAACCCTCACACCTGTCACCTACCGCACCAGGTGAATCTCGGGCTACCCCTCCAATCTGCCCACCCACCTTCTCCCAACAGTTTCTATCACATCAACCTTTTTTCAAAAAACTTTCAGGGACTCTCCAGTATCTTCCAATAAAGTCTGAGTTACTTCCCTGGAGTTTTAGGCCTTCCACAGCCTGCCTGAAAACCTACCATTCCAACCAGGATCCCCTCCTTCTCCTGAATACCCAACCCCACCGCCTCCATCCCTGCCCACTGCGTCCAGCTCACCCCGCAGTCAGGCGCTGTTCGAGGACCCCGCATCCAGAAGCCAGCACCTGGCTGTCCCCACCCAGACGGCTCTCCCCTCCCTGAACTCAGGGTCAGGACCACTCAATCTGGCTTCACAACATTCCTTTCATCCCCTCAACTCAATAAATATTTACTGGGATCTTCTCTGAGCCAGGCCCTGTGCTGGGTATTGGGAGTAGAGAGACGTGAAGTGAAACTGTGACAGCATTCAGAGGCGTCGAGGGGACACACGGGCCGTGAGCGAGCACGAGGGAGGGGCCGTGAGGGCTAAAGAGAGGAAGTGGTAAGGTGGGGACCGGCAGGCACACGAAGGACGGACAGACACCGCCGGCGGAGGGAAGCAGCATCGCAGGCCCGAAACGATGTTTCAGAATGGCCGTGAGAGATGGCAGCGTCCCACAGCTAGAACCACCCCCACCACCCATCTCCAGGGCTTCATCCCTTTCATCCTCTTGCCATTTACTTGTTGAAGAAACCACGCTGTTTGCAGAGTGAACCGTAGTCTGAATTGGAGTAGCTTCGCAGGTTTTTCTGTCGGCAGAACTCCTGTGAACTGGCGGTGAGAGCTGGAGTGCCGATCAGCCTCAGGTGTGATTCGGGGCAACGCTAACTCACGCGAGGCGTGCGCTCTCCCATCGGGAAGAACATAATGCCTGCCTGTCTCGTATTCTGCTGTGGATGCTCATGGTCTCAACCCATAATCCATCAGGAGCTGCAAAGCGGAGAGTTTCTAATTCTATCGTCCCTTCTCAAGTGTTAGCGGGCGTACTTCCATAAAGAGAAACTGCCCTCATCAACTCTTAGGTTGTCTGACCGTACATCTGTATGGAGAGGCAGAATACTCATTACCTATCATTTTTAAAATAATGAATTGGTTCCCCATCATTCTCCAAAGGTTGACAGTTCTTTCTAACGGCACTAAGCACCCAAGGCTGAAATGCAGGTATCACCCCTGCTGGTGCTCAGAATGCCAGCGGCAGCCTCTTCACGTCGGGTCCTCCTAACACAGCTCTAGTAAATCCACTCTGACAGCTTCCCTGCTGTAGGTTTCACAGGATGTTCCCAGATCACCTCACAACAGACAATTCCTGCTCCAGACCTGCAAGTGGCCACTTCTCCAAGAAGCCCTGGTTTCTTTCAACACCATGATGTGGGCGCTAGGAATGCTCACTGCTGCTGGGCTGCTGGGTTTCCAGGCCTTGGAGTAGATAGATAGATAGATAGATAGATAGATAGATAGACAGACAGATCTTTAAATATCCCATAATTTCTTACTGATATCTTTTATTTAAATTCCAGACTACAAGGTTTTTACTTCATCTCTATCATCTTACATCAGTTAACTCTTCCAAATGAGAACCCTCGTTCAGGACCAGATTCAGATGCTAGAATTAGATTATCACAGAATTGATCATTTACTTAGTTCCACATTCACACACAGTTTCAGCATACCAAGACCAACACTATCTCTGCCACAAGAATCACTGAAAACAGTTTAAAATCGCTTTTGCAGAGAGTGGCATCATCATCGTGGCAGAATAAGAGTTTTCTGCCATGTTCTCCGCAAAGAACGCCAATTTGGACCATCACCCACACACGAGAGGGCCTTGGCGGGGGGTCCAGGGGTCCAACAGAGAAGGCCCAGCACACAAAACTCTGAGACTGGATGCACTGAAGAGGGTCGGGGACACCGCCTGACTCTACCCACGTCACCCTCCCCGAAGGCGGCAGCTCAGTGCCCAGAGAGACGGAGTCAGCCCAGGGCTCCTCCCGGGGGGCGGTGCACGTGGGAGCGAGCACCGTACTTCCTCTGCTGTGCGGGACGAGTACCGAGACACCCGATTCTCTCTTGCCCCAGCCAGGATCCTGAGGCCCCAAAAATGTCTTCAGGGTCTTTTTTTAATCCGGGGTACGATTAAGGTATGCACATAGCATTTGATCGTTAGATCTCTTCCATGTCCTCTAATCCAGAATAGTCCTCCCACCTGTCTCTACAAAATGGAATCATCTACTTTATAGAGTTGTTGGGAAGGTTAAATAGAAATAATGCAAATAAAGTCGCTGGTCCAGACCTGATATGCAGCATCTGACAATGCTCAACAAATATTAATTCTCTTCCATCTGTCTACAGCCCACACTGGATTCAGTGTCCTGCTTTGCGTGACAGCTACATTTATTTCTGTAAGTTTTTTAAATGGCATCTAGTTTCAGTAACCATAGTTAATGTGAGTGCCTGCCTAAAAAGCCAATCGGGTCCACAGGGGTCCCCGGCTGGAGGTTCTGAAACTGTCAGACCAAGTGCCACCCGTGGGGCATCTCCCAGTTGCGAGAGGCCACAAATGAGCCTCTGCCGCTGAGTGTACAGCTGTCTCCAAATAAGGGCTAAACCGCAGGCTCCAGATTGCTCAGACTGAACTACATGGAGCAATGCATTATCCACCGACCAAACTCTGCAGAAGTCCTTTGTGGGCCTTGGTGTCCAATGTTTTCTTTCCTCTATAGAACTTGCCCGGGTGTGGACATTAAGGTTCTGTGTCTCAAACTCTACGATTTGCTACGTAAATGACCAGCCGGAGTGTCTATTAACCATTATCAATAGAGAGGGCATCTCACTTAGAATACTGTATTTGCCAGACCACTAGATACATTAATGCAAATTTATGTAAAAGTATATTACTTTAACACACAATAAAAAAGTATATTCTGGGACTTCCCTGGCAGTGCAGTGGTTAGGACTTTGCCTTCCAATGCAGGCAGGTTCGATCCCTTGACCCCTGGTCGGGGAGCTAGGATCTCACATGCCTCGTGGCCAAAGAGCCGAAACATAAAACAAAAGCAATATTGTAACAAATTGAGTAAAGACTTTAAAAAATGGTCCACATCCAAAAAAAAAAAAAAAAAAATCTAAAAAAAAGTATATTCTAATTCTGTTCTACTACAAATGCCATAAACTATGATATTGTATTACAAAAATAAAAACACATATATCAGTACAAAAATAAATAACTAAAGAGGGCATCTAATTTTTATTTATTTATTTATTTTATTTTTGGCTGCGTTGGGTCTTCGTTGCTGCACGCGGGCTTTCTCTAGTTGCGGCGAGCGGGGGCTGCTCTTCATTGCGGAGCACGGGCTTCTCACTGCGGTGGCTTCTCCTGTTGTAGAGCACGGGCTCTAGAGCGCAGGCTCAGTAGTTGTGGCACACGGGCTTAGTTGCTCCGCGGCATGTGGGATCTTCCCTGACCAGGGTTCGTACCCATCTCCCCTGCATTGGCAGGCGGATTCTTAACCACTGCACCACCAGGGAAGCCCAAGAGGGCATCTAATTAATTATAACCATGCTCTATTGCACACCTGTGCTATATCTAACTGACGGGAACCTAGGCCAGCCTTACATTTACAAACCACTTGGTAAACCTACTTCTAGCTCTCTTTGGTTTTATTTTAAAAGACAGAAGAACGTATTTTCAGACTATAAATCCCAAATTGCAATTTTACTTTCAGCACAGAAGGGCAGAGACAATCCTCCAGAACCTTGTAACTAAAGGCAGAAACATAACAAAATATGTCCACATTGAACACATAAACTCAAAGAGCCACCAAAATAAAAGCAGCTTCAGCTTCCACCTGGAGGCCTTCCATTTTCTCTCTCTCAGGAGTAACCTGCCCCAAATGGTCAGCAGCACAAGTAACAACCGGCTTTCTTTCACATCTCACATCCAAATGATCTCAGCTAGGCATCCACTTGCCCAGACATACCCCCGGGATAACAGCTCATCAAGCATTCCCTGGACAGGTGTCAGGCACCACTGATTCTGCCAAACTCCCTTCTTGGGAAAAAAAAAAGTCAGAAACTCTGTCTGTAACCCTCTGTCTACTTATAGAAAGATGCAGTCCAGTGGTACAAAGCCATTTAGAGACAGAAAAGAATATCCATTTCATCTGATATTTTTTGAGTTCTGGTATAATGTTAAATCCATGTGATATTTTCCATTTCTAGTGTGTCCAACAGTAAACTTATTTTCCTACCTGCCTTAATAATATAAAAAAAAAAATTAATGGTTATTTAAACACTCCTGAGAGTACAGGAGAAGAAATTTCATGGACTGTGTTATGGACTTAGAGTAGGTGTCCCCAGAAACCCTGTGTTGAAGCCCTAACCCCAATGTGACAGCACTAGGAGGCGGGGCCTTTGGGAGGTCATTAGGATCAGACGAGGTCAGGAGGGAGGAGCCTCCACACCGAGGGGGGAGGGGAAGAGGAGCTCATCCACTCCCCTCCCTCCAGGTACGCCGTCTAGGTACTGTGAATACAGGACCTCATGAGTAAGACAGATGAGGTCCTTCTCCCTGTGAAACTTTTAAGGTAAAGGACGGAGGGAGCAGGACAGGAAAAACCAAACAAGACACTTCCAGGGAACAGGAGCAGTCCATAATGCGGGGGGCACCCGACAAGAATGACAGTGGGCGGGGCATGCTGACTTAGCCGACGCGGTCCGGGTAGCCTCTCCACTGGGGAGACAACTGAAATGAGATCTGAATAATCAGGTCTGCGTCTACACGTATCTCCATCTAGTCTCTGGAGGTGAATCCCACTGCGTCACTGGCCAGAGATCTCCGGGCCTCTGTACCTGCTGCTCCTTGAAAGGCCTGTGGAGCACAGGCTTTTTCTTCTTCTAGGATACTCCCCAATTCAGGCCCAAGTCACACACCAGCTCTGGGAGGCCCTCCCTGCAGGACCCTACTGATAAAGTAAGCTGCATCTCAGTTACACCCCTGAGTCTCAGGGTGTTCCAATCACATATTTATTTTTCTGGCTGACCCTCTGGGCAACAACAGGCCACAGAATAGTTACAAGGACAGACTCCAGAGTCAGGCTGCCTGGCTTCACAACCCAGCTTTGCCACTTCCTAGCTGTGTGACCTTGGAAAAACTGTACAACCTCTCTATGCCTTACTGTCCCTATTTGTAAAACGGAGCTATTAATAGCACCTATTTCATAGGGCTGCTGTGAGGGTTCAGTGAGTTGATCTAGGCACACCTCTTAAATGTTAGCTGCTGTTATTACTACTGCCCAGGGGACAGACCTTGACTCATTCATCTCTGTTTTCCAAGAGCCTGGCCAAGTGCTTGTCTCTAATAAGAGGTGGTTAAATGTCTTGTAATGCCATAAATCTGTGACGGTGGCGGGGGGGGGGGGGTGGATATAACTAACACTTGTTGACCCCTTACCATGTTGCAGGTGAAGGGCAAATCCTCACAACAACTGTAGAAATGGGTATTACTGTCATCTTATCAGATTAAGGCACAGAGAAGTCAAAGTCACATAGTTGCCAAGTTCTAGTAACAGAATCCGTTGACCATCTCCAATAACACCCTTTGACTGAATGTGGCCCCCCAAATTCATATGTTGAAGCCCTAACCTCCACTGTGACTATAATTGAAGACAGGGCCCATGAGGAGGTAACAAAAGTTAAATGAGGCCACAGGGTGGGGGCTTAGTCTGATAAAACTGGCGTCCTTCTAAGACGGGGGAGAGACACCAGGCTCGCTCTGCCGCGTGAGGACACAGTGAGAAGGCAGCCGTGTGCAAGCCAGGAAAGGGCCCTCACCAGAACGTGGCCATGTTGGCACCTTGATCTCAGACTTCCAGCCTCCACAACTATGAGAAAAGAAGTTTGTGATTGTAGCCACGCTGTCTGTGGTATTCTCTTGTGGCAGCCTGAGCTAAGTAACACACCCCACGATGACTCCCAATGAAAGTATGAAGGCATGCTGCGTAATAGGACATAATTAATCTATGAAATCTTACCTCTAATCAGCTAGTCCTAATGTTATAACAAAAATAAATTCCCATTTTTCTCCACACTCCATTTCCTTATAGAAATCATTAGACTTTGAAGGAGAACTTCATAATCACAGCTAATTAGATGTCTAAGGGATCACAGCACTTACGCTTGAAGAAAAATGCAGTAATTCCTACATTCCACTAATTTAGGATGACCTCCTGGCAAATGAGCACAAAATAGTAAAGAGTGTGAATTAAGAAATCGTTCAACGGAAAAGTACTTTTATTACTTTCCCCGTGCACAGTAACTCACTCGTTAAGTACATGCCCAGGAGAAGTCTCAAGCCGCTCGAGCTAATGAATGACACGCACGTTACTGAGAGAGCAGCGGGGCTCGAGGCGTGGGGATCGCTACCGTGTGACTGGGGACCGCGATGTGCTGATTAAAACTGGGGAAGAACTTACCGTCACTGAGGTCTTGGAGGAGATTCTCCTGGCAAGAGAAATCCAGCTTCACTTTGATGCTGACGGTGAAAGTGGCCACCTTTCCAGGTTGCAAGGGAAACTGGGCAAGGGTTTCTTCTAGTTTCCAGCTCAGGAAGTCACCATATAATTTTTCTACAATGACAGTAATAAAGGTGATAATGAGGATGCAACTGAGGCAGCAGGAGACTTAGCTATCCCCCTAGAAAACACGGATGCACCTTCAAAAGCAAAGAAAGATGCGAACCATTTAAAATGGGATGGATCAAAGTACCAGAGAATTCCAGAATCACGGCTGTTCCAAGGCCTGTGTCTATGAGCACTGCCCCCGTGGAGCGGCTTTCTCTCCCCGACAAGAGCCGTGCACTCTTGTTCTCATGAACAGAGTCAGAGCTCAACCAGTACTTTCTATGTTCAATCGCCTTAAAGAGAAACAGATCCACGTTTAGGGGGAGAGAGACCCTCTTCAGGTAACAGGAGCACAAAATCAAAAAGGGCCTTTTGGGGGGTGGCGGGCGTCCTTAGCTCTCCGGAGTCAGACAGGCTTGGGTTTGACGCCTTTTTGACTCTGACCACCTAGAGCTGGATGGGGAATGATGATTCGTCCGTGTCAACATTTCTTCGTGTATGAAATGGGGGTGACAACTCCTACATCACAGGGCTGTTTTACAGATTAAACTGGGTGGTGTCTGTAAAGCACTGTATAGACTAAAGCTGAAATGTGCTGAGAGGAGGAAGGGGCCCAGGAAGGAGGCAGGGGGGCAGGGGGGGCACCGGTTGTGTCATCTGGAAGCAGCTGTGTCACCTGTGTGGCTCCGCCTTCTGCCAGACGATCCCGCTTCGTTACGGACTGCGAGGAGCGGGCGCTTAGGGCCTAGAATCAAGTCCAATATCAGCACTGCCTTGACATGTGGTGAAACCAGGAGGGCCTGGAACAACCTCACCGCAAGTTCTCCTCCTGACTCTGCTCCCGAGGATACGGTCCCCTGACAAACAACCCTCCGTATCCCGGGGACCAGACGAAGCCCTGGCTTAGCCCTGAGGGTGGGTTTCAGCTCCCTGCCAGCCAAGCACAGCCCCCTGTGGGAACCAGGGGGCACCCCACATCGTTGACACTACAAAGCCTGCCTCCCCGCGGCCTCTGGTTTCCCTCTGTCCCCTGCATGGCGGGCTGTGATCCCATCCATCCAGCATCGGGCGCTACGTGTGTGTCCATCCTCCTGGCCCTGGGGCGGGAATCCCTCCACACCAGCGAGGTGAACGGGAGGCCTTCCCGCTGTACTTCTCAGTCCCCTAATCCGCCTCGCTAATCCCCCCTCCTGCTGTCCCTCAGTCCCAGACAGGGGAGCAACCTGCTGCTGTTCCCGCCTAAGGGTTACCTTACCACCTCCCTTTAAACAAACCGACTCTCTGTGCTAAATCCCCTCCGTCAGAATAAGGCAACGGACACCTAGAGAGAGTAACCTGCCCATGGTCCAAAACTAGGGAAAAGTGCCGGAATTCTAGATCCAAATGATTCTAGAGCCATGACACTCACTTCCTGCATGAAGGCACACCAAGGTAGGGTTAAAAAATAAAGTCATCCTCTTGGGACCCAGAAATCAACATTGCAAGAGTCCAGTGGAAGACAGAGACCTTGATCGAGGTTCATATTGAAGAAGAAAGACCTGTGAGGTTTGCTAACTGCAAGAAAACGAGGCCAAACTGTGCTGTAAACACAAAATAAGTTCATGTCTTCCTGTCCAGGGTGTGCTCCCTCCAGAACTGGCTGAGCTCCAACTAGAACACGTCTAATAGAGCACATCTATCCTCAGGGTATCCTTAAATAGGAACAGATCAGGGGTGGCGTCCTTGAAAGGTGTTCAGAAACCACATCACATTCATTTACTTACTTAGTTATTCATTGAACACCGAACCTCGAACGTGCCAGACTCTTTCCACGTGTGAGTCATCTCACTTAATCCTCACAGTAACCCAGTGGAGCTGTGGTCATTATCCCCCTTGGAAACCAAGGAAGTGCACGTCCTTGCTGGAGGTCATCCAGCTGGGAAGTAGAGGACCTGGCATACAATAGGTGCTCAATTAAGTGTCCGGTGCACAGTGGCCTCACCGATTCCACTAGTTTATAGGGTGTTCAGATTTTTTAATAGACTGGTGATATTACTACATTATTTCAGAATGATCTAAAAACAGATGGGCAGTTGGGAAAAGGATGATGGGACTGTTGAGAGTGCTGGTTCCTGGGAGGTAAGATTTAAGGACCACGTGAACGATTAATCACTGTAGGCCGGGATACTTGGGCACCTGACAGTAACCACAGATCCAGGGAAAACCTCCGGGAGAGACTGCTAATCAGACCAGGCCTGAAGATGAGGAGAGGCCAGGCAGGTTAAAGAGTAGTGGGACCCGTGGGGTTGACTCTGGACTTGGCGTGTATGTGTCTACACACCCTCCTGTGCGTGGGACGCATTTAATGGACGTTACACTCAAAACTCCTCACATACACGCTGGTCTTGTCACCCTCCTCCTATAGAATGAATACTGTACGGAACACACAGATTCTAGATGTTTGCTGGCAATTATTGAGTATGTGGCAGGAGCCTCATCTGATTAAGTTTTACAAACTGACCTGACCTCTAGTCCTGCTGGATATATTACTCTCTGGGTATTTTGCCAGCATCCGACTCCACAACGGAAGTTACTGCCTTCCCTCCCAAAGCACTAATGGTACCAGAATCCTCTCGATGACCCAGTAACTCACATTCTATAAGTATGTGTGAACCAGGTTAATACATTCTTTGTCTTTATTTTCCAATCCCACAGATTAATTTGGGATAGAAGGGTATATGACATACCAGGCGACATGAAGCCAGGGCAGAAAACCGCTCGGGCCCTGCTTGCTGGAAGCCCAGATCCCAAAGCCCCAGGACTATAGCAGTGCGTGCTAACTTCTTTAAACAGCCTCTCCATCTGCCACAGCAGCTCTGGCCAACGTTTCTACGAAATGGCAATACCGGCCAAGATACTGAGGCCCCGCAAAGGCCCCCCTCCCAAAGCTTCTACTGGGCCACTTCTGAAACACAGGCACCAAGACGCAAGCACTCATTCAGCTCTGTTCCTGTGGACGGGCAGAAACTAGGTGCGGGCTCTCAGCACATCTTCTGCTGCACCAGCATACGTGGGTCCTGACTGGACTGAAACGCCTTGGGAAGAACAGTCCGGGTTCACCCCTGCCTTTCCTCATCCCCTTCCCCACGTTCACCCGCTGTGCCCCTACTACCACCCACACACGCTGCCCCCTCTGCCGGGAGCGCCTGGCCCACTAACCCCGTGCGGCCGCTGCCACCTCCTCCCAGCTCTCCTCTGCTTCTGTCCTCACCCAAACGTGCAGGCGGGATGTGGCATGAACACTGAAGGAGACATTGTTTTCCCCAAGACACTTGTACGCTTTGACCATGCTAAGAAGGAAAAAAACCGCTTTTTGACAAGATTTATTTTTTAAGTTTTGCCCTGTATTGCCACAAAGTGTTTTTGTGTTCTGTTTTTTTTTAAGAATTACATAAAAATGCCATAACACAAGCAACTCGAAAAAAGACCAGGCCGAGAAAGTGAGAAAACTCGGCAGGGCGGGTAACTCTTACTGTTAACTCCTTCATGGGCCTTCAGCGGCCTCCTTACCGAGCCCCTTGGGTCCTGAGAATCGACCAGCTAACAGGTTCCCCTGGGTGGCCAGGGACAGAGAAGCCAGCAAGCTCCTCACTGTCAGAGCTGCCCACGGTCTCCCAGGGGCTGCTTCTCACCATCTCACCTCTTCTGGTTTCGTTTGCTGTGTGATGAGCAGGGTTTAATGCCAGAACACCCTTGCTCATCTGGGGGAGAGTTAAATTTCACCATTCCAGGAAAAATTTGAGAGCAAAGAGAAAGCTAAGATGGCTTCTGAACAGCTCAAGGAGAGATCAACCCAGGAAACGTGGACCCAGGCACCTACCTGCCTCAGGCGGGGCGTGAGTTTGTGTATTTCAAGTCGGCCCTGCCCACGCTGAGTGCTGGCTTCCCAGCCCCCAAGACACTCCCCCGGTGCAGCGATCACGAAGCAAAAGCAGCAGCTCATTTCCCCACTTAAAGGGAAGGGAACTTAGCAGGTACCCATCACTGTGCTGGGCACCCCAGAGGCACTACCACCTCTTCTGGAATCACCAGATGAGAGCAGGGCTGGGCCGGGGGTGCCCAGGCTGCAGCGCTAACCCGCAAGCACTCAGCGGCCTGCTCAGGGCAACCACACAGGGGTCACTAACAGCAAGGGGCTGGGAGCCAAACCCATCCGACTCCAAAACCCGTCTCTCAAGTCGCCGGCTGAAGAGAGGCCGTGCTACCACCTGCCCTGACAGAGGCAACAGCAGAGCAGCAGGAAAGGGACAAGGGCAGCACGCAAGCCGCGTGGAACCGCGCTAGCTGCTCCCGCTACACGCGCAGGCAAACGGCACAGCTCAAGAAGAGACCTGGAAACTGCCACCCAGCCCCCGCCCCCAGCCCCAGAAAAGGCCAGTAGCTAAATAAGGTTCAAAGTCCTGTGTTCAGTACCCCACTGCCTCCAAGCTTAGGGTCTACTCAGAAAGGGTGCTAGCTGCACTGCTTATTTCTGTATTAAGTTCCGTGGCTTAAGAGTGACACATTCAGACAAGAGGCAAGTCCACTTGTGGGGAACAGCTTATTCATCTTCTGCGGCCAAACAACTAAGGTATTTATAACTAAGTAACGACACAGAGGAATTCACAGCGCACGGACTCTCCTCCAGCTGCAGCGGGACAGAAAGCCGAATAGCTTCATTGTCGGATTTAATATGTTTTTACGCCTCAAAAGTGGGCCTTTCTGGTTCTTTCCTTCATTACTGTGCTACAAAATGGAATGTCCAGAGGGGCTTTTCAAAATCCTGTATAATAATAAGCTATCAGGAATAACAAGATAAACATAAACCAAGAGAGTAGCATATGTCACTAATTCTCCCCCCTGTGGAATTTCGTTTCAGAAATAATAGTCATTATTTTAACGCTAGAGTTTAGTTTCATGCAGTCAAGTGAAACTGGTTATTTGACACTGACACCACCAGAGGAGTCGTTACTGCTGCTGACCTTCAACATCTGAGGACCTTTCATCTGTGCTTCTAACTGCAGAGACTTTGCCACAATGCTGATGAGAGCAGGAAGCAGCAGGGAACGGCACCTCAGTCAAAACACTTAGGAGCTGTACATTATACCCACATGGAGCCGTTGCTTTTTGCCAAAAAATTAAGCTGGAAGTATAAAGAAATGAAGGGATGTGTATATGTATTTATGTACACAGGTATGTGTATATTTGTGTTTGTACACACACTCACGGGTATCTCAGAAGATTTGTTGAAAAGCAAATACAATAAATTCATCTCAATTTGGGCTTAATTATAATAAAATTTATGATTACTTAAGTAAAGGCAGAAGTCTGCCTCTTTGACAACCTACAAATAAAGACGTGCTCACAAACGGACTGTCATTAGAATCACTCCATGACATGGGCGGGTGATCCTTGTCCTGATGGGGTGGATTGTAAATGCTCAGCTCCAGGTCAGGAGCTTGTGATGGGGGAACACACGTGCCCCATAAGTGCCCAGACGGCAGCTCAGACCCCTGAGAGGCCCACAAAGGCCTGTGTGACTCTTAAGTGTCCCTGATCCCTACCATATACTGCAAATGCAAAAGGAGTTTTTTTTCTTTTCTTTAAACATCTTTATTGGAGTATAATTGCTTTACAATGGTGTGTTAATTTCTGCTGTATAAAAAAGTGAATCAGCCATACGTATACATATATCCCCATATCCCCTCCCTCTTGCATCTCCCTCCCACCCTCCCTACCCCACCCCTCTAGGTGGACACAAAGCACTGAGCTGATCTCCCTGGGCTATTCGGCTGCTTCCCACTAGCTATCTATTTTACGTTTGGTAGTGTATATATGTCCATGCCACTCTCTCACTTCATCCCAGCTTCCCCTTCCCCCTCCCCATATCCTCAAGTCCATTCTCTATGTCTGCGTCTTTATTCCTGTCCTGCCCCTAGGTTCTTCAGAACCTTTTTTTTTTTTATTCCATATATATGTGTTAGCATACGGTATTTATTTTCCTCTTTCTGAATTACTTCACTCCGTGAGTCTGTAAGAGCAGGGATTAGAACAAGACAAGAAAGCAAGGAAGATGGAGGAGAAAAACACAACAGGGAGACAGCCTCATCCACCAGAGGGCAGACAGCAGAAGCAAGGAGAACTACAATCCTGCAGCCTGTGGAACAAAAACCACATTCACAGAAAGATAGACAAGATGAAAAGGCAGAGGGCTATGTACCAGATGAAGGAACAAGATAAAACCCCAGAAAAACAACCAAACGAAGCAGAGATAGGCAACCTTCCAGAAAAAGAATTCAGAATAATGATAGTGAAGATGATCCAGGACCTCAGAAAAAGAATGGAGGCAAAGATCGAGAAGATGCAAGAAATGTTTAACAAAGACCTAGAAGAATTAAAGAAAAAACAAACAGAGATGAACAATACAATAACGGAAATGAAAAATACACTAGAAGGAATCAATAGCAGAATAACTGAGGCAGAAGAACGGATAAGTGACCTGGAAGACAGAATGGTGGAATTCACTGCTACGGAACAGAATAAAGAAATAAGAATGAAAAGAAATGAAGACAGCCTGAGAGACCTCTGGGACAACATTAAACGTAACAACATTCGCATTATAGGGGTCCCAGAAAGAGAAGAGAGAGAGAAAGGACCTGAGAAAATATTTGAAGAGATTATAGTCGAACTCTTCCCTAACATGGGAAAGGAAATAGCCACCCAAGTCCAGGAAGCACAGAGAGTCCCATACAGGATGAACCCAAGGAGAAACATGCCGAGACACACAGGAATCAAATTGGCAAAAATTAAAGACAAAGAAAAATTATTGAAAGCAGCAAAGGAAAAACAACGAATAACATACAAGGGAACTCCCATAAGGTTAACAGCTGATTTCTCAGCAGAAAATCTACAAGCCAGAAGGGAGTGGCGTGACATATTTAAAGTGATGAAAGGGAAGAACCTACAACCAAGATTACTCTACCCGGCAAGGATCTCATTCAGATTCGATGGAGAAATCAAAAGCTTTACAGACAAGCAAAAGCTAAGAGAATTCAGCAACACCAAACCAGCTCTACAACAAATGCTAAAGGAACTTCTCTAAGTGGGAAACATAAGAGAAGGAAAGGACCTACGAAAACAAACCCAAAGCAATTAAGAAAATGGTCACAGGAACATACATATCGATAATTACCTTAAACGTGAATGGATTAAATGCTCCAACCAAAAGACACAGGCTTGCTGAATGGATACAAAAACAAGACCCATATATATGCTGTCTACAAGAGACCCACTTCAGACCTAGGGACACATACAGACTGAAAGGGAGGGGATGGAAAAAGATATTCCATGCAAATGGAAATCAAAAGAAAGCTGGAGTAGCAATACTCATATCAGATAAAATAGACTTTAAAATAAAGAATGTTACAAGAGACAAGGAAGGACACTACATAATGATCAAGGGATCAATCCAAGAAGAAGATATAAAAATTATAAACATATATGCTCCCAACATGGAGCACCTCAATACATAAGGCAACTGCTAACAGCTATAAAAGAGGAAATCGACAGTAACACAGTAATAGTGGGGGATTTAACACCTCACTTACACCAATGGACAGATCATCCAAAATGAAAATAAATAAGGAAACAGAAGCTTTAAATGACACAATAGACCAGACAGATTTAATTGATATTTATAGGACATTCCATCCAAAAACAGCAGATTACACTTTCTTCTCAAGTGCACACGGAACATTCTCCAGGATAGATCACATCTTGGGTCACAAATCAAGCCTCAGTAAATTTAAGAAAATTGAAATCATATCAAGCATCTTTTCTGACCACAACGCTATGAGATTAGAAATGAATTACAGGGAAAAAAACGTAAAAAACACAAACAGATGGTTGCTAAACAATACGTTATTAAATAACCGAGAAATCACTGAAGAAATGAAAGAGGAAATCAGGAAATACCTAGAGACAAATGACAATGAAAACACGACGACCCAAAACCTATGGGATACAGCAAAAGCAGTTCTAAGAGGGAAGTTTATAGCAATACAAGCCTACCTCAAGAAACAAGAAGTCTCAAATAAACAATCTAACCTTACACCTAAAGGAACTAGAGAAAGAAGAACAAACAAAACCCAAAGTTAGCAGAAGGAAAGAAATCATAAAGATCAGAGCAGAAATAAATGAAATAGAAACAAAGAAAACAATAGCAAAGATCAGTAAAACGAAAACCTGGTTCTTTGAGAAGATAAACAAAATTGAAGAACCATTAGCCAGGCTCATCAAGAAAAAGAGGGAGAGGAATCAAATCAATAAAATTAGAAATGAAAAAGGAGAAGTTACAACAGACACCGCAGAAATACAAAGCATCCTAAGAGACTACTACCAGCAACTCTATGCCAATAAAATGGACAACCTGGAAGAAATGGACAAATTCTTAGAAACGTATAACTTTCCAAGACTGAACCAGGAAGAAACAGAAAATATGAACAGACGGACCACAAGTAATGAAATTGAAACTGTGATTAAAAATCTTCCAACAAACAAAAGTCCAGGACCAGATGGCTTCACAGGTGAATTCTATCAAACATTTAGAGAAGAGCTAACACCCATCCTTCTCAAACTCTTCCAAAAAATTGCAGAGGAAGGAACACTCCCAAACTCATTCTATGAGGCCACCATCACCCTGATACCAAAACCAGACAAGGATGTTACAAAAAAAGAAAATTACAGACCAATATTACTGATGAATATAGACACAAAAGTCCTCTACAAAATACTAGCAAACAGAATCCAACAACACATTAAAAGGATCAGGATCATACACCATGATCAAGTGGGGTTTATCCCAGGGATGCAAGGATTCTTCAATATATGCAAATCAATCCATGTGATACACCATATCAACAAATTGAAGAATAAAAACCATATGATCGTCTCAACAGATGCAGAAAAAGCTTCTGACAAAATTCAACACCGATTTATGATAAAAACTCTCCAGGAAGTGGGCATAGAGGGAGCCTACCTCAACATAATAAAGGCCACATATGACAAACCCACAGCAAACATCATTAAAAAAAAAAAAACACAACAGGAAACTTTTCTTTATCTGAAGAAAAGGGGGTCAATCAGAGGGGAGTGAGGGCGTGACCAGAGACCTGCGAGGGCCCCCGACGGGGGGCAGGAACAGGAGGAGAAGACGTGAGGCCCGCAGGCAGGCCTCCCACGCGGCCAAGGCCCCGGGCATGCAGACCACCTGCAGACAGAACACACGGAGAGCAGTCAGCATCCTCGGAGCAGGCAAGACGTGGGCACCTCGGGCTCAGGGTCGTCCTCAGCGCTCCCGTGACCTGCATTAACACGCCAGCCTCACAACAACCTGTGTGGTGGGGACTCGCACCGGGTTCACTCAGCACCTCCTCTGTGACAAGCACTGTTCTTAGTTCCCGGGCCCCGGCGCTGCAGCAGGGAGGTAAACAGACCACCCCTACCCCAGAAAGACCTCTTACAGGTGTCGTGATTACTTAATGAGAAGAAACTACCTGAAATACCACTCAGCTGGCACGTGGTGAGTGCTAGAAAGTAAAAGTTATTATTACTGCTGAGACATAAAATAACCCTAACAGCACTACAAAGAAAATAACACGGACCCTGGAGGAGGGAGCGCTTAATTCCCTGTGGAAGAGCTTCACAGGGAGCTCACTCACGTTCCCGGTTTAAGACATTTTCCCATCCTCACATTTATATTACATCATTTATTGATACTGACAGCTTTTTGGTACTGTAGAATATAAGTGACAGGAATTACTCCCTTTGTATATCTTGGAAGCAGATGGTTTATTTTCATTAATTTAATTCCACATGTAAATGTATGGCAGCTCGGGATGAGAATTAAAAAAGAATGACAGCTTTAATTTTTCACTTGCAAACGTGTTGTTTTGAATGGCCAGCCTGTGCTATACATGATGGAACCAGCTGTGTGATCCCAGATACGTCACTTAACCTCTTCTGCCTTCACCTTCCCTATCCATAGCGTGAGGGTAATAAAGTTTGACCCCCTGCCCTCGAAGAGGCTAAATTGAGAGCTGGGCGAGAAGGTGACTGCTGACAGTGTTGCAAGTACCCAGCCCCGGAGGCTTCTCCAGGGATTCTGCCCGGTTCCCACGAGTGTTTCCAACCTCCCGCATCGCTGCCAGTAAACGATGACCGAGGGCTGGCCAGGTAAATACAGAGAGTGGCCACCTCTCAGGTTGGGCAGGGATTGGCTGGAAAGGGCCATGAGAGGATTTTCTGAGGTGATGAGAATGGTCTGTGATATATCTTGATATGGGTTTGGGTGAGACACACGTATTTGTCAAAACTTATCAAATGGTAACTTAAGGTTTGTGTATTTCACCCCATATACTTTTTACCAGAGAAAAGTAAACAAACTTTGAAGTCTAATTAATGATATGCATGCTAAAGTATTAATTGGTAAAATGCACAGAAATCTGCAACTTAATTTGAACGACACAAAAAAAACAAGATGGACCAATGGATGGATAGGAGGCTGGATAGCCAAACATTATAGAAGCTAGACGGTGGGTTTGCAGTGTTCGCTGTAAAATTCTCTCCACTCTTCGGTATGTTTAGATATTTTTATAATGAAAGGATGGAGAGGCAGGGAATGGCTGATACAAAGAATAAGTTCCAGAAGAGTTCAAAAGCGTAAGAACAGCAAAGGTAGGGGAACGCGCTCGCTGCCTTTGAGAGACTCACACCTGGCTGGAGGGAGACCAGAACACAAGCAATGACGACTCGGAGTGAAAGGGGCTCCTCAGAAGTCACCCGGGCCTCTGAGACAGCAAAGGGGGGCCCCAGTCACCCAGTCTAGGAAGGCTTCCCAGAGTGACCACGAAGCAGAAACCCCAGGATACGTTAACTGCAGAAGAGGAGGCAAAAGCAGAAACAGAAGTCAGCAAGTCGGCTCCTAGTGAGAGGAGATGGTTTATCCTCAAGTTTAGAGAGACAGCACGAACGTCCAGGAAACTGAAACTAGTTCCTAACGGTCAACGTGACGAGAGTTTAAGGGGAGAGGTGGCTGAGGCTGAGGCTTGGGGCAGAGGTCAGGGATACGGGGCCTGGGGCGCAGGGACAGCAGGGGTTTCCAAAGGAGAACCCTGAGGATCTGTGCTTCGGGAAGAAGAAGCAAGTTTGTAATGAATAATGGACACGTGGTTACCGTTTGGGCTTATCTGAGAAAAGGAAGAGATATTTTCCAGTTGCTAAGCTGTGAAGGCAAGGTAAATCACAGGAGATGTGAAAATTTTTACCACCATGTACTCTGCAATTTTCTGTCATTCAATGTTAGTTCGCTTGTTCAAACATCAACCAACCCCTTTAACCATTTAATTAACTTCAGAATACCAGATGAAGGTATTTCATGTCAGGAAGGCAGTTTCTACCTAATCCATATGTGTTTGCTCCGGAAAATAGGAGGGAAAGGGAAGAAAGGATGCGATTAAGGTAGGATCATCAAAATTCCCCAAAGACTCAGAGACACAAAACGCAATGACCATAAAAGAAAAGAATGATTAGGTGAACCATACTAAAATGAAGAACTTCTGTTCATCCAAGGACGTGGCTGAGAGAGTGTAAAGGCAGCCGGGTAGAGTATGAGGGGATATTCACACCACACAGTTCCAGCAAAGAACTTACACTCAGGGTCAAAGACACCCTGCAAGTCAGGAGAGAGGGGCAGACAGAGACAGAGAAAGAGACAGACACACAGAGACAGAGAGGAACAGAAACAGAGAGAAGGCAGAACACCCACTGGGAAAAAAAGGACAAAGGGCTGGTACGACAAAGGACCTGAGTATCCAAAACCACGTGAAAGGTGCTCAACTTCCCTGGTCGTCAGGGAAATGCAAATTAAACCCTGGCGTTAGAGCACTACACGCCACCTCCCTACCGTGGATAAAATGACTACGATGGCACAGAGCAGAGGGGACTTGGGGCAGCCGTCACTCTCACACGGTGACTGTGTAACTGGATTTTGGAAAAGTAGTTCTGAAGCCGAATGCCTGTGGCCCCATGGCCCAGCATCCGATCCTGGAGACCCTCACGGAGATGGCGGCCTCGGCCCACCAGAGCCAGGAGCCCCGGGACAGCACCGTCCTCAGCAGCACCTGGGTGCGCCCAAGCTCCCACTGGATGCCTGGCTCACCTCGCTCCTACGTCAAAAGCATGTAAACACCCCGAAATCCCACCAGCTTGCTCTCCCTGTTCTGTCTTTGTCTTTGGTCTCCCCAGACGGTATAATTTTCTCTAACTTTATTAAATGACCTGATTTTATTTCCACTTACTACTCTCGATGCCCTCCCCCCGACACACACACAATATATCCCCCCTTCAATCAGTACCACTCACTAACGACAAACAGACCAGGTCCTCTGCCGCATGCCGCCTCACTTAATTCTTAGAACAACTTTTCATGGTTAAGGACCACCTCCCCTGCTTACCCAGGAGGAAGCTGAGGCATGTGAAGGACAAATAGCAAGTAAACAGTGAAGCCAAAGTTTAACACAGGTCTTATGACACCCAAGCTACGTGTGCCTTAGAACTAGGAAACAGCATCTGTCTTTAAGAGGGAGTGCACAGACTCTTAAGTGTTGAACCCACAGAAAACACTGGGCTGGATGGATGGATCCTAGATGGTAATGCCTCTGAACCTGCAAATGCTTCTCTTCATTCATTCATTCCAGGATACGCTTCCCGAGATCTGATCATTGTTAAGAGCACAGGGGATACAAAAGTGCATCCTGTGCTCCATTATCTTCCTTTGCGTGTTCTTCATGCATGATCGGGACAAAAATTTCACAGTGGTGTCAAATTAAAAGTGGAAGAAATTTTTAGGCTTTCTGAACACTGGTTATCTAATGTGTCTCTTCTGCAGATAAAAAAGATAAACATTTCTGGGGTCAAACCTACTTAAACTCCCTACCTTTGGTGGTGAGAATTTTTGAGGTGACTTCCAGTTTCTCCAGTGGCTCCACCCCAGTATTTTCCAGTTTCACAACAAGGCGCCGGGTCTCTCCGTTGTAAAGCTGGACTGACACGTTAGCGGATACTTCGTCACCAGAGGAAGGTTGCAGTGAATGTGCAGACCTAAAGTAATAGTAATAATTACAATAAATTTTAGAAACACAGAAAAAAACAAAGAAAACCAGTGGCATTTTAGAATTATTCACATCACCACACTTAAAACATTTCAGAAACAGGGACTAGGGAGCCTTGGCTTTAACACGGAATCAGTACCCAGCGTCCAGGAACTCAAGGGCGAATTGCCACATCATGAGCGCTGTCTACATGCAGACGCGCCCTGGGTCACCGACCTCTCATCCACGGGATCGCTCTCACTGGGCCTTACTTTCTCAAGCGTGTGTGAAGCAAAAAAAATTCTTAATGATTGGATTATGGTGAGGACAATAGTGAAACAATGAATTAATTCAAATGATCCATAAGCGTGCTGCTCTCTTTGAAAATTTTTTTAAATCTCATGCTCAGAAATGGCCTGGGAAAATCCACTGATTTAAGAAGAAAACTTAAATGAACCATTCCAAATGATAACATGGGAAGTGGAGGAAAACGAAGAAAAATGAAAAGCACATACAACAGCCTCCACATCACAGGTAAAATCGACGAGCAATGCTGGCAGCTCCTGATGGGACCCAGGGCAGCTGGCGGGTCCTCGGCACTGGTCAGCTGGGGCGCTGGACCAGAGGCCCCGAGCCTCGCCTGACACTCCCTTGAGGCTCCAGCACTACAGCCCTGGTCTGAAGCTCCAGCCTGAGTCCTACTGACTGTCCCTCAATCCACAGTGCTCATTACCCTGGTGTCTCCTTCCCAACCCACAGGCAGCAAACCCACTTCCGGGCAAGGAGGGACCAGTGACCACAGGGAAAGGGCTCTAGAGGCACAGTGGGCACGAAAGCCAGCCAACAACGAGGCAGGTGTGTGTGCGGGAGGTGGGGTTAAAAAGCACATCCAAACCACATTTTCCGAAAATAACAGCATAAAGAATCAACGTGAATTCCTTTGCATTTTATACCTTTAAAGTTGTTCAGGAGTCAAGAAATAAACTTTCTCTGTCAAGGAAGGAAAAGTGACTCCCGTCCTCACTATAAATGACTTCTTTCCACATTTTAACAGGTAGTCCTTCTCAAGTGAAAGCTGTTTGTAGTCGATTTGAATTTGCAGAGAAGGTGTTTAGGAATACTAAAACACAGCCGACACAAATTACTCTGCTCTCAAGCAAAGAGGATGCCAGCCCCTCTGGTACGGTGGGAAAAGGAGGAGGGAGAAAGCAGAGAACCATGCAGCCTGGCCGCAGGCCTGGCCCGGACACAGGCGCTGACTGTCCCAAAGCACAGCGTCCCACCCATCAGAGCCCCGAGCTGGGATGAGACGAGGCTGGCACTGAGAAGGGGCCCATTAAGTAAGTGACTGAGCTTTTGAAACATTTCAGAAAATACCAAGATACATTTTATAAAAACAGCCCAAAGGGTAAACATTAAAGCATTATTCATATGCGCAAAAATTGAGACAATCCCAAATTCCAAAAGCAAGGAAATGAATGGTGATGAGATTCTGAGATACCTTTATGATGTAATTTTTTAAGCAATTAAAATAGAAATTTTTAGCT
The DNA here is from genome assembly GCF_949987535.1 of Balaenoptera acutorostrata. Lineage (NCBI taxonomy): Eukaryota > Metazoa > Chordata > Mammalia > Artiodactyla > Balaenopteridae > Balaenoptera > Balaenoptera acutorostrata. The sequence goes on along the minus strand of NC_080080.1, from coordinate 3,400,694 downwards.
TATGTTATATGTTTATGCAAGAAGTAATCTATGATAGTATATAAAATATAGTACGATCTCAACTATTCAAACATTTTTTTAATGGATAAACAGTGGAAGGAAACACCAGAAGGCATTAATAGTAATTCACTCTGAGATTTCCCTTTCTTCTTTATGCTTTCCTATAATGCTAAAGGAAAAAAAGAAAAAAGACTATTTTTTAGAAGATAAGACTTTTTCCTAAATTCTCTAAAACCTTAACTGTTTCTCACCAAAATTACGATTCCAAAGTCTAATTTCACATTTTGTTCTGACCTTGGTAAGAAACACTTCAACTATATTCCAGCTTGCTGCAAGCAGAGCACACTGACTACTGGTGACCTCGAAGAAACCCTTCGCCTCTATTCTGGTCATAAGGATCACAGGTTAACTCAGACTCTTGGGGCCACCGGAGAAGGTGTACTGAACAGCACTCCTAGGTGCCCCTTTTGGCAGCGAGCAGACCCAGCGCGGCGCGTGCTCTACCTGGGCAGAGACGTGCTGATCTGCAGTCTGGGCAGAGCAGGGATGACTTCCACCGTGGAGCCGCTGGTCTTTAATCCCGGGAGGTTGTCCAGCAAACAGTCGCTAAAGACACCAAAGACCGTGGTGTGGTAACCTGGGGACAAAACACAAAGTTTCACCACCTGAAAAGGCTTCATGAGACACCCACGCCTCAAGGCAGCCCCGGGGTGACAGGAACGCAGGGTCCCTTTCCGAGCTGAGTTGAGATTTAGGCCCCGTCGCCTGCCAGGCTCGCCCAGAGCTCCCACACTCAACCCCAAGACCCTCCGTTTCCTTGGGCAGAGGTGCCAGCAGCACCTGCGTGCCCGCTTCACAAGGCTGGCTGCGTCCAAGCGACAGTGTATAAACTGTAAATCTGGGCGGCGCGTCCACGGATAAGGGTTGGGGGAGCAGTTTTCAGGGTCTGGAGGAAAAGGAAGCTTGGGGGTCGCAGAGAGAGGGTCCGGGAAGCTCGTGGCAAGAGGCTCTCAAGACTAAAGAACTTGTCTGAAGTTAAGGAACTTCTGGAGAGAGAGGCTTAAAATTTGGATGCATACCGTTTCTTTAAAAGATTCACGGATGATAGAGAAGATGGCGGAAGAGTAAGACGCGGAGATCACATTCCTTCCCACAGATACAGTAGAAATACACCTACACGTGGAACTGCTCCTACAGAACACCCACTGAACGCTGGCAGAAAACGTCCGACCTCCAAAAAGGCAAGAAACTCCCCCCGTACTTGGGTAGGGCAAAAGAAAAAAGAAATAACAGAGACAAAAGAATAGGGACGGCACCTGCACCAGTGGGAGGGAGCCGTGAAGGAGGAAGGGTTTCCACGCACTAGGAGCCCCTTCGCGGGCGGAGACTGCGGGGGGCGGAGGGGGGAAGCTTCAGAGCCACGGAGGAGAGCGCAGCCACAGAGGTGCGGAGGGCAAAGCGGAGAGGTTCCCGCACAGAGGCTCTGCGCCGAGCATCACTCACCAGCCCGAGAGGCTTGTCTGCTTAGCCGCCAGGGCGGGCGGGGCTGGGAGCTGAGGCTCGGGCTTCGGTTGGATCGCAGGGAGAGGACTGGGGCTGGCAGCGTGAACACAGCCTGAAGGGGTTAGCGCACCACAGCTAGCCGGGAGGGAGTCCGGGGAAAAAGTCTGCAGCTGCCGAAGAGGCAAGAGACTTTTTCTTGCCTCTTTGTTTCGCAGCGGGCAAGGAGAGGGGATTCAGAGCGCCGCCTAAACGAACTCCAGAGAAGGGCGCGAGCCGCGGCTATCAGCGCGGATCCCACAGCAACAGGGGCGCAGAGGGAAAATCGGAGAGACTCCCGCACAGAGGCTCGGCGCCGAGCGGCGCTCACCAGCCCGAGAGGCTTGTCTGCTCCCCCGCCGGGGCGGGCGGGGCTGGGAGCTGAGGCTCGGGCTTCGGTCGGATCGCAGGGAGAGGACTGGGGCTGGCGGCGTGAGCACAGCCTGGGGGGGTTGGCGCACCACAGCTAGCCCGGAAGAAGTCCGGGAAAAAGTCTGCAGCTGCCGAAGAGGCAGGAGACTTTTTCTTGCCTCTTTGTTTCACGGCGGGCAGGGAGAGGGGATTCAGAGCGCCGCCTAAACGAACTCCAGAGAAGGGCGCGAGCCGCGGCGATCAGCGCGGACCCCAGAGACGGGCGTGAGACGCTGGGGCTGCTGCTGCCGCCTCCAAAAAGCCTGTGTGTGAGCACAGGTCACTCTCCACACCTCCCCTCCCGGGAGCCTGTGCAGCCCGCCACTGCCAGGGTCCCGGGATCCGGGGACAACATCCCCGGGAGAACGCACTGCGCGCCTCGAGCTGGTGCAACGTCACGCCGGCCTCGGCCGCCGCAGGCTCGCCCCGCCTCCTCCGTACCGCTCCCTCCCCGCGGCCTGGGTGAGCCAGAGCCCCCGAAGCAGCTGCTCCTTTAACCCCGTCCTGTCTGGGCGGGGAACAGACGCCCTCAGGCGACCTACACGCAGAGGCGGGTCCAAATCCAAAGCTGAACCCCAGGAGCTGTGCGAACAGGGAAGAGAAGGGGAAATCTCTCCCAGCAGCCTCAGGAGCAGCGAATTAAAACTCCACAAACAACTTGCTGTGCCTGCATCTGTGGAATACCTGAATAGACAACGAATCAGCCCAAATTCAGGAGGTGGACTCTGGGAGCAGGAGATATTAATTCTTCCCCTTTTCCTTTTTTTTTGTGAGTGTATATGTATATGCTTCTGGGTGAGATTTTGTCTGTATAGCTTTGCTTTACAATAGCTTTATTTTACTTCACTATATTATAGCCTCTTTCTTTCTTTCTTTCTATTTTTTCTCCCTTTCACTCTGAGCCGTGTGGACGAAAGGCTCTCTTGGTGCTCCAGCCAGGCATCAGGGCCGTGCCTCTGAGGTGGGAGAGCCAACTTCAGAACACTGGTCCACAAGAGACCTCCCAGCTCCACGTAATACCAAACGGCAAAAATCTCCCAGAGATCTCCATCTCAACATCAAGACCCAGCTTCAGGGCTTCCCTGGTGGCGCAGTGGTTGGGAGTCTGCCTGCTAATGCAGGGGACACGGGTTCGAGCCCTGGTCTGGGAAGATCCCACATGCCACGGAGCAGCTGGGCCCGTGAGCCACAATTGCTGAGCCTGCGCGTCTGGAGCCTGTGCCCCTGGAGCCTGTGCCCCGTGACGGGAGGGGCCGCGATAGAGAAAGGCCCGCGCACCGCGATGAAGAGCGGTCCCCGCACCGCGATGAAGAGTGGCCCCCGCTTGCCGCAACTGGAGAAAGCCCTCGCACGAACCGAAGACCCAACACAGCCAAAAATAAATAAATAAATAAATAAATAAATAAATAAATAAGAAAATCCTTTAAAAAAAAAAAAAAAAAGACCCAGCTTCACTCAACGACCAGCAAGCTACAGTGCTGGACACCCTATGCCAAACAACTAGCTAGACAGGAACACAACCCCATCCATTAGCAGAGAGGCTGCCTAAAATCAAAATAAGGCCACAGACACCCCAAAATACACCACCAGACGTGGACGTGCCCACCAGAAAGACAAGATCTAGCCTCATCCACCAGAACTCAGGCACTAGTTCCCTCCACCAGGAAGCCTACACAACCCACTGAACCAACCTTAGCCGCTGGGGACAGATACCAAAAACAACGGGAACTACGAACCTGCAGCCTGTGAAAAGGAGACCCCAAACACAGTAAGATAGGCAAAATGAGACGACAGAAAAACACACAGCAGATGAAGGAGCAGGCTCAAAACACACTGGACTTAACAAATGAAGAGGAAATAGGTAGTCTACCTGAAAAAGAATTCAGAATAATGATAGTAAGGATGATCCAAAATCTTGGAAATAGAATAGACAAAATGCAAGAAACATTTAACAAGGATGTAGAAGAACTAAAGAGGAACCAAGCAATGATGAAAAACACAATAAATGAAATTAAAAATACTCTAGATGGGATCAATAGTAGAATAACTGAGGCAGAAGAAAGGATAAGGGACCTGGAAGATAAAATGGTGGAAATAACTACTACAGAGCAGGATAAAGAAAAAAGAATGAAAAGAACTGAGGACAGTCTCAGGGACCTCTGGGACAACATTAAACGTGCCAACATTCGAATTATAGGGGTACCAGAAGAAGAAGAGAAAAAGAAAGGGACTGAGAAAATTTTTGAAGAGATTATAGTTGAAAACTTCCCTAATATGGGAAAGGAAATAGTTAATCAAGTCCTGGAAGCACAGAGAGTCCCATACAGGATAAACCCAAGGAGGAACACGCCAAGACACATATTAATCAAACTGTCAAAAATTAAATATAAGGAAAACATATTAAAGGCAGCAAGGGAAAAAAAACAAATAACACACAAGGGAATCCCCATAAGGTTAACATCTGATCTCTCAGCAGAAACTCTGCAAGCCAGAAGGGAGTGGCAGGATATACTTAAAGTCATGAAGGAGAAAAACCTACAACCAAGATTACTCTACCCAGCAAGGATCTCATTCAGATTCGATGGAGAAATTAAAACCTTTACAGACAAGCAAAAGCTGAGAGAGTTCAGCACCACCAAACCAGCTTTACAACAAATGCTAAAGGAAATTCTCTAGGCAAGAAACACAAGAGAAGGAAAACACCTACAATAACAAACCCAATACATTTAAGAAAATGGGAATAGGAACATACATATCGATAATTACCTTGAATGTAAATGGATTAAATGCTCCCACCAAAAGACACAGGCTGGCTGAATGGATACAAAAACAAGACCCATACATATGCTGTCTACAAGAGACCCACTTCAGACCTAGGGACACATACAGACTGAAAGTGAGGGGATGGAAAAAGATATTCCATGCAAATGGAAATCAAAAGAAAGCTGGAGTAGCAATTCTCATATCAGACAAAATAGACTTTAAAATAAAGACTATTACAAGAGACAAAGAAGGACACTATATAATGATCAAGGGATCGATCCAAGAGGAAGGTATAACAATTGTAAATATTTATGCACCCAACATAGGAGCACCTCAATACATAAGGCAAATACTAACAGCCATGAAAGGGGAAATTGACAGCAACACAATCATAGTAGGGGACTTTAACACCCCACTTTCACCAATGGACAGATCATCCAAAATGAAAATAAATAAGGAAACACAAGCTTTAAATGATACATTAAACAATATGGACTTAATTGATATTTATAGGACATTCCACCCAAAAACAACAGAATACACATTTTTCTCAAGTGCTCATGGAACATTCTCCAGGATAGATCATATCTTGGGTCACAAATCAAGCCTTGGTAAATTTAAGAAAACTGAAATCGTATCAAGTATCTTTTCCGACCACAACGCTATGAGACTAGATATCAATTACAGGAAAAGATCTGTAAAAAATACAAACACATGGAGGCTACACAATACATTACTTAATAACGAAGTGATTACTGAAGAAATCAAAGGGGAAATCAAAAAATACCTAGAAACAAATGACAATGGAGACACGACGACCCCAAACCTACGGGACACAGCAAAAGCAGTGCTAAGAGGGAAGTTTATAGCAATACAAGCCTACCTCAAGAAACAGGAAACATCTCGAATAAACAACCTAACCTTGCACCTAAAGCAATTAGAGAAAGAAGAACAAAAAAACCCCAAAGCCAGCAGAAGGAAAGAAATTATAAAGATCAGGTCAGAAATAAATGAAAAAGAAATGAAGGAAACAATAGCAAAAATCAATGAAACTAAAAGCTGGTTCTTTGAGAAGATAAACAAAATTGATAAACCATTAGCCAGACTCATCAAGAGAAAAAGGGAGAAGACTCAGATCAATAGAATTAGAAATGAAAAAGGAGAAGTAACCACTGACACTGCAGAAATACAAAAGATCATGAGAGATTACTACAAGCAACTATATGCCAATAAAATGGACAACCTGGAAGAAATGGACAGATTCTTAGAAATGCACAAACTGCCGAGACTGAACCAGGAAGAAATAGAAAATATGAACAGACCAATCACAAGCACTGAAATTGAAACTGTGATTAAAAACCTTCCAACAAACAAAAGCCCAGGACCAGATGGCTTCACAGGCGAATTCTATCAAACATTTAGAGAAGAGCTAACACCTATCCTTCTCAAACTCTTCCAAAATATTGCAGAGGGAGGAACACTCCCAAACTCATTCTACGAGGCCACCATCACCCTGATACCAAAACCAGACAAAGATGTCACAAAGAAAGAAAACTACAGGCCAATATCACTGATGAACATAGATGCAAAAATCCTCAACAAAATACTAGCAAACAGAATCCAACAGCACATTAAAAGGATCATACACCATGATCAAGTGGGGTTTATCCCAGGAATGCAAGGATTCTTCAATATACGCAAATCAATCAATGTGATACACCATATTAACAAATTGAAGGAGAAAAACCGTATGATCATCTCAATAGATGCAGAGAAAGCTTTTGACAAAATTCAACACCCATTTATGATAAAAGCCCTGCAGAAAGTAGGCATAGAGGGAACTTTCCTCAACATAATAAAGGCCATATATGACAAACCCACAGCCAACATTGTCCTCAATGGTGAAAAACTGAAACCATTTCCACTAAGATCAGGAACAAGACAAGGTTGCCCACTCTCACCACTATTATTCAACATAGTTCTGGAAGTCCTAGCCACAGCAATCAGAGAAGACAAAGAAATAAAAGGAATCCAAATCGGAAAAGAAGAAGTAAAGCTGTCACTATTTGCAGATGACATGATACTATACATAGAGAATCCTAAAGATGCTACCAGAAAACTCCTAGAGCTAATCAATGAATTTGGTAAAGTAGCAGGATACAAAATTAATGCACAGAAATCTCTTGCATTTCTATACACTAATGACGAAAAATCTGAAAGTGAAATTAAGAAAACACTCCCATTTACCATTGCAACAAAAAGAATAAAATATCTAGGAATAAACCTACCTAAGGAGACAAAAGACCTGTATGCAGAAAATTATAAGACACTGATGAAAGAAATTAAAGATGATACAAATAGATGGAGAGATATACCATGTTCCTGGATTGGAAGAATCAACATTGTGAAAATGTCTCTACTACCCAAAGCAATCTACAGATTCAATGCAATCCCTATCAAACTACCACTGGCATTTTTCACAGAACTAGAACAAAAAATTTCACAATTTGTATGGAAACACAAAAGACCCCGAATAGCCAAAGCCATCTTGAGAACGAAAAATGGAGCTGGGGGAATCAGGCTCCCTGACTTCAGACTATATTACAAAGCTTCAGTAATCAAGACAGTTTGGTATTGGCACAAAAACAGAAATATAGATCAATGGAACAGGATAGAAAGCCCAGAGATAAACCCACACACATATGGTCAACTTATCTTTGATAAAGGAGGCAAGCATATACAGTGGAGAAAAGACAGCCTCTTCAATAAGTGGTGCTGGGAAAATTGGACAGGAACATGTAAAAGTATGAAATTAGAACACTCCCTGACACCATGCACAAAAATAAACTCAAAATGGATTAAAGACCTAAGTGTAAGGGCAGACACTATCAAACTCTTAGAGGAAAACATAGGCAGAACACTCTATGACATACATCACAGCAAGATTCTTTTTGACCCAGCTCCCAGAGAAATGGAAATAAGAACACAAATAAACAAATGGGACCTAATGAAACTGAAAAGCTTTTGCACAGCAAAGGAAACCATAAACAAGACCAAAAGACAACCCTCAGAATGGGAGAAAATATTTGCAAATGAAGCAACTGACAAAGGATTAATCTCCAAGATTTACAAGCAGCTCATGCAGCTCAATAACAAAAAAACGAACAACCCAATCCAAAAATGGGCAGAAGATCTAAATAGACATTTCTCCAAAGAAGATATACAGATGGCCTACAGACACATGAAAGAATGCTCAACATCATTAATCATTAGAGAAATGCAAATCAAAACTACAATGAGATATCATCTCACACCGGTCAGAATGGCCATCATCAAAAAATCTAGAAACAATAAATGCTGGAGAGGGTGTGGAGGAAAGGGAACACTCTTGCACTGTTGGTGGGAATGTAAATTGATACAGCCACTATGGAGAACAGTATGGAGGTTCCTTAAAAAACTACAAATAGAACTACCATACGACCCAGCAATCCCACTACTGGGCATATACCCTGAGAAAACCATAGGTCAAAAAGAGTCATGTACCAAAATGTTCATTGCAGCTCTATTTACAATAGCCAGGACATGGAAGCAACCTAAATGTCCATCGACAGATGAATGGATAAAGAAGACGTGGCACATATATACAATGGAATATTACTCAGCCATAAAAAGAAATGAAATGGAGGTATTTGTAATGAGGTGGATGGAGTTAGAGTCTGTCATACAGAGTGAAGTAAGTCAGAAAGAGAAAAACAAATACAGTATGCTAACACATATATATGGAATCTAAGGGAAAAAAAAAAAAAAAAAGGCCATGAAGAACCTAGTGGCAAGACGGGAATAAAGACACAGACCTACTAGAGAATGGACTTGAGGATATGGGGAGGGGGTGGGGTGAGATGTGACAGGGTAAGAGAGTGTCATGGACATATATACACTACCAAATGTAAAATAGATAGCTAGTGGGAAGCAGCCGCATAGCACAGGGAGATCAGCTCGGTGCTTTGTGACCACCTAGAGGGGTGGGATGGGGAGGGTGGGAGGGAGGGAGATGCAAGAGGGAAGAGAAATGGGAACATATTGTATATGTATAACAGATTCACTTTGTTATAAAGCAGATGCTAACACACTATTGTAAGGCAATTATACTTCAATAAAGATGTTTGAAAAAAAAAAAAAGGAAAAAAAAAAAAAAACTGTAAATCTCACAGAACTTATTAATGAGTGCCTCATCCTTTTACTAATTTGCTTTTCAAGTTTATCCATCTCTAAAATGAAAGTGATAGCTTGTATTCCTTTCCAGGACATAATGTAACTTAATAAGTATTTGAAAAAAATGATTCAAAATCTTCTGTTGAGAGATGAAAGTTCAAGAGTCAATTATTGTTTTTATAGCTGTTACGTGATATGGCAAGTCTGCTCAATGTGTACAAGTACTATAATATAAGATTAGCAAAATTTCCATGAAAAAAAAAAAAACCCTCCATGGGTTAGACAAGCACTTGAAATTGTTTAAGCAAAGCTTTAAAATGGCTTTTGAAATTTTGAGATAATTATTATAAACAACATTCACTGTGTAACAAAATCAAATAATACTCGATGGCTAAATGCCTAGGGTGACAATTTTTCTGCATTCATATTAAGTGGCTACACACTCAACAAGAAGCAAGCTGGTACCTGGTACAGCCTCATCAAGGCTCCCCTTTACCTTCCACCAGTTCCAACTGGCCCCTCAACTTAAAATAACCCCAATTCACGGCACCCACATTTCCTTTTTTTTAAAGTATGTTCCTTCTAAGACTCCTTTAATTTAACTTGCGAACCTTTTCCTCCCCAGAAACCCACAGCTGGCACGAAGCCCTGTCATACTGTTCTTTCTATGAAACCTGATAGGATATGGCTTTGTCTACGAAGCAACCTTTGTTTCCAGTTTCTGAATTAAAATCAATCATTTTCCTTTCCTCGCCCATTGCTGAAGGTGACTGCAAATAAACTGAAAATCTGATGACAATCCTGTGTGTTATGTCCAGTGACACTTCACACATAAGGCTCCCCAAACAATGGACACCAACTAGTCTGTCCCAGGGACCTCTGTCACCAAGGCTTCACTACTCACCCGTGGACATATTGGTCCTCGGCCGTGCGTCACTCTGAATCAAGCCTTTCGGTCCTGGCTACTTCTCTCTCATCTGTCTCCTCTGCTCTATTCCCAGCCGCAGCTGGGGTCCGATGTCTGACATCTTCTCGAGACCTGGACTACGGCTGGAGCTTCCTAGTTGGTCTCCTTCCTCCTGTCCTGCCCGCCTCCAACCCGCTCTCCAACACAGCAGCCTGGAGCGGCTCTGAACCGCCCGTCAGACCATCTCTCTCCTCTCTTCAAATAACGCAGCAGCCCACACTGCCCTCAGCAAGAATCACGAGGCCCTCTGGGTCGGCCCTGTCTGCCTTCCCAGCCTCATCACTACACCCCTCTGCCTTAGACCAGTTAATTCTGAGCCCCCTCCAGCTCCCTCTGCACCCTGTTCTCTCTTACCACCAGGTAAGTAAGAGCCTGGACCAGATGTTCTCCCTGCCTGGATCCCTCTTACTCCCCATCCCACTCATTCGGAGAACCCCTAGTTCGCCTCCAAACCTCAGGGTCACTTGTCAGGAGAAGCCCCCCTCCACCCACCTCCCGTTCTGGGTCGCCCCTCCCCCACTGCCCACAAGCCGGGGCCCGGCCCATCTCAGCACTGCCTGCCACGCACCCTCACCTAGGACGCTGCTGCCTCACCGCGCGAGAGAGAGCACCTTCCCCAGTGAATGTCTGTTCTTTCAGCCGCCAAACAGCTAAGACTACTACGTGCCAGGTGTGAGGATCCAGCCGGGCAAGACAGACGAGGCTGGCAAGGAAAAGGCCAACAAGCCGCCGCGATCAGTGACGGGAAGGAGGGCCCGATCCAGCAGAGGGAAGCCGAGGACGAGCTCCAGGGGGAAAGGAAGGCTGGGCTAGGCACCGGAGAAGCACCAGGGCCACCACGTCTGGAGGCACACCAACAGAAGGAAAGCGTGGCGTGTTTCCAGGACAGGAGCCGTATGAGCCGGCAGAGATGAGCAGGGCCCGCGCGCACAGGGCTCCGCAGCCAACGTAAGCGTGCAGCCCTGATGGAAAGCGCGTGGTGAAGGCGCTAAGACTTCCCGCCCAGAGATGACAGGGCCAGATCTGCCCTGTGCAAAGGCCACGTGGCTGCAATACGGAAAGAGTGAGGGCAGAAACACCAGTCCTGATGCTTCTGTGACAAACTCTAGAAGAGGGTCATGTTCTGCCAGACCAGAGCGGCTGTGGAGGTGGAGAGGGCGCTGATGACACGGTCAGTATTGCAGTGGGCAGTGAGGAGGAGACAGGAGCAGGGAAGGATGACTCCCAGTGCCCGGGTAGGGCAACTGGCCAGACGGCAATGCCCTCACTGGGACGGGACCACAGCGGGAAGGGCAGCTTGGGGGATGAGGTGACAGGCTCCAGTTGGGACATGCTGTATGTGCCGTGCCCACGAGAGCCAGGAAGACGGGTGGGAAGCGGCTGGATGTGCAGGTCCAGGAAAGGGGTCTGGACAGGAGACGTGGCCCTGGGAATCAGCAGCATGGAGATGGGACCTGAAGCCAGGAAAGTAGATGAGTCTGATGGGATTGCCGAGAGACAGCAGGTGGAGAAAGGAGGGGAGGAGAGAGGAAGGGCGGGAGGGGGTGGGGGAGGGAGGACAGGCAAGGGGAAGCAAGAGGGTGGGAGGGAAGAACAGAGTTGGGTGCAGACTGAAGGGTTGGGCTGAAGAAGAAGTGCCTGCAGAAGACCCTGCCCCAGAATGACAGGCAGGAGAGGCGGCAGAGACGCGAGGGTGACCAGGCGAGCGCACCCAGGAAGGAGGCGGGCAGCGGTGCCAAAGGCTGCTGAGCAGTGGAGTTGGACAAAATCTGAAATGTAGGCACCGGATTTAGCCAGAAAAATACTGCCAGCGGCCTCAGTGACAGCAGTTTTGGTGAGGTGATGGCTGGATGGGCAGGATGCGGCGGGTTAGAGAACCAGCACAGAGGTGGAAGAGCAGATTCAGCGTGTACAGACAGCTCTCTGAAGAGGTCTGCTCAGAAGGAGAGACAGTAGATGAGGCCACAGCGAGAGGAAATCGTGGGCTCGGGGTGCGGGGGTGGGCAGGGGGTTTTAACCGCAGTGGGAGAACCTTGGAGCGTGTTTGCAGGCTCCGGGGAAGACAGACAGGAGCGCGGGGAGTGCCCTCCACATCCCGCACGCTCTATGTGGTTCGTGGCGTGTCCCACAGCACCGCCATCCATCCGTGACCTGTTAACGGGCGAAGATCGGAATGCCGGGCGGCACAGGAGCCAGCAGCCCCCAAACCTGCTTACCATTCACAGCAATCGTCCCCGTCGTCTGCGGGACCCCAACAAGCGTCACTGGGTAAAGACCAGACTCAGCCGGGAGGGAGAGCGCCGCGGGGAGAGATTCAAACTCCACTCCACTCGTGAGCAGCCCCTGGAGCAGGTGACAGAGGACAGCAGTGAGCACGGCCCTAACCCAATCCCAAAGCCGCCGCTCTTGGTCAGTCCCCGATTGGCCCTGAAGCATCGTGTCCTGCCCACAGGAGAGCCCCGTCTGAGAGACTCTCAGAAGGAAAAGGCTCATTGGCGGCTCTTGTAAAAGTCCACAGGGAATTGTAGAGATGTCCTCAAAGTGCGATGAACACAAAACAATCTCGAAATGGACAGCACTGTGGGTGCTTGAACAACAATTCCATCTTTAATATTAGCTCCGCTCGATGTATTTTTAATATTTGTTCTGCTTTCTTGTTTTACCAAGTTGGAATGTAAATAAAAAGAAAAAATAAAATATTTTATTTACAAACAAAATGAAAACCATGAAGTGTGGAAATAGATCATCAGTTAATATCCTTCCACCAGTGCATCTGTGAATTATCAGTTCACTTCACTAAGCACCAGGCCCTATGCTTGACGGCGAACGACACAGGCTCCCTGGCCTCCAGGGGCTGCCCCGTGATTGCAGGACCTCTCAGCGCTCAGGACCTTCTTCTCCTCAACACTGTAACAGAGGCCCCACCCAGCACAACAGCCAAGAGGAGAAAGAAATGGCATGAAGACAATTATTCACACACACAAAAACTGTGGAAAACCCTGTGGAACCTACAAGGAAAACTGAACTAACAAGAGCACTTAGCCAAGTAACAAAGTCAGCATTAAAAAAGCAAAAGTATTTCTATAATCTAGCAATAAACAAAACATATTAGAAAATAAAATATTACAAATATCATTAACAAGAGGTCAAAAACATCCCCTATCTTGGAATAAGTCTAATGAGTGGTCTGTGAGATTCCCGCACTGAAATCTACAGAAGATGGCTGAGATACATTAAAGAAGACGTAAATGTAGGAGGGATCCTGGATTCTTCCCGGGGGGGCTGTTTTCTGCAGTGCTATGGTCGAAGCAATCCTGAAACTATCTTAGGCCTATCCCAGGAGCAAGCAGACGAGAAGCGTGCTAATGCTGCTGGGAGCCCAGGTTCTCACACTGGAGGGAAGGACGCCGATGCGGAATGGAGGAAGGCGAGAAGAACCCTACGGAGACTAACTAGAATTGGAGGGATGGCTGTGAAGTCAGAATGTATGAAGTCTGTATTTGGATTGTGTATATGCATGCCTAAGGGCACACGTATATGCATGTACATACACGTGCAGATGTATGCACGTAGGTACGTGTGTAAGCACGTGTCTATGTGTGCATGCATGCAGACTTTTCCTAACTCTGTCTACAGAAAGCACCCAGAAGCAAAGGCTCTCCAATAACAATGAGCACACCTGTGCCCAGAGTCTGAGCAAAAGCATGAAATGATCTAACCATGTGTGAAACAGATGTCGTGGCCAAGAATGGAAGCAGAGAAACCAATTAGATGGCTATTGTCTCCAGGCAAAATGTATTGGCATTTGATTTCTTTTTAAAATAGCTAAAGCAAATACGGCCAACTGTGAGCATTTGCTAAATGTGAATGGTGGATATACAAGGGCTTATTATTCCCTGTAACATTTCATATGCTTGAAATATTCCATAATTTAATTTTTAAATTCTGAACATGATTTGTGGGCTATCTCCTAGTGGTAACTTATTTTATTCTTTGTTCTTCCTCATTTTTTATAAAAAGCACATATTACTTTTCAACCAGATATAAATGAAACTTTCTTTTTAAGACTAAAAATATGTATAAGAAAGAACAGCAGGCATATGATACTTTAACCACTTTGGGGGAAATTCTCTAAACAACTATTATTCCTGGTTTAGGCCAAGAGACAGAAAGTCACTAAAGGGCCTGACCAAGAGCTAAAACCTAAGGTTGGCACATTCTTGTGCAACAGGAGGAGGAGGGAACACTCATCCTTACAGGTCATTCTCGGACTGACCTCAGGGTGGTAAGCTTAATATTCAGCTGAATTTCTAAGAGCTCCAACAGATTTGGGAAAACCATGCCTCACGCCGGAGGCCTAAACATCATCTTCGATAACTCCCAGTCTGCCTCTGAGCTCCCGCTCACCCTGTGTCCGCAGTGGGGTCTCCCCTAACTTTCCACGCGGCTCCTGCAGCCCCTCGTACACCCCACCACGGCTCTGACCAAGGTCACGGCAGGGGCCAGGCCTGACGCGCGGCGCGGGCACTCAGCAGGACACCTGTACGGACAGACCGCCTCCCACCCTGAACACGAGTCATAAAACCCCAAAGGAAGGGGTCGCCCAGCTCAGCACCATCCTTCGCACAGTGCCGAAAATTTACAAAGCGGTTCTATACAATAATAAGCATAGAGAAGACTTGAGGACTGCAATCCACCCGCTGTCGGAGGGCTCTGCTCTGGAAACACTAGGTCTAGCTTGGAGAGCCATACGAATCTCCTTCCCGCTCACTGCAGAATTAGGGGAGCAGTTCCAATGGACAGCACTGCAAAAAGTGAGCCTCTAACGCCGTACACAAACACAGAAACAGAACATCAGATTTCAAACCTGAGGGAAACTTCGTATTCGCAGTGCAGTCATTTATTCTCTTATGAATAAAGAGCTCGCTCTTCCCTTAGGCCTTGATCATCTTATCATCTTGTAGCAGTGCAGTAACAGTGATATTGAGTGGGGGGCACAATACAGGGTTTGTAACCTCGCTAATCTCATGTAAATTTTAATATAATTATTTCAAATCTTATATGCAATCAACTAAGCTCTGTGTGTGTTCAAATCCCAGATGTCTTTGTTCATTGACTCACACATCTCACTGAGTACCAAGCACTAAAGACACGAGAATGTCAAGACGTAGTCTTCACTCACAAAAAGATTATAATCTTTGGCAAAACAAATATTAAAAACAGACATAGATTATAGGCAGTATGCCTCAAATATTAAGTAAAAAACTTACTTTAATGGTAAGTTGATGTTTAGCCCAAAAGGGTCAAATGATTCATGATACATACCATGTTTTCAACTCGGAGTTCAAATGGCATTGGGTTATATACCATCAGCTGAACTTCACACACATCTCCTTGAACCCACTGGAAATCTAGAAATATATACACACAAAAGAATCCACATTTTAGCTGGTGTTTTTGCATGTTTCACATGGTTTCAGATTACTCCTCTGGCAATTTATTTTTTCCAATGAAGCAGTGGGCATTGTGATCATCTTGAGATACACAGTTTAAAGCTATTTTACTGCTAGCTTTCTCCAATGCAAAGCACATCATCCCTGCCACTTGGATGCCTTGTGACTGATGCCTCCCTCCCTCAGTGCCAAACGCAGCTGCACGAAACTGGAATCAATCCAGACAGCACTATTCTTGGTGTAGAGCCATACGTCACACAGACCTTTGCAGGCCCAGAGGCTGGTACTTAGGAAGATGGCTCTGTGGTCAATTTTAAGTGGCACATAGCGTGGTTTCTCTTTCCCCTCCCTAAGTTTGTGAGAGAAGACGGTGGCTTCTCTTCCCTGTCCACTCCCAGGCCAGCTGCAGTCCAACACCTGCGGGAGGCAGAATTCTGGGATGACCCCCAAGACTCCCGGCCCCTGGTGTACATGCTGTGTCATCCTCTCCCCCCGAGTGTGGATATGACGATAGGCTATGCTATATAACAAAGGGGAAGGGGGTTTCCATATGTGATGAAGGCCCCCAAGCAGTAGCTTTTGACTTAATCAATGGGAGATTATCCTAGGAGAGCCTGGCCTACTCAGGTGAGCCCTTGGAAGGGAACATACCCATCCTGAGTGAAAAGATTCAAAGCATGAGAGGATGTACAGAGGAGGCCATGTGGCCAGGACCCAAGAGCAGCTGTTATGAGCTGAAAGTGGTCCAGCTGACAGCCAGCAAGAGAACAGAGACGTCAGTCCTACAACCACAAGGAATGGATGAAGAACCTGAGGGAGCCTGGAAACAGATCCTTCCCAGTCGAGCCTCCAGATGAGGACACAGCCCCACCTGACACCTGGATTTCAGCCTGCAAGACTCTGAGCAGAGGACCCAGCTAACACATGCTGGACTCATGACAGTAACAGTGAGAAAATAAACTTGTGTTCTTTAAGCCACTAAATTAGTGGTCATCTGTTACACACAAAAGAAAACTAATACGGTCCCCATCCCCACTCCACTGCCCTCTCCTCCCCTTAAGATTCTCCACTAGGCAAACTGGAAGGGGCTTCAGAACCAAGTAACACGTGTTGGGCAGGAGGTACTGTCCAGCCTTGGAAGGCTGTCTCTCACTCTTCATAATGACCTGGTGAGGTAGATATTACAATCCCACTGTTACAAGGCAGGTACTCAAGGTCCAAAGAGGTTAATAAATGTGCTAGGAATCAGACAGCCAGTAAGTGGGGCAGCAGGGATTCAAGCCCAGGTCTTTGAACTCGGAGAAGTATCTAGACTGGACAGTGGTGGTTAAAGGGTTTTTTCTACAGTAGATACTAAGATTTACTGATTAGAATTCTTCAGCTTTCATAAAGACACCATTTTTCCCAAACACTTCACACCAGGTCCCCTGCACAGAGACTAAGACAGGTTGCACCAAACCTATGGCATCCTGAAATTGCACGCAATGTGACCCAGAGTTGGCATCCTGAAATTGCATGCAATGAATAAGGAGCCCACCAGGTGAGTTAGTTTTCAAAATGCTTGCACAAGCAGGTACCCATTTCAGCCTCTTGACAATACAGTGAAGCGGTCAGCAGAGCAAATATCACCCTCATTCACCAACAAGGAACACGGAACCGTCCACCATCGATGGCCCTAATGAATGAGGCAGCCGAGTCCAACTCCCGTGTGCCTGGCCCCAAAGCCTCTGCTGCTCCCAGGCTGCTGCTCTCCCCCCGTTGGCTCCAGAAACCCACCTCTCTTCACCCAGCCTCAGGCTGAGAACCTCTGCGGGAGGGAGGGGTCACAGAAGTCCTTCTGCAGAGACACGGTGCTTCCACCCCCACCTTCAGCAGCATCACTGAACCCATCACTGCCTCGGCGGCCAGCACCCCAGCCCTTCCTCACGGCCGATGAAAACGTCATTTGTTTTAACAGCTTGCTATGCCTGATAGCGAAGGAACTCTTTGTCTTCTCTACCATGGTCAAATAACCATCATTTCAAAATTCATTTTCCTGGGGTTCTGAAAGGAATCGTTTATACTTGCACAGTCCTAGTCACTAAAGGTAAACCTAAGATAAATCCCTGATTACAGGAATAGTTATTTATGTCTGAGAGGAGATCATCTCCTTCCTAAGCCTTAGTGTGTCAAAGCACACGGTGGGGCCCCTTCCTCGATATTTTGTCCCAGAAACCACACGAAGGAACAGCACTGAAGGCTATTAAACACCCTTCTGTATCAGGCCCTCCCCACACTGTACTGCACGGCCCCCGTGTGTGTTCTTAGCCGTGGACAAACAGCCTCTTTCAGGGGCTTTTGTTGACAAGCTCGTCTCCTTCCACCACACGGGCTGGACCCAGCTGGCAGGTGACACTCCTGATTTCTCACTGCATCCCCAGCACCTTGGACAGTGCACACAGCGCTGCTCAGAGCCTTACGAGAAAGGCTGCTGGATACTTCAGGAACATTATCTCACTTGACCCTCAGAAGAATCCTCCCAGTGAGCTTCTGGCGCCCGGTCTCTGTAGACGGCACAACTGCAGCCCAGGGAGGCCCGTGGCAGCCCAAGGCCATCTGACAGCTCCGGCCTGGCCAGGCCACCAAGCCTCCTCCGGGGCAGCTGTCGACCCAGGCAAGAAGCCCAGCTCCACCACCAAGTCCTAGCGCAAATTATGCTCAGGACGTGCACAGCCATCACCTCGGCGCGGAGTTTAACTCGGACGACAGAGACGCTAGCAACACACAGATGGAAAGACTGGTCAATTATTCCAAGCTGGCGTGGAAAATGGTCTCAGGAACTGCCCTCAAGGGTTTCTTCTTCTCTAATATTCTGTGCCCCGTGCTGTGATAACTCCCCCAGTTATAAGATTCATTTATAGAGATCGGGACTCTAGGTGAAAGACATGCGATTCTTCAAAGCTCCAGGCAGGTCCTCGCTGATGAGTCTGCTGCTAAAAAGATATCAGAAGCCCCAAATGTAAGTTACACGTTTGTACCCATGGGTCTTCAACAACTTGCATGCATTTCGGCTGAAGTTTCTGTTATATCCCCCAAAATCTTGCGTCATCCACTGAATTTATCCCCAGCCCAGATGAACAGGTGCTCCTCACTGTTATGCGGAGCCGTATTTAAAGGAAAAGGTCCCTGGGCTTTGAGTCACAAACCATGGACACAGCCTGAGCTCTGTCCTGACTAGCTCCCTGACCCAGGGCAGGAACTTATAATCACTCGGTCTTAATTTTCTCATCTGTAAGTTGGGAACACAACCCTTGCAGCATCACACGGTCGTGAGAATCACTGGGTAAGGTGGAAGCCCTCTGCAGCAAATGCAGGGTATTCTCTTCATAAAAGGAAGCCTCAGCAGTTTCTAAAGACCAGAGAGGAAGAAAATGAAGAGGAAAGGCCAGCTCCACGGGCAGTGACCCTGCAGCCGCACTGTGCCAGGCTCGGCGCCCACGTTCTGCTTAACGCTGTCTCTGTCTCCGAGTTCCTCATAATTTTTGAACAAGGGGGCCCCACAGATCATGCAGCTGGTCCTGAGAAGGAGTCTCACTCTTCCAGTCCCCCAGATCGCCTCTGGAAGTTTCTCTAAACAAAATGGGTGAAAGTTTCCTAAAATGTCCTTTAGGGAAGAAGGCTTATCATCAACCCTAACGAGACCCAAAAAGACCAGCCAGAGACTCCTAGAAGGTCCAAGAGACGAGCCTCATTAACTCTGTAATGACAGGTCCAGGTCCACCCAGGGGAAAGGGGGCCCAGAAAGTGACCTGCCCACCATCGAGAAACAGTGAGACTCGGACTGGAACAAGCCCCCTCCCCACCTCCAAAGAGATCAAAGGAGGCACCCGCGCTGGCAGACGCGCACTGCTCACCAGCATGCGCTGGAGCGGGCCCGGGACCCGCCCTCCCTGCTCAACCACGATGTCCCCCCGGCTCCCCTGCTCCCAGACTCCCCAGCACGCTCTCCAGAGCAGTGAAGCAGTAGGGAGGCTGGGGCTGTCTTTCAAAATCGACAGACTGAAACGAGAATGTCAAAGACTTGCCTTCACACCAGAGTGCCTGCGGGCCTGCCCCGCTGACAGCAGGAAACAGCTGCAGCTGGTCACTCGCTCGTTTTCACGGACATTTACTGCTCGTCCTTTGCTGGACCATGGAGAGGGGGGCCACTGCCCCTGCCGCTGCCACCACCGCAGCCCGGGCCGCCACAGCTGTGGTCACCCTGCACCACCGCCACCGCCACCACCCAGGGGACCCCCAGGAGCGGAATGGCCCCTGCCCTCCTGCACCTTCACCCCCACCGGGGAGACCCTAATGGCAGCCGGCTGGCAGGAAAGTCAGGGAAATGTTCGGCCCAAGCAGCACAGGGGGAATGGCGGGTAGGGGCCGGAGGACTAAGAGGCAGTACCTGACCTCCGATATACATCTGTGTACGCTGATTTTTTTCACCCCTTACAATGCCTGACAAGTGATAGGGGCAGCCATACCTACGTGACGGATGCGAGAACAAAAGAGCAAAATCATTTCCCAGGATGCAAATGGAAAACGTTCTAACAATATCAGAGAAAGTTCAAAATCCTGTCGGTTTAAATATATTTAGTTACTACTTGTCACTTCCCTCTAACTTCTACCTACACCTCACGACAGCAGGGACCACACCTGCACTTTTCACCGTTAGAACCCACAGGGCTGGGCTGCCACATGCCTGACACACAGGAAAACTCAGGGGGAGTTTACTGATGGATGAGAGAAGGAACCAATGAACCAATGAAGGACTGAAGCAAGAGACACACACGTGCACACACACGCACATTGAGGCTGTACGAAGCTATATACTTAGGGCTCCTGCTTTCAGAAATGTACCAGAATTTACAATCAGATGCTATTTTTTAAGGGCATCACCCCACATTTCTTCCTTTATTTTCTTGTTTTAACTACAGCCCTCCGAGCCACACCTTAGAAGCCCACCTGCTCCTAAGAGCCAGCTCTGCTTCCTGAGCCTCCGGGAGGCCTTCCGAAGTCTCAGTTCGTCCCATGCATATGATCTCCCCAAACTCAACAGGTGAGTCCCAGGTGCTGCTGGCGGCGGACCTAGTTTCAGAGCTCTAGGATATTCAACTTCTCGGGTATTACTGCCTCGCTGTCGAAGTTGACCTGGAGGATGGGGGAGGTGGGCAGCTGTGTGTTGTCATTGACTGAGGCCCATGCCAGGCATGCTGCACACATCAGGGAAAGCTGGAGGGCCCTGGTTAGAACAGCACACTTGATCTGAAAAGTTGGGAGTTTCTCATTTCTCTGAGTTTGTTTCTTATCTGGAAAAGGGAGGTAAAAATTACTTCCTCCAAAAATACTACAAAAACTGAGCTAAAATGTGACAGCATTTTACAAAGCACAACTTGAATCAAAGAAATGGTGAGCATCACCAGAAAGCACAGGGTCGTTTTAGCACTCTTACCCTCACTATGCCCTCTGTCTTAGGGAACAGCTTAGAAACACTCATTTTTCAAGGTGTTCAGGTGGTTTAATACTTGTGAATGAGGTTTTTTATGAGATCTTTATAGACTCCAAGAAACTCTCCTGCTGGCGTGAATGTAAGGAATCTCCACCAAGGTTATGGGATGTGCGTCGTGCTTGGCCTTGAGCTCCACGGTACAGGGCAAAGGCTCTGCTGTGGAGTCAGTTACACATCCTGAATCTCAGCTTCCTTGTGTATAAAATGGGGTCACACCATCCACCCCACTCCTTCATTCACTCCACACTGTTCTAGCAGGGGGGAGACGGGCAGGACGGGAACATAAACAGAGGGACGCATCGAGGCGCTGTGAAGGGCAACCGGCAGTGAGGGGAGAGTGGGGAGAAGCGGCCTGTGAGGTGCAGGTCAGAGGCGGCCTCTCTGAGCGGGGCCCACAGACTGAGCGAGGTGGGCAGGCGGGTGAGCTCTAGGCAGAGGCGCAGCGAGCAGAGCCCTGAGACTGGAACAAGACAGCATGTCCAAAGAACAGAAAGCGGCCGTGTGGCTGGAGCCGAGGAGCAGGAGTGGAAAGGTGGGAGGTGAGCGGGAAAGGCAGAAGGAGCGTGGCTGGCACTGCCAGGAGAGCCCGCCGTCCGGCTACGGGGTGTGACAGGACACGTGCATCCTGGGAAGAAGGGCCTCAGGAAGTCAGGACGCCTTCGCCTACATCGGGGTAAGAAGTTAAAAGGAGGAAAAAAGAAGAGAGAAGGAGAAGCGAGCACTGACTTGCAGAAGCTTCGCAGGTCTTCTACTGAAACTCCAACCAGTGACGGGCCTCTCAATCCTTTAGCTCTGTCACTGCGACTTGCAGGCACCACGATCTCAAAATGCGAGGGGCCCGAGGAGGGGAAAGCTGGCCAGGAATGAGGCCTGCCGCACGGCCAGGCTTTGGCAAGGGCACGGAGGGAGCCCTGGGGTCTGCAGTGAGGAAGGAAAGGAGCAGCCGTGGGCTGGGACGCGGCCGGGGAGCCGAGCAAGAAGAAAAGCGCCCTAGAGATTCTCAGGAGCGAGCGTTCCGCTCCCGGTCCCGTCCGCCCCGAGACAAGCTCATCTCTCCCTGCTGAGTCACCAGGCATCTCAGAAGTGGCGATCGTTAGCGCACTACAAAACCAGCGCTATGGGCTTCCCTGGTGGCGCAGTGGTTGAGAATCTGCCTGCTAATGCAGGGGACGCGGGTTCGAGCCCTGGTCTGGGAAGATCCCACATGCCACGGAGCAGCTGGGCCCGTGAGCCACAACTACTGAGCCTGCGCGTCTGGAGCCTGTGCCCCGCAACGGGAGGGGCCGCGATAGTGAGAGGCCCGCGCACCGCGATGAAGAGTGGCCCCCACTTGCCGTAACTAGAGAAAGCCCTCGCACGAACCGAAGACCCAACACAGCCAAAAATGAAG
Source organism: Balaenoptera acutorostrata (assembly GCF_949987535.1). Taxonomy (NCBI): domain Eukaryota; kingdom Metazoa; phylum Chordata; class Mammalia; order Artiodactyla; family Balaenopteridae; genus Balaenoptera; species Balaenoptera acutorostrata. The sequence continues at coordinate 3,378,429 of NC_080080.1, read as the reverse complement.
AAATAAATAAATAAAGTAGCTATAAAATTAAAAAAAAAAAAAAAAAAAACCAGCGCTGCCGGCGCTCAAAAGGGAAAATGCTACGATGTCCTTATGCCCCAGTCAGTCCTGAACGTAAGTCAACCTTTAATCTCCTTTGATGATTCAGAAGTTACTCCAGGCCTTGGGAAATCACCCTAATCTCCAAGTACCTCTCTTCTGTAGTTTACATAAGTCTCAGATAATAGAGGTCTTCTGGTTTCTAGAACTTCCACAAAAACTGTCTTTTACGAAACAGATACCAAAAAGTCAGGTCTATAGGCAATGGCCTGGCTAAGGTAGCAAAATGAATAAACCTGTATGAGGGTATATACACACATGCACAAATGAACTGCAATCAAGCCTCATGCTTTAAAATCTAGAAGAGCCACCAGGAGCTGGGCAGCAGAGCACAGCCAGAAAGCCAGGATGAGCGGCCTACCTATTTTCCTGTTCCGCTCTTCCCCACGGTTGTGTGCGATGATCGGTGAGTAGATGAAGGGGCTCTTGGTCGACATGCTCTGGCCCAGCAAGCTTTTCATTTTCTGTGGCCGGAGGCTGGCAGGAAGGTTCAACAGTTTCACACGCCTGTGGTTTCAAAGGGAACAAAAATACTTCAGCTGCTTGTTCGCTTGGGTTCAGCGTAAATACGACCAGATACCAGATGTTAGAATGACAGTAAATCAAGCAGCAGATAAACTGAGGGGAGGAAAAGTACTCAATCTCGCAGGACAAAGCAGAAGAAGGCTGCACACGACCCCTCCAGACCATCCCAGGGAGAGAAGACGTCCACGGCCGGGCAGCAGCCGCGGCCCTGGGCCACTGCACTGGGGCCAGAGGGGCCAGCGGAAGCCTGGACTGCCGCACCTGCCAGCTGCACGCCTCTGGGCACAGGCCCTGCCTCCCCTACACTCAGGCTCCTGGTCTGTAAGATGCAGATACGCGCCCTCCCTCACAGAACCACTGTGAGGACTCAACAAAGCGCTCTGGGTACCATGCCCACCGCTCAGCAGAAGTTGGTTCCCTCCTCTGCCTCCCCGCTTCCTGAAGGGCAGGCCCGCAGCAAAGAGAAGTGCAGACCTTGACCCGTACGACCCAAAGGTACCACGAGTGAAGGGTAGCAGCACCGTTGGCTTCCATCTGCACAGTCTGTATCTTATTAAATTGCTTTCCCAGCTGTGGATGTCTGCTAATCGATACCCACGCTGGGGTCGATCAGCTGGCCAGGGTACCCAGGGCCTCATTTGTCTCTCCAGCACTGGTGCAATACGTCAAGGCAGAGCTCTCGATAAATGTTGCATGAATGAACTCCCAAAAGCTGGATTTCAACCTCAGCTTCTAAATCTTCCAAAACCATATATTTAAGGCTAAGCAGTTTATCCCTAACAGTTGCAAATCCCAGCCCTTTGTGCACATTCAAAAAATACCAGCTGTGGGGCTTCCCTGGTGGCGCAGTGGTTGAGAATCTGCCTGCTAATGCAGGGGACACGGGTTCGAGCCCTGGTCTGGGAAGATCCCACATGCCGCGGAGCAACTAGGCCCGTGAGCCACAAGTACTGAGCCTGCGCGTCTGGAGCCTGTGCTTCGCAACAAGAGAGGCCGCGATAGTGAGAGGCCTACGCACCGCGATGAAGAGTGGCCCCCGCTTGCCGCAACTAGAGAAAGCCCTTGCACAGAAACGAAGACCCAACACAGCCATAAATAAATTAAAAAAAAAAAAAAAAAAAAATACCAGCTGTGCTGCACTGGGACGAGGGTGGGCAAGCCCTTGCACTGGCCGAGGTGCCACGTGTGATGTGCATCTAACACCCACCACGTCCAACCCAGGGGGATCCGCCTGCTCCTGAGAAGCAGCTTCAGCAGACACAGACCTGACTGCAGCCTCAAGGACCTACCAGCTGGGCAGCGGGCACAGACGGCTTCATCGCCCCAGACCTCAACCCTCTCACTTACGAAATAGGAAAAATAATAGGTACCTGATAATGCTCTGCAGGAGGAGGACACCTCCTTTCCCCGGTTCCATGTTTCCATGAGGAGGGACATCCTTAGGGTAGTGGTCCTAACCTCGCTCTTGCCCACCTTCACTCCTCCCAAAGGAGGTGGTAAATTTGGAAGGAGAACCAGCGCGTGCACCGCTCAGGCCCTGCCGAGAGCACGTATTCAGTCCTGCTCTCTGCACGGACGGAACAGGGCCTGTCCCACGAAAAAGCGTACCGTCACCCGGCTCTGCCAGAGGCTGGGGAACAGGTGGACAGCCCTGAGCCACTGCCATCCACCTGAGACAGACGTTTCTTTCTGCTGATTCCAAACTCAGGCAGAGAAGGGGAGTGGTCTGAAGCAGAGACCTTCGAACCTTCGCAGGGTACTTTGAGGACTGAGTTAATATGCATCAAGCACCTGTAATAGTGCCTGTCACCTAGCAGGTGCACAAAAGCCTTTCTCTTTCCTCCCTAAAACAACACTCGTTTACAGGCACAGAGAGCCAAGTCCCTGCGCAAAGATCACAACACTGCACAGGGACAAAGAAACGAAGCGTTGGTCCCAGTGATGTTGAGAGCAGCCTGGGAACCTTAGACCAGCACCGCCTACTCGAGCCTTTAAGTTTACTCATCTGTAAAATGATCCCATTTTCTTGCAACACAAATAGCATTCTACTCTGTGCCACCATCGCCACCTAAAAATGAGATGTCATCTGTGATTCTAGGAATCATGTACACAGGCACAGAAATTCCAGATCACATAAAAGGTTATTAAAATATGCAGAGGAATTCTGAGGGCATGGTCAGCCAGAAAAGTAACCCGACAAGCAGTCATGGCATTCATTTATAACTCAAAATCTAGCATCAAATGTCTGTTTATAAAATGCACCCAGAAAAATAATCATTCAAGGCACCTGACCTAAAGGAAATATAATTCACTTAGCATAAATTTCTGCAGAACTAATAATATTATATTTGGTTTATGAAGCTGCCAACAGTAAAGAAGAATTCCAGGGATGAAGTGTCCAAACCAAGGATTATTTTTAGGGATTCCACTTGGAAACAGTTGACATTTTAAAACCTGACTTCTCAGTATACCGTGGCTAATTAGGACCATGCAAAGCAGTGGTGGAACACTAATTAGGAAAGTGATATTATACATATTGGTGAGAAGAATGACATAGGAAAAAACAGCTCACTTTTTCTTTCTTGGTTTTTAATTCCTCAACCTTATTCACAGGGGAAACATATCTAAGAACCTCCTGGATATCTCTGCACAGATGGGCAATGGCCAAAGCTGGCCACGCCTGTCCACATTTGGAACAACGTGAAGGTCACCCACCGTCCCGAGTCCGGGCATGACGGAGACAGCTGGAGAGGACCCACCACGCCAGCCAGGGCAGTAGTGCAAGGCTTCCTGCTCGGACTCCCCAACGACACCACACATTTCTCATTTTCTTCGAGAAGCTCAGGTTTGAGAAATTCGTAAGGAGGGTGTGGGCCTGGCGATTACACCCAGTGTGACAGAAGATTCAGGACGTGGCTGTGAACCTGGTGAGATCACAGAGCCACATCCTGGTCGGCATCCGGGAGGCTGGCCTTGCCCTGCTTCACAAACCAAGAAAAACTGCCCTGGTGGCGTGGCCTCTAAGCCCCTTTTTGAATGAACACCTGAAATCCTTCCTCAAATACAATTAACTTAAAAGTTGAAGTTTTAAAAGTACCAAGGCCACTCAAAATGACTCCAAGCTCGTCCGGCCTGGAGGGTTTCGATCCTTATCAATTAAAGCAGCCTCATCCACCCTGGCTCTCTGCCAGGCTGAAGCTCAAGGTCAGTTCATCAAAGAAACAATCAGTTCATCCCCACCCCACCCCCGTCTCGCCCCAAATTAAAGACCCACTGGTTTCCTGTAAATGGCATCTAAACTCTACCTCAATTTCTTCTTTAATAATTCACAACTTGTAGTGTGTGAACAATCTACATGATTATTAGTGGCTTTTGTGTACATTATTGTTTTTGTGAATTCTGTAAGGAGTAACATGAACTTCCCTCTGCTTTAACTCTGGACAGTAGTAACGGATATGGGTTTGGCAGCCTCCTGGCACATGGGATCTTGGCATGTTGACCATCACTGAGTCCCTGGCCCTTAGCATTGAGCCAAGCACATCTTAGGCACTCTACAAATATCTGATTAATTGAATTTTAGAACAGAATTAAAACAGGGATCTATATTGGCCCTTTTTTAAATTAAATTGCATCGTGATTGCTTGACACAATTTTTGGGTGAACCCAGTTCATGCTCCCATGCTACACAGAACAAGTAAATATTTTCCTATAAATTGATGAAAGCCTTTACTGTCAAAAACAAGGAAAGTCCTCACCAGAAAAAAAGCCTCCACTCATCTCTTCCAAAACCAGAAGTATAAATATGAGGCACCACTAACATTAAATTAGCTCATGTCTAACAATTCTATTCAGCAAGTCTGATCATTTACTCATGAATGTGGACATTTTTTCAGGAGCTTCGGTCTTCAAAGCCCTTCCTATAGCTACAGGGGGTGTCTTGCAATGCTTGGCTTGAATTTTTTTTTTGAATTAAACTGACTTAAACATTAAGTCCATGTTTTCCAGGCATAGGTCCTTGAAACATTTGGTTAGAACATTAAAATAGTCCCAGACTAGTTTTCTAAGAAAAAACACTGGCCGGGTCCATGGGTACTGTGTCAGCCCTCTCCAGAGAGAGATGAGGAACACTGATTGTGTGAGAGAGCAACAATCCCACACGCAGTGTGGACACAACCATTCCACACAAAATCACACAACACCTACCCTGCTCCAGGTCCTGACTCAACACCAGAAATATGGGTCTGCCACCCTCAGTCAGCATCACAGAGCACCTACCATCGCCCTTTTTTTTCTCCTGAGAATATAACTGAATTCTCTGCTGCCTGACTCTTGCCAAAAGCCGACTTACGAGAAATCACCTTCATGAAGGAGTGCTTGATGTATAAACAGTCCGTCCATTATGCTACGTATGGCTGGGACAGTCCAGACTGCTGTATTAGAGTGCTCGTCTTAGCTCAGGCTGCTTTAACAGAATACCATAGTCCGGGCATCTTAAACAACAATACTCATTTCTCACAGTCTGGAGGCTGAAGTCTGAGATCAGTGTGCCGGCACGATCGGGTTCTGCTGAGGGCCCTCTCCCTGGCTCACAGACATGGTCACTGTATCCTCATGTGGAGAAGGGAAAGAGCTCTGGTCCCTTCATCTCCTTATAAGGGCACTAATCCCATCATGGGGACCCCATCCTCGTGACCCCATCTAAACCTAATCAGCCCCCAAAGGCCCCACCTCCAAATACCATCCCATTGGGGTTAGGTCATTGGCAGATGAATTTTGGGGGGACATATACACACAGTCCACAGCAGAGCTGCATGTTTGGACCACACTGCTCTGTCCTCTGGGAGAGCTGGGTATACTCAACCCCCTCTGGCATCAAGCCTGTAGTCTGCACTGAGGAATGCCACAAACAAAACAACCATGAGAACCTGCTTCAGATTTTTGTAGGGATATTTTTGAGGACATTATTCAATACGTTCTCTTTAAGAGAACCCACAAGAGGGGTTTCCACAAGCCTCCTTACTGTGAAGAGGTGTATTTCTCCAGTGTGACTGGTTTGTGTCTGCTTATAAGACAGAGAATCTTGTAACCAATCACATTTCCTCCTATACCCATTGTTAGTTATATTATTGACATGTGATTAATAGAATCATGCTTTTCCCCATCTCCAGCCATTATGTAGGACCCTTACTTACCTTTCACTCTGGTGACTTTATTTTTAACATAACGTTTCTATGAGCTGCCCCAAATGTTTTATGAAAACATGGCAAAATGTGTACCTGCATCACAATTACTTGAAACCATTCTGGGGTGAGCCCAGTTCATGCTAGACTAAGATCTGAAGGGCAAGCTTAGTTGTTGATAAGAATAGATGGGAAAGAAGCTTCCTTCCCCTTTCCCTCCTGCCCCAGCAATTCAGCCCTGAGTCCATTAGGGAGGGCAGAGCCAGGTACGCATCTGAGCAGCCGACAGGGCAGAGGGCACGCTGGCCGGAGTGGGGCAAGAGGGGCCTGGGGGGCTGGGGCAGCAGCACAGCATGGCCATCAGAGCTCCCCATGGGGAGGGAGGTCAACCTGATAACCACTGGTAACCAGCAGGGGAACTGACCAAATGAGTAACCATACTGAGGCTAATGGGAGACAGGTTTCCCCCAGTCTGAGAAGGGAGTTACAGATATAAGAAAACCAGAAGGACCCCCTAAGATGTTGGGTGGAATTGGAGGTATCAGTATGAACTCACGGTTTCCTATACGCAGAAACAGATACAGAAATAACCGTGGACATGAACATGCAGTGAGTAACGTCTGTATATAAGTAGATACTGCCTAGTTCTATCCACTGCGAGCAGCAACACCCCGACAGTAAGGAGCACACACAGCACCCAGATCCTAACTTAAACTCCATTCTCCACTGAAAGAACCAGGGCTCTTGGAAGAAATGGCTAACGCAGGGCTGGGAGCAGGGACTCAGATCTGAGTCCATAACGCCAGCAGAGGCAGTGGGGAGCAAAGGGCACTTGTGGAGGCTCCTGAGAGAAAGAAGCTTTGTCTTTGTCCCACAGGTGTCGCCTCTCTCTTCTCCTGGACGCTGCAGGATGAGGAGCTGCTGCTGCCACCCTGATGCCACCCGGGGCCTGAGACTAAAGCCTCACTGCAGGGGGCACAGCTGAGAGGAGAGAAGACAGGTTGTGATGAGGGGCCTGAAGCCTGGCTCCAGCCCTGCCTGAATCCCTCCCCTGGACTTTGTAGGCGTATGTGCCGTAAGTTCCCTTTTGCCTAAGACAGTCTGGGTCAGGTATTCTGCCAACTGCTATGCAGAGAATCCTGATGGATAGATCTGTTCATTCGCTCAACACACATGAGCACCCAAGGGCTACAAAGACAAAGCCCTCTTCAGGTAGCCCTCAGTCAAAAAGAACAAAGACGTATTGTATAATCAAGTTCTGTAAATGAAACAGAAGAAAGACATAAGAGATACTGCTGGCTGGCTAACCCAGCACCATTTCTGACCCCCTTCTCCCTATCCCACCTACATTACAGAGACTGAGAGAGCTAAACATGTGTTTCCTCAGCCTCTCTTACAACTAGCGGTGGCCACGAGATGCACTCCTGGTCAAGGAGACTGGGGCAGAAGCCTACTACGAATCTGTCCAGATCATTTTTGCTTTCCTAGTAAACAAAAGATAGGCTCCCTGGCCCTGCCCCTTCTTCCTTCATCCTGTCTTGGATGTAGATGTGTTATCTGGAGCTGCAGCAGCCATTTGGTCATCAGGAGGTAAAGACAGAGTTGCAGAGAGGCCACCTGTTTCCAAGTTCTTAATAAATAAGAAAAATCACCTCTTATTTGTGATCCACTGCTAGGTTTTCTACTCTTTGCCCTGAAATAATTGGTAATTTATACAGAAGGTGTAATTATTTCTATCTGGGTGGCTCTAGAAAAAGGCTTTATGGAGGAGATAATCCTTGAACTAAATCTTGAAAGATGCCTGAATGTCACCAGGCAGAGCAGAGGAGGGAAAGGCACGGCAAGCAGAAGGCAGAGCCTGAGCAGAGGAACGAAACCCGCCGCACGTTCTGCCTACGCAGTGATTCCAGAAGGCTGTGCAGGGCTGCGGGTCCCAGGGAATAAGGAAGGGGCTCACAGTCAGTCCGGAGACAGAGCAGGCTGCAGATGGTCTTGTAAGCCACACAACGCAAGCGAGGTGGAGGCGCTCCCCCGGGCCTGTGCGCAGGGGTGAGCAGTCCAGGGAAGTGGGCCCTACCGGACGCGGGTAAGTGTGAGCGCCACGAGGCCTGGTTGGTCTCCACTGCACAGAGGGCCACGTCTCGGCCATGACACCGGGCAGACACGGGTTTGCGGGGCTCTGCCGGCAGACAGGCACGTGACCATGGCAGCTCTGCGATGGCCCTGGCCTGATTCTCTCGTCTATAAGACACACTTCACAGGCGATGGCTGCGACTTAACGAGATGACGGACCAGGTACACAGCCAACCCAAACCAGGAACTCTTCCAAAGATCTGCATCCCTGATCAGACCAAAGACAGACGCTGGGAGCGAAGCTCATCTTCCGCACCCCGGCCAGCCTGTCCTACCTGACGATGGGAAGTTTGGTGAAGGGCACCGGGGGCAGCGTGAGGCCATCGGGGAGGGTGATGAGCTCCATGGTTCCGGGACACTTGGAGGTATAGTTCTCCAGGCTTTGCGTCACGTCCTTTTTTTCTGATGAGAAAATAAAAACAAAATAAAGGTTAATTAAACCAAAGAAAAAGGGGGGAGGGGGGTTGTTTTGCTCTATTTTATTTTTTTGAGCAAAAATTAAATTCTTAACCCAAATCCTTAACAGTCCAGTGAGTCCAGTCTTCTGACAGAAATAAAGGGGCAGTGACCAAGAGACAAAAAGAAAATAGCAGCTTTATTCAATTTATTTAAATAATCACTAGCAGCTGCTCCATTTAAGGGCCTGTGTATAAAAAGGAAATTAAGTTACCATCTTCTAGGAGATTTCATTTTCCAAGATAATGGATCCTTATCAAATTCCAAGAAGGTCAATGGGCAGGCAGGACTGGAGAATATTTTATTACTTAATAAATATTTTTCCAGCAATTACTAGGTACCAAGCAAAATGCCAGGCCCTGTCCCCAAGGAGTGTACAGTCCATCTGTATAACAGATATTTAAGCAAATAATTACAAATCAGTATTTTTATGTAAAAGTAGAGCTTTGTGAGATAAGGCTGGTTTTCTCCACCCCATCCCCGTCCCTTTCACTAGGAGAGAGGAGAAGAGGATGCAAGGAATAGTGAATAATGTTTGCCTATCACCCATGACGCACCCTAGACACGTGCTCACGGGCTCTGTAACACTCCGGAGCTCAAGGGCGCTTCCTGCTGGAAAACTCCAAGTAACTCGGGAAGGCAGGCATCAACTGTGCCCATTTTGCAAACGAGAAAACCGAGCCCAACTGAAGTTAAAGGTCGTGTCAAAAATCCCGTGTTTGGCCCTCAGCCTGTGGTCTCCTCACTCCCACGCTGTTTGGAAGAATTCAGGAGTCAGGAATCGGGGGTTCGCTCCTGGCCTGTTTCCTGTCACTGCTGGCAGGGAGGGTGGAGGACCTGGAGAGAAGAGGGACAGAGGGGCGCAGCCATGGGGGCGAGACTTCGGGCCATGAAGTTAGACCAGGTTCCAGTACACGGCTTGGTCTTTCCCCATCCGTGGTGTGACCACCTGAGGGGAAACCTTAACCTCCCATCTAAAGAATTTCTAAGGGTGAATTAAAAACAGTGGCTGGTGGACATGAGATTGAGCTCAGAGGAACGATGACACCGTCACCACCGTCATACCGGTGCCTGCAGGGAATGCGAGGATGTCACAGAGAGTGGTACAGGGCTGCTCGGTGAGGCTGCAGGCTCCACTGACCGGCGACCACACAAAACAAGATCCAGGCAGAGAATGCCTAGATCTCAGGCACATATATTAATGGGTTAACTGTGCCACGGGGCTTTTCTGTGCCTAAGCATCATTCCTTAGAGAGCAGGAGGGCAGAAAAGCAACCAGAATTAATCTGGATATGACACAGTAATGTTAATTTGCAGCATGAACAAAATTCTTTAAATAATCAAATCATCTTCAATTTACAGGTGACAAATCTCCCAAGGGGCTCCCGCTGATAACATATAAGTGACTTAATTTGCCTAATGTTGGGTAGAGCACTCGTGGTTTAGGTACCTTATTATAAGGCTGAATTACGCTCTCCCAGTAAACCCTGCTGAAATGAAGAAAGGAATGAACCTATTAGTGACGCCCGATGCCACCTGCAAAGTTACCCAAGAGGGAACAGTACCCGGGGTGTCCTGCTCAGCTGGCTGCAGAGAACAGGACAGACACGCGGGGACGCAGACAGCCATGGGCCTCACTGCAGGATCTCCTACTGGGAACCTCCCATGTCTGTGCTTTAGCCTCTTCTTTGGGGCACTGTTCGCTGGAAGCCTTTCCCATGTTGGGTATAAGACTGGCTGTGGAAGCCAGGTGAAGCGGTCAACACCCCATATGCATTTATTCCCCTCGGTTTCAACAGGGCCCTGCTCTCCAGCTGTGCCTGTGACTCCAGCACACATGCTTTCTTTTTACTCCATCGGGCGAAATACTAATCTTCTGCGGAGACGGCAGAGGGACAGCCACCTGCCTCCGGAGCAGAGAAGGAGATCTGGGGATACAATCAACTCATGAGATGCTTTACAGCTAATTCTCCCACCGCCATGGCCCTCATCACATCACCCCCGGAGCACCGCTGCCTCCTGGGTCCTCTTCCCTGCTTTCCCACTACCTGACAACTTCACTGTCACTTTAGTGGGGTTTCCAGGGTTAAATGCTTATGTTCAATTGTCAGTGTGGTCCATCCGTTAGAAAGTTCTCATCAACCTCTCTCCTGATGGATTTGAGCATCTGCTGTACGTTGTTGCCCAGATCTATTTTTATCAAGGATTACAAAGTGGTAATTTTTTAATTCTCTAATTAAAAAGGATTTTCCCTCATCAACCGTTTGGTGATCCTGAAACAGACGACACAGAAAGGAGGGCTGACAAATGAGTCTTTCCCTTCATTTACTGGAGAGAGAACTGGTGTCCCTACCACCTCCAATGATGACCAGTAAGTCGTACATGACTCAGTGTCACCATGCACTGGTGGATTTTTATATGTTTGGTATTTCAGTTGGCTTCCATCACATTCTTTTTTGATGTTCAAACTGTCCCATCTTTGGCCAGTGGGAGCCCTTGCAGGTTGGTTCCTATGTCTTTAGAGAAGGCCCAAGATTGTCAACAGCTTGCTATCTTTCTGGCTCATTTCCAGCCTCAGGCCTAGAATCCATTTTCCAAGGAGCGCAGGATCCTTTCAGTGTTTAGAGATCAGAATCTGGAGGCTGGGTGCTCAACGCCACCAGATTCTCCTTGTCTCTCTAGGTCTTGACAAAACACAGGTCCGCTTACCAAATTTTTTAAGTGGTGAGACTGTGATTTTTTCTTTAAATTTCGTTTAAGTTCTGACAGCTAAAAATCAAGGTCATTGGACTACAAGTTCCTTAAAGGGAGAGCATCTTGTCACCTTTTTTGGTTTTCCCCTAATTTGTCAAGAGTATTTAGATGACAAAAGGTGTTAAAGAGCTATGTGTTAGTTGGCTGGCCTCATTTATCCAAAGAGGTAGGACAGAATCAATCTGCGGGCAAGAGTTAAATAAAATAATAAAATGAACACAGGTGCTCCGTCCACACAGTGCAGAGTAACAGCCGCTGATTCACCAGCAGAAGCCAGGCTGTGCAGGCTGACCACCTCCTCACCTTTTCTTTGTGCACCTCACGCGGTGGAAACCACAAAGGGGCTCTGGGTGCCACGTGTCGACACTAAGGACCGTGGCCCCCACCGAGGTGATTCTTCTCCAGGTGTTTTCTACTTCAACAAGCAGCTGAAATAATCATGTGATGCATTCCACCACTCACTACTACTTGTATCACTTTTTCTTCACTCATCAAGTTACTGTTTTCCTTCCTCTTTGTTTAACCTTACCTGACTTTACTCATTCAAGCCCTCATCCACTCAGCTTCCATCAAACACCTACTATACGCCCACAGCATTGAGCACCAGGCACACAGAAGCACGACAGGCTCTACTTTTGGGGTGTCCCAAGTTGAAAGAGCACACGATGTCAAGAAGACATTACGACTCCTTATCAGTGACTTTACAGAGAGGCAGGATCAAAGTCTGGGAGAAGAGCACATGGGACATGTAATTTGGCCAAAGAAGGTTTTATAGAAGAGGCAACATTTGGTCTTTGCCAAGGGTCCTGGGACTCAGAGCAAAAACAATGAGTGCGTTATTTGGACCTTTTGCTATGTTAAAAGGAAAATATGACAAAAATACGGACAGAGGATGAATAAGGACATATGCAGCAGCACAGGGACCTGCCATGGGAAAGGCGAGGGGACTGCTGCGGGCGAGGACGGTACTGGCTTTGCGGTACACTGACTGTCAAATATTGATACTTTACACAGGTCTTCAATGCGGGACCTTCTCTGGAACATAGGACTCCTCAGAGACTTGTGACAGTTGCTGTAGAAATTTCACTACTGACAACACATGATGAATACACGGTTGCTGGGCAGAAAAGGAGGCTTCACGTCCAAGGGAAGAAATGTAGAAACACTCAGAGACAAAAAATGACAGACTAAGCTCAGATCTGCTGCAGGCAGTTTTCACTTCTACAATATGTCCACAGGGACCAGCACTGTTCTTAGCACAAAGTGCTGCAGAAATACTTGCAGTCCTTACCCACAATTACACATACTGAGCACGTGCTCTGCACCGAATCTTGTGCTAGGCTCTCCAGAGTATAAAATCTTCAAGGCAAGGGATCCTGCGACACAGCAGAACTTCAAAATGTTTTCATGTGAAATAGGTATATACCCTCCCACAAAATTCCTGTCCTGGAAGGAGAGCCTGGGCATTATTATCTCCCTTTTAAAGGTGATAAAAATGAACTCAGGGACAACCTGGGAAATTTGATTGTGGAATAGTGCTAAATGCTACCAAAAATAATTATTAATGTTTGGGTATAACATTAACATTGTGGTTATATTAGGAAATGTCCATTTTTTTTTTAGCAATGCATACTAAAGAGTAAAGGTGTAAAATGAAATGATGCCTCTGGGACTTTCTTTAAAATAATTCAACAAATAGAAAAAGTAAGAGATGAAGTAAATATATAAAGATCTTGATAACCATCGAATCTGGGTGACTATTACATGCAGATTCATTTTATTGTTCCTTACACCTCTATGTTTGAAATTATTTCATAGTAAAAATATTTAATGAGCTTGAGGAAGTGAAATGATTTGCTCGAGGTCATACAGAGAGGAACAGATTTGAGACTCAGATCCCAGCTGACTGAGTCTTCCCATCCCCACAGATTAGGCCTGACCACAGAGAGCCGGAGCTACCAAAACGGATAAGAGAGCTCAAGGCCATGGTGGCTGCTCACCTTTGTTCCATGTGCCAAACTGGAATGAAGCCTGTGATCAATCTGAACGTGCTCCTAAGCACGTGATGTGGTCAGTGGGAAGTGATGACTCCTTAATTAATTTCACTAAAAATCAACTGTCTTAGTCTACTCTGGCTGCCATAACGAAAGACCATGGATGGTAGCTTAAACAATAAACATTTACTTCTCACAGTTCTGGAGGCTGGGAAGTCCAAGATCAAGGTGCCAGTGGATGCAATTCCTGGTTTTCAGACATCCACTTCTCACTGCGTCCTCACCTGGCCTTTCCTCAGGTGCATGGGCACAGAGGGAGAAAGAGCTCTGTGTCTCCTCGTCTTCTTGTAGGGCACTAATCCCAACATGAGAGTCCCACCCGCTTGACCTAATCTAAACCCAATCACCTCCCAAAGACCCCACCTCCAAATACAATCACACTGGGAGTCAGGACTTCAATACATGAATTTGGAGGGGACACAAACATTTAGCCCATAACATCAATAGATCTTATTCAATTCCAAACAAAACATCCAACAATTATTTCAGCCCAACTAGAGCACCTAATGCACTTGAGAGTTTTTTCCAACCCAGAAATTGAAAAAATCATGAAAACAGAACATTTTTAATAAACGCCTAGTTGCCACCAAACTAGAATGTTCCTTATAGAAGCAGAAAATATGATCACCAAAACTTTTGATCACAGGCCATTTGCCATTTCAAGACTTGACCCTGACATGAAAACCAGCACATCATGATTTTACAGTTTGTCTATTCTTGTCTCTTCTAAGTAATAATCTGAGACAACCATGTGCACATTAAGTCAGTTATGATATTAAAAACAGGTAGAGAATAGAAATAAGAGAAAAAAGTACATTTTTTCTTCCAAATATGAAATAAGAAAACTAAAGGAAGAGGAGGGGGAAAAAAAGAAGAATATAGGGAAGAGGAGAAAAAAAAAAAGAATACAGAGGAAAAAGTACAGGTATGGCCTGATACAGTCTGAAATGATACTTTGAGGATCGATTCTGACACCTTCACTTATAGAAATAAAAAACACAGTTAGTCTTTGAGTTGCTTTCATAAGAATATTATTGATCTTTCCATATCATAATGCTGAGACCTCTTAGAGGGTCCCAGTAAGCAGGACCCCTCTTGTCCAGCTCGTTTCTAAAAATAAGTTGACAACAAAACAAAGAGAAAAGATAGAGGCTAAAATATCACCATTACTACCATGTACAGACCATGCTAAAGGCCACAACACGGTTTCTTAGAAAGTGCAACTCCTTGCTGACACCAAGAATTGGGCAGATAGACCTTCCTGCCTAGACACAGGCTGTGCTGAACTGGGCACGCCCCTACCGCCCACCCAGGGGAGGCCAGGCCTGACCTCCAGCACTGAGCACAGAGAAGCACTTCCCGAGAGGAAGCAGAGCAGAGCGGATCACACTGGTTACTGGGACCAATCCTGCCATCAGGTAAATCATTCTACCTCTCCAGGGATGGAGTGGGGAGGCCTGCACTCACTCTGAGTTCCCTTCAAGGGAAAGGGACATTAGGGATTGTGAAGATTATGATTCTCCACTCACAAATAAGTGTATGTTATGCCATTTTACTAAGACATAAGTGAGCTTCAGGAAGAGGAAGTGATGAGCTCAAAGCCACAAAACTAGTAGTCTGGGAAGGTGGGGATCACCCTCAATCCGGGATCTCTGTAACACTACACCTGTTCATCCAACAGCACCTCACTGCCATGAAAAAGTTAATCTCCATTACAAACATCACTGTGACAACTTCCACTTCTGGAGTAGCTCATAGCAAACAACACTCCCACCAAGAAGTAAAAGAGCTAACGAAAAGTATTACAGAAGAGGAGGGGGCACTGGAGAGTTGTCAAGGCAACAAAGATTTGAGAGTCCAGAGGGAAGGGACACTCATGAAGATGAACCCCGTTCCTGCATCCACGTCATCCCTGGGAGTGTGTGTGGATTCTAGGCATGGAGAGAACCACCGCCAAGAGGCTGAGCAGCCAGCAGAGCCGGCGGCATCCTCACGGGGCAGGGAGAGCAACTGCATGTCACCGAGCCAGCGGGCCCGGAGCCAGGTGCCCGGGAGGAGCCGGGTCCCCGGACTCGCTGCACGGGTTCCCCTGGGGCTTTTTCCAATCAGCTCTGCCGGACAGAAGGCTGCCAAATCCATCTGAAAGTGACTCAGAAGAGAGGGCAGTTCAAACGGAAAGAGTGACACCAGATGGCCTTGCCACACTATGGGAACAGCTGCATGAGTTATAATAGGGGCCTTTTAAAAACCCATCAGAAGGGGAACATAAATGAACTAAATTCTGGAAAGTGGCAAGCCTTTCCCAGGAGAGAAGACCCACAGCTGCTTTCGTCCCTGGCAGAGCAGTAGGAGGAAATGAGGAGTCAGACAAAGAGGAAGGGAAGGAGAAAAGCGCTGAACTTTTCACAAACTACTCCCAACTGCCCATGGTGGGGACAATGGATTCCAACTCACAGGAGCCCAGTCACCAAGCAAGTCTACACACTCATCCTTCCCCTGGGCCTTCGCAGAGGGTGTAGCACACTGCAGGCTGGGGGCTGAGAGGAAGACCCCCTCCTGAGGTGCTCAGAACCTTCCCCAGATGTAAGGCAGCTGCCCGCAGAAATCTGGGCAAGCCAGGAGAGCTGAGAGGCGCACTGAGGTGCGATGCACTTTCTCCAAGTAAAAGCAGAGAGGCCTGCTGAGCCCGGGGCAGGAGAATGAGAGGGACCCCTTCCTCCAAGGCCAAGGCCATTAAAGGCCGGAGCAGGACAGAGGAGCTGAAAGAAATCCCTCCAAGGCACCAGGGACATTCACTGCGAGCAAGAAAGTGGCCTACAGAAAGCTGAGGCAGGGTGGAGAGGAAGCACACAGAATGCAGAAAGCCAGAAGTGGGACTGGAGACCAAAGAGAGCCCCCCTAAACCCACCAACTGTGCCACCTGGCTTAGAGCAGAGAACGATGGCCTGTGGTGGGAAAGCTGGCGGCTGGCTGTAAAGCACAGGGGGACCCCCACAGTCTCCCCTGCACCCACAGCCCACGCCCTGTAAAAGGTCTAATCCTGACCCCACCCTCCAAACGCCATGAGCTATCAGTGAGCCACAGCAAAGCCTACGCCCAGCTCAGCTACACGTTAGACTTGGCAAGGATCCGACAGTGAAGCCAACAGAAGAGGCAGCGCCTTTTTCTGAGGGTCAGCATTATTCACCTCACTCTCCACTGGTCTTTAATACACCAAGTACAAAAAGGGAAGTAGTATAATATTATTTGAAGGTAGACTGTGGTCAGAGATGCACACTGTAATCTCTAGAGCAAGTAAGAAAAAAATAGAGATGTGGCTTTAAAGCCAATAGAGAAGACAAAATAGAACACAGAAAATATTTTCTTCTCCTAAATAAAGGCAGAAAAGGAGAAAAAGAAGAAAACAAAGACAAACAGAAAACAAATATCAAGATGGTAGACTTAAACTCATCCATATAAGACTTAGATTAAAAAAAAACAAGACCTGGGCTTCCCTGGTGGCGCAGTGGTTGAGAACCTGCCTGCCAATGCAGGGGACACGGGTTCGAGCCCTGGTCTGGGAAGATCCCACGTGCCGCAGAGCAACTAGGCCCGTGAGCCACAACTACTGAGCCTGCGCGTCTGGAGCCTGTGCTCCACAACGAGAGAGGCCGCGATAGTGAGAGGCCCGCGCACTGTGATGAGGAGTGGCCCCCACTTGCCACAACGAGAGAGGGCCCTTGCACAGAAACGAAGACCCAACACAGCCATAAATAATAAATAAATAAATAAAATAAAAAATAAAAATTGAGATGTGATTCATATGCCATAAAATTCATTAAAAAAAAAAAAAAAAAAAACAAGACCTAACCACATGGACTTTACACTCTTATGGAACAGTCTTTAAATGTGAAGATACAGGGAAAATAAAAGAATGGGGACAAAAGACATACCACACAAACACAAGAAGTAAACATAATGAATCTACTGCAGCAATATTAATATTAAACAAAGGAGATTTCAATGTAAGCAAAGGGATAAACAGGTACATTTCACAATGGAAAAAAGAGTCAATTCATTAAGAAGGTATAATACTACTAAATGCTCAGCCATAAAAAAGAATGAAATAATGCCATTTGCAGCAACATGGATGGACCTAAAGATTATCATACTAAGTGAAGTCAGAGAAAGGCAAATATCGTATGACATCACTTACATGTGGAATCTAAAATATGATACAAATGAACATATTTATGAAACAAACAGACTCACAGACACAGAAAACAAACATGGTTACCAAAGGGGAAAGGGGAGGGGGGGATAAATTAGGAGTTTCGGATTAGCAGATACAAACTACTATATATAAAATAAACAACAAGGTCCTACTATATAGCACAGGGAACTATATTCAATATCTTATAATAAACATAATGGAAAAGACTATGAAAAATAATATATACTTGTATAACTGAATCACTTTGCTGTACACCAGAAACTAACACAACATTGTAAATCAACTATACTTCAATTTAAAAAAATACTAAATATATATGTACTCCACAATAGAGCTTCAAAATACATGAAGCAAGACCTGATGGAATTAAAGGAATAGAAAGATTCACAATTTTTCTACAGTTGGAGGCTTTAACACCCCTCCAATAAAATAATTAACAGTAGCAGACAATCAATAAAGATGTAGATGACTTGAGCAAATTATCAAACAACTTCTCCTAATTAGCATTTATAGAACACTATACCCATCAACTGCAGAATACAAATTCTTTTCAAGGGCTCACAGACAGTTCATCAGGATAGTCCATATGCTGGGCCATAAGGCAATTCTCAATAAATCTAAATACACTGAAATCACACACAGTATGTACTTTAACCATACGTCATTAAAACAGAAATCAGTGACAACAGCACATCTACCAAAGTTCCAAATACTTGAAAATTAAGCAACATACACGTAGGTCCAAAAGAACACAACGGAAATGTTTTAAAATATTTCTAACTGAATGGTAATAAAAATACAACTTATCAAAATGTGTAAGATATGCCTGAAGCAGCACTTAGAGGGAAATTAATAGTTTTAAATGATGATATTAGAAAAGAAGAAAGGCCCAAAATAAGTTAAGTCTCCAATGTAAAAGCTACGAAAAAAAAACGAACCACAAAACTAAACCCCAAGTCAGTAGAAAGGAGATAATCAGTGAAATAGAAAACAGAGAACGATTTTCAAAAATCATCCAAAAAGTTGGTTCTTTGAAAAGATTAATAGAATTTATATACCCCTAGCAAGGCTGATCAAGAAAAAAGGAGAAAAACATAAATCACCATTTTGGAGAATAAGAAGGGGGCATATCCTACATTCATTAAGAGGACAACAAGAGAATGTCATAAATGACCATATGCCAACAAATTTGACACCTGAGATGAAAAAGACAAGTTCCTTAGGGGAAAAATAACCAAAAACGACACAAGAAAAAACTATCTTAATAACCCCATATTTATTAAAGAAATTGAATCTGTAATCAAGAACTATCCCACAAAAACTGCTATCCCAGATGGCTTCACTCATTAATTCTATCAAACATTTAGGAAAGAAATAAAAAAGTCTTTCAAACTCTTTCAGGAAACAGAGAACGGAATACTTTCCAACCTGTGTTATATAGCAAGCATAGCCCCAATACCAAAATCTGACAAACAATTAAAAGAAAATCAAATTATATACCAGAAGCAGCATGAAATTTTCAGCAATCTCATGGAACTAAAGAGACAGATGTGAGAGTTAGGGACCCACCAAGGAGAAGGGACCCCAGGAAACTTCCCAGGTTCTCGGTTACCACCCACAATGGGCTGCACAATAAGAGTCGGGGGGTAAGCCCAGACCTTTTAAAAAACTGCTGCAAGGAGCCTCAAGCCAGTTTGGTGCCTGATTAGACTGAAGTCATCCACCCTCCTGCTACCTGCCAGAAGAGAAGAGAAATCCTCTTTGAAAGAAGATGACATCATAAAGAACCCTGCAGTTTTCTACATAATATCCAACATTTAACTTAAAAATGACTAGGTATACTAATTAACGGGACCAATTTAAAAAAAAAAACAGATAATAGAAACAGGCCCAGAAGTGACCCAGATATTGGTGTCATCGAACATAAACTTTAAAATAAGTAATTAATATGGTTTTTAAAAAAAGATAAGATGATGAATTTCACTAGAGAATTGATACTTACAAAAAATAATCAAACAGGAATTCTAGGAATAAAAGATACAACTTAAATTAAGAGATCAATACATGGATCTAAGCAGCTAAGACACAGCAGAAAGGTCAGTAAAACATGACCATATTTACATCTTCTCATCTTTTTAATGACAAGTTAGGTAGGAACACCTAAATGGTGTACATTTTTTTCTTCAAAGAACTGCTGTTTTCAGGTCCAACCCACAGCATAGTTTCAAATGTTCTGTAACGTGGTAGATGGGCTTTAAAAGTTACCCAGGAAACAAAATGAACCCAAATTAAGCCTGGAGCAAAGAAATAAATTGATCAGAAAATCGCTATAATCCTTTGTATTCTGTGGAAACTCAAAACTCTTTAACCAGATAGGAGAGTAACATGGCTGTGAGTCTCCATCTTGAGTCTTATCTCCTTGTTACATTTTTAATTCATAATACCAAACACAATTATTTTGTAAGTTAATATAATTGCTTTTAAAAGTCTAAAATAATGTCAACACCTTTAACCTGAAATTAAATTCACTGGGTTAGTCTGAAAGAATAATTGTTATGGTAAATTTAAATCAGTGTATAGAAAATCATAACCCAGGAAACATTTTTTAAACCCTTTGCTCTTGTGATATGAGGTTCATTAATTCTTCCCAGACCTTCCTACTTCAAAAATAGGGTCTCACTGGGGCTTCCCACCATTCAGTGGTTAAGAATCCGCCTGCCAATGCAGGGGACACAGGTTCGAGCCCTGGTCTGGGAAGATCCCACATGCTGCAGAGCAACTAAGCCCGTGCGGCACAACTACTGAGCCTGCGCTCTAGAGCCCACGAGCCACAACTACTGAGCCCACGTGCCACAACTACTGAAGCCCGCATGCCTAGAGCCCGTGCTCTGCAACAAGAGAAGCCACTGCAATGAGAAGCACACACACCACAATGAAGAGTAGCCCCCGCTAGCCGCATTTAGAGAAAGCCCATGCGCAGCAACAAAGACCCAACATGGACAAAAATTAACAGCTAAAATAAAAAAAAAATAGGGACTCATAGATAGAATTTACACCAATGTGCTATTTTAAAGATCCAAGTCATCTATCCATTTTACATATTAATTGACATTACCAAGATTAAGGTCTGTAATTTTCACATTTTTACATTGCAAGTAATAGAAATGTAACTGAAATTGGCTTAAACAATAAGGGGATTTCTTTGTTCAATGAACTGTAAGTCCAGCACAAGGTCAGGCTTCAGGGTCAGCCTGATTCAGAAGCTCAGGGACATTATCAAGGACCTAGTTTCTTTCCCTTTCTCCGCCCTACTTGCAGTGGTGTCAGCTCTTCCTCATGGACGCAGACGGCTGCCGACAACTCCCAGGAAGAACATGCTTGCTCATGCATGTCCACGGCGTGTGTGAGAGAGAGGCCAGGGGAGCTTTGGGAAGCTTTTTCAAAAAGGCAAGAAAGCGTCTTTCTCAAAAGCACCAAGCAAGCCTGTCCTCCTGTTTCACCAGCCAAACTGTAACATGCCCGGAGAATGATACTCCCCTGATTAGGTTAGGACTGGATTCAGATTCCTCTACAGTACAATGGCCACTAAGAGGGAAGCACTGATTCACAAATAGAAAACAGAAATCAGGGTAGTTTCTAATAGGTGGGGATTAATGTAGGAAGGCCCTAAAGACCACTGCAGTCATTACTTCCCAGTGCCTCCACTTGGTGCTCGGCTCTGTCATATTGGGTTTGCTGGTTCAGAGGCAGGGCACATAACATACAGGTGGCCTGTATGCCTCCTCAGCAGCAATGACCACGAAGCACCTCAACCACTAATGATCAGGTGATCACTTTGCCTGTCCCCCAACCCCATGCTCTGACACCCATGGCAAGCGGTTCCCAACATGCTAACGTCTCAACAACTTCTCTCCATTCAGTCAGAAAACATCCTTAATGATGACTTTGTGCATTACTTACTTTCTCTTTTGGTCATAAAAAGAAACATGATGGAGTGACGCAGAAGACAACTGTAGGACCCCCGTGCACTACTGTAAAATGGAGCAATCATTGCGGAAAACAGTATGGCAGTTGCTCAAAAAGTTAAGCACTGAGTTACCGTGGGATCCAGCAATTCCACTTCTGGGGATCTACCCAAAAGAACTGAAAGCAGGGATTCAAACAGATACTTGTACGCCATGTCCATAGCAGCCTTATTCAAAACTGCCAAGAGCGGAGAAGCAGCCCAAGTGTCCGTCAATGGATGAATAAACAAAATTTGGTATATCCGTAAAATGGAATATTACTCAGCCTTACAAAGGAGGAACATTCTGATCTACGTTCCAACATAGATGAACCTTAAGGACATTATGCTAAGGGAAATAAGCTAGTCACAAAAAGAAAAAATACTATATAGATTCTACCTATACAAGGTACCTAGAACAGTCAAATCCATACAGACAGAAAGTAGAGTAGACATTACTAGGGGCTGGTAGCAGGGATGAGAGTTATTGTTTAGTGGGTACAGAGCTACTGTTTGAGATGATTAAAAAGTTCCAGAAATGGATAGTGATGACAGCACAACATTATGAATACACTAGATGCCAATGAATTGTACACTTATAAATAGAATGGCAAATTTTATGTCTATCTTACCACAATTTTTTAAAATATCAATGAAAAACTAATAATAGTACGTGCCAAGCATGGTAAAAGGTCCTGTAGATACAGAGATATTTAGACACAATCAAGGATGCCACAATCTAATTAACTCTACATATTATTTATGATTTAGAGTAAAAAGGATTTGATGTCCGAATGGACACAGGCATTGCAGAGGATGTGGGAGACAAGCCTGTCACCAAGAGGAAGGGCTCTGGAGTGACAGGTGGAGGACAGGGTCATTGACCAAGATGCAAACCCAGGATAAGAGAAAAGTCAGGGGTCATCTGATCTGAAGACAGTGGTTTAGACATGTCGAATGTGAAGCATGCAGGTACTACCCAGAAGGATGAAAAGACCCAAAAAGCTGTTGGACGATGATTAGGAAAGTAGACTCAGAACAAGATGGAATCCCAAGCACCACAAAAATCAGCAAAGATAACACTTCCTAGGTGAAGTGTAAAGGTGACGGAAGGAAAACAGAGGGTCTAAGGACAACATTCCGGGGAACACAGAGGTTAAGGGCAGTGAGAAAAGAAGAACTAGTAAATGGGTTTGAAAAGAAACAATCCTAGAAGTTCAGGATGAGACTCAAGAAGCCAAAAGATGAGTTTTTCTGGAAAGAAGAGAAATGGAGGTGAAAAGGATAGAAAGGTCAATTAGGATGAGACTAAAAACCCATCGCCACATGTAGGAGTTACATGCTCATCTGCCATCTTCAAAAGAAACTAGTGGGTGCAGGAACCCAACAGCAACAAATTAAGAATCAGGTGGGAAGTGAGTAGGCGATGGCTGGTCCCCTGGGCAGCAAGTTAAAGCACCTACAGGCAGCAGCATAAAAGCCAGGTGCCCCAGAGGGGCTTCCCCTGCATTGTCATACTCAACAGTACCACTTACCCAGTAAGCAACACGCTACCCTTAGCCCAACTGTAGGGATGAGAACACTTAGCCAAGATCCCAGATCTTTTTTTTTTTTAATGTTTTAATGAGTTATTAAAGAATTATAATTTTTCAATAGTGTTGGTATTGTTATTTTTATTTATTTATTTTTTAACATGTAATATGTGGGAGGTTCTTGGTATTTTAATTATTATTTATTTATTTATTTATTTTTGGCTGTGTTGGGCCTTCGTTTCTGTGCGAGGGCTTTCTCCAGTTGCGGCAAGTGGGGGCCACTCTTCATCGCGGTGCGTGGGCCTCTCACCATCGTGGCCTCTCTTGTTGCGGAGCACAGGCTCCAGACGCTCAGGCTCAGTAGTTGTGGCTCACGGGCCTAGTTGCTCCGCAGCATGTGGGATCTTCCCAGACCAGGGCTCGAACCCGTGCCCTGCATCGGCAGGCAGATTCTCAACCACTGCGCCACCAGGGAAGCCCCAAGAATTATAATTTTTTGCTGTGATAGTGATGTTGTTTTTATGGGATGGATTTATTTATCTATCTATCTATCTATCTATTTATTTATTTATTTAGCTGTGCTGGGTCTTAGTTGCTGTGTGTGGGATCTAGTTCCCAGACCAGGGATCGAACCCAGGATCTATCTATCTATCTATCTATCTATCTATCTATTTATTTAGCTGTGCTGGGTCTTAGTTGCTGTGTGTGGGATCTAGTTCCCTGACCAGGGATCGAACCCAGGCACCCCGCATTGGGAGCACAGAGTCTTAACTACTGGACCACCAGGGAAGTCCCCCAGATCTCTCTTCTGAGGTCACATTGCCAGTGAGCAGGCTGAGATTTCAAGTCCGGGGTCCTCACACCTAGTGCTCTTCCCACCATTCAGAGTGACTTCCTTGGGCATCATTGTGCCCATTTTACAGATAGGGAATTTGAGGCTTGGAATGGTCACGTGAACTCTCCTGGGGTCATGCCAGTAATAAGTTGCTAAATTATATTCATACTCAGAGCTATGAGCTCAAACTTTTTGCTTTTTCCATTTCATTGTGCTGCCCACCCAGATTGCCTCAATATGTGAAAATACAGAAGAAAACACAGATATCTTGAAACGTGATATCCAGCAAGTTAAGCACCTGACAAGCAAGAAAAATCAACTTGGCTTTTCTTCACTCTGCAAATACATCCAGGCAGCATAATGGTCCAACTACAAAGGCTGAAAGAGTCACGTGCCACCACTACAAAGATGAATGATCTTGCCAAACCAGCAGATACAGAATAAGCCCTGTCATGTACCAAGAAAACAGGCCTCTCCGTAACAGGAGACTGATTGAATCAGATAAACCTGCACTGAGCCACATTAACTGCTTCCTATCAGTGTTGCTTTATACTTGTTTTTCACTTAATTTACATAGTGACAGGTTGGAGGCCCGGAGAAGCAATCATTCAAGTAGACAAGGAGACTAAATATTTTCCCTTGTTCTTTTCAAGCATATAAACATGCTCTACCAAAACGAAAGGCAATGATGTTAAGCCATCAGCTTTTACTTAACCATCTATTTAAAACGCTACCTAGAAAAATTTTAAATATCTCTAGAGATCTCAATATAACTCCCAGAAGGGAAAATGATCTTAAGAATAGACACTTAATAAATAATTAGAAAGAATCTGCACACCCAATTATGAAGTAATGGTTGGATAAGCCATGGTGCAGAAACATAATGCAAATTTATGCAATCATTAAAAACGGCATTTATAAAGAGTCTGCAATAATATGAAAAATGTCTTACGATACATGGAAAATCAGAATTCAAGATAATATTTTTGAAATAAATGAAATTTCAAAAATCAATCCAATTTGTTTTAAATAGAAAATGAAACAAAAGAAATACACTAAAACGTTAACAGTGTTGTGTGTTTGCCCATGTAGGATTATAATCGATTTTTTCCTTTCTGTTTATACATTTCAAGACTTCTAAAAGGAACATACATTATTTGTATAATAACAATTATTCCAAAACTACTCAAAATTGAGTTTTCAGAAAGTTTTCTAAAGAAAAATCGGGGCTTATTTATCAACATTACATAGGAGTGAAGAAAGTAGCACCCTACAACATCAATGGAGTAAGGAGCTTTTGAGGTTCCCCACTCTGACAGAGGTGTTTACTGTAAGGACACGTACAGCCCTTCCCAGCCCCACAGCTGTCCTTGGCAACACTTAGAAACCACAGCAGCAGCAGCGACCGACATTTAATGAGGACTTACTACATGCCAGGCACTGTGCGAAGCACTCTCCAGGTCTTATCTCATTAAATCATCCGAAAACCTAAAGGAAGAGGTGCCCCTGCTCTCCCTGTTTTACAGGTTAGCAAACTGAAGCTTAGAAAGGTTTTATTCTAGGTCAGTGTGCCTTCCACTTCCCCACCAGGCTCTCATTTGTAATCAGTTGCCAGGCTCAGCCAGCTCCCTTTCTTCTAAAACTATTTCGTATTTCACTCAACATCCCTTTAACAAATATCAAGTATCTGCCCTACAAAAGGAAAAGCCCTACCTTAAAGCACTCAGCTGGATCCCCACATCTTCAAGGACAACAAGATCTCCTAACTCCTCAGCCTCATTCTACAACTGGTGGGGTCTCAACAAATACATACTAAGAAAAAATTCAGGAAAGGTAGTGTTAAGTTAATTCAGTTCCGCATTTATTGACTATCTTCTTAGTAAAAGCATTGTCCAAAATGACAAAAGACGAAAGGTGTATAAGTAAGACACAGTCTGATCCCCAAGGAGCCTGTAATCTAGTGAGGGAACCAGATGGCAAAATTGATCTCAGGACATAATGAAACACTGCTTAATTGAGAACTAAGCAAGGTAATGAGGAGGTGAAGAGGAAGGAATTATTACCCTCTTAATAAGATGGGAAACAGGAAAAGTACAAGGACAGAGCAAGCTACCACAGAACAGCATGAAAAAACATATGATTTTAAAAGTTCCAATATATATGAAATACAGATTATGTAGATAGAGAAAGTATGAAATTAGGCTAAAAAGATGGTTTGAATCAAATCCTGAGCATCCTTGAGATGGAGTTGAGAATTTACTAGACGGAGGACAGGTAGTCACCGCAAGCTTCTTAAGGGGCAGAAGGATGTGATTTAGTTTGTGTTTCAGAGAGATAATTCTGGTTCCAGTGTGAAGAATAGATCAAAGGAGCAAAGGAAGGAACAGGACATGATGTTAGGAGTCTACTGCACCAATCCAAGAAACAGGTGTTGAAAATCTAGCTTTTATATATAGAATGGATAAATAAAAAGGTCCTACTGTACAGCACAGAGAACTACATTCAATATCCTATGATAATCTATAATGGAAAACAATATTAAAAAAAGAACGCATATATATGTATAACTGAATCACTTTGCTGCACAGCAGAAATTAACACAACACTGTATATCAACTATACTTCAACTTTAAAAAATACTGATTAAAAAACACAGTACAGGAATTTCCTGCCCTTACTTCAACTGCCCAGATTGTCTTCAAGCTTGCGGGATCTTGGTTCCCAGGCCAGAGTTTGGGACCAAGCTCCTGTGGTGGGAGCTCCAAGTCCAAACTGCTGGACTAACAGGGAAATTCAGACCCCAGGGAATATCAACTGGAGTGAGGCCTCCCGGAGGACCTCATCTCAGCACCAAGACCCAGATCTATCCAAATGCCTGCAAACTCCAGCACTGGACATCTCAGGCAAAAAACCAGTACAACAGGAATACAGCACCACCCATCCAAAAAAAAAAAAAAAATGGGGCTTCCCTGGTGGCGCAGTGGTTGAGAATCTGCCTGCCAATGCAGGGGACACGGGTTCGAGCCCTGGTCTGGGAAGATCCCACATGCCGTGGAGCAATTAGGCCCGTGAGCCACAGCTACTGAGCCTGTGCGTCTGGAGCCTGTGCTCTGCAACAAGAGAGGCCGCGATAATGAGAGGCCCGCACACCGCAATGAAGAGTGGCCCCCACTTGCCACAACTAGAGAAAGCCCTCGCACAGAAACGAAGACCCAACACAGCCATAAATAAATAAATAAATAAATGCTTTAAAAAAAAAATGAAATGACAAAAAAATATATTACAGACAAAGGAGCAAGGTAAAAACCTACAAAACCAAATAAATGACGATGAAATAGGCAACCTACCTGAAAAAGAATTCACAGAAATGATAGTGAAGATGATCCAAAATCTCGGAAACAGAATGGAGAAAATACAAGAAACATTTAACAAGGATCTAGAAGAACTAAAGAGCAAACAAACAATGATGAACAACACAATTACTGAAATCAAAAATACTCTAGAAGGAATCAAAAACAGAATAAATGAGGCAGAAGAACGGATAAATGAGTTGAAGAATAAAATGGTGGAAATAACTACCAGAGAGCAGAATAAAGAAAAAAGGATGAAAAGAATTGAGGACAGTCTCAGAGACCTCTGGGACAACATTAAACACACCAACATACGAATTATAGGGGTCCCAGAAGAAGAAGAGAAAAAGAAAGGGTCTGAGAAAATATATGAAGAGGTTATAGTCAAAAACTTCCCTAGCATGGGAAAAGAAATAGTCAACTCCAGGAAGCAAAGAGAGTACCATACAGGATAAACCCAAAGAGAAACACACCAAAACACATATTAATAAAAGTATCAAAATTTAAACAAAAAATATTAATTAAAAGCAGCAAGGGAAAAGCAACAAATAACATACAACAGAATCCACATAAGGTTAACAGCTGATTTTTCAGCAGAAACTCTGCAAGCCAGAAGGGAGTGGAAGGACATACTTAAAGTGATGAAAGCGAAAAATCTACAACCAAGATGACTCTACCCAGCAAGGATCTCATTCAGATTCGACAGAGAAATTAAAACCTTTACAGACAAGCAAAAGCTAAGAGAACTCAGCACCACCAAACCAGCTTTACAACAAATGCTAAAGGAACTTCTCTAGGCAGGAAACACAAGGGAACGAAAAGACCTACAATTACAAACCCAAAACAATTAAGAAAATGGTAATGGGAACATACATATCAATAACTACCTTAAAGGTAAATGGATTAAATGTTCCAACCAAAAGACATACACTGGCTGAATGGATACAAAAACAAGACCAATATATACGCTGTCTACAAGAGACCCACTTCAGACCTAGGGACACATACAGACTGAAAGTGAGGGAATGGAAAAAGATATTCCATGCAAATGGAAATCAAAAGAAAGCTGGAGTAGCAATTCTCATATCAGACAAAATAGACTTTAAAATAAAGACTATTACAAGAGACAAAGAAGGACACTACATAATGATCAAGGGATCAATCGAAGAAGAAGATATAACACTTGTAAGTATTTATGCACCCAACATAGAAGCACCTCAATACATAAGGCAAATGCTAACAGCCATAAAAGGGGAAAGCAACAGTAATACAATCATAGTAGGAGACTTTAACACCCCACTTTCACCAATGGACAGATCATCCAAACCGAAAATATATAAGGAAACACAAGCTTTAAATGACACATTAAACAAGATGGACTTAATTGATATTTATAGGACATCCCATCCAAAAACAGCAGATTACACTTTCTTCTCAAGTGCTCATGAAACATTCTCCAGGATAGACCATATCTTGGGTCATAAATCAAGCCTTGGTAAATTTAATAAAACTGAAATCGTATCAAGTATCTTTTCTGACCACAAGGCTATGAGATTAGATATCAATTACAGGAAAAAAACTGTAAAAAAAATACAAACAAATGGAGGCTAAACAATACACTACAAAATAACCAAGAGATCACTGAAGAAATCAAAGAGGAAATCAAAAAATACCTAGAAACAAATGACAATGAAAACATAACGACCCAAAACCTATGGGATGCAGGAAAAGCAGTTCTAAGAGGGAAGTTTATAGCCATATAATCCTACCTCAAGAAACAAGAAACATCTCAAATAAACAACCTAACCTTATACCTAAAGCAATTAGAGAAAGAAGAACAAAAAGAACCCAAAGTTAGCAGAAGGAAAGAAATCATAAAGATCAGATCAGAAATAAATGAAAAAGAAATGAAGGAAACAATAGCACAGATCAATAAAACTAAAAGCTCGTTCTTAGACTAGATAAACAAAATTGATAAACCACTAGCTAGACTCATCAAGGAAAAAAGGGAGAAGACTCAAATCAATAGAATTGGAAATGAAAAAGGAGAAGTAACAACTGACACTGCAGAAATACAAAGGATCATGAGAGATACTACAAGCAACTATATGCCAATAAAATGGACAACCTGGAAGAAATGGACACATTCTTAGAAAAGCACAACCTTCCGAGACTGAACCAAGAAGAAACAGAAAATATAAACAGATCAATCACAAGCACTGAAATTGAAACTGTGATTAAAAATCTTCCAACAAACAAAAGCCCAGGACCAGACAGCTTCACAGGCCAATTCTATCAAACATTTAGAGAAGAGCTAATACCTATCCTTCTAAAACCATTCCAAAATATAGCAGAGAGAGGAACACGCCCAAACTCATTCTATGAAGCCACCATCACGCTGATACCAAAACCAGACAAAGATGTCACAAAAAAAGAAAACTACAGGCCAACAACTCTGATGAACATAGATGCAAAACTCCTCCACAAAATACTAGCAAACAGAATCCAACAGCACATTAAAAGGATCATACACCATGATCAAGTGGGGTTTATCCCAGGAATGCAAGGATTCTTCAGTATATGCAAATCAATCAATGTGATACACCATGTTAACAACTGAAGAATAAAAACCATATGATCATCTTAATAGATGCAGATAAAGCTTTTGACAAAATTCGACACCCATTTATGATAAAAACTCTCCAGAAAGTAGGCATAGAGAGAACTTACCTCAACTTAATAGAGGCCATATATGACAAATGACAGCAAACATTGTTCTCAATGGTGAAAAACTGAAACCATTTTCTCTGAGATCAGGAACAAGACAAGGTTGCCCACTCTCACCAATATTATTCAACATAGTTTTGGAAGTTTTAGCCACAGCAATCAGAGAAGAAAAAGAAATAAAAGGAATCCAAATCAGAAAAGAAAAAGAAAAGCTGTCACTGTTCACAGATGACATGATACTATACATAGGGAATCCTAAAGATGCTACCAGAAAACTGCTAGAGCTAATCAATGAATTTGGTAAAGTACCAGGATACAAAATTAATGCACAGAAATCTCTTGCATTCCTATACACTAATGATGAATAATCTGAAAGAGAAGTTAAGGAAACACTCCCATTTACCATTGCAACAAAAAG
The DNA here is from genome assembly GCF_949987535.1 of Balaenoptera acutorostrata. Lineage (NCBI taxonomy): Eukaryota > Metazoa > Chordata > Mammalia > Artiodactyla > Balaenopteridae > Balaenoptera > Balaenoptera acutorostrata. The sequence goes on along the minus strand of NC_080080.1, from coordinate 3,348,150 downwards.
AATAAAATACCTAGGAATAAACCTACCTAAGGAGAAAAAAGACCTGTATGCAGAAAACGATAAGACACTGATGAAAGAAATTAAAATGACACAAACAGATGGAGAGATATACCATGTTCTTGGATTGGAAGAATCAACATTGTGAAAATGACTATACTACCCAAAGCAATCTACAGATTCAGTGCAATCCCTATCAAACTACCAATGGCATTTTTCACAGAACTAGAACAAAAAATTGCACAATTTGTACAGAAACACAAAAGACCCCAAATAGCCAAAGAAATCTTGAGAAAGAAAAAGGGAGCCGAAGGAATCAGGCTCCTGGACTTCATACTATACTACAAAGCTACAGTAATCAAAACAGTATGGTACTGGCACAAAAACAGAAATATAGATCAATGGAACAGGATAGAAAGCCCAGAGATAAGCCCACACACGTATGGTCACCTTATCTTCAATAAAGGAGGCAAAAATATACAATGGAGAAAAGATAGCCTCTTCAGTAAGTGGTGCTGGGAAAACTAGAAAGCTACATGTAAAAGAATGAAATTAGAACACTTCCTAACACCACACACAAAAATAAACTCAAAATGGATTAAAGACCTAAATGGAAGGCCAGACACTATAAAACTCTTAGAGGAAAACATAGGCAGAACACTCTATGACATAAATCACAGAAAGATCCTTTTTGACCCACCTCCTAGAGAAATGGAAATAAAAACAAAAGTAAAGAAATGGGACCTAATGAAACTTAAACGCTTTTGCACAGCAAAGGAAACCATAAAGAAGATGAAAAGACAATCCTCAGAATGGGAGAAAATATTTGCAAAAGAAGCAACTGACAAAGGATTAATCTCTAAAATATACAAGCAGTTCATGCAGCTCAATATCAAAAAAACAAACAACCCAATCCAAAAATGGGCAGAAGACCTAAATAGACATTTCTACAAAGAAGATATACAGATTGCCAACACACACATGAAAGGATGCTCAACATCACTAATCATTAGAGAAATGCAAATCAAAACTACAATGAGGTAGCACCTCACACCAGTCAGAATGCCATTATCAAAAAATCTACAAACAATAAATGCTGGAGAGGGTGTGGAGAAAAGGGAACCCTCTTGCACTGTTGGTGGGAATGTAAATTGATACAGTCACTATGCAGAATAGTATGGAGGTTCCTTAAAAAACTAAAGACAGAACTACCATATGACCCAGCAATCCCACTACTGGGCATATACCCTGAGAAAACCATAATTCAAAAAGAGTCATGTACCACAATGTTCACTGCAGCTCTATTTACAATAGCCAGGACATGGAAGCAAACTAAATGTCCATTGACAGATGAATGGATAAAGAAGATGTGGCACATATATACAATGGAATATTACTCAGCCATAAAAAGAAACGAAATTGAGTTATTTGTAGTGAGGTGGATGGACCTAGAGTGTGTCATACAGAGTGAGGTACGTCAGAAAGAGAAAAACAAATACCGTATGCTAACACATATATATGGAATCTAAAATAAAAAATGGTTCTGATGAACCTAAGGGCAGGACAGGAATAAAGAAACAGAGGTAGAGAATGAACTTGAAGACACGGGGAGGGGGAAGGGTAAGCTGGGACGAAGTGTGACAGTGTCATTGACATATATACACTACCAAATGTAAAACAGATAGCTAGTGGGAAGTAGCCACATAGCACAGGGAGATCAGCTCAGTGCTTTATGACCACCTAGAGGGGTGGGATAAGGAGGGTGGGAGGGAGATGCAAGAGGGAGGGGATATGGGGATATACATATGCATATAGCTGATTCACTTTGTTATACAGCAGAAACTAACACAACACTGTAAAGCAATTATACTCCAATAAAGATGTTAAAGAAAAAAAAGAAGCAGACTTGGGTAAATAAATACTATTTTAGAAAAGGACCCATTCAGAATGAGTCTGAATCAACTCAGTTTATCCCAGTATATCTTGCAAATCTTAGACCATTGAGGGTATTACTGAAATCAGCTTGGAAAAGTGAGCTGTTTTCAAGGAGATAAAGGTTGTAAAATTTCAATTAATTAAATTTTTATTTAAGATAGTTCTGTAGCCTTTGGCATAAATCGAATGATTTTCTCCTTAAAATCTAACCTACTCAACCACCTAGTGGGGTGGGGTAGGGAGGGTGAGAGGGAGACCCAAGAGGGAGGGGATATGGGGATATATGTATACGTATAGCTGATTCACTTTGTGATACAGCAGAAACTAACACACCATTGTAAAGCAATTATACTTTAATAAAGATGTTAAAAAAAAATCTAACCTACTCACTAGGCAGCATTTTTGCATCTATGGCCATTATTCTGTCTGAGGCTTATTTTATTTTTATGTAAAAACTTTTCTGCAGGGCTTCCCTGGTGGTGCAGTGGTTGAGAATCTGCCTGCCGATGCAGGGGACACGGGTTCGAGCCCTGGTCTGGGAAGATCCCACATGCCACGGAGCGACTAGGCCCGTGAGCCACAACTACTGAGCCTGCGCGTCTGGAGCCTGTGCTCCACAACAAGAGAGGCCGTGATAGTGAGAGGCCCGCGCACCGCGATGAAGAGTGGCTCCCGCTTGCCGCAACTGGAGAAAGCCCTCGCACAGAAACGAAGACCCAACACAGCCAAAAATAAATAATTAAAAATGAATATAAAAAAAAAACTTTTCTGCAATTAAAACTATTTTTCTAAAGAAAAACAAAAAACAAAAAACAGTACAGGCCAAACAATAAGAGATATAAAAGAAATAAACAAATGAACATTAGAAATTAAAAAGAAGGAAGGGAGGGAGGGAGGAAGGAAGGAAGGAGGGAGGGAAGTCTGAACCAGGACAGTGATGGCAGAAGGGGGAGGAGGAATCCCATGGGAGAAAAGCTCAAGCATTAGAACGGATACGGAATACATCCAAGCAATTCACAGGATATAGGAGAAGGAGGACAATTAGAGGATGACTCCAAAAGCTTCAAGCCTCCAAGAGTAAGAAAACAGTAACACCCTCAAGGGAAAGAATTAATTCAACTGAGGGTCCTAGGCCATTCAAAGGACACATCCCACCTTCATTTGGAAATTGAAGCTCAGAAGTCAGGACTGGATGTATAACTGTGTGAAATCAAGAGCAAATTTTTATTTTGAATACAAGTACATATTGAATACACCAAGAGCTTAACTCTTAAATCCCCACCACAAATCTTCACAGAATTTTTTAAATGTACACCCTCATTGACCCACTTTGTAATTTCTAGTTTTTAATAACCTTGTTTTTCATAACTCAAATAATTACCTTTGGGGTAACATTAATTTCATAATTTTTTAAGCCAAAGTTTCTTTTCCAGCTGCTCCAGTTTCTTCCCCAAGGAGAATTATGTGCGTGAAATAAATGCACTTCCGTATCACAGCATTTAAACTAAAAAAAAAAAACCTTTTTGATTTTATGACATAATGATCCCAAGTTACAACGTAACAAAAGATTTCCTTTTGCAGATACTCCTAACGTTTGCAGCTGCAGCTGCAGTGCAGCGAGGCTCCTGGTCCCAGGCTCCTCCGGCTGCCCACTGTCTGCTCTGCAGCAGGTGAGAGCTGACGTGGAACTGCAGGCAGAGAATGGTAATGTGAGAACAAGGAGCACTGGCAGTGTTTGGAAAATGCATCACTTCTCGGATTTCCTGCCCTCCCTCGGCTCCAGGACACAGTGAAGCGAGAGTCTGAGGGTCCATCCCATCAGGATGAAACCCCCAGGAGAGCACCTTTCCCAAGCCAAGGCTCAATCTACTCTGACACTGACAATGGCAAATTTCTAATGCATTTTCTTTGGGCTGAGCAGCAAAGTAATGAGCTGGCGATAAAATGAGGGAGAAACTGAATAAATTCAATCTAACATTCTCTATCTCATCCAATCTTTGTCTTTCAAAGAAATGACAATTGTATCTAAGTTGGTAGATAACCCTGGTACAGAGACAAACCAGAAGTGTGATGTCGGATGTCCCTTGATGCAACCTTTGGCGGGTTTGGCCTCTTGTCACAGGGCAGGGCAACAAGATCAACCGTCAACGCGTGCACTCAGGCAACAGAAGGTAATCGAGGCCAGCGGCAGACGAGAGCATGGACTCCAGAGCCAGATGGCCAGGGTCCAAGTCCCAGGTCCTCCAAATACCACACAGCAGACCTTAGGCATTCTAGCTAATTTCCTTATGCATCAATTGCCTCACTGTAAAATAAGCCTAAGAACAGTAGCTACCCGTTTGGGGCAATTGTGAGGGTTAGGGCAATTCACCCCTGTAAGGGCACAGAGTAGAGAAAGTGCACGCCAACGACTATCACACACTCTCAGGACCCAGAAACCCTTGTCAAGGCAAAGCCCGGTCATGTGTCTGCACCTTGAAGGTGCTGAAACTGAGGAAAGATATAAGAGGCAGACACTCTATAAAAACAAATACTGGCTGGGCAAGTGAGAAAATGAATTAATCTAGCTTTGGAAGTCCGGGGTTGTGACATATGAGCACCAGCTCAAATGCGAAGATGAGGACTCTTCCATCTGGAAAGCAGAGCTCAGAGCTCAGCCTGAGGATCAGGCCTTCAGAGACGTGGGAACACGTAAGAGAGGAGGGCGCGTGGATTGCAGCCTCACACGCCTGCATCTGCACCTCCCTCTGCCCCGCCCCCCGCTGGACAGGTGTGTGCCCGTGACACCCGCCTTCCCCCGCCCCCACCCCGCCCCGCCCCGGGCCTGCTTCCTCAGCAGCACAGGGGCTGCTTGGGTCCCAGGAGGGGCTGTGAGCACGAGGTACATGGTCATCAGCCAACATGCAGGGCGCTGCTGGTGATGCTGTCAACTTGTCTCGCTAGAGTCTAAAACAGCAGAACAAAGGGGGCTTGATACAAGCAGTAAGGAAGGAGCCAGCACTAACTGCCTTCCTGTAATGCCAGGTGCTCTGCTGGGTATGGAGCGTGGCTCATTCCATCACTGAATCACCCCCACTTCAGAGATGACCAAAGTCAGTCTTAGGGCAGGTGAGGAGCTATTCCTGCTCGTGCCGCCCCCTCTGCTGGCACGCCGGCCCCAGCCCGTCTTCACTCCACGAGTGGGAAAGCCCAGCCACGGCTGAACATCGTTCCCCCGCGCAGCTTTCGGCATCTTAAGTTTCCCGACCGGGGACTGCACCCGGGCCACGGCAGTGAAAGCGCCGAGTCCTAACCACTGGACCGCCAGGGAATTCTCTCTATGTAGTTGTTTTATTTCCTCTAAATCCATCTACAGCCACATCAAACACCACCCTTCTCCCCACACCCACAGATCTGTCCCTTCTCCCACTGTTGGGGTTATTCATGCAGACAGCAGAGCCTTGAAATCAGGAGAAACAGGCCCCTGGACCTCTGTACCTTCCCTAGTGCCACTAAAATTACCCCCCTACGTGCACAAAACATGACTGATATGTCAAGAGAGCCGTGGACACAGTGACAGTCAGAGAGGAACACAGACTCGCCGATGTGCAGGGGCCGCAGTCGGCCAGGGTCGGCCATCAGCCACCTGAGTCCAGGTGGGCACCATCCAACAGCCCGGCCTCGGCACAGCTTCAAATCGCCTACGTAACACAGACCCCTGGGGATGTTCACAAGTAGAAAAAGCCAAGGAGCCAGGGGGCTGGCACTCTGTTCCCTGGCGTCGGTATTCTGTGGGCTGCATCCAGGGTCTCCTCTCCTGAAAGCTGGGGGCTATTTGTAGAGGTCATCACCCAGAGAAGAGCTAAACCCTGAACGTCCTACCAAGGGTCTCTGCGTTCATTTTGCTAAGGAATATGCCATTTCTTCCACTAAAATAGTTCTCTGCCACTGAGAGGCTGCTTAATAAATATTAACGTGAATTTATCTCAATCTCTTTTTAAAAATGAGATCCAGAAAAGCCTGAACTGGTGCCTTCTTTTTCTCTCTCAGATCAATGAAGCAGGATACCAGCAGGATGTGATGGCTGCACGGGCCGAACAGCTTGATTCCGTCCACGTGTGACACATGTAAATGAAGCTAACAAATGCGGAGCACAGGTCACAGGGGACACTGGGGAAGTCTACAAGTGACTCATTTCAAGTGAGCCCATTCCATTTAAATTCCATTGCCGATTCTAAGAGAGAAGTAAGGGTGTAACAGACTGTAAGCTATTTGACCTCTTCGTGGGTCATAAAAATCAGTTTAGTGGGTAGTGAGCTGCATCCCACAGGATGGGATGGGAGGGGATGGGAGGGGATGGGAGGGGATGGGATGGGAGGAGAGGGGAGGGGAGGGGATGGGAAGGGAGGGGATGGGAGGGGATGGGATGGGAGGGGAGGGGATGGGAGGGGATAGGAGGGGATGGGAGGGGAGGGGAGGGGATGGGAGGGGATAGGAGGGGATGGGATGGGAGGGGAGGGGATGGGAGAGGATAGGAGGGGATGGGATGGGAGGGGAGGGGATGGGAAGGGATGGGAGGGGAGGGGAGGGGAAGGGAGGGGAGGGGAGGGGAGGGGAGGGGAGGGGAGGGGAGGGGTCATCGTCCATGTTATGGGCTAAACTGTGTCTCCCCACCCCCCAAATTCATATTGTTGAAGTCCTAATACCCAGTACCTCAGAGCATGACTACATCTGGAGAGACGGCCTTTAAAGAAGTAGTTAAGGTAAAATGAGCTCATATGCATGGACCCTAATCCAATATGACTGGTGTCCTTATAAGAAAAGGAGATTAAGACACAGCAACACACACACAGAGGGACAACCGCGTGAAGACACAGGGAGAAGGTGGTTGCCTGCCAGCCAAGGAGAGGCCTCAGGAAGAACCAGCCCTGCCGACACCTTGATCTTGGACTTCCAGCCTCCAGGACTGGGAGACAATAAATGTCTGTTGCTGAGGCCCCAGGCTGTGGTATTTTTGTTACGGTGGCCCAAGCTGACCAACAGGGGATACCACACACAGTGAGAATGGGTGCCGTTTCATGAAACGTGTGGTTTTTCACACGCAGTGTACTTCCTACTATGGGCCATGATCGAGAAGTTTGAGGGCCGCTGTTGTAAGGGCTCCAGGTCAGCTGTCCTCTCCGGTGCTCAGCAAGTTACTGGAGCACATCTTCAACTACTCGCTTGAAATGACAGAAAGTATTAATAGATTCAAAATTCTCAATCAATTCTGAGATGCAATACCTAACACAGAGCTAATCTGATAAATGAATATACACGTATGAGTGATCATTCAGTTGAACTGCTTCATTTTTTACCAAAGAGGAAAGTGAAGGCCAGGGATCAGAGGAGTGATTGGCCCGAAGTCACACCTGGGAAACCCGACCACCCTCCCCACTCCTCGTGCTGATTCCTGTCCGGAAATCTACGCCAAACCCACGGTCCTGGTCCAGGTAGTCTGCACGCCCTTTCCCAGTTGCTTCAAATTTCAGACTCAATACCTCCATGTGAAAACTGTACTGCTCCATTTTGGCTTGAATTTAATTCTCAGAAATTCCTCTTCTCTTACTCTGACATATTCCAGATACAGAGAAACCTACATTTTAATCATTCAAGTCATCCTTAGCAATAAATAAGTACCTGCCAAGATAACCATTTTTTAGTGAAAATCGGTCAAAGATTAGAGTCAGACACAGCCAAAAGGTTCCCCCAATCTGTTCCCATCTAACTATGAAAATCCTGCAGAGAAACTCTCTTTTTATAACCTTAACAGGTTACTCTGCTGCTAAAACTTCTGATAACATCCACCAAAAGCTCTTTAAGCTGGAAAGAACTGCATAGCATTACGGGGAGAAACACCGACTTTCCAAGTAGGTGAAGTAAGGGAAGACGCTAATGTTTATTGAGCTTCTACTATTGCAGGCAGGATGCCAAGTGGCTGCTACACATTATTTCTGATAATCCTCCAGACATTATCAGACATTATCTTCTTAATCTTACAGTTGAAAGCAGACTTAGTAAAGTAAGTAAGTTGTCAAAGGCTACACTTAATCAGTAGAAGACACAGGAGGCAAACCCAGGTCTGCCTCAATCCAAGTATCATAACCCATGCATTTCTCTGCACTGCTCTCCTTGCTGAAACAACGTTGTACTGTCTCCATTCTACACACAGAGCAGCCCAGGCCAGGGACACCGGCATCTTGTCCAAGGCCATTCAACTACCCCGTGAATGATACACACATACCATCAAAATAGAAAACTGTACGGTTCTCCAGTTTAAGACCTGCATATGTTGAAACGCTTCAGAAGTCAGAAACAGATCAATATAAACAATAAGAATTACGATGTGTTGAGCATATATTATGCTTCCGGCTCTTTACATACAGCGTCTCAACTCCCTACACCAGCACAGCAAGGCAGACATAATCCTCACTTTCCTGATGAGGAAATAACGCAGAAAAAACAAGCAATTGGATTCAACAAGCACGTACTGAGCCCCTATGAGCCAGACTTTATGCTAGGCTGGGGTTTGGGGGGTGAAAAAAGAGTCTCAATTCCAGCTGTCCAGCCTTCACACATAGATTGCTATGGATAAATATCTGCTTTGGGAACATCACTTTATAGTCTGTGTGGAAGAGAGATGAGAAAGGACAACCTGAGAGACAAGGTGCGTCCTTAGAATGTGTCGCCGTATCCTGGACCAGAAACGGCAGCCTGCCCGAGAGAGTGGCAGGCTGGCACTTTGTGCAGCAGACGGTGGGCAAGTGAGCAGCAAAGCAGGCCCCACTCCACTGCTGAAAAGCATATACCGTCTAGGGGCTTCCCTGGTGGCGCAGTGGTTGAGAATCTGCCTGCCAATGCAGGGGACACGGGTTCGAGCCCTGGTCTGGGAGGATCCCACATGCCGCGGAGCAACTGGGCCCATGAGCCACAACTACTGAGCCTGCGCGTCTGGAGCCTGTGCTCCGCAACAAGAGAGGCCATGATAGTGAGGGGCCCGCGCACCGCGATGAAGAGTGGCCCCCGCTTGCCGCAACTACAGAAAGCTCTCGCATAGAAACGAAGACCCAACACAGCCAAAAATAAATAAATAAATAATAATTAAAAGCATATACCGTCTAGACCACGGTGTTCCACAAGACTCAATTCTTCGAGAAGGTGCAGAGTGCCCTTCTTGATACCACCCCAGGATGCTCTACTTTGGTTCACCTACGACTTGGCAAATTAGTATTTTCCCATAACTAGTAAACACAGTTAATATATTTGGGATTTTGACATACTGATAGTTTTTCTTCACCTCATTATTTTACATGTGTGGTTTCTCTACTGAGAATGCATTTTATTAGCAGGTACTTATTATGTTGCCCTACATAGCATTTATCTCTTCAACACACAACTTAAACGAAGTCAAAAGCTTCCCTTCATTTCTGCTGGGTTTTTGTTCAACCTCTGCTGTCTATTTCTGAACAAAAGGGATTGTGTAAATTGCTACGGAAACAAATTACAGCTCTTTACAGAAGAGCTCCCACCAGGACTCTGCAACGTAACAGTTCATGTGCTCAGCCTTCCTTCGCCTCCACCCAGGTGAAAAATGGAACATATTAACTCAAAACTCCAGAAGAAACCACATATACCATCTGGGGAAAAAATGCAAGGGGGAAAGAGCATGTCAGGGAAGGAAAGCAAGAAGCAGAATAACACATATTGCCTTCACAGTATAAAAACTATGGCCTTCATCTTTGGGCAGGGTTCATGCTGTAGTTCTTTATGCTTTGCTATGAGGCCAAAGGACAAAAATTCAAATCTAAGCCTGTAGGTTCTTCATAGCGGGAACAAGACACAACACACAGGACTTTAAACCCAAACCCTGTATATTTTCAAGTTGGTCCATATTATAGGAGACTTTCAATTATTGTAGCCATGTTATTTTACCCATAAGGTCTGACACCAAAATCTAGTAAAATAATGCATTCTTATTTTCAATGTCATTTTACAATTTACTGAAATTCAAAAAAATGTGAAGAACAGATATTTTAAAACCCAGGATTATAAAAGATGGCCAGAAAAGTAATTTTAATTCACAACAGTCTAGAACGACGGTAAGTGAAAGGGCAGGGGGGTGGGGGACATGGAGGAGGTGTGTCCATCTGTCCAGTCCATCCTGCGCCCGATGCTGTACCACCGTGTCACCACCTCCACGCCCTCATAGGTGGCTGTCGGGCTGACACACAGGGCATCAGCAAGCTCAGATTCCATGTCAGCCTCAGGATCCTTCTTTCCAGTAAAAACGTTACACTACATCTCTAACTAAATGTGACATAACTTACATTGCTTTACATGAGTTTTCATACGAATAACTGTAAAATCCATAAGAAATCTCATTGGCCCACAAGTCACGAATCTGCTACCCACGAGCAGGGGCACTAAAGAAGGCAGAAACTCCTCTGAGGGCAGCCAGGGCAGCAACGGTGACTCTATGCATTTTACTCCGAACCCAGTGAATGGTGGCTACGGAGGGGAAAGAAGGGAGGCTGCTTTCCAGAAAGAGGCAAAGACCCTGAAATGGCCCCAGTGAAAAACTCCCCACCAACAACTTGTTCTTATCAAAGCCCGTCTCTCAGCCCACGGAACACACCTCCTGCACTGGCCTCCCCGGGTCCTTGTGAAATGCAAGCTCCTGGGTCCAGGGTGGGGCTCTGGAACTGGGCCTGTAAATTCTGAGTTAACTGTTGGCTGAGCGTTACTTTCTTTCAAAATGTGTTTCCCCCAGGGCTAAGCCTTATTTGAACCAAATAACCAAATCCACACCCAGCTGAGTAACGGGGCTGGGGGATGGTTTCAGACTGCACCTCTAAGGGCACAGGTGGGAAGAAGGGGCCGCATGGGGATGTTCGGGAGGTAAAACCTGGAGGACTGCCTGATGAGGACTTAGATATGGGGTCTGATGGGGGAAAGGGGGTCACGACTGACCTCACCGTTTGTGGCCTGAGCAACTGGACGGAGAGGGGCGCCAAGTGCTGAGAAGGGGCAGGGAAGGGTGGGGAGGCAGTCAGGCGTTCAGGTCTGGAGCTCCGTACAAGAAATAAACGCAAGAGCCATGCGTGCAGAGTTCTTGGAGCCTTGGGCCTGTGAGTTCACCAGGAGGAAACACAGACGGAGAAGATAAGGACGGTGTTGACTGGACCCTCCATGTGGATGGCGAAGCCACCAGGACACAGACGGTGGCGGCGCTGCCGGACAGGGTGAGCCAGGAGCGGGGAGAAGTGACCAGAGCGCGTCAGTGACCACAGCCAAAGGAGAAGCACACCTGCTGTACGGAGCTGGGGTTTCGGAGGAGGACTGCCTGAAGTAGCAATAGGGAAGGACTTCTCTGCCATCTCTAGGCCCCGAGGCACTTGGGGCGCAGGAGGAAAAAACAGCAGCATCTTGAGGGGTGGCCGGGGAAGCAGTGCCTACAGGAATGAGCTGGTCCCCCTCCCCACTGTGGCTCTGTGGGGGCACCACCGGCATTCTGAGCAGGGCAGCGCTTTCTGTGCTTTATTTACCTGCGTTACACCTGCATTTAGCGGCCTTGTTCCTTCCTGCGAAACACAAATGACACCTCTTGGTCAAGGTTCTACCAGAAACATCCCCACACATTTGCAAACTCTGTGGTGAAGAGTCACTATCTTAGTACAAGGTTAATGGAACATTCCGGGAAAAAAAGAGGCTGAGATGAAACAGGGGACTTTGCTATAACAAACCGTGAGTTCCTGAGGTCACAGCGGAAGGTCATGAGAGCAGGAAGGGATGGGAAACGAGCCCTGATTGGAAGTACAGAGGCTAACAGAGAGGAGAGTCTGAAGGCGATGGACGACCTGCAGGCCTGGACCTCGGATAAGGTCGAGACGCAGAGGCTGAGTGACGAAGGGTGCCCTGGGAGACGAAGGAGGTAGCAGCTGAAGTCCAGGGGCACTGGGCACACCTGGCGGAGGGGCAGACTCAAAGGGACAACCCAAAGGGACTCGAAGGGGCTGGGAGTGTAAAGGAAACAAAAGCAGGAAGTGATAATCCTGGCATTTGAACCCAAGGTCTCCCCCCCTCCAAAAATGATGCTCAGAGATAAAAGGTAGATGGTAACACACATAAATTTACCATTCTACTTAAGGAACCCACAAAATCTAAAAATCCCTGCAGGTTGTTTTAGGGGAGGGTTAGGGATTGGGGTGGAAGGTAACAAGCTTTGGCTTCTTCCATTTTAGCTGGTTTCTGAGTGCAAAATACCCGACCCAGTTTCTCCAGTTCCTCCCGAAACCCCTCCATCCTCTGTCCCTCCTTTCCTTCCCCTAGATGAAGAAGGAGGTGACGTGTGACAACCGTGCAGATAAGCCTCCCTTTACCCCGCCCACAGGACTGGCACCAAGGGCCTCCTCACCCCACCCAGTCTCTCTTGTTGGCTGCATCTCCCGCCATCCCTGAACCCCACGCTTTGCAGGCATCCTGTTACACTAAACACTGCTCGGCCAAAAGACACACGGGGAGCATTCGGAACTCCTCGCGCCTCACTCCCGCCCGCACAGCTGCCGCAATGCCCACCCCCCAACAGCCTTGCCGCCGCTGTCCCTCGGCCTCCAGCTCAGCTCAGCTCAAAAGTCACCTCTGGTACTGCACGGACCCAGCATCATGTCCAACTCACAGAGATGATCAATAAACACTTTCAGAAAGGAGATAAAGAGAGCTCCCCAATGTCGTCGTTTACCTCTCCCTTGTCCCTCATCGTCTGCACAGTATTCCTAGAACCCTTAAAATACACCTTCAGGAGCCTTAAGGCTCTACTGCAATTGCACTCACAACTCAAAAACCTATCTACTTTACATGTAAAAACCAAAATTTTTAAAGCAATTGGCAATCCTATTTTTTCTTATTCTCTTCACAGTACAATTCACTCTCGTTCAAAAAGCATCACGTAATCTCGGATCAACAGTTTTCAAAGAGAGAAGGAAGAAGCGGGGGAGGAAACAGGGAGGAATTATTCCTGTCTAGCCCATCTAAATGTATAACTACGGGCTCATCAAAGAGAAATCAAAACAAAAAGTTGTTCCCGGTACTAAAACAAGAAGTAAAATGTCAACTATGATAGCGAGAAATGCAAAAATAAAATAGGAGTGAGTGCTTTTTCTCAATGGGGATTCATCTCCTGCTTCCTGAAAGGGGGCGTGCACTTCAAACCACAAAGTCAAATCTTCACCAGCGTGTGCATTTAGCTAAGCTGAAGCCACACTTCCCAGAAGCCCCTTCCCTGCGTACTCTAAGCCAGCATGCATGGGGAGCTGGAAGCCACAGGCAACGCCCACCGACACTGCTGGGCTGGGGGGTGGAGGCAGCATCCCTCCCCCAGCTCCTCCAGCCCCCCCAGGCCCTCTGCTTCAGCGTCTCCAGCTCCTGGGCCAGGTGGCCGCTCCTCCAGGGGCTCCCATCGTCAAAGCTGGGGGCTGGGAGGTGCTGAGAAACCAGCACGGTTCCTGTCCGTCCCCGTGGGGTGGGGTCCAGCTCAGCCTCGCAAGTTCCCGCTCGTCTGTGCTTCCTTCCCACCCACCTCGCCTTCCCAACCGCCTCCCCGACTGCCTGCCTGAGGGCTTCAGGATCTGGCAGCACACACAGAAGCAACTGCTCCGCATACTGTGCAGCCAGCCCCCACACTGTGTACAGTCAAATCCCGGTCATAAAGCACGTGTGCATGTATGTATATGTGTGCGTAACGACAGAGAACCTCTCCTTGATGCAGGCTGCTCAGTGCCCTACTTCTGACTGGGCCCTGTCCTCGCCCCGCCTAGCCCAGCTGTAGCAAGGATCCCACTTAATTAGGTTAGCGAGAGTCCCCCCACCCTTGATATCCGATCACCCTCAATATCTGATCAAGTTCCTCACACCCCCCGCCCTTTGACATCTAAGTCCTTGGCTTGCCTTCAGCGAGAATCCTGTTAGGCCAACTGTGCCAGAATCCCCCAGCCCGATGTCTCCTCTGAGTAATTTTCTGTCCACTCCCCCCTCCCTTTGTTGTTGGCTCTGAATCTCCACTTGTCCTTGTATTCGGAGGGAGCTCAGTCTCTCTCCCCTACTGCAATAGAGCTGACCCTACTGCAACTGTCTGGGACAGTCTTCCTTGCCATTTTAACAAGTGTCAGGACAATTTCTCTTTAATGGTGTGTGTGTACTACGTATGCATGCGTGCATTTAGAACCCTAACTGAACTGCAGTTTTCACAGCTTTGTCATTGTTTTCAAAGCGGTACTTCTTCCTTTTCCATAAACAAGGTCCTTTGTGCACCAAAGGCTGCCTTGAAACTGTTTCCAAGCTCACTGAGTGTTTTTTCCTCTGGTGAAATACACACATATCACCGTCCCACTGCCAGGGGGCAGTAGCATTGTGCTGAAACGTATCTGCCATCAGCAACTCGAATGGCCACGTGGAAGCAGGCAGTCATTTGGCAGTTAAACGAAAATGTCTCTGTCAAGAGGGGTCAGGGCAAGTGGCTCCCCTTCCCCCACATTAGGAGCTGAGAGGCTAGGGGTCCAGGCTTGGTCTGCCACTGGCTGTGGGGCTGGGACAGGCCGCTTCACCGGGCAGGACCTTGGTGTTCACCCCTGCAACGGGCCTCACTCGGCCGTGGCCTTCTGCAGCCGGGCAGCACGGGAACGCAAGGGTGCCGGGGAGGGACGCCAGGACGCCGTCCTCCGGGCGCCCATTCCCGCTTCATGGATGAGATGGGTCACCTGGCAGGCACTGCCGCGCCCCAAGCAGCAGAAGGTCTGGGCTGAGCCTCATCCCTCAGCCCAAGCACAGAGGCACCTTCTCTTTCATTCATGCAAGCCTTTCCCTAAAAACTCCTTCCCTTCACCTCCCCCTCACCTGTGTCCACCACACACCTGCTGAATACCTGCTCATTCTCCAGGGCCCATCTCAAGCACCTGTTACCTCCTGATGAACGCTTTTTCAGCCCTCCCTGGGAGACTCCATCTCTTCCCTCTTCTGGGTTTTCCTTAACCCTAAATCCATACAAGTACATCATCTGGCCAGAGGCTCTGACAAGGAGTGAGGGGGTGGGTGAGCAGGAGGGATCAATCACCTCATAATTCCTATCAGCCATTCCATATCACTTTTAAAATATGAACAAACGCCATGATAAAATGTTATTTAAATGCACCTTCAAAACAAGTGTCCTAGCATTGCACTCCAACGTCCCCTCCACAACCCCCCTCCCGGAGTACTTCCTGAGCGGTCACCGATCACTGCCACCATCACTCACTCATTCCATAAATATTTCCAGCACACCTACGACTATTTTAGATGCTACAAAGGTACAGTGAGCCAAGCAGAGTCACTGCTTTCTTAGACAGCACGTTCTAGTTAGGGAGGCCCTAGGGCTCTAGGGATTGGACTACGGTGTGCTTGCTGGGACGGAGAAGACCACACAAGGAAGAGTCCGCTCCACTCCCAGACTCTTCTCCACACGACCCAGGGTGGTCACCAGCAGTTCCTGGGGCTTCACGCTTCTCCCAGCAGAAAAGAGGAAACCCCTCTCTTCCCAGGCAGCTCGGCCCCTCGTCCCATAACTTAGCCTTGCTGCCCTGAGGGGCCCGACTCCCCTAGAGGGGGATTTATCAAGAGAGGAAGTGGAGGGTCAGCCATAAAAACTGCCCGCCCTGAAGAAGAGTCAGGACACGACCAGAAGACGCTGTGAGGGCGGGGATGGGGAGGCCACCTGCACAGACCCACCCCAGAACGGAAGGCGGGAAGGCTGGCCACGTAGAAGGCGGGCCAGAGTGTAGCCGATGGCCTGACACAAGAAAACACCAAAAAGCAAAAATCCTGACGTATTCAGGAAACCAAAGGATGGCCAATGTGGGTCAAATGTAGTGAGCTTCATACTCTCTGTTAAATTCACACATGTTGGTCTGAGCTAATCCTCTGTAATGTTAAATGTATTTCTCAGACTTCCAGCAACAGTTTCAAGTTTCGTATTATGCTAAAGAGATCTATCATAAAATGTTTAAAACATATTTTCCTACTACTTTCAGCTTTCGCTCAAAAACAAGTGAAGCACTTTCAGGAGGTGTCTTAACTCTTTCAAACCCGCTGTACACCATCCAGGTATGTTAGGGCACAAGATACATTTCATAGTGTGAGTATCTCTCATAGTAAGGGACAGACTTTGGGCAAAGGACTTCATTAGCATCTCAAAGCCTGACAGACCTCAGCACAGTGGCCTGATGCTATCTGCCTCCCAAGAAATGAGAAACAAATGAGGCAAGCCACAGGGAAACAATCAGAAGACTGTAAAAGAGTCTCACATAAAAGAGATACAATTAGTAAACAGGCACACAGAACAAATATCCAAACTTGCAACTTACCCAGAAAATACAAATTAAAACAATAAGGCAACATTTTCTACATACTGAATTAGGAGCACTGCTGCCTGAGGTATAATTAGAACAATCCTTTCAGAAGGCAATTTCCAGTATGTTTCAACAGCAATAAAAGTGTTCAAAATGGCTGACCCAGTAACCCCTCTCCTGACAAAATCTCTCTCCTGCTCAAAAAGCCAAAGCGCTGAAGAGGCTCACCATAGCATTCCCAGTAACAGCGAAAATAAACCAAAAAAAGAAAGAACGCAAATGAGAGTATTTATTATTAATGCATTCAGCAGGATGTGAGTACTGAAGTGTGCCACTAACCAGCCACAGTGGCTTTAACTAGCCACTAATAGGGCTTCTTCTCAAAGTGATGAATGTTTTAAATTGACTGTGGTTAACAGGTGCACATATATGTGAATACACTAAAAAACTGAAGGGCACATTTTAAACAGGTGAATGGTGTGGTCTGCGAACTAAATCTCAATAAAGTTACTTTTAAAAAAAAGGAAAAGCATTTATTATTAGTGCATTCAGCCATATGTGGATGCCAGTACAAGCCACTAGGTGAGAGGGACAAGAAAAACAGCAAGTCAGATGGATACCTTCAGAGAGCTTGCAGCCTGAGTGGGGAGCTTGTCAATTAATTGAGCGATCGAAATATAGTGGGTGAAAGTGCTCGATGGGTAAGCACATACTCCAGTGGGAATGTTCCAAAGGAACACAAGGTAGTCTTGAGGGACCAAGAAAGGCTTTGTAGAAAACAACAGAAGTGGTTATCTACACTGAGATGTGAAGGATGAACAAATGTTAGCCAAGAGGACGAAGGAAAGTGGAAAGGAAGAAGGGATGAGGGAGAGGAAGAGAATGAGAAATCCAGGTGGACACACCACACTTTCTTTATCCATCCATCAGTGAATGGACATGGATGGATGCCGCTTTCACTTTTTGGCTATTATGCGTGATGCCCCCAGGAACACTCACGTACAAGTTTTTATGTGGGTGTATGTCTTCAAACCTCTTGAGTATACACCTAGGAGTGGAATTGCAGGATCGTATCGTACTACTGTTGATCGTCCACTTTCCTTCCCAAAATCCCAGACAACAGACTCACACAAATCACTGTATCTAACATTCCCCACATAAACCAAACCCTCTTAATGCCACCAGAACTGGAGAAAGTCCTCCTACCTGAAGCTATTCCTTCTGCTGAGTCTGGTCTGGCAAACACCAATTTGTTCTTCAAGGTCAAGGTCACCTCCCTCATGGAACATTACCCAAACCATTCTCCCACCTCTGAAAAGAACTGTCAATTCCCCCACGATGCTCCCATATCCATCATTTACTATGGACTCCTCTGTAGGCTTAACCGTGGCATCCTCCCCACACCCTATTCTTTTCATGTCAACAGCTGGCCCCAGCAGCCCCACGAGTACGTGCCTCAGGATGGCCTGTACTCTGCATCCACTGGCAAAGAAGATCTTTAAAGGAGTTTTACTAGCTGAGCTTGTGGGCATTTTTGGAGCATATTTTTTGTTTAAAAAGATGAACGCAAGCCAAGATTTCAGGCAAACAATGAGCAAGAAATTCCCCTTCATCTTGAAAGTTTATTACAAATCCACTGAACACTCTGGAATGTACGGAATCAGAGAGCAAGATCAAGAAAAGTGGCTGAACAGCAAAAATTAGGAATTTGACCATCAGTCAAGGTTTGCCCTCTTTCATAGTATCAGGCAAGATTAAAATTCCAAAGTTGACATGGATGGATTTTAGAATATTTAAGGTTAAATGTAAATTCTAATTAAGTCAGAGGTTTTATTCTTTGGACTAACTGTGAAGAAACTGACGGAAGGTTTGTTTATTATGTTATAAATGCAGATTTGTTTACTACTCAAAATAAAGTGGTTCTTCTTTAAAAAAAAAAACTCCACTATAATTCTGAATAGATAAATCTTTCAAAATAGATAAAATAGTAAAACACCTATTTTTAATATTTATTACATTTCTTTTCCATTATAGTTTATTACAAGATATTGAGTATATAGTGCCCTGCGCTATACAGTGGGACATTGTTGTCTAATTTATTCCCCTCTCCTTTCCCTTTTGGTAACCGTAGGTTAGTTTTCTATTGTCTATGAGTCTGTTTCTGTTTTGTAAATAAGTTCATTAATATTTATTACATTTTTAACTCACACATTTAAAATCCCATTATCTAAAAATATATTAACTAGAAATACTGCTTTTATCCATTTTCACTTTACCTGAAACAATATTCAAACTCTACATCAATGTCTCTGGTACTACTAGAGCCACTTTGGAATAAAATTCGTCATAAAAAAAACCAGAAAACAATTGGCCCCAGAACCCATCTTGTGAGTTCCCGCGCACTGGCACACACCGGGGGTGGAGGGGGGGTGGGGGCACCGAGGAGGAGGGGCAGGCAAGAACCCCCAGACTGTGCCGCCTCCATCTGCAAACACCCAGACGGGTTCCCGTGCAAGGAGAAGGCTACTCCTCTCTTCCGTATTTCATTTCAATGCGGTGATATTTAGAAATGTTAATTATCAACTCTGTGAATGGTACCATGAGCTCTCCAGGAGAAAGGTCACCCAATCAATTAAAATACTATCATTAAAATAATAACAAACTACCACACAATCTGTAATATCCTAGTTGTACAAATGAGAAAATGAAGGCCCAGGAAGAATTTAATTCCTGATCTGAGGTTATGGTAATTAGAGGTTGGGGTGAGTGGAAGGAACCCTTGGTCCTCCTGACTTCAGTCCTCTTCTCAGAAGACTCCAATTAACCAAATACCATCACACACAGGCCCTTATGAGGCAGCGGTTTGTTCAACAGGGTCAAATATCCCAAGTTTCTCTCCTTCTAGACCCAGTGTCTTCGGATCACTAATTAATATGACCTTAAATAACCACCAAGTTCCTTCTCTCCTGGGGCTTCCGCAGGGAAGACAGGCCGACTAAACACGCACCGGCTCTGTCGGTGCAACGTGAGAAGTGCGTGAGGGGAGACCGAACAGCAGGAGGATGGGTCCCCTGGGACTTGTGAAAGGCAGCCTAGAGGAAGTGCAGACCCAGGGGAGTTGGCTGACAAGGTGCAGGCAAGGGGTGAGAGCAAAGGCCCTCTGCGGGAAGAAGATGTGTATCTGTGAGAAAAAAATCCAGGACGAGGCAGGTGAGGCAGGGGGAGGTGGGAGCGGCTCAGGGAGGGCGTGTGCTCCCCTCCCTGGGAGCAGCTGCATCAGCCCCTGGGTGCGTGATTACAGAGACCCAGCTCCTCACCACACAGTGTGGCCATCCCAGTGCCAGAGGCCCCGCTGAGGCCTCATCCCCGAGGCTCTGGGCGGCGTCCTCTCCAGACAGTGCCCTCCACAGGAGATAGGGACCTCGCCACGAGAACCTGTACGAACTGTCGGTGAGGGGGCAGAAGGCCGGCCTGTGGGATGATGCAGGACGGCTCCAGGGTCACCCCAGCCCAGGGCTCCCGGGGGCCGCCCAGGCCCCTGCAGATTCTGCACCGAGGCCCAGCTTCCCTCTGCCCAACTAGACCTGCCTCCTCCTCTTCCCCTCAGTGGGTGTCGATCCTAAGAGCACTTCTAATAAATGCCCCACACATGTGTCACATCCAAGAGTGCTTCCCAGGGGACCCACAGCACACGCTAACCCGGCGGGAGGGACAGGCGGACAGGGCGCTGGGACAGGGGCAGCGGAGGGCTGATTCCCAAGGGCCTGTGCGGCACCCAGGCAGCAGGACAACACCTGGGGCTCGGGGTGGGGCCTGGGCTGGAGATAAACGGATTGTGACTGAAACCCAAAAAACACGTGACACCCAGGAACTGTGTGAGAAGAGAAGGTGACGGAGGAAAGGACCTAGAAGAAAGTTGCCCTGACGTGTGGGCAAAGATATGCACGATCCCACAGAAAGTCAAGACAGATGCTGCCCGCGAGGGGAGCAGTGACCAAAAGGGGCACAAAGGCGTTTGGGGTTCTGGTCTCGTGTCCGACCTGGGTGCCGGGTACCACGTGGTCACTTTGTGAAAACTCACTGAGCAGTGTTCTTGTGAATCGTGCACTTCTGCATATAAACGTTACACTTTGACACTTACATTCTATAAAACGTAAGCAAAGGCAAGGGGAGCCCATGCCGGAGGCTGAGAGCAGCGAGAAGGGCCAGTGGTAGTGAGGGGCCCAGGGAGGTGAGGGCATGGAGGATGGGGCGCCGGAGGCACCCACCACCCACCCGATCCTGGGCCGGTGTGGATGGGGGCCAGCACCAAGAGTGCACTCATTCATCTTTCCTGGGAGAAAACTGGAGTTTGAATCCACTCACCTTGATCTGACAAGAAATCCAGCATGGTCTGTAGCAGGAAGGACAAGTGCCTGACAGAGAGAGCAGGGTTCCCCATCCTCCGGGACGCGTAGACCAACTCGTGAAGCAGACGCATCTGGACGGCAGCCCAGCCTCGGTGCGTGCCTGCGACAGAAGACACAGAGCATCAGAGCAGGGCTTCAGGGGGGCACTGGCAGCAGGGCCAACACATGAGCCCCCTGGAGCCATGTCTAACGTGTAAAACTCGGGATTTCAAGATAATGCCTCAACCACCACGCGCAAAGGGCAACCAAAGCATTTCCCCTGTGTTTATCCTGGAGAAGAACACTCACATGATACGCTTGTTCACATGTTTTTTTGTTTTTTTTGTTTTTAAAGAATGTTTTATATTATATGGGTTTGGCCAAAAAGTTCATTCGGGTTTTTCCACAAGATGTTAGAGAAAGACCCAAATGAACTTTTTGGTCAACCCAATATTTTCTCTCTTCTGCAAAGACACAATTTTTAAAATAAGCCACTTTGAAATACTTATAATAAGGTTATGACAAAAGATTATGTTTTCAATGGCATGTATTTGAGTTACAGCATACTTTTTTTTTTCAAGAAAATACTGATATCTGACAAGGCTTCATTATCAACAACCAAGGCCATACAATTAAAAAGCACAGCACTTCTCTAAAGTGTAAGAACAGAAAAGCAGAAAGCTAAACTAGAAAAAAGGTTACCAACAAAACTGTGGCTACTCCCTCCGACATAACGTAGCGTGTCTGAAATCAGAGGTGGAAGGAATCGGTTGCACAGCCATCGAAAAGTATTTTTTTAAGATCACGGGATTTTAGAGGTATTTATTCCAAGTCCCTTTTGGCAACAGTTACTGCTTTTAAATATTTTCCACCTTAAAATTCTTCATGAAGATGTGGAAACAGGGCTCAAAAACAGTTACCACCCAGTGCTGTGTGCCCAGGGGCCCTGGGGGGTTGGTAGAAAGGTTGGGGGAAAGGATTTAAGACTCTGACCAAAGGATTCCTCCTCTCACAGGCCTACTGACCGTCTCTCCCACTGCCCACCCTACAAGGCTGGCCAGTCCCTTTTGTGAATTTCCACTGAATCCTGCACAAATCTTGTCCCATAGGCATTATCGGGCACATACAGTGAGGCATCTGTAAGCTAGTGTCTTTGTTTCTTCCATCAGTCCTTAATTTCCTTGGGAGCCAGGATGGTGTCTCATTCACCCAAATATCCTTACTGCCTAGTTAGATGCCTGGTCCTTAACAGGCTCGTGGGTCAAGTTGAAAGCCTGATGAAAGAAAAAGCCCCGGGCTTCCCTGGTGGCGCAGTGGTTGAGAATCCGCCTGCCAATGCAGGGGACACGGGTTCGAGCCCTGGTCTGGGAAGATCCCACATGCCGCGGAGCAACTAGGCCCGTGAGCCACAACTACTGAGCCTGCGCGTCTGGAGCCTGTGCTCCGCAACAAGAGAGGCCGCGATAGTGAGAGGCCCGCGCACCGCGATGAAGAGTGGCCCCCACTTGCCGCAACTAGAGAAAGCCCTCGCACAGAAACGAAGACCCAACACAGCCATAAATAAATAAATAAATAAATAAATAATTAAAAAAAAAAAAAAAGAAAGAAAAAGCCCCTGTTTTTCAGACATGCCTACTTAAGTATATAGGGTAAAATGACATGATTTCTGGGACTTGCTGTAAAATATTTCAACAAAGAACAAATAAAAGAAAAAGAAAGGTCTGAATAAAGCCAGATATGGCAAAATCTGGGTGATGGGCTATTGTACTATTCTCTCTGATTTGTATATATTTAAATTATTTCATAATAATTTTTAAACTGTTAACAATAACAATTACTAATAATTATGAATTGAAATTCTTAGAGCTGACCAAACCTACCCACACACAAAAACCTTGATATCCTACTAGTTTTACCTTACAGAAATCTTTTCATAAAATGACAGGAGAGGAGGGAAGGACAAGTCCCTGCAGTATTTCCACGTTGTCAAAAGACCAAAGGCCAAAACAAAATAAGAGATTCTGAAAAGGATGACAAGGCTGAAATCAATGTCATGACTAACCTAGCCCAGAATTCTAAATGACCTGACCTAACTAATCTCCACCCCACCATACCAAGAATGGGGCATATATCACCCTGCAGATATTTTTTTAATAGATAAGGATCCAGTTCCTACCACAGGCAATTACAGTAAGACTGAGTATAAATTTTCTTAACACCAAATAGTGTACAAATCATAATTTCTACGCGATTCAAACTGCTCCTCCTATAAATCTGAATCTTTTTATTCTTAAGACAGATTTGCAGTATATGAGCCAGTGATAAAATTTTCAACACTCTTGTATTCAAAAAGTTCAGCAATGTGAGAGTTTATTACATCAACTACTGCCTTTTAGCAAACTCATGTGCCTTGCCTCTCTCTTTCATAAGAGTTCCTGGGGAAAATTTAATCTCTCGCTCAGGAGAAGGCTAAGCAAAAGGTATGATCAAAAAATCTTCAAATATAGGAACACAAGTAAGATTAAAGTGATAATAAGTAGCCCGTTAAGCTGGCAAATACACACACAGTATAGTTCTGTGTTCCTACCTCCACTTTCCATAACCAGCTAGGGAAAATGTTCATTTCCACAAACAGATAAAAATACATTTCAGGTCCTGAGAATACAGACAATTTCCCTTTTATTCACAGGTACAGGGATTTAGTAGAATTCCATTTAATTCTCTGAGAAATGTTTAAAGTAGTCCAGAGCAACAGTGGAGATGGGGTTTAAAGTAACTTTTATTTCTTATTAAAAATACAGCCAGCTGACATTTATCATTTTTACCTTATTTGATCTCTTACCTTACCTCCCCACCTCTTTCACAAAATGATGGTGAATGTCCCCTCCCGAAACAGAAGGCTAAGTAAAAAGTATCAAATCACATGGAGGTGTGCTTATTTGTTTCATTTTTCAAAAGAAACAGGTTTCATCCATGTGATTTAAAAAATAAGATCAAGAAACAAACTCTATTCAATAAATGGCAATGAGCACATGTCACGTAGCTGCTCATCAGGTTTGGGCACACGTTACACGTATTTACAGGCACGCCTGCTGTGTGCCAGCAAGGGGACACAGCGAGAGGCAGGGTCTCTGCTCTCACGGGGCACACAGCCTGGTGGGGGGCGGGGGAAGCTAAATCACTGCCCAGTTTTTTTAATGTACTTAGAAATATGGGAAATGCTGTTTAGAAAGAACAGGAGTACGTGAAAGAGAGAAATAAAAGGACTGCATTTAGGTGGAGAGACGACGGGGGACCTCTTGAAGAGCTGACACTCAGCGGAGACCGGAAGGATGCCTGGGGTGCAGCGGTGAAGGGCAGGGAAGAGCATTCCTGAGGACGCAAGAGCCGGGAGGAGACCCGGCAGTGGACACCTGGATGGCGTGTACAACTGGCCCAGCACGGAAAGAAAAGGCTGAGGTCAGCCCAGTGTAACTGCGTAAAGCCCAGGAGGCTCGCATTTACTCTGGAGCCAGCCTGCAGTTATGTTCGAGGGATACAAAAGGGGTCACCGGAAAGCAACTGCGATCTCTCCAGAAGTCTCTCAGAAGCACACTAACAGGGATCCCGGTCCCACACACATGGAAACTCAATCCCCCTTCCCATCTCTCTGCAGAGCAACAGTGTGACCGCTCGAAAAACCCCCTTCCCAGACACTAACTCGCGCCACGAAATTTGTCCCGCATACGGCCTAACGGAGCGTGCATGCTCAACCGTCCCCTCCACAGGCCTGGAGGTCTCATCTCGTCTCTCATACCAGCCACTCTCAGCCTTTCAAATGTAAACCCCGAAAGCTTCTAGGGCTTGTCCAGCTATTTTGCCCTTAACTTCAACCACTGCTACCAGGGCCAAGGCAGGGGGCCACCCCCCCCAGCACGCACTCCTTCCCGATGGAGCCAGGCCCGAAGCACTGGCCCTCAGGGCACTCTATTCCAGCCTCCACGTGGCCTCAGAGGGACGGATGGAATTTGACCTCACCTGACAGTATCTGCTGAGCACTGCCCTAGCACATTCTAGGGACTGACTCACTCAGTCCTTATAACAACCTTCCCGTGAAACAGTAAAAGCAGCCTCCCTGTACAGATGAGGGACAGAGGACTTGACGGGGGCCACGCAGCCAGTCGGTAATGGTGTCACCCTCTCACTAGATGTTCGACCTGAGGAATAGCATTTAACCTCCCCAAGAAGGTTCTCTGTTCCCTCAAGTGCGGTACAGGGCCCACTGCACCCACTCACCAAGCCGTGAGAAATGACGGTACACGTATGAAACCGTTCTCCCTGAGGCCACAAGCAGCATAAGGCAAGTGCAAGTGCAAGGTGTGCTGGAAGAAAGACCATGTGAAGCAGACGAGGTGCTCCATCACCTGACCCTCCAGCCCTGGGCCAGGGACACAGCTGGGCCTGTGCAGCAGGCTCTGGGTTCCGGGCCTCGCCCACACCCAGGGCAGCGCCCTTGTGCGGGCAACACTCCCAGGCACTGACCCTACCGGGCAAGGAAGCTGCTCTATATTTGTCACTTAAAATACTGGGAAATATAAGGACAACTTTTTAAAGAAATAAAGACACCCCTGACTTCAAAATGTACTATAAAGCTACAAAAATCAAGACAGTGTGGTAATGGCAAAAAAACCCCCAACAACACAGAATGTACACCACCAAGAATAAATCCTAACGTAAACTATGGATTCTGGGTGACGATGTGGCAGTGTAGATTCATCCACTGTAACAAATGCACCACCCCGGCGGGGATGTTGATGAGGAGGAGGCTGGGGGTCGGCAGGGGGACGGGGGTATGTGGGAAATACCTATGCTCAATTTTGCTGTGAACCTAAAACTGCTCTAATGAAGTCTACTTAAAAGATAATCATAATAAGATCACACAGGGGAAAGTGTGGTGGTAGGAGGGACGTGATAAAATCCATTATCACATGATTTCCATTTAGAAGAAGAATAAGCACCGTCCGAGCTCCTAGGTAAACGGGCGTACTGGTGAAACCACTTCCCGTGACTCGCGTGTGGACACACGTAGACACCCTGCCGCGCCAGCGCCACCCGGGGCTCCTTTGCTGTTGTTCATCTTCCGCCATTAAGCGCTGAGTGGAGCCGAGAAGGGAAGCCGCCAGCTGTGTCAGAACAGCCTTTCAGCTCCCGGCACCTCCACCCTGAGAGCAAACCCTGGGCACGCAGAACAGCTCTGAGAGTAATGTCCGGTTTGCACTCTCTGCCCTCTCCTCCAAGAAGCACAAGGGTGCTCACAGCTAGACTGCGGAGCGGCTACAGAGACCGGGAATTCAGAAAGGGCCTCCCCGGAACGCGGCCGCTCACTCCGTGGAGACGAGCAAAGTAAACGCAGACCAGTGAGGATCTGGGAGCCAAGCTCCCCTGCAAGTCCCGTGGTCTCTTCACCACTTTCCTCACTTGGCTGTGTCCTGGGAGAGCTCCCTGTGCAACACCAGACGCAAGGGCGATGGCAAATGTGACCTGCATCCCGAATCCCTCATCCTGGCTCGGCCTGACCTTGGCGCCCCAAATCCAGCACCTCCCGAATCACGCATCACACCTGTCCTCTCTTTCCCTGTCCTCTGCCCTCCAGGGTCACCTGGACCTACAGCCTTCCTCTCAGGATCCCTTCCTGACTCCATTAGCAATGAGAGCTCCCAGCAGAAGCAACACCAAGTGGAGCCCACCCTCCCCTCTGGATCCCAATTTCCCATCTGTAAAGAGAGGGTAGGAGCTAGATCAGTCTTCTCAGAATCATGTGAGACTTTTGCAAACAAATATGCTCAGGCCTCACTGCACACACCCTCTCCCTCCCCCACCCCCCCCACCCCCCCGCAAGAGGTGACAGGCTGGGAGCCCAGGGCATAGAGCTCACGCAGAAGGCCAGCCAAGGGATCCCATCTGCAGGGACGGGTCCCACCAGAAGGTTCTCATTTCTGGCTGTGAGTCCCTTTAGTCCTCAGGCTCCAAGATGACTTTCAGTTAAACACCACATGGTCTCGGTGTTTCAGGACACTAAGGACAGTCCTGTGACCACAGCTGGGGCAAAGCTGTCCAGAGAGAGTAGAAGCAGCCCTTAGAGGCCAGTTAGAGGCCCACAAGAGAGGCCAGGAAGAAATTAAAACGGTCTCTGGGAAGCAGCTGACTGCCACTGCCCTGAAGTTCTTGTCTGCAGCAGAGAGACACTGGGGCTGAAATCACAGGACCACCAGTACTAACTTACCCAGAACTCACAGTCTACCCAAAAGGGCCAGTCGTGAACAAGTGCTCAGCAAACCTTACATTCCATCCCATTTCTTGGGGGAACACAGAGGAAAAAGAAATTACAGAAAGGAAGAGCAGATGACATGGCAGATGAAAAAAATTCGTCGTGATCTCTGTTTGGGTGAGATGGTGAAAGATCTAGAAGAAAGTGCCACTGAATGAATTCAGACGTGGCTGAGTGTCCATGCGTTTACCCTCAACATGTGGCACGGCGTCCAGCACAAAGCAAGAACCAAGAAACGTCTGCTAACAGCAAGACCTCCTAGAGAGGGTCCCCAGTTCTACCCTTGACCCCTTGCACTTAATACCATCACCAATGGCTGGGACAGAAGGCAGGGACAGAGTTCAGGTTCAAAATCACTCCATCAACAGTACGAGCCCCATCAGCGACGCTATCCAGCAGAGACAAACGTCAAGCCCCTTGTTTAACTTTTTAAAAAAATCAACAGCAAGGGTTGAGGATGAGGGAGACCAGGCAAGGTCATGTGACCAGGCTCTATTATGTGAGATGGCTTTAGAAAGGGAACGCTACATAAACAGGAAAAGTATGCAGACTGCCCCTGATCAGCACTGGGCCCACCAATCTTCCCCTGTGGCTGCAGAGAGGCAGGACACCTAAAGCCCAAAATCCAGGCTGCCCCGTTCCTATCAACACCTCCCGAGCACGTGTGCTCACATGCCAAGCCCCCAGCAGCAGGTCTCTGGCCTCTACAGGAGGCGGGGGCTAATGAAGGACTGTGTCCTGTCTCAGCTTCCCTCCACTCCTCAAAGGCCACCTGCCATGCTGCTCACTCAGTCTCCCTCTGCTCTTCCAAACCCCAGGTCCCACCTTTTAAATGATTTTGGAAAACACTTTGGAAAAAATTTTTTAAGTAATCTGGGCCCCCCAAAGTGATCTCAGATATCGCTGTGCTCTGAGCCAGGGCTATGGCAAACTACAGTCCGCACACCGAATCCGACCCCACCCGTGCCGTAAGTAAAGCTTTGTCGGCGGACATTTCATCCCTGGCTGTTCTCACACCTCAGCAGCAGAGCCGAGGAGCTGCAACAGAGGCCAGAGGGCTCCCAGAGCCTGAAATGTTTACTCCCTGGCCCCCCTGACAGAAAAAGTTTGCCAACTCCTTGCTCTGCGCTAATCAGAATTCATCCTGAGCATATGATTCTATCAAATGTAAGTGATGCTTTGGGGAGAAGGTCAGAATGGGGGGAAGTCCAGACAGAGTAATTCATCAAGAACCACCTGGGCAACGGAGAAGGAGGAGAGGAAGGCTCTGGAAGGACCCGAGAGCTCTCTGCAAATACCTGGAAGGTCGACGCATGCGAGAACTGCTTGTTTGTACATTGGAGAGCAGGAGCTGTCCTCTTCCCGCTGCTTCACTCGCTCACCTCGTCCTCTTCCCGCTGCTTCACTCGCTCACCTCGCCCCCTTCCCGCTGCTTCACTCGCTCACCTCGCCCCCTTCCCGCTGCTTCACTCGCTCACCTCGCCCCCTTCCCGCTGCTTCACTCGCTCACCTCGCCCCCTTCCCGCTGCTTCACTCGCTCACCTCGCCCCCTTCCCGCTGCTTCACTCGCTCACCTCGCCCCCTTCCCGCTGCTTCACTCGCTCACCTCGTCCCCTTCCCGCTGCTTCACTCGCTCACCTCGTCCCCTTCCCGCTGCTTCACTCGCTCACCTCGTCCCCTTCCCGCTGCTTCACTCGCTCACCTCGTCCCCTTCCCGCTGCTTCACTCGCTCACCTCGTCCCCTTCCCGCTGCTTCACTCGCTCACCTCGTCCCCTTCCCGCTGCTTCACTCGCTCACCTCGCCCCCTTCCCGCTGCTTCACTCGCTCACCTCGCCCCCTTCCCGCTGCTTCACTCGCTCACCTCGCCCCCTTCCCGCTGCTTCACTCGCTCACCTCGCCCCCTTCCCGCTGCTTCACTCGCTCACCTCGCCCCCTTCCCGCTGCTTCACTCGCTCACCTCGCCCCCTTCCCGCTGCTTCACTCGCTCACCTCGTCCCCTTCCCGCTGCTTCACTCGCTCACCTCACACATCCCCTGGCACCAGGCGAGAGCGCGAGAAATCATTACTGAGGAGGTGGACACAAAGGGAAAGCGGACACACCGTCCCCGGGAGGGGAAGCAAGCAGGAAGGGGATTCTTCATTCTTTCAGGGAGAGCCCTAGTAATTAGAACTACCCAAGAGCAGAACGGACTTATCATTCGGACCGTGCGCTCCTCAGGTCGGCACACATGACCACATAAAACACGTGCCAGAGGACTGTCTTTGCCCCGGTGGGACGAGAACGGAGACGGCCCCTCAGTTCTCTCCCCATCTAGAAGGCCAGGCCTGCTGGCTCTGGACGTGAGCTGGGGGAAAGTGCTCTGCATGTCCTGCCTAAAACGGTCATCAACGATTTTTTTTCTCCTGCTAATCACCCTTTGCCTGACACTGGGCACCACACTTGTGTACACTTGTTATTAGACTCAGAGCTTATGTTTAACATGTACTACCCTGCATTAACATTGCAGGATAAGGATTTATCACCAAATGCATGCCTGTATTTGTACACATATACCCCAGGATTTATTCTAGATTGGTTGATTTTTGTTAATTGGCTAAATCACATGAGGTATAGTAGGATTCATTAGGTATTTAAGATGTTTCAAGGATGACACACGTCAGTGAGCTCAGGGGAGATTTCCAACCGGCACGCAGATTTAAGAATGCCAGCCCCCATGCGGAGCACCGCTACGTTCTGTTGTAATCTATCAAAAGTACCCACGGGCGGGAGAGCTTAGTCACCTTTGCACGCCAGCACCAGGCGTCATCGTGTCCGACAGGCAGAGCAGGGCCCATTAATTGGACGCACCATTAACTGGACTGAAGCAACTTTCAGCTCTAGTACCTTTGTTGAAGTCCTGCGGATCCAGCGACAGACTGTAGCCAGGAAGCGCCTCGAGGAGGAGTTTGTAGCAGGCCCTCCAGCCAGGCTCTGAGATGCTCGGGGCCACGCACTGCATGGCGGCCACGCGCTTGAAGAAGGCGGACTTGCGGTGGAAGCCGATCAACTCGTAGAGCTCAGAGAGGACGCTGTACCGTTGGATCTTCTCCTCCTCGGAGAGCTGAGGCACACAGAGGAGAGTGAAAAGCATGTGAAAGAACCTTACAAGTGAAAAAGGAAACATAAAAAGGCTTTTTCATAAAACAGAGGCCCAATGAAACGTGAAGGAAAAGGGAAGCTGAGTTAGTGCACCGATAGGGCAGGATCCAGAGAAGCACCGACACGGAAGCTCCAAGGCCTTCTCTGAGCCCCATCTCTCCAAGCTCACCCTGTCCTTTTGCTAAGAAGGCCCATATTCTCCGGAACAAAGGTATTTGCTGCCTAGCACATAAGATGCAGAGAAGGGAAAGAGAAAGGGAAAGACACTGGAACTTGGGCAGGAACTTTCATCAAATACATTAACTTCTCAAAACACAAAATATATAGAACCAGGTAACTAGACAAAGAACTGTTAATAATAACCACACCTAACTTGGACTTAAATTAAGACTTCATGGCTTACAAAAATTTTTCTTTCATCTACAACCTAACCGTATTTTCCCAACCACCCCATGATGTAGTAATAACAACTTCCGTTTAATCACGACTACATGCCAGCAATGTAACTACTAGGTAAACACCTTAGAATTTTTAAAAGCCGTGTCTGTGATACAGTCTGTGTACACATTTATTTCCTTTCGGCCTCATTCTAAACGAGGATCTAAATCAACTTTTTAAACACAACAACAATAAAAACAAAAAAACAAAAATGAGGGTCAAAAATGGGGATTTAATACTTAAATGAAACAAGGGGCAGATGAAGTCACAAAAATGAACGCCATGAGGTAGGGGTAATTAACAGAGGCCACCTATAGATTCAGCTCTAAGATCCCTGGCAGCTGAAGCAAAAAGTAAAAGATGATGAGCTACAGGAGCCATAACGCCTGTGGGATAAACATCTGCGTCAGCTGCTGGCGCGTCCCATGCAGAAAATCCAAACCATCCTTCTCACCATCGAGCATCATTCTCAGACCCCCCACGTTAAATGCGACAAGCACATGCCCGCAGCCCGTGCCCCGGCCTCTGCCTTGCCTTTCCCGCCAGCCCTCTCCCTCTCTCATCACTGTGCTGGGCTGCAAACCCAGGCCTGAAGCTCCAGATTAAGGATGGAGGCAGCCCCACACCTTGGCTTGGCGGGCAGCTCACCCAGCTGGGGCCCCCTGGATCTGCCCATTTCTCTGCTGCACTGGCTTCCCACCAAGAGAGATTCCTTCCTACGGTGGTCCCCACAAAACTCCTCTCTCCTAAATGCAGGGACGTCAAGCCATATTCCAGACTCCTGTTCAACCAGTAAGTTTTCAGTTCCCTCTCTCTTTTTCCTTCTCCAATAAAGAACTTGACTTCCCTCCCTTCCCATCCAACCGTTTCTTTCTTTGTGAGAGCTCTGCATTCCCCACACACCATCCTGAAAGCCAGGCACCCTGCCGGCTAGGACCGAGATGTTTCTGTCTAACCTGGGCTGCATCCTTACACTTTCCCCCTTCTATCTCAGAAAGCCTTTCCTGAATCTCCCATCCCTCTGATTCTGAGTTTAAATTGACAAAGTTCTGAGGTTAACATTATTATGTGCATATCTACCGGGCTTTTGCTAGGTTTCCTTAGCAACAAGCTTCATTAAGGAACTGCATCAAGAAGTTTAAAGAGGCTATTCTTACATCTGAGTGGAGTAGCCCGCAGGACATGTAAATGGCTTTGAAGAGAAAATTAACCAGGGACAAAGAGGCCGCAGGTTCTAACCAACAGTGTCATGAGCCAAAATGTTATCAAATGGCTCAGTCATTCCTGAACATCATATCTGCAGGAGGTGCCGAGTGCTGGGTTGAATATACATTGGTCCTAGAGCATGCTCCCACAGCTGGTAAAGTGCTGGGCTTTTCTCTAGATTTCCAAACAATTCCTTATGACCTCTTTCTCTTATGGTCACTTACATTTCCTACTACTGAAGAAAATTAATTTCAGTCACCTGGGTTGTTTGGGGGGAAGCTACACGACGCAGTTCACAGAGCTCAGACTTTGGAGCCATGGTAAACTAGATCTGAAGACCAGTGGTAGCATTCACAAGGTAATCACGGGCACGCAGCAAACGCCCCAGCCTCGATTTCCTCACCTCTAAAACTGGGTTCAATAAAACCAGTGAGCACAGTTGCCGTGATGATTATGGCCGCAATCTTTTTACCCCTAGGTAAGTGCCGGCAACAAGCTGGCTGCTTAATTAGTAGTAAGTATTATCAGCGGGTTTTAGTTTACCTGAGAACAGATGCTTTGCCATTTTGTCTTTGGTAACAGAACTTGTTTTACTGAGATTAATACCACCAGAGCAGCACCGACTAGAAAATTCCCCAGCTTTGCAGGGCAAGGCATGTTCTTTTCCTCTACAGAGCTGATCACATTTTGTAGTCATTTGTTTTTACATTTATCTATTTAGCACCTGTGTCTCCCTCCGGATGTTTTGCTCAAGCAGCACAGGACCCTGTCTGCTTGGCTGCGTGCTGAATATTCTCGGGCTACAAGACAGTGGACCCAGGGCCTAGCACCTGGCCTCCAGTACAGAACGTACAGACGGGAAAACCCAAACAAGCATGCTTTAACTAGGCCCCTGCACCCGAAGTTATGGTCTGACTTGGGACAAATTACAAAATCTTCTTTACCCTGAGGCTCCTCTTCTATCAACAGGAAGAAACGCACTTAGCACCCAGAGTTACAAAGGTTAAAGGAAATAACCAAATTCACAACCTAGTCAAGTGTCTGCTAGTGGTCCAACAAACACGAGCTGCCTTTATTGCTCTGATACATCACCAGTGGGGCAGACAGTGAACGCTTTCTTAGTGCCAAGCAGTGTGTGAAGTGCTCTACATGTGTTATAATACTATTTATTGGTACAACTTACAACAAATCCAGGAAGAAGTGAATATTATCATTCCCATTTTACAGATTCACTAACAGGCTAAGGGAGGTTACATTCCAGTCCAAGGTCACACGGAGAGGAAATGGTGATTGAAACCTGAATCTGGGCTGCCAAGGTTCACGTTCCTTCTCTCTCACTTCTACCTGACCACGTGCCTGTGAAATCTACGTGTTCGATAGACAAATCTGCAGACAGCCAGCTGTTAAATGCAATGCGTGCAGCCGTTTGTCAGTGCTAATTACCATAAACTACTCTCGTAAACAACTAAAGACAAGACAGGTGGATCCATGTTCCTGCTCACAATGTTCTGCCTTGAATGCTCCTGCAACGTGCAGAAACCCTTCCCAATACCACTAGATCCAAACGTATTCTTTTTCATTTTTTACATTTGCACAGGGCTTCTTAAGGCAGAAGGCACCTGCAATAATTCCATCTTGGTTCCTTTCAAAGTTTCCAGATTAGCCAAAATCCGTCCCAGAATAGACACAACTCATCAATTCTACAATGGAACACACCTGATCAAGAACCAAAACCTTGTCCTGGTTCAGAAAAACTATAGATCCCTCTTTGTTACTGTCATTATAAAATCCCATCAGTGTCTTTTTGAATTATGGTTTTCTCAGGGTATACGCCCAGTAGTGGGATTGCTGGGTCATACGGTAATTCTATTTTTAGTTTTTTAAGGAACCTCCATACTGTTAGTTTTTTAAGGAACTTAGTTTTTTAAGGAATTCTTAGTTATTTAAGGAATCTCCATACTGTTCTCCATAGTGGCTGTATCAATTTACATTCCCACCAACAGTGCAAGAGGGTTCCCTTTTCTGCACACCATCTCCAGCATTTGTTGTTTGTAGATTTTCTGATGATGCTCATTCTAACCAGTGTGAGGTGATATCTCATTGTAGTTTCGATTTGCACTTCTCTAATGATTAGTGATGTTGAGCATCTTTTCATGTGCCTCTTGGCTGTCTGTATGTCTTCTTTGGTGAAATGTCTATTTAGGTCTTCTGCCCAGTTTTTGATTGGATTGTTTTTTCGATATTAAGCTCCATAAGCTGTTTGTATATTTTGGAGATTAATCCTTTGTCCGTTGTTTCATTTGCAAATATTTTCTCCCATTCTGAGGGTTGTCTTTTTGTCTTGTTTATGCTTTCCTTTGCTGTGCAAAAGCTTTTAAGTTTAATTAGGTCTCATTTGTTTATTTTTGTTTTTATTTTCATTACTCTAGGAGGTGGGTCAAAAAAGATTTTGCTGTGGTTTATGTCAAAGAGTGTTTTTCCTATGTTTTCCTCTAAGAGTTTTATAGTGTGTGGTCTTACATTTAGGTGTTTAATCCATTTTGAGTTTATTTTTGTGCATGGTGTTAGGGAGTGTTCTAATTTCATTCTTTTACATGTAGCTGTCCAGTTTTCCCAGCACCACTTACTGAAGAGGGAAGCAGCCGCATAGCACAGGGAGATCAGCTTGGTGCTTTGCGAAGACCTAAAGGGGTGGGATAGGGAGGAGGGGAGGGAGGCTCAAGAGGGAGGGGA
The DNA here is from genome assembly GCF_949987535.1 of Balaenoptera acutorostrata. Classification (NCBI taxonomy): domain Eukaryota; kingdom Metazoa; phylum Chordata; class Mammalia; order Artiodactyla; family Balaenopteridae; genus Balaenoptera; species Balaenoptera acutorostrata. The sequence goes on along the minus strand of NC_080080.1, from coordinate 3,313,613 downwards.
TATGGGGATATATGTATGCATATGGCTGATTCACTTTGTGGTACAACAGAAACTAACACAGTATTGTGGAGCAATTACACTCCAATAAAGATCTATTAAAAAAATAATAAAATTTAAAAATTTTTTTAATTTAAAAATTAAAAATTAAAATTAAAGAAAGAAAAATCCCACCAGAACTCATTATTTTGCTGTCTGCTCAGCTGGCAACCAGACACGGAGATGAGTCAACTCCAGCAGAGCGTCGAGTTGGGGAGAACTCGAAAGGCCCACACCCGCTGCAGCAAGGCGGGCCACTTATCCTCCGCGCGGCTCTGCTGACCCCTAGTGTTCTATGAAGACCAGGCCAACAGAGAAGGGGCTGTTCCCAACAGCTGCAAATTCCCACACATTAAATAAAAGCATTTGATCTTATAAAATATGTTGTGTACATACCCACCTGTGAAAACAGCTTCACCAAAAGCCTAAATGTTCAACATTAATTTGCAAAGCCAACTCTGGTCCGTAAGGGCGAGCAATTCTTAGGACACTAAGTCTTCCAAGTCCCTCCCACACCCAGTCCTCCACCAAACTGCCTGCAGTTCTTCAGCATGCTTTTTAAATGCTTTTAAATTTAAAAGCATCCCCCCACCCCCCAGATGTCCCTCCACGCCCTCTGGCCTGAGTAGAAGAGCGGCTGCTGGGTCACTGCAGGGCAACACTAGACAGGACCAGACACAGAGCAGCTGAACTAAACTACTCCTGATCACCATGAGTTTGTTATTCCATCATTTTACAGATGAAAATATCGAGAGATATGGAGGATTATGCTCAAGGTCATGCAGCTAATAACTGGCAAAGCGGGGTCTGCGCACGAGCCCGTGACTCTGCTCCTCACTCCAGCATGACGCCCCCACTGGGATCCCCACACCCACAGGGTTCTCTCGTGCCTGCCTGACAGGTCCACGTTTCTTTACTTTCACTCACGACCTATAACAGGTCTGCCTTTTAAGCACCTTTTCCGTCCACTGTCCCTCAGCAACAAAACCGCTCAGGCCACCAAACGACTTCCGGCTCCCCAAGCCCTCCGTGCTCGAGCCAGGTCACGCCTTCGCACCTGGTCCCCGCTCAGAGGCTCTTCAGCCCCTGTAGGTGGGTTGCTTCCGCTCTCTGCAGGGAAACCCCTCAGGGGAGCCCTCCTCTCACCCTCAGCACAGTAGGTCCCCCGGCCGCATCCCGAGCTGTCCCACTAGGTCTGCATGTGCCCAGGGCTGCTCTTTGGACCAGCAGCCTAAGAGGCAGGGATTACACCCTGGTCATCCCTGCACACGTACTGCCCAGCTCAGAGCTCACACCCAGCAGGTCACCCGGAAATCGTGGTGAGTGATGGGTCCAACCCAGATGTCCGTTCGTTTGCCAGCACTGCTGACGGCTGGTTTCCACCCTTCGGTCCATTTCCCATAAAACTGAAGCTTCCCCGTCAGGTGGTGGGTTTTCACTTTTCCTGCCCATCTTTACCAGAAACGTCAAGGGAAACCAAAACACCTTTTCTCAACCCTTTCCTGACGACGCATTCCCACCCGTGATACCACCATGCTCAGCAGCTTTGAGCCCACGGAGCGTTGTTTCCCGTACACTAAATGGCTCCAAACACTGTGGGATTTTTTTCTTTTTGGTTTATTTGTTTGTACTCGGTTTATTTGCTTGATTCTGTTTTTGTCTCCCCTTCAGTACTAGGCTGGCAGCTGCCACTTCTCACTCCCTTCAGCTGCCTCCCTCCCAGTGGCCCATCTAGGAAGTTAGCTGTGGGGAGGGTCCACGGGGTGCAGTAACAACCTTCACAGAAGAGGGAACCAAGGCACAGAGAGGCTGATTTACCCAAGGGGCTAAGCCAGATTCAGGCCCCAGCAGTGTGTATTCCGAGTCGCTGTGCTAAACTCTTACGCTAAAATATTTAACTTTTTATAGATTGTGGTTATAAACATATGAGGTATCAAAATATATATGAGCCACATACACATCAACTCTAAGATGTTCATTAACGCCATTGCTTCATTTCTATTTTAAAAATTAAGAACCTCTGCAGTCAATATGGCAAAATGTTAATATGTTAAACCTAGATGATAGAGGCATGTGTGTCTTATTACTCATTCTCTCTTATATGTTCAAAATACAAAATGATTGTAAAGTCTCTCTCCCCTCCCCTCCACCCACTACCCTCTCTCTCACCTGAGCCTCCCAGACCCACATATTTAAGTCTTTTCATTATATCCACAACTGAGTCCATCAGCATTCCCCCCAAACTCCCTCTGCAGCTTTCCCTTCTCCGAGCACAGCATGACCATCATTTACCTAATTAATCAAGCCAGAAACCTGGGCATTATTCTGTCTGCCCTCACATACGTCATTAATCCCTTCCTTTTCACCCCCTAAACATGTCTTCGATCTGTTGGCTTTTTTCCATTGACCGTCCCACCACCACTCAGGTGAAGCCACCTACACTGCCCACCTGGACGCCTCAAGAGCCTCCCACCTGGCCTCCCTCACCATGCCTACCCTACTCCAGACAAAGGGGATCCCATCATTCCCGTGCTTTTAAGACCTTTCTTTTAATTTTTTTTTTTTTTATTTTTTTAAATTTATTTTATTTATGGCTGTGTTGGGTCTTCGTTTCTGTGCGAGGGCTCTCTCCAGTTGTGGCAAGCGGGGGCCACTCTTCATCGCGGTGCGCGGGCCTCTCGCTATCGCGGCCTCTCTTGTTGCGGAGCACAGGCTCCAGACGCGCAGGCTCAGCAACTGTGGCTCACGGGCCCAGCCGCTCCGCGGCATGTGGGATCTTCCCGGACCAGGGCTCGAACCCGTGTCCCCTGCATTGGCAGGCGGATTCTCAACCACTGCACCACCAGGGAAGCCCCAAGACCTTTCTTTTAAAACCCACTGTTGTTAGAATAAACTCCAAGTTCTTCACCTGGTGAATGTCTATCTTTGCCACGAAACCGTCAGCTCAATGAGAGAAGAATCTGCCTTCTCCACCTCTACGCCCCCTCCCAGCACAATGCCATGCTCAGTAAAGATCTGCTCGATCACAGTACCTGTATTCTAACCCTAGTCCTGGGTCCTTAACCAAGCTGCTTCACTTTTGAGTCTTGGTTGCCCTGGCCATAAAAATCCAAGGTAGATTAGAAAGATTGTAGACGTTTAGCTACATTATTGATTTGGGGATTTTGCAGTAGCAACCTGCAACTAAATGTTCTGATGACTTTGTCTTATTAAAAACACATCCAGATTCAAGTAATATTTGTGGAATGCCTTAGGTGTAAAAGGAGCTGTACAAAGTACTTTCACACACTTCATGTTTTATAACATGAACAACCCAGATAGGGTCACAAATGGAATCGCTTCACAAGTGACAAAAGTAAGGTGACAAGGCATAAAGCTTGTCGTCCAAGGTCGCAAAGCTGGTGACAGCAAAGTTGTTTCTCCAATCAAAAAAAATTTTGAAAGAACAGAATTCTGAATTTTGAGGGTAAAAGACCGTAATACAAAGAGGTGAAACAACTCCCTTAATCAAAGTTTCAAGTTCTGACTCCAGAGTTTTAACCATGCCATACTGAATACCAGCACAGCAAAATCAGATGGTCTTTTGGTGAATAAGCTCCAGGAAAACCGCGTTAATTCTTCCACTCATAGGAGGACACACACCCACCTGTCGAAGGTTGATGTAGACTGCATTCTGGAGAAATTCCGAAGCTTCCATGCTCCGCTTCTGAATGGCGAGGACACGGACGGCCTTGACACACGCTTCTAACTCAATCACCCCGGCGTTCTTATACTGTAGGGTCAAAAGAGAAGAGGAGAGGTGTTTCTGTCAGATCGTGCAGGCTGTACCACAGGGACTCGGTGACACTGAGCAGCATGTCCCCACACGAGGAGCTGCAGCACCGCCCACCCAAGGGGGGGGAGCTTGTGTTTGAGGAAGTCTATCCCTTAAGGGGGCAAAAGGGGTTGGTGGGACTGAGTGAACCTATAAATGCCCATATAGATATGTTTGCATTCATTCAAGTAATACAACCAACAGTAGCTGGATATTTTACAAAATTTCAAAATGTTATCAGTGGAAACTTTGCTGTTCACTTCCACTTAATCTCGTGCTCGAAAACATTCTTAGACTCTCTCACACCTGCAGCTTTGATGCAGTAGTTGTCAATTCATGTCACTTTGTTACAAAAGTTCTAGCTCCTTGTATATCTGTCCTCTCTTAGCACGTTTGATGTCTTTCTGGTTATCTCTCTGAGTTACCTGTTCCTGCTTCTCAGATCCTGAGAGGAAGGACAAATGAAGATACACGAACAGAAAAGGTACCGTGGACTTCACGTAGCCACTCAGTAATGATCCCGGCAAGAACTTCTCCAATCTCACCTTCACCTCTCAAAGTTCTGCACAAGGTGACATCCAGCCAGGAGAGATGCCCTTGCCCACTTGAAAGCTGTGTGGCTCAGACGCGGGGACAGGCCCAGAAGCTGGTTCTGGAGCCCAGGCCCCCCTGTTCTGTGTCTTCCTCTTTCCCAAGGCCCCAACTCGAAGCCCTCCATGCTCCCTGTTCTTCTGCCCTTTTTATTTTTTTTTCCTAATTATCCCAAGCTGGAGTGGTTTTCATCTGGTGTATCTGAAAAGACTTCCTGCAGCTGGGGAAGAGGCTTCTAGAGGTAAATCCATGTATTCTGGTGCCTGAAGAGCGCCCGAGGCCGAGAGACCCCCACCAAAACTCACTGAGGCGTTAAGCGTGCTGCGGAGTCAGCCGCCCCCCAGCAAGTGTTTGCTGAGACCCCAAGGCCTGCCTGGCATAACCGCTCATGAAAATGCAGTCTGCCCACTTATCAATTATTAAGAAGCAAAAATATCCAATTGCCCATGTTTCTTACTAAAATTATTTGTAAGGTGGAAAAAGAAATTACTGTGCCAGAAAGAGCAGGTCTCCACTGTTTCCTCATTTCCAATATGTAACAGGCACAGAATTTGTGATATATTACATGTAATTTATCCAAGACATCACAAAAAGAAACTATACTTACCTAACTACCATTACTGAAGTCAAAATCTATCAATTTTATATACCATTTAATGACACAACAAAAAGAATCTAACAGGGACTTGATTCCATTGAAATATAATTATTTCCTTTCCTTCAAACCTCTTAAAACAACTTCTACTGAAGTGAAAATAGAAGTCAACTCGGTTTTTTTTTCACATATTTTGGTTATAGTTAAATATTTTAAATATTACAATGAAATTTAAATTGCAATCATAAAAAACTGTTCATATATTAGTAGAAAGATATACAGAATCAATGGGAATTAGGAAAAGAATGGACATTTACTAAAAGTCTACTACATACCTAGTCTTTTACAAGCATTCTCCTGGAACATAAGCTCTCTGATGCAGGGGCCCCCGTTTTCACTGCTGAGTCCCTAGTAATCATCTACCAAGGCACCAGCATAGAACTATGCAATCAATATTTTAGAAATAAATGAGGGAATTATCTCATTCAATTCTAAAACAAACCCCTAAAATAAATATGGAACTTATTTACAGATAAAGGAAATAGGGTCCCAAAAAGTAAAGTCTCTTGCCCAAGGTCACAAAGCTAGTAATTGGTGAAGGCAGGATTTGAACTCAGGTCTGTCTGACTCCGAAACTAAGGTGGAAATCCCATTCCATTAGGGAGGTCCAGCACCACAGACAATCCTCCTATCTTTGTTCAGATCTAGCCTTATATAGCCTTAGCATCCCATACACAGGGAACTCGAGGACAACCTATAACAATAAGGATTTTATAGCCAGTAATTTCTTAGGTCTTATTTACAAAGTGTCAGCAGATCAGCAGAAAAGCTCTCTAAGAAGGTATTTCTAAGAATAAAACCAAAGAGAAAACCCATAAGGAAAAGATTTACTATATTAAAAACATTTTTGACCACAACCAAAATGAAAAACCTCATAAACAAAACAAAAGGCAAGCAACATCAAGAAAAAGATTTGCAATATATGTCGATGGCAGAAAAGAAGCTAATATCCATGATTTACAAAGAGCTATCACAAAGCTATAAGAAATGCTCCCTAATTTAAATGTATGCAAAGGACAAAAACGGATAATTCATTTTAAAAATGCAACTGGCTAATACATGAACAATGTTCAATACCTCACTGGTCATCAAGTGCAGACTAAAACAATGAAAAATTACTTTCGCTCACCGTATTGGCAAATATTTTAAAAGGATAGTGTCTGTTTGTGGGAGAACAAACTATTATAAAGCTTTTTGAAGGACGATACAGCAATGTATACGTAAACTCTAAAAAATATATGCACTTTTTGACTCAAGTCCACTTCTGGGAATTGTTTCCTTTTAAAAAAAAATCAGTCCAAAAAGATTTATCCATCAGGGCATTTATCACAGCACTGTTTACAATGGTGGGAAAAAAAATTGAAGGAAAATAATATTCAGTAATAGAGAATTGGTTAAATGAGTAATTCTACATCTTTTCATTCCCTGTTGGAGAAGGAATTTGGAGAGTAACTTGAAAGTAACCTATGATAAATGTAAATGTCATATCCAGTGACTAAATTTCCAGAAATCTTAACTAAAAGAATACTCATACAAGAACAAAAGAATATATGTACAAGAATGTTCAAACATTTTTTCTAAGCATGAAAAAGTGAAGATTCAATAACGCAGAAAAACACATAATCTGCCAAATGAAAAATGTAGGTCTCCACACAGTAAATAAGTACAGAATGCTCACCATTTTATGATCTAGATGATATAATACATTGACAAAAAGAACAGAAAATAGATATTAAAATGTTATCTCCAGGCTTCCCTGGTGGTGCAGTGGTTAAGAATCCGCCCGCCAATGCAGGGGACACGGGTTCGAGCCCTGGTCCGGGAAGATCCCACATGCCGCAGAGCAACTAAACCCGTGCGCCACAACTACTGAGCCTGCGCTCTAGAGCCTGCGAGCCACAACTACTGAGCCCTATGCCATAACTACTGAAGCCCACGCGCCTGGAGCCCGTGCTCTGCAACAAGAGAAGCCACCACAATGAGAAGCCCGCGCACTGCAATGAAGAGTAGCCCCCGCTCGCCGCAACTAGAGAAAGCCCATGCGCAGCAAGGAAGACCCAACACAGCCAAAAATAAATTAATTAATTAATTAACTTTTTTAAGAAAATGTTATCTCTGAGGACTTCCCTGGCAGTCCAGTAGTTGAGACTCCACGCTTCCACTGAAGTGGGGGGATGCAGGTTCGATCCCTGGTCGGGGAATTAGGATCCCACATGCCGTGCAGCACGGCCAAAAAATTAAAAAAATTTTTAAATAAAAAATACTAAAAAAAATTTTTTAAACATTATCCCTGGGCTTCCCTGGTGGCGCAGTGGTTGAGAATCTGCCTGCTAATGCAGGGGACACGGGTTCGAGCCCTGGTCTGGGAGGATCCCACATGCCACGGAGCAGCTGGGCCCGTGAGCCACAATTGCTGAGCCTGCACGTCTGGAGCCTGTGCCCCGCGACGGGAGGGGCCGCGATAGAGAAAGGCCCGCGCACCGCGATGAAGAGCGGTCCCCGCACCGCGATGAAGAGTGGCCCCCGCTTGCCGCAACTGGAGAAAGCCCTCGCACGAACCGAAGACCCAACACAGCCAAAAATAAATAAATAAATAAATAAATAAATAAGAAAAAAAAAAAAAAAAAACATTATCCCTGAGTAGCAGGGCTATGATAGCCTCTTTTTCTCCTATTTTCAGACTTATTAAATTAAATATACATTATTTTTAATCAACAAAAACCATTTTTAGGCATATAGTATTATGCATTGGGGAATAAAACATGAATACTTACAGAAACAAATAATTAGGAGATACTGCAGCAGCATTACACAATGTAAAACAGGAACTTCTGGTTAAAACAACACAGTTACATAAAGGATCTACAGAGTAAAATCACCTTGCTGTAATAGGAAATGGCCTCCTTGTATTTGTCAATTATGTCTTCAGGGCTAAGGCAGTTCTTAGCCCGTCCAATCTCAGTGCTGGTATCTGGATTGATGCCATTGGTGGTGAGGGCACCTGCAAACCGAGAGGAAGAAAAGAAATAATCTTTTGCTTTTTCCGTCTTGTTTCTTTGTTACTTTAAAAGAAGGGCACAAGTAAGATAAAGCTTGAATATTCCCAACTGAAATTTAAATAATGAAACCATTTTTAAAGTCTTCACAGCTTATACACTCCCTATAATAGTCTTACCATCAAAGCATTGTATTAAATGTTAATTAACTCAGAATAAGTTTTCCTCCCTGTTGAAACTTTTTATTAAAGAACATGAAATGCATTATATAAACGTAACATGTCTATAATAACTAGCTTAGTTGTCTTGACAGCAATGCAGTCAGTGCGCATTATCTCCCAGCACTAAGCTCTTCTCTTAATGCTAGCAAGAAACCACACTGCACCTTCAAATGGAGATAAACTATGTGAAAGTATTTTCTGAACTATACAGCACTAAAAAAACATAACTTACAAATACTGGCATCCTTTCTGAGGCTGTCACTTTCTATTTCTGGCCAACCCCTGTCAATAAGCAGAACCACCTAATTCCCTAGCCATCAAACTCACAGGGGCAAGAGTTCTGGAGACATTTCCATTTATAGAATGTAACCAACTACACATAGAACTCTGACAAAAAAAAGATGAAATACTCTTTGATTTCAGAGAACACTCAAAAAATACTCTCGTAAGCCCCACAGCAGGAAAAGCTGGGCTTCTCCTAAGCCACTTGTTTATTTCAGGGACACTGAGCATCTCCGACAAATTCTGTTTCCCTCATGTCTACTGGGAGACTCAGGCACACATTTGCCATTGATCTTAGAACTCACGGGGCAAAGGGTGTGTCTCACACGGCCCGCAACCTTCACACAAGGTCATCTCCTCGCCTTGCTGTCTAAACTTGGTCCTATTTTCTCACCTGCTCACTTGGTATTTTGTTATTCTGTATGCTGCCTCAAATGCTTTTTGGAACAAGACAGAAGAATGAGTGGATAGATACATGGACAGATGGACAGGTGAAAGCTGGGCAGACAGACAGAGAGACTCTAAGCAAAGAGGAACAAAGAACACTTCCTATGCAAAATTCTCTTCTAGTCAGGGAAGAAAGAACCATAACAGAGAACTGGGAAGAGGCAGGCGGCTTAGGATTTTGCGTTTCTACAGATTTTGTGAAAAATCACAGCAAGAGATAAGAGGGTAGAACTACAAATAATAAAAGAAAAGGGCATGCATGCCTGAAAAAAATCTAAAATATTTACTTTCTAAAGAATAGATTCAAATCAGCAAGGCCCAATGACACAATCCTTGGGTCCTTACAGAATTGAGAAGTCCATCTCCAAGCCACAAGGCAACCCTTTGGAGCACTGAGAATCTACACCGGGTGGTCATAAGGCCATCACAGCAAAAGCTAGGTTATTCTGCACTAACGAGGAATCAGAACCAATGTGGGGACATCCATGAGTGTCCTCATTTACAACCCATGGCAGCGCTATGCGGGGGGGGACTCCTAGTGAGCCCCGTTTCTGCAGGGGAGGAAACAGGTCCTAAAGAGGCTGAGCATTCCTACTGGCTCTCCAGATTACAGAGCCAGTTGCTCCAGAGCAGGATTCGAACCCGGGCCTATATTTTTAACCACAGTACTATCCTGCTTTGTGTGTTTTTCATGTTTACAATACCTTTGTTTCTGGCATGAAATAATATTTCATAGATGATAGGTTATCTTGATTTATCTCATTAGCTCTAATAATGTGTCTTCATATTGTTGAATTTTACTCTTTTCCCTTGGAGAATGGAAGGGAAAGAGTGGGAGTCAGAATGAGGTGGGCTCTTCATTCTTCCTATGGTACCTCACCTCATCCAAGAAGCCCCAACCAGGGAGAAGGAGCAAATGTTCCCTCCATCTTTAAAAAAAAAAAAGACACCACTGATAATGGGCGTTCCCTTAATGATTTACTTAACTCCAGTACAGAGGCAGGGGGGGTAAAGCACATGCAGAAACTCAGAAGAATATAACCTGTAAGAAGGTAAAAAGAGCATAGCTCACGGGAGAGCTTAGTGGGTCAGACTGATTTAATTTCACTCAGTAAAAGAATAACACACTCTAAAAATACTAGTATGCAATGGATTTGATCTTTCTTGACACCTATAAAGTTTTGACAGCCCACATGTAACATTATTGTGAACCAGTGAAACAAGGAGTCTATAGACAGGAAAAATCAATGCCACAGGCAGGCTGAAACCCAGGCTAGAGGAAAGGAAAAGAAAGAGCATAGTTAAGAAGTGGGGAAAAGCTGAAAAAAAAAAAAAAAAAAAATCATCACAAGGGCTCCCCAGTATCAGTCCAACAACAGTTTAATAATTCATTCAAGAGAAAGTTACTGAGTTCCTATTATCTGCAAGATTGTGTAGGAGGCACAAGCTGGAAAGTCAACAAAAGTAAAATGAAGCAGAAATAAGAGGGAATGGGACTTCCCTGGTGGCACAGTTGTTAGGAATCCATCTGCCAATGCAGGGGGCACAGGTTCAAGCCCTGGTCTAGGAAGATCCCACATGCCGCGGAGCATCTAAGCCCGTGAGCCACAACCACTGAAGCCCGCGCGCCTAAGAGCCCATGCTCCGCAGCAAGAGAAGCCACTACAATGAGAAGCCTCAGATCGCCGCAACTTAGAGAAAGCCCGCGCGCAGCAACAAGGACCCAATGCAGCCAAAAATAAATAAAATAAATAAATAAATTTAAAAAAAAAAAAGAAGTAAGAAGGAATAAAACAGAGACAAATGATGCAGGAGAAAGAAAGGCAAAGCCATAAAAAGAGGAGAATAACAAGGGTAGCCCCCATTCACCGCAACTAGAGAAAGCCCGCAAGCAGCAATGAAGAGCCAACACGGCCAAAAATAAATAAATAAATAAATAATTTTTAAAAAATTAATATTAAAAAATAATAACAAAAAATAAATAGAATTGTAAAGTTAGAACATTGTTGAAAAGCTATAAAAATACTCTGTAAAACAGATCAAAACATATATATGTAGGAAGGCTGCCCCCGTGTCATATATAAATGCAAACTTATTTTTGTTCATTCATGGGCACTAAATTACTTTATCCAAGGCATAATATTTTAATTAAAACAAATAATCAATATTACACTTCTCCTGTCAAATCTAGTTCATAAATTTACTCTGCTATGTAACCATAACGTGTCTAAGATAGAGCTAAAATTAATGAAAATACCTTTGTATGGTTTGTGGAACTCTTCTCAAAATTCCAGGCTTTTAAAATAAATCTCAGCAGTATTTCTATATTATCTTTTTTATTGTGAAACAACAGATACTGTTGTCAAAATTCTGTCATTACAATGATTCATGAGCACCATGCTCTAACTAATCTGCCAGACAATAAGGCACTATCTAGACACTGTGACCAAACAAAATGAAATATAAGGAAGACAATGACCCTATTCTGGAAAATTTACAACCTATGTCAACACTGGGGTTTTTCTTTCATTGGTTAGCAAAATAAGATAAATCATATACTTTCTTAGAGCATTCTGTAGCCATGACTCTTCTTTTAGTGTAATGACCAGAAAAGAGTTAAGTATGACTTTATTAGGTCAATTAGCAACAATCATCACTGGAGGGTAAGTAATGTGGTATTAACTGATAGCAATGCTTCCACCTACATTAGACATAAAATAAAACTACACTGAGTTCTGCAAAGTATTATAAAGGAAGAGATGAGGTCCCTAATGAGAAAAAATTAATAAGAAATCAAAGAAGTAAAGGCTTTTTAATTAACCATTCCTATAGAAAGGAATAGAGTATGGTGGTTAAGAGAACAGATGCTGGAGACAAATGTGTGGGTGTGAATTCCCACATCACCACTAACTAGCTGTACCCATGACAAGTCAATGAACTTTTCTGCATCTCAGTTTCCTCATCTATAGACTGGGGATAACAACAGTACCTATCTCCTAGAACTGCTGTAAGAATTAAATTGCTTTTAAAATACCTCAGATCTTAGATATGACACCAAAAGCACAAGCAACAAAGAAAAGTTAGATAAAGTGGACTTCATCAAAACTTAAAACTTCTATGCTTCAAAGGACACCATCAACAAAATGAAAAAACAACACACAGAATAGGAGAAAATTTCTGTAAACCATATATCTGATAAGGAACATGTATCTACAATATAAAAAGAAATCTTACAACTCGATAATAAAAAGACAAATAACTTAATTAAAAATGGATAAAGGATCTGAAAAGACCTTTCAGTGATCCAGAAAGGATCTCATTCAGATTCAACAGAGAAATTAAACCGTTTACAGACAAGCAAAAGTTAAGAGAATTCAGCACCATGAAACCAGCTTTACAATAAATGCTAAAGGAACTTCTCTAGGCAGGAAACACAAAAGAAGGAAAAGACCTACAATAACAAACCCAAAACAATTAAGAAAATGGTAATAGGAACAAACATATCGATAACTACCTTACATGTAAATGGATTAAATGCTCCAACCAAAAGACATAGACTGGCTGAATGGATACAAAAACAAGACCTGTACATATGCTGTCTACAAGAGACCCACGTCAGACCTAGGGACACATACAGACTGAAAGTGAGGGGATGGAAAAAGATATTCCATGCAAATGGAAATCAAAAGAAAGCTGGAGTAGCAATTCTCATATCAGACAAAATAGACTTTAAAATAAAGACTATTACAAGAGACAAAGAAGGACACTACATAATGATCAAAGGATCAATCCAAGAAGAAGATATAACAATTGTAAATATTTATGCACCCAACATACCAGCACCTCAATACATAAGGCAAATGCTAACAGCCATAAAAGGGGAAATCGACAGTAACACAATCATAGTAGGGGACTTTTAGCACCCCACTTTCACCAATGGACAGATCATCCAAAATGAAAATAAATAAGGAAACACAAGCTTTAAATGACACATTAAACAAGATGGACTTAATTGATATTTATAGGACATTCCATCCAAAAAAAACAAAATACACTTTCTTCTCAAGTGCTCATGGAACATTCTCCAGTATGGATCATATCTTGGGTCACAAATCAAGCCTTGGTAAATTTAAGAAGATTGAACTCGTATCAAGTATCTTTTCCAACCACAACGCTATGAGACTAGATATCAATTACAGGAAAAGATCTGTAAAAAATACAAACACATGGAGGCTAAACAATACACTACTAAATAACCAAGAGATCACTGAAGAAATCAAAGAGGAAATCAAAAAATACCTAGAAACAAATGACAATGAAAACACGATGACCCAAAACCTATGGGATGCAGCAAAAGCAGTTCTAAGAGGGAAGTTTATAGCCATATAATCCTACCTCAAGAAAAAAGAAACATCTCAAATAAACAACCTAACCTTACACCTATAGAATTAGAGAAAGAAGAACAAAAAAACCCCAAAGTTAGCAGAAGGAAAGAAATCATAAAGATCAGATTAGAAATAAATGAAAAAGGAATGAAGGAAACAATAGCACAGATCAATAAAACTAAAAGCTGGTTCTCTGAGTAGATAAACAAAATTGATAAACCATTAGCCAGACTCATCAAGAAAAAAATGGAGAAGACTCAAATCAACAGAATTAGAAACGAAAAACAAGCAGTAACAACTGACACTGCAGAAATACAAAGGATCATGAGAGATTACTACAAGCAACTACATGCCAATAAAATGGACAACCTGGAAGAAATGGACACATTCTTAGAAAAGCACAACCTTCCAACACTGAACAGGAAGAAACAGAAAATATAAACAGACCAATCACAAGCACTGAAATTGAAACTGTGATTAAAAATCTTCCAACAAAAAAGCCCAGGACCAGATGGCTTCACAGGCTAATTCTATCAAACATTTAGAGAAGAGCTAACACCTATCCTTCTCAAACTCTTACAAAATATAGCTGAGGGAGGAACATGCCCAAACTCATTCTACGAAGCCACAATCACCCTGATACCAAAACCAGACAAATATGTCACAAAAGAAGAAAACTACAGGCCAATATCTCTGATGAACATAGATGCAAAACTCCTCAGCAAAATACTAGCAAACAGAATCCAACAGCACATTAAAAGGATCATACACCATGATCAAGTGGGGTTTATCCCAGGAATGCAAGGATTCTTCAATACATGCAAATCAATCAATGTGATACACCATATTAACATATTGAAGGATAAAAACCATATCATCTCAATAGATGCAGAAAAAGCTTTTGACAAACTTCAACACCAATTTATGATAAAAACTCTCCAGAAAGTAGGCATAGAGGGAACCTACCTCAACATAATAGAGGCCATATATGACAAACCCACAGCCAACATCGTTCTCAGTGATGAAAAACTGAAACCATTTCCTCTAAGATCAGGAACAAGACAAGGTTGCCCACTCTCACCACTGTTATTCAACATAGTTTTGGAAGTTTTAGCCACAGCAATCAGAGAAGAAAAAGAAATAAAAGGAATCCAAATCGGAAAAGAAGTAAAACTGTCACTGTTTGCAGATGACATGATACTATACATAGAGAATCCTAAGGATGCTACCAGAAAACTACTAGAGCTAATCAATCAGTTTGGTAGAGTAGCAGGATACAAAATTAATGCACAGAAATTGCTTGCATTCCTATACACTAATGATGAAAAATCTGAAAGAGAAGTTAAGGAAACACTCCCATTTACCATTGCAACAAAAAGAATAAAATACCTAGGAATAAACCTACCTAAGGAGACAAAAGACCTGCATGCAGAAAACTATAAGACACTGATGAAAGAAATTAAAGATGATACAAACGGATGGAGAGATATGCTATGTTCTTGGATTGGAAGAAGCAACATTGTGAAAATGACTATACTACCCCAAGCAATCTACAGATTCAGTGCAATCCCTATCAAACTACCAATGGCATTTTTCACAGAACTAGAACAGAAAATTGCACAATTTGTATGGAAACACAAAAGACCCCGAATAGCCAAAGCAATCTTGAGAAAGAAAAACAGAGCTGGAGGAATCAGGCTCCCAGACCTCAGACTATACTACAAAGCTACAGTAATCAAGACACTATGGTACTGGCACAAAAACAGAAATATAGATCAATGGAACAGGATAGAAAGCCCAGAGGTAAACCCACACACAAATGGTCCCCTTATATTTGATAAAGGAGGCAAGGATATACAATGGAGAAAAGACAGCCTCTTCAATAAGCAGTGCTGGGAAAACTGGACAGCTATATGTAAAAGAATGAAATTAGAACAGTCCCTAACACCATACAGAAAAATAAACTCAAAATGGATTAAAGACCTAAATGGAAGGCCAGACACTATGAAACTCTTAGAGGAAAACATAGGCAGAACACTCTATGACATAAATCACAGAAAGATCCTTTTTGACCCACCTCCTAGAGAAATGGAAATAAAAACAAACAAATGGGACCTAATGAAACTTAAAAGCTTTTGCACAGCAAAGGAAACCATAAACAAGACGAAAAGACAATCCTCAGAATGGGAGAAAATATTTGCAAAAGAAGCAAGTGACAAAGGATTAATCTCCAAAATATACAAGCAGCTCATGCAGCTCAATATCAAAAAAACAAACAACCCCATCCAAAAATGGGCAGAAGACCTAAATAGACATTTCTCCAAAGAAGATATACAGATTGCCAACAAGCACATGAAAAGATGCTCAACTACACTAATCATTAGAGAAATGCAAATCAAAACTACAATGAGATATCATCTCACACCGGTCAGAATGGCCATCATCCAAAAATCTACAAACAGTAAATGCTGGAGAGGGTGTGGAGAAAAGGGAACCCTCCTGCACTGTTGGTGGGAATGTAAATTGATACAGCCACTATGGAGAACAGTATGGCGGTTCCTTAAAAAACTAAAAATAGAACTACCATATGACCCAGCATTCCCACTACTGGGCATATACCCTGAGAAAACCATAATTCAAAAAGAGTCATGTACCACAATGTTCATTGCAGCTCTATTTACAATAACCAGGACATGGAAGCAACCTAAGTGTCCATCGACAGATGAATGGAGAAAGAAGATGTGGTACATATACACAATGGAATATTACTCAGCCATAAAAAGAAACAGAATTGAGTTATCTGTAGTGAGGTGGATTGACCTAGAGTCTGTCATACAGCGTGAATTAAGTCAGAAAGAGAAAAACAAATACTGTATGCTAACACATATATATGGAATCTTAAAAAAAAAAAAAAAAAGGTTCTGAAGAACCTAGGGGCAGGACAGGAATAAAGACGCAGACAAAGAGAATGGACTTGAGGACATGGGGAGGGGGAAGGGTAAGCTGGGACGAAGTGTGAGAGTGGCACTGACATATATACACTACCAAATGTAAGTGGGAAGCAGCTGTATAGCACAGGGAGATCAGCTCGGTGCTTTGTGTCCAACTAGAGGGGTTGGATAGGGAGGGTGGGAGGGAGACGCAAGAGGGAGAAGATATGGGGATATACGTATGCACTTAGCTGATTCCCTTTGTTATATAGCAGAAACTAACAAACCATTGTAAAGCAATTATACTCCAATAAAGATATTTTTTAAAAATTGGATAAAGGATGTGAAAAGACATTTTTCAAGGAAAATGTACAAATGGCCAATAAGCACAATGAAAAACATGCTCGAGGGCTTCCCTGGTGGTGCAGTGCTTAAGAATCTGCCTGGCAATGCAGGGGACACAGGTTAAAGCCCTGGTCCAGGAAGATTCCACACCGCGGAGCAACTAAGCCTGTGCGCCACAGCTACTGAGCCTGCGCTCTAGAGTCCCTGAGCCACAACTACTGAGCCTGTGTGCCACAACTACTGAAGCCCACGCACCTAGAGCCCGTGCTCTGCAACAAGAGAATCCACCACAATGAGAAGCCCACGTACAGCAACAAAGAGTAGCCCCCTCTCGCCGCAGCCAGATAAAGCCTGCGGGCATAAACGAAGACCCAACGTAGCCAGAAATAAATTAATTAATTAAATAAATTTTTAAAAAAGAAAAACATGCTTAATATCAATAGCTATAAGGGAAATCAAATCAAAACTACAAGGAGGCAGAGAAAACCATAATTAGAAAAGATACACGCACCCCTATGTTCATTGCTGCACTATTTACAATAGCCCGGACATGGAAGCAACCTAAATGTCCCTCAACAGAAAATGGATAAAAAAGAGATGGTACATATAGACAATGGAATATTACCCAGCCATAAAAAAAGAATGTAATAATGCCATTTGCAGCCACGTGGATGGACCTAGAGACTGTGATACTGAGTAAAGTCAGACACAGAAAGACAAATATCATATGATATTGCTTATATGTGGAATCTAAAAAAAGGGTACAAATGAACTTATTTACAAAACAGAAGTAGAGTCACAGATGTAGAAAACAAACTTATGGTTACCAGGGGCTGGGGGGGAGGGATAAATTGGGAGCTTGGGATTGGCATATACACGCTACTATATATATAAAATAGATAACTAAAAAGAACCTACTGTGTAGCACAGGGAACTATACTCAATACTCCGTAATGGCCTATATGGGAAAAGAATCTTAAAAAAAGAGTGGACATATGTATATGTGTAACTGATTCACTTTGCTGTACACCCAAAACTAACACAACATTGTAAATCAACTATACTCCAATAAAAATTTTAAAAAAAGAAAAATATATATATATATTATGGCAAACTTTTATGATATTTTAACATTAGTAAATGTACACAAATACTTACAAATACAAATAAAAATTCTATTTCCATTTTAAACGACAAAAAAAAAAAAAAACTACAAGGAGAAACCACTTCACACTCACTAGAACAGCTATAATCAAAGATGATAACACTCTGACCTGGGGCTCCAGGAGCCCCGAGGGCGGCTGCATGAGGCCGGCTGAGAGGGAGGACTTGGCTTGGCTTTGTCCCACTCCACTCTGAGCCTTCTCGTCGACTGGGTTTAGATGGCTCCCGCAAAGAAGGGTGGCAAGAAGGAGGGCCAGTCTGCCGTCAACAAGGTGACGTCCAGAAAATACACTATCAACGTTCACAAGAGCATCCCTGGAGTGGGTTTCAAGAAGCGTGCCCCTCGGGCACTCAGAGAAATCTGGAAATTTGCCATGAAGGAGATGGGAATTCCAGATGTGCGCATTGACACCAGGCTCAACAAAGCTGTCTGGGCCAAAGGAATAAGGAATGTCCCGTATTGTATCCATGTGCAGTTGTCCAGAAAACATAATGAAGATGAAGATGCACCAAACAAGCTCTGTACGTTGGTTACCTATGTACCTGTCACCATTATCAAAAACCTAAAGATGGTTAATGTGGATGAAAGCTGACTGTTGATTGTTAAGTAAAGTTATAGAACTGCCAAAAAAAAAAGAAAAGTTAATAACAAGCATTGATGAGGACATAGAGAAACTGGAACTCTCATACACTGCTGCTGAGAAAGTAAAATAGCACAACCACTTTGGAAAACAATCTGGCAGTTCCTCAAATAGTTAAACATTTAGTTACTGTACGACCCTGTAATTCTAATTCCTAGGCATATACATAAGAGAACTGAAAACATATGTCCACATAAAAACATATATGAATGTTAACAGCACCATTACTCATAACAGCCAAAAAGTAGAAACAACCCAAATGTCCATCAGCTGATGAAGGGGTAAACAAAAAGTGGTCTATCCATATGGTGAAATATTATTCAGCAAAAACAAAACATGAAGTACTGATCCGTGATACAACATGGACAAACCTTGAAAACATTATGCTAAGTGAAGGAAGTCGGTCATAAAAGACTACAAGTTGTATGATTCCATTTATATGAAATGTCCAGAACAGGCAAACCCAGAGACAGAAGAGTGGTTGCCTGGGGCTGGGGGAGGATGGGGGAAATGGGTGGTGACTGATAATCTCTACGGGGCTTCTTGCTGGGGTGATGAAAATGTCCAAGATTGATGGTGATACACAACTCCGGTCATAGAGTAAAAACCTCTGTATATTTTAATGGGTAAATTGTATTAAAACTGTTAAGAAAAAAAAGCACCTTGGACCAGTGCCTTCACGTAGTAAGTGCAAATTGCTAATTTTCATTATAGGAAGAAGAAACTCCTGTCAACATTAAAATGGGAAAAGCAAATTTGAGTTAACTGAAACCGGACAAAAGATCACTTCACTTGAAACAGCTGTTGAATGTACATGCAATATTCAGAAATGATAAGAAACAACAGTGTGACACCAAGAAGCATTCTGTTTCAAATGCCCATCAAGGGCTCGGAAGCTGAGCTGCTAGAAGTGATCGGAGAAGTTCTTCCCCACCTCTGCACCAAACAGCCAAAGACGGTCAAACTCCTCCTTCTGGCCTTTGAAATGGCTGTGGGGAAAGCAGGCAGCAAAAACTCTGAAACAGTTTGCTTCAAATAACTTATCCGTTTAAAGTTCAAAAATAAAACGAAAGTGATACAATTTCGTGCTGGGTTTTCTATAGAGCCGAACGATTTCGCCACCCCCGAGAGCACACTAGCAGAGGCTAAGGAGAGTCATAGCACACTGCTGTGTGCACACTCCCAGGAGTCGTGACGTGATTCCCCACCAACACACGTGCCAGGGTCTAAAGGGCAGAGAAGGAGAGACTAACGTCTGAAAGGCAGATGAGATGTTGGCAGGTGAAGAGAAGGCTGCGGCCAGTCCTGGGACAAGCCCCGTGAGCAGAGGCTAGAAGGGCTCCAGGCGAACTGGGGAGGTGGGGGGCGGGCAGAATCTCAACTCTCTCCTTGCTCTCCCTCGGGGAAGAAGATAGAGTCGCGTCCTGGGATGCCAGACCCTGGCTCTGCGTCCTTTCCTGCCAGCCTCACCCTCTCCCTGAACAACAGCCCCACAGAACCACCCTGACTTTACTCCCAGCACTCGAAACTCAATTTCAGCTCTATACAACCTTATTTTGAAAAGTTTCAGAAATAAAAAATATTATATTCTTTTTTTAATCTCAACATATGACTGATTTTTCTGACAGCCCTAAGCTACTTCTACTTGGTAAAGCACCTAATTCTCCTGCAAGTGAACCCCGTACTTTCCATCAGGCATAACTAGCCAGTCGGGGCTCGATAACTTCTACTGCTCAAATACCAATACATCTAACATTGATTTCATCGTTCATCTGTTTTGGACGGGAGGTGAGGGAGTATCATTCAGTTCCTCAGCCCCCCCTCAACTGCTTTCTCATCAGCAACTCAGGTCTCCTAAAATCAAAGCAAAACATTTGTTTTCCTTCCTCTAGGAAGGAAAACACTTTCCACAAGCTCCATCAGGAAACATCAGCCTAGAGAAAGAATGCAACACAAATGTTAAAACAAAAATCTACAAACCTGAAGCAATTTCATTTCAAAATCAAGATACACAATGAGATGAAAGTAAATGTGCTGGTCACAAAGCATGTGTAAGCATGACCATCTGATTTCCAGCCTTCAAAGGAAGGGAGGGTTTTCATTTTTTATTATTATTCTTTGTCATTGTCCAATTAAGGCAGAAAACAACAGAGCTCATTACGAAATAATTAAGCACTGCAATAAAAGAGATTTTTGCTGTATTAATTACAGAAGGCATTAAGCAGGGAAAGGAAAACCCACCTCTGTAAAAAATGCAAAATGTCTTTCCCTGTTAAGAACACACATACAAAATGCAACAGAGAATTCAAATTCACATTGAGAGGAGCATAAGCCACAGAATCAGAGCGAAGTCATTACTATGAGTAAATTCAGAATTAACTGGACAGGCATGCTCAATGCATTCAGAGAATTTTAAAGGCACACTGCAAATCATTCACTTAACCATGCTAGAGGAAGAATTTCCCTCCTCGACAAACAACATAAATCAATAGGGTGCCCCATGAAACAAGGAACAAACAACAATCAGGTGTGTAACAGTTCTGATTTAAAGTTACTTAAATCAGTATGTTCCAAAGATCATAATCCAGAAATTTTAACCATTCATTCACACCACCATGAAACAAGCACTTAAAAAAATAACCAAAAGAAACTAAGCACATAGATCATGTACCTGGATCAATGAGAACTTCTTGTGCCCCTGGAAGAAAGAACAGATTATGGTCTTTTATTTGAAAAACAAAACTACTTTTAAAGATAACTGCTAAATCACATTTCATAATTCACATAGCCTCAAAAAAATCTGAGACACTTGTACCTGATCAGAAAAGCAATTCTGAGTAACAGTATGTTACAATTCAGTGCCTTTATGCTTTAGAAGGAAAAAAAGAAAAGGAAAACTATTTCTCATATCCTGCACAAACTGTAAAGTGCTTCCCTATCTCTCTCCATTCCCACTTTCCAAGCTTATGCTCCCTAACTCTTCTGAAACAAGTATGAGAATTTCTTTTCCCACAAATAAGCCAAGTGACAGAAGAATATCAATTTATTTGTGTAAATATACGCCCACACCTTGGCCTGGAGGAGAAAGGTATCAGAAGGCTATATGGAACCTATTTCTCCTTCCTAAAATCACACACGCACACACACACACACACACACACATTCACACAGACACAGACACACACATACACACTGATTTACTGGACATTTCGCAAGCTAAGGATTTCCAACTTCTAGAAGGTAGCTCTGTAGTTAGTTTACAACACAAAACAGTTAACTTCATTATTATCAAGAAGATTTTGAAAGCCTTGATCATCTGTTAAACCATCCAAATATCAATGAGACCCAATTAGCCTTCTCTATAGAATGTAATTTCCCATGATGGCAAAACACACCCTAAGAGGAACTGGGTCCAAGAGTCCTGCTTATCATTAGCTATGATCATTTTTAAACATGTTAACAAGATTCAGAAAGGTATGTCCCAATAACATATATTCTTACTGAAAGAGCATATGTTTTCAGTCGTCCATAGAGAATAGGTCCCATGATGTTACTTAAGAGCTACTTTGTGTATCGCAATTTCCATTTTTAAATGCAGACTAAAAATCACTGCAATCTAGAAGCCACGATTATAATAAAAAACAGGTGCTTTCTATTGGCTACTGACTATATGCCAAACACAATGCTTGACAACCATCATGTGCGACTGTCGGGGCAACCCTACAAGGTAGATGGGGACGAGGAAACCTGCGGTGCGGATGCGGAGCCGGGGGTGCTGCACCGTCACACACTCCACAACGTGCCCACCACAAGTGCTGACAGATCTGCACTGAGGGGACACTGAGCTGTGTGGAAGCTTGGGGAATGTGAGATTTCCAGATAGTGGTAAAAACTTCCTGTTCAGTGAAAAACCTGGTCAAATATATTATACTGTGCCATGTCCTTTGAATAGGGAATATGATTGAGACTTTTTCGATGCCTCAGAGTCATAATCACAATCATCAATTACTCGACCTCTTAGGGCGTCCAGGGATGAACCAGGCCCCATGCTAAGTACACTGAGATTGCAGAGCTTTTAAGGTTGTTTAATGAAGTTTGTAAAAATCTTTCTGTCTCATGCCTCACACAGGCACTCAACTAGCACTTCTCACTGGTGTGGATGTATTAATACCACCTGAAACGATCCTTTTCTGCCTTTTAAGCTAATCCATCTAATCCAATCTTTTCGAACAGCAAAGAACAAGCTCAACCACAGAAAATGGACAGCTTTTACCAAATGAACTTCAACATCTAATTGGACTCCCTGGAAGCCCTTTCCTTTTATTAAACCCACTTCTAGGTACGTAACAGTCTTCTGACTGGTCAACTTTGCTATCTGATTATCTGGCCTACTCAGAAGGCTTCCCACCTCATTGTGTGTGTGACGGGGTGGGGAGATAATAATTGGTGCTGTTTGAAGAAATCACAGTGAGAAAAAGGAGCACCCTCCAGCCAGGTCTCCACAGACACGACTACCTCCATGTGCTCAGAAATTACATTATCAGCATCATCAGCCTGCAATGGACTGATTTCACATTAACCAAATTCATAAGAGACTGACGTAAGAAAATCAGAGGCTGGGACTTCCTGGCAGCCCAGTGGTTAAGACTCCACGCTCCCAATGCAGGGGGCACGGGTTCGATCCCTGGTCGGGGAACTAAGATCATGCATGCCGCAGGGTGTGGCCAAAAAAAAAAAAAAAAAAACAAAGAAACAGAGGTTTAACTTATTAATGTAACAGGAGACATAAAATTATCGATCAGACTGAAATATTGGAGTTCAACAATCAGCACATTTTCTCCCCAACGGCCCAATCACAGGCAGGAGGCCACATGGCAAGCATGGACAGATGCAGAGCAAGAGGGATTTCCTAGATTAACTTGATGGACTAAATTTCTGTTACAGGGACAGACCTGCTGCCTAGACCACAATGAATGCTGGTCACGGTGCATGCACAGTGGCCGAGGCACAGCTATGAACACTTGTGTAACTCTCCCTTTCCCACCCTTTCCAGGCTGACCAATGGACAGATGTACATAGAGATCCACAGACGGGCTGATATCTCTAAAAACCCAAAGCCCATCTCTGAGAGCCTGGAAGCCAGACAGCCGGGGTTTAAATACCAGCTCTGCCACTTACTAGCTCTGTGACCTTAGTCAAATTACTTACCCTCTCTGTGCCTCAATTTCCACATCTGTAAAGTTGGGAAAATAATCAAACCCACCTCACTTGACTGTTGTGAGGATCAGAGCATTAAACTAGTTTCTGCAAAGTGCTTAGAAAAGTAGGCAGCACGTTTTAGGTGCCCAACAACTGTTAACTATGAAGCACGCCCCGCCTGTCTCCCTTCTAAGCATCTTCAATGTTTCCCTGCTAGTTTAAGTCCCAGAAGACATCCTCATTTCCCTGCTTATAAACTCCTGGGGAGCACCCATCTGCTCCACGCCACGACCGGTTCAAACTGAGGGAGGGGACGCCTCCTCCCCACTCCTCTGGGCCATGAGGAGGCCTTCTCCCTCAACACTCCGGACCCCTGGCCCACGGCTAGCCCTCTTCACACAAATGGAGTGGGCAGTGGGCTCAGGGAGTCTGGGAGACAAGTGGGGCACGGGAAACCACTCTCTCCCCCCGGGTGCTGGCCACCCTCAGGAAGCGCCCAGGATGCTCAGCTTCGTGACATGACAGCCCTGAGCATGACGGGGACAGGTCCCCTCATAGGAAGGCCCGCTGTGGCCCAGAGCTGCCTGCGACTGGGTGAGTCTCTCTAGTTCCGGGATAGAGTATGAAGACACCCATTTCCCCGAAGCCCTAAAGTTCACGGAGAACGTGGCTTTACCAGTAACAAAGGAGACGTTTACCTCCCGCTGCCTGCTCTCTCGTCTCGTCTCTCAGTTGGCCGGTGGAGAAAAGAGGAGTGCAATTACTGGGCCCACTTAAGCACCAACATATACTAATTAGTCAAAAATTCTGTGGCTTAACGTTCAGGGTGACTGTATAACAGCCCTAATTCTGACGCTGCTGCTAAATTATGAGTACAGGAAGTACTGACCCTCTTCAAATATTTTACTCATTTCTTAATTGGATCTTTCGTCATAAAACCAGCTTTTTCTATTTTAATTCCTTAGTAATTGCTAAAGACTATATAAAATGATGGCTTCATACAAAACAATAGCTAAGGGTTTGAGCTCTTTTGAGATAACCACTGCGCTAAACACTTTACATAATTTCTTACTCTCACAATTCTACAAAGCAGATATTAGCGTCCCTATTTTACAGACAAGGGAAAAACTCAGAAAGAACTGACTCAAGTTCGCATGGCTAAGTGGCAGCACATGCATTCAAACCCACGTCAAAAAACTACGCTCCTTCGTACAGCAACCAAATCACCTCCCACTAATTAACACACAGCAGCGGGTTCAATACTCAGGGAGTTCAATACATTTTTCAGCTTTAAGGTGCTCCAGGGATCACATCTATCTGTTTTATAAAATCATGGCTCACTGGTTTCTAATACTGGAAGAAAAGTACAATTTCGCCATTGTTTGCACAGCAAGTCTGAAATTTTCACACTGAGATGACAGAATAAAAATAAGATATAACTAGAATAATTTGTCCAGGTATCCAGACATAATGGACATTGTGCTATCCTTAAGCATTAAACAAATAAGTCAAATTAAAGGAACGTGGGTTAAGTCTTCTTCCACAAACAGGAAAATTAAGACTTTTAAAAGGTGCAACAGCGCCACCTATGGCCAAAAAGGCTGTCCAGGTTGCTGTAAAAGATACAACACAAAAATTGCCTGTATAATAAGAAACGATCAGTAAGGTTTTTAAAAATAGGATGTTCAGAGCCTATAACTAAAAGCTTATCTAGCTCATAACTGAATTCTGCTTCAGGGAAGGGAGTGGTATTCAGTATGTAATCTGAAATTGTTAACACTCCTGAATATAAACAAAAGACATAGGCTCATGGAAACTAATCTTAGAAGAAGGAATCCAGTCCAGCCTCTTCATTTTACAGACAGGGAGACTGAGACCCAGGATCCAGCCTTCTAGCAATCAGCAGCAAAGCTCTCCTAGTCCTTTTGTTTTACACTAGCTAGCTGTACTAGCTCTATATTCATAAAAGTCATGTCTGCACGTTTCCAACAGTAGATAATCTGTGTCTTGCAAAATACTTCCCAAAGAGCATTTAACTACAAATCATACAATTTTGTTGAAATACAAAACACTTATTTATATATTAAAATAAAGAGGGAGGGGATATGGGGATATATGTATACATATAGCTGATTCACTTTGTTATGCAACAGAAACTAACATAACATTGTAAAGCAATTATACTCCAATAAAGATGTTAAAAAATAAAAATTTTTTTAAATTTAAAAATAATTTAAAGATAATAAATAAATAAAATAGCATGAGCTCCACTTTTATTCCCTCTATAAAGGAAAAGTGACAGATGTCAAATCAACGTTTTGATTATTTACCTCCCCCAGCAGCAGAAATACTTGCTCAATCAAAAAAAGCAGCATTCTCCTAGCATCAACAAGGCAATTCCTTAAAAGATAACATTCCGTCTTTATCTTGTAAGAGGACACATGACCCACCACCATGATGACGCTCAGATCTGGATTGTGTAAACTGTCAACACGTCATTAAATGTACAGCTCTCTTGTCTCAAAAGACTCATATACCTGTGCCTTGACTTCTAACAGGCAGAATTGTTCTCAGAGCTTTCTGAGATGCTCTTCCCAGGTTTTATAAAATCCTCAAATTTGGCTTGAATAAAATTTTCCATTTTCTTTCTTAAAAAATAAATAAATAAAACCTATTAAGGGTACAGGAAAAAAAATCAAAACTTTCTTCAATCACAAAAGAGATAAGCTTATTCTCTGAAAATAATCAATATTGATTTTTCTAAACGTAAAGGCTGTGGTCAAATTCCTAGCAATTTAAAGGTTCTAGTGGATGATTACAAGGCAATATGAATTCTGAGTTGTAAAAATATACATTCTGTACAAATAATCTTCAAGTTCTTCAGCTGAAGACAATTTAGCTAGCCCCTATCTTACTAGGATGACATTCATCAAAACTTCATACTGCACTAAAAAAAAGTAACCGAATCCTTATCACTTTAAGTGATATTCATATATATCATATGTATATACACACTGAATATGCATCAGAAATAAACCACCCTCTTCGGTATTCAGAGCTGATCCTTCTAAACTATCTGTCATTGTGACAGCAAATTTTTACTGAGAATCTCTTGGGTGCTTTCTGCAAGGTATCTACCTCACAGTCAGACTAGGTAAATAACATTATTCAAATTTCACAAATGAGGAAATATATACTTAAACCATAAAAACCAACTTAACATATTCATCATAAGGAAAGAAAAGAGTAAAGATTTTTACTTTCTCTCAATTTTCAGTGGCTTAATCTTTTCTTCAAAACTAAAGACTACATAAAAGCAGTTCAGTCTTTATAAGTTTCTCTCTCGACAAGCCTCACTAGAGAAAAACAAGCGGTAAGTCATTAGTAATGGTTGGATTTTCAACGCTCACTTCTCTTTTGCACTGTAATCATTTTTTATGTTTCTTTTTAGTGCTTCCAGAGTTAAAATAAAAAATACTAACTTTTTAGGTCATTAGCTGAGAATAAAACATCTATGCCACTCTGTCTCATATTCTCACTGACGCCTCTTCTTTTAAGGCCTCATCAGGTTGAGGTCCCTAAAATCAGTCATTTATGAACTCACAGGAGTTTGGGAAACCAGTCAACGGGAGGCTGATCAGAGGAGCAATTAAGGATGCATACTGGGCAGTCACCCCAGCCCGGTTCCAGCCCCGAGTCTGCCGCTGCCAGTTGCATGATTTGGGGCAAGTTACCCCATCTCTTTAAACCTCAATCCCTCACCTGCAAAAAGGAGTTACTGATAACTACCCTCAAACACCTGCTAGGAGGTAAAACGTAAGGAAAGCATTTAGCACAGCCTGGCCTAGGGTAGATGCCAAATCATTCATAGCTATTTCAATAATTAGGGACGTTAATGCTTACTATTAATAAATTAAGCTAGTCCAAAAAGTACAAATAACCATAAAGGAGAAACATGTGTAAGTCAATAAGCATTTTCTTTTGGATTGATTGCAGAATGTCCTATTGATTTTTTAATAAACCAAGTTTTGAATAACCCTGAATACTCTGAATACTAAGAAAGTGAAGTTTTTTTTAAAAAATTTAAACAAAAGGAGAATTAAAGCAAAAAGAGGTAGGGAGTACAGAATTCTTTTTTGAAACTAAATTCAGTTTTAAGAGGGGGGAAAATTCCCTTTTCTCAGAGGAAATCTTGAAAACTATGTAAAGGGGATCTGAGATGTCTAGAGTCTTTTAACACTATTCATGAATTCATATTACCAAGTCTTAAAACTACTTGACAATCAACAATAATAATATTGATAATAATAATGGCTGCTAACATTTATCCAGCACTGGCTGGGACTGTTGTAGGTCCTTTATATGTGTATCTCATGCAGCCTTCACAAGAACCCTCCAAGGTAAGTACAATTATTATCTCCCCCACTTCACAGATAAGGAAATTGAGGCACAGAGAGATTAAACTTGTTCCAGGTCACACCGCCATTAAATGACATCTGTAGCCTGCTATTTTGCTGGTGAAAAAGGAACCTGAGATATAAATTCAAGGGAGAATGTTAAATAATCAGTTTGTCTGGTCTTCACCTCAAAGAGTGGATACCATAAACTCTGAATGTGAGATGAGGCTGCCACTAAAAGCTGACTAATCTTGAAATTAATATCCAGGACGAAGCAACATATATACTCATGATAGCAAATCCGATCATGGCTCTGGACCCTTTAGTGCCTGGAAAGTGGTAAAATCATTTCCAATCTAAATGCCATCGGCGCTGCTCTTTCAGCTCTCATCCAAGCTTCACTGGATGTCCTTCTCCACAGACTGTCTTCAACAGTGAAAAGTTCTCAAGTGTTTCACACTATGCACAGCTAAATAAAGACATTTCTCTACTGCAGACAGAGCACTTTTTCAGGCTTAAAACTTTTTTTGCCTATCTTTAGCAAGGGGAGAAAGTGAAACGTCACCCTAAAAAGGTGCCAGAGTCTCACTAATCACATGAGTAGAACAGTCTCGACACATTATAACTCTTCAAAGAGCAGGGAAAGAGTAAAATAAAACAGCCTCCAACAAAAGGCAACCCAGAGAGAGAGCACTTTCTTCTAAGGAGAAGATTAAAACAGCTGTCACCTGTGTGTTGGCTATTTTAGCACTTGGCCGCTGGCGCGAGGCGACAAGAGGACTTGAAATGCTGGAATCTCATAGCAGAGACAGCAGTTACAACGCCACGGGATAAACACAGGTGGTGAGCACCGACGGGAGGCATCTCAAGTCAAAACGGAAGCCCAGGAGAGCAGGGAGCAGAGACATTCCAGTCTGAGGACTTTCTCTATCACTTCTCAGCCCGCTTTACTTTCCTCTCCAATAACTGAGACCCCACTAAAACCGTCAGGAACGGTCTGCTGAAGGATGATAAAACATCTTCAAGGGCCACCAAAGATTCATCTAAGCAGTTCTACAAAGAGTGCACCCAGATTCAGACTGCGCGGCTACACTGACTGGCTCATAGAGGTGGTCTCTGCAGTCTTTGCTGGTGACGGGGATGGTATAATTCAGGGGAAAAAGACACTGAAAGCATTTCCCCATCCAATACACATCAACGGCCATGGGCCTTCTCTTTGGGGGGAAAAAAATCTGTAAAAATCTCATTGTTCAAAAAACACCTAGTAGTTCTGTGTATAGCCTTGATCTCTGCATTCTTTGTTATTATCTTCGTGACCTATGCGGTATGACAACTACATCCTGAACATTTAAGGCAAATTCATTTATTAAGGGTCAAAAGGGTCAAGTTCATTCAACAAGCATTTGTGGTTCTGCTCCTCCAAAGATGCATTTTTACTCTTCATAGGCTCTAACAAACATGAGCAAATCAAACTTCACGCATTAAGAGAACTTCATCAACCAGGAAAATAAGAAACAGCTCCCCGGGCCCTGAATTAGCTGCTAAAATTGACATCTGGGACTAACTTCACCAAATACACAGAAATTATGACAAGGACCCAGACAGAGAACTTCAAAGACAGCCTACCATGAAATTTTATGCAACTGGTCCAGAAATCAACCCATCATTGTAATCCATTAATATCATTTGATAAGACTCAATAAGATCAATACATATTCAATAGAATCAGAAGACAATGTCTCATGTGCAGGATTTCTGACTCAACAGATTTTATATTTTATTTAAACATTACTCAACCTTCACTCAGAGGGAACAGGAATAGATTACTCCTGCTCGCTTAAGGTCTGTAACTGAGTCCAGGATGGAGGCAAGAGCAGAGCTTACCTGGTCGATGTCTGTTGGCTGCTTCAGCAGGAAGTGAGCTACCCTGGAACCTTCGAGCTCCAGTTTTACCACCAGTTCCACCAGGATAGTGATAGATGACAGAAGCTGAACATAACCCTTCCAGGGCAGCTGGGCATTAAAATAAAAGTTCAATTAATAAAGTTAGTGGCCCACCCTTAGCAAAAATTGCAGTGACTAAGAATGATCTGAACAGCCTGATGATGTGGAAATGCCAATTTTTCCACAAAACAGAGATCAAACCTACAGATCACTGGTTTTGTTACAAACAGGAACACGGCCCCTACTATGTTTTGCAGGCCCGTGTCAAAGCTGGCAGCGCAGAAAACTCTCGTGATGCTCAACGTTCCTCTGAGGGGCTGAGCACATGTGAGACAGGCTGTTCATTCATTCATTTAACCAACAGTTTAGTTCACGCTGTGTGGCAGGCTCTGCGCCAGATGCTGACACTGCAGACAGATGTCGAAGTGCCCTGGATCGAAAATATTTTTAAAATCATACCACTGGAAGAAGGACCAGAATACCTATCCCCATCATTCACCCTGAGTGCCTCTATCCCATTTCGAGCAAACACCTGGCAGGCCTCTCTCCTTCTCAAAGGCAGCCACACTGAGTTGCTGCAACTTTTCATTCTTCTATCACTGGCAGTTAAACCCTAAGAACCTTGGACTATGCTACTCGCCTCACAAGTTGTGCTGCAGTGTTCATCTTTACCCAGTAGCTCAGTGGTTGTCTAACTTTTTGGTCTTAGAACTCCTTGATGCTGAAAAATCACTGAGGACCACAAAAAAGAGCGCTTTTTTTGTGCAGGTTACATCTACAGATATTTACCATATTCGAAAATAAAACTAGAAGAGGATTTAAATATTTATGTGTTCCTTCCTTTTAAAACAATAATAAGCCCATTACATGTTAAACTTTTTTTTAAATATCTTTATTGGAGTATAATTGCTTCACAATGTTGCGTTACTTTCTGCTGACTAACAAAATGAATCAGCTATATGCATACGTATATCCCCACATCCCCTCCCTCTTGCGTTTCCCTCCCACCCTCCCTATCCCACCCTTTTATGTGGTCGCAAAGCACCAAGTTGATCTCCCTATGCTATGCAGCTGCTTCCCACTAGCTATCTATTTTACATTTGGTAGTGTATATATGTCAATGTTACTCTCTCACTTCGCCCCAGCTTACCCTTCCCCCTCCAAGTGTCCTCAAGTCCACTCTCTACGTCTGCGTCTTTATTCCTGTCCTGCCCCTAGGTTCATAAGAACCATTTTTTTTTTAAGATTCCACATATATGTGTTAACATACGGTGTTTCTTTTTCTCTTTCTGACTTACTTCACTCTGTATGACAGACTCTAGGTTCATCCACCTAACTACAAATAACTCAATTTCGTTTCTTTTTACAGTTGAGTAATATTCCATTCTATATATGTGCCACACCTTCTTTATCCATTCATCTGTCAATGGATACTTAGGTTGCTTCCATGTCCTGGCTATTGTAAATAGTGCTGCAATGAACACTGTGGTACATGACTCTTTTTGAATTATGGTTTTCTCAGGGTATATATGGCCAGTAGTGGGATTGCTGGGTCATATGGTAGTTCTATTTTTAGTTTTTTAAGGAACCTCCATACTGTTCTCCATAGTGGCTGTATCAATTTACATTCCCACCAACAGTGCAAGAGGGTTCCCTTTTCTCCACACCCTCTCCAGCATTTATTGTTTGTAGATTTTTTGATGATTTTTTGATGACCAGCCATTCTGACTGGTGTGAGGTGATACCTCATTGTAGTTCTGATTCGCATTTCTCTAAAGATTAGTGAAGTTGAGCATCTTTTCATGTGTTTGTTGGCAATCTGTATATCTTCTTTGGAGAAATGTCTATTTAGGTCTTCTGCCCATTTTTGGATTGGGTTGTTTGTTTTTTTTGATATTGAGCTGCATGAGCTGCTTGTATATTTTGGAGATTAATCCTTTGTCAGTTGCTTCGTTTGCAAATATTTTCTCCCATTCTGAGGATTGTCTTTTCATCTTCTTTATAGTTTCCTTTGCTGTGCAAAAGCTTTTAAGTTTCATTAGGTCCCATTGGTTTATTTTTGTTTTTATTTCCATTTCTCTAGGAGGTGGGTCAAAAAGGATCTTGCTGTGATTTTTGTCATAAAGTGTTCTGCCTATGTTTTCCTCTATGAATTTCATAGTGTCTGGCCTTACATTTAGGTCTTTAATCCATTTGGAGTTTATTTTTGTGTATGGTGTTAGGGAGTGTTCTAATTTCATTCTTTTACATGTAGCTGTCCAGTTTTCCCACTTATTGAAGAGGCTGTCTTTTCTCCATTGTATATTCTTGCCTCCTTTATCAAAGATAAGGTGACCATATGTGCGTGGGTTTATCTCTGGGCTTTCTATCCTGTTCCATTGATCTATATTTCTGTTTTTGTGCCAGTACCATACTGTCTTGATTACTGTAGCTTTGTAGTATAGTCTGAAGTCCGGGAGCCTGATTCCTCCAGCTCCGTTTTACTTTCTCAAGATTGCTATGGCTATTCGGGGTCTTTTGTGTTTCCATACAAATTGTGAAATTTTTTGTTCTAGTTCTGTGAAAAATGCCATTGGTAGTTTGATAAGGATTGCACTGAATCTGTAGATTGCTTTGGGATGTATAGTCATTTTCACAATGTTGCTTCTTCCAATCCAAGAACATGGTATATCTCTCCATCTGTTTGTATCATCTTTAATTTCTTTCATCAGTGTCTTATAGTTTTCTGCATGCAGGTCTTTTGTCTCCTTAGGTAGGTTTATTCCTAGGTATTTTATTCTTTTTGTTGCAATGGTAAATGGGAGTGTTTCTTTAACTTCTCTTTCAGATTTTTCATCATTACTATATAGGAATGCAAGCAATTTCTGTGCATTAAGTTTGTATCCTGCTACTCTACCAAATTCATTGATTAGCTCTAGTAGTTTTCTGGGAGCATCTTTAGGATTCTCTATGTATAGTATCATGTCATCTGCAAACAGTGACAGTTTTACTTCTTCTTTTCTGATTTGGATTCCTTTCATTTCTTTTTCTTCTCTGATTACTGTGGCTAAAACTTCCAAAACTATGTTGAATAACAGTGGTGAGAGTGGGCAACCTTGTCTTGTTCCTGATCTTAGAGGAAATGGTTTCAGTTTTTCACCACTGAGAACAATGTTGGCTGTGGGTTTGTCATATATGGCCTCTATTATGTTGAGGTAGGTTCCCTCTATGCCTACTTTCTGGAGAGTTTCTATCATAAATGGGTGTTGAATTTTGTCAAAAGCTTTTTCTGCATCTATTGAGATGATATGGTTTTTATCCTTCAATATGTTAATATGGTGTATCACATTGATTGATTTGCGTATATTGAAGAACCCTTGCATTCCTGGGATAAACCCCACTTGATCATGGTGTATGATCCTTTTTTTTTTTTTTAATTTTTTAATTTATTATTTATTTATTATTATTTTTTTTTATTTTTGGCTGTGTTGGGTCTTTGTTTCTGTGCAAGGGCTTTCTCCAGTTGCGGCGAGTGGGGGCCACTCTTCATCGCGGTGCGCGGGCCTCTCACTATCGCGGCCTCTCTTGTTGCGGAGCAGAGGCTCCACTCAGGCTCAGTAGTTGTGGCTCACGGGCCCAGTTGCTCCGTGGCATGTGGGATCTTCCCAGACCAGGGCTCGAACCCGTGTCCCCTGCATTGGCAGGCAGATTCTCAACCACTGCGCCACCAGGGAAGCCCTATGATCCTTTTAATGTGCTGTTGGATTCTGTTTGCTAGTATTTTGCTGAGGAGTTTTGCATCTATGTTTATCAGAGATATTGGCTTGTAGTTTTCTTTTTTAGTTCTTCTAGATCCTTGTTATTTGTTTCTTGTATTTTCTCCATTCTGCTCCAAGATTTTGGATCATCTTTACTATCATTACTCTGAATTCTTTTTCAGGTAGCTTGCCTATTTCGTCTTCATTTATTTGGTCTTGCAGGTTTTCTACCTTGCTCCTTGGTCTGTAACATATTTTTTTGTCGTTTCTTTTTTTTTTTTTTTGATGGGTGGTGCTGTATTCCTGTCTTACTCATTGTTTGGCCTGTGACATCCAGCACTGGAGTTTGCAGGCAGTTGGACAGGGCCAGGTCCTGGTGCTGAGATGAGGAACCTCCAGGAGGCCTCACTCCAATTGATATTTCCAGGGGTCTGAGGTTCTCTGTTAGTCCAGTGGTTTGGACTCGGAGCTCCCACCACATGAGCTCGGGCCCAACCTCTGGCCTGGGAACCAAGATCCTGCAATTTTCGTGGTGCAGTTAAAAAAAAAAAGAAAGAAAAAAGGAGCAGTACAATATCAAAGAATAAAAAGCAAAACAAAATTAGAAAGATAAAAAACATATTAGGAAAAATAAAACTATAATTGAAACAACTGCAACAAGGTAAAATGAAACCACAACAGAAAAAAGAAGAAAAAAAAAGGGGGAGGGAACAAGCCAAAAGGAGAGAAAAATAACAAAGTATAAAGAATAAAATAAAACTAGAAAAATAAAAGATTTATTAGGAAAAATAAAAATATAAAAGAATCAACAACAATGAATCAACAAGGTAAAACAGAACCCCAATCTAAAAGAGGAAAAAAAAAAACTCTTGGCGTTGGGGGTGGCGTTTAGGCGGGGGTGGAACTTAGGCAGGGGTGGGGTTTAGGGTGGGCAGGACCTAGGTGGGTGGGGGGTGACGTTCAAGCGTGGGGCAGGGCCTCTGCTTAGAACCTGCCACAAGGGGAGAGGCAGCACGTGGAAAGGAGGGTCTCTGGAGCGTGGGGTTCCAGGAGTTTGGAGGTGGGGCCCTGAGAGCAGGTGTGCGGGTGGGGTTTAGGCCCAGCGAGTTGGAGGGGGTCTCCGAGTGTAGAGGTGGGGCCCTGGGTGGGGGCCCTGGGTGGGGATGTAGGGGTGGGGCTTGGGCTCTGCATGGCAGGAGGGAGGCTCCGAGGGCAAAGGATTAGGCCTGGGAGCCCAACAGGCTTCCCGGTGCCTAAGTGGACAGGGAAAGCACTGGCCTCATTCCTTTCCGTTCATTCATGCCCCTCCCCCACTGTCTCCCCCAGGGTCTCCCCCGTCCCCGCTGGACCCCTAACCGTGGGTGGATCCCGCTGGGTGTAGGAACTCCTCCCTTCCCCCAGCCGCCCCTCAGCAGTGCCATCCCAGAGGTCCGGCCTTTACTTTTGCTCCCCCTTCCCCCCCGCCCACTCCCTCAGGACCCATGTGGGTGGAGGGGGCCTCGGTGGGCAGACGATCAGGCCCGGGATCTCAGCGGGTTTCCAGGGGCCCAAGTGGGCAGGAGAAACCTGGCCACGCTCCCTTTTGATCCTCTGCCCTCCCAATGGTTCCCCAATTTCCCCCTTCGGGCGTGGGATCCCTTCCCCTCCCCCAGCCAGCCCTCAGGGGCTCCAGTCCCGTCCCACCTCCACTTCTCCTCCCCCTTCACTCCCCCCATGCCCCACATCCTACCCAGTGGCTGGGGGTTCCTCCCATCCCCTTAGGTGTCCGTGTTCCCCCACCGGTGCCTGGTAGGTGCCCTAGTTGTGAGGAGATGCGAATTCCGCGTCCTCCTAGTACGCCATGTTGACCATGTTAAATTTTTTAAGGGGTGTTTTTTGTTTTTGGCTGCATTGGGTCTTCCTTGCTATGTGCAGGCTTTTCTCTAGTTGCGGCAAGCGGGGCTACTCTTCATTGCGGTGCACAGGCTTCTCATTGCTGTGGCTTCTCTTGTTGCGGAGCACAGGCTCCAGGCGCACGGGCTTCAGTAGTTGTAGCACGCAGGCTTCAGTAGTTGTGGCACTCGGGCTCAGTAGTTGTGGCTTGCAGGCTCTAGAGCACAGGCTCAGTAGTTGTGGCACATGGGCTTAGTTGCTCCATGGCATATGGGATCTTCCCGGACCAGGGCTCGAACCCATGTTCCCTGCATTGGCAGGCGGATTCTCAATCACTGCACCACCAGGGAAGCCCCGACCATGTTAAATTTTCATGAACAACAACTACATTTCAAAACAAAAACAATACGCTGGAAGAGGGGCATTGTTTGCATTTTTACAATTTTACATGAAATTTCTTTCATGTCTGGCTCGAGACAAGTGTGCTGATTCTCACACCTGCTTCTGCCCTCAATGTGCTGTGATGTCACACGTCCTGGAGCCCCCCCGGAAACCCCACTGTGCGTTTCTGAGGGACCAAGAGTGAAATAAGCTGGCAGCACCTGGCACCACCCGCTCCACCCCGCCTTCACAGGAACCCGACCTGCCCATTATCACTGGGTGGGTCAGGTGCCCGGTGGCTTCTTCCCGGATAAGCACCTAACCTTCAGCTCTACTCCACCAGTGCACAGCAAGTCATTATAGACCTCTCCTTCAAGAAAGCGAAGTAAAACTCCTATTCGCCTTTCCCCTCCTACTTAATCCTTTATCTGTTTCTTGTTTCTTTTCCATCTATTCCTTCTCTTTCTCACTTTTATTTCCCTATCCTCTTTAAGAAACCAAATTATGAAATTTAAGTCCATTTTAAGAATTTATATTTTGTGTGTCCTATAGGACGCTGTTGATCTTCCACTGAAGAACTTGGTTACTTCATTCTGACTTGTATTTACCACAGTGGCTGACGGGCCCTCTGACTGAGCTGTCAACCTCTTCCAGGAAAGGACCCTGTTTCAGCCCTCACTCACGCCACGTTTATTTAACAAGCACTCACAGAACATCTACAATATGCTAGATGATGGACACACACAGACCACGCCTCCCACTCCCACCTCCAGGACATGGCCCCTGAAGGAGAAAAACACGCAAACAGGCAGTCCCAGCACAGAGGGTAAACTCCGTGCAGACAGGATTCTGTACAAGACCCGTGGGCACCCACTGTGTGGAGGGGTCAGAAGAGGCTGTCCTTTGAAGCAGGTTTTCTTTTTTTTTAATTTTTTTAATTGAGATATAATTCACATACCGCAAAACTCACCCACTTAAAAGTGTACGATTCGGGAACTTTTGTATATTGACAGCTGTGCAACCCTTACCACTATCTAATTCCAGAACCTTTTCATCACCCCAAAGAAACCCCATGCCCATCAGCAGTCCCTCCCCATTCTCCCCTCTGCCCAGCCCCAGGCAACCAGTAATCTGCTCTTTGCCTCTAGATTTGCCTATTCTGGACATTTCAGATAATCAGCATCATATAATATGTGGCCTTTTGTGTCTGATTCCTTTTACTTGACATGATGTTATCAGGGTTCGTCCATGTTGTAGTGGTATCAGTATCTCATTTGTTTTTATGTCTGAATAACGTTCCACTGTATGGAGAAACATTTTGTTCATCCATTCATCATCTGACCTATGGATGAGGTTTTGAAGAACGAGTGTAAGAGGTGACTAACACGGGGAATGGCATTCCAAGCAGAGGGCAAGATGTGCTTTAAAAAAAAAAAAAAACAGAGCAACAAGGAAATTCAGTGTGTTTTTGAGGAAAGTGCATGCTTGGTTCAGCAGGACTGCAGTGCAGGGCTGGGTGGGAAAGCGGCAGGAGATAAGGTGAGGCAGTTACCCCGGAAGACTCCCCACTGCAACCAGCTCAGCTGACTGCTTCCCCTCCCTTCTCCATATGTTTTTAGAGCCATTGTTTCCAGGTTTTCTCTTATTTCAAGTAGCAGTTGCTGTAATTACATATGTGATCATCTTCATCAGATAACCTTACCTCCAAGCCACAGAAAGTCATTCACTGAGCGAAGCAGCTCCACGGACATATGGTAATGGACCAGGGAGTCCTGCAGCATCCCGGCCTGCAGGCACAAATCCCCCACATGCTTCCGCATGCGCCCTTGGCACCGCTTCTTGTAATGTCTATAAAGTAAAATGCACGGAAATGTATCAGTGATAATGCCCGACTTCTGCCCCAAAAGCACACTGGCTAAGCACTTTTCAATTCCCTCACTACAAAAAAAAGCTAAGAAGGCAACCTTAGGCTCCACAATTGAAAGCCAGCCACCATCATTGCCAGTTTATGAGCAAAGTTATTTTTTAAACCTAATAGAATACATGTATTTCACGTGGATAATATTAGAGCAGGCTTTCTCTTTTCAAATTTTCCAATCACAACATTAGCACAAGAAAGTTTATGTTTCAGCTTTTTAAAAAAATCAATTATCTTCCACTTTCTTAACCTCAAACCTATTATTATTTTATAAAGAGAGCTATGCTGCATATTATAAGCCAACTGTTTGGCTTTTGCAAACAAGACCTTTATCGTCACTATTTCAGAGCAAGCTTTAATGATACTTTGAGAGGTGGGGCCTGGGACCCTCGCTAACAGCTCTTTAAATATTGGCAAGGATGTGCTATTAAATAATGCAAAAGCTTCTAACTCTGTATCAACTCAGAAACCAAAGAAATTATACCAAAATCTTGCTTATCATTTTTAAATATTCCTATTCTTGTGAATATTAAATTTCTTAAAAGATAAGATTTTTCAAGAAAAACAGCAGCTGTATTAAATTTCCTCTCACCAAGAAAGCAATCTTATCAAGAATAAAAACCCCTATGTTAATCCAAAAGATGTGAAGTTTCTGGCTAAATGAATGTACAGATCTCAATACAAACTTAAATCCCATCTGATCTAACTCTGGAATGTACCTTTTCTGTTCCAAATGTTCGCTGAACTAAGATCATCACATAACACAGAGAAAGAGAGAAGAGGAAAGTCGGCTTGGCCTCCATCTGTTTTCTTCCCAGCCACAATGCGCTGCTAGGATGGCCCCCGCCAACAAGCCCTCCCCATAAGAAAATACTGCATCTAAATTGCCCCGCCATCCCCAAGCACACCCTGCCATCTCTCCCCCACTGGTCACCTCAACAGCCCTCTAATGGTCTTCTAATGACCCTCCCACCCTGTACCACCCTCCCCTTCATCCCTGCTACACACACACACTCACACACAGCCAGAGTGGCCTTCCCAAAGCACAAATCTGATTAGGTCACTCCCTCACTTCAACGCCTTCAAAGTTTCCCCAGTACAGTTCTGGCCCTCCCCACTGCCCCCTGCATTCCCCAGCCTTACCGCCGTACCGAGGTCCCCAGTGACCGCAGGGGCCACCTGACCCTTCGGTCTAGCTACTTCCCACTCACCTTAGGGCTCATTTCAACTCAGTTTCTCAAGGAAGCCTTCCCTGCCTCCAACCTCTGCACCTGTGGGCCTCTCCCTCTCAAAGGTGGGCAGTGCTTGGCCTGCTTCCTTGCTGTGTCCTCCTGTTCTAACCAGAAAAGAATTCAGCATCCAAATGCACATTTTCCTCCTCCATTACCACGACTGTGGACTTTTAATACGTGGCTCAGTTTACAAATACCACCATGATGTTGACTCAATAGATTTTGAATTAGACTTTTTTTCAGTAGACTCTACTCCTATCCTGTTAGACTAAAATTTGCTTTAAAGCATCCTGTCTTAACTCTCCAAAAAAAGTAAATTATTACATCTTCGTATGAACTTACAAAGGTGCACATCTGCTGTAGCAAAATATAGCCCAGAACATTTTCAAAAATAAAAAGTGCAATCGTTGTGATCAGAAACAGTTGGTTTTGAAAATACAGGATTTTTACAAAAAGGAGTCAGCTAAATATGCTCTTAGTTTTTCATATTAAGGTCATACGATTCAACAAAACAATATAAAATATTCTAAATTATATAAAAATAGAATGAACCCTAATACTTTGGAGAAAATCTCCAAAATACCAAACAAACAAAATTCTATCACAGATTTATATAAATTAAAGTATTTAACTCTCGAAGTACTATATGCCCCAAGACTGGGTCATCTCAAGATTATGAGCAATTCTGTTCCAATCCTTTGAAAACACAGTAAGAAACAGATAAAGGAATTAAGACAATTCGATTTGTAGTTAGGTAAACTACAAAATAAACTAAAATATTTTAAGCCAATTTTGTAATTTAGAATATAAGCTTCCTCATCAAAATTCTTCTTCCAAAAAGACATGGATCCTTCTTTCACGGATCATTTGAAAATGGTAATGTCACGTTTTGTAAGTCTCTCTAAAAGTTCAGAGTTCTTATATATACATTATTAGAATTGTCACATTGTGTGACCACTGAATATGCTTATGGATAAGGAAAAAAAACATACGCGCAAACAGTATGACAAAGAAAAATACAACATGAAGCCACAGTAGCAAATAAAGGTAACATTAACACAAAATGCAAATATTCAAAATATGCCATGATTTGTTGTAAATTTCAAAACTAATGGTGAATTTCAAAGCCATGAGCAACAGAACTTAGCCAAAAATGTGAATATGCTCTAAATACTTCAAAGAGTGACTCACGTTATTTCATTATTCTTACAAGTTATAAACACTGGGTTAAAGGAATTGGAAATAAGGATTGATAGAAAAATTAAAAACCCAGTAACCCCTAAGTCATAATGGCCTCAAATCAATCATAACTAAATCACAGGCAAAGACCTGGCAGCCTCCCCAGATAAAGGGAAAGGCATCCTTTCTAGAAGCTGTGCAAAAACACCTAACACACAGCCGCAAGCACTGTCACAGAAGGCGCTCACACTGCACTTTACACTAAGTACAATTCAACTAAAGATATACGCTGTATTATTCTCATGACTTCTGATCAGATAAAAGAAGAAAGTGTTTCATATGTGTGCGATTTGGGTACTATTTACATGGCTTGTGGAAAAAAAGGGCTTGGTATATTCTAATCCAAAAACCAATTTACATGCAAAGAATGTATATATTCAAATCCAAAGGAAAACCAGAGCTGCTCAACAACAGTTTGCAATTAAAATCCAAAGGAACTTTGATAAAGGTAATCTCTTTTTTTTTTTCTTTTTGGTATTATATAGTTTTAAAGGCATTTGCATAATTAAGTGATAGCTACAGCCCATGATTTTGCACTAGCATATTATGGACTGAGGAAACCTAGATTACGTGCATCATGCATAAACACACTGACAGGCGCCCCTTTGGTGGAGCTGAAGTTCCAAAGTAGACAACTTTATGTTGTAAGACAGCTCTAAACAGAAAATAAGAAATGCAACGTTCTGTACTCAATTTCAGATGGTATATGGGCCATTAACTGATTCTGCATCTTGTCTTATGAAATCTTCCAATAAATCATCAATGTCGATTTCCTCCATCTGAACTGTTTTATGCTAACGTTGGATATTAAACCTTCACTCCATAAAGAAAGCCCAGGCCTACCTTGCAGCATAGTTACATTCTGCTGAGGAAAGCAGATCAAGGGAGGGCTGGACAGTTTCCATTACAAGTTCGGAAGTTTCTAAGTCTGATTTTGCACCTGTGCGTCATTTGCAAGCATGTCATCATTGGAGTGAAACGAAGACCTTCAACTCTGGGATGTAAAGCATGCTGATGCTTCCTAACCATAAGACAAGTCTGAGCTTCATGAAATAGAACTGCAGCACTTAAGTCAGAGACTTTTTCGGAAAGGCTCCAAAACTGATCCACTTTACCATTCCAGATGTAACAGGGAGGTAACAGAATTAGTAGTGAGAACACTTCCTTGAAAGCCTGACAAGGCCGTGCTTGAATCCTGCTACAGCATTTACTACCCCTGTGATGCTGGGCTAACGACTTAACCTCTCTGAGAAGGCTTCCCACTCTGGAAAAGGGGGCTGCTACCACCCACCTCAGGTGGCATCGATGTGGCATGAGTGAAATATGTAGGTGGGGAGGCTGACTGGTGCCTGATACAGAGCCTTGCTAGTTTCCCTCCCCCACCCTTCTCCCCTCATAAACTTGCATATTCCCCCTAATAAGTATCAAACCCCTGGGACAGACTGTCCTATTCTTTGTATCCACCAGTGTAGTGCCTTACCCTTAGAAGGATCAAAAAAGAACTGCTTCCTGCATAGTAACTATCAATGTTCTTAAGAGATTTGGATTTTTTTAAGTCTATTTTGAGGGGAAAGACTATTCCAGAACTATCCAACAATCCTTCCACATGTCAGCCCCTCCTCCCAATGCCCATCCCCTCCGTCCTCAGATCCCCTGTCTGATCTGCCTTGTGTCCGTGGGGAAGATAGTCCACTGGACTGGCAGGGCTCCACACCACCCCAGGCCTTCCTCCCTCCCTCAAAGGTGAGTGTGACCCCATCTTCTCCCCACTCCCACGCCACTCCAACTCCAGCTTCTGAGTCTCGGGAGCCATGGGAAAGGCCCTGCATCCAGGGCACAGCCCAGCCATCACAGGACCCCACCCTATGTTTTCCAACCCAGATGGCCTCAACTTCTTGCACTTGCTACACTTACTTCTGTTTTGTCCCCCCACCCCAGAATGGGATGGACCCTTGCAGAAAGTCTGGCCTATCTTGATGAAAGATGAAGGGTCCACATTTGGACCAGAGCATTAAAGGAGAAACAAGGTCTCCTGGCCAGCATGGTGGTGTGGCAAAACCCTTCCCCAGGGGTGAGATGAACCGGGGGGAAGAACGTGAGGTCTTAGGTCAGCCAAAGCATCTCCCTTCACAGCTGACCTTGGGTGATGGAGTTG
The DNA here is from genome assembly GCF_949987535.1 of Balaenoptera acutorostrata. Taxonomy (NCBI): domain Eukaryota; kingdom Metazoa; phylum Chordata; class Mammalia; order Artiodactyla; family Balaenopteridae; genus Balaenoptera; species Balaenoptera acutorostrata. The sequence continues at coordinate 3,271,032 of NC_080080.1, read as the reverse complement.
CAAACTAATGACATGCCCATCAGTGGCGGACATTAGCCTCAACAAATAAAGAATCAGCTATTTCTTGCCAACATGGGTTAAAAGTAAAGGCTGGTGCAGGTAGGGCCTATACATCTGCTAAGGTAAACCACAGACCTGGCTCTGAACGCTTATTGGCTAAAGCAGAGAGGAAGTCATGGTCACTTAGAGAGGTCCTTGTGTCCACCAGATCCAAACGAACTAGCTATTTAGGAGAAGGACATATTTTTCTGATACCTAGAAAAACTGCCCTCATAAAGGGGGCAAAAGAGTGGCATAGATTTTAGACTAGCCTCTGCCCCTTTATGACAGAAAGTTGCTCAGACAAAGTAAAGTAAATGGCATGGTCAAGGTGAAAGCAAAAGGAAATCTGGTGTCCGTTCCTCCAACAGCGACCCTCCACGGCCAGCAGACCCCCAAGCCAGTCACCTCTTCACCGGTGACCACTGGCCAGTAAGCACCACCATGCACATCACCAGCGACAGCCAAGAACCGCGGGCCTAATGCGTTCATTTAAAAGCCAGAATCAAGCAAGGTGCGGCAGACTTTGACTTCCAAGTTAAAATATCCCGTGAAAACCCCTCGGCAGCCGCTTAAATCAATTAGCATCTCACTTCCTCAAAACAAACAAACAAAAATTAATAAGGGCTCATTTGTCACCAAATATAAGGAAGACCAAACAGGTTCCCCAAAGCAAGTGTTTGAATAGCTATCAAACACCAGTGGGTTATGTGCTAAAAAAGCGAAAATTCGAAAAAATTAGAAAATAAAAAGATGACCAGGATAATACATGGATCAAGGCAGCAGTTAAGTTTTTGTTTTTTAAAGCGATGAAGGCGGTAAGAAGGCAGCACAGAGGGAAATCTAGCTATTTTCAATGTAACATGTTCACAGCCTACCTTTTCAGACCCAACAACATACTCACAGGGCAGTATGAGAGAAAAAGAACAAAGGAAAAGAAAGAGGAACAAGCAAAAATTAGAAACACACCAGAACAAAAATAACTTTGACAGCATGGTCAAGAATTGACGTGGGCTTTGATGAGGCCAGGGGCACACGTGGACGTTCAGTAAAGCCCACCCACACCTACGGCCCCTGGGAAGGCTGGGGCCTCAGGTTGGCGGCACGTGCCGTGGAGCCTGTCAGCGCCTCAAACCAAAACTCCACCTACATCTAGACATTTCCTTTTGAGCCACAAAATGCAATCTCATTTCAGGTTGGACGCTTTTTATCACCCCTACCAAGAGCTGCAGGAGAGTTAGGCTCTGTCCCTGCACCTAACCGTTGTTTTAAAAATTAGATAACTGAGACGAGTGAAAGCAACAAGGGATGAACAGCGACTGGAGGAGAATGTGTTTGAGTTGAGGTCACTGGCATCATTATCTCACTGAAGTGCATATGATGGCTGAGCGTTTACGGTACCGGCGAGAACAGAATGGACCCACCAGGAGGGAGGTTTCATTCACTCTGCGTAAACACTTGGAAATAGGATCAGCCACCATGCACCAAGCACAGTATCCTGAAACTAGTTATTCCTGCCCAATTGTGAGCACAGATTTCAAAAGGCAAAAACAAACTGGCCTTCTCTGGTGGGTCTGCAACCTCAAAGCCAAGAAGCTGATGAGCAGAAATGTCACCAGTGCCCCGTTTGGCAAGGATAAGGCACTGGTCACGGGGTCAGGGCAGGGTTCCTGGCTTCAGCCACTCACCCACCAGTCTGTCCAGGGAGGGGAAGGCAGTCCCTGCCGAGGCCGCAGGCACCGTGATGCGGGAAATGCAGGCCGCTGTGTGCCCGTGAGGCCCCACCTTGTGAGGGATGATTGCCACGGCATCTACCCCACCTGACGCCTGGGGCTCAGCAGGAGGCAACAAGTGAGGCGAGGAGCTGGCCGGGAGTGGGCCTGGTGCTGGCAGCTCTGCCCCTCGGCGGTGCCTGGGCTCCTAAACCTTGCCACCTCGGCTCCGAGGAGCAGAAGGGGAGCGCTGGCATGTAGATCACAGGGTCATGCGAAAACTAAGTACGGATCGTGGGTACGACATGCCTCGCCCTTTCCTTAGACCACACAGATGTGTCCGGGTGAGGAAGTGAAAATTCCTCCAGACCCTGCCAGGCACCACCTGCAGGAGTGGCTCGGGGACTCTGTGCCTCTCACTCGTAGGGCTGCCTGGACCTTTTTCCTCAACTCTGTGACATCTTCTCCTCTAACTTATCAACAACCAGAAAGTCGGGTCTGACCTTAGGTTAGTTCAGGAAACCCTGAGCACCTGCTCTGCAGCGGGCACTGCGGCACCCACGCCATGTCCCCCATCCTCACCTGGGAGACCATCGTGCGACCTGTACAGAGCGGGGAGGACAGAATCAGGGCCCAGGGCCCAAGGCCAGGAGTGACAGAGCTACCCGCGCTCTCCCCAGCAAAGGGGAGCATCTCTCAGCAAAGGCGTGCACCTCGTCCTCTCCTGCAGGAGGGACACCACTCTGGCCACACAGGGAAACTGAGCAGAGGGCAGAGAGGGGAAGCAGACGGCCCAGCAGAGCTCGTCTGCAATTCTGGTGACTTACTCACAGGGACAAAGTGTGGACTGAACTTTCCCTGCTCTGTCTGACACTCCCTGAGACACAGAAACTATGAACACACCTTCCTCTGTGTGGGGAGCTCTTTCGGAAGTCCCTGTGGCATTTCTGATACCCTAACCATAAGCGAGGGCTCTGGCGCTGCCATGGCGAGGCCGTCTGGCAGGAGGAGGAGCCTGAGCCCTGCAGGTGCCCGGACTGGGAGGCAGGAGGCCCGGGCCCGACCCCCAGCTCAGCTAGCACCTCGTTCTGCCACCTCTCCGGGTTCAGCCCCTCATCTACACATTGAAGGGATGAGGCTGAATAACAGTCTTCACACTGTGCCAGAGGGCAGTGCTGTCCAACAGGAAAACCATGTGAGCCACGTAAATAAAGTTTTCTAGTTTGCACATTTAAAAAAGTGAAAACCAAACCTCGCAACTGATTTTAATAACGTATTTTATTTAATCTAATATATGTAAGTGTTATTTCAACATGTAATCAATAAAAAAGAAATACTGAGATAGTTTGCATTCTTTTTCCTAGACTAGGTCTCAGCATCTGACGTGCATTTTACCTACAGCACGTCTCGGCTCAGACCAGCCTCCTCCACAGTCTTAGTGACAGTGGCTACCCTACTGGACAGCGCTCCAGGGGGTCCCACCAGGGCTCCCAGCTGAAAAGGGGCAGTAAGTGTCCACATGAACCCTAAAACGATTTCCCTGAACCAAAGGCTGTCCCATTTTTAAAAGTCTGAAAACCAGTGGACTGCACCCTTTTCCCCCCGCTGCAAGACTACGCTCCCACTTGCTTCTCCGCTTCTGGATGTCGGGAAGCCCCCCCACGCTGAGGAGCCTGGGCTCCAGGCAGACTTACCTACTGTCCGTGTCCAGTCCCACGAAGTCCTTCTTCTCAAACGGGACGCAGAGGAGCGGGATCTTGTCCCCGGACTTGTCCGTGGCCCTGTCCAGGCGCTTGGACTCAAGCACGATGAACAGCGACTCGATGAAGTCCTCGATCCTCTTCTCCACCGTCCCGCAGTCCTCGTAGCCGGGGTAGAAGGCCACGTCGGTGCGCGGCTGCTCGGCCACCTCCCCCTGCAGCCCGAAGACGAAGAGCCGCGAGTCGTAGAGCGTGGAGCCGTACATCTCCTTCTGCACGTGGAACTTCTCGAAAGTCTGCGGCCAGTCCTTGGCCGAGAAGCAGTCTGTGATGGTGATGAGGCCCACGACCTTGCGGTGGGTCTGGAAGTCGCCCCACTCGTTGTTCTCGGGCGGGTAGTGGTGCCGATAGCGGATATAGAGCACGCGCTGCGAGTCGCGCACGCTGATCTGGCTCACGGACGAGATCCTCTTGTAGATCTTGAAGAAGTTCTCCTCCGAGACGATCCCCACGGGCTGGACCACCACGAGGAGAGTCTGGTGGTCCTCAGCACACTGCATGTAGTCAGGGACACTCATGGTGAAGACCCTGCCCAGAGAGAAGAAGAGGCTTTGAGGTGCACCGGGTTTTGCAGGCTGCCAGCGCGCTCGGGGACGTGGTGATGCCGGCGCCCACCAGCTGGAAGGCAGGGTAAGCCCCAAGCAGAGCTGTGGGGAACAGTCTGCCCTCGGAGTTCTGCATATGGCTATCACAGCTCCTATCACAATTCCCTGCTCTTGCACCAGGCCTGGAGCTCCTGCAGAAAAGGGGCCGTCTCTTGTTTTCTGTTTCCAACACCTAGCCAGGCGCCAGGCACTGATGCGGAGTCAGTGCTCAAAAAGCTGAATAGGCCTTCCCTGGTGGCGCAGTGGCTGAGAGTCTGCCTGCCAATGCAGGGGACACGGGTTCGAGCCCTGGTCTGGGAGGATCCCACGTGCCGCGGAGCAACTAGGCCCGTGAGCCACAATTGCTGAGCCTGTGCTCTAGAGCCTGTGCTCCACGACGGGAGAGGCCGCGATAGTGAGAGGCCCGCGCACCGCGATGAAGAGTGGCCCCCACTTGCTGCAACTGGGGAAAGCCCTCACACAGAAACAAAGACCCAACACAGCCATAAATAAAAATAAAGAAATAAAAATTTAAAAAATAAATAAATAAAGCAAATAATTAAAAAAAAAAAAAAAAGCTGAATAAATGAATGAACAACGGAAGGAACTGCTTCCCCAGCCCCTCAGCAGAACAGAATGAAAAGAACCACAGTGGAATCAGATGGTCTGGACTTGAACTCCAGTCCACTTGAGCTCCTGAACTGAAAAATAATGGCGATAATAAAACTTGCTTTCTAAGAAGACATCTGGATTGAGGAAGGCTGAAAATGCAAAGTGCCGGGCATACTGCCTGACGTAGAAGGAGAGGCTATACACGGTTCCTATCCCTCCTTTATGAGCTGTGTTTCCTTGGGAGAGTTTTAATAACCTCTCTGAGTGAATTTTGTTAGATATAAAAAGAAAGCAACATCAACAATACTCCGATAAAAATTTAAAAAGAAAGAAAGAAAACATTACCTGATTCTCAGTACAGTTGAATTCAATTAGATAACCCACAGGAAAGCATCTGGCCCACAGGAGTTAATAAATGTTTGCTGAATGAACGAACAAACAAGCAAATGAATGCTGCCCCCTTCCACAGACCATCATAATGGCACTGCCCAGAAATGTGAAGCCCACGTTCCACCCCTGACTCTACACTAACAACGTCAGTGACCTGGGGCAGGCCTGTGTGCTTCTTTAAACCCCAGTTTTATCATGAATTAAAATGTGGATAATAACACAAACCTCAAAGGGTTAGTGAGTCAATATTCTGGTTTTAATATTGTACCATAACTTTGCAAGACGGTACCATCAAGGGAAACTGGGCAAAGGGTCCATAAGCTCTCTCAATATTATCTCTTACAACTGCATGGGAATCTACATTACATCTCAAAATAAAAGGTCTAATTTTTTTAAAGACTATTGAGATTAAATGAGCTCATTGTATCAAATAAGGAATACACCGTACAAATAGGGAAACGCCTAGCCCGTGAGAGACACTCAGTAAATCTTTCCACTGACTCCACCAGTCTCTCCTACTTCAGAGTACAGGGATGGGTACTCACGGCCAGAGGCCGCTGTACTGTGAAGCTAACAGAGCTAACGGCCCCCACTTGCAAAAGCCCCTTCCATGGCCCTATATCTAATTTTGTATCTGTAATTGTGTTTTCTTTTTCTTGACTAGGAACTCCAAATTGCATAGCCTTCGGGTCACCAGAACCTGACTACAGAGATCATGACAGCAGCCCTCCCAGATGAAACAATAAAAATAAAAGGCCATTTCCACTAGACCTCTGAGTAAGTCCAATGGCAGGGATTTCATCCTGGGCTGAGAGGAAGAGGACTGGGGAGGGAGGTGGGAGCAATTTGGGGCACGCAGATCCTGGGGCCACCTACCCCATGCTGGACTTCAGAGTCAACCCTCACCCTCCAGGAACTTCACAACACACCTGGACAGAGCAGCAGGAACAAGATTTTTTTTTTTTTTCCCCAAAACTGGGCAGAAGACCTAAATAGACATTTTTCCAAAGAAGACATACAGATGGCCAAGAAGCACATGAAAAGATGCTCAACATCACTAATCATCAGAGAAATGCAAGTCAAAACTACAATGAGGTATCACCTCACACCAGTTAGAATGGGCATCATCAGAAAATCTACAAACAACAAATGCTGGAGAGGGTGTGGAGAAAAGGGAACCCTCTTGCACTGTTGGTGGGAATGTAAATTGATACAGCCACTATGGAGAACAATATGGAGGTTCCTTAAAAAACTAAAAATAGAATTACCATATGACCCAGCAATCCCACTACTGGGCATATACCCAGAGAAAACCGTAATTCAAAAAGACACGTGCACCCCAATGTTCACTGCAGCACTATTTACAATAGCCAGGTCATGGAAGCAACCTAAATGCCCATCGACAGACGAATGGATAAAGAAGTTGTGGTACATACATACAATGGAATATTACTCAGCCATAAAAAGGAACAAAATTGAGTCATTTGTTGAGACATGGATGGATCTAGAGACTATCATACAGAGTGAAGTAAGTCAGAAAGAGAAAAACAAATATCGTATATTAACGCATGTATGTGGAACCTAGAAAAATGGTACAGATGAACCGGTTTGCAGGGCAGAAGTTGAGACACAGATGTAGAGAACAAATGTATGGACACCAAGGGGGGAAAAGTGCGGAGGGGTGGGGATGGTGGTATGCTGAATTGGGTGATTGGGATTGACATGTATACACTGATGTGTATAAAATTGATGACTGATTAAAAAAACAAACAAACAGACAAACAAAAAAACGGTGGGTCTAGCCCTGCACTGTGCAATACAGGAGCCACTGGCCACATGTGGCTACTGAGTTCCTGAAAAAAAAAAGAAAAAGAAAAGAAACCTCTGACCCGCTAACAGGTCTTGTTTCTACCCAGGTCACAAATAGCTTCTGTGTATATTATCTCATGAAAACCTCTAAATAATACCACCCCGACTTTACACATGAAGAAACTGAGGGAAAGAGGTCTGTCACATTGTGCAAGATCACAGAGAGGCCACGTCAGCAGCAGTATTTAAACGCAGGCGCTCCCGCACCCCCCCACCCCAGCCCCTGTCCCGGCACTCACACTGTAAAGTGTGATACACTGCCCCCCCGGCCCCTCCCTGCAATAATTCTCTGCAGTCTTTTCTGCACCTCCTGGAAAGAACCAAAAGCACATCAACTTTCAACAAAGAGGGATGTCACCCCTTGGGGGACGTATCAAAATCTTAAGCACTGGGATGGGTGGGGGGTGGATTTGAGAGTTTTCTGTTTCTAAAAGGTGGCAAAGATATTGAAAAACCTTTATCTAGTCTAAGCCTTCATTGTGCAGAGAAGAAAACGGAGGCCCAGAGTAGATGAGGAAAGGCCCTTATAAACAAATTTTGCTTCAGTGCAGCACCGAGCAAGCCCTGGGCACTGCTGAATGGGTGCAGGATCTGTAAGGCCCAGGAGAACAGGTGTTAGAAAAAAGAAAGAGAAAAATCATACAAGGTCCTCTCTCTACAATACCGTACAATGACGTTCCATCAAATTATTCCATATTTGTGCATCCAAAATTAAGGTGGGCTAAATCAAGGTATAATAGGTCATAGAAATCAAGAAGTTTGAACCGTAATGGAAATTCCAACCTTTACTGTGGCTTTTCCCAATTCAAGCATGTGCTCAGTGGGCACTCCTTGCACCTGGCCCAGAGTTCTCCCAGACACAGATCTTTATTAACATGTCCCACATCACACACAGGCCCACCAGAAGAAAAACACCTACAGATAAGATAGAACCAATGAAACTGAAAGCGGTCAACCAGCATATGTTATTCGCAACAAGCACGCTGCTCCCCATCAGCAGGCGGCAGAGAACTCGTTGCAAGCACCACGTGCATCGGGTTGGCTCCAGCGCTGGCTGTCACTCTTTGTGACCGTAAGTGAGGCGCGTAGCTTCACTGAGGTTAGTTTTCTCTTTTGTGCAAGGCTATGGTTGAAACTAATGACGTATGAAATCTCATCATTCACATCCCCAACATCTAATGAGGACTTCCCATGTGCCAGGCTCTGTACAGATGAAAAGGTAGGGTCCCAGATATATGCATGGGTAGAAAAAGTTTATATCATAAAGATGTTCATTCTCCCCATTTTGATATATAGATTCAACACAATTCTGATTCGAAGTCCTATCAGATTTTTCATGGAATGTAACAAGTTAGTTTATGGTCAATAGCCAAGAAACTCCTGAGGAACGACCAATGGGGAAGGGCATTTGTCCCACCAGATATAACTGCTAACGGAACATAGGGTTTCTCTGTGGGGTGATGAAATGTTCTAAAATTGATTGTGGTGATGGTTGTACAGCTCTGTGAATACATTAAAAACCACTGAACTGTATATTTAAATGGTTGAACTGTATAGCATGTGAATTATATTTCAGTAAATCTGTAGGGGAAAAAAAAAAAACCTATAGTCAGCACAGTATTGGCACAGGGATAGAGAGAAAAATGGAAATGCCATCAAGCCCAGAACCAGACCCACACATGCATGGTAATTTGAAATACAGCTGAGGTGCCTTCTAGGACAGTAGGAAAGGACAGACTCTCCAACAGTAGTACTGGCACAATGCGCAATCCATGAGTAAGGAAAAGAGCATAACCCAATCAGAAAATGGACAAACTGCTCAAACAGACATCTTTGAAGAGGAAACTCAAGCAGCCAAGACGTGTACAGTAAGATGCTCCACCTCAATGGCGATCAGGAGATAGCAAATTAAAACCACAGGGATAGACCATTTCATACCCACCCGATTGACCAAAAAAAAAAAATTATCGTGGTAACATATACGTAACACAAAACTTACCTTTTTAAATGTAGAGTTCTATGGCATTAAGTACACTTACATTGTTGTACAACCATCTCCAGAACTTTTTCACCTTCACCACTGAAGCTCTGTCCCCATGAAACACTAGCTCCCCATCCCCCCGCCCCCGGCACGCCCCCATCTACTTTCTGTCTCTATGAATCTGACCACGCTAGGCACGTCACATAAGTGAAATCATATGCTATTTGTCCTTTTGTGACTGGCTTATTTCACTTAGCAGAATGTCTTCAAGGTTCGTCAGTGTTGTAGCATGTATCAGAATCTCCTTCTTGTTTAATGCTGAATAATATTTCATTGTATATATATACCACATTTTATTTATTCATTCATCGAAGGTCATTTGGGTTGTTTCTAGCTTTGGCTACTATGAATAATACTATTATGAACATGGGTATAAAGACAAAATGTTTTAAATATAAAAACACCACATGTTTGCAAAAATGTACACCAAAGGTAACTCTCCTATTTGACAGGTGGCATGTATTCTGGCATGTGGCTGGCAGGTTCACAGAAGCAAGAACTGAAGAGAACGCAAATGTCCACGGTCAGGAGAATGGGTAACTAAACTGTGGTCGTTTAACACAATGAAATACTTTAGAACAGTGCAAATGAATGACCTAGAGCTACACTGCAGGAACAAAGATGAATCCCAAAAACATGATGGGCAAATAAAGCAAGTTGTGGATTAATACAAGCAGCACCATTCCATTTATGTAAAGTTCAAAAACAGGCAACACTTAAACAATATCTTGTTTACACACATGGTAAAATTATAAAGAAAAAGTAAATTTGGATAGTGGTTACCTGGGTGGCAAAGAGGAATGCAGTTTGAAAGGGAAGCAGTGGGCTTCAGAAGTAGTAGTTATGTTCTGTCTCTTAAGCTGGATGGTAGATCCAGGGGTGCTTGTTTTGCCATTCTTTAAACTGTACATACATGTTAAACATTTAACATAAGCGTTAAAAAAGGAAGAAGGGGGACTTCCTTGGCGGTTAAGACTTTGCCTTCCAATGCAGGGGGTGCGGGTTCCATCCCTGGTCAGGGAGCTATGATCCCACATGCCTCGCAGCCAAGAAACCAAAACATAACACAGAAGCAATATTGTAACAAATTCAATAAAGACTTTAAAAATGGCCCACATCAAAAAGAAAAGGAAGAAGGTCGAACTTCAAAAAGCTTACAGTGCGTGTTTCAGCAGGTTGGCTAGTTTCAGGGTCTGGCCCCAGCCCTTCTCATCTATCAGGAGATTATGTGCTATTGCTCCTGCCAACACCCCTCTTCTATAAGCAAAAAAGTTGATGCACAAAAAAGGCAAGTGTGTTACAGGTGCAGAGGTGGCCTGTGGTTCTGACACAGGTTGAGGACAGAAGGTGTTCAATTTCTCTAGTCTGAAGTCAAATGAGAAAAATATGAACAATGTATATTAAGCTTCCCATAAAACTAAAGTAAATTTAGTAAGTGCTTTATAAATATTTACTATTGTTATCATTTATTTTTAGGTTATGAACTGTCTTATTTTTTGCTGTTAAAACGTTCTTTTTTTTTTTTTAATTGGCTGCGCCCCACGGCTTGTAGGGTCTTAGTTCCCTGACCAGGGACTGAACCCGGGCCACCGCAGTGAAAGCACGGAGTCCTAACCACTGGACTGCCAGGGAATTCCCAAACATTCTTGCTTTTATAAAACAATAGGTGGGGGAGATGGGGCTTGTTTTTCCATTATTCTATCTGGGCAAAAATAAAAATTGACAAGCCTATGATTGGCCCTCCAGCTTTTTAGCGCTTACCAATCTATGAAATCTAAACAATGAAGTCACCCTGGACTAAAAGACCCCTCTGGGTCCCTTCCAGTTCCAACTAGGCCCTGAAAAGCAGACCAGCAATCAAATCCATGCCACAGCTCAATAAACCTTACAACCTCAGGCAAGGGTTTTTCCCTGAAGCAGCTCAGTATTAGCAAACTTCTTGTTCACTTTTGCCCCAGATTCAAAATATGCACGTACCACGGGAGGAAATTTGTCTCATATAAGGTAGGAAAAGGGCTGCACTGGGCACTTTACAACTTATCATAGTTAGACTTCACAACAATCCTAAGAAACAAGCATTCCCATTTTCAACCTTACAGATGAGGAACCA